>NC_132979.1:10108333-11371666 GCF_047496725.1 Anoplolepis gracilipes | reverse complement strand
GCTGTAGGATCAGTTGTTTTAATAGCGTAGCTTTCCTTGCTGGTCCTTTCGATTGATAAATGCTTTCCAGCTTTTGCCATACGCGAGAAGTTGTGCATCCTTTTATCTGTTTCAGCTCTGACGGACTAATCGATAAAATGATATCCGACCTTGCCTTATTGTCGTTTTTGATCCCTGTTTTGATCTGAGCTTCCGAGTTAACGTCACCTTCTATAAGTGGCGGTTTTTCATATTCTCCGTTGACATACGTCCATGCATCGTTTTTGATTAAAAGAGCTTCCACCTGCATCTTCCAAGTATCGTAATTTTCCTTACTGAGAGTCTCGATCCTCGTCAAGTTTGCGCTCATTTTTGCAGCACGTTCCTAACCTCAATTTTGTTAGTGTTCTGGTTTCGGTTTAGCTTATTTCTTTTAACTGCGTTCTAGACCTGGGCCCATAACCTGATGAGGCGGAGATCGTCAAAGATCAAGGCAGATGGAATAAACCGAATAACCGATTCCTTTATATTAGGTTTATTATTCAACTAATATAACATAAAGTGAAAGGTGGACTGTGCGTGTTAAGAAAAAGAATATATGTGTATATTGAATATAGTGAAGATTGCAACTATACCGAGTTATAGATGGGGCAGTGTGATAAAGACCGTGTATTGTGTGTCGGTATGATCATTTTCAACAAAAGTACTACGAGCAATTTGTAATATCGCAAAACGTAATGAGGAGGGGAGTATTTCTGACGTAATTTTGCAAGCGCCAATGTAAGGCTGCTAAAAATTATTAAAAATCGCATCCCCACGTGCTTTCTCGAGCACCGTGGGTTGCCGTATGATGAAATTGATTCAAATATTCGGTTACAAATGTATACGACAAAGCGTGAGATAAAATTTTTGCTAAATGAAAACATACAGAACGCCGACAGTACGGATGTTTGCGCTAAAAAATAACGTTTCGCATAGTGGGTGGGCATTATCATGTATATTTGACTATAAATATAAATAATAAATATAATCCTATGCGTACAGGATGTCATATTATATTACATTACCATGAAATATGTGTGAGATAAAGAGACATGATATTATAGAAATGACGGATGTTTACACGAAAGAATAACGTTTCGCAACGCGAAAAGAATATAAATCAGAACAGAGAGTCACATTTTGCCATTATTGTCGAAGCTTGTGCGAGTGTACCTTTATATGTAAAAAATGGAGCAAGTTTTAACACATCAATCCACCTTGATAAATTCGGTAGAGGAGTACTTTGCGTGGGAGGTGCGATGCGATGAATATATCAAGTCGTTGGAAGAGTCGAATTAAACGACCGCGAATATCAATCGGATATCAATAATTGTTGATCGCAAAGATCGCGCGACTCGAAGGACTGAAAAATGCGTTGCGCAAACGTTTCGTACACGCGGGTGCCGGACACAGCGCGCATCAAGCTGCACTATTTTGGCGAAAAATTGATACAGTGTTCGAGAACCGTATATTGACTGGTGCGATAATCAATATCAATTATATCGAACCTCGCCAGTTTCTCGAAGACGCGAGTGATATCGTGCTCGAACATGTGCGAGACGCTATCAAAATACACTGCAGTGTGAAAATGAATACTGTGTTTAACGGTGAGTTTGTGGCGGGTGAAAAGCACGACAATAAAAGTGTAAGTACAAAAAACTGTGAACTATTTCGTACATCTGATTTACGCGAATGGTACGAGCAACGTGTTATCGAGCCCACTTTAGCATCTCTCGAAGAATTTCAAGAACGTGATAGTGGGTGGGCATTATCATGTATACTTAATTTGACTATAAATATAAATAAATATAATCCTATGCGTGCGGGATGTCATATTATATTACCGCGAAAGATAATGATGAAGCGAGCGGTAGTTAACGTGCAATCCAAAGACAATGCATGTTTTGCATGGGCAGTGACTGCTGCTATGTATCCCGCTGAAAAAAGGATTGAACGAGAATTATCGTATCCGCATTATACGGATGTACTAAATCTTCGAGACATTGAGTTTCCAGTGACTCTTAAGCAAATTAAAAAGTTTGAAATTAACAACAATATTTCAATCAATGTGTATACCATCGAAAACGAAAATATTGTTCCTATTCGTCTTTCGGAGCAAAAGAGGGACAAGCACGCCAATTTGCTCTACATTCAAGATGCGCAAGATATCGGACATTTTGCGTGAATCAAGAATTTATCCCGGCTCGTGAGTTCACAACTCAATAAATACAATGGACAAAAATATATCTGCGATCGGTATGTATATTTAATATTATTGATTTTTCTTCAAAATAAATATATAATTATTATTTCTATTTTTTATAGATGTTAAAATATATATAATTATTATTTCTAGTTTTTATAGATGTCTACATTATTTTTATTCGAATGAGAAACTACAGTCACATACTGTAGACTGCGGGAAGATGAATGACTGCGCTATCCGATTACCGAGCGATAAAGATAAGTGGCTCGCTTTTAACAACTATAACAGGAAGGAGCAGGTTCTTTTCGTCGTGTATGCCGACCTGGAATGTGTTTTGAGAAAGACGGACAAAGAAGAAGCAGAAAAAAATGTATACCAGCATCATCAAGTATTTAGTATCGCTTATTTTATGTACATTGCTCGTACGACAAATCGTTATCCGCGTATCATTCATGTCGGGATAATAATTGCGTTGCATGGTTTGCTGAAGAATTAAAAAATTTAGCAACGCGCGTAAAAACAATTTTATCTACAAATCTTCCCATGATAAATTTGACGCGTGAAGAATTGGAAAAGTTTAATAGCGCTACTCAATGTCATATATGTGAGAAACCATTCGTGGAAGACGATACGCGCGTACACGATCATTGCCACCTCACTGGGCGGTACAGAGGTCCCGCGCATTCAAATTGCAATCTAAATTATAAGAAATCCTTTTATATTCCAATTATTTTCCACAATTTATCCGATTCACATTTTATAATCGAGGAAATACCCACAGCGTTCAAAGGAAGAATCGATCTACTTCCGATAACTAAAAAAAAATACGTTTCATTTACGAAAGATGTTAAACTTACGGAAGACAAATCACGAAATCACATTAAATTACGCTTCATCGATTCTTTTAAATTTCTCGCAACAAGTTTCAACAAATTAGCATCTTTTCTCAGTAAAGATAAATTAAAAATTTTACAATCTGAATATCAAAATTTACGTGTAGAAGACTGATTTGTTAACGCGAAAAGGTGTCTTTCCGTACGAATATATCGATTATGTAGATAAATTGCACGATACATGTTTACCTCCGCGCGGATTATTTTACAGTTCCTTGACCGATGACACAGTATCCGAGAGCGATTACGCGTACGCCGAGACTGTTTGGAACCGATTCTCCATTAGAACGCTAGGCGAATATAGCGATCTATATTTAAAAATTAATGTCTTGTTATTAGCCGATGTTTTTGAAAATTTTCGTGACAATTGTATCAAGAGTTACGGGCTCGACCCTGCGCATTACTATACTCTTCCCGGATACACGTAGGATGCCATGTTGAAGCATACAAACATTAAGTTTGAATTGCTCACTGACATCGATATGGTAATGTTTATAGAACGAGGTATACGTGGTGGTTTGAGTCAATGTTCCAACAGATACGCGCATGCTAATAACAAGTACATGCAGTCATACGACTTATTGAAATCGTCATCGTATCTAATGTATTTCGATATAAATAATTTATACAGATGAACAATGTGTCAACCTTTGCCTTACACTAGTTTCAATGGGTCGACAATATATCCAATTTTGATCTATCATCGATCGCGTCCGACTCGCCTACAGGCTATATCCTCGAAGTCGATCTCGAGTACCCGCAACATCTTTACGACGCACATACTGACTTACCGTTTTGTCCGACACGTGACAAGCCACCCGGCAAGCGAGAGAACAAATTGCTCGCAACCTTATACAATAAGAAACGATACGTAATACACTACCGCAATCTGCAGCAATGTACGCGACATGGTCTTCGCGTTACAAAAATTCATCGCATATTACAATTCGCGCCATCTCCATGATTACGTACATATATTGAACTAAACACACAATTTAGAACAATGGCGAAAAATGATTTTGAAAAGAATTTATACAAATTAATGAATAATGCAGTTTTCGGTAAAACGATGGAAAATGGGCGCAATCGCGTAGATATTAAACTTATAACAAAATGGGATGATAGGTACGGCGCAGAAGCAATGATTGCGAAACCAAATTTTCATAGCAGGAGCGTTTTTTCGGAAAATTTAATCGCTGTGGAATTGCGTAGACTCGAGGTAAAGTTTTATAAACCAATCTATGTAGGTATGTGTATACTTGATGTATCAAAGATATGTTTGTACGAATTTCATCACGACTACATGATTCCAATGTATAAAGAAAAATGTAAAGTCATGTACACCGACACGGATAGTCTTATATATCACATTGAATGCGACGATGTGTACGAGAATATGAAGCGCGAGTTCGACACGAGCGACTATGCGATAGACAATGCATACGGTATACCGCTCGTGAATAAAAAGGTACCGGGTCTGATGAAGGATGAAAACAACGGTATAATAATGACAGAATTTGTCAAGCTTAGAGCAAAAATGTATGCGCTAAAAGTAGATGGTAAAAAGAATACGAAAAAGGTAAAAGGTGTCAAGAATAGTGTTGTCGCAAAAACGATAACATTTGACGATTACATGCAGTATTTGAACGAAGGAATTGAAATCACGCGGCAGCAATCGAGTATAAGATCAAAAATGCATAAAGTATATACCATGTGGCAGAAAAATATTGCTTTAAGTCTACACGATGATAAACGTTATACAGGGTGTTCCATAATTCGCGAACCACCCGTCAGGTGCAGGTAGAGTAGGTTAAACTGGGTAAAAAAATTATTTACCATTTTGCAATTTTTGCAATAGTTAATGAAATATTAATTATAAGAGATCAGCCAATCGGCGCCTGGCAAGAGCGCGCGGCACAAAGAAGCCTCCCATTGTTACTTGATACTAGGCGCGCCGACGAAGCGGTGGGAGGAACCCTCTGCATTGACAACCTGAAGAGTCACACACATATTGGCGCGCCTAGTATCAAGTAATAGTGGGAGCCTTCTTCGTGCCGCGCGCTCCTGCCGAGCGCCGATTGGCTAATCTCTTATAATTAATATCTCATTAACTATTGCGAAAATTGCAAAATGATACATAACTTTTTTACCCAGTTTAACCTACTCTACCTGCACCTGACAGATGGTTCGCGAATTATGCGACACCCTGTATAATACCTAAAAGTATCGATACGCTACCATGGGGGCATTACAGAATACCGTCGTAAAAAAGCAAAAAAGTGTATATTTGAATATTATATATTTATATACAGGGTGTCCCAGAACAACCTTCCGTCCGTAAAATGACGTATTTCTGACACAATTTTAAGACAATTTTTCCTTTACCAAAATTCGATTTGAAACTTAGTTTTTGAGTTATAAGCAAAAATAGTTAGCAAATCACACGTCGAGTACAGAAGGCAGATAGGAACGGCGTGGCACACCGCGAGCGCGGGCGCAGCTGACCGTTCGACGAGTGATTACCGTCGCATGAGTCGCTAACTATTTTATCTTATAACATAAAATTATGCTTTAAATAAAATTTTGGTAAAGAAAATGTCTTATAATTACGTCAGGAATAAGTGTTCCTTAAAATAACGTTGGACGCTGCGATCAGCTGATTGTTACACGCGATGTGTCTCTCAGCTGAGCCGGAAAATCAATATATCGATCAGTCTGAAGTCGTTGACGACAATGTCGATGACAATCGAAGGAGCGTCGCCGTCGCGGAGGCGGTTATTTCTCTCTCTCTCTTTCTTTCACTCACTCTGTTCCTTCCTGTTACGCACACATTCAGACATACACACATCGCGTGTAGCAATCAGCTGATCGCAGCGTCCGACGGCCGGCGATTCGGAACAACTTTTGGTCATTAAAGTAATGTTATTTTAAGGAACACGTATTCCTGACGTAATTATAAGACATTTTCTTCTTTACCAAAATTTTATTTAAAGCATAATTTTATGCTATAAGATAAAATAGCGACTCATGCGGCGGTAATCACCGTCAGACGGTCAGCTGCGCCCGCGCTCGCGATGCGCCGCGCCGCTCCTGCCTGCCTTCTATACTCAATGCGTGATTTGCTAATTATTTTTGCTTATAACACAAAAACTACGCTTCAAATCAAATTTTGGTAAAGGAAAAATTGTCTTAGAATTGTGTCAGAAATACGTCAGTTTACGGACGGAAGGTTGTTCTGGGACACCCTGTATATGTAAACTTTATATAATATTTGTTATATTTTTACAATACATTATTTTTATGTATCCAAGAATTCCGTGAACTATCGAATCCCAACCATTTCACAAAAACTTTATCCCTCTTCCTCAATATCTTTTTCACAAGATATATATCGGGATTAGCAACGCGTTGTAGTTCGTATTCGTAAAATCCACCGGCGACGGGATTTCCGCGTGAATCTTTTAATATATGTCACAGGATTAGTTTTCTGTATCTTAACAATTTCAAACACTTCGGTGGTCCAATTTGGTGTGTAGCCTTTTTCGAATAAAATCTTGAATTTACTCACGCGCACCGAATCGCCTATTTTAAATTTCGCCGGCGCCGCAATCTTTACGTTGCTGTACACCGTATTTAAAAGTTTTTCTGCGACGGCTGGAGTAACATCGACAGGTCTCATACCGATAGTGCGATGTTTTTGCGTGTTGTACTCTTCAACGAGTCTCGATAGTTCGTCGATCCACTTGTAGTTTCCATTGAGCGTAAACATTTTTCACATTTTATTCTTCAAAATATGATTGAAGCGTTCCACGATCGAGGCTTTCATGACAGAATATGTCGAATAATGATTAATATTGTGTTTCTTCATGAGGTTTTGTACATTTGCATTGTAAAATTCTTTTCCTTGATCGGTTTGAAAATTTTTCGGGCATCTCGCATCGTCTCGAATTATCTCTGCAATCGCATCGGCCGTCTCGCTTCCACCTTTACTCTTGAGCAGTACGACCCACGCATTCTTGCTCAACACATAACAGTGAGTATGTAATTGTATCCCTTGTTGACTCGAGCATACGGACGCATCTCGACGATGTCGGCTTACCACAGATCATCGTATCCCCGCACTATCGTGTATTCGGGGGAAATTTTTTCTCGCTGGCACATGCAGTTCGTTTACCGACTGCCGTCTCTCCAAACTATGTTGATTCTTTGCTTTGTCAGTTTTTCTCGATGGTCGTTTGTTGTTTGCTTTTTATCACTCATTTTCGTTTATCGTCCTTTAATAACCGTTATTTAAGTTCCATTTTTTCTATGTTTTTTTTCACGTTTTTTGACCCGTTCTTAATCCGTTCGCAGCCATTCTTGCGTTGTTTACCGCCGTCCTTCACCTATTCGAAAATTGTTCTTGACTCGTTTGCAGCCTTTTTCACTGTCGTTTTTGACTCGTTCGTAGCCGCTTTTGACCCGTTCGTAGCCTCGTTCACAGACGTCTTTTGAACGATCGTAGGAGTTCTTGAATTGTTTGTAACCTTGAGTGTAGCCGTTAAGAACGTGTTCGTAGCCTCGTTCGCAGCCCTGCTTGAGATGCTGATAGCCTCGTTCGAGGCTGTTGTTGCTGCTGCTGCTGTTAGGTCGTTCACTGCCACTGCCACTCATTGTAGTTAGATAGCAGTTCGGTAATTCTTCGTAGCGGTTCGATAATTGTTCGCAGCCGTTCGATAATCCTTCGTAGCTGTTTGATAACCGTTCGATAGCCGCTCCTAACCCGTTCACTGATGCTCATTCAGGTTGATAGCTGTCTCTGAGTTAGCGTTAGCCGCGCGTTGAAGTTTGTTTAGCACAATCTGTAATGCTCGCACGTCCTTCTCAAACGAAGTAAGCTTCTCGTCTGATTCTTTCTGTCGATTCATTAATCTTTTAACGCAGGATTGCACGTACAATTTGTTGACGGCATCGATGTCAGCCTCAAGTTGCGCTACACGGCGAATCTTACGCGACTTTGCATCGAAGTCTATAACGACGCGACACAGAGCGTTTTCGTGCACATAACTTTTTACCAATCTATGCCAAGAGCCGTTTGTACCGGTTGCATCATTTCTTAAATCAAATAAGCCAAATTTATTGATAGGCATTTTTTTTTTCCGACGCTTCGTAAAGTGTCACGCGACGCTGATCGACTGATTAGTTTTGTCGAGACGTCGGGGATTTTTTTGAAAATTAATTTATAGAGACCCGGCGTTCCCGTATATTTTACTTCATTGATAATTATATTATCATTTTTGTCTACGTTCAAAATGTTTATCACCGAGGATTAGTCCATCGTTAGAAAACTTAATGCCAGACACATAATTCATAGTTTTATCTCTATCTTGATTCATAAAAGTTAGTATATATTTTTGTCCGAGTGGACCTAAATGCTCTCGAAATATGTTTACACCTTCGGACGTTTGCAATTCACGTTGAACCGTTGTAACCAACGAATCAAGTGTAGTTTCAAAAATTTCTTCGGTGGGTAGTTGCTCGTACGATAATTGACGCGGTTGCGCAATTTCTATCTGAGTAGATGTGTCCGGTATCGTTCGTCTTTGATTCGGTGTAGAAGTTATCGGTAAATCATTTAATGAGACATTTAATTGTTTTTGCTTTGAGCTCAAATCATTCAATGAGATTCTTGATCGTTTTTTAACTTTAATAATTTTCTTTTCCACATGGTCTTTTTCGAGTATATCAAACGGCTCGATTTTCGATACGTCGGATTCTACATCGATGGTATTTTGAACAAGCTGTTTTAAAGGTTCAATAATCGGCTTAAACTGTTTCTCCAACGCTACATCTTCCTCAATTTTACCAGTTTTTAACGTGCGATATTTTTTGCGAATTGACTCGCTCGTCTGTGCAATTTTTCGCGCAATCTTTTCACGATCACTGTTATCACTCATGTTTTTTATGTAGACGTTGCTCTGTCAATGTTTTGATAGCAACTGACCATTTTACGGTACCGCAAATTCATTAAAACCTCTTCTGTAGCGTCCATTGCTCATTGAACTGTCTTTGTCAATTACTAGAAATCCATACTTGTGCTGCCAACATTTTTGACATAACGCGCTAAAATCATCGTAAGACATGTCAGTATTTACATGATCGTTGTACACATGTCGCAAATTTCTACCGTCTTGTTTAAATAAAATCAACAGATTAGTATTGTCGCGTATAAGATGCTTGGGTATCTTGGTATACGTTTGACAGAGATAGAAACAATCAACGCTTGAGTGTCGACCCATTGAGAAGTAGTCTCTTATCGTATCTTGCTTGTCACATGCCACGTCATCAAAGATAAAAACAGAATTCGGAAGCGCTTCTCTCGATGGAATGACATCGTGGTTATTAGAGAACGTAAAGTAACCAATTTCATCTATCGATGATAGTAAATTTTTCAAATATTGATATTTTGGTTGTTGAAGCGATTTTGAATATATGTATAAATTTTCAAAGCGTATACCGTTTGGACTTTCTATCAAGCTTATCAACAAGTTAGTTTTATCACAATTCAAAGGGCCGCAAATGAGACCGCGTATTCGGTAACATTTTTCCATGTTTGTGTATTTCTTTTTCAAGCATTAGCCTATTGTCAAAATTTGTTACTTTAATTACCGTTGGTTGTAGCACGAATCGCATGACTTGTCTAATCAGACTTAACAATACTTTCTGAGGAGGAGGAGGGGGAGGAGAGCCTATTTATAGATGCGCATCAAATCGAAACCGCTCAGTATCAAATATGTTTCTTTCACTGTCGGATAACTGTGATATTCTCAACCTTACCTCAGAACAGATATATACCGAAGATTATTTTATTGCAACAGTTTGGTCGTTACGTGGAGCGTCTGTGGGACAAACTTCCGGAATACATAAAAGCGGATTCGGAGGTTCAAACATATCGTCGCTGTTTCGAACATTACAATCGACCATGGCAACAAACGCACATTGACGGTTCAGCGCCGATGATAAAAGATTGTTACGAATGTCAGCGAGAACCGTAAGAGGCTGTAGGCTGTTGAATCGCACGATAAACGCACTTCCTATCGAATTACATATTCCTGGATATCAATTTTGCGGACCGGGAACTCGTTTACAAGAACGATTGACTAGAGGTGATCGAGGCATCAACCCATTGGACGTCGCGTGTCGTGAACACGATTTAGCTTACTCGCGAAGCAACGACTTCAGCGAACGACACGTAACGGATCGTATACTAGCTGCGAGGGCGCGAGAACGTATTACAGCGAAAGATTCGAATTTTGGTGAAAGAGCAGCCGCCACAGCTGTTTGACCACAGGACGGTCATGAAAGCAAAGACGAAAATGGGTATGGGGATGAAAAAGTCGTCGACGAAGAAAAAGATTACGAAAAAACGAATACTTCCGGTAGCGAAACGCGGGGGCGTATTACCGATTCTACCAGTGTTGGGTGCTCTCGGATCTCTGATTGGTGGAGCGACTGGTGTAGCAAAGATGGTACGACGGAAAAGCTACACAACGTCAGTTTCAAGAGATGCTACGTCACAATCGCGCCATGGAAGGTCGCGAATTGTATCTCGCGCCATACAAATACTGATAAGGAGTCTCAATGAGAAAGAAGAAAAAAAAACGTCAAAGAGACACTAAAAATGCCAAAGGGTGCAACTACCAACATACAACTGCTTCAACTAGCAAAACATATGCACATTCCGTATTTTAGAGGTGTTTTTATGCGTGACTCATTACCGATCGGTGGTATATATCGAAACGAGAGCGGCATCATAAATTTGGATAACGCTAAAGGCTCGGGTACTCACTGGGTAGCGTATGCAAAGAGGAGGAATCGCGCTATATATTTTGACAGTTTTGGCAATCTGCGCCCGCCGAATGAATTGGTACGACATTTAAATGTGGCAAAAATAGATTATAATCACACATCCTATCAAACTTATAATCAAAGCATCTGCGGACAATTGTGCTTGCAGTTTCTCCGAACGGTCGATGCACGCAAATTTAAATTTAACACATACACATTATATGTATGAAAACACATTTTTAATAAAAATTATATATATATATTAAACATATATATCGCTATGTATCTTCTTTATAAAATCCTATCCTTCTTCCTGCATATTATATAATAATAATAAGTTACATTTATATATATTTTTTAATTGAAATACATAGTTAACCTGAACTATTATATTGGAAATGTATCAAAAATACTTTTAATATCTTAATAATTACATTTATATTTCTTTTACTGCAGCCTTCTCCTTTGCTCTCTCCTTTTCTTACACATCATACTCTCCTTGTCCTACGCCTATAGCGCTGTTCTTTTCCCACCATCATGCTCTCCTTTTCTTATCATCATACACTCCTTGTCCTACACATACAGCGCCTTCCTTCTTACACCACGTCATACTCTCCTTGTCCTACGCTCTATTATGCTTGCAGTTTCTCCGAGCGGTCGATGCACGCGAATTTAAAGACATACATTGCGCTATTTAACTTAGTATTCGTTAAACAGTTTGGTCAACATGTCTATGACATTCACACTGATTGGGAAGAGCAGCGTTCTCGCGGCAAATTACTCGCCCACCGTAGATTTAAGTGATGGTGAATACGAGCTCGGTCTAGCGGATTTTGAGAGTTATCACACGATATCGAACGTGAATTCCTCGAATAATAAATTTTACTTTGGCAAAGACGATGCGGAAATTACGATTCCCGAGGGATCGTACGAGCTGCAAGCGATACATAAATTTTTGAAAAAAACAATTTCACGAAAACGTTCGCAACACACAGTTCGTGATGGTGATAAAAAACACACTGACGACGATGACTTTGAGGATGGAGAATGGCCGATAGTGCTCCGCGCTAATTACAATACGATGAGGAGCGAGATCAAATGCGCCTACAGAATAAATTTCAGCAAGCCTAACAACATTGGATCGCTGCTAGGATTCTCGAACCGTATACTGCAGCCGCGAAAATGGTACGAGTCAGACGTGCCGATTAACATTATCAACGTGAACATTATCCGCGTCGAATGTAATGTCACCGCGGGTGCATACAACAACGGTAAACTCGTTCATACGATACATGAATTTTCACCGAAGGTACCACCAGGATATAAGATATCGGAAACACCGGCGCACACATCATTTACCTACCGATCATCGTACGAAACATTACGGATTTAACGCGTTGTCGATCAGGAAGGACGATTACTCGATTTTCGAGGAGAAGAGATCACCATTAGAGTGCATGTACGACGGCAGCAAAATTAGCGTGTGATACTCGTGTTGAATGGATCGAAAGACGTGAGAGATAACACAATCTTTACGACGCCCGCGACAACAACATCGAGATTTGCTAATATGCAATCATTCTGCACTAAGAAAAAGAAATTAAACGCATCAAACGTTGCGTTTTTACAATCTTTAGGTATCGCGATGCGAAACATTTGAACGATGACTGACATTCTCAACATCGCGGACGAACCAATCTTTGACGATCACATCGTCAAGATTGAGACTCACGCCTACAACCCATTCGCAACACAACGTTCGGACATAGTGACGAGATAAGAATACCCATTGTTACGTCCCAGCACCAAAATTTTTTCCATTTACTTTTAAGAAACACCAAACTTATAATATAAATCCAAACAACAAGTTACCGACTACATTTTAGCCGATAAGTTATTCACTAGACAAGTTACCCATTATAACCGTTATCGACTCTAGCCGACAGTACGAAACGTTAATCATAAAATAGCCGCTCTGCCACCACCATAGGACTTCCTCGCCATTCCGAACCCTTAGATAACCCTTCTTACGCGTCCACCTTACTTTTCAACCCTGACCCGCACAAACCGAGGGACCTCGAAACAGTCCCAAAAATCGACACATCAATTCGAGACTCTGAGCGATGCACTTCTCTCTCTAGAAGTGCTCCTCATCCTTGCAATTCTATTTCTATACGCGATTCCATTTCCAAACACTGTTCCAAGTCAACACGCTTTCCATATCCACATTCGTTTCCATCTCAGTACGCGATCCTATTCCATACAGTTCCATTTCAACGTCATTCTATCTCACGCGAGCGCCCATTATATCGTTACTTCATTATACTACGTCCATACACCCTGCGTCAGTTCTCCGTGCCGATAGCTCTCTGATCCATATTCACGCGTCACCACTGTAACCATCCAATGTAAGTTCAGTCAAAATATACATATATTTACGAAATTTCATTGTGCATTAATACCGAAACGTACCTGAACCCAGTCCGCATTTTCTACGTTCGGCGTCATATTAAGTTCCAATCCGACCCTCAACAGACCTGGTTTCGACCATTAGCCAAACCAACGACGTAGCAGTGCAAACAATTGTACGCTCGTTACTACCCCTACCCGGCCGATATCGTGCTAAGATTCTGCACATACGGCACTCCTACCCTAAGACCAAGCTTACACCTTCTCCTGATAGCATCGTGCTAATATTTTGCACATGCCACCTCCCTACCTCAAAACCAATGGTCGAACCTAGCGAACACGCGAAACTAATTTGATCTTTTTGTAGATGCCAAAAATAAGAAGAGGCGGACACAAATTCCACGCGCGACGTTTATATTACGAATTCAAATACGCCCCCGTCAGTGAAGCGGATAGTGAATTCCTCGGGACGGATCGCCTATACTTTGACTTAGAATACAAGGCGTACTTTAACCCGGCGCTACGAGCGAAGCAGGTCAAACCTCTGAGGACTGACATCCGCATAAAGTCTATGGGATATTTCCCGTGGCCGCGTAAACTAATACCGTTGGACACGCAGCTACTGTTTCCCCCTCTGCCGCCCGCGAATTACGTACCGGGAGATCCGAGGAAGACCCGCTAGCTCCAGATACGCGACGAAATATTATACCTAAACTACGGGTGTTCCACCCCTGAGCACTGGGGTTCCGCGGAACAATCGATAATAATAGATTAACATTATGCGGAACGAAATATAACAATATCTCGTAGCAGCGTTACTTAAAAATACGAAGCTTAGAAAACCCAGAGTTTTCTCGTGCCGACACTTTTACGACCGACCCTTTTTTTTTGCTTCCTGCGCTTCGCTTGGGCAGCTCGCTTTCGGCTAAATCCTTCCGAAATAGTATTTTCGCTCCGCGCTGCCGAGGTCGGTTTACGACCGACCCCTTTTTTATTATTTTCTGTGTTTCGCGTTGACCACTCTCTCTCCCTCTTGTCAAGATTTTCCCGAAAATAATACTTGCTTCCAAATTAATACTCGTTTCAAATATTGTATAACGCGCGTTTTATTTTATTCATTAAATTGTAAACAATCAATATCTAAACTGAATAAATATAAGAAACCTATCTCTCATTATTCAATTATTTGTACTCCTTCCCTGTTCCGACCGCGACTAATAACAACTTTATACGAACAATAACAATAATATTTAACCATAACTTATTGACAACACACCTACATGTGTTACGGACAACTGCGCCCCGCACAGAAGGGGCCACCCCTCCTCTCCCGCCGTCGAAGCGCGTCACCGATTAGAAAACGTCCGTTGCACTTACATCTCGGGATTCGCTCACAAATTAGAACTCACCCCGTATTGCGTATCTTGCTTTGTAAATTCCGACAATATCGATAGAGACTCTTACGCGTACTTCAACGTACATCTCGCGATCGATAGCACGCGCTATTCCGGCGTGTATACGGCCTGCCTCCGTAATCTAGCAGAGTTTTTCCCGTTTGGTTTTCGACTGCGACCGGTGCGTTAACGCTTACGCCGGCTTCCTCAGAGGTTTAAGAAATAGAAACATCTCTTACTATTCGTTAGCGAACCCTATTAGAGTCTTCGTTAGCGGAACCATTCCCGAGGGGTTCACATCGCGCGACTTCCCTTAATCGATAATTGCCATTTCCTTTTTTTTTGTTTGACACTGCCGCATCATCATATACACGGTAACACCACCGCCATATCCCTAATACATCGCCTTTGGTAAGGGAAAACATTCATCGTCCGGATAGTCCTAGTCGCGGGGAATCCCCAGAAGCTTAGCTTCTGAAATACGCGACCGGTCAGACGAAAGGTCCGAGCACTCTTAGGAGCCGCGACCCCGCTTGACGTAACACCATACAACAACAGGATCTGTATACATTGCCGTACGAGAGTTTCTTATACATCGAGGGAGAATTAAAGATAAACAATCCAACTGACGGATCTAATGTGGTACTGCAAAATAATTGCGTCGCATTCATGTTTGATGAGATTCGATACGAACTTAATGGCGTGGAGATTGATCGCAACAGAAATGTGGGAATAACAAGTATGCTCAAAAACTATGTAACAATATCATCCGATAGAAGTGTGATTATGAGAAACGCTGGCTGGAGTGATCCAACTACTGTGAATGGACACTTTAATTTTTGCGTACCGCTCTACATATTATTGGGATTTTGCGAGAATTACAGACGCATAGTAATTAACGCTCGTCACGAGTTGATCTTAATACGATCGCGCAATGACAACAATTGTCTGGTTGGAGCTTCGGCGGTGGAGCCTGTGATCAACATATTCAAGATACAATGGCGAATGCCACATGTGCTGTTGAGTGAAATTAAGAAGCTGTCTATGCTGCGCGTTCTGGAAAGCGGACGCTACCTCAGCATGGGTTTTCGCTCGTGGGATCTGTACGAGTTTCTGCTGTTGCAGCGTACAACCAAGCATTCGTGGGCCCTTAAGACCGCGACTCAGCTGGAGAAACCACGATACGTTATCTTTGCTCTGCAAACAGGCCGGAAGAATGTTACGCTCGAGGATATGAGTAAATTCGACGACTGCAAATTAACAAAACGTGAAACTTTATCTGAACTCGGAATGTTATCCGTACGACGACATGAATCTGGATTTCGGTAAAAACAAATGGTCGATTCTATACGACACATACGCGCGTTTCTGCAAAAACTATTACGGATACGAGTACCTCGAACCGAGTCTCACCGTCTCACTGTTTCTGCTTTACGGTCCGTTTGTAATTATCGATTGTTCTCGACAAAACGAATCGGTGAAAAATGCTACCGTAGACGTAAGAATAGAATTTGATTTAAAAGAAAATGTGCCAACAAACACTACCGCTTATTGTCTCATTTTGCATGATCGCGTTGTCGAATACAATCCTCTAACGAACGTAGTACGTAAAATTACATGAATCAGCACGAGCAAGAACGCTCGTCTTATCAACCAACGTTCAAATCTTCTGTAAACGAAATTGGAGAATCGCATACCGGATCACCGGAACAATACTACAAGAGTGAGAGAGAGAGCAACAGCATTCCATAAGCTAAAATCCCCATCTCATTAGATAAAGAAAGGACAATCGAAACTATTGCAGCAGCAAAAGAGAGCAGTCTTATTCTCGCCGTAATCTAATTAACTGACATCATTACTAATTTCGCTGTATTCATTACATTATTCAAGTATCTTATACTTTCTCAGATTTACTTGACAACCAAGAACGGCCCTCAGGAGTAAAATTGAGGATAGAAAAATAGGTTGTACTTTATTAGAAAGTTGAGTGAGTAACGAATTATTATATTTATATAATTTTCCACGATAAATCACTAATTTATCCCCTCCAATGTTATAACATAAAAACTTGCAATACTCGATGATTAACATCAGTCGTTCGTCGTAGTTCTCGCCAATACATTTTCATTATGGTTGTGCCAACGTTTGTGGATCTTCAAGGATTTATTATCGATAAAAAATTTATCGTGAAAGAAATTGCGATTCTGACAAAAGGATCTGTACTTTCTCATTATATTTTTACGAGTCTTACACCATTCCGTTTGCACACGAGGTCTGAGAGATCTCAAGTTGCATGGTTAATTGGAAAACATCACAACCTGCAATAGGAAGATGGAAACATTCCATACTACATGACCAAACGTTTAATCACTTACGCCGTAACGTTGAAATTGCATCTTCTCGAGTGTATGTCAAAGGACATGAAAAACGAGAATGGTTGGCAAATTTACTGGAAGACGATGCGAAAATCGGTCTTATTATCGAGACATTGGATAACAACTATGATGACGTTCCTGCTTTAGATAAATTAGATGCTACTCTGCGTTGCGATAGACATGTACGAAATTGCGCTTTACAAAATGTATTTAAAATATTCAATTGGTGGTCGAATCATTATCATGAAGGTTCAATCAACCCATATTTACATTAAACTATACTTCAAGTATTATTTTCTATATTCTGTAATTAAATTTTTTTATTTAGAATAAATTTGGAATTTTTATACTTTTATATTTCTTTTACTGTTGCCTTCTCCTTTGCTCTCTTCTTTCCTTACCACCATGCTCTCTCCTTTCCTTACACATTATAATCTCCTTGTCCTATGCCTATAGCGCTGACCTTTTCTCACCATGCGCGCTCTCCTTCCCGCTATCCTCCTTCCTCTCTATTTTTTCTCTCGCACCCATATCTCCTTTTCCTATCATCATGCTCTCCTTTTCTTATCATCATGCAGTCCTTGTCTTACACATACAGCACCTTTATTCTTACACCACATCATACTATAGAACGCCTGATTATATTTATAATCAAATTAAATATACATGATAATGCCCACCCACTATGCGAAACGTTATTCTTTAGCGCAAACATTCGTACTGTCGGCATTCTGTATATGTTTTCATTTAGCAAAATTTATATCTCACGCTTTGTCGTATACATTTGTAACCGAATATTTGAATCGATTTCATCATACGGCAGCCACACACGGCGCTCGAGAAAGCACGTGGGGATCCCTTCCTCATTACGTTTTGCAATATTAAAAAATTGCTCGCAGTACTTTGAATAGTTTAGTATCGCATAAAACTACAACGCCTTCGGTAGTGCCATGACTTCTGTAGTGCAATTTTTACAAAATCGTGAAATTGGTTTACCAAAGACTTATACAAAATCGCTAAAACTATTTTTCGAGATCCGTGACGATATAGATTTTTTATGTGATGTGATCAATGAAAATACCGATATAGAACTTATGCAATTTGAAGATCCTGTTGTTGCGGAAATGAAGTATCTTCGAAAAGAGAGACTGCTACAGATAAAAAGAGAAAGAAGGATAGACTTTTTAGAAGAAAGAAGAAAGCGACTTGTACATAACTCATTTAATACACACACATGTGTTGAAAAAAACTGAAAAAGGATCAAAGAATCTTTTGTCTATCGACCTTGCTGCGTAATTTAAGCCTAGATGCTGCTATACGTCCCCTACTCTTCTTTCCCGAGACGTGGTCTAACTCCGTTGGAGCTGACATAAAGTGTCTGACTGTGGTGCAGTAAGTGCATTTTTTAAGTTAAAAAAATGTCGCAAATTGTGACGTTTATGGATGCGCTTTTCGAGACGGGCTTTCGCCGCCTTCGTGTTCCTGAGGGGATTACCCATCGCCAGTACCATCGCCGCCGGTCACTTCGGCGAGCGCGAGATTTGGCCCGCGCCCTATTCCAGGCGCTGTTGGACGTTTTATTCGGAGATGTAAGTAGTTTTTATTATTATTTTATACGCTTTTTTGTATTTATAATATATTTATATTAATTAATTTTTTATAGATTTTCCGAATAAATACGTATCCGATCCCTGGGTACATTAACATCGCGCACAAGAAGAGGATGCGCTGGGTGCGGGCGAGAGAGAGAGCGCGCGCCGAGTGTGAGGATTTGTGGTGCAATCGTCCCGTGGCCCGAGTTCTCGACCCGGAGTTTCCACATTTCTATGTGGATATAATCGGCCTCCGCAGGTTATTCGGAGAGGAACCTCTCATATTGTAAGTATACGCAAATTTTAAATATTTTTAAAGTACTAATAAAAATGTTCATTTTCTTTTCTGTTACAGACGCAGCCGTCACGAGTTCCCCCTCCGCTTTGTTCCAACGGATTTTTAGTTTTTTAAATTTTTATATCTCGTTAGATAATAAAAATTATAGATCATATAACAATTTTCATATTTTTATATCTTTTATAAATAAACATTTATGTTAAACTCATTTATATATATTATTTATTTGCGCCTTCTTCATCTATCCCATCCTTCTTCCTCTGTATTAGATATAATTAGATAATAAGATATATAATAAGATAACATTTAACATTATAAAAAAAACTTAACATACAAAAATTATCTTTTTCTCGCGTACGCCATAGCCTCCGTCTTATCGCGCTTCCGCTATCCTCCTTCCTCTCTATTCTTTTTCTCGCACCCATAACACGCTCTCCTTCTCGCTATCCTCCTTCCTCTCTATTCTTTTCTCTCGCACCTATATCTCCTTTTCCTACCATCATGCTCTCCTTTTCCTATCATCATGCACTCCTTGTCCTACACATACAGCGCCTTCCTTTTTACACCACGTCATACTCTCCTTGTCCTACGCTATATAGAACGCCTATAGTACCGTCTCTCTCTACCGCGTTGCAAACGCCTATAGCACTGTCTCTCTCTACCGCGTTACAAACGCCTATAGCACCGTCTCTCTCTACCGCGTTGCAAACGCCTATCGCGTCGTTACCATAGAGATATAAAAAATTTATTAATATTAATCTAATTATTTATTGCAAATATACATTATGGATAAACCGAGTGGGGTGAATATTTTATCTATAACAGTTGACATTCCTCTCTCTCACCATCAGACCTCCGCAATCAGTCGGAGAGGACACTCCCTCCACCTGCGGAATTATAAGTACCCCCTTCCTTCCCCCCTTTTCCCTCAATTTGGGGGGCATTTGGTCCCCCCCCCCCTCATATCAGTACCAGGGAGGTGAGATAAACGGTTCCCCCGCTTACCTCATCCCTCTCAGGTCCCTGTATTAGAACTCTCTTATTATATCTACTGCGATCTCGTATAAGTCTTTGGCAAACCAATTTCACGATTTCGCAAAAACTGCACAATAGAAATCACAGAGCCACCGAGGGCGTCGGAGCGTTCTCTCCACCACATCTTATCGCGACACTTACACAATAATAATTTTATTTTTCATATATTAGTCTTCTTTCGTACGAAACAGACAAAAATTACACGGTATTAATTGATACACCGGTCTCAGACATCCACCGCATTCATGTAAATCACGGATTTGTTGATAAATTTTACTTCGATGTGTGCGTACCACATCACTCCCAATCTGTGACCTCTCCGGTAATCGCATGAAACACGATATACAGTGTTTAACAGAAATCCCAGGTTTATAATAAAAAGATATAATGCACAGTCGTTTCATTTCATTATATGTACGTACTTGTACATCATCTAATATTAACATTTTATAAAGAATAGGCGAAGAAAGAAATAATAAAAATCAGTAATAAAAACGGTAATTTATTTATTGCAAACATCATAGAGTAAATCATTTACAGCATATGTTAACAATTCACAATCTACGAGTGATTTGCCGTCAAACGCGTCACTTTCACGTATCACTTTTACCGCATCGTAAACATCAGTGATATTGTTGCGTTGTAAAACGCTAACAAATTGTTTAAACTTTTCATTAACAATATATGTATTCTGACACAGCCAGAAATGCATATGATCGATACAGTCTTCAAAATCGAATAAATGCACCAATGTTTGCGGATGCATATACAAAGAATTATTAGATAATGTTAATTTAACAATCTTGGATTCAGTTAATGTAATCATTTGGATAGATAGATCGCAGATCCATAATAGCTTACTTTCAGTCGATTGTACATGTAGTTCAATATCAGCATGTTTCTGCATCAATGAGTGCCAGGTAATGATAGGCAATACTATTTGATTGCCTCGGTTATCACCAACAAGTAATTTCACATATGACATAGCTCCGACGCTTATTCCAATCTCCAAGTATTTGTATGATGTCGGGGTTAGAGCATACCTTCTTCCCAAAATACGACCCGCGCGACGAGACTCGGATGAAATGCTACAAAATTTTAGAAAAATGTTATTAAAAATATAATATTAATATAAATATTAAAAATATTATTTAAAACTAATATAAATAATAAAAATATTATTTAAAAAAATAAAACTTACTCTTTCTTTGGCAGAGTGTCCGCAATCGGGACGTAATAATTCATGTTGCTTCCTTTAGCGGAGACCACAAATGATTGACACGATACTAAATTATTTTAAGTATTAAAACACAATTTAGCACTACACACTGCAATGTAGAGGGGTTATTGTTCACAATTTAGCACTACAAATTGCAATGTGGAGGGGGTGATTGTTGATACAGCAAGCTTTTTTCTCCAAGCGCCTATATACAGCTGCTAATTAATAATTACATCATCCCCAAAGATTTTAGCTGAATTTTCCATACGCCGAGGTACGACAACATTTTCTAATGAAATCACACCTGAATATTCTAAATGTACGTGACAAATTATCAAAAAGTAACTCGCAGTTGCATGTAATTTGAAACTACAAATTATCCATGCGCTGACAAATCTTACTAAAATGTTTAAAGTGTGCGTGACAAACCGCAAAATTGTCAAGGTTAAATGACAACTATATGTAATTTGAAACTTCAAATCTTTCGAGCGCCGATATATGGCTGCTAATATTCGAAATATGACAAATCTTTGAGATGACATCGCCCATAGGTGACAATCCAATGAAATATGACAAATCACGAAATGCAGCTGCATGTAATTTGAAACTGCAAAATTTTCAAGCGCCAATGTGCAGCTGCTAATATTTGAAATACAGCAAAAAAATTATTTTCGACATGACGTTATCGTTAGATAACAAATCGCGAAATGCGTGATAGAAACTTCTATGAATCGCGATATAAAATCGCTGCAAAGAGATGCATCCCCATTATTTTCGAGTCGTGCATCTTGTTCGGTCTGAAAAACATGGCGGAGCAAATTGTGGGGGAGCAATCCACTCGGGTAAATTCAGTGGAGGAGTACATTGCGTGGGAGGCGCAATGTGACGAATGCATCGAGTTGTTGGAAGAACAAAGTCGAATTAAACGACCACGATTATCGATCGGAAATCGACAATCGCTGATTGCTCGAATCGCGCGACTCGAAGGACTGAAAAATGTGTTGCGCAGACGTTTCGTACACGCGGGTGCAGGATGCAGTTCGCGAGAAAATGGATTGATTTGGCGAGAGATTGATACGGCATTCGAAGGTCGTATCTGGACTGGTGCGGTTATAAATTATAATCACATCGAACCTCGTCAATTTTTGGAAGACGCGAGCGACATTGTGCTCAAGCACGTGCGAGTCGTTATGCAAAAACACAGCAATGTCACAGTATATACAGTAGCGCAACTCCCTGTCGGCACCTTTGATGTCAGTGTTGGCCAAAACGGAGTGCGCATGCGCGAAATAAGGGAGTTGATCGTAACACCATCTAAACTTCTCTCTCGCTTACTCTCTCATTTTTCATCTCTTTCTTTCATTGATACAGACATATGGGTTCGAAGAGACGCTGTTAGTGCTAATAGCGTCGATAGAATGACGTTGTTAGAACTCAAAATAATATATTTTAAAGATATACAGAGACAAATTGTTAATAATATATTAAAAAAGCAAAAAAAATATAAAAATTAAAAAATACAAAAGATAATTGTAATATATGTAAAAATAGAACAAAAGATAATTATAATATATAATATAAAATAATAGGAACAAGAAAGAGAAAATTATAAATTATTTTTAAAATATTAAATGTAATGTTAAATGTATGTATATATATTAAATGTAGTGTTAAAATTATAATTAATCATAATTGTTAGAAAAATCACAATTATATATAATTATATTAAATTTATTTATTATATTAATTTTATTAATATACAATTGTATACAATATTGCAATATACACAGATAAGTATATTACATATTATTCTGTTGAAGATAAAGACTTACTTTAAAATTGTAATACTTCTAAAATAAAATAACATTTATTAATATTATATTATATATAATTTGATATAAATGAATACAGAGATTTATCTAATATAAGAATTAATACAAGAATTTAAATGATAATATTAGTAGCACTATTAAATAATAGTAAATTAAATCTAATTACATCTAATTATATCTAATTATATTTATAATAATTTGCAAGTGGACTTACATTTATTATAAATTATGTATATTAGTAAATATTCTCTTCTTTTCTCAACTCCTTTACTTATTTGTACCTCAGCTACTCGATCCACCTCAGTACAAACAAGAAAAAGTAAGAGAATAGAAAAGAATTTTTAAAATTACAATAAATTATAATAAAGATACATAATAGAATAATATTACTTTTTCATAATATATAACTATTTAATTTTGTAAATTTGTAATTAATAAATTTTGGTTGCTTACTTTAATGCTGCTATGCTATTCAAGATCACGATGGACATGTGAATCTAAATTTAAAAAAAATAAAATAAATAAGAGCAAATATAACATATATTAATATAAATAATTCTATACACACAACACTCACATGCATAAATACATATATACATGCACATTATATATATATATATATATATATATATATATATATATATATATATATAATAGTAACAATATGAAATACACAATATAAAACACACATAATAAATTCTCTTAATAAATAAATACATATTTTTCTATAAATATCCAAATAAATAAGACATAAGAAAGAAATTTAAAAATGTTATAAATCCATCACCATAAAAGAACGCAAAATATAATATTACAATAAAATATAATATTAGAAAACAAACAAGAACAAAACATGCAATAAAAAAAGTTACAAAGAAAATCACACTGAATAGAACACATTAGTACATTTCAATTAATCACATAAGATAAATCACACACAGTTGTAAAACGCACAGATTGTATTATTAGTAAAACATGCATAAATAAATTATTAAATGTTTATAAAAATAAGACTGTATTGAAAGCATAACATCACAAAAACTTCATAAATGTAAAATATTTAAAAGTTTCCTATTTTTTCTTGAAATTCCTTTACACGTTTTATTGTGTTGTGGTAACGTGTAATAAATACGCGTGCGTAGAAATAGTTTTATGAGAAAAATTGTAGGAAAATTTAGACACGGTGATTCAAAAGTTATATTTTGTGCGAGTTTAAGTAAATAAGCACCAATACCTTTCTGGAAACAATTACTTTCAAAATTTTTCACAAATATTTCTTCTACTTGATGAATATAAAAACAAAAATTATTACTAGGTATGTTGAGATTACCAAAAAGACTTGTTTCATTTTCGTAGGCTCGAAAAGAACAATATAAAGTGGAATCATCTAAAACAGCCTTATTTTCGTTTACATATTGTATATATGCATCGCACGAATGTATTTGTGTACATTTTTTAATTAAATAGCCGCATACATATTTAAATGCATTTTCTTCTGGCAGATCCATCGAACGATAATCATGTATGGGAATATCTAAAATAATTTTATGCGTCGATGATGGAACAAATTCTTCAAATTTCCGATACAGATTCTACATTTTTATATGATGCTTTGAATATATTAAGCATTTCATCTTTATCTTCTGCACAATTTTGTGAATCTGAATGTTTAAAATATTTTAAACTAAAAAGTTTTTTAAAAGCACGTGAAAATTGTATTGGTGTTGGATTCAAAGAATTGCCACCTTGTTGTCGAACAGAGCCAAAGAAATTTTCAACGCAATCTTGATTTAGTCGACGCGTTTGAAGATAAAAAAAATTATAATTTTTTAATATTTCCCAAAGTTCTATTACACTTTTAATTGTGATCTGCCAGCATTCAAAGCATTTAACTTTTACAACAGAACCGTCTTCTTTCATAACTTTTATAGATTTTAATAAATGTAACATATTTTTTAAAAATTCTAATTGTTTTTTGGTTGCCGTGAAAACTTTTGCATATTCTTTAGGCGTAACTATAGATGAGAAATTTAAAATATCAAATAATTTATCAAAATTATCGATTAAATCTATAGTGCCAATAGCTTCACTTGCAAGAAAACCGGAAGATATTTGTGTGCACATACCCGCAGCAACACGATTACTAAATATTTGGACAGCATACTTAACTTTCATTCTCATAAAATTATTCGGCTGAATATGACAATTGGATAATTTAGGAGCAGTTTTTATCCATTGTTTGCTGTCTCTTTTATAAAATTCTACATGTGCCCATGAAGCTATTTTATTATTAAATTGAAAATTATGTTGTAATAAATTATTTCGTGTTGCTTTAATTAAATGTGGAGTATGAAACATATAAACTATCTTATCTTGCTCAACTAAAAATGTAGAATTTTGTGTAGAAATACCTAACACGCGAGATAGCACCATGAAATTAGACCCCATATCTGTTATCAATGCATGCACTCTAGCACCACAATTTTTTAACTTAATTATAATATTAAAAATTAAATTTTTTAAAATTTTATTATTACATGCAGTTTCAATAAAGCAATAACAAACGAGGATTTTCCAGTTACCTGCAATGCTACGCGCCATTATAACTAAAGCACTTTTTGCAGGGACAAATGATTTATTAATACCCGTATTTTCAAAACTATTATTTCATCCGATGATACATTATAAAATAAATGAGCTTTTAAACTCATTTCGTCTGCACACAATACAATGGCGTTCTATTAATGGCAGCGAATTTAATTTTATAGTGAGAGCATCAAAAATTTTATCATTAATACCGGGCACAATATTCCACGTACTTGTAAATAATTGCAACGAACGTACGGAAGGCAAAGCAAATGATTCTTTTAATTGCCTATAATTTCGTGGACTTGAAAAATATAAAGTTAGTGCAAATTTCTTAAATTCGGGATCATATCTTGTACCTCGTTTGCTTTTGATTTGTTGATCAATTTGCGCAGATAATAATTTAGCAAAATTTGTAGGTAATAACTTACTGCCTAACTTCCGTAAAGTGTCATATTCGTCCTCTTCTTTCCTTGAATCTCTTATGTTTTTTCTTTTTCTCCATTCGAAGTCTTCTTACTGTTTCTCGCAGTGTTTTGTTTTGCGCCTTTAATTTCATAATCTTCATGCGCAATTTTCTTTTTCGAGGACTTTCTGCTTGGTTGGATGTTAATGTACTGGATGTGCTTCTATAATATTCCCAAATATATTAGAAATTAAGAACAATAAAAAAAAAAAAAAATCAACTAATAATAATAAATAATAATTATAGTTATATATGTAATTATTAATTGATTTTTGATATATGATTAAATAAATAAATAAATTAATAAATAAAAAAATACATACATATATATATATATATGTAAATATATAATTAAAGATAACAGTAAAATATCTAAAAATAGCAAATGCATGAAATAGTTGTTATATAGTGTATATTTATTTTCAAAGAAAATTTAATTACATGTAATTTAAAAAATTGTGAATAAAATAAATAATTATTACATTTATATAATTTCCTAATTAATAATAAAAATTGTAAATTTACATTAAAAAAATATATAACTTCTTATTATTAAATTGGAAATTACATAATTGTGATAATTATTTATTTCATTTATAGCTTTTTAATTAAAACTTCTTTAAAATAAATATATAACTATTTTATGCTTTTGCCATTTGCATGTATTTTATTGTAATCTTTAATTATATATATATATATACAATATTGTTTATATTTATATTGTATTCTATAATAAGACCTTATTTTACAATTAATTTCTTACAAATAAGTGTATAATAGATATATATATACAGATGCATCTGTACATATATTTATCTGTAAAAAATATATTGTTAAATAACGTCTAAATTGTTAAAATAAGCATATAAAAAATAAGCATATAATATATAAAAAATCATATATAAATATATATAAAACTTACTTATTTCTTTTTTCTTCTTGAACGTTTGCCTCAATTACTTGTTTATTAATTGTCTCCTCTTTTTCTTTTTCATTTTTTTCATTCTCTTTCTTTCCATTTTCCTCATTATTTTCATTTTTCTCGTAATTTTCTTGATTTTCTTCTTTTTTGTTTTGATCTTTATTGGTCAAAGGATCATCATTTATTATATTTAATTCAGCTGCTGCGTTGCTGCAAAATATATAATTATATCTTTTACATATAAAATATTATATTTTTGACACAAAATTCTGTTGTGCGTTGAAAATAAAAAAAGATAGTTTCAAGTATTTACACAGAGTATAATCTAATTTTTTAAAGTTAAAACTTACTTTTTGTTAAGCCATGAAAATTTGGTAGGTATTGCATCTGGATGAAGACGAGCTCGGATTTTATTGATTTTATACCACTTTTCTTCAAAATGTAAGTGACACAAAACACAATTTAGGTTGGCATAATGTGAACCTTTTGGTTCCAGATCCAACCTTCTGCATGCTCTCACCCATTGCAACCATCTGTATATATTATATTTTTATTAATACAAAAAGATAAAATGCATATATTATAATTAAAAATGTTAAAAAATAATTAAAGTGATAAATCATACCTGTCATGCTCCTTTGGAAATTTTAAAAAATGTCTTCTTTCCAAATTTTCTTCATTGCATCCTCTTGCTGCACAATATTTTTTTGCTTTCTCATCCATTTTGGTCTTTTATTTTCTAATATTTTGTATCCTTGATCCTTTGAAGCTTGTAATGTTGCTACTGAAACAAAGCTAAGATCAAAGTGCTTTCCTTTCAAGAAAATTGAAGATCTGTATAATATTATTATACAGATCAACTATCCTCCCTCAAGATATGCTTCTTCGACCTTTCCAAAACACCTTCACTTTCACAATTAAGCCACTATTTCACTTGTCACTCGCTTATAATTGCTTTTTTATAACAGTGATACTGCACGATTATACAATAATAAACGACATGTAAATGTCATTTATTATGCCATATACTTAGATAGGCATTTAAATAGGTATTTAAATGTGTGAGAGAGTACGAAAAACAAAAGAATAAGCAAGAGAGAAGATCAGCGTTACTGGATCAACTCCCTTATTTCGCGCATGCGCATTCCGTTTTGGCCAACACAAAATCGGGAGAGTTGTGCTACTGTATATACTGTGGCAATGTGAAAGTGAATACAGTGTTTAACGGCGAGTTTGTAGCGGGCGATAAGCGCGCCAATAAATCAATCAATACACGAAACTTTGAACTCTTTCATACATCCGATTTACGCGAGTGGTATGAGCGGCGAGTCGTCGAGCCCATCTTTGCATCGCTCGAAGAATTTCAGGAACGCGATAGCGGATGGGCATTATCGCGTATACTAAATTTGACTGTAAATATAAATAAATATAATTCTATGCACGCCGAATGTTGCATGCAATTACCGCGAAAAATAATAATGAAATGAGCAGTGGTTAACGTACAATCTCAAGACAATGCATGTTTTGCGTGGGCGGTGGCGGCTGCTCTGTATCCAGTTGAAAGACACACAAACCGACAATCATCGTACCTGCATTATACAACAGTACTGAATCTCCAAGATATTGGGTTTCCAGTCACTCTTAATCAAATTAAAAAATTCGAAAATTATAATGACATTTCAATCAAAATGTATACCATCGAGAATGAAAACATTATCCTGTTACACTTTACGGAGCAAAAGAGGGACAAGCACGTCAACCTGCTCTACGTGCAAGATGCGCGAGATATCGGACATTTCGCGTGGATCAAGAATTTATCCAGGCTCGTGGGTTCGTAACTCAGCAAACACAATGGTCAAAAATATATCTGCGATCGGTATGTATATTTAATAAAACCATCTAAAAATATTTAAAACAATGATATAAAAATTTTAAGTTTTATTTTACAGATGCATGTACTATTTTCACTCGGACGAGAAACTACAATCGCATACAGTAGACTGTGAAAAGATGAACGACTGCGCTATCCGGTTACCAAGCGATAAGGACAGATGGCTCGCATTCACCAACTACAACAGGAAGGAGAGATTACCTTTCGTCGTGTACGCCGACCTGGAGTGCGTTTTGGTGAAAAAAGAAGAAGAAAATTTTTATCAACATCACCAAGTATTTAGTATCGCTTATTATGTACATTGCTCGTACGATAATTCGTTATCCGCGTATCATTCTCGTCGCGAAGCCAATTGCGTTGCGTGGTTCGCCGACGAACTTAAAAATTTGGCACAACGTGTAGAAAATATTTTAACAATCAATGTCCCCATGGTAAATTTAACGCAAGATGAATGGAAAGAATTTCGAAGCGCGACTCAGTGTTATATATGTGAGAAACCATTCGTGGAAGATGATGATACGCGCATACGCGATCATTGTCATTTGACCAGACGGTACAGAGGTCCTGCGCATTCAAATTGTAATTTAAATTACAAAAAATCTTTTTGCATTCCAATAATATTTCACAATTTATCCGGCTATGATTCTCACTTTATAATCGATGAAATAGCCACAGCGTTCGAAGGAGAAATCGATTTACTTCCGATAACAAAAGAAAAATATATTTCATTTACAAAACATGTTAAGGGTACGAAAGACAAACCGGGAAATCACATTAAATTACGTTTCATAGATTCATATAAATTTCTCACAACAAGTCTCGACAAATTGGCATCTTTTCTGAACAAGGATAAATTCAAAATTTTACAAATGGAATTTAAAAATTTATCCGCTGAGAATTTCAATTTACTAACAAGAAAAGGTGTCTTCCCGTACGAGTACATTCACTGCGTAGATGAATTGCAAGATGCGTGTTTACCATCGCGAGAATCATTTTACAGCTCTTTGACTGGTAACACAATATCCGAGAGTGATTACGCGCACGCTGAGATTGTGTGGAAGAGATTCTCTATTCAAACGCTAGGCGAATATAGTGATTTATACCTCAAAACTGATGTCTTGTTATTAGCAGACATTTTTGAAAATTTCCGCGAGAGTTGTATCAAGAGTTATGGGCTCGACCCCGCGTATTACTATACTCTTTCCGGCTACACGTGGGACGCCATGTTAAAGCATACGAAAATTATATCTGATTACTCACAGACATTGATATGGTTATGTTTATCGAACGAGGTATACGCGGTGGTCTGAGTCAATGTTCCAACAGGTACGCGCGTGCTAATAACAAGTACATACAGTCGTATGACTCATCGAAACTATCAACGTACTTGATGTATTTCGATGTTAATAATTTATACGGATGGGCAATGTGTCAACCATTGCCCTATGCCGATTTTCAGTGGGTTGATAATATTTCCAATTTTGATGTATCATCGATCGCGCTCGATTCGTCTACAGGTTACATCCTCGAAGTCGATCTTGAGTATCCGCAGCATCTTCACGATTCGCACACTGATCTGCCGTTTTGTCCGACACACGACAAACCACCTGGCAAGCGCGAGAACAAGCTTCTCAACCTTATACGATAAGAAGCGTTACGTGATACATTACCGCAACCTGCAGCAATGTTCCCGTCACGGTCTTCCTGTTGCAAAAATTCATCGTATATTACAATTCACTCAATCTCCGTGGCTCCGTACTTATATAGAACTCAACACAAAATTTAGAACACTGGTAAAAAAATGATTTTGAAGAAAATTTGTACAAACTGATAATGCCGTGTTTGGCAAAACGATGGAAAATGTGCGCAATCGTGTAGATGTTAAATTTTTAACAAAATGGGACGGAAAGTACGGCGCAGAGGCATTGATTACAAAACCAAATTTTCATAGCAGGAGCGTTTTTTCGGAAAATCTAATCACTGTGGAATTACGTAAACTCGAGGTGAAATTCTACAAACCAATTTACATGGGTATGTGTATTCTCGATATATCCAAGACATGTTTGTACGAATTTCACCACGATTATATGGTACCAATGTATCGGGAGAGATGCAAAGTCATGTACACTGACACGGATAGTCTTATATATCACATTGAGTGCGACGATGTGTACGAGAATATGAAACGCGACATCAGCAAATTTGATACGAGCGACTATGCGATAGACAATGCGTACGGTATACCGCTCGTGAATAAAAAGGTACCGGGTCTAATGAAGGATGAAAACAACGGTACCATAATGACTGAATTTGTCGGACTTAGAGCAAAAGTATACGTTGCGCGTGGATGGTAAGAAGGATACGAAAAAGGTAAAAGGCGTCAAGAGTCATTGTCGCGAGAACGATAACGTTTGACGATTACACGCGGTGTTTGAACGAAGAGATTGAAATGACGCGTAATCAATCGTGTATAAGATTAAAATTGCACGAGGTATACACCATTCGCGAAACAAAAATTGCTCTAAGTCCGTACGACGACAAGCGGTATATCGTATTTACAACTACTGATACGTTGCCGTGGGGACATTATAAAATACCATTGTAAATAATTGTATTTATTTATTTATTGTAAATACAAATTATATATATATATATATATATATATATATATATATATATATATTCATTCATGTAAATTTATGTATATTCTTATTATGTTATATATTTATAATAAATTATTTTTATGTATCCAAGAGTTGTGCGATTTATTAAGTCCCAGCCATTTCACAAAAACTTCATCTCCTTTTTTGCGTATCACCTTTTCCATGAGATATACGTCGGGGTTAGCAACGTTATGTAGCTCGTATTCGTAGAATCCTCCGGCTACTGGATTTCCGTGCGAATCTTTGAGTAGATATGTCGCGGGATTAGTATTCTGTATTTTGACAATTTTAAACACTTCGGTCGACCAATTTGGTGTGTAACCTTTCAAAAATGGTCTTGAATTTACTCACACGTATCGAATCACCTACTTTGAATCTCGCTGGAGCAGCAATTTTTACATTGTTGTATACTGTATTTAAAAATCTATCAGCGATTGTAGGAGTGACATCGATAGGTCTCATATTGATAGTGCGATGTTTTCGCGCGTTATATTCTGCAACGAGTCGGAATAAAGCGTCGATCCACTTGTAATTACCATTTAGCGTAAACAATTTCCACATATTGTTCTTTAAAGTGCGGTTGAATCGTTCCACGATCAAGACTTTCATGATGGAATACGTTGAATAATGATTAATGTTATGTTTCTTCATGAGTTTTTGCACATTTTCATTGTAAAATTCTTTTCCTCTGTCTGTTTGAAAATTTTTCGGACATCTTCCACCATCTCGAATTAGTTTCGCAATCGTTTCAGACATTTCGTTTCCGCTCTTACTTTTGAGCGGTATGGCCCACGCATACTTGCTCAGCACATCGATAACAGTGATATTGAAACCTTTGTTGACTCGTGCATAAGGACGCATCTCAACCACGTCTGCCTGCAACAGATCATCGTATCCGCGTACTATGACGCGTCTACGCGGAAAATTTCTTCTCGCCGGAGCAATTCTTCTACGAGCTGTTGCTTTTCAGAGTTGTTTTTCTTTTCTTGCTGTTTGATCGTGGCATATTTCATAATAATGTAAAAGTTCATGTATGATTCTTTATGTATCTTTTTCTGAGTCGGATGTAGTTTGCACACGTGTCTAAAGCATTTTCTGCATTTCATGCATCATTATCTGAAGCGTTTGCGTGTGCGTTTCGAGCGCAATAATTGTTTTCTCAATTTTTTTCTGTCTATTCCTCAAAAGTTCAACACTCATTTCAACGTACCGTTTGTTAGCAGCATCGTTATCATCTTCCGGTTGCGCTATACGTCATATCTTGCGCAACCTTGCGTCAAAACCGGCGCTAGTCAGACATAGAGCATTATCTCGCACATAATTTCTTAGTAATCCGTTCCATTCATCAGTATGCCTTATTCGACGTACCGAGCGATACTCCAAATTTATTAATTGGCATTTCAATACCAAATGTTTTGACAGAATAACTAGTATCGTCAACATGTTGTTTAATTTATAATAAGACCCGCCTCGCGAAGCTCTTCGATAATTGACATGACTTCATTGCCATGGGCATTGTTACCTGCTCGACGCGAAGCTTCCAGCAGCCGCAAACGATCTACCAATTCGTTGGGATCGTTCCAATGCACGTATTCAATTTTATTCTCACTCAGTGTTATAATGTGTGGTAGATTTATACCTTTTCCAATTTTTCTTTTGATAGGAAATAATGAAGCGATTATATATTTATATTTGTATCCTTTGTTACCTAATACTGGATTACGCACATTGCTATCACGTCTATGCGCGTTTGTCGCCAATAATATACTTTTATATTTATGCATATCGTTCTCTGTATATGCAGCATCGTCGGGAATTCTCTTGAAAATTAATTCGTAGAAACCTGGCGTCCCCGCATATTTTACTCCATTGATGATTATATTATCATTCTTATCCACTTCGAAATGTTTATCGCCGAGTATCATTCCTTCGTCGGAAAATTTAACACCGTATACGTAATCTATCTCGTTATTTTCATCTTGGCTCAAAATTGCTCCGATATATCTTTGTCCGAGCGGACCAAGATGTTCTCGCAACATATTCTGACCCTCGGATGTTTGTAATTGAACCGACGTCACAATCGCTTCGGGTGTGGTCTCAAAAATTTCTTCAACGGAAGGAGACGAGATTATTTAAGGTTGTTGTACAGCTTTTATCGGAGTCGATTGTTTCATTTGCTTTGATTGATTTGGTGTAGAAGTTATCAATGAATCGTTTGATCGTTTTCGTCCCCCATTTGATTTTTTTTCATAAGTCAGTGAAATATTTGATTGTTTCTGCTTTATGCTCTCTTGTTCTTCTCTGGATATACCAAACGGCTCTACTTTCAACGCACCAGATTCTACATCGATGGTATTCTCAACAATTTGTTTTAGAGGTTCAGTGATTGGCTTAAAATGTCTCTCCAAAGCGATGTCTTCCTCAATTTTACCAGTTTTTAAAGCGTGATTTTTTTGCGAATTGATTCGCTCGTTTTTGCAATCTCTCTCACAATCTTTTTACGTTTATCATCATCATTGTTGATTATCATGATGGATATTTTGTAGACGTTGTTAGATTGATGTGTCGACAGCGACTAACCTCTCTACGGTATTGCAAATTCATCGCAATTCTTTTCTATATCGTCCATTGGTCAGCGAGCTGTTATCAATAACTACGAATCCATACTTGTGCTGCCAGCATTTCTGGCATAATGCGTGAAAATCATCGTATGACATATCAGTATTTACATGATCATTGTGCACATGTTTCAGGTTTGTACTATCCTGTTTAAATAAAATCAATAGATTCGCATTGTCACGTATAAGATGTTTGAGTATCTTGGCATACGGTTGACAAAGATAGAAATATTCGACGCTCGAGTGTCGACCCATTGCAAAGTACTCTCTTATCTTATCTTGTTTATCGCACGCCACGTCATTAAAGATAAAAATGGAATTCGGAAGCGTCTCGCTTGGAGCAACGACTTCACTATTATTAGAGAATGTGAAATAATCAATTTCGTCTATCGGTGTCAATAAATTTTCCAAATATTGATATTTCGGTTAGGTTAGGTTGTTAAAGTGATTTTGAGTATGCGTACAGGTTCTTAAAGCGAACACCGTACGGACTTTCAATTAGACTTATCAATACATTAGTCTTACCACAATTTGAAGGACCGCAAATAATACCGCGTATAGTAATTGGTAACATGTTTCCATGCTTGCGTATTTCTTTTTCAAGCATTAGTCTATTGTCAAAGTTTATAACTTTGATTATCGTCGCACAAACCGCATTTTGAGAATGAGTCATGGGAGGACCTATTTATAGATATGCACCGAATCGAAACCGCTCAGTATTGAAAATGTTTTTTCATCTGTCGGACGACAGTCATATTCTTGAGCTTACCTCTGAACAGTTGCAATATATATCAAAGATTATTTTATTGAGACAGTTTAGCCGCTACGTGGAACGACTGTGGGACAAACTTCCCGAACATATAAAGGCTGATTCTGAAGTACAACGGTATCGTACATGTTTGCGACATTATAATTTACCGTGGCAGCAAACACATATCGACGGTCCAGCATCATTTATTAAAGATTGCTACGAATGTCAGCCAGAATTATAAGAAGTAGCGGTCTATTGAAACGCGCTTCCTATCGAATTGCATATTCCTGTTATATCAGTTTTGCGGACCGGGAACTCGTTTAAAAGAATGATTGGCTAGAGGCGATCGAGGTATCAATCCATTGGACGCTGCGTGTCGTGAGCACGATATAACTTACTCGCGAAGCAACGACCTCGGCGAACGACACGTTGCGGATCGTATACTGGCTGTGAAGGCGCGGGAACGTATTACCGCGAGAGATTCGACTCTTGATGAAAGAGCGGCTGCTACGGCTGTTTGGACAGCCATGAAGGCAAAAACGAAATTTGGTATGGGAATGAAAATGAAAAAATCACCAAAAAAGAAAAAGATGTTGAAAAAACGAATACTTCCAGTAGCGAAGCATGGTGATATTTTACCGATTTTACCATTCTTGGGAGTAGTCGGTTCTTTGGCTGGTGGAGCAGCGGGAATCGCAAAGGCTGTAAACGATAGCAAGGCCACGCAACGCCAATTCGAAGAAATGCAACGTCATAATCGTGCTATGGAAGGTCGTGGACTTTATCTCGCTCCGTACAAGCGTGGACGGGGGTTCTCAACGACTGCTAAGAAAAAAAAACGTTAAAAATGCCTGCGGGTGTAATAACTAACGTACAATTGAAACAACTTGCAAAACATATGCGCATACTTTTCTTTAGAGGCGTTTTCATGCGCAATAATTTACCGATAAGCGGTGTGCGACAAAACGAGAGCTGCATTGTCAATTTGGACGACATTGAGGACCCTGGTACTCATTGGGTAGCATACGCAAAGAGGGAAGATAATGTTGTGTATTTTGACAGTTTTGGAAATTTTCGACCGCCCGAGGAATTGGTGCAATATTTTGGACAGAATGTAACAAAAATTGAATATAATCATGCGTCTTATCAAAATTATAATCAGAGTATTTGCGGACAATTGTGTCTACAATTTCTTCAAATGATTAAATTTAAAGCCTGACACTCTACTGTCGTGACTCAGTATTCGACATGTCACTGACACTTACGTTGACTGGTAAGAGTAGGGTTCTTGCCGTAAGCTACTTTCCAGCCATAGATTTGAACGATGATGATTACGAACTTGGTTTAACGGATTTTGAAATTTATCATACGATACCGAATGTGAATTCCTCGAATAATAAATTTTACTTTGACAACGACGACAAGGAAATTACGATTCCCGAAGGATCGTACAAATTGCATGGTATAAATGAATATCTAACGCATGCAATTTTACAATACGATTCCCACAACATTGTTAATAACAATGATAAGAAATATCCAATAGTGATTCGCGCTAATCATAATACGTTGAAAAGTGAAATTAAATGCAGATTTTAATAAGCCCAACAACATAGGATCGTTGTTGGGATTCTCGTGTATTGCAGTCGCGGAAATGGTACGAATCAGATGTGCCGATAAATATTATTAACGTAAACATTATTCGTATAGAATGCAGTGTGACCGCTGGTGCATATAGCAATAGTAAGCGCGTACACACGATACATGAATTTTCTCCGAGCGTACCACCGGGATATAAGATATCGGAAACACCCACGCAAATCATTTATCTACCGATCGTCGTGCAAAGCATTACTAATTTAACGATACGTGTTGTGGATCAGGAGGGTCGATTGCTCGATTTTCGAGGAGAGGAAATTACCGTACGATTGCACGTACGACGACGTCAAAAACAGTATACTTGTGTTGAATGAAACGGAGCACGCGAGAAACAATATCTTTACGAGGGACAATACTTTTGCGAGGAGGCAAGCGGTGTCTGGTTACACTAAAAAGAAGCTCAGCGCGTTGAATTGTGAATTTTTAAAGTCTTTGGGATTTGTCGTACGAAATAATTGAAAGAATGATTGGCATTTTGAACATTGGAAGCGAACCGATCTTTGACGACCGTATAGTAAAGATTGAAACTCATACGTACAATCCATACGCAAATACAACACTTGGATTTAGCGATGAGATACGGATACCTATACAGCATCAGGATTTGTACACGTTGCCGTGCGAAAGCTTCCTTTACGTCGAAGGAAAATTGACGATAAGGAAAAAGAATGAACTAATGATATTGGGAAATAATTGCGTTGCATTCATGTTTGATGAACTTCGATATGAACTCAACGGTGTGAAAATTGATCGCAACAGAAACGTTGGAATAACTTGCACGATTAAAAACTACATTTCTCTTACACACGAGAGAAGTAAAATCTTACACAACGCTGCATGGAATATAGTTGCAAATAATGGTGGCGAAGGTTACTTCAATTTTTGCGTGCCGCTCAACATGTTGCTTGGATTTTGCAAGGATTATAAGCGCGTTGTGATTAACGCTCGTCATGAATTGATTGTAATACGTTCACGCAACGACAACAATTGTCTATTTGGAGCTCAGGCTGCTGAAGCTGAGATTGAATTACACAAAATACAATGGCGTATGCCTCACGTAATATTGAACGAAATTAGTAAACTGTCCTTGCTACGAGCGTTGGAGAGTGGTAGATACTTGAACATGAGTTTCCGTTCATGGGATCTATACGAATTTCCTTTGCTACACAGTACGATCAAGCATTCGTAGACTGTGAAAACTGCCTCTCAGCTCGAGAAACCGCGATACGTAATCTTTACACTACAGACTGATGACAGAAAAAATGTCGCGTCGAAAGATATTACCAAATTCGACGACTGCAAGTTGACTAACGTTAAACTCTATCTAAACTCTGATTTTTATCCGTATGATGATTTAAATTTGGATTTTGATAAAAAGAGATACACTATCCTATTCGACATATATGCGCGTTTTCGTAAATCGGATTATTACGGATGCAATAATGATAATGTATTATTTACCATGCTAAAATTTCTAGAGTGCGGTCCTCTCACGGTCTTGACTGCTCGCGACAAAACGAGTCTGTCAAAAATGCTACCGTGGACGTAAGAATAGAATTTGAATGTAAGCTAGAAGCCCGCAAATACTACCGTATATTGCCTCATCTTGCACGATCGCATTATCGAATATAACCACACAAATGTATCCGCAAAATTACATGAATCAGGAATAATCGCCTCCAATGTTATAACATTATAACATTATAAAACTAGCAATACTCGATGATCGACATTAGTCGTCCGTCGTAGTTCTCGCCAATATCATTTCATTATAGTTGTGCCAACGTTTGTGGATCTGCAAGGATTTATCGTTGGAGGAAAGTTTATCGTGAAAGAAATTGCGATTCTGACAAAGAGCTCTGTACTCTCTCATTATATTTTTATGAATCTTACACCATTCCGTTTGCTCACGAGATCTGAGAGATCTCAAGTTGCATGGTTAATTGGAAAACATCACAATCTGCAATGGGAAGATGGAAACATTTCGTACTACAGGGCCAAACGTTTAATCACTGACGCCGTGATGTTGAAAGATGCATCTTCTCGAGTGTATGTCAAAGAACATGAAAAACAAGAATGGTTGGCAAATTTACTGGAAGACGATGAGAGAATCGGTCTTATTAGAGACATTGGATAACGACTATGATGACGTTCCTACTTTAGATAAATTAGATGCTACTCTGCGTTGCGATAGACATGTACGAAATTGTACTTTACAAAATGTATTTAAATTATTCAATTGGTGGTCGAATCATCATAAAGGTTCGATCAATCCATATTTATAATAAACTATTGTTACAATACATATATGTTATTATTATTATCTTTTTTTTATTCTCTCCTTGTAGCATGTATTATATTACAGTACGTGATGCATTTTTCTATTAGTCTGCATTTTAGCAGACAATAGACGTGGAATATTTGACATCTTTAAACGCGAAAAAATATCAAAATTCATGTCGTTTATGGTTCGCTTGATGTTGATCGACGTTCGTTTGATGTTGATCGACGTTCGTTTGATGTACGATAGTGGTTCAAACATGGTTCGATAGATGTTCCTCGCGGTTCGATAGATGTTTATTTGGTGTATGATAGTGGTTGGATCGATCTGTAGCAAGTATTATATCTCTTAGCCATGTATACATCTGTGTGGTGAATATTACATTTCATGGTGCAGCTGCATCTGGTATTATATTTCAAGTCATGATATTAAGATATTTATTTAATGTATAATAAGGTTCAAACATGTTTAGATCGATGTTGATCAATGTTTAGATCCATGTTGATCAATGTTTCAATAGATGTCTGATGCTTATTTGATTGTGTCGCTATTTAATTATAATTATCTGTATGAATACTGTGTGGAGCGACAGTCCGCGTCAGCTTTTAATTCTTTATCAGCTATAAAAAGTAAGCATTTGTTGCTAACTCTTATGTCATGCACATCCCCTACCCATTTTTTTCACCGAGACGTTACCTAGCTCTCGCTGGAGCTAGCATAAAGTATCAGACAGTGATCCAGTAAAGTGAAGTTCTTTTGTGAAGATTTTAAAATGTCGAGCATTATGTCATTTCTCGACGCTATGTTCGAGACGGGATACCGTCGCCTTCAGCTTTCTGAAGGGGTTGGCAGACGAAGTGCACTTCGCTGAGTTAAGAATTTGGCCCGCGATCTATTCCGAGCGTTGTTGGATGTACTGTTCGAGGATGTAAGTAGTTTTTATTATTATTTTTATACGCTTTTTTTATTTATAATATATTTATATTTATATTTATATTTATGCGTTTTTATCTTTTACAGTATTACCAATATCGGTACTACCACATCCCACTTGGTGATGTAAGTAATTTTTATTATTATTATTATTTTATACGCTTTTTTTTATTTATAATATATTTATACGTTTTTTTTCTTTTACAGGAATATCTATGTTACCACAACCTCATCCCGGGGTATATCAATATCGCACACATGAAAGAGGTGCGTCGCGTGCGGAAATTCCACCACGAATATGCGGAATATGAGGATTTGTGGGGCGATGGCCCCCGTGCTCGCCTCTTAGACGGGTTCTTCCCTTACCTGTACGTGGACATTTTCTGTCTCCGCAGGCTGTTCGGAGAGGAGCCCCTCGTAATGTAAGTATGCTCAAATTTTAAAGATTTTTTAAAAAATACTAATAAAAATGTTCATTTTCTTTTCTGTTACAGACGTAGCCGTTGCGAGGTCCTCCTCCACCTGGCGCCTACAGATTTTTAGTTTTTAAGTTTTATATTTTCTTTTTTATATTTTTCAATTTTATATAATTAGATTTTATATTTTATATTTTATATTTTATATCTTTTTTATATATTTTTATATTTTATATCTTTTATATTATATTTTACATTTTTATATTATATTTTATATCTTTTTATATTTTTATTTTTAAAACGCACACACATCTATATGTATACACACACTTTTATGAATAAAAATTATGTTTATGATAAATATGTGTATTGTGTTTTGCGCCTTCTTTATCTATTCCATCCTTCATCCTCATATTTAATATATATATATAATAATAATATATAAAAAATTTAATATTATAAAAAAAAAACTTAACATACAAAAATTCTCTGCGTTCTCGCGTACGCCTTAGCCTCCATCTTATCACGCTCCCGCTATCCTTTCCCCTCATCCTCCTTCTTTCTCTCTCACACTATCATTCTATTGTACTCTTCTCCTTTTCCCACCATCATGCTCTCATTGTCCTACGCTATGTACAATGCTCATAGCGCTCTCCTTATCCTATCCTATACCACGCGTCTCCGTCTACCGCGTTGCGAACGCCTATTGCGCCGTCTCTCTCTACCGCGTTGCGAACGTCTATCGCGCCGTCTCTCTCTATCCATCTCCCTACTTGCGGACTCATCGGTTACACCGCGAACCTCTCTTCCCTCTCCGCAAACCCCTCGTCTACCGGCCGCGTCGCGGACCTCTCTCCTCTCCGCTGTCCCCTCGTCTACCGACTGTGTCGCGGATCTCTCCCTCCTTTCCGCTGTCCCCTCGTCTACAAACTGCGCCGCGGACCTGCGGCTGTGTCGCGGACCTCTCCCCTTCCCCGCGTACCTCTCGTCTACAAACCGCGCTGTGAACCTACAGCTGTATCGCGGACCTCTCTCCCTCCCCGCGTACCCCTCGTCTACAAACCGCGCCGCGGACCTACAGCTGTGTCGCGGACCTCTCCCCCTCTCCGCGTACCCCTCGTCTACAAACCGCGCCGCGGACCTGCGTGACGTCATCCCCCCGCGCCCGCGGTTCCTCCCCGTCCCCGCACTCCCCTCGAGCTCCTGAGTTAGAAACCCTGCTATATCACTACTTAAGAGTAGCATCTGATAGAAGGGATGTAGCATACAATAACGCTTTGTTCAATGATACGCAGCAAAATTGGATGCAATTCAAAAGTGAAAGAAATGCAGTAGTCAAATTAATTAGAGAAAAGAAAAAATATTATGAAAATATGACAGATTGTAATAAGAATAATCCGACAAAAATGTGGAAAACTTTAAAAGAAATAATTAGAGGTGAGCCAATGCATGGAAAAGAAAGAGAAGATGTAGATTTTGAAATATTAGGAGACATAAATGAGTGCAATATAGCTGATAAATTTAATATGTATTATATTCATAGTATTATTATAATAATATTGTAAAATCTATAAATAGTGAAAACCTTACAAGTGCAGGTACGAGTGGAAGTCCGGGGAGTAAGAGAACTATTTATATTATTGAAAACAATTATAATATTATAGAAAAGTTTGAAATGATTAAAATGGAAGATTTAGAGGAAATTGTTACGGGCATGCCAAAAAAAGAGGTACGGAAGAGGAAATAACTAGTGACATACTTAAAGTAACATCTTGCGTAATAAAAGAAGAGTTTGTCGATCTGATAAATAATTCTTTGAAAGAAGGTTGTTTTCCAGAGAGTTGGAAAACATCGACAACAATACCGATACCAAAACTAGAAAAAGCTAAAAAAGCAAGTGAATATAGGCCTATTGATATGTTACCAAATTTCGAAAAAGTATTAGAATTAGTAGTAAAAAACAAATTGAAATGTACCTTGAATCTAATGATATTATAACGGAACATCAATCGGGCTTTAGAAGATCGTATTCGTGTGAAACGGCGATTCAAACTGTTATCGACGAATGGAAATTGATAGTTAGTGAGAGAAAAATGGTAGGGGTAATTTTTATGGATCTTAAACGAGTATTCGAAACAATAGATAGAGAAAGATTAATAGAGAAATTATATCAATACAAAATTAGAGGAATGGTACTAAAATAGTTAAAATCGTATTTAAATAATAGGACACAACAGGTCCGTTTCAATAATAAATGGTCAAAACTGATTGACACAGAATATGGCGTGCCACAAGGATCAGTTTTAGGGCCTTTATTATTTATTGTATATATAAATAATATAGTTAAAATCTGCCCGAAAAAATGTAATATAAAAATGTTTGCAGATGATACATTAATATATGTAAATGGAGTAAGCAGTGCGGAATTAGAGAATAAAATGAATATGGTATTTAGAATAGTAGAAAAATGGATGAATGTAAATAAATTGAAAATGAACGCAGGAAAAACTAAATACATGATAGTCAGGAGTATAAGGAAAGAACTGAAAGGAAATATTGCGTTGAAATGTTTGGATGGAACTGAGATAGCGAGTAGAAACAGTTAAATACCTGGGTATAATTATTGATGATAGACTCCGATTTAAAGACCACTGTGATTACATGTTAAAAAAAAATAGGAAAAAAAAACAAGTTTTTTAAATAGAATAAGTAAATTTATATCAATGTATATCAAGTGCATTGTATATAAATCAATTATTGCCTCACTTTGAATACTGTGCAACGTTGTTAATAGATATGGGGGAAACACAGCTGGATAAATTACAGATAGCGCAAAATCGAGCCATGAGAGTTATATTGCAATGTGATAGATATACCAAAGTGGAACACATGCTGCAAACGTTGCAGTTCATGTCTGTAAGACAGAGGCTATATTATAACGTGTGCATATTTATTTTTAAGATTTTAAAAAATATGTTATCAAATCAATTAAGAAATAGAATAGAAATAGTAGGAAATGAGAGTAAAAGACAAACACGACAAGCCGGGGACATTGCAATACAACTTCGTAGAACAAGAAGCGCGCAAAAGAGTATGTTCTACGAAAGAGTGAAAATGTATAACGCGTTACCAGCCGAAACAAAGAGTAGTGAAAAAATTGAATCATTTAAGCGTAGGTTAAAGGAATATATATATAATATAATAATGTAATTTAAATATGTAATTTTATGTTCTACAAATAGCTGAGAAAGCTAATAAAGATCAATCAATCAATCAATCCTCACGCCTTCACCTCTGGCTCTTTATCCTTTCTCTCTTCCTCTCAGTCATCCTCTTCTTCTCTCTTCCTCTCAGTCATCCTCTTCTTCTCTCTTCTCTCCTCTCCCCTCCCTCTTTCCTTCTGCTCCATCCTTTTATCTCTTGCCCTTTATCTTTTCTTTCTTCCTTTCCGCCTCCTTCCCTCTCCTTCTCTCCTTTTCCTCTCTCCTCTCACTCTTCTCCATCCTCTGTCTCCCATCTCCTTTCCTCTTCTACTCATCTCCACCTCCTCCCATCTACTCTCAATTCCCTACACGTTGCCACCACTTTTCTGCCTCTTGCTCTCTCTCTTCTCGCTGCCTCCCCGATCCTCGATCTCGTCTTCCTCTCCTCCAGCGTCAGATCCTCGTCTACTCTCACTTCCCAATTCCTTCTAATCTCCCCTTCCTTCTCTAGCATCTCTTCTCTGTCTTCCTTCTTCTCAATCTCCGTTAATATCATCCATGTTCCGTCCTCCTTTCTTCTTTCCTCTACCCACTTCATCCTTACCGTCCTACCTATTTCCCTCTTTACAATGCCTTCCACAATACTCCTCCTTTCCTTCTTATCCGAACCCTCTTCCTCTCCACATCACATTCCTCTCTCTCTTCTTTCTTCTCTCCTCTTCCTCCCTTCCCTCTTTCTCTCTTCCTTCCATCTCCTTACGTTCCCTCTCCTTTCTTACCCTTTCCGCTCTTTCCTCCATCCTCCTCCAAACATCTTCTCCCCTTTTTCTTTCTTCTCTCTCTCTCCTCCTTTTCCCTCTCTTCCACTCACTCGTCCTTTTCATCCTCTTCTGTCACCCTCCACCATGCTTCATCTTTTCTATCCTCTTCTCTTCTCTCCTTCTCTTGCCTCTCTTTCCTCTCCTTTTCTATCCCATCATCTTCTTACCCCCCCTTTTTATCTCTCCCTCCTCTTCATTGTTCCCCCCTCGTCTTTCTCCTTTTCCTTTTGCACTTCCTCTTGCCCGATCCAGTCTCCTCTTCAAGCCTCCCCCTCCTTCCTTCCCTTCCTCTCTTCTTTCTTTTTCCTCTTCCCTCTTCCTCTCCTTTTCCATCCCCTCGCCTCCTTTCTCTCCTCTATCACCTGATTCAACACTCTCTTCTATCCCTCTCTCCTTCTCCTTCTTACCGCTTCTCTCTTCCCCTCGCCACTCCACCGTTCCTCTCTGCTCTTCCTCCTCCAACGCCCCTTCACTCCTCTCGCACTCCGCTTTTCTTTCTTTACTCGCCTTCTTAATCTCCAGCTCTCCGCAAATCTTCTTCACTACCACCAACAACTCCGTCATACATTCCTTCATTTCTCCCATCTCCTTCCTTATCCCTCTCAGCTCCTCCATCTCTCTTAGCTCCTTCTTCCTCCTTTTCATTTTCTCTTTCTTTCCTCTTTTCTCACACTCTTGTCTTTCCTTTTCCTTATATGCCAATTTCCTCTCTTAACCTCTTATCACTTGTACCTTATCTCATCTATTCACTACTATCGGATCGATATATCGACCAGCCTCCTGCCGACATCGATCTATAAGCTGTCCTTTCCACGCTACACCGTTCAGTCTACTGCTTACCGCCATTTGCCGTTCGCCATCAGTACTCCGAACTCCTCTCCGCTCCGTCACACCGCTGTCTCCATACCGACGGGTCTCCGCCTTCCTCTCCTTTCACCTTTTCGCCCCCTTACCTCCACTTATCTTTCTTGTGCATCTTCCCATTTTCTTTTTCTCTTCTCTTCTGTCTCATCTCTCCCAAGTCTCTCCTGGCACCCTCACCGTCATCCTTCCATCTTCCAGTGTCCATCCCTTTCCTCTTGCTCCATTCTGCCTCTCTTTTCTTCACCTCACCGATTCTCCGACGTCATCACTCTCATCTTCTCATTCCACTTTTCTCGTCCTTATATCTCTCTTCTACATTTATCCTTCTCCTCTACTCCACTTTCCCAGACGACACTGACCCTTCACTTTCTCGCCTACCCTTCCTCTCCCCTCACAACTTTCCCTATCCTCTCAAAATCTCACAAACTCCTCAGATCTCACATTTCACCCATCCTCTCCGTCCACCATCTTTTCCCCCTCAATATTCTATAATCATATTTTATATTATATATGTTATATATAAAGCTAGGGACGATCTAACGTGTATTGGCATTATATGTTTTGTTTTTGTTAATTACACATTGATGTTCCGTATGTATATATATCAAATGATATATTCATATTCTGTTGCATTTCTTTGTTCGACCAAAATTATTGTCATGCAAAGCCATGTGCGGGAGGAATCGTCATGCAAAATGTGTGCAATAAATATAAACAAAATATTTATTTAATTATTTAAGAATTATATGTATATAACATTGTACATCTAATGTTATATACTTATTTTTATCTTTATATAATAAATACAAATAAATTTTTAAACTTTTTCTTTAATTTAATAAATGTATAGTATTATATTCTATACATCTATATAGGGTGTCCCCGAATTGGCGAATCAACTCTCGTGGGTAGATAGAGCGTGTTAAACTGAACAAAAAAATCTTATATCATTTTGCTAAATTCGCAATAATTAATAAGATATAAATTAATAAAGATCGGCCAATCCATGCCAGTATAAGCGCACGGCGCGAAGAAACCTCCCAGTTGTTACTTGATACTAGGCGCGCGGCAAGATATAAACGCAGAACGCACTGTACGTGTCTCTTTAAGTACGCCCTTTGTACGTTCTTTGTAGAGCGCTCCGCCTACTGTCTCGCCGCCCCAAGCTAAGGTGTTAGCGACCGTGTCGACGGCTGCATCACGCAGGGGGCGCCTCTCGGACACCGGGCGAAATCCGGGAGTAGACAGCCAAACCTCGGGCGAACGCGGCTCCACACCGAGTGAGACCGCTCTCCCGCGAATTCGTAGGAAAAAATATGGATAAAAATAATAATAACAAAAAAAAAAAACTTAAACAAAGTCCTCCAGAACGTGGCCTTCCTAGGAAGCGAACGACCGGAGGAAGTTTCTAATGCGGGGACGGGCACCTAACCTAACCTAATCTCTGGTACCCACTCAAAAACCCACGTTCAATATAGCGGCACCGCCAAATGACGCTATAAGATGCAGCTCCAGGGGGAAGGAAAGGTCATGGAGACCGAAACAACTCCTTCTGCAGCTGCCTCTGTTCCTGGAACAGGAAGATCGAGACAGACTGGAACGGCAAAACGCCCCAGAACGATCATGAACACTCCTAACCCCTCAAACAGGCAACCTGGGAAAAAGCCCCGGATCAACGATCAGGGGTCGTTTGCCCAGGCGGCCAAGAATATCATCAGGATCGCTGTCGTCACAGACAACTTTCCTGATGGAAAACTAGGTGACGGAGAGGCAGGTCAAAAAGCTGATCAGGAGACGCATTATTGCGCTCCAGAAAGGCACAAAGCTCTCACTTTCACCTTCCTGGATTAGGGATAGAGCACTGGTTTTCGCCTGCGCAAGCGAGGAATCAGCGGACTGGCTAAAAAGCCTCTCCGCTTATCTTAGCGTAGGGAATGCTCTCCTGCGTGTGCTGCTGGTTGGTGAGCTACCGAAGCGACATCGGATGGTAGTGCACGTGAAGGAGCCGGACCTCTCAACCAAGGAGGCCATTGAACTTCTTGATAGGCAGAATGCGGGCCTGGCCCCCGGGGATTGGGTGGTCTCGGGTGGGAGCGAAAGTAGGGGTACTTCGGGCACCTACTTCGCCTGCCTGGTGGCTGCGCAATCACTGGAGGCCCTTAAGGCCTGCAATTTCAGGCCTTTCTGTAGCTCTACTCGAGCAACTGTTAAGTTGCTTGAAAAAGAACGCAGAGAGAAACCCGCTGTTGCGGGAACTAACAATCGGACCTGAACCAACTATAGTCAGGCCTGGGGTTCCCGTAACTCAGATTAATTTGCATCACAGCAAAGACGTCTGGGCGATTTTAGTCAAGAGCATGACTGCGATGCGGACAGGTATAGCACTAATTCAGGAACCATGGCTCCTGAAAAATGCTATCAAAGGTTTGAGTGGGTGCGGCACAATATGCTACACACGATCAAACCGAAAAATTAGAACTTGCATAGCCACAAAGGGTCTAACTGCAATTTTTATGCCACAGCTCAGCTGCGAGAACTTAACAGTAATCCAGACGAAGCTAAAATTTTCGACAACGGAATCCTTGGATGTGTTGATAAGTTCAGCTTATATGCCCTATGACTCCGTGGAACCACCACCTCAGGTGGAAATCAACAACTTGATAACTTATGCGGAGGAACGTGGACTCGGATTACTACTTGGATGCGATGCCAATTCCCACCACGTCGGGTGGGGGAGCTCGGACATCAATTCCAGGGGAGAGAGCCTGCATGACTTCATCATGAGAACTAGCCTCATTATTCTAAATAGGGGTACAGAATTTACCTTTCAGGACTCTAGAAGACAAGAGATAATCGACATCACTTTATGTACGAAGAGGATGGCTGGTCTAGTGACGGACTGGAGGGTCTTGAATAAATCCTCTGGTTCTGCTCACAGACAAATACGCCTAACTCTTTGCCACATATCGGAGGACAATAGGACACGTAATCCAAAAAGGACTGATTGGGATGAATATAGGGCTGCTCTATCAGCCAGTCTTAAGTCAGTCTCAACCAAATTCTTTAACAAGAATGATCTTGACGCGGCGGCACTCTTCATGAAGAGCGCCATAATAGATGCCTACGAAGCAAACTCTCCGCTGAGGAGGAGCCAGTCCTCTACCACAGTTCCCTGGTGGAGCAAAGAGCTTACGAAGCTCAGGTTGAGGACTAGGAGACTCTTCAACAAGGCCAAGAATTCTGGCTCCGCAGCCTGTTGGGAAACCTTTAGAAGTGCACAGCGGAAGTACAATAAACCCATAACCTCAGCTGAACGACAAAGCTGGAGGAATTTCTGTGAAAGCATGGAGAGCCTCCCAGAGGCATCCAGGCTTAATAGAATTCTTAGCTCTGATAGTCGCTTGCAAATGGGCTGTCTCAAACATCCAAACGGACACTATACAGAAAACCTTACTGAATCTTTAACACTCCTGATGGAGACTCACTTTCCGGGTTTTCAACCTCTGACCTCACAACACCCCTCTTCCAAGGCGCTTATATCCAGGAATGGTTACAAGCCCAGGGAGTAGTCGCTAGCGGCAGAGGTGGTGTATCCGAAAAGTGTGGAGTGGGCCATTCAGTCCTTTGACTCCTACAAAGTATCGGGCCCAGATGGAATCTACTCCATCCTCCTTAAAAAGGGGTTGGGACCTCTGTTGGGCCCTCTTACAAAAATCTTTAGAGCTAGCATAGCTATAAGACATGTCCCACCGGTCTGGAGTGTCACTAGAGTGTGCTTCATTCCAAAGCCAGGTAGAAACGGTCATATTATGGCTAAAGACTTTGGACCCATCAGCCTTACCTCCTTTCTGTTGAAAACATTAGAGAGATTGGTTGAGGGCTTCATAAAAACAGGGCCTCTGGTTCGTAAATTCCTGTCTTTGCCTACAGGGAAGGTAGGTCTACAGATACTGCCCTACATCACCTTGTGAGCAGTATTGAAACTCAACTCACAGCCAAGGGGTACGCCCTAGACGTCTTCTTAGATATTGAGGGAACTTTTGATAGCACCTCTTATCCGGTTATTAAGAGGGCCATGGGCAACCATACCAGCCGCTATTATTGATTGGACATTAAACATGCTGACAGGCAGACTTCTAACTGTCAATCAGGGAAACTTGACTCTGAGAGGTGTCCCCGCGAAAGACTGCCCGCAAGTTGGGGTTCTGTCTCCACTCCTGTGGTGCCTTGTGGTGGATGAACTAGTTAATCTGCAGACAGCCAGTCTCCGGGTATATGGCTATGCTGACGATGTAGCCATCGTGCTAAGAGGTGGCTTTCTTTCAACTCTCAAGGAGCTTATGAATAATGCACTGAGAATCGTTCAAAACTGGTGTGAGGCTAGAGGTCTAACGGTAAACCCGAATAAGACTGAAGCCATGATCTTTACCAGGAAATACAAGCCAGAGAGCATCGACGCGCTAAAGCTCTGAAATAAAGAAATACAGTTCTCCTCTTCCATAAAATATTTGGGTGTCCATCTTGATCCCAAATTGAACTGGAACTATTATTTTGAAGTTAAAAGAAAGAAATTCTACATCTCTTTTTGGGCATGTAGAAGAGCGCTATCTGAGGGATCAAACCCAGCCTTGCGTTATGAATCTACAAGTCTGCTGCCGAGGATGACGTATGCGGCGGTGGTCTGGTGGCCGAGAGTGGAAAAAGTGGGGGCAAGAAACCTGCTGAAAAGCCTACAGGATGGATACCTAAGGGCAGCAGTAGGGGCCATGAAAACCACCCCAACAGAGGCGCTGGAAGTAGCCCTCTGCATTCCTCCGCTTGACCAGAGGATCATCTGCGCGGCCAAGTCGGCGGTTTACAGATTATACTGTCAAAGGGAATGGAGATACGCTGGACCTGGACACACCAGACTAACCTTTCTTCAAGATCGCCCTTTCACCCTGAAACAGGATAGATCGATGAGGAAATACCATTTGGGAAAGACTTTCAAGGTTCTTATACCAGATAGGGCAGACTGGGAGAATCAACGCTTTATTGACCGCCTCAGTCCAGACGTATGGTATACAGACAGTTCAGGCAACAATGGTCGCTATGGAGCAGGCATATATGCTCCAAAGTACAACCACAAAACAAGCATTCCCATAGGGGGACTGGCCACGGTCTTTCAAGCTGAGGTCTTAGCCATCTTGGAATGCGCTAACCTACAAATCACTGCCGGGGCGGGTAACAAAAACATTGTTGTATGCTCGGACAGCCAAGCAGCTCTTGCTAAACCCACCACGGAATCCTCCCTGATTTGGGATTGCATGCAAGCACTCAATCAACTCAGGGAACACAACAAGGTTACCTTGATGTGGATACCGGGTCACCAAGGCATCCAAGGCAATGAGGTGGCGGAGCACCTTCGGGCTCACATGTCCATCTTGGGGTTGGCGACACAGGACACATGTCGATTATGTGGAGAGGATAGAGAGGACAGCGTCCACATTCTGTGCCGCTGTCCCGCCTTAGTCCTCAAAAGGTACAGACACCTAAGGTCTATGTTTCTTGAACCGGGTGATCTGAAGAATAAAAAGATAAACAACCTGTGCAAGCTGGCGGAAAACGCTGGCTTGGGTTTGCAAAGATAATCTTCAATCACCAGCGGGGAGTTACAATGGAACTTTTAGATCTAGGTGACCTCAGGGACTCGCTGTAGTACCACCTGCTCTTTCACTTACTTACTTACTTACTTACTTGTATATGCCTATTAGTCTTCTACATTATGTTCAGCCTTGCGACGAAATTTTGGTCGAGAAAAAAAGTCGTTTCTTTATGATTTGAAACAACACATATACAAAGATTACGCATCAGTGTGTAATATTACCACACAACAAACAGCTCTTCGCGAGCAAGCAAAAGAAACGATAATAAAAGCGAGCGAGACAGTAATAGGAACAAGGGAGACAGTAATAAGAGCGAACGAGACAGTAATAGGAGCGAGCGAGAGGGGCATAGCAGCTGGCAGAGAAAACTTGAGGCTTTCCTTATACGCTGCTATTCCCCTCTCGCTCGCTCCTATTGCAGTCTCGCTCGCTCCTATAGCTATCTAGCTCGTTCTCATGCTGACTGCGTCGGTAATATTTTTTTTAGTTCTTTCAAGGCGGCGCTCAAAATCGCGTATGAGTTCGGCCGACGTTTCGGTATCCTCTTAATACCTCTAACAAAAACAACACATCAAACTTTTATGAAAATTGTTGTACCAGCGTTAGTGGCATTTCTATAAAGCCTAATCTACAATGTGCCATTTGCGTTTTGTTTTGTGTTCTGCTTTTTGCTTCTTGTATTTTTATCGAATGGAGTCAAGAAACATCGTCATCTACAATATGTCCTTTCTGTATTTCTTATTGAAATATATACCATACTGGAATGAACACTGCGTTTCTAATTGGCGGCCAAGATTGTGCGCTTGCGATAGTTGAATTAGGACGTTGTTGTCTTTATCTGACTAAGGCAACCACGTGACTCTATGTACTACTCATTCTAAAAACATTGCTCATTAAGAAAGATTAAGAAAGATATCATCTTTCTATCATTGAAGTATATATTTTCAGGCATGATAGTACACGATAAAAAGGAACGTCCTAATTCAGCTATCTCTTAGTGGCCGCGGTAACCGTGGTGGGGGTATGGCAGTACTCGTTCCATATGGTACATATTTCAATGGTATTTCCTAAGGAAAATTGTTATTTTACATGAACCAATCACAGACTGTTAATTCGTAATCCATTCAGATACTAATACAGCGTTCTTATTGGTCATAAATGATTAAGGCAGTATTTCTAAGATGATCTTTTTGGTTATGTTTATACTATGTACTCGTCCCGTGCGCGTTATTCTTCTGTTTTCTGAGATAAAAGTTAACGAACTCCCGAACAGACAAGAAACACGTAACAAAAAACACGATTGTCGATAAAATAGAGCAAAAAGTAACTAGAAACCAAGAGACAAAAAGCAAGCAACAAGAAGCAAAGAGCACATTGTAGATTAGGCTTTACACCCGTGTGAACTAAATGTGAATGTAGCATTATATATGTAAATTTACCGCGCGACAAACTTCATTTACAAGCTCGTTTAACTGCGGATGTTATCTTACAGAGATCACTAATATTAATACCAATGTGGTGTTCCTAACACCTGTTACTAACCTTATGAAGATTTGTGATATTCCTAGTACTTGTTACCAACTTTAAGAAGATGGTATTTGATTAATTTCATATTATATGTTATTGATTTAATATTACTTGACTACACAACATTTGAATGTTAATAACAAGATACTCTATATTTATTCATTCGTTCCGAAGTTGTGATTAAGAAAATACGTATATTTTTATAAGCAATAAATAGTTATTTATTTGGACTTCCGGTTGGAGAGTGTAAGGAGTAAGTTGCGGTAGGTAGGACGGAGGAAAATAGTAAAGATAAACGTGGATAAAGGAGCAATAGAACGAAAAAGAAAAGGCCTAGAGTGAGGAGGAGGTGAGAAAGAATACGAGGAAATAAAGGGAGGATCGGGAGAGAAAGGAAAGCAGCAGGAGAAGAAAAGATTAAGGAGGCAGGATTGGAGGTTAGAAAAGTCGGAGTATAGAAAGGCGGAAGAGAGAAGCAAGGTAAGGAAGAGAGAAAAAGGTCGACAAGATCGATAAAAGCAATCAATCGATAAGGAAGGGAGTAACATAGAGGGCAGGTGGCAGCAAAGGTTGGTAGACCTGCGGGAAACAAAAACAAGCCGAAAGAAAAACCCTAGAGTGTTTCGGAGTAGGAAAAAATAGTGAGACAGAGATGAAGAAAAGATTAGAAGACGTAATGAGAATATTTAAGGATGAAATAGTGAAATGAGAGAAAATATAGGGAAATGTATGGAAGGGTTGAGAAGAGAGATGCAAAAGGAGAGAGAAAAGAGAGAAGAAGAGTGGAGAAAGGAGAGGAAAAAATGGGAAAAAGAGAGAAGAGAGATGCAAGAAAGATTAGACAGACTAGAAAGAGATCAGGAAAGAAAAGAGAGGGATAGAAGAAGGAAGAATATAGTAATTAAAGGAACGAGCGTGGATAAGGAAAGAATAGAAGAGGGAATTGAAAAGTTCATACGAGAAAAGATGGGGATAGAGGTAAGAGTAGAGAAGGCGTATGCGATAAGGGAAGAAGAAGGCAAAAAAGTGGTAAGAGCAGAGATAGAAAGATGGGAGATGAAGAGGCAGATCATAATGAAAAAGAGAGGTTTAGAAAGGGGAGTATACATAGAAGATGATTTAACAAAAAAAGAGAGAGTGATACAAGGGATGATAAGAAAAGTAGCGAAAGAAGAAAGAGAGAAAGGGAAAGAAGTAAAAATAGGGTCCATGAAAGCAAGAATAGACGGAAGATGGCTGAAGTGGAATGAGAAGAAAGGCTGTCTAGAAGAGGATGGGAGAGAAAGAGACAGGCTATAGGGAAGCAAGGAGAAGAGAGGAGAGGAGGAGAGGGGAATCAGGATGTGTTTTTGGAATATAGCAAGGGTGACAAATAAAGATGAAGAGACATGAGAGTATCTGAATGGATTCGAGGTGGTAGGATTGCTGGAAACATGGGTAGAAGAGGATAGATGGGAAAAAATAAAAAACAAGCTTCCTAAGAATCTCGAATGGAAGCGCAGGCCAGCGAAAAAAGAGAACAGAAAAGGAAGAACAAAAGGAGGCATAATAACAGGAGTAAGCAAGAAGATAAAAAGTTTAGAATATAAGGAATGGAGTGACAGCATAGTTGAAAGAAGGATAAGATTTAAGGGAAAGGATTGGAGAGTGATGGTATACAGTCAGAATGTTAAGGAGACAATAGACAAGATAGAGGAAGGAATAGAGGAAAATGAGGAAGGAGTATTGATCATAGAAGGAGACTGGAATGCAAGAATGGGAAAGGAAGGAGGATGGATAAAAGAACAAACGGATGAGGAGGAAGAGACAAGAAAATCGAAAGATAGAATAATAAACGGAGAAGGAAAAAGATTAATAGGTGAAATAGAAGAGAGAGGATGAGGAATTTTAAACGGGAGTAAAGGAGAAGAGGGGGAATGGACCTATGTAGGGGAGAAAGGCGTATCAGTAAAAGACTATATTATAGGAGATCAGGAGGCAGTGGAAGAAATCGAGAAGGTAAGGATAGGAGAAAGAGTAGATTCGGATCATATGCCACTGGAAATTAAAACTTATGGGACGGGTAGTAAACGGAAAGAAGAAGGAAAAGAAGAAGAAATAGAAAGAAGAGAGTGAAATGAGGAAACCAAACAAGAGTATCTGAAGAGCTGCGAAGGATGAACATGTAAAGGAGAGGATACTGGAGAGCTATGGAAAGAAATAAAAGAGAAAATAAATGAAGCAATTCCAAAGACGAAAAAGAGGAGAAGCAGATGGAGAATGAGGAGAAAAATATGACATGACAAAGAATGGAAGGAGAGGAAGAGAGAAGTAAGAAAAAAATTGAGAAGATGGAAGAAGGGGAAGTGCGAAAGAGAAGAATATTGGAAAGAAAGGAAAGAGTACAAAGAGTGGGACAAAAAGAAGAAAAGGGAGTATGAGAGGCAGGAAGAAGAAAAGATAAGGAACATCAAGACGGAACAGGAGACATGGAAATATATAAATCGATTCAGAACAAAAAGAGAAGGAGTAGACGAAGAGATAAGCAAAGAGGAATGGAAGCAACACTTTATGGAAATTCTGGAAGGAGAAGAGCAGAAAATAGAAATGGAAATGGAGGATCAAGAAGAAAGAGAAAAAGAGATAGAAGAAGAGAAGGATATAACAAAAGAAGAAATGATAGAACAGTTGAAAAAGTTGAAGATGAGGAAGGCGCCGGGGGAGGATGGATTGGAAAATGTGATTGTAGTCAATATTAATCGGTGTCATTTAGACAATTCCTGTTATATTTTTAAATTCAAAAGGTCTCAATTACTTAGACTATTAAGTATAGAAGAGTGCTCAAATATTTATATTAAAAATGATTCTTTGAATATTTCCAACAATTTCCATTCTCATTTAAACAACGTTTTACTAACTTCTACTGAAGTTTACTCTCTTAAAGTCAATCAGTGTATAATAACTGAAAAATAGTGAATAGTCACTGATGATCATAGTTAAAAATCTAGCACTGAAAATCAGTATAAAACTACTGATAGAATCAATTCATTACAGTCATTGTTTCTATCAGTGATATCTCACTGTTGGAAACAACCCACTTAGCATGTCAGTCACAGAATATTCTACAAAGCTGCTATAAATATGATAGTGGGGATATATAAAATGTATATTAATAAAATATTTTATAGATATTTTTTTCGGGATGTATATCTATAATCTGTTCGCTGAATATTCCATGTATACGCTTAAAGAGATGTTTTATTATTATTTTGACGGGATTATTCATGGAATATTAATCATGATATGTTTAAAAAACGTCCATGTAGGACTGCATCTATAACATATCACTGGAATATATTTGCGACTTGTGAATAAAATATTGTGTTTAATTTCTATGAATATATTCCTTTTCAAACTACAATTGTCCCACGAGTAGTCTTATCGACATAATACAATAGTTACAATTGTGTGAAAATATTTCAAAACCCGTATATAGAATGATAGCAATATAACAAAACACTTTTTTTCAAAATCCTATAAAAACTGCAAAATTACTAGTAACTAATATATAATTTCTATATATTTAACATTTAACTATTATATAATTACTATATATTTAACATTTAACTATTATATAATTACTATATGTATATTTAACTGATATAAATAAGAGAAAAAAATTTTATAATTTCATAATTGTAATATTCAAGAGTTGTGTATAAGCTAGAAAAGTTAAAATACTAGAAATTTATGTGCATAAATATATATATATATGTTTATGTAAATTTTTTAATTTTAGGATTTCAAAGATTATAATAACTTCTAATTCTCAGATATTCATTTTTTTTGTAGTAAGCAATTAATTAAACGGGAGTATATTATATTTTTCAGCTGTAACACGTCAGTAACGTTTAATGTTACGAAAATATTACTATAAATGTTTATTATGTTAAATGACATTTTTTGATAGATAATTGATGAAAAAGACTCCAAAAGTATTATATTGTTGCGGCTCTGCCATTGATGCGCTAAAGTTGTCTTCATATGAAGTTGTCTAGGGAAAGTCTCCGTCGTTAAGAGATGATTGATCAATAACGATTACGGGATTTTTGAGTTAGTTGTCGAACACATAAAAAGTGCTTTCGAACGGCTTCGTGATTCTTTCGCGAATATACTTACAAATTATTTGTACATAACTTATTGTTGTTCGTTAAAACGTTCTCGTGTTTATTAAATAAGTGTTTTAATTATTTTGCGGCTCGCGAGTGTTGGTGTTGTGTGCGTGTGATACGATTATTATTGAATCGGTGCCACGGACGCAATAATATATATATATATATATATATATATATATATATATATATATATATATATATATATATATATATATTGTATAGATATAACCTATAATAATATAAGAATGAAGGCAGCATTCACATTATTATTATTATTAAATATATATATATATATATATATACAGGGTGTCCCAAAACTCATAATCGACCTTTCAGGAGGTGAAGAATAAATTAATGGGGCGAAAGTTTCTGTGTCATTTTTTTCTCCGATCATTATTTACTGAGTTATTTAACACTTAAGCCAACGAATCCTGTGAGCCGGTATGTGCGCCAGCAGTGCCGCCTCAAACGGCACGGCAGCCGTATACCTAATACTCAAACTTTTTTATTTATTTCATTTGAATACTGTTCCTTTTTATCAATTGATTAATCAATTATGATTAAATGATAAAAGGAGTGAGAGAAAGAGAGAGAGAGAGAGAGAGAGAGAGAGAGAGAGAGAGAGAGAGAGAGAGAGAGAGAGAGAGAGAGAGAGAGAGAGAGAGAGAGAGAGAGAGAGAGAGAAACATGAAAAACATATCAGGAACATAAAGATTGATATATCCAATTCTACTATTATTTTTTTTTTAAATCATCACGTTTTTTGAAAGACAGCAACTTTCCGAATATCAACTAATTAAAAGATTCACTACTTTTTTTGTTATAAAACTTGCGCTAAAAAATTGAAAAAAAAATCTTTTACCTAATTTAACATAATGATCGCTAAATATGCTATCGTTGATTATGTTGATTATGGTATTGTATTAATATTTCACGAAAATTTGATACTAACTATTGTGTTAAATTCTTGAAGTCTTTTTCATCAATTATCTATTAAAAAATGTCATTTAACATAATAAACATTTATAGTAATGTTTTCGTAACATTAAACGTTACTGATGTGTTACAGCTGAAAAATATCTTATATCCCCGTCTAATTAATTGTTTACTACAAAAAAATAAATATCTAAGAATTAGAAGTTACTATAATCTTTGAAATCCTAAAATTTAAAAATTTAACTTCATTATCTATAACAAAAATTTTATTTTATTTGAGGAGTAGTTACTGAATCGGAAATTAAACCCAAGTTTCTCTCTTGCCGGACGACTACTATTACTATTACTATCATTGATCTATATTCAAACTCCACATCCTGATACTTTTCATTTTGTTTATACATATGTATTTAGTAATAACGTCATTTTTCAATCAGCGTGAACTTACAACTAACAAGGAAAGGGTTGGAAGTGTCACCCTCTGATTTTAATAAGCTTTGAATATGATGTTGTCTAGGTCAAAATAGGAGACACGTATTTTTTTATATGTGCTCTTACGTCGTTAAAGGGGTGAAACACCCTCTTGACAAAAATCGGTTTTTATATTTCTGAGCGAATACCGTCAAAACAATAAGAGATATAAAAAAAGTTTCGAATAAAAGTTTTAGTCATTTGAAGGTCACGTGAAGATGACCTTAAATTTCTTAAATGGAACACCCTATATACTTTTACATATTCTTGCAGCTTATCTTAAAAGCTTTCACTATAATAAAATATTTTTTCAATAAGTATTTTTCGAGTTATGAGGCTTGAAAGTTCCAATATTTTGACATCAAATACGAAATATCTCGTAAAATATTAATTTTTCGATTATCTTATTTTCATACTTTTTAGCACATAATAATAATCATACAGAAAATACATGGGTGTTTCTTTAAAAAAAATTGAAAAATTAATATTTTACGAGACATTTCGTATTTGATGTTATGTATCCCATAAGTGAAATTATAAATAAATAAATAATAACATAAAATATCCAATAAATTGTGAAATTATTATATATATATTCATTTTTCACATTACTTTCTTACTTAATACGTTAATAATTTTGATTTCACTTTGCATGGAATAGTATAAATGTGATATGTAGTATATATATGCTATATATTGGTATGCGTTTACACGAGTTTCTTGATATAACACACAATTTTGATTTTTTACGAAATTTTTTGTGTGAGAAGAAAATTATTCGTGGATCTATTTATTTAAATGTAATATATTGAATGCATGGGCGAGGGAGGGGCGGAGCCCAATATATATATTACATTTCAATATATTACATTTAAATAAATAGATTCATTAAAAGTACGCTTCATTAAATATACATAATGCAAAAAAATTATGTCCTATTTATGATTTTTTGTTATTAAATAACTTTTTAATACAAAATAGTCATAAATAGGACATAATTTTTTTGCATTATGTATATTTAATGAAGCGTACTTTTAATGGATCTATTTATTTAAATGTAATATATTGAAATGTAATATGTATATATTGGGCTCTGCCTCTCCTCCGCCCACGCATTCAATATATTACATTTAAATAAATAGATCCACGAATGATTTTCTTCTCACACAAAAAATTTCGTAAAAAATCAAAATTGTGTGTCATATCAAGAAATTCGTTTCTTATACATCTAATTCTAATAAAAGAAAATCTATTCTTGATATACATATTACAAACAATTTGTAATATTATTCTTACTATCGGTCTAATTGATAATGTTTTTTGGCTCACTTATATAAGATTTCATTAGAAAAATTTGAAATTAATCGTCGAAATTCTATTGGACAATGGATACCCTCTTTCTTTTATTTTTTGTGATTAATGAATATCTGAAAATTCTTTTTTAAAAGTTCAGAAACAAATGTTTCGTGAGCAAAGATAGCAACACGATTGAACATATTAATGAAAAAGATAAGGTCTCGTATTTTAATAATACTTTTTGTTAATTTTATCTTTAAACAATTTCGAGAAGTAATTTGTCTGGACATAACACTTTCATATACGGGTTAACAATCTCTGTCGGTTTATTAAAGTTCAAAAAGGCAGACTACCGAATGATTTACATAACAACATAATTTGTAAAATTAATTGTAAAGATTTTGATGCTTCTTATGTAGGACAAAGATTATTAAAAACTAGAATTAAAAAACATCAGAAGAGTCTGCTGTAATTAATTTATAATTGTGTCAGAATTACTAGATTCTTTGTTATACGGTGCACAGCCAAATATTATGAATAATTAGAAATATTTTTCTTTCAAATTATATTCTTTTTAAACCTCAAACTTATTTTTCTCAAAATTAGTATAATTACTTACTGCAACTGTTATTTGAATAAACTTTTTGATTAATCGTACATTTATTACGTTTTGTAATGTTATCCAATTAACTAACGTCAAGAAGTAGTAACAGTGATATTGTCTGTTTTGAAGCGGGATAATCGCATCCATGTTGTTTTTATCATATCAGCACCTTTCTCACCAATCATAATGACAGGCGCATTAATGTTGCCACTAGTAATAGTCGGCATTATCGACGCATCAATAACTCGCAGGCCTTTGATTCCATAAACTTTCAGTTCCGGATCTACAACCGCCATGGAATCACTAACTGGGCCCATCTTAGCGGTGCAGCTCATATGATATATAGTCATAGTATACATTCGTAAAATACATGTAAAATACTCGTCTGTGTAAAGTGGAATGTGTTTACAATTCGGTAATTGCTTGCTATGAAATCTAGAACCGAATCTTTTCATGCTGCTCGTTTCGCCGAAGGCAACGGCCGCTTTAACACCTTCGCGAAGGACTGCAACATCATCTGGATGAGTAAGATAATTGTGATAAAGCAACGGGTAATCCAAGGGATTTTTAGTTTTGAGCCTGATATAACCACGCGATTTAGGTCTGAGTATCATCGGAAACACTCCGAAAACGTCGTGGTTGTTGATTTCATTAAACACTTCGTTGTAAAATTCGTCAGTTAAACCATGAGCATTCTTTACATGACTGCCACCATCAGAATTGACTCCCGAAGACGTCAACATAAACTCAATATCAGGCCAGTCGGTCTGATTGGCGTATTTGGTAGCAATAAAACCGACTGCCTCGAGACCGATACTGGATGTCAACGGGCCATCCTCAGTAATCGCGTATTTCAATGCAGTATTGACATTCACCATTCGATTCATTACAATGCTAACTTTATAATCAATTGGAAAAACGAGACCGCCAATTGCTATGTGGTCCTGCAAATTCTGTCCAACTCCAGGTGAATCTTGAATTACAGGGATTCCTAGTTGTTCTAAATGGACACGTGGTCCTATTCCTGAGAGCATTAATAATTGCGGACTATTGATAGCGCCGGCGGAAAGGATTACTTCTTTTTTGGCAAACACTATCTCTTTATGACCATCTCTAATGAATTCTACTCCGTATGCTCTTTTGCTTTGCGGATCTATCAGTATTCGAGTTACATGACTCCATAAAGAAAGATGAAAATTTTCTCTCAGCTGAATGGGTCGCACAAATGCTTTGGCGGTGCTACATCTAGCACCTCGTCGCATTGTGAACTGAAAGAAGGCGAAACCCGTTTGTTGGTCACCATTGACGTCACAAATATCGTAACCCATTTCTTCGCCAGCCTGAAGAAACGCTACACCCAATGGAGTAACGTAAGGACTGTCCTGCACGGTTAGATATCCTCCTGGAAAATAAAAAATAATAAAAGTAAAAAAATATTTATGATGTTTTATACAGTATACAATATACGTAATTGAAGTATGCGAACCTGTACTATGATATCTTGTATTACGTGCTAGATATGGATTTCTTTGATCCTCCGATTTGTGAAAAAATGGCAGCACGTCTTCGTATCCCCAACCAGGATTTCCGAAATTTCGCCATTGATCATAATCACGTCGATTGCCGCGAATGTAAAGCATCGTATTCAAAACACTCGAACCTCCAAGAACCTGAAATATTTAATCCTCTGTGAAGATTGCGCAAAATAGAATATAATTGCATAATTGTAAAACGAGTAAATTTTTTAACCTACTATTTTGATGATTATCTTTAATATCATAATCGCATAAATGATTAAGTCATAATATAAAAACCATAATATAAAATATAACAGATTTAGGGGTATATTTTAGCTCACATTTATTGCTAAATGTACTTCTAAATATATATAAACACGTATATTTATATATAACGACCGATGTCATATCGAACGTTTTGTACAGAGCTCTGGTGTGATATGATATTTTATCGTATCCCGTTAGTTAGCGTGTCTCAATCAAGTCTGGCGAACAATGGCGGTCAAAATAATTACTGGTTATAGAACTATTTCCTTAGACACTGTTTCTTAGTTAGAATACCGTCATTGTTCCTAATACGAGTTTGAAAGAGAACATTTTAGAGAGTCAGGGATCTTTGTTCCCGTGGAGAGTGTACCAAAGAGGATTAGAAAGATTAGAAGAAAACGAGAAAAAGACAGACTGCTTTGACAACAGTGACTTGTACACCTCGAAAGAAGAGATGTCGCGAGATTTCGAACCGTGGACATTATTGACTCGTATTTCGACGAATGATTGTACAAAAAAAGTAGGAACGTGACTTTCCGGCTAACACAGATTTTAACTGGGCATGGTTGCTTTGCAAAATTTTTATGTCATCAGTAAACTTGACAATTCACTCTATCAAATTTAGAGACTGCTTTTAAAGGATTCCGCGAAACATACGCTTCAACCGTGTGCCGTCGGGTGTCGGAGAGGGAAGAGATAAGAGAAAAAATTGAAGATCTTTTCCTTTTTTCGGTAATTAAAGAGATGCTGACTGAGGAAAAATGGTCTGCGTTGTGGCCTTTGCCGACATAATCATTAAGGAGGAAGAACGCATTCAATAAGCTTGGAACTTTATTTGCAATCTTTATCCCCTTCGAAAGAAAAATGACTGAAGAATAATCAAAATCAATCGTACCAAAGGACTGGAGGAGCACCGTCACGTAACAATTTTTGATGCTCGCGTTCCTGCGATCCCGAAATAGAAGCTAACAGTCAGATATTTCTTGACTATCTGGGGGTCATATTTAGCCAGTACGAATTCTCCATAACCAGGAACGGTCCAGGATATTCATAATGAATTTTTTATTCCCTCGCGAGTGAAAAATCTGTTATTGGCATTCTCTCTCTCTCTCTCTCTCTCTTTGTCTTTCTCTTTTTTCTTGCTTTTATGCAACAATTATTGACCTACCTTGCCTCTAGTCCAAGAACATCGACGATCGATCATAGCTTGACAGGCTGTACTTTGCGGCTGTGTGCGATATTTCCAATCCACCTTGCTTTTATGGAGGTACAAGGATAGGATTGGTACATCGGTTATTTCCGTTTCATGGCCTCCGGCTTCCAGCAATAGCACATTCCATTCAGGATTTTCAGTTAACCTATTGACGACAACGCTGCCAGCCGAACCACCGCCGATTACAATGAAATCATAGCTTTTCTTTAACTCCTTTGTAACGCGCGGATGATTTTCTGGGTCCATGAGATCATAATTGAAGTACATTAACGCGACAATCAGTACTGGGATTATAGTAACCTTGCCAATGCTAACGCCGAGTAGGGTGGTCGCTGCTTTTATAGCGGCACCGACTATTGTTGTAACATTCATTTCTCTGGTTGCCTTCTCGATCAATATTAATAATATTCAAATTTTTTATATAGTCGAATTTGTGAATATTTTTGTTTCTTCTTTTATTGCTAAATTTTTTATTACATTTTTATAAAATAGTCTTTGAATAAAATCGAATTAAATAGGATAAAATCTGTTTTTGTTGTCTCTATTTCTTGCCTTATTTCAATGTACGTCTCATGCGTCTTTCTTCATAGTTGTATTTATATTAAAAATACAAATCAATATATTTATGAAAAAAGTAGAATAACGAAAATTAATTATTAATTAATTATTATACCAATAGTATCAGTCATCATCGTGCATCTGATATATTATTGCACTGGAAAGATTTTCGGAATATTCACTTTAGCATGCAAAAATCTGAAAGCATAAAATCAAAATTTATTTATTAGAATAATTAATTTTGCAGTAATTATATATTTAATTATTCAAAGATTCACAAGAAAAAATTGAAAATGTCTTTTTTTACAAAATAATTTTACACGCACGCACGCACGCACATACGTGTGTGTACACATACATAGAGGATGTTCATTTGAAAAATTTTTACCTCGTTTATTTTGTGATCGACTAATTATTTACAAAATATTTCGTATAAAAGTATAAAAGTTTTGTAACTTCAAGGGGGATTTATAAGATAATCATTAATTTGGCTTTATTTTATAAATGTTATGTGAAGGTCTATTTAGTTTCCAGCGGGAAGGCTGCGGCTTGTGCTCCACGCCCAGAGGACCCGGCTCCGACAGCAAAAGGTTGTTGAATGGAAGGACAGCCTAGCCGATGTTAGGGCTGGGCTGTATGCTGTCGGGGCTCTGCGTCCAGTATTGGAAGAGTGGGTGGGGCGCAGACACGGGTCTCTGGGATACAGACTTGTGCAGGTGCATGGATGCTTCGGTGAGTACCTGTATATCGTGCATCCAACGGGAGGTGGGCGCGCGGTGTCACCACTGCAATTGTCCGACGGACACGCCACACCATACCTTCGTGGAGTGTCCGGCAGGAGGGGTACATATGTCTTCCTCACGCTGTCTCTCGGCTGCCTCCTTCCGCGACATAACATATTCACAGAAGGAGACAGCCGCCTGCCATTCTGCTTCTCCCTTCAGCATGGCTCTCACCAATGCTAGTAGGGAGACATTCTCGCCGACAACATCCTTAAACTTCCGCCTGGCCTCGTCCCACGCCGGACAGGCCACACCATATCCTCGTGGCGTGTCCGGCGTGGGACGAGGCCAGGCGGAATCTCCCGCCAGGAGAAGGAAGGGCGGCGGGGCGAGAAGGGCTTATGCCCGACTCGACCCTTAGCTGCCCTATGTCATCCTTTCTCCGGGTCGAAGGAACGTAGGTGCGGGTGTACACCTGCGCCCCATTGCAACGCGACTCACCGTAAGGACGGCGTTGCGTGGTGAACCCGCAACGCCACCATCGGTGCAACATTGGGCGTCCTGGACGCTCAATGTCGCCTGCGCGAAGGGAATCCTCCCTCCTTCAACCTCTTCATGGGGTTAAAGGACGGGAAACTCAGCGGGAGCGGGTGCCGATCAAATGCGCAAGCGAGCCCAGGACCCGTCCAGAACCGCAGCGTAGGATCACTGTGAGGTTTTAGTCGGTGCGAATCCGACATAACCGTTTATTAGAAGTTAGCCTCCTTTTTTAAAATTAATATTAATAATTTTGACTGTTGTGCTGAATTGTGTTAGGTTGTACTACATTGTGCTCGAACATTAAATTCATTATTAATATAAAAAATACGATAAAAAATGAAAAAAAAAACGATTTTTTAGATTAGCCCCCCCACTTTTAATTTTTTTGAATTTTCTCGATTGTGCTAAGTTGTACTAGATTGTGCTAATATTGTGCTAAAATATTAATTTTAAAAAATGATAACAAAAAAGTTATGATAAAAAAACAATTTCTGGTAATATTGAACATCACTAATATTTTTATATGTATCCGTTATCCGATTGGAATAATATTGCATATCTAAGTTGTGCTGGCCTAGCACAATTCAGCACAACTTCCGGTTTCTCGAGAACAACGATATAAAGAGCACTTTACTCTTGAGCGCGGCCTTTCGCGCAGCACTTTTAAGTCCATAATATCAATTTGCAATCATTCGATTGAAATAATATTGCATATCTAAGTTGTGCCAGCTTAGCACAACTCAGCACAACTTTCGGTTTCTCGAGAACAACAATATAAAGGGCACTTTACTCTTGGGCGCGATCCTTCGGGATCAATTATTTAAAACACCTCTCTTTGTTGTACACTTATTTTGTGCATGTAAGCCGTTCCACTGCGGCAAGGTAGAGGTTATCGGAATAGTTTCTTTATTTTTTTTTATTTTTTAACTATTTTTAAATTTTTTCTTTTTTTTAATTTTTTGTTTTGTGTTTTTAATTTTTTTGTTTTTTTTTTAAGTTTTCTTTAATTAATTATTTATGCGACTTTAAAATTATTGAAAATTGTAATATCTAAATATAAGTAAATAAAATATATATTAAAACGTTAAATATAAAATATATTAATATATTAATATAAATAAAATATAATGATAAAATAAAATGGTTTATTAATTTTTTGTCCTGTTTTATTAATTTTTAAACTTTGGATCTTTTATAATTTTTTATTGCATTTTATATATTGTTTTTTTATTGCATTTTTATATATAAACATACTACAGGATTAACAATGTTATCTTCAGTAGTAGATCGACATTTTTTTAATACAAATCGTCAAAAATAATCCATTTTTCTCCATACAAAGCATAAGCTATGTAATGACCAGTCGAATTTCTATTGTGTCCACCGCTGTAATGTATAATGCCAATTAAAGAAAATGATGCGTTATAAAGTATCAATGTTTTTGGAAAAGTCTTTAATGATACTTCAATATTCTCATCTCCAATGCACTCAATCAATAAATACGAATGATAGTTTACGCTTAACTCTACGTTTCCTTTACATTGTTTACATTCTTTATAATTATTATTTATATAATTTTGAATTGCCTGAGCAATAGCGTTATATCCATGTGATTGAATTACTTAGAAATCGAGATTAATAAGAGTTAAATTTTTAGTTATTTCTTTTTCACAATCTTTTTGTAAGGTACAAGTTGGTTCTTCGTTTAAAAGATATTCGCACAAATTGAAAATATTTGAAAGTGCGTTTACTGTTATTACGCTAAACTCATTTTTACTAACAAAACATTCGATTTTACGTAATATTGTTGAGCGTTGTTTATAAATTGATTTGACTGAACTTTATTCATATTAAAAACTCTCGATAGGAAATTATTTCATGAGATCACATTAAAAAATTCCACAAATTTCAAAAAAATGAGAGTCTAAGAATTGCAAAATAATTAACCAACAAACATATACAATACGAAAATAATAGAATGAATGTAAAATTAGCAATGCAAACTCTTTCAGTAAAAATGTTTACAAATCGTTTATTTTTTTCATGAATTTACTTGATGAAAGTATTCGAACAAAATTTCAAGACTGTCTCGAGACAGCTAATTTTTGTTTGCAATTTAATAATATAAGAAACATATTGAATTGTAAAAACAAATTTTCTAAAAATGAATTCAACACTCCCTTAACTAAAAATAATTTCCTCACTTTGAAAATGCACGTAGAAAATTTTGAAAAATATATCACTTTATTATGTAATGAAAATGGCACACCAATTTTAAATACCAATCGAAAAACAAGCTTTCTTGGGATTATTATTTGCTTGAGAAAAATTTTTCCACTTTTTGAAAAATTTAAGGGTTTGCAAATGTGATATTTATTAACTTACAAGTTATCGCAAGATTATTTAGAGATTATTTTTTAGCGTAATAAGAGCCCGTGGAGGATTTAATAACAACCCCAACGCATTACAACTGAAAACTGCTCATAGGCATTTACTAATTCGTAATGAACTTCGTGAATTTGAAACTGATAATTGTCTATATGATGGAATCGAAATTTTGCATCTAGTATTACATCTAGATCTAAACATTTAACATGTCTGATTAGAAATTTTGAAAATTTAGATCAAATAATTACATTGAACCATCAATATGTAATGTCATTATGGAATTTAATTCCATATGTTGAAAATATTGTTGAAATCCATTGTTGGGTTTATAAGTTATAAACTCCAACGATATAATTAATTGTCATATATGTAGAAACCAATTAATTGGGACTGACATGCCAATTCTATCTCAAATAAAAAATCAGGGGCCTTATTTAAAACCATCAAAAGCTGTTTGCTCAATTTGTAAACATCAGAAAAAGTTATTAGAGAACATTCAAATCAATTTCTTAAAATCAATAAAAAACGGCTTCTAATCCAGAAAATTTTCCGTAGAATTGGCATGTCATTTTCAAATGCGACAATGACCAACATGTATGTGTGCAAAGTATTTTAGATAATCACCAAATGCAATTATGTAAATACAGGGTGAGTTTTTTATCTTGAGACATTTAAATATCTGAAGAAATACGTATCGTACGAAAAAATGTTTGAGACAAAAGTTATGTGGTTTCGAGGGGGCCATAAGATGGTACCATTAGTTTGACTTTGGATAATCATTTGAAGGTCACGTAAAGGTCACGTCAATTTTTTTAAATGGCACCCTCTATTTTTTATTACATATTCTTGTAGCTTACTTCGAGAGCTATCCAAAACACTTATGATAAAGTATTTTCATTAAGTATTTTTCGAGTTATAAGACTTAAAAGTTTCAGCATTTTGACATAAAATACAAAATATCTTTTAAAATATTTGTTTTTCGATAATCTTATCCTAATACTTTTATGCATAGAATAATGAGACAAATCAATTGGTGTAAGGAAACTGTATCGTTATCTTTAAAAAAAAGTATGCAATTTGCAACATGCAACTACATACTTTTTTTTAAAGATAACGATACAGTTTCCTTACACCAATTGATTTGTCTCATTATTCTATGCATAAAAGTATTAGGGTAAGATTATCGAAAAACAAATATTTTAAAAAATATTTTGTATTTTATGTCAAAATGCTGAAACTTTTAAGTCTTATAACTCGAAAAGTTATTAGTGAAAAAATACTTTATCATAGTGTTTTGGAAAGCTCTCGAGGTAAGCTACAAGAATATGCAAAAATATATAGGGTGTCCCATTTAAAAAATTCAAGGCGACCTTTATATGACCTTTAAACGATTTTCAAGGTCAAATTAATGGTACCATCTTATGGCCCCCTCGAAACCATATAACTTTTGTCTCAAACATTTTTTCGTACAATACGTATTTCTTCAGATATTTAAATGTCTCAAGATAAAAAACTCACCCTGTATTTACATAATTGCATTTGGTGATTATCTATTAGGTTGGTGCGTATGAAATGTCGGATTCTTAAGTGATTGTATAAAACTGCATATCTTTCTTCAAAAGCTGTTTATTCAATCAAAGTATGCTCCATTCGCTTCAATACACTTCTCCCAACGAGATTTTAAAGCGTAGATGCCTGTCTTAAAAAAATTTTGGTCTTTAGAATTAATAAACTCTGATATCGAGTTTTTTAGACTGTCTTCATTTTCATAGTGTTTGCCCCTTAAAAACAGCTCTAAATGCTTGAAAAAATGAAAATCGGTCGGCGAGAGATCCGGTGAATATGGTGGATGCTGCAAAACTTCATATTCCAGTTCGTTCAGTTTCGCAATTGTTTTGTGCGATGTATGCGGCGGTATTTCGCTCTGTCAGTGCGTGCGGTACCCACTTGTCCATCTTCTTAACCTTGCCAATCTCAGAAAGGTGTCTCAATATCGTTGTATGGTCAACTTTCATCCTGATAGCAAGTTCCCTCGTGGATACGGCTGGATCCGCTTCTACTAGAGCCTTCAGGTCATCATTCTTCACAGACGTTTTGGGTCTTCCGCGCGGCTCATTTTGCAGTGAAAAATCGCCAGTCCGAAATTTTTCGAACCAACGCTGCACTTTCCGATCGTTAACCGTATTCTCCCCAAACGCTTGGTTTATGTTGCGTGCAGCTTTTGCAGCACTATTACCAAGTTTGTACTCATATAAGAAAATGACGCGAATGTCGGCAGAATTCATATCGGCAATAAACTCAAAAGAAATAACAAAAGGGAAGACCTTCGAGAAAACCTATTTTGCTGAAATGAGTCTCTGGCAATGGACAATACGACTATGAATGAGGTTATGCCAAAGACAAAAGTATAACGAAAACAGGGAGACAAACGTCCGCATGTAAAGAGAATCCGACATTTCATACGCACCAACCTAATAGAATACTTTGCACACATACATGTTGGTCATTGTCGCATTTGAAAATGACATGCCAATTCTACGGAAAATTTAATATTAATGACAGACAAATAAAAAACTTATTTATGATTTGTTACTATTTACATTTTGTTGTTTATTTTCTTTTTTTGAGATAGTTGTATTAAAAGATATATGTTAAAAGATAATTAAAAAAAATATATATATACATATATACATATATGTATATATATATATATATATATATATATATATATATATATATATATATATATAAACTTTGTCATGAACAATTTTTCTACAAAAATATGCGATGACAACTAGGCGGTTTTATTTAAAAAATTCAAGGTAATCTTGACCTGACTTTAGCGACGTTTCCGACCCTCATTTCATTTACAAAAAATGATCTTTTTGGTGCCTCCCACAACCTCAGAAAGTTTATCAATTTAATTTCCGAATACTCTGTATATATATATATATATGGCCCATTTTAAACAATACGGTCAATTTTTTCGTAAACTAAGCGAAATATCGAAAAATGGTTCCGACATGTATTGCATGGTTTCGAAAGGGCTATAAGATGGTGCCATTGGTTTGACCTTGAAGAGTCACATGAAGGTCACGTGAAGGTCATTTTAAATTTCTTAAATGGAACACCCTATATATTTTTGCATATTCTTGTAACTTATCTCGAGAGCTTTCCAAAACACTATAACAAAATGTTTTTTCATTAAACACTTTTTGAGTTATAAGCCTTCAAAGTTGCAATATTTTGACATAAAATACAAGATATCTCGTAAAATATTCATTTTTTGATTATCTTACTCTAATACTTTTATGCACAGAATAATGAGACAAATCAATTGGTGTAAAGAAAACACATAATTATGTTAAAGTAAAAATGTGTAACTGCTAGTTGCAAATTCAGATTTTTTCTTAAAGATAACTATGTGTTTTTACACCAATTGATTCGTCTCATTATTCTGTGTATAAAAGTATTACGGTAAGATAATCGAAAAATAAATATTTTACGAGATATCTTGTATTTTATGTCAAAATATTGCAACTTTCAAGTCTCATAACTCAAAAAATACTTAATGAAAAATACTTAATGAAAACACTTTATCATAAGTGTTTTGGAAAGCTCTCGTGGTAAGCTACAAGAATATGTAATAAAAAATAGAGGGTGCCATTTAAAAAAATTGAGATGACCTTCACGTGACCTTCAAATGATTATCCAAGGTCAAACCAATGGCACCATCTTATAGCCCCTTCGAAACCATGCAACACATGTCTGAACCATTTTCCGATATTTCGCTTAGTTTACGAGAAAATTGACTGCATTTTTTTAAATGGGCCACCCTGTATATAGGTACATATATGTATAGAGGGCATTCCATACGAAATCGACCACTTTTTTCCGCGAACATTTTTTATTTACTTCATTTTTTTATGTTTTTGCACTTATTGAAAGTAATTTCCACGATTTTTTTTAGATTTTTATCTCCATCCATACTCGAGTTATAAATTAAGAAAAGAAATTAATAAAAAAATTCAAATAGTTATTACTTTAAGAATAAAGATATTGGTAATTATCAGGTGGTCATTTTTTTTAGTTTTTGAATGTAGTTTTCGAAAAAAAATATTGAAAAAATTTTTAAAAATAATTTGACATCGTTTTAGTCAATTTTAATCGAAATTATTTTTTTTTCCTTAATGAGACCCCTTCGATTTTTTTCTAAAAAATTGATGACATTTTAGATTTTTTTCTCTATTATTAATATTTTAGAATGAGTATTTATTATCTCTGTAAACTCTTTTTCTTATCAGAGTAATGTAAAAAACTAAAAAATGTGATTTTCGAAAAAAAAAATTGCAAAAAATGGTGTTAAAAAATCAAAATTATTTGAATCTCCTTTTCGCTCATGGTTCAAAAATTTTGTATTTAAGTCTAAAATGTCATCAATTTTTTAGAAAAAAATCGAAGGGGGTCTCATTAAGGAAAAAAAAATACTTTCGATTAAAATTGACTAAAACGATGTCAAATTATTTTTAAAAATTTTTTCAAAATTTTTTTTCGTAAACTATATTCAAAAACAAAAAAATGACCACCTGATAAATGCCAATATCTTTATTCTTCTTAAAGTAATAACTATTTGAATTTTTTTATTAATTTCTTTTCTTAATTTATAACTCGAGTATGGATGGAGATAAAAATCTAAAAAAAATCGTGGAAATTACTTTCAATAAGTGTAAAAACATAAAAAAAAGTGAAGCAAATAAAAAATGTTCGCGGAAAAAAGTGGTCGATTTCGTATGCAATGCCCCATATATATACATATATATGTATATATATACTGAGCAACAAAAATATTTATCGAAATTTCACTCAACTTCAAATAATCATAACTCCACAAAAAATTGTCTTATCTAAAAGTTTTTTTTTATTTTGAAGTTAGAAGTCTCTACTTTAAAGAGAATTCGTCAGATTTTAAATTTCTCTTTCTCTCTTTTCAACATTTCTTTAAAAGTAAGAATGTGTTTTGTTTTCGAAAATTTGCATAGTTTGACGCACTCCACTCTCGCGGAGTTATGATTATTTGAAGTTGAGTGAAATTTCAATAAAAATTTTTGTTGCGCTAATTTTGTTGCTCAGGGTGTATATATATATAGGGAGTTCCCCTAATGACGGACGGCACCTAACGCCGGAACTAATATCTATAAGTACTAGAAGTATAAACAAGCCAGTACTGTAACGAAGGAGACATAACGATAAAACAATACACATGCACGCAGCGACATGTCTCATTCTTGCACGGTAAGCGAAGAAGAGCGCCCGTTTGTTGCGTTAGGAGGGAAAAAACTGTACGACGCAAGCTTTAGATGAGTATACTTACAAAGTTTGTGTTCTTAAATATTTATGCATGGTATTTTTACATGTCCTGGTAAGTATTCTTTCAATTACGTTAGTGTTTTTATACGTGACATATTTTATACGTAACATTTAATAAATTTAAAAAAATGAAAAACTATGAAGTCATTTAATTTATGATTTTATTCATTAATTTGAGTACCCTCTATTTTAAAGTTTAAACGTTCATAACTTTTTATAGAAACATTTTTTTAGAAAAATGTTTCAGATAAAAGTTGCTTGTTTTTTTCCGTAGAATCCAAATATGTAACCATTTATGAGGGGTACCATTTGAAATTATGAAGTTATCCCCCGCCCCCCTTAAAAAGGGGGCGGGAGCAACTTGATGTTTATATAGTTAGAAAGATCTTAAATACATGAAATTTTGTCATGAACAATTTTTCTATCTGACAAATATTTTCTAAGATATTGCCTTGTAACACTTTACGTGGGCCACTCTGTTATATGAACACATGACTACACATAGCTAGTCCAGCCTTTAAAAAAATATGTTTCATATTTTTTCTCAAAAACAACTATGTATTTTTTTACATTAATTAATTCCTCTCATTATTTTGTGCATAAAAGTATTAGGATAAGATAATCGAAAGATGAATATTTTACAAGATAGTTTATTAGTAAAATTATGTCATTAAAGTATCTCGTAAATTATTCAATTTTTGACCATCATACTCTTATAACTTTTTACGTCAAATATTGCAAGAAATATATTTATATGTAAAAAAAATGTAGATAGTTCCATATATACAGAAACTGCTTTTACACGACTTTGGTAACTACATCCAAAATCAAACTAATATTCTTCGTTTTTTCCTTTTCAGACCAAATAACTTTTGTTTAAAACATTTTTTTCTAAAACCTCTTGATCCAAATATTCGACTATATTAATTAATTAATATTAAAATAAAATGCTCTGTATAGGATGGAATCACTAACTCTGTTCACTTGAAATATCTCTGCTGTTTTAGAGATGTGAAAATATGTATTATAATATTATAACAAAAGTTCTATAGTATCAAGAAAGCCGTAATATGCAAGTAATAATTTTTCTGTAAGTGAAGGCGTTTTAGAGATTTCAAGATTATTTTTATTTTTTCAAATAAAATTATTAAATAATTAATTTGTTTTGTAATCAATCTCTCGCAATATTTGACGTAAAAAGTTATGAGAGTAAAAGTCAAAAACTGAATATTTTACGAAATATAATATTTCAATTTGATATAATTTTAGATAAACTATTAAATATCTATTAAATATCTTGTAAAATATTTTTTTTAATTATTTTGTCTTAATATTTTGATACAAAGTAGCGCCAAACGTTTCAGTTAAACTTCGTGATCTAATAGAAAATTTAATTTTCAACAAAAAAATTTTTACAACATGGATCCAAAAACGCATCCTTTCTTAAAAAGTTAGCGCCAAAAATCTTTTAAAAGCACGTTTTCTCTTTAAAAAAACATTTTAAAACTCTTGTATAGGGAATTTTTTTTAATTTTTATTAGATTACAAAGTCTGGCTGAAAAGTTAAAGAAGTTATAATAAGATTTGTTTAAACAATACAGAAAAGTAAAATTTTTTTAGTGGAATTATCAACGAATAAGATAAACATTAACAATTAGCTAATTGTAAGATCATAACAGCATAAATTAAGAATATTTTTTTAAAAGTTCTACCGTCAATAGCTGACAGACTACTTTTTTGTGTATTTAAAACTAATTATCTCAAAATTTATGGAACATGATAAAAATATTTTGATCTTATTTGAAAGATAATTTAACAATTTTTATTTCGATAATTTTAGTTAAAGTACGCATAATTGCAAAAATATATTTATAAAGTGATTTTAGAGGTTTTATTAAGTTTTTAAGAGAATTTTTTTGTTAACTTTTTAAGAGATTTTTGAACCTATGTTTATAGCAAATTTTTTGTTTAAAATTAAGTTTCCCATTAGATTACGAAATCGGGCTGAAATATTTGGCGCTATCTTGTACATAAAATAATAAAAGAAATCAAATATGTGAAGAAAACGTCATTGTTTTTAAGAAAAAATTCATATTTTAAAAAGTTAAGTAAAATATGCGCCCAGTGCACGGTTCAATTTTCGCGAGAATTAATTTCTAAATTTACACATTAACATCCGTGCATAGCTCTAATTGCCAAGTCGATAATAGATTGTTTAAAAAATTATATATTTTAATATTTCACAAAATCTAAATGTACTACTATAAAATAAGTTAAGAATTATAAAATTTTTATTTAAAAGATTTTTTATATAATATTTGTTATTATTTCTATGATATTAACTAAAAATTTTATTTTTTGCAAAGAGTTTTAACTCTTTTAACATGTATAAGAAAATACGTAAATGCATATACTTTATTTTGACAAAGTTCTACAATAAATAATAAATAATAGCTAAATATTTTATTAACTATATCAATAAATACCTAAATAATACGATAACTGTTGCGCTATTCTGATTGTACCTGATTTATTGTCACTTTTAAAGATAGAAAGATATTTTTTACTTGAAAACGCGTTTTTATAGCAAAAATTTTATTCTGAATTATTTACTGTACATTAATACTATTTTCAATAAAGAAGGATCAATAAATATATCTAGAGATATATTTATACCATATACATATATAATACTATACATATAACAACGGTACATAAATAATTTTGACAATAACAATAATATTTGACCATTTCTGAATAATTTTGAATTTTCCCGAATTTTATACTAGAAATAAATAAAAGGTATAAATTATAAATATATATAATAAAGAAAGTGTAAATCGTAATAAAATACGATAAAATGTAAGAAAGTTTATCAATGACACATTCACTGGTCAATTATTGTACAGTTATAATATTATATATAATATTATTATATCTTTTAAGCTAAAACTCCTATAATGTGCGGTCAGAATAAAATATTAATTATAGTCGTTTTATTATAACATTTATGTATTTTTTGATATCGAAACAGTAAATATGATAATAAAAATTATATAGTATGAGCCTTAAATTATAATATTATAATCTAAGGCTCGTACTGTATCATTTTTTATCATATTTTATCATTTTATCATTTTTATTATATATCCGAAGCTTGTGAAAATTAGAAGACACTTCCGATTCTTTTTATAAAACCATCATAAATGATAGAAAAATAGTTTTTATGTTTTTCTTCGTGATGTTGGTTTTTTATGTTTCTATGATACATGTATTTTATAAGTTATATATTAATATATAACTTATAGAATACATGTTTAATGTATACATTTAATACATATATATATATATATATATATATATATATATATATATATATACGCATAATATATGATATGTAAGTTAATATATATATATATATAATTATATATATAATGTTGATTATATATATATATATATATATATATATATATATATATATATATAATTAACATTTATACATATTTCTTGTTCTTTAGACATAGTATATATTATATAATTATATTATATTTATGTGTATATACATATATATGTATATATATGCATAGAATTTTTTTTATTTTATTATTAAATTAACAAAAATAAATTGATTTTACGTTGTGAAACGCGTGATCTTAAATTAAATAAATAAATAAATAAATAGATATATATATATATTGTATACACATATATATATACGTATTTATTTATTTAAGATCACGCGTTTCACAATGCGAAATCATTTCTTTTTGTTAATATAATTAAAAAATAAAAAAAGATCTTTAAAGTTGTGGTCAACATTGAATGTAATCTTTAATGAATTCATTATTGCAAGTTTATGTAAATGATATATACTTTAAGTTGAAATATAAACCGCTGACTATATATGATATTCTAAAATAAATAAAAAGTAAGTTAAAGTATTTTTAGGTCTTCTTAATATTCGAATATTCTATTTCGAAATTCTCAGACGTAGTTCTTTGGAGAAAGTAAAATTAGATTCAGCAATTAGGCAATTGACATTCCAATCATGATTTTTACGTAACTAGTGAATCTGAAGTGTATCTTTGAAATGAAATTTTTTTGCATAACATGTTTAATTTTTTTCCTACAAAGTCTTAAGTAAATAATAAGCTAAGTAAATATAGAAAACTAAACAGTAATTCAAATGCAAGAAGAAAATCAGGTCAAGAATATTAAAATATCGAAACGATAAATCTGTAAACATAATTATTAGATATTTGAAAGATTTATATGTACAATGTTGATATACTTTAGAAAGGTAATTCGAATTATTACACACACATATGCACATATAATAAAAGTATTGACTCTTATAATTGTATAAGAGAGTCACTTAGACACACAAACACACACACAATTTTTTGCATTCAACATTTTTCAGAGATTAGTCTTTATAGAAATGATATATCCTTGGAAAATCTATTTATATGTAATGTTTTTTTGTTATATTTTTTAAAACACAAAATGTTTCATAAGTTTATAAAACATTTTATACTTATTAAAATTGATTAATTTATAATTGACATTTATTTAGAGTCAAAAAATTATTTTTCGCAAATTTTTTATTTTCAATATTAAATACGTTTGTAACTAATCGTACACATGAAATTATATATAGATTTATTAACATAAACATTATTTTATGTTAAAAGAAAATAAATAAAAAATAAAGATTTACTATTTGTATTGTACTATTTTTGAAAGGTAGTGTTCTCAAGAAAAATGTATTTGTGTGTGCTATTATCTTTTGGTATTATAATATATGTAACTATAAAATTTAAAACGTTATTTATACCAACAAAAACAGCGTGCGTCATAACAGAAGTTGATTAGATTCATTTTTGCAACACTAGCAGAATTTTGATAACTATTGTGATATTAATTGCAATGTCCCGTTAAAATAAAAACGTTTCCGTCATAACGATGAGAATCGAGAGCACGTGGCGCGATTGAGCAGTTTGTCGTGGCAGAGAAAGCGAAAGACTGAAACTTCAACCATTACGTTGAACATATTACGCGATCTAACCGCTCGTACCGCAAAACCTTTCTCTTGTACTTGATTGACGAAATGCATGAGTACTCTTAAGCTTACACAACAATATTAAGAGTATTAAAAAGTTAATAATAAGATTAATGTAATATTTGATTTTTACGTCTAAATATATTTGAATAAAAAAACAAATTGTATATTTTATAAAATTATTCCATATATATATATATATATATTTAAAAGATTTATTGGTTTAATTAAATAAATAAAATAATTTTCACTATTAAATTAATAATATGTTACAGTTTATTAGCAACAACAATTTATTTGTATATATTACCTATTGTATAATGTATATATTTGCATTATTGTATTATGTACTATTTATTATATGTATACAATTTACAAAGTAGTTATTTTAAGATGCTATTTTGAAGCTTGTATATAGGTTTTTATGTTTTTAATAGTTATTAGTACGGGGGAGAGCGATTTATATATTATTTCGATTTTACTACAAGAAAAAAAAAATATATATATATACATATATACACAGTGTCCAGTAATAATCGCCCCCCCTCTCTAGAGCTGATAGAACAAGTCAAACTGAATATAAAAGTCCTCTACCATTTTGCGATTTTCGCAATAATTATTAAAATATTAATTAAAAACGCTCAGCATATGCTGAGTGCTATATATGGCGCGCGCTCATACGCTGAGCGTTTTAATTAATATTTTTATAATTATTGCGCAAATCGCAAAATGGTAAAGGACTTTTATGTTCAGTTTGACCTGCTCTATCTGCTTTAGAGAGGTTGGGCGATTATTACCGTACACCCTGTATATAAGGTGGGTCAAAGGACTTGTTACAAGCTATTTTCTCCGAAACTAATGAACATATAAAATTGAATTTTTTTACTTTTAGTAGAATATAGGGGCTGACTACTTGTATAAAAAAATTTTAAGGCTTTTCGGGGAGGGGAGCCAATAAAAGAGAACTTCTTTTTTTTAAATGGCATGGGGTACATTTTTTTATATTCAGATAGCTATCAAAATTAATAACATTTACTTCAAACATTTTTTTTATTCTACATTATTAAAGAATTATTTAATTTAATTTTCTGAATACATTTAGAGATCATAGAGACGGATTTTAAGTTACTTTAATCTTGTTTATTACATATTCAACATTGAAAAGGTAATTTCTGACAAGGTATCAATAAATATAAACTTGATTAGAGTAACTGGAGAGATAGATAGATTGTCAGTATTATGAAATCATTTTATTAAATGTTCAAACTGGTGTTAATAAACTTCTAAACACACACGCGCGCGCGCGCGCGCACAAAAGATATATAAGTATAAATCCGACCGGCAACTTTTACGTTATACTCCTTGCGAAATGCTAATGCCAGCAATACTATCAATTTCAAGCCTTATAATTCGAAAAGTACTTAATCAAAAGAAGTTTTATTATAATGTTTTGTATAGCTATCGAGGTAAGCTACAAGAAAATGCAAAAATATATAGGGTGTCCCATGTAAGAAATTCAAATTCGAAAACGGGAGCGTCCTGTTTGACCACGTCACGATTGACCACAGTCACTTGTATCGACCGATGCCTAGGATCATCAGCAACAATTAACCAATCAGAGAGCTTCATTTTAAACTGGCCAATTGGCGACGTGGTCAATAGACTCCCACCCTCGAAAACCCTGTATATAATATATGTACGTAGAAGTTGCCGGTGTTGGATTTATATCTCTTTTGTGCGCGTGTACGTGTGTGTGCGTGCGAGCGTGCGTGCGTGCGAGCGAGCGAGCGAGCGGGCGAGCGGGCGGGCGTGCGTGCGTGCGTGCGTGTGTGTATGTGTTTAGAAGTTTATGAACACCAGTTTGAACATTTAATAAAATGATTCCATAATCCCTTATAAAAAAAAGTTGAAATAATCTATCATTTTTTAATTATATATATTATAAATTATTATAATTGATTATTATAATTATATATAATTTATAAAATAAAGTAAATAATACTATTTATATAAATTTATTAAAATTATAATATGAATAATCAAAAACTACCAAAAATAAGTAAAAGTAAGTATATAAAATATATAATCACACGCGCAATAATATATAAACATATAATATATTTATTCTAATACATTAATTAAATATATAATTATATAAAAATAAAAAAATTAAAAAAATATAATATTAATTTTCGCACTTCAGATAAGAAAAAAAATATAAAATTAGAAAAGCTGGAATCATTACAAATAAATTACAAAAATCTATGTAAGTAATATAATTACCCTCCCCCCTCTCTCTCTCTCTCTCTCTCTCTCTCTCTCTCTCTCTCTCTCTCTTTCTCTCTCCCCTCTCTTTCCTCTCCCCCTCTTCCTTCCCCTCTTTTTCCCTTTCCCCCTCTTCCCTCTCCCCCCTTTCGACTTCTACCCTCTCCGCCCCCCCCCTCTCTCTCTCTCTCTCTCTCTCTCTCTCTTGAAAATTTATTATTACTGAAATATATATTTTGATTATAATTGTATTATATTAATTAATTTTATAACAATAAATATATAATGACCCTTTTTCACTTTCATATTGCACTATATTGGACAAAATTTTATGTCACTTTTACACAATAAATATAATAAAATGACATTATTCACGTAAAACGTATTTGTCTATATTGTAGGTTAGATGCATCCATAGGGCGTAGCCATCTTCTCTGTAGTACAAGCTGACGCATGCGTATTAGAAATTTGTCACATCAAAATCGCTCACTGTCGCTACTGTGTATACTTGGGAGGGTCCCGTTAGCCCACGAGCCCGATAGCGCACAACCACATATTGGCCGATGCTTAAGGTAACCAGCACAGTTGACCAATCAGAAGGTCCTAGTGTTCTAACTGACCAATTAGCAACATTCGTGTGTTCGTGTATCGTATCGGGCTCGTGCGCTATCGGATCCCGTCCGTATACTTATACTGTGGCTGTACGCTCTTCTCTACGCATGCGTTAACAGACAAGGACATCCAGGTCACTTGACTTTGTCTCTTTTTAATCGTCTGATACTCTTTTAGCTGGCTCCGGCTCCCGCGCTCTATTCTATCTTCTCTTTGATTGTGATTTACTAAAGCCTGATTACATCCATGGACTCTAGAGTTGCCATCCTTAGCAATTTGCAACAAAATATTTTTAACGCATTATAGAATCCTTTTAAGGGATACTTCGATCAAATTCGGATTAATTTAGTTGTTAATTAACTTATTATGAAACTGACCAATAGTAAAATTTTAAAATTTCTATTAAAATTCTGCATACACAATAAAATGATAAGCATAAAAATGTTTTCAATTTAAAATAGTTTTGCTAATATTTTTTTATTTTATTATTGATGATATTTAATATAATGATATAATAATATTTGTAGTTCGACAAAGAAAATATATGGAAGCTCAGAATTTCAGAGTGAAATCGATATTGATATGAATACAGAATTAATATTTAATAATGCTGATGAAAGTAATAATGCTGCTACACAAAGAACAGACAATTTTATAAGTACAAATTATGATATTATATTTAATTTTTTATTTTTACCATTTTTGCACTTTTACATAAAACTTTGATCTTTTATTACAGATGAAGAAGAACACAACGATTAATTTAATAATAAAATGTACACTCGTGAGTAATTATTTATGCACAAACAATATATGTGTTTCAGTTACACAAAAATACACAGTTTATAGTTTCAGATATTGTAAAAATTGTGAAAAAATTTTTACGTGTAAAATAACCAAATTTATAATTAAAAATGAGAAAACTAGAGAGAATTTGACAAAATTGGACCAGATAACACGGCGATGCAGTATAGAGGAAGAAATGGAAACAAAAAACAATAAAAATATTATTAACAAATTGCCATTAGCTACTGAGGAACATATTTTAAAAATGGAGCATTTCTTGTTACAGAGGAAAACTGAAAAGAAATTGGTAAGTTTAAATATAAACATTACAAAATAGTGCAAAGTAGAAAGATTTATTATTATGTAAGAAACTGTGATATAAGATTATATACAAAGTATTAAAAAAGTGTCGCATACGCTCAGTGCCATTCGATAGAGAATGAAAAATCTAAGAAAAAATGTCTAATACTATTTTTCGATGATGAATAATTTCGCCGCAATTAATTATTGTAATCAGTCAATCAGCGCGGAGTTACAAGAGGAAGCCAGGGGCGAGCACGCGAAGTGAGAAACGAGAGCATAGCCGTCGCGCCACAGCCTTTCTCACTTCGCGCAGCTACCGCGCTCATGTTCTGGTTTCTCACTTCGCGCGCTTCGCCCCTGGCTTCCCCTTGTAACTCCGCGCTGATTGACTGATTACAATAATTAATTGCGGCGAAATTATTCATCACATCGAAAAATAATATTAGACATTTTTTCTTAGATTTTCATTCTCTATTGAATGGCACTGAGCATATGCGACACTTTTTTAACACCCAGTATAAAAAAATTTAGTTTACTCTAGATTATCTATAAACTTTACTTTTTGTGGGATTTTTCGCCACATTACAAATTAACTTCGCTATTAACTCTTATTCCGGGTCATTTTTTTCCATGATTTTTCTAACCGCGTTAATTTCTCAAAAATAAATAGTCGTAAAATAATATATTTAAACAAATTATTTTTCACATTTTTTATTCTAGTCTTTATTTAATAGGATCAAAGATATATAAATTTTTTCAGATTTCTTAAAACATTTTTATATATTAATAAATATGTTAAAAATACACTGGCTCACCTGTATAGTTAAAGGACGTCAAAAATAACAATACGGAATAAGGATTAAAATTAACATAAGTTCGAAATGCTTTCAATTGCAGAAATTGGAAGAAATTGGTGGTTCTACTGTAATAGAAATGACTCGCAAAGTTATGAATACTCTGTTTACTTTAAAACTATGTACGAAATATATGTTAAAGGCAAAAAGAGCAAATAAAGGAAATTTTGGCATATTAAGAATCTGCAAAGTAATAGAGATTAAGTAATAATAATAATATTTAATATTAGCTAATAATTATTATTAAGATATAAACATAATATAATGTACTAATATATATAATAATGTATATAATAATGTATATAATGTATAAATATCCTTAAAAAATTAATTTATTTTACAAAAGCCATGATAAGAAAAGTGAATAGCAATCAAGCAGAGATCCAGAAAATTATAGAAAAATTAAGTTTATCAGAGCCAAAGATAAAGTTACGCGTAGCGGAACACTATGTTTAAGTAACGAATAAATTTTAGCAAACGATTAATTTGGATGAATGTACAATTGTTTAATGATTTAATCTGTCTTTTTCAGTTCTACCATTTTGGACATGTTTATTTTAGAAATATTATAAGACTGTTTGGAAAAAAATCTCTGAAATATCTATGAAAATGATGTTTTGTTATTATAGCTTAAAAAGAATAGCTTTTTTGTTCGTTATATGCTTTTATTGTATAATTTTTGTTTTTTATTTTATAATAAAAGATATTTCAGCTACTGAGTGATACCAAAATGGTATAATTGAATTCTTTCTCGTTTTAAGAAACAAAGTTTTTGACGTTTTGTATTTTATTGTATGTTTTTTAATTATTTTATTACATCGTCTTTCAGTTTATATTTATCTTTGCATCTTATATTTGTATCTTATATGTATATATTTAAAGAAATAAATCATAATATATATATAGCATCTAAATAATTTATAAAACCATATTCTTAAAATAACCTTTACTGAGCAATATATATAATTCTCAATATATATAGGAATATTCTCCGAATGTTTCATTTGAATATCTTGAGAATATTTATAAAATATTCAAAATAAGGAAAAAAATAAAATATTTTGCACTTATCTGAATATTCCTTGTATATTCTGTAAATATTCCGGAATGTTTTGGAATATTTTGAAATGTTAAGTTTGGATCTTAGATACATTTTATGCATATTCAGAAATATCTAGCGTTTATTGGAATTTTGAATATCTGCATTAAATAGATGATAACATGAATGTAAATAAATGTAAATAAATAAGAAAAAGAAATAAATCTCGAAAGGACTTTTTGTCTTAGTTTTTCAGTCCCCTATACACTCCCAAAGTTTTAACATTTAAATTAGACACTCTGTATATTTTAGTATCATCAAACATGAGATATACAAAATTATTTTATTTCGACATATATTGTGAGAAAAGAAATCACAACTTATTTCTAATGTTATAATTCTAATATTATAATTCAACATGGCTATAGCAACAGACTAGGAGCTGTAAGACTGGATATTAGGTTCATATAATAAAATAACAAATTTTTGTTTTTCTTAAATACTATTTTTAATTATCCAAGCATAAAATAATACTTGAAGATATGAAGACGCAACACATTTATTATGAAATTTATTCTCCATTTTATTATTGATTAACTCTTCATTTTATTATTGAACCATCCAATAATATGTGGAACTTTTTTATCATAGCAAATTTTATACTAGCCATTATTTTCATTTGGTTGAACTTGGTTTAATTGTATTTCTTCCTTTTTTTCCATATCATTATCATCAAAATTTTCATTTATTATAGACTGCATTGAAACATCAGGATTATCAATTGCAGCTTCAATATGTTCTGGATTAGGATCTCGATTTTCTTCACCCTCTTCTATCGAGCGTGAAGTTTCTACTATATGTAAAGATGTAGATGCTTCAAAGTTTTGTGAATTTTTGCTTAATCCTACTTGCATCTCTATTAAATTTAGTTCTTCTACCAATGCTTTTTCTCTTCTTTCAATTTCCTCTGAAATATAAAAAAGAAAAGTAAATAAAAATAAGACACATAGATATATAGAAGTATAAATTTACAATGTTTGTGAAAATACTAACCATAAAGTTCTTTTGTGGATTGCACTAATAACATATCTGTCTGTGGATGTTTGCGCTTTGGTACATAATAAATGGAAGGTTGTGCACGTGTTTTTATAAATGAAGCAAGGGGTAACTGTGCATTGCGCCAATCTTGAAACTGCCGACTACGTGCAAGTTTTGCTTCCAATGCTCGTACTTCAGCTAATTGTCGTTTCCGTGACAAAAATAATTGTTGTCTTTCTCTTCGTAGCTCTTCTTTTTCTCGTTTCCTAGCTTCTTCTACTCTGGCCTCTACTTCTGCTTTTTTATCTTCCTATTAATAATAAATGAGATATAAAATTTGATGATATAAAGTTCTAAATACATCTAATAATAAGAATTTTACCTTTGCCTTAAGTTTAGTCTCTTCTTGTCTAAACTTTTGTAAAGTACCCAAAAGTGCGCCAAACATACGTTTATTTCTTTGTCGACTACGTTCATCTGTTCTTTCTCGTCTGATGACCTCTTGACGTGAAGGAATTTCTCGAGGAGTAGCTATTACTCTGGATGATACAGCAGGCTTAATAAATATTAAAATACAGATTAGATTAGATTATATACATGTTTAATTATATATACATGCTCGAAAAGAATATATGAATAATGTAAAAAATAATATAGTTGATAGAAAATATATACATATGTACCACAAAACAATGACCAATTTTTCAGTTATAAATTTTTTAAATAATAATTCTATATAAATGGCTCTTATAGAATTCTTCTAAAACTTTATTAATTATTATAAGACTTTATTATTAAACTTAATTTAATTACTAATTACTATTTAATTAATTACTATTATTTCAAGAGTTTTAATAAATTAAAATTTTTTAATTTTTAATATTAAATGTTTTATATTTCTGATTTTTTCTCTCAAATAATTTGAAGTTTTGTTGCAATAAAACTTTTCAACATTAACTATAAAAAATAATATTATTTAATTATATTAAAATTTTATTTGTTATTCTTAATTCTTTAAACTAAAATAAAAAATAATATAGAAAATAAGAACTAAATAAAATAAAAGCTTGAATCTACTATAATCTTATGTGTTATATTTTATTATAACTTTATAATACTAATAAAATACTAATAAAACATTACAGACTTTCATTATAAGAATTTACTAAATTTAAATATATGTATATAAGGCGAGAAATATTTTCGCACATTTATTTTATTCATTCCTTTATGTTCTCTCATGTTGTTGATCGTTTTTTAAATAATTTCTTTTTTTCCATACAAATAATAAAAGTGGTTAAGCTGCATATCTATATAAATATGCCATCCAATAACACTTCCTTTTTATCAATCTACTAGTTTTTAAAATATTCATCCATGAACAATACTCATTCATAATGAATAATGTACTAAAGCAAGTTAAACTCACATTGCTATTTTGTTTGCAAATCAAAATCTTCTAATATGTCTTTAAATTTATTCTAGAGAAAACACTAAAAAATCATTTACATTGTCGTTAAAAATGTAATTATGTACAGATGCAATATATTATTGACAATTCCATACAAAGTTAAATTCTAGCGATAATCAACAAGTCTAAAACAACATAAATTTTCTAATAATAATGGCAATTACAGCAATGCACTAGTAACAATCAAACGTTGTTTCGTCTAAGGTTAAAAGGCTATTAGGTTTTGCATATTTTTATCATTTAATACATGTGTTAAAATGATATAATATCTATGGAATAGCAGAATATACTTTAAAATGAGTTATTATAATCTATAAATGGATTTATCTTTTTTTTTAAAGTATAGCAAACAAAAGAAATAACATATACTGGGGCATTAAATTATTTTAAAGGAAATGTCAGAAAATGCATGAATTTGTTTTAAAAATCTGTGGAAGCATTTCAAAGACTTGAAATCAACTTTGATTTTCTGGTGGAATCATATACTTTTTTTTAACTCAATTCTTTATACTTTTTTTAAATTTAATTCTTATTATTATTCTGCACATAAAAGTACATAAGTACTTAAAAAATAAATAAATCATAAGATATTTCGATTTTTTTTTTTAGAATACCTTTTTCTAGTATTTATTATTGAATTGAACTAAATATAGCATAAATACAATTTAATTGTAAGAGATCATCATTAACACAATATAAAATAAATAAGTACAATTTTATGATAGATATTTAAAATACATTGTTTTAAATATCAATACATTTTTGTGAACAGGAGTGCTGAAATTTTTTTTTAATGATATAATCACCTATAAAATGATATGTTTAAAAACATAATGAAGATTTCATAATACAGAAGCTTATTCGCAATTTTTTTTGAAAAATGAGATATTAAGGGGATCCAAAATTACCGACAGAACATGAATTACAGATTTTGAAAATCTTTTTTTGGCTACGAAAATTGATAAATCCTTCTCCTCAATTAAATAAAAAGAACACGTGGAGGCTAATAATTTCATATAAAAATGATAAAAAATTAAAAAATGACAGTTACGTCGTAACAATATTTATTTAATATAAAAAGTTCTCTATATGTCCGTAGGTATGTCTGTGCAAGATATAGTGTCCGCGTTTGGAATAACATCACAGAATATGAACAAACTTTTGGAAATGACTTTAGAAGCCTAGTAAAAAAGATTTTTAAAATCTATAAAAAGTTACTCTTATGCATCTGTGAATGTGCGAGATTGAAACACAAACTCACGTCAGTTGTCATTTCTAAAAGTTCACAAATATTTCTTCATGCAATTCCTAGCAGAAATCTATCTTATTTTGTATGTATAAATTGCAAAACTTTTATATTAAGCAAATATATTGTCGTATTAGATTAAATTTTGGTCAATAATATAGAACAGCTTTTGGATCCCCTTAAGGCATATAAAAGTGCTATACGCCTTACATCTTATAACAGAGCTGCATAATAATTGGTCTAATAATTATGGAAATAAATACAAAAATATTTATACATATTTTTATGTAGAAAATGCAAACTTTAAATTACTTTAAATTACTTTTTTTCATTCCTGTTAAGTGATTTCGGGCTTACATCCCTATATTATGAAACTCTTGATATCTCCAATCCTGTTTCTTATAACTAAAAAATTGTTAGCCAATGAAAAAATATTTGATTTTTAATATATCCTTATAAAAAAAAGAACCAAGTGATGTTAAACCAAGAAATTTAAGTGTATCTTTTACATTTAGGAAAATAAATTCAAAAAATTTTCTACTCAACAATTATAAACAAATCGTCGTGATACATTCATTGGTATTATATTCATTAGTATATTTAAATAATAACATCCTCAAAAAGTTCTAATAAGTTTATAAATAAATGTATAAATCCAATAATGTATTTGCTAACATATACACACACATATATATCATATATCTATACATACATGTAGATACATACATAATCTTTTCATACAATTTATCTATATAATTTTGTAGAATTAATTTTATATTTATATACTTATTTATTTATATATATATATATATATATATATATATATATATTTATTTATTTATTTATGTATATATAAAACTGAATTATATGAAAATATTGAAAATGTGAGTTTTCTGTAGATTTCTCTTAATAATCTCATGTTGTTATCTAATGTAAAATCTTTCAAATAATTTTGTAGCAGATATATTTTTAGAAAATGTTAATTATGTACAAATATAAAATATTAGAATTATTCTTAAAAATAAATCTTAAATTAGTTACCTTAATAATGCTATCATCTTCATCAGCACTATCATCAGCATTAGATGGAACACGTGCGCTTAATCTACTGAAAACTGTTTTTGGTTCTACATTGGAATTTTGCCATCGTCGTTTGCTTCCAGGTAGTTCATTATTCACAAAATCTGTTACAGCTCGTCGACGATCTTCTTGTAATGGTCGCTTTTGAGATAATCTAAAAGAAATTGAATTAAATCATACAAAGTTACAATATATATGTGTGTGTATGTATGTATGTATATGTATGTGTATGTATATGTATATGTATGTATATGTGTATATATGTATGTATATGTGTATATATATATGTGTATGTATATATATATATATATATATATATATATATATATATATATATATATATATACTGTATAATTTCAATTAAAATTAGTATAACTGCAATTAATAAATATAATTAATATAAATATAATATAAATCATGTAGCAGAAATAACTTAAGTAATTTAAATTATATAAATGTAAAAACATGATCAATAAAAAAAGTTATATATATTGCAAAAAATATCCTATATAACTTCTAGGAAATATTTAGAACTATTTATAAAGCACTTTCTTCATGATTTCATACGAATAGATTTAGAAGTTAAAATAAAAATGTTTTGAATTAAATATAACCTAGGTGGTTGTAATGGACCACTCTCGCCGTCAGGAAGATCCCGGCCTAAAATTTTACGGATACTGCGATCTAGACCGCGAAGTCCATCGCGAGCGGCTTCCAATTGAGCTTCTAATCTTTCGGCTCCCCATATTTCTGAGTCTAATTTCCTCATTTGAAAATTCTGTGTTGTACACTCTCTTTAAAATTCAGATAATTAATTCTTTTAGCAACTACGCGACAATATTGTCAAACGAAATTACCATAGACATATAAAATACATAGACATAGAGACCTTCTAATAAGAGTCGCACCATATGATAAGCACTTTTGGTTGGTCCTCTAGATCTGGGCAATTCCCGCTCGTATTTGAATCACATTAACCTAACTATTAATATAAACATTATATTTCAGCAACACAAATAAAAAATAAACGTCTCAAAGAAACTAAAAATATTATAATCTTTTTAAATAAAACATCAAAATAATATGTATAATAAGAAATTGTTTACATTTAATCTTTAGTAGTTGTATATAAAGATTAGCAAAATAAAATAAATATGAAAGAAATAGATAAATACAAAATATTAATTAAAATACTTTATGTATTACAAAGTAAAATACTGTATGTATCATATTAAACATTGAAATAAGAAAATTAAGCATGCATTGCTATATATATATATACATATATATACATATATATTTGCTGTCATATTACTTACGTAAAGTATTTTTTTATTATAAATTTTTAATCTAACTCACTGACGAGATACGGTCTTTAATAATATTTCATTAGTGTCTAAAACGCTGCAAATCTTCTTAATTTTGAAATATAAATTATAACAATTTATAATATGATCAGCATTTAATTTCGCAAATTCTACATTTAAAAATAATGTTCAATTTAAAAAATTACTATAATAATGAAATATTTTTTCTAATTTTATAAATACTTTTTTCTATTTTCTAAATTTTTAGGTACAGTCGGACCTCTTATCCTACGACCCTCTTATGCTACTAAACCTCTTATATCCTACGACAAAAAATCCTCTCATGCTACAACCGCGAAAGGGAAATTATATCCCCACTCTCAAATTTTTGTCGTAGGATCAGAGGTTTAAGGGGAAGATTCCGGATCGAAAATGTTGTAGGATAAGAGGTCCGACCACAGACTTCTATCACAGTTTAACGTGCTTCTATACTGTATATTCTTTCCAGCCGTAGAGCGTCATGAACGATAAGCATACGTGATGCGTGAGCGCGTTAGAAGAGGTTAGGTTAGGTTAGGCTGAAGAGAGAAATATAGTCGGACCTCTTATCTTACGACATTTTCGATTCGGAATCTTCCCCTTAAACCTCTGATCCTACGACAAAAATTTGAGAGTGGGAGTATAATTCCCCTTTCGCGGTCGTAGCATGAAAGGATTTTTTGTCGTAGGATAAGAAGTTTCGTAGCATAAGAGGGTCGTAGGATAAGAGGTCCGACTGTAGTAAAATATATATTTTTTTCTCTCACAAAATTTTGCCAGCAGACACAGACTTCTATACTATAACTAGACCGCTAACTTCCTTATATATTAGACTCAAAAAGTGACTCCGAAAAATATGTACAACATTGGTAGGATAGAGAAAAGGAGGGGATAGATATATAATATGGCTACTATAGGAAACTCGTTTCTGAGTGACTGCTTTAAATTCAACCAATCAGCGTGACTGTCATACTATCAATGATGACGCATACACATAAGTTTTATACATACTTTTCGAGGTTACGTATTTTGCCGGAGTTAGCAGTCTAGTTTAATATAGAAGTCTGTGCCAGCAGGGCTATTCTGTAATTTTCACAGACTTCTACTTGTGTATTTATACAAGTATAAAACCATAGACTTATACTAATAGACTGCGCCTTCTTATGGGCGGCCGCGCGACAACATAGAAGGATAGAGATATCTCTAGAGTGTTTCGTTCTCTCTCACATTTTACAAAGAGTGGGGGAAGCGATGGAGAAAACAGGGGAAGGCACTGGATGATGAGCGAAAAGGGGAAGCTTGCGGAAATTCTTAAAAGATTTAGATAAAAAATGCTAACAGCATACTTTCCCTAACCTAACCTAACATATGTAAGAAAAAAAAAATAATAAAAATATACAATATACAAGTATTTCTCCTAGTATTTCTATTATTACTTTACTGAAATTTTTTTAATTTATAAATAGTAATATGTTTAAATGTATAAGTCAATGAAAAATAAGTATTTTAAAAAAATTTATTAGTGAATTATTTAATTCAATAATATAATTATAAATAATGTACTTACTTTTGAATAAAAAATTTTTGAAAACTGCTGCATAATGGAAATAAGATTATAAATAAATAAAATTTAGTTTTTATTAATGATAAGAAAGGATTTTATTATTTTATAAAAGATCATTTAAACTGAAAAATATAGAGCATATTAGAAGATATAAGTAATGTGTATGTAATTATTATATATATAATATATATATATATATATATATATATATATATATTATATATTTTATATATAGTATAAAGTATATAATAAAGAACATATTTATTAAATTTATTTGTAAATAAGCTTTTTCTTAATAGATATATCTGTTTTCCTCGCGTTTATTTTTATTGATTTTTAAACACAACTAGTCGATTGTGAAAGCTTCTTATTCTTTGCACTGCATCTTGTAAAGATTTTGCTTCATGATGAAGCCGAATCTTAAAATATTGTTTTAAAATCAGATTAATTAAATTTAATTTGTGATTGCATAAAACATTGTCTTCCATAAACATATCCATTTTAGGAAAAAGATTTACTTCTACTAATAGCTTGTTTGCATAAATTATTAATTTTTCAAGCACATTTTTTGTAAAAAGTAAATTTGGTGTGTTTCTTAAAACCTTTTCTGCAGTTTTACAAATCGTAACTACATCAACACTCGACGAGATTAAGCCTCTCATCTGATTTTGATTTGTAGTTTTTGTCGATGAGTTAAGTACGCAGTTTTTTATATTTATCAAGCTTGATGTAGTTACATTATTTTGCATTAATTGTTCTATGCACATTTCACACTTAATTTTTTTCTTAATTGTTCGAACAATTGATCCTGCAATATAAATTACTATATCACTACTATATTCAGTCCATAACCATCTATTACTACCCACATAATCATGCTCAAATGTTACAAAACTGAGTAATTCTTCATTTGAACTTGTCTCCTGAATATTATTGATTTCTAATTTCATTATATTAGTCTCATCTTGTAAGGAGCAGTTACTTTCCTTAGATATAATAGAATTAACATGAGTAATGAGCTTCTTATAATTGGATTTGAATTGACGACATGTAGGATTGTTATTAAAACCACCCATACGTCGCATGCAAAAAAAAAATGTTTCCAAGTGGTTTTGGGATAGTTTATAAGTTAAAAGATAGGTCATCGAGTTCTTTTTAAAAACATATTGGGCTATTTTCAAAACACCCTTCATAGCTGTTATGAATCCCCAAAATCCCCAAAATCCTGTCTTGCGTTTTGAATTTAAAATAGAAATATTTTTATTGCTTTCTTTCTTTTCAATAATTTTTAGTGATTTAATATAGTTAATATATTCGTCTATTTTCTTTTCCATATTTTCATAATTTTCTTGTGATATACAAGCTTCTTCAAATTTTCTTCGCGAATTTAAAATATCAAAAATATCATTTATTATTCTACAAAATTTTGATGTAGCATCAACATTCACAAAATCTTGAGGAAACTTTTGTTTCATAAAAATTAATGCATCTGCAACTGATCTACTAAATGTTTGTGCTGCCAACTTTACTTTCATTTTTTTTTTGAAAGTTAATGTGTCTTTGACAGATTTTTGTTGCTGGATGTAATTTATATTTTTCTTGTATCTCAACCAATTTTTCTAAAAAACTCCATTTGATTATATTTCCTTCATTATCAATTAAATCATATTCAGCTGAAGTATTACGAATCAATTTTAACATATGACAGGCGTCCGGAATAACAATGATCGGTTCTTTAGTTACTGGATGTTCAAAAAATGACTCTTCTTGAACATTTTGTAACTTTGCTCCAAGTTTTTCAACCATGCCAAAATTAGTAGCAGCATCGTTGAATGTTATCGATCTAATATTTCTTAGTCTATTATTATTCAAAATTACTAATATTTCTTTTAATATATTTGATCGTGCTCCAGCTGTTAGACTTCTTATCAAATAATATGATATAAGAGTCTTGAAATGTCTGTTTAAACAAACTATCATTATAACAAGTGCATACGATGCTTCATCACTTTCATTGTGAAGACCCAAATCAACATGTCCATGATATTGTTTGCCATCCCATTCAATTGCTTTTTTTATGGACATTTCATCTACTTGAAGTCCGAACTTTAATTCGATTCCTTTAGTATTATACTCCTCGATCATTTTTCGTAAGTTTTCCAATACTGGCATAGTAATTTCGGGACTAAAGTCAAATTTCGAAAACCATTTTCGGATACTTTGTGAATGAGGCAATATTTTTATAAAATTTTTTCGTACATATTCATAGGCGGAAGTAGAATAAAATAATAAAGTCGAAACTAATCAAAATAATAAAACGAAAACTCTCTTAATGCAGAAGGACATTTCTTATTTTTTTTTTTAGTCATTACGTTTTTAATAATTTCATTTAATGCTCGTACAAAACTATAAAAACTATAAAAAACAAATATCAAAATGATAAAATAATAAAAACTTTGTAGTAACATAAATATATGTGCCAATTATGATTTTAAATATTTATAATCTTATAAATATTTAAACATCATTTTTGTTTATAAATTATATTTATAAGTGTTTAAATATTTATAAACAAAAGATTTTTAGTTGTTTATTCCTTGATTTTGATATTTAATATTAGTATTTACTGTTTTACAATCTTTTTTTTCAAACTTTATCTTTAAAGATAAGGTAAGATAAGGTATAATAAAAAAAAATTGAATTTATATATTTGTATTTTTATTATTATAATTCGATCAATTCGACGCTACAAATGCTTCAAGGTCTTTCTTTTCTCTTATTTTCCAACAAAGAAAAAAAAGAGAGAAAGAACACTTGTACGAAACATTTTGAGTTACTTTGACTCATTACATATATGAATATTGGGTGTTTTTTTAGCAAGCAACACAGTGTGTTGCACAATGTCGCCACAGGTACTTTCTAACTACGACACAAGTCGAGACAATTGTACACAGCTAAAAATGCTGTTTGATTTGTTCACGTTACTCGTACTTTCTGCACCCAAATTCGCTTTCTCTTTCTCTAATCCCAAATAGTTTTCTTGCTTTAAGTAATAATGATAATAATATGTATAATTTCCGTCATATTTGCAAATTAATTTATAATTACATTACAATAACAATAATATATGTATAAATATAAATATTATATGTATATTAATTTTGTATATAAATATAAATCGTGTAAAAGCTTTATCAATACTTATTTTTTAAACTGTTAATGTATATATAAAAATAATAAAAAAATTTATAAAAATTTTCTTTGATACAAAAGAATGTAACTGTGACATAATATTGAAAGATATCAAATATATTAGTGAAAATATAAAAAACACTCGATCAATTTTTAAATAATATTTACAATTAACATTATATTCGAAAAAATAAATCAATGGAAGTGTTATAATTTCTGCTTCGTATTATTATATTTATTCTTAATGCTATTGCAGATTCTGTTGACAAATTAAAAAGAATAATTACAATAATAATTACAATAATAATCTCAACTATTATTGTAATTATTACTTTTAAATTATTTTGATTTTAACTCACTTCTAATTTATTGCAAACTTCATCAGACAATAGCCCTTTTTTTCTCAAGTTATTCAATAGGGATTTTAATGATTCTATTTTATTAGTCGCACGTTTCACTTTCTCAGTTAAAGATTTTCGATTTTTTCCACAATTATTAACATGCTTCTTGATAATATTCCAAGCAATATCAGATGTGAAATGTTCTCTGGTTAAATCTCCTATATACCGAGGATTGCAAAATCTTTTTCGACTTTCAAAAGGTTTATCCAATTTCCTACAATACAAAGTCATTTTTTAATATTTAATATGATTATTACAAGTAATTATGTAAAACATTGTATTGTTTTTTTATAATCTTACCTTTTTAATGTTGTACTTTCTTCTTGAATGTAATCAGCACAGTGCACATTAAGAGATATATTAGAATCATCAGATATTATACGTGAAACATTTTGTTCAGTAACTGATATGTCTGCTTTTTCATTATCATGGTAAATGGATGCTTGAGCACAGTCATCACTATACATTTAAATTATTTTAAATTATTTATTGCTTATAACTAAATAAATTACTTATAATCAAGAACAAATTATTAAATATATTAATTACTTACTATTCAGTAGATATACTGTTGCTATCAATGTTGCTGATGTTGTTACTGTGTGTATTTGTAATATTTGCCAAGATTTGTCCTGATTCTAAATTATTAATACTATTTAATGGTGAACCTGGTTTTTGATTAATCGACTTTTGAGTTTTAATGGTAACTTGCAAGGATTTTTTACTGTAATAAACAATATATTTTGTAACAAAAACATTTATTTACTTTGTTAAAAAAACATTTTTATTAAAAAATAAATATTAATACTGAGTTAATAAGCAAGATGGAACAGCTGTAGATATCAAAAATCGTTTTACGTTCTCTCCATAAACTTTATAAGAAAAATCCTTTTCCTTGAAACGTCTACTGCAAACTGAATCGTAATTATTAAGCTCTCGGCCAATATTTATAACCCATTTTGCCTTCAGTTCTGGGTTATTAGGAATTCTGAAAATGTATTATGAACACACTTTTTGAGTGTAAATTAGCATTATTTAATATATTAATGGGTAAATATCCTGTTTAGGGGAGGATGCTCCGATGTCTTTGACCTTGACATATGTTGTCAAGGTCATCATCCTCAGTAACGCTTAAAAGGTTTTAGCCGTCGCTCGTTATTTACTAAAAAGTTACATACAAAAATTAACGTTTTTTGCAATTATTTTATCAAATACTGAAAAATTTTAAAAATGTTTCAAATAAAAATTGTAAGTCTCTTCAAAATACACGTTTTATATCCTATCCATTTTTATTATACGAGTCATAATTTTCGAGAAAAACAACGATAAAGACTATAAACCTCATACAATATTAATTATAATATCATACATAATATAGTCCCACTCCCACCATACACTTTCCTACCCACACAACAAATAGATTGGGTTAGGTTATTTTTTTTGGAAGTGGAGCTCCCCGCAGGAGGCGGAACCCTCTGTATCCACGCATACACTTTTCACGCATAGAAAGTCTACGCGCGGGCACAGTGGGTTCCGTCCCTCTGCGAGGGGCTCCACTTCCAGAAAAAATAACCTAACCCAACCCATTTGTTGTGTGGGAAAGTGTACGCGCGGATACAGTGGGACTATATTATATATTATGTTATAATTAATATTGTATAAGGTTTAGAGTCTTTATTTATAGAGTCGTTGTTTTTCTCGAAAACTATCACTCGTATAATAAAAATGGATAGAGTATAAAATGTGTATCTTGAAGAGACCTACAACTTTTATTTGAAACATTTTTTTAAATTTTCAATATTTGATAAAATAATTGCAAAATACGTTAATTTAAAAAAATTTTTGTAACTTTTTAGTAAACAACAAGCGACGGCTAAAACCTTTTAAGCGTTACTCAGGATGATGACCTTGACAACATATGTCAAGATCAAGGACATCGGAGCATCCTCCCCTAAACAGGATATTTACCTATTAATGTATAGAATAGTGACATTAATGTTATTAAGCAAAAATTAACTTTTCCTGGTATACAGATATTGCATTAATTTCCTGACTACTATAATATAAAATTATTTTGATAAGTTTTAATTCTTTTGTATGATAATGTGCATATCATACAGACCAACTACATAGAATAACATGCATTTCAACTTACTTATGGAAAGAAATATCCGGAATCATTCCTTGTTCGATTTTACAGATACAGCAATATTTAACCATTTTCTCACAAACTCTGAACTCTGTGCAATCGTAGTAAATCGTAGTCTCAAAATCTAACGTTTAACAAAAGATAATGCTCTATCTTACTTTCACTGACTCTCACTCACTCGTTTCTCGTTTTCCCTACTTATAAGTCTATGCTCCCCACTTAATGACAAATTAGATTATTTATTTATTACATTGAAATTATTATTTCCCAAACTATGGGACCGTTACAGAAGTGTTTCCCAAATAATTCTACGTCAATTAAAAAAAAAATTTTTTTTTAATTATTTCTGCTAACTATACCGAACTTATTTTTATTAATTATAAATAAACTGTTATTTCCCAAACTATAAAAATGCTTTCCTAAACTTGCCTAAATGATTCCCAAACGAATGCAATAATAGAAAATGCGAAATATTGAATTTGTCTGCTAAGTATATTGAACTCTAAATTTTGCTTATATAAAGTGTCCTCGAATTTTATGTACTAAGAGCGCGTTCGGGGAGATACTATTAGCGCTAAGGTGACCCTTTCTGCGCATGCGCTGACATGTGCCGACGCCATTATGATCAGTACATGTACTTCTAACCTGCTTTCGGTCTGTAATTCTTGTCAGAACACATGTCGTGTTAGTAAAAAAAGTAATAAATATTAAATTATGGGATACAAATGTGCAGTTATTTTATATCTTTTATATAAGCTTGTTTATCATACTTAGTGTGTATATACATGCGTGGGACGGGATCCGATAGCGCACAATGCTAATTGGCCAATGAACATTAGAACCTTCTGATTGGCTAACCGTGCTGGTTACCCTAGGCATCGGTCAATATGTATGGTTGTGTGCTATCGGGATGTGTGTTAACGGGATTCTCTCCATGCGTGCAACACGCGCCTTCACAGCGCATGCGCAGAAAGGGATGTCATACATACTTGTTTGTACATAAAATTAGAGCTGCCTTATACATAAGGAGTTAGCAGTCTAGTATTATATAGAAGTCTGTGGTAATTTTTAACGCATGCGTTACGATATGGCTATTTTTTTCTCTCTTAATAAGTAAGAAAAGGACAGTCATATCGTAACGCAGGCATTAAAAGCATAGACTTAATATATGTCTATGGTTAAAAGTTACAGAATAGCCCTGCAGATCGCTTTATGGCAAAACTCTTATTAGAGAATCTTTACCATATATGTAATACACATATGATCTCCACATAGACGGAACATTAGCTGCTATTGGAAGAACTCTTGAACAAAGGGTCGTAAAAAGTTGTTCTTTTCTCTCATTGGCTCTCGCGAATTTCAGCTTTAAAATACTCTTGTAACAGTTGCGATTTGTGACAGTTACCATTTGAAAAAAATAAGAAAAAAAGGATTTTCTTTGAAAAATGAGGTAAGATAATTTTTTCTTGTATTATTTTTATTAAATGCATTTGTTTCAAAGTAAAAATATATTTGGGCATATATTTTTGTCTTGATTGATTGCTGAAAATATGTATACGATATGCATGGGTTCGCTCACAATCTTTACATGAATTTTTTTGTTAGATTATTAATAATTATAAGTTAGAGATTAAAGTCGCTAGTATTTAATTATAAACAACGGGTTAATTAAAACAACCTGACTAGCCAAAATTATTCAATTTATTCACACGACGTTTCGACCATATGTGGTCCTTTTCAAGTGTAACTATAAAGAAAATATAAAACGGATCAAAAAATTATATGGATACAATTTATACCGAATTAAACACAAACAATACAATATAATATCGTTAAAAAACTAGTCTACTCACACGTAAATTAAGAAAGAGAAGAAAGAATCCAATGGGACATGTTTAAAAGTAGAACTTAATTATGGAATAATTAAATATGTCACTTAGTTAAAATAAACGGTTATTAAATTTGAGATGAACACAAACAACGAGACACGTCATGTCAGCATGAGTTTTTAAACGAAACTGTCAATGTTTAAAAAGAAAAACAGTTCAAACGACCTTTATAATTTTGTCATAAATATTATTTAAATTTTTGGTATCTCTTTGTAGGTTAATCGTGGAGTTAAATTTTTTGATGAAAAACATTTCAGCTATTTCTCTTTTCTTAATAAATTTTTCATCGTGTAAAATAACCGGCTTGTCCCACTCAAAATCATGCCCAAATTCAACTCTGTGCTTGCTAACGACTGATTGATTGGTAGGATGTAATTTTATATTGTTAAGATGTTCTTTAATACGTGTGCGTACATGTCGCTTTGTTTGGCCTATGTAGAGCGCATCGCAATCCTTACACTGTAATTTATTAATTATAAACAATATCAGTTCTACTATCAGTATGTAATCTGTCTTTATCACGCTTAATCAATGTATTAAGTTTATTAGTTATAGTCATAACGACGTTCAAACCAGTGTCACACACAATACGACGCAAACAAAAGCTGAATTCATTAACATAAGGAATTGAAATAAAAAGGCTGTTTTTTTGTAATTTATTCCCCCGGGAGTCAAATTCTATTTGTTTATTTTAACTAAGTGACATATTTAATTATTCCATAATTAAGTTCTACTTTTAATCATGTCCCATTGGATTCTTTCTTCTCTTTCTTAATTTACGTGTGAGTAGACTAGTTTTTTAACGACATTATATTGTATTGTTTGTGTTTAATTCGGTATAAATTGTATCCATATAATTTTTTGATCCGTTTTATATTTTCTTTATAGTTATACACTTGAAAAGGACCACAACCATATGGTCGAAACGTCGTGTGAATAAATTGAATAATTTTGGCTAGTTAGGTTGTTTTAATTAACCCGTTATTTATTATTAATAATTCTTTAATTTGATTATATCATTGAAATTTGATCTAATATTAATTTTGATGTTGAATAAGGTTAATTTTTTATGTATTATGACTGCATATAATATTTTTGCACTCTTTTCCTCATTTGCAGATGCTGTGTTAAGTTAGCATGTAATGTAAGTAGTCTTTCTATAAATTATTGTATATTTTTTTAATTTTGATTTATTATAGATATTTCAACAAAAAATTAAGTGCGGCTTTTTTTTGTTGTGAGGAGTATATACATATTTTTTTTTGTTTCGCTGGTCGAGAGAAAGAAAACACACATCTCTGAGCCGACCCAGGGATAGTGTGGGACTCACCGCTCTCTAACTAAATACCGGAGCGGAATACCTACTAAAACCTCCACTCATGGTTACAAGAACCGTCCCCCTCCCCGACCAGGAATTTTACAACTGGCTTAACCCCAGGCACGAGAACCGTTAACACATTAGCTCCGTAAAGTTAGCCAAACCACTTTGATTTTTTTATAATTAAAATTAACTAATTGTTTGGTCATCGTTTGTTCATGATTGGTCATCCAATTAAAACGTTTGGTCATTTATCGTTCTTTTAAATTAAATAATTAAAATTTCGAACTAAAGTTAGCCAAACATTTTTATTTTTCGTCCAATCGAGTTAAACAAGAGTTTATTCGATGCAAAATCGTTAGGTGGTCACGAATAAATTCTTTACAACGTTTGGAGGTCTATAGTTTATCCAAAAAACGAAAAAAATTATGTTCGGTAAAATGACGACGGGCGACGTATAGTGACATGAACGTGCGCTGCGGTCACGCGCGCATGCGTTTTAGTAACTTATACAAAATTTTAAATAAATCTTTTTTAATTTTAAATAAATCCTTTTTAATAATGTAGCTATGCAAGTTGCAAACCAATGTGGAATCGTATATACATTGCAAAGTACATGCTTAGATGGGAATGCATAGGGGGACGGGGTGAAGCCCTGTCTCCATAAAAAAATAAAACAAAATTAGAGAGCGTAGAAACTACCAAGGCTGACAGTACTGTGTGGAAGTTTCAATGTAAAATTTTAATTCAACCTATGTCCGAACTCTTACACTATGTTTATAATTTTTTATTTGTAATCTTACAAAATAAATACTGAATGCATTGATACACGATTCATTGAGCCATTTGCCTAACAGCGCTTCAGTCAAATAGCATTTGCTTAGGAAAATAGCATTGAAACTTCCACACAGTACTGTCAGCCTTGGTAGTTTCTACGCTCTCAAGTTTTGTTTTATTTTTTTATGGGAACGGGGCGAAGCTCCGTAGCCATATTATATATCTATTCCCTCTTTTACTTTATCCTATTAATGTTGTACATATTTTTCGGGATCACTTTTTGGGTCTAATACATAAGGAACTTAGCGGTCTAGTTATAGTATAGAAGTCTGTGACAGTGAATCAAAATATAGGGGAATTTATTATACGTCATACATAGGTACAAATTTTTAACCAATAGCAGCAAACTGCTGCGACAGTCTGCTGCTCATGAAATGTTATCTTTAGTGTAGATAAAAATAAACTGCACATGCGCGAACGAGGTATATAACCACAGACTTCTATATAAAACTAGATTGCTAACTCCTTAAGACAGCTCTAATTTTATGTACAAACAAATATGTATGACATTCTTTTCTGCGCATGCGCTGTGAAGGCGCGTGTTGCACGCATATATATACATACTAAGTATGATAAACAAGCTTATATAAAAGATATAAAATAACTGCACATTTGTATCCCATAATTTAATATTTATATTTTTTACTTTTTTTACTAACACGACATGTGTTCTGATAAGAATTAGAGACCGAAAGCAGATTAGAAGTACATGTACTGATCATAATGGAGTCGGCACATGTTAGCGCATGCGCAGAAAGGATCACCTTAGCGCTAATGGGTCCAGTACAACAACCGCTCAATAAGCGCTAAATAGCTGCTAACTATACTTACTAGATTTGTATACTGTATGCAAGCGCTTTTTCTGTGGCTCACAGTGAGCGGTCGCCATATTTGAGAGCGTAATTTTTTGTTGCTCACTACCGCTCACTACCGCTCATCAATGTTCAACTTCCACGTACTTCCGCGTAAACACGCGTAAATTAACCTCTTAAAACTTCTATAACCTATACATAAAAAGTAAATATATACAAAAAATTAATATTTTTGAAAAAAAATTCCAGTAAATAAATGTTGCATTTTAAAGAATTAGTTATGTTTTATCATAAAAATAGGATTTATTATATAACTACATATTTATATTTTATTTATATTTATTTATATTTATATTTATATTTTCAGTTTTTCATAACCCCTCTTCAGTGAGCCTAACTATCGCTGAGCATATATCCAGTGCATGAAAAGCGTTTATTGAGCGCTCACGAATAGCCGTTCACTAAGCGCTCAGTGAGCGGTTGTTGTACTAGATGCACCCAATAGTATCTCCCCGAACGCGCTCTTAGTACATAAAATTCGAGGACACTATATAAGCAAAATCTAGGGAGTTAGCAGTCTAGTATTATATAGAAGTCTGTGTATATAACCAATCACGACAGTGCTTTTTGTCTTACTTAGGCCGGAAACACATAAAAAAACTTAGGCCGGGTCTACAATAGATGTAGTAGGCTTTAAGCTGTAAGAAATGAACCAATTACAATTGACTTAGAGAAGAATAATGAATATGATTGGTTCATTTCTTACGACTTAAGGCTTACTACAGCTATTATTTGGATGAGTTAAAATATTTGCATGATTAAAATAACTCGTATAATTAAGTCAAAATAGTCGATAATGTCATAATTCTTCAATTACCTCCGGGCCAACCGGGCCCTTTTGGCAGTCACAAAAATTTGCCCAGGGCTGACGGTCTTTAATATAGTATCTCGTCGGTGGTAATAGTGAATTAGTTCTCAGAAACTCCACAAAGTCGCTACAAAAGGGAAAACGTTTCAGACGTGGCGTCTCTCAGGTTTTTCTCTGCTCTCAGGTTTCTTTCTGATCTGTCGAAACGTATTACTTATTCATATTGCCGCTAGATGGCAGAAAAGACAATTATAATTCCTCTGTCGGCGTAACATCGTACTAGCCAGTATTGCAATTGGCAACGAGTTGTACGAGCGAGATAAGTGATTAAAAAATGGCATCCGCGCCGACGTCGCACAATGAAGTTTCCCAGGAATTCTCTGTCAACAAACTCATACGTGTCGGTTATTACGAACTGGAAAAGACTATTGGCAAGGGAAATTTCGCCGTAGTTAAAATGGCCACCCACGTCGTAACAAAATCTAAGGTAGAAGACGCCGTAGGAATCTATGTTGCAAACATGAAATCCGTCATTTTGTCGTTAATATCTTCTGGATAACTCTGTGTGTATGTGTGTGAGAGTGTATGTGCTGTTGTTGTGAATACTTTGTTTTACATTTTTAGTATATGATTGCAAAATATGATCATTTTAATGATTAAATCTTATCGTCATACATAGCTAATATTTAAAAAAAATACATTTTAATTTGTCAATATTAAGAGAGGATATTGTATGTTGTTGCGTTATTGAAAATATGTAATTTACATAAATTTCTTTAATATTGTTATTAAAAATAACATCAGCCATTTTTCAAGTAAAGCGAATATAATAATATATTAATGCAGGGGAAAAATTGTGTTTTTTTTTCCTTAATTTTAGATTATAGGTTTTTTTTTATATGTAAAACACATGTAGTAAATATAAACTAAATACATTTTATTTTTTTGTTTTATTATCAAAATATGTTAAAAAGAAAAAGAAAATTCTAAAGAAAAGATAAATGATTACAAGGCAATGCATGCAAAATTTTATTTTTATTATCAAAATATATCAAGAGAATAAGAAAAAACTAAAGAAGAGACACATGATTACAAAGAGAATAAACATAAGAATATATATGCACATTATACATATATTCTCAATCATAAATTGAAAACTATTAGATAATTTTATTTAACATTATTGACATATGCTAGTATATACTTTTATAATTATAAATATATTTCCTAATAAAATAGACAGATTTTCCTGACAGATAAAACCTTTTGCATGATTTTTATTAATGTAAATATTTGTATGTAGAGAGACTTGCATATACATGGATATAGAATATCTCGAAATCGTTAGATGTTATTTCTATGCCAGATTTTTTGTCCAATTTGAGGTCAATTTGTTCTTAGCAGAAATATGAGGAAGTTTAACATTTATTGCAATTTTCTAATTTTTTTGTATGATATTTTTGTAATTATAGTGTTTTAAAAAATTGTAAGTTTGAAATTAAAATTTTATAGGAATTTTTCATATGAAATTGAAAAATGCTGTTATCCATTTGATTCTTAAAATTTAATATATATATATATATACACATACATACATCATTTTCTCTCTTTTTTTAATTATTTATAATTTAAAAATTAATGAAATTTTTATTAAAAAATAATTGACAAGATATTTTCTAGAAAAATCTAGAAATTCTGTAATGTTCACAAGTTTTTTCTTATCTTGAAAATCAGAAAGTTTTCATGGAATTTCTTGAAATTCAGAAAGCTGTCTTTTAAATTATCTTTTATAATTTTTTTTTATATTTAGAAATTAGCATTCTGCTAATTGATTAAATTAGCAAAAAGTAGCGATATGTAAAGTGCATACATATCTGCATGTAATTGTTATAATTTTGTTTTTTAATATTTAAATAATATTGCTTTTATGATATATTGTCCATGATTGACTTTACACTTAGTAAATCATTATTAAATGCTTATGCCTTAGATATGAATTCTAGGTATACTTTATTCAACAGATATTTATATATTACATATATTTATGTTATCATATATTTATGAATTAATTATTATATTTAAAATATGTCACAAATATATATTTTCTCTGTTACACATTTAATATTTCAGAAAAATATTGAATATGCACTACATATTTTTCATTGCAATTTTAAGTGATAAAAAAAAAATATTTTGCAGAAAATATTCTGCAAATGTACGACACTTATTTTATGGAAGCCACTCAATATCTACTTCTTCAAATCTAAAGTTTGAAATTTAGATGACTTCATTTTTTCTTCTTACATAAGTAAAAAATATTAGAAATAAACTTAACGAGAAATTAATAATTTTCTAATTTTACATAGACTTATTAACAAAAATATTTTGAAGATCAGAGAATTCTCATGAAATTCTTTTCACAAGATTCGAGTAGACATCATAATGATTGATTCCAAATTTGCCACAGAATCTGTCATTAAAGATACATATAATGATTTTGATACTGAAATACATATACACATACATAACATATAGATATGCATGCACACGCTTATATGTACTGATATTTTTAAAAGTGTGTTCTGTATATAAAAGTATGTATGAGTATCTTTATATAAGTCGTAGAAAAATTATTCATTTTTCTACAACTAGAATATTACAAAGTATACACTACACACCATTTATTTCTTTATATTTATGTATGTATTACATAGGTATTTAATAAATCCCAAAAATTAGAAAAAGTCATTTCTATTGATATATAAAAATATAATAGCAATGCATATAAACATAACTATAAATATAAAGTTATTTAATTTGTGCAAAATTACATAGTTTTAGCATAGAAATCATTCAAAATTAATGTTTTATTGTATGATCTTTTTCATACTTTGAAAAAAAATTAGGTATAAAATTAATCTTTGATAAAAACGTATAAAATTATTAGCTATTGAGCTTCAGAACACACACTGTCAAAATATGTAATCTCTGTGATGATGTTTAATATTCTTGTTAAATCGAGAAGAATGTACTTACGATTTTATTTGTTCTACAAAAGCAATATTTGCATTAAACAAATACAATTATTTATACAACTTTATTAACTTTTGCTTATTAACTTTCTTCGGTAAAATTTCGACAATTTCAATGACCATTCTCAAAGTAAGCGAAGAAATTTATTGACACTACGGAAAAGTGAAAACAACAAACCAATATTTTTGATTAATCGACTTTACATGTTTTTTCGGAGATTATTGGATATTTTAACATTCATACATCTTTATCAATATATGTATATGTATATGTGTGTGTTGTGTGTAATAATTGATAAGTATTACATATACAAAAAATTTTCTAATTTATTTTATATTATAATTTATAAATTCAAACATTGGAATTAAAGCTATGTTAAACATGTATTTAAAAATATTGTTAGATTTTAATCAAATATTACATATGTATGAAAAGTTTATATTATTAATATATCATATCATTACTAATTTTTTAAATCTGTAGCTCGTAATAATCGTTTATCGGGACAAAGTAAACAATTTTTGACTCACAATTTAATTTCAAAAATTATAATAGATATCTAATTTTTGTCAACACTATGTCATAACATACGCGTATCGTATACATACGCAAATAGCGCACATACACGTATGTATATCATGTATACATTATGTAATACGCATATACTACACACATATACGAGTATACGAATATAATTAATTACATTATGCATTAACACACGCATTTGAAATTGATTTTACTTTAATAAAAATAAAACAACATTAATTCAAAATATTTTCTTTTGAACTGTACTGATTAAACTTTTTAGGCAATAAATCTTTATTCTTTAATTGATTTAAAGTAATCTATATTAAATTCTCATTTTAATTTAACACGTACATTTAATGAAACGTCATTCTTTATGACAAAAATTATGGCAAATGTATTGTTGTATTTATTTGAACTATTATAAGAAAATTGATTTTTTATATTGCAGAATATATAATTATATAAAAATATTTAATATTTGTGAATTTTTTTTTTAAATTTAACTCTATTTAGTTTTTTTGCTTTTTGTTATTTATTGCATCCAAAAATGTTGAATGCAAAATTTGAAATTACAACTTTGTTTTAGAATGTTTCTGTATCTTATTACAAAAATTAGTTTGTATTTCATTAATGTTTCATCCAAGATATTTTTTAGTTAGTAATAGATGCAAAATATTTTTTAAAAATATAATTATAAAAATTGTTATTTTTTAAATAATTTTTTTACACACATTATGGTAGAGTTTTTTTTATCAAATATAATATTTCATATATTGTGCATAAATTCAAAGTAATATTCCTTTGTATTTTATGTATCAGATTTTTTAAATTTTCTAATTAAAATATTGAAATTTCTAACCCATTTATATATTTTTTATTTATTTATTAGTTTATATAAGAGATTACATTGTGTTTCCTATTAACAGAAAAAATTATTCATTAAAAAAAAATTGTTTTTTTTATGCAACCAAGTTTCGAGCTTTACTTCAATATCTGACAGCGCTTAAACTCGAACGCTATAAATCATTCTCTAACACTCGGTTTTATTTTCGCATCGTCTTGTTTTTATTTTTAACAAGTTGCCAAAATTTAAGAGATAGTTTTTGAAAGATAAATGGCTTTATGTTGCTTTATTAATAGAAAATAATTGATTTTAAGTATCTTTTGTTAATGAGAACTGTTTATATTGTACTCCTTGTATAAAATATTGAATAATTGATTTGCTTTTATTATTTAATTTTGATATATCAAAATTGTAATAACTTTTTTCTTCATTGTAAATTTAAGAATTACTTTATTATATTTCTCTATTGTAATTTCAATTTTTTTTTCTTAAATTTATATAGGTATGTATATTTAAACTTGCTAATAAAGCACTAAGTTATTAATATCTTTTTATTAAAATTTATTAATATGTATATAATTAAAATCTTTGTATATATTTAATTATAAATATAAGTAAATAATAATATATACATAAATTATATACATATATGAATTAACTCTAAACACAAATTTTTTTAAATTAATTTTTCTTCAGAAATTATAAAAAAAACAATGAAAAAATTAATAGTTTTATACAATAATTTTTACTTTGAAATAGAAGATTAGACAAAAACTTTAAAACCATAATAAGTAAATAATTATACTTTTTATTAAATTTAAATAAAATTTTTAATAAAATTAATTTCAAATATTTGTATACATTTAAGAAAGTGTAAAAAAGTTATAATTTTAATGTGTTTATTAATATATCTTATAATATATATATATATATATATATATATATATATATATATATATCTTATAATTAAAAGTTTTGATTTAAGTTTCTAAAACGTAAAAATTTTAAAAATTATAATAGAAATAATAAATTATTATAATAATAAATAATAATAAATAGACTTTTGTGATAACAATCAAATATTTTAACAATAAATATAAACTTTTATGATATTTCAACTAAAAAGAAATTAATTTTCTATTTGGCTCTTTCCTCTCTTTATCTTCTCATCTTCTTCCTCTTTTGCCTTACCTCTGTCGCTTTTTTCTCCCTTGTTCTTTCTCTCTTTTTTTCTTGAAGAATTTGTGTCTAAAAATTTGATGTATTTATTCTAAACATATGCATGCACGTATGTATACAAATAAACACATACACACATATAATTTCCCAAAAATCCTAGAAAAAGTTTATTTAATTTTTAAAAACAATGTTTATGCATAAACGACTGCTATATTAAATAGTATATATATATATATATATATATATATATATATATATATATTATATATATTATATATATATATAAACATATAATATAAATTCAATAAAATATTTTTAAATATTAAATAATTTTTGAATATTTAATGTTAATTATATCCATTCTTTTATTTAAATGTATAATTATACATGTATAATATATAAATGTAACAGACAAGTGGAAGAAAATAATAACTGGAAACGGTTTATAACTTTTAATATATTTAAAATATTAAAATTTATATATGCTTAAAAATTATTTAATTTGTAATATTGGATTTATAGGACGTCAAATGTTTATTTGAACAATGTTATACTAACTAAAGATTAAAATTATTAGTTAATAACTTGTAGAAACGATAATATAGATGATAATATAGAAACGATAACACATATGCGCGCGCACGAGATATCGTCATACTGATATCGGAGAAAGTGATTAAGTAAAAAAAATTGAAAAGTTTCTTATGAGAGGGAGAAAGAGAGAGAGAGAGAGAGAGAGAGAGAGAGAGAGAGAGAGAGAGAGAGAGAGAGAGAGAGAGAGAGAGAGAGAGAGAGAGAAAGAGAAAGATTGCTTCTTCATAATAAAAAATAAACTATAAATAACATAAAAAATAAATTGTAAATAACATAATTTCGAAATATCATATGGGATAAAAAAATCATCGACGAAAAATAACTGAAAAAACTCAATCAAACAAAACTTTATAATTAATATTATAATATATTGTAATTATTATAATTATAATGTATTATAATATAATTATAAAATATTACAATTATTATAATTATAATGTATTATAATATAATTATAAAATATTACAATTATTATAATTATAATGTATTATAATATAATTATATATTATAAAATATTACAATTATAATTATATAATATATTATAATTATATGTATATAATATAATTAATATAATTATAGCTCTTGTAAATTTTAATTTTGTAAAGTATAAGGCGAAAAATCTTCTCTATAACTGAAAACTTTTGCATGTCACTATATTCTTTAGAATATTTACATTTTACGTTTTACTAAACGATTAGTTGTGTGTTATAATATATTTGTGCTTAATTTGCTTAATTCTTTTATAGGTTGCTATTAAAATAATAGATAAAACTAAACTAAATGAAGAAAACTTAGCAAAAATTTTTCGTGAAGTGCACATAATGAAAAGGTTACGACATCCACATATTATAAGACTATATCAAGTAATGGAAACGGAGAAGATGATATACTTAGTGACGGAATACGCTCCTGGAGGTGAAATATTTGATCATCTTGTTCGAAATGGTAGAATGCCAGAACCAGAAGCACGAAGAATTTTTCGTCAGATTGTACTTGCCGTTCGTTATCTGCATCAACAAAGAGTGGTTCATCGAGATCTTAAGGTTTATAAATCTATTATATATTATGTATTAAAATTAACTTTTTATATTAAAAATAATTTGTTAGTCTCTCTCTCTCTAATTGTTAATAAATATTATTATATTATTTTGTACATAATTAACTTTTTGTCTTTTTCTTTTGTCAGGCTGAAAACTTATTACTTGATGCAGACAATAATATAAAACTTGCTGATTTTGGATTTAGTAATGAATATACACCTGGTGTTCCACTTAATACATGGTGTGGCTCACCACCATATGCTGCGCCTGAAATTTTTGAGGGAAAGCATTACGATGGTCCGAGGGCTGATGTATGGGTATGTTATTGCTTTTTCTTTTTACATAAATCTTATATTTTAATTTTAGTGTGTGTAAAATAGTATTCCATTTTAAATACTCTTAACACAAAATATTTGAAAAATTAAATAATATAGGAAGAAAAGTTCAAGATAAAGAGAGAAATTATAAAGACAATTTTAAGAGGGACGTACAACACAATTTATAACATTTTATTCCAAATAACGTTTTTAAGATTTAAAAGAATTACCTTTTCTTTTTTAACTATGACTCTTTTTTATATATATTGAGTTTTCTAGTCATTCTGAATATAAAAATATTAAGATAAAGTAAAGAAATTAATAGTTACGAAATATTATATAATTTATTTTAACATATTGTGATATATAACATATATAATATCTTTTAAAAATATTAATTTCTTAATAAGTATTTTTAAATAATATGATTAATTTATAAAGAAATTTATATAATTATATTTGAGGAAAAAGATTTAAATGCAGATACAATATTTCGAAGAATATACAACATAAATCATAAATTGATTCTACTCATAATTTTCACAAAAAATTTAGTAAATATTTTGGAAAAATAAACTTCTTCACAAAATATGTATTTTATGTCAATATGTCAAAATATATATAATTTATTATGAAATACTTTGTAAGGTATTGGTGTTTTTATATAATTCTGTTTTAATTCTTTTATATACAGAATAGTTAAAATCTAAATATGCAAATTATATATACAAAATGTATAATATATACAAAATGTCCCAAAAAAACTTTGTGAAATTGAAAGATACAGAAGAGAAACTACATACTAAACTATATTTTTTTGTTAATTTTAAGTGGACTTTAATATTTTAATTTTAATTTAAGACTTATTGTTAATTATAAAGATATATTATAGCAAAAATTAGAATTTTGTAAAAAATAATTTAGGACCTTAAAATAAATAAAAAAAAGAGATCTTTTAGAGATATGCCAATAAATGCTCTGATATGGTATATATATATATATATCTTAAAGCATTTATTGGCATATCTTTATTTTAAGATATAAAATATAACCTTTAGAGAACGTTATCAATTGGAACAAAATAATGCTAATTTGATGTCCTTTGTAACTCTATAATTTTTATCTGAAATTTTTTTAATGATAGTTTAACTTTATAGATATTTTGCTGAGTATTTAAAATGGGATACCCAAGTTGTGTGCATTTGTGTGTAGGATATTTAATATATATACCTGTAAGCATTTATTTATTTACTATTACTGCTAGATATACATAAAGTGCAATAAATAAAAGTATAATAAATGTTTCAGAGCCTTGGTGTTGTCTTGTATGTATTAGTTTGTGGTGCTCTACCATTTGATGGACCTACAATGCAGTTGTTACGATCTGTAGTTGTCTCAGGGAAATTCAGAATACCATTTTTTATGTCTGCAGGTAGATATAAAGCTACTCTACATATCAACTACTCCATTTCTTATAAGAAGTATTTATGATAAAATTATTGGACTATTCATCTCTCTATTGATTTATATATATACAGGGTGTCTCAGAATGACCGTATCACCTCTCGGGTGCAGATAGAGCGGGTTAAATGGAATAGAAAAGTCCTGTACCATTTTGCGATTTTCGGAATAATTATTGAGAAATTAATTTACAAAGATCGGCAAATCCGGCGCGAGTATCAGCCCGCCGCAAAAAAGATGGCGAGAAAGACGGCCCACCGCTAGGCCGGTCGCTAAATAATAATTGCTAATCTATTGTTCTTATCAACACTTCTCGTCTATACCCCTGATAACCGCGAGGCAATGGCGCCTATTTACGCCGCGCGCGCTTAGCGACCGTCCTTAGGGCCGTCCTCGCCATCTTTTTTGCAGCGGCCTGATACTCGCGCCGGATTTGCCGATCTTTGTAAATTAATTTCTCAATAATTATTCCGAAAATCGCAAAATGGTACAGGATTTTTCTATTATATTTAACCCGCTCTATCTGCACTCGAGAGGTGATACGGTCATTCTGAGACACCCTGTATATATATATATATATATATATAAAGTAAGAAAGAACACTTGGATAAAACAAGTTGAAAATAGAAATTGTTTTTTTTCTAATAATTAAATAACTCCTAAATAATTAAAATTAAATTTTTTAATTTATAAATATATTTATAATTTTTTTTTAATTTTTGAAGAATTTTTTAAATTCAATTTGCCCAATAAAAAATTTTTTATGTATAGTTATGCAGAATTGAATATAATTATACAGTATTTACATAATTGTGTAAAAATATGTATAATTATAGATGATACCGTATAAAACGTTACGTATATTTATATATAAATGGATTGATAGTTGCAATTAGAATTATGTATATGTAAGCTTATACATACTTATACACAATGCCTGTAATATTTTATGTATAATTATTCATAATTATATATAAAATAAACATTTTGTATATAAATTTGTATAATTAGATACGGCCATTTTTGTCTGATTATATATAAAAATTTTTTACCGGGTGTGTATAATTGAAATAGCAGCAGCTGTTGATATAGACTATGTTGATTAGATAGATAAGCTTTTTAATTAGAGTAATTACTCTGAAACAAAATATTTAAAAATTTTATAATATTTAAACAATTTTTAAATTTGTTTTAGTAGTTATTTTAGCAAAATTTTGTTTATATAACAATAATTAATGCAGTCTATATTAACTATTTATTATCTTAATTATAGATATATCAATTTAAATATTTGTTTTAGATAGACACATAATTAAAGATTAATTTAATTAAAAAAATTTATTTGATGTTTTAATTTTGTTAAGATTTCTTTAAAAAGATTATATATATATATATATATAGGGTGTCCATGATCACTCGTACCATCCTTTTATCTCGGAAACAGAGCGTTTTAGAGAAAAATGTTTCAGACAAAAGTTGTACGGTTTTGAGGAGGCCATAAGATGGTACCATTGATTTGACCTTGAATAGTTGTTTGAAGGTCATGTGAAGGTTACGTCAATTTTTTAAAATGGAACACCCTATTTTTTATTGCATATTTTTGTAGCTTACCTCGAGAGCTATCCAAAACACTTACGATAAAGTATTTTTCATTACATATTTTTTGAGTTATGAGACTTGAAAATTATATTATTTTGACATAAAATACAAGATATCTCGTAAAATATTCATTTTTCGATTATCTTACCCTAATACTTTTATGCACAGAATAATGAGATAAATCAATTGGCATAATTAAAACATATAATTATGTTAAAGTAAAAATGTGTAACTGCTAGTTGCAAATTCAGATTTTTTCTTAAAGATAACTATGTGTTTTCTTTACACCAATTGATTTGTCTCATTATTCTGTGCATAAAAGTATTAGGGTAAGATAATTGAAAAATGAATATTTTACGAGATATCTTGTATTTTATATCAAAATATTGCAACTTTCAAGTCTTATAACTCAAAAAATACTTTATCATAAGTGTTTTGGAAAGCTCTCGAGGTAAGCTACAAGAATATGCAATAATATATAGGGTGTCTCATTTAAAAAATTTAAGGTGACCTTTACATGACCTTCAAACAACTATTCAATGTCAAACCAATGGTACCATCTTATGGCCTCCTTAAAATCGTATAACTTTTGTCTGAAACATTTTTCTCTAAAATGCTCTGTATTCAAAATAAAAGGGTGGTACGGGTGGTCATGGACACCCTATATATATATATATATATACAGGGTGTCTCATAACTAACGAGCCAACGCTCGTGAGCGGGTTAAATGGAATAGAAAAGTCCTGTACCATTTTGCGATTTTCGCAATAATTATTAAAATATTAATTAAAAACGCTCAGCTGTGAGTGCGCGCCGTATATAGCACTCAGCATATGTTGAGCGTTTTTAATTAATATTTTAATAATTATTGCGCAAATCGCAAAATGGTAGAGGACTTTTATGTTCAGTTTGACCTGCTCTATCTGCCCTGAGCTATGGGGCGGTCGCGACCGGACACCCTGTACAATAACCCTACATAAATGAACATAAATGTACATAAATGAACAATACAATTTTTAGAGACCAAATTAAACAATTTATAGTAATAATTATAGTAAGTTATATTGTAAAACGTCCTATGGAATATTTATTTGATACAAACATTTTTTACTTTTTACTAGTAAGAAATTGGATTAAAAATTTAATTTGATTTTATTTTTTGGACATTTAAGATAATATCAGGAACTTTAAATATTGTTAATCTTGTTAAATTGAATTTTTGAAGTTCTCTTTTGTAAAATTATGGTAATTTTTTAAAATTATATTAAAAATTAAATGTGTAGCTAGAAAATGATAAGTGATAGAAAAACCTTGTTTAAAATTAAATTTTTGTTTAAATTTTAACTCTTTTGAAAGTATTACAAATTATGTAAAATTACAAAAATATATAAGAGTAATTTATATTTATTATTTTATAAATAATTCATATAATTATTATAAACACATGTATTTTTTTTTATGAAGGTTTTTATGAAGATAACTTTGTGATTTTTGGAACTAAATATAGAATAAATCACATGAAGTCTTTTTGATATAGAAAATAAAATCAAAATACATTTTTAAAAAAATGTAAACACATACATGGATAATTTCTTGTAAATAATTATATTTTCTTGTAAGATAATATTTTTTTTTGTTTAGAAATAGTGAAATTTGGAGAAATGAAAAAAATTGTCCACATATATAATTATATATTTATACTATATATTGTGAAAGCAAACTTATTAATTTGCCAATATTAAACGTTTTCTATTTAAAAATTTCTATTTAATCTATTTATTTATTTAATCTATTTAAAAATTTGTACACCTGGCTTTTTATATTTTTTTAAATAAATTGAGTATTTTTTTTTAAAAATTTGTGTATATTTTTCGTTTTTGATATTTCGACTAGAGTATGTATATAAAAAAAAAAGATATGTTCAAAGCTGTGTAATTAAATATTTTTATCGTTTTAGATTGTGAAAAATTGATCAGGCACATGCTAGTGGTAGAACCAGAGCGGCGTTTAAGTATATCACAAATATTGACACATTCATGGATGTGTGGAAATGGAGTCGTAGAGTTAGAACCTGGAGGGTATGTATTATGTCACATATGAGCATTACATATATTCTATGTTGTAATAATAAATAAGATATTATGTAAGATATTATATAAGGTATTTTAATATCTTGTATATTAATAAATATGAAATATAAAAAATCCGCGAAAAAGCTAATGGTAATAAAAATGCGAGTTCAAGTCAATCATAAATATAATTCTTTTGTTGTTTGTCCTTGAACTGCACATGATAATATTAATATCATTATCTTTGTATTTTAGCATCAAAATATGCAATTACTAAAGAAAAGTTGTGGTAGAGGTTTAGATGGAAAAAATAATGATCCAATAGGGAATTTGCATAATTTAAAAAAAAAACAATTATATTCAATAGTTTATATATGACTTTTACTGTAATTTTTTTTTTTTTTTGAATTTTTTAATGCAAATATACTAAGAAAATAACTATTAAAATATTGCATAATTTGAAAGTGTCGAAAACGATCCGGAAAGACCCGAGTTCACTCGAACGTAATATGTGACGTCACACTTCACTAAATCTAAAGAGTACGTTCGAAAAGATGCTATTAGCACTGATAGCGTCATTCTATCTTTATCGCTCACGAAAAGTTGAACGAAGATAGAACAACGCCAATAGCGTATCCCGAACGCACCTCAAGTTTATCGAAAGTAATATATATAACCGGTAATACATACAATATATAAAATTTCAAAGAAATTACTATTTCGACATAAAAAAATGTATGTATTATACTTACAAGTTGCTTTTACTCCTCTAATTTCAGGAGCATTGTATCATTTATCCGTCATAAAATACTCCTAAATCATAAATATACTTATTTTCGGTAGATTAGAAGAACCTGCTTTCACAAATCCCGAATTTAATTTGTTTAGTGGCATATTGTTTTTATTCAGATTGAAACAATTTTTAGTACCACTCGTAATTCGTAATATACCAAAGAAGCACAGGGCGCATACGACGCAAGTTGTCTGCTAGCGTAGTGAAGTGTGACGTCACGCACTGTCAGCCAATTAAAATTGTTTTCCCTCCATGTCGAAAAATTCAAATATTTTTAATTTTTTATTTTATTTTTTTCTACTTAATAAATCATGGAAATCAAAAATAAAAAGGATGAATAGATTTGTAATACCATTTACCTTATATTTAAACGCAAAAAAGTGTAATATTCTTTTCATGCAAATTCCCTATTTTTATAAGAATTTTCTTTAAAATTATTACTTTTATTGAGATTTTAAAATTAACATAATTTAAATTGCGCAAATTCTTTTGAACAGTCTGATAAAAGTATAAGGCTAAAATGTTAAAAAAAATAGTGCCTAAATAATCATAATTGGACTAAACTGTTTGAAGACACATTAAATATATTTAAAAAAAAGTGTTAAAAAAATAAAGGTTTTGTAAGAATTTCAAGTTTATCTTATTTAAAGGAATGTTTGAACGTTCCATCATCCAAACATTTAATGAATATAATTTAAATAATTCTTAAATTACTTTTTATTAAATAAAAGATGAAAAATTTGAAATACCTGTGCAAATTTTTTATATTTTTTATCTATGTTTATTCTTATTCTTTTATATATAAAAGAACAATTTAAATTTGTGCAATTTTAGTTCAATGATTTTATTAAAGATATTATTTCAAATTTTGGAGTGAAATGCTGAGTGCTTTATTTAAAAAAATATAAAAATGGTTTTTATATTTTTATAAATAAATTAAATAAAAAAGTTATTGTTACTGTAACTAAAAATGTGCTGTACAATTTTTTTGACACCATGTAATTCTTCTGTTTGAAAAATATTTGTATACATCAAATAGTTACAACTATTTAAAGTAATTTAAAGTAATCAAATTAAATGACTCACATTCTTTCTGTGTTTTAATGAAAATGTATATTTTATAAATCTTGCCTTTTTTATTAATTTTCAAAAGTAAACTATATATATATATATATATATATATATATATGTATTTATATAATTTATTATCTAAAATCAACTTATCAACTTATTTTCCCCTCAAAACTCTATAAATCTTGTTTGAAAAAAATTTTTTTGTATAACGTCAAGTTTTGAAGAAAATACATTGTAACACTAAGTGAAACATGCTATAGCATTTATATATAAATTTATATATAAATCTATATGTTATCTAATATCTATATAAATCTATATATGTTATATATTTATATATCTTATACATTTCTATATATTTTTTATATGTTTATATATTCTCAGATGTAATCCTGACGTAGTACCACAATTAAATCAATTAGTGATAGAGAATATGTTAAGATTACCTGGACTCAGTGCAGATACGTTGTTACAAGCCATCAAAGGGAATACTTTTGATCATGTATCAGCTATATACAATTTACTCGTTGATCGATTAGAATCAACAATGCCTAATTTACCCAATATCCAAAATATATCGGGCGATTATTTGCCAGATGGTGCACATCAATTAGAGAAGGTAATTATGTAACTTATGATAAGGTATATAAAAAAACACTTGACCCATCCAGCTCTACTTTTACGAGCACAGATTTGATTTACACAGTAAATTGTAAAAGTGAAAAATAATACTATTGAATTTATTATAAAAATTCTACTTTTTATACATGAGAAAAGATATATATGTATATATATGTAATTATTTACAAAATTTATGCCCTATTGTTATATCTTATTTATATCTTTTATTGATGATTTTGAGTTATATTGTGTTGGATAGTTTTGAGTTATTTACACTTTGAACTACATACAACTCATTGTTAATTGCTAAATACTTCTTTAATGATCTTCATTTTAATGTGCTTATGTAAAAATGGAGATTTTAATAGACCTTGAGAGAGAAATAATAAAAAAATCATTAGTTTGTGAAAAATTTTGACATATAAAGATGTAAAACATTTTATAAAATTTTTATAAGATTTATCAATTAATATAAAAAAATTTATTTTGTTGATATAAATTCTATCATAAAAAAAAATACCGGGTATACCTTCAGCTTCTGCCAAGAAGATTTATCATACCTTTATTTAACTTTTTTCTATTACAATATATACTTAATTTCTATGAGAAAACCTCGAAGAGGCATATAGGTCCTCAGCGGGCTCAAACCCACGTTCCGTCGATGCGCCGCCGATGACACAGCGAACGTAACCACACTCGTCCCCAATATAAATTCTATTATAAAATTGTTGTGCAATAATTAATTGTTGTATATAATAAATTTTTAACATTATTTTTTACCTACAAATAATTAAAAGGAGATCAATGAGTCATATATCTTATATTATTACTTTACGTGTAACAATTACGTTATAAAATTAATATATCTAAAATATTATATAATTATAATTTTATTTTTTTTTTACAGTTTGGTGAAACCGAAGCGGAAACAGAAGAGAAAAGTGGTCTTTATTTGCCTCCTGGAACGTCTTATCATACAACAAGAAGACATACGGTTGGACCTGGTGATGCAGTGCATCAGTCTCCTACATCATATCCTTATAATCATATGTCAGGATATCAAACTTTACGACCTCTTCCTATTCTTCATTGTAACATGGATCCTCAAGTTCTACCACATACAAATTTACCGTTAAATCTTCCCTTAGTTCAGCATCAACCACCCCAAAATTTCCAAATAAAAGATCAGCATTTATTGAAGCCGCCTCCTGTAATGGGTGCAAGTAAGTTCTCATTTTTATAAGACGACTTTTAAATCATTAATTGCAGTGTAAAAATGATTAACCTTTTATTTCAAATCTGTTATTTTATTAGTAATAGCAGTTAAATATATATATATATATATCCGATAAAAAATTTTGATATATAATCAGACAAAAATAGTCATATCTAATTATACAAATTTATATACGAAATTTGTCTCTTTTATATATAATTATACATAATTATACATACAATGTTGCAGACATTGTGTATAAGTATGTATAAGCTTACATATACATAATTCTAATTGTAGCTATCAATTCATTTATATATAAATATATGTAATGTTTTATACGGTGTCATCTATAATTATATATATTTTTGCACAATTGTGTAGAATACTGTATAATTATATTCAATTCTGCATATCTATACATAAAAAATTTTTTATCGGGTATGTTTGAAATTTTTTTTTTCTTTAAATTCATTTGATACTATATATATTTCATAATATATATAATTTTATAATATGTATAATAATAATATATACAAAATTAATTTTTAGAAAAAAATTTTAAAAGTACTAATTTTCTTAAATTATTATAATTCATTTTTTATAATTATATAGCTCTCTTTATACATCTGTATACATATAAAACGAATATATTATTACATTATAATATGATAACATGTTTTTAAAATATTTTTAATATGTTAAAATACTTAAAAAATATATATATACAAAATTCTATTATTAAAAAATGTAAATATAACAGGATACCATTTCTATGTTTTTATATGGGCTATTCAGAAATCAATCTCCAATAGGCTTGCAAAAAGTAAAACAAGAAACAAAACTTATACAAAAAAACTCATACTCTTAAATGTTATATACATATATAAGAAGTTTTTCTTATCAATTTTATACTTTAAAATTTTTAATTTCTAATGTTTAATTAGCTTAACTTCTTTCTTTTAAAGTATTATTATTTTATTATATATATATAATTTCTTATGTATATTTGTATATATAGCGGGAGGCTTTGGAAGAAGAGCTTCAGATGGTGGAGCAAATCTTCACATATTTCATCAACAACATAGTAATAATATTAACAATGATGAAGAAGGTGGCTGGAGTCAACCTGGTAGTAGGGAACAATTACAGTCTGTGAGTATTATATATTATATTTGTAAGCTATCAAAACTATATCCGCGTAAAAGACAAACTACTTTTAATGTCGCGGGTTATGTAACGAACCGATGGTCCGGGAACTCGAAATCGGATAAGGAGAACGAAATGATTCACTCGAATATTATTACTGTTCAATTAATTTAATTCAAAGTTTACACTGTTCGCTACTTATCGCATGGAGCTCAAGTCCGTTCGTTGTCGGCCTTCCCGGCCCTTATATCTAATGTCCCCTGTCGAGGGGAGGCCCGCTGTTAGCCAATCTCGGAGTGACAGGTTGCTTCTTTAGCCGTTGCGCAGGGCCCAACGGTATCGCTGATTTAAATTATACTACCGTATTGGCTGACGATGATCGATAGCTCGACGCATGATCAGATCGATCTCGCTCCTGCGCGCGGTACGAGCGTGGTTGGTACGGCGGGGCTCTACAGGGCAGGGATTCTACTCTTGGTGAGCCTTTCCCCGTGGTGCTCAACGCTGATTTCCTTACATATTATTATATTATATCATTATATTATATATATATCAAGGATCCGGACCGAACCGGAATTGAAATCGAAAACCGTTCCGTAACCCTTTTTTTAGATGAACCGATACCGAAACCAAATTTTATAAAATTTATAACACCGAAATCATAACCGAACCAATAATATTATTTACGGTTAACAGTTTTTTTCGGTTCTTTTTCCGATTCTTAATCTATATATGTATAGATCTGTTTTTCATAGTTGAATCAATATGACGACTTAATTCTCGATTGAAAATGTTTAATTTTTTAATAATAAGTTTTTAGAAATATTAGTTTGGAGTAAAATAACATTATGCTTTTTTAGATTTTTTAACTGTTCTAAATTTTTTATTATTATTGTTAATTATTATCTCTACTCGCTTATATCTTAATTCTTCTATCTGAATCCACCAAATTAATCATTTTAGTTTATCTTTTACACATGTATATGCATAAAATAAAACATTGTATTAAATAATATAATTTTTTATTTTTATTTCTTTTCGTCTGCAAATATATAATTTAATAAAATAAATATAAAAAAAGTGATTTTATTAAATTTATTATTACACTTCAAACTCTTTCCGTACAAGTAACTATAACCGAAAAAAAAGTTTAAAAAAACCGTAATTTTTTCGGTTTTGGTTTCGTTCACTAGTCAAGAAACCGAAACTGAAATTGGAACACTTATTCGATGTTTTATTAAACCGTAACCGGAACCGAACTGAAAAAAGCTTTCGGTCCGGGTCCCTGATATATATACATATATGAATATATTTAAAAATGGACGCAACAAAATAATGAGGAAATTAAAACATCACATTTTTCTAATTCTATATTTCTTAACAAACATCACATATTCTTTACATTCTATATTTTTTAACAATTATAAAAATTTTCAAATTTTAACTGCATATTCAAAATTGGAAGATGGTTTCTAAAACAATGTTAAATATTTTAAATTGGTGAAAACTTTATGTGTAAAGTATAAAAATAAAAATATAATAAACATTTTTTCAATAGATAAAGTTGTATTTTTAAACATATAAAAAGTATCAATTATTGAAATCGAGTTTTTCGAATACGAAAGAATTTTATTTTATATTTTTAACTTAATTTTGCACAAGGAATTACTTTTTTTTCAATCGCATTATGTTCATTCTATGTAGATAATTTTATTAGTTTGTATCTATCAAATTATTGTATCGAAAAATATAGGTTTTTTTTTTTCAAATTTTTAAGCAAATGTATACAAACAGTTACAGAGTGGCAGTTCAGGATTAGTACAATGTGCCCAGTCATTAAGTATTGGTGTTAGTACTACGAGTGGAGATGGAAGCAGTAACAACAGTGGTAGTAATAATGGAAATAGTGATAGAAGAAGAAGAAGTGGTCTTAGTACTGTTATGCAACGACCAGGTATGACAGTTAAAGTTTCAATATTGTATATATTGTATTAAATCCTTTTTCCACAATTAATGATTAAAATTGCACGACTTATAGCTTCTTAATGTTTATATTTTATTGCCAATTCTTTTGATTAAATTTTTCTTAAGTTTTCTGTAATTTTTCTTAATTTTTATTAAATAAATATTGCAATAAATATTGCTTTTTGTAGAATGAAAATTGATTCTTTTTACACAAGAATTTTGATTATTTTGTAATAAATTATGCTTCAAAAGATCCTAAGATTAAAGTGTACCTACTAAAAATTTGCAATATTTTCTGAGATATTTTTCTTTAATGATATTAAGATTTATTATCAATATTGAATTATGACTAAAGCGTAAACTTATGTTGGATTTCTTCTTTATATAAGTAAAAATTAATTTTTTACATATTATCAAAATATAAATAAATCAATAAATCTGTATATCTTATCTGTTGAGTCTACTGATGATTATAAGGTGTGATTATTAAAAATTTATTTTACTTGATATTATGAATGTTATGAATCATTTGATTGACTAGTCAGAATAAAAGAAACTAAAAGAATTTCTTTGTCCTAGTCAATCAAATAATATTATTCAAAAAATATTATCAATCAAAAGATATTATTTAGATAATATTATATTTATAATACAAAAAATTATACAAACGTATAAAAACAAAATTTATATAAATTAAAATTTATCTTTGCTTAAAAAATCTTGACAAATATTATAAAATTATAAAAAAATTTGCATTTCTACGACATTGCAGTTTTAGCTTTTTTGAAAAAAAAAATTTTTTTTTAATTCTCCTTTAATGATAAAAATGAGACCAGAAAAAATAATTAAACTTAAGCCGAAAAATTTAAAAAAAAATAGAAACTCTCTGTCACGACCTTCTTTTGCAACGGTTTATCGAAGAATGATCCTCGCTTTTCTCGGTAACGATCGTGTCTGTTTTTCGGTCCCGCTGGACCCTGCACTTTACCTATTCTTCTAGAACCTTTGGTTATTTTTGTTTTGAATGTCATTTCGCTTACACTTACATACTATTAAAGTTAGTAGTGTTACTAGCAATAGTTTAAGTAGTCTGTAAGTAAATTTTCAACTGAACGGTTTGAATCGATCCGAGAATGCAGTTAACTTCAATTGCGCTCTAGCAAGGTTAAGAAATTGACATTTTAACAAAATATTTTTTGTGTGTTTTTGAAAAATAAACGAAATTAAAATATTAATATTTTAAATAATATAATATAAATATTAATACATAATATTATAATATTTATATATATGATATATATATATATATTGTATATATATATAGATATATATATATATTTTATATATGATATAATATTAATATTGATTTTAAAATATTCCAAAATTTGGATCATTTATTGCGTTTTGAAAACTATTAAAGTTGAAGGTCTGATAAAAAATTTCTTATGTATAGCTATGCAGAATTAAATATAATTATACAGTATTCTACACAATTGTGTATAATTACAGATGACACCGTATAAGACGTTATGTATATTTATATATAAATGGATTGATAGCTGCAATTAGAATTATGTATACATACTTATACACAATGCCTGCAACATTTTATGTATAATTATATATAAAGTGGACAAATTTCGTATATAAATTTGTATAATTAGATTGTCTGATTATATATAACAATTTTTTACCAGGGGAGAACAAGTGTAACCTCTAAATGTAGCGTTTATGGCGAGAAAAATGTCACTGTAAACTTACAGAGCTATATAACATCTTACAGAAATTGATTATAGTTATAGAATAACATTTTTGTTACAGTTTTACATTTTTCAAAGTTACAGAGCTTACAGAGCGAAAATCTTCTTACAGAATAGACTCATTAATCTTTAATTTGTAACATTTTGATAACTGTTTGTCTGAGAAAAAAAATGATCTTTTTGGCTCAATTTGATTTCAGCAATACGCTGTTAGAATAGTGTTTTCATTTTTGTTTACATAATACATAAATATATTTAATTACTTCTTAATTAAATCAGATTTAATTCAATGTTTAATTAATCATCAGATTACTCATTAATAATTACTCATTTTATTTTTGTTATTAAAATTTTAAAGTTTATTGTGAACTTTGGTTCAAAAATATTAAAACAAGTTTACCATATAGAAAAAAATGTAGATATTTAGAATTTATATAAACTTTTAGAAAATTAGTTTATGTAATCTTTATTTTTAGAAATTTATATATTAATTTTTGTATATTGTATATTTATACAGGGTTTCCATAAAATTCTCGCCCCACCTTTATATTTCGGAAATGGCTCAAAATTTTGAAAAATCGCAAAACACGTGTTCAATCATTTCGAGGGGCTTCACTTTTAAGCTCGATAAAAAATTTCTTATGTATAGCTATGCAGAATTAAATATAATTATCTAGTATTCTACACAATTGTGTATAATTATAGATGACACTGTATAAAACATTATGTATATTTATATATAAATGGATTGATAGCTGCAATTAGAATTATGTATACGTACTTATACACAATTCCTGCAACATTTTATGTATAATTATATATAAAGTGGACAAATTTCGTATATAAATTTATATAATTAGATTGTCTGATTATATATAAAAATTTTTTACCGGGAGGGAATCGGAGATCGCCCCCTTAAAGGGATACACAGGGGGTTTAAGGCACATACATATTTTGAAGGCATTGCAAGTTTATAAGCTTAATGGTGTACTTATTCTTGGAATTGTTTGAACTACATTATATTATAAAATAATAAATAATCCGTGGTCATTTCTAATTGTTTCAAAAAATGATTGCTTTAATGTAAAATGGCGTTCCAAAAAGTGATAGCTTTGATATAAAATATAATTTCAATTTTAATTACAATGTGTGATCTGGTTTTATTTTAAATATCTTCTATTTTGGTATTAACATATAATTTAATATTTATATTAGTAAGAATACTTTGTGCATAAACTTGATTTAGAGCTGTTATGATAACGCCTCATATGTGCACGTGCGTTTTGAAGCTCATCCAAAAAATTGTTGTACGAAGAAATGTTGCTCTTTAATGTTGTATATATTATATTTTTTAAGAAATTGTTGTTTGAATATTTATTTTATTACTGAAAATTGTTTTTTTTATGTAATAACAATAGTGCGCCAATAACAAAAATTGCACTAAATAATTTAATTTTATTATTATCATGTTTTATAAAATTATTATAATAAATAAAATGCATTATCAGTATGCATTTAAATTATGCATATATATATTTTAAAATGAGTGAGTAGCTAGCGTACGAAATCTATAAATTATATTTTCTGAGAAAAAATTGTTTAAAGCATAACATGTATCAATATATAAAAATGATAAAATAAAAATAATTAAAATTAAAATCAAATAATTAAAAGAAAAAGGATTAATGCAAAGAAATTTGACGCTGCTATGGAATAATTTGCAAGTAATTACTTATTTCATAACTTCTAACTTATGTTATAAATCAATTAGTATAATTATTATATATGTATATATATATATATATCTTTTTTTTAATATATTAATTTATATTAATAAGAACTATTAATTATTTAGTTACTTAATATCTGATAAAATTAATAATGATAAAAAATTATAATGATTTTTTATTATCAGTTAAAATATTATTTTGATGCCAGTAATAGTGCTAAGTTTTTTGCATTAAACTTTTTTACTTTTAAGTACTTTTGATTACATCATTTTTATTGATACAAGTAATGTTAGATCAATATATTGACTTTATTAATCAAGAGATATGTGTAGATGTAATATTCGTATTTTATTAATTTTACGGGAAACATTCGCATAACTTTAATTTGTAAGCCTTTTAGTTTTTATTGTTTATTAATTTTAATAATTTTATTAATTTTGTAAGCTTTTTGCAGCTTTTATATTTTTATTATATCTATCATATTTTTAAGCTTCAAAAATTCTTTAGTAGAAAATATATCTTATGGATTTTATTATTATATTAAAATACATATGTACAAATATTTAAGTATAATACACATTTATATTGTATTTTTCTGGATATAATTTTATACAACATGATATAATTAAATAAAATTTGTAGTGTGTGTAATTGTTTGTCCCAATTGGTGCACTTTTTTGTATCATTTTTTTTAGAAAAAGCAGCTTTTAAATAATAAAACAATATTTTTTTTTTACAATAATTAATTTTAATACAATAATTTTTTTAAGTAGCTGAGATGTACTAGAATTTACTAAAAACAACAACACTTCTTTATATAATAATTTCTGTTGAAAAGATAAGTTTTTAATAATTATATGCCTTTTTTTAGTTTTAATATTGAATTTTTCTTACATTAAGATCTGTGTGTACATAGAATATTTTTATCATACAAAAGACATTTGTTTTCATGTGACAGTTCTGACATCTTAATGCACATATATTTTAACATAAATATTCTATAATATTTTTATGCTGTTATTATTATTGTTAATAAATCTGTGCAACAAATTAGTAATTATATGTCCAGAGAAAAATCAGATAATATTGAGAAGTTAATATAATGTTAAATCAACTATTTAAATCAACGCTGATCTAATTAATCAACATATTACAGATATATGTAGATGTAATATTTTTATTTAATTAATTTTGCAAGCTTTTGCAGCTTTTATGTTTTTATTATATCTATTATATTTTTAGTCTTTATATAACTATGTTTTTATTCAGTTTTATTTTTGATTTTGCATGATTTTTTTGTGTCCACTGCACTCCCATGCCTCGTTGGTTGGTAATATGCATGTAGTTATAAATCCGGAACTGGTAATGGAGGTAGAAGCTAGGATGAATAGGGCTTATCTACCATCACGATTATTACCAACTCACCTTAGAGGATCAACACTTCCACACCACAGGAAATCTTCATTATATCACACTAGTACTGGTAATTTTTGCACTTTTGTTAATTTATGAATTATTTCTTTTTGTGTAGTTGCACAGGATATGTTTGGAGATATATTTTTAATATTAATAAAAGAATAGTATATTATAATTTATATATTTTTTAATACATCTTTTATTAAAAACAAACAAAATTTATATATATAAATTGATTATACAATATTATTATAAAAGGTCAGTTTTAAAATGTAGTACAACTATAAAGGAGGTAATTTATTATAAAAATACACTAAAAATTATTAATTTTTTAATGTTTTGTTATATAATTTTATTTTTAATATTTTTATATAGCTATAGATAATGATAAAAAGAATTTGTGTGTGCGTGCGTGCGCGCGCGCGTGTGCGTGTGCATATGTGTGTGTGTAGTATAACATAGTCATGTGTGGTAACATTTAAAAAAATAAGTGTGACCTTTATATCTTAGAAGTGTGTATTCACGTAGAACAAAAGCATTTTAATCATAAAATGCCCCTTTAAAAAGGAAAAATTTTACAACTTTTATTTCTGTTTTTTCTGATATAAGTATGATAAAAAAGAATTTTTTCTTGAATATATTTCTATAATAAATGATAATTTTATGTAATGTAAAAATATTTTGTTACTATTAAGCTAATGTAAATTAATGAAATTTTACACAAATTAATTTTGGACACGATGCACACATATACAATAGTATGCCTGGTAAAAAATTTGTTATGTATAATCATATATGATATATGACCATATAAAATTATATAGAAATATATAAAATTTTATATAAGTTATGTATAATTATATACAATAATATATGACTATTGTATAATTATATAGAATTTAATATTAATGTTGGCTAAATGTCAGTCAACAATAATACAAAATTATGCATACTATACATAACTATACATAACTTATACAGAATTTTATATATTTCTATATACTTTTATATTGTTATATATAATTATATATGAGAAATTTTTTATTGGGTATGTGATGTTAGAATATATTTCTAATTTCTGAATTTTTTTTTAGTAAATAATAGGGATTCATATAAGGAGCCAAGCAGTCATGTCGTTACTGAAAGATACTCACCTGTTCGTCGGGCATCAGAAGGATCGGGTGCTCCTGGACCAGGTATCCAAGCTCTTCAACAAGAGTATCAACAATTACAAAGATTAGCATCGCCTTCACATAGTCCTGCAAGTATTCCAGGATCTCCTGTACATGAAAGAGGTGTAGCAGCAATCACGCAAGGTATTAATTCTACTATCAAAAATAATGTTTTATTCAACACACATACGTTATTATAATTATTTATTATAATTTTTTGTTTTGGATTTCTAAGATAATAATTCTAATGTTTTTTTAAATCTCTGGTTGTGTTTATTATTTATTTCTATTATAGTTTTCTGTTTTTAAACATATGTGTATAATAAATTTTGTATTTTTGATATTTTATAACGTAATATTTTGTTACATTAAATTAAATAATACACACAGTACATAACCGACAGTTAACAGTTTCAATAGAAATGTTAAATAAATATTCAATATACATAATAAGATTTGATTTTGATTTTGATATGTAAAATAAAAAAATTTTTGTGAAAGTAAATTATAATTAATACATCTAATTAACTTTTTCTCTCTATTAATGATAGGTCTCAGTGGTTTATCTACGACGCCAGTACAGGGTAGTATTGTACACGGTACACCGGCACAACCACCGGCAACACCTTTAGATCTAAGTCCACTTAGGCATCATAGATCACCTGCGACTACTCCTGTGAGTTATTCTCCTAGTAATAGCCCAGCATTGGATATGATACAAGAGGAACATCCTGTGGAAATACCAAGGGTATGTAACAATCAATTAAATATACATGAAGAGTTTTGCTGTAATAGTTTGTATCAATAGAATGAAAGAAATTTCCAAAAGATAAGATACATTTAAAGTAAAGTGACCAGTGTTTAGTGCCTCGATGCGGGACGTGTCCAAGAAACAAAAAAAACATTAATAAAAACGTGTTTATATTTTTATACATTTATTAATATATTTAACTGCAGAAGAGAGAGAAAGAGAGAGAGACACAACAATAGTAAAAATATTAGAAGACAATAATAGTTAAAAAATTGGAAAGGTTAAATCTCTCTCTCTCTCTCTCTCTCTCTCTCTCTCTCTCTCTCTCTCTCTCTCTCTCTCTCTCTCTCTCTCTCTCTCTCTCTCTCTCTCTCTCTCTCTCTCTCTCTCTCCCCTCTCCCTCCCTCCCCCCTCTTTCCTCTTCCCTCTCCCCCTTCCCCTCTTTCCTCTTCCCTCCCCCCCTCTTTCCTCTTTCCCTCCCCCTTTCCCCTCTTTTCTCTTTTTCTCCTCCTTCCCCCTCTTTCCTCTTCCCCTCTCCCCTCTCACCCTCTCCCTTTCTCCCCTGCCCTCCCCCTCTTCCCTCTCCTTCTCTCCCCTTTCCCTCTCTCTCCCCCTCCCTCCCCTCCCTCCCTTCCCCTCTCTTCCCTCCTCTCCCCTCTCCTTCTCTCCCTCTCTCCTCTCCCTCTCTCTCTCCCTCCCTCTCTCCCTCCCTCTCTCTCTCCCTCCCTCTCTCCCTCCCTCTCTCTCTCCCTCCCTCCCTCTCTCTTTCCCTTCTCCCTCCCTCCCTCTCCCCCTCCCACCCCTCCCCCACTCCTACCTCTTCTCTCCCCTTCCCTTTCCCTCTCTCTCTCCTTCTCCCTCCCCCTCTCCTTTTCTTCTCCCTTCCTCCCTCCCTCCCTCTCTCCCTCTCTCTCCTCGGGACAATTCGGTCCAATCTAGGACATTTTCCCGGACAATTTTAATGCAAGACTGTTCTGCACAATTCGAGACGTCTGGTCACTTTAATTTAAAGAGGAATCACTAGGATCAGTTACGTCAAAAATTAATACATCTAATACATTTTGAGACTCATGAATTTGACATTGCGCAAAGCATTTTTAGTTTTTTAAAATATAAAATTAATAAATAATTTATATTTTTAAAGTATAAAAATTTGGTATGTAAAATAATTTTTCAATATTTTTTTTATTTTTACTATATTTTTTAAATAGTGCTAGTTATAATTTTTGACTTGAACCATAAAATAATCTAATTAAACGGAAAATTGAGTTTTGAAAATAATAGATTTTAAAAATAGAATAAATTTTTTTTAAATGTAATATATGTATATGATATACATACATATATATGTGGTGTGTGTGCGTGTGCGTGTGTGTGCATATGGGTGAGCGCGTGCACGTGTGCGTGTGTGTATCACGTTTATATATTATATATATTAATAAAGAGAGAAAATGAAAAAAATAAAACATAAAAAAAAATTAATCTTATTCTTAAAATCTATTATTTTCAAAACTCAATTTTTCGTTTAATTAGATTATTTTATGGTTCAAGTCAAAAATTAAATATAGCACTATTTAAAAAATATAGTAAAAATAAAATATTTAAAAAGTATTTTACACACCAAATTTTTATACTTTAAAAATATAAATTTATATATACATATATACAGACCAGTACACCCCTTTTATCGCGGAAATAGAGCGTTTTAGAGAAAAATGTTTCAGACAAAAGTTGCATGGTTTAGGGATGCATAGGATGGTGTCATTGGTTTGACCTTGAATTTTCATTTGAAGGTCACATGAACGTCATGTTTAATTTTTTAAATGGGACACCCTATATATTATTGCATATTCTTGTAGCTTATCTGGAGAGCTTTCCGAAACACTATAATAAAATGTATTTTTATTAAATACTTTTCGAGTTATAAGGTTTCAAAGTTGCAGTATTTTGACATAAAATATAAGATATCTCTCGTAAAATATTCATTTCTCGATTATCTTACCCTAATACTTTTATGCACAGAATAATGAGACAAATCAATTGGCGTAATTAAAACACATAATTATGTTAAAGTAAGAATGTGTAACTGCTAATTGCAAATTCAGATTTTTTCTTAAAGATAACTATGTGGTTTCTTTAGACCAATTGATTCATTTCATTATTCAAGGTCAAACCAATGGTACTTTCTTATGGCCTTCTCGAAACCATACAACTTTTGTCTGAAACATTTTTGTCTTAAACTTATGGATTTTGAGATATTACAGTGCATAGATTAAAATGGCCTACCCTGCATATATATATATATATGCAGGGTAGGCCATTTTAATCTATGCACTGTATATATATATATATATACAGTGGCCATTTTAATCTATGCACTGTATATATATATATATATATATATATATATATATATATGTGTGTCTCAGAATGACCACATCACCTCTCGGGTGCAGATAGAGCGGGTTAAATGGAATAGAAAAGTCCTATACCATTTTGCGATTTTCGGAATATTTATTGAGAAATTAATTTACAAAGATCAGCAAATCCGGCGCGAGTATCAGCCCGCCGCAAAAAAGATGGCGAGAAGGATGGCCCACCGCTAGGCCGGTCGTTAAATAATAATCGCTAATCTATTGTTCTTATCAACGCTTCTCGTCTATGCCTCTGGTAACCGCGAGGCAATGGCGCCTATTTACGCCGCGCGCGCTTAGCGACCGTCCTTAGGGTCATCCTTCTCACCATCTTTTTTGCAGCAGGCTGATACTCGCCCTGGATTTACCGATCTTTGTAAATTAATTTCTCAATAATTATTCTGAAAATCGCAAAATGGTACAGGACTTTTTTATTCCATTTAACCCGCTCTACCCGCTCACGAGCGTTGGCTCGTTAGTTATATATATATATATATATATATATATATACAGGGTGTTCGGCAACAGGTGGGACAAAATTGAAAGAATGATTGTACACGACAAAATAATACAAAAATCAAGAATAACAAAATTGCAATAGAGGCTTCGTTTTTTAGTTATAAATATATAAAAGTTCGTGTAAAAGGTATCTAAAGCTCGGCAATTGGCTGCATATTTTTACGTCACAGAGTATTTTGAGAGCGATTCAGTCGATGTAGTCTACGTACGTCAAAAATTTTGCGATTTACCATGCTTCGGGCACCTTTCACGTAAATGTTCAAATATTTATAACTAAAAGACGAAGCCTCTATCGCAATTTTGTCATTCTTGATTTTTGTCTTATTTTATCATGTAGAATCACTCCTTAAATTTTGTTCCACCTGTTGCCGAACACCCTGTATATATATATAGAATAGAAATTTTAGAATATAAATGCCTTAAAATCTAAATATCAAAATTTTATTTGATTCTTTTAGCTTAGATTACAAAATCTATAATAAAAAAAATATATTTTACTTTTATTAAAAAAAAAGAAAAAACTAGACTTCTGGTTCAATTAATTTCTTATCTAAACTAAAAGTTAGAAATATCATGTAAAAGTGCACAAGTAATTTAGTAATAAAGCTTTTTTAGATTAATTTATATTTGACGAAAAAAAATAGGATGATCTTAGATATATAGGATGAATTTACATTGTGTTAAACGATTATATTTTTCATCCTCGATTTCGGTGAACTAATTGAATAGGGTCCAATACCTAAGACCTGACAATTTTCTTCTTCTTTTGGATGGAACAGAATAACCTTGTTCATTTTACCAGATATTTTTGTTTGTTAAGTTTGCAGTACTGAGTATTTGAACATGTTTAGGAGAAATAAAGGAAAAAGAAAATTATATAATATTATATAATATTATATTTGTATAGAAAGGCAAAAACTAGAATTAATTGCGTAGAAGATTCTTTTAATAAATGGAAAATTTATATTATAAGGGGGAAAATTTCTAATTTTTACTGTGAGTTCATAAAGAAGAGAGGGCGATAAACCTCTAGAAGAGTACAATTCCAAAGGATATGATTAACGTCTTATGTCAAAGCCCCGCAATCTTCGTGCAGGGGATTTGATAATGTTGTACCCAAAAAGGTTGTAATTTAAATTTGAATGATCTTACAAATAAACCTACCTTTATGTCACTCGCCGATTTTATTGAAACTTAACATACTTGTAGAGTAGTCAAAAATAATAGATACGTATTTTTTTCTATCGACAATGATGCAGTTTTAAGGGTGAAAACTACTCTTTGTATGTATATGAATGAGTAGTAAACTCCTTGCATTTGGATTTACAGTGTTAAAGATATGTTGAATTTTGAAGATGGTTTTGGAGTTTTTATATTGCTGAAAGGAAACCCAATGTAAAAGTTATAGCATTCAAAATGACAGATCTAATATGGCGATCTGGTAAATCAAACGACTGGCAATGGATGCGTATAAGTAGCGTGCCTAGTAACTGCGTAGCAGTGGGATGGCCCTTCTCGCCGCGCACTTATACTCGCGCGATTTATTAATCTTTGTTAATTAATTTCTCGATAATTATTACGAAGATCGCAAAATGGTAGAGGACTTTTATGTTCAGTTTAACCTGCTCTATCTGCCCTAGAAAGGTGGGGCGATTATTACCGGACACCCTGTATATGTATGTGTGTGTTTGTTTTTTAATTTTGGTAAATATTCACATAAGGTCATCCCTTTCAGAAGTCAATGACCTTGACATATGTTGTCAAGGTCATTACCCTCAGTAACGCTTAAAAGGTTAGTTTATTTTTTTTGAAAGTGGAGCCGCCCGTAGGGAGGCGGAACCCACTATACCCGCGCATAGACTTTCTATGCGTGAAAAGTGTATGCGTGGATATAGTGGGACTATATTATATATATTATAATTAATATTGTATGAGGTTTATAGTCTTTATTGTTGTTTTTCTTGAAAACTATCACTCGTATAATAAAAATGGATAGGATATAAAACGTGTATTTTGAAGAGACTTACAACTTTTATTTGAAACATTTTTTTAAATATTTCTAGTATTTGATAAAATAATTGGAAAAAACATCAATTTTTAACAATTTTTGTATGTAACTTTTTAGTAAACAACGAGTGACGGCTAAAATCTTTTAAGCGTTACTTAGGACAGTGACCTTGACAACATATATCAAGGTCATTGACTTTTGAAAGGGGTGACCTTATGTAAATTTTTACCTTAATTTTTCGTATATTTTCATTTTTTATATTTTTTTATTGATTTCTTTGATTTTTTGCAACAGTACTTCTTGCGTCTCGTACCTTATGTAAATTTCTTTATTTTTTATATAACAAAATTAAAAAAAAACAAAAAAGAACGAAATGGGAATACATTCTTTTCCTCGATTGTTCCTAGGTTCGGTAAAGAGCGAGATAAATCTGTTTGATTTTCCAAATCGCCATATTGGATCCGACATTTTGAATTCTATAATTTTTACATTGGATTTGCTTTTAACTACATGAAGACTCCAAAACCATCTTCAAAATTCAAAATATCTTTACCGAGAGCTCAAATGCAAGGAGTTGACTACTCATTCGTATATATACAAAGGGTAGTTTTCACCCTTAAAACTGCACTATTGCCGATATAAAAAGTACGTATCTATTATTTTTTACTACTCTACAAGTATGTTGAGTTTCAATAAAATCGGCGAGTGACACAAAGGTAGGTTATCTTGTTAGATCTAATTATACATGTCATTACCATTTGTGAACGTTCAAGATTGGCTTTACTAAACCATGATATAAAAAAAAGTTGGCTAAAGCTCGAAATATTGAGTCCCTTGACTCGTGCTAAAAATTGAAGATATTTATTTGTTCTGGCGAGAATTGTTGTTATTTCTCTCTAGAGATAGTGTAAAAATCCGAATGACGAAGAAGGAAAGAGGACATATTACTTCATCTGATCGTTCTTTTAGCTATGTCAATTCATTCTCATATATTTCCGAGTGGGTTGGTATCTTACTATAATGATAGTAAAAGAACGTTGGGAGGACATTCTAGTAATTATTTACAATAGGGGAGGCAGCTCCAATGACCTTCATCTTGACATATGTTGTCAAGGTCACTGTCCTGTGTGTAATGTTCAAAAGGTTTCAGCCGTCGCTCGTTATTTCTTAAAAAATTATTAATAAAGAAAGTTTGACAAATATTATTCGTTCGTAGGAGTACTTATACAGGGTGTTCCATAAAGATTGAATCAACGTTTGTGAGCAGGTAGAACGTATTAAACTGAATAGAAAAGTCCTGTACCATTTTGCGATTTTCGGAATAATTATTGAGAAATTAATTTACAAAGATCGGCAAATCCGGCGCGAGTATCAGTTCGCCGATAGGTTAATGACATGCAAAAACTTTTCCAACCTTTTAAGAAGGAAGTACATTTTTCATTTAATGAATTTATCAATAATTAAATAAATAACAGACGAATTAGTTTAAGTTAAAGATTGGAAATGAGGTAACAAGAGGAGAGGAATTGAAGCGGCGGAAATCATCACGAGTGACATATTATTCAAAAAGAAAGAAGTTGAGAGCCATCGACCATATGGATCACATTTAGTGATTCATATATTAAAGTTTTTTTAGCTGACTACACTTTTCTCGTTCAATATTCTGTTTGTGATCTGCTATTTTATTCATTATTCATATAAAAACCAGAAAAAATTTTACGTAGCCAGACTGTTGACCAAGGATCATAAATATTATTTTCAAAATTGAGTCATTTATGTTTATCATATTTAATATGCGTAAAAAGCATTTTGAGATTTTTATAAGTTTCTTTTAAGTGAACTGAATGTACAATTATTAGGTATCGAAGCATATTTGTTTCTATTATAAAGAAAAACCCTCTTTAAATTTGTTCTCAAGAAATAAAAAGCCTCCATTCATCAATATTATAATTTTCGAGCTCTAATAGTTTCATCAGCCCCATCTTTGAAAAAACTAATGAGTTATGTTGAACAAAATTTAAGAAAGTCTTTCTCTATGTTTGTACTAACAAAACGTTGTATCCGGAGCAAGTAAATATCTTTCTTTCAATTTTGATCCTACAATTTCCGCATTTTATTTACTGATTGTGAGATACAAATCCTTAATTAGATTATTTGAAAAACTCTGTCAAAAATTGATTAGCATTAGTTCTTAGCTAGCATGATAGCTAATAAGTCACAGTCATCGTTATTACGATCATTATCAACGAAATTGTTGTCTTTAATAATTTCTTTCTCATGACTATTTCTGCTCTCGTACATAGTGGTAATGGAATAGGATTCTGAGGTTTATGAGCAATAGTGTTATGACTGATGACACATTAGAATATTGAATTTGATCTTTATTGTCAACATTGAATTCTTTACTTTATATAAACAAAAATAAGTTATCATCAAACCGAGGTTCTCGTCAAATTATACGAATGGCAAAGGGTATATTTTTGAATGCCTTGGTTCACAAAGACATTACAAACCTACTAGAACAAGTTGAATAAAGAACCTAGATTTCATATAGGTAAACCAATTCTCTGACAAAGTTGAGGTAGTTTAGTTTAATAGATTCTGTAATTATTTGTTTTTCCGGAACATACTTGCCACAAATAACAAATTTGTCACGATGGTTTACATAATCGTTTTGACATGTTTCCTATTACAAAGCAAAACACGGGAAGTTTAGTTAGAGATAACTAGAGAGTAATTTTGAAAAGAACTGCCCAGTAAACACAAAGCAACAGTAATGTAACATCAATGTTATAATTTCCCAGTCAACAATATAAATGTTATACAAAGCATGTTATATTACAATTATATTGTTGAGTGGGAAATTATAACATTGATGTTACATTACTGTTGCTTTGTATTTATTGGGTGATTAAAGAAATAGTTCTGGAAAGAATGGAAATGTTCTAAAAACTAATCAGTTCTAAAAAAAACTTTATTGATTACTAAAGCTCTGATGAGATAGTATAATAGCTTGCTTTGCATTTAAAGTAGTTCATAAAAATATCATACTAATTCAATATCATAAAATTTGACAAACTTAGTACTGCCAAAAAATGATCAAAGTAGCGCTCTGTAAAAATCACCTACATTGACTTTGGTATAAATTTAACAATTTATGAACTGCCAAAAATAACTTTTTTAGGTTTCAACTAAAATAGTCTAATTTAGAGAATGGATTCGTTTTCCAACATCCAAAAATCCATTAGAAATGAGTCAATTTGTTCTTATAACTTTCAAAAGAGCAAATTTTGTAGGCTTCTGTTATTAAATAATAAAGAGAACAATTATATTCTAATCATGGAGCTTCTAATTAAGAGTTTATAAATACTTAAAAGAATACATCGAAGTCTCTTCTTCCCCCCTCTCCCCCAAGATCTTTCAGAACATTCAAAACGTCCAAAAGCTTAAAGTAACAATTAATAAGATATGAGGTGTGGTCCTTTCCAACAAGACGAAAATCTAAATAAATATCAAGAAATTTACAGGAATAGCAAGAATTAATGATATTTTGATTAATGGAAATAGAAAAGCGGATGAATGCATTTGTTAATTAAAACTACTAAAGATTTAGAAAGAGTAAATTGTTAATCCTTTAAAGGACAAGTATTTGAAGGTTTCGATTAGCAACTGATTTTCACCCTAGCAGTTTATTTGTTTAGAACTATTAAAGATAGCGATGTCGTTAGCGAATTGAATGAATTCGCATTTGTTAGATTTCTTTTTTTTTTTTAAAGATTGAATCTTGTGGAACGCTTTGTGGAACTATGTAGGAGAAAATCCGTTAATTAGTTCTCGTTAATAGAAAATTGAATTTTCTTAGAATGTATAAGATTGTGTATGAACTTTACAATATTGTAGGAAATTCTGACTCTAATAGGTCTTCAACTATTATATAAATTAATCTTTTCAATAATTTAAGACAGAACATTAGGAAAATAGATCGATATTTTTCAGGTATGAATTTGGGAATTAAAAATACAAGGAAGTATTTTCATGATTCGAGAAAGAGACTAAGAGAAAAAAATCTCATTTAAGATTGAAAGAAGCATAAATTGGTATTCATGAGGAAACGGTCTAATTATACGATAGTCAATCTGATCTATGCCAAGAGATAACTTTTTTTTTTAAAGAATGAATAACAATGAAATTCTTTGTTTTTAAAAGAAGAATTAAAATATTTAGGTATAGTTGTTTGAATTTAAATCATCATTAAAATCCGATTTGTAAAGATAGAGTGTATTAATATGCGATTAAATATTGGCTGGAATGCCACAGTTAGTCTGATTATGAGGAGCAGTTGACCGGCGGATTTAAGTATTTCTTCTTAAACTTTAAATTCAATGAACTAGAATAATTGTTCCAACTCTTTCGTCTGCGTCTCAGAGTACGTTTAGAAATAGTTTTCGTTTTTTTCTTATAAGATTAAAGATCAATATTTGTTGGATATGACGAAATTTGAAAACTGATTTTCTATTCATGATCGCTTTAGAGCACTTTTTATTTGAAGTCGGAGAAGATGTGGTTTTGCGTTGATTTTGACAGGAGAAGTAAACGTCAAGAGTGTATTTTAACAGCTAATGAAAATCTTATGTTTATCCAATAAAAAGATCTCTTCCGAAGCAAGCTTATCTAAGAGGCTATTACTCTATAAAAATATTATTTTTAGAATAAATTTTTTTCAATTATCTTGAAAGGTCTGCGGTTTCCGAGAGAAAAAATGCGAGATTGTAAGGTAAGCCAGAGAAATGAATAAAGGAATGTGGTCATTTTAAAGAATCGTCGAAAAAACTCTATGAATAAAGGAAAAGGATTTGTGGAAACAAAAGTGAGGTCAATGACTGAGAAAGAGTACTAAGAATGAGATAAAAATTGGAATACCGTCATTGATATGGAAAAGTGAGAATTTATGAGCTACATCTAAGAATACTTTACCCATAGCATCTGATGATGAGTAACTGCATGAGACTTGGTAGACGTTAAAATCTTCTGTAATTAATATACAAGATAAAAAGGGGACTGAAGCGAAAAGGCCTATATGCTCTGATCTGAATATTCTGAATGCTAGTATACGAAAAAATGTATATAGGGTTGTCTGACATGCTTTAATAGCACGTAATCCTCCCTTCACTGATAATATGGAATCAATTCTTGAAAAAGAAATACAATTTTTCATAACAATTACTATCTCCCTGATTTTCTGGAAAATCTCACAGTAAATGATATGAAAGTGGTATAATCTAAAATTTTGATACGATGTTAATCATATCTTAGAGACAGTGACTATGTCAAAATTCTTGAGGGTGGATCAATAAGTATCCGTGTTAGGAATGAAAACGCAAGTTTTTCACAAAATTTTTTTATTTTTCAACGTAATCTCCTTTTAGGACGATGCACTTTTCTCAACGTTCCTGCCATTTCTTTAACTCCTCCAAAAAATATGATTTGTAAAACTCTTCGAAGGGTTCTGTCTCGACGATGACCTCGTTTGAGCTGAATTTTTTCTCACGAGCCACGTTTTCATGTTGGGGAACAGAAAGAAGTCGCAGGAAGCCAGGTCGGGCGAGTACGGTAGATGCGGCAGCAATTCGTAGCGCAGTTCATGCAATTTGGCCGCGACGATTCCGGATGAGTGAGCTGGTGCGTTGTCGTGGTGGAACAGCACTTTTTTCTTTGCCAAATGGGACTATGTCTCCTTCAATTTGTCGTCGAATCGGTCCAATAATTCACTGTAGTACTGCCCCGTAATCGTGCTTTCTTTCTCCAAAAAGCTCATGAGGATTATTCCCTTTGAATCCCAAAAAATCGTGACCATGACCTTTCCGGTCAATGGGACTGTCTTTGCCTTCTTCGGAGCAGATTCGCCCGGAAAAGTCCATTGTTTTGTCTGTTGCTTCCGGCGTATAGTAATGGATTCAGGTTTCATCAACGGTGACGATTCGACGCAAAAACTCATACGGATTTCACTTAAAGAGGTCCAAACATTGCTTCGAAATTGACAGTCATATCCGCTTGTTGTCCACCGTGAGCAATCGCGGCACCCATCGGGCTGACAGCTTTCTCATTCTTAATTTATCATCTAAAATATTGATTGCCGTTCCGTACAATACGCCTACGGTCTCTGCTACTTCGCGCACTTTCGTTCGGCGATCAGCGAGAATCATGGACTTTTTCAACGATTTCCTCAGTAATCACGTCTGCCGGACGACCTGGGCGCTTCTTAGAAACAGATGTATGGCCACGTTTGAATTCGTTGAACTAATATCTCACAGTTGTCATAGAAGATGTCCCCATAGACAGCATCCAACTTCGCTTTTATTTCTTTGCACGTTTTTCCATCTAAAGATAAAAAGCGAATTACGGATCGATATTGCTTTTTTTTCATTGTATCGAAAAATACTAAACACGTTTAATACAAATGCTGTCAAATCAAAACTAATCTATGAATCAGTCTGAAATTTTGTATGGCGTCGTTTGAAAGATGGTAGTACACGATGGTAATGCTAACTTTCCTCAGCAACGTTACTTGTCTTCAAACACGGGGTACTTATAGATCCACCCTCGTAATCTGATCTACAATTTCTGTTTTATTTAATAGACTGGCAGTTTCACTGAAAAATATTAATACTTGAAATGTTAGAATTAGTCGTCATCCTTAGTGAGAAAAGGGAAGACGTTTGTTTTTATTTGACAAAACTCAGAAATGGTTGAAATATTTGGTAAAAATATTTGAATTTCACCTATAAAGTCTGAAGAGGAAATAATGAGAAAAACTTAAGAAGAGAATTATGTTCGCAAAGTCGTCGAAAGGAGACAATTGCTATTTAAATTTTTTTCTTTGTCTGAATGACGGAATAGAAGAATCTCTAAAAGTAATGTGTAGTGAATGATTCAGGTGATTGTTTGTATATGGAAGATTCTGTTGGCGAGAGTCGGGAGTCTGCGTTGTTTTCTGAAGAATGTCGCAGGAGGAAAAATTTTCCAAAGGAAAAAGAAAAAGACTGAGGGATTCTGTTATCTCTTACAATGTTGCTGGCATCAAGTAGCGAGATGTTTCTGAATGCCACTATTGACACACATCTCTTTTTGAATTTTGAACTCAGAACAGAAAAAAAGCTTCTGATAGCCACTCTTACGTTTTGACACTTTGACACTTTCTGAGTATGAGAGCAATGCTTGAAATTGAAATTCTCTTATCATAAAGTGCACAATAAAGCTGGCTTTGGCATACAAATTTGATATGACCAAATCTGTAACAAAAGTGATATAATGAGACCCCTCGATACATAAGGTTGAACTGAATAATTAACAGATAATTAAAATATTCGGCAGTTTTTGTCCTTCACAGATTATTGAAACTGTATATGTATAAAGGAAACTATATATAAAGGAAACATATTTTGAAGAAGAATCAATGTGATCTTTGTTATGATTGTTAACAACTCTGTGAACCTATTAACTATTGTTACGTTTATAGAACTTTTAACTTTTCCCTCAAGAATCATTTCTTCAATGAGATTCAAAGGAATCTTATTTTTTATTATGCCTTTATGTGAAATGTGGAATGAAGGAATAAAGGCTATCAAGTCTTTCTTTTTCAATCTTGGGTCGCTAATGAAATTTGCTATTTTTCTTAACTCTTAAAGCTGGTTATAATTTTGCTCACAGTAATCGGATGAAAGGGATTTTCAGATATTACCTGTATATGAATATGTGTTGTTCATGAAAACACTATACATGAAAACACTATACTAGGTTACTTTTAGATAATTCTGTCAGGATCTCCTTTTTTTGCCAAATGTGAAAAATAAACAGGAGCCCTATGGGGAGAGCAGGATAACGGACGCGGAGTAGATCATCAGGAGTCTTCGGGAGGTTGAGGAAAATAAATGATCATTTTTATTAACACACAATACTAGTAATTTATTTAAAAAATAAGTGAAATGACTGGAAGTGAGAGACTTTCCGAAATTACAACTACTATATTTGCTCGTCTGAGATCAACTGCGCTCGCTATTCGGATTTGCGTGACCGTTCTACCAGGCGTTCGGTGTTCAACGACGCGGACTCCGATATCAGTTTCTTCTAAGACCCGATCCTCCGCTTATTGCCTAAAACTTGGCAACCGCGCTTCCTCTTAGCTGATTGGCGGTATCATCGTTCGTATGCGGATGAGGTGGATCGATATCTCGATCTCTTTCCTCGCTCATATCTTACAATACTTTCTAAAATTGAAATAACTGAGTTCGTTATCGATTACTATTATTAGATTTGGTGCGTTCGGGAGAATAGTATTATTATTCTTGTCTCACTGTTTAAAGCCGACTTCTGATTTAAGGGATTCAAGTTAATCATTCCTATATCGTCATTATCTGCGATTATATCATTATTCCTGATTCTGGGTTCTTGAGGCGTGAACCTGACCACAACAACAACGTAAATTATGTTTTCGTTGACTACGACTTTTGTGATTACGCTATCGTGAAGATTGTCTGTGACGTCAACACCTTCACGACTCAGTTGTGACAGGATCAAACCGGTTTAATTTTTAGTCATGGCATTCGCTTGAACCAATGTCTACATGTATTAAAATTAAACGATAATATTCTTTAAATTTTTTTATGTATATATCAAACGGAACTTATATATCCGATGTTGGATGAGCGAATAATAGTGGCAATTTTCTAAATTTTCACGACTCTATTTTACGGTTTTGTGAACTAAATGATTGAAAGATGCTATGTAAATTGTTCCTGCTCTCCACTAAGTTTGAAAGAAATTAACACGAACACGTAGCGTAATTCACATTTCGTAGTTCACACTTCGTGGGAACCTGGCATTAGACTCACTGAAGAATTAAGAATACTCACATAAATTGTGTCGTTTTCGCTGTTTTCTCCGAAGTTTATACACAATAAAGAGGAAGAAATAGAACGAAACTAGAAAAGGAATTGAAGGGAGATAATGTAATAGATAGATAATTTTATTCATCAGTATATAAGCTAAGAAGGGACTTGGATTACAAAAAGTCTAAATCACTCATTCTTCCATACCTTTTCTCGATCACATCATACAACATACCTGTTCTCTCTCTTTCGCAATAGTAACATTGATAAATATATATATACATAAATACCTTATTTAAATTTTAATTCCTAAATCTACTCTTATCCTCTCATTCTCACATAAGTTCTTATTCTTTCTAATTTCTTTTTCCTTCCAAAACCTTTTTAACAATGTACCTTTTTTCACATCTAATTCGTCGTTGAAAATTCTTATTATTCTTTCTTCAACGCATTCTTTACCTATTTTACTAAACCATTCTTTCGTCACTATACATTCCGAAACAAAGTGTTCAATCTTATCCCATGTTACAAAATTTACACGCTTTACACTCACCACCTAACCAATATTTATTATATTCTTCTAGATTATTGCATCTTAACTTTACCAGAGCTCTTATCTCATCCCCAAACATATACCTATCTAGCATTTCCTTTCTTAGAAAGTTGGGCTTTGTGTTCTCCATACCTAAATTTTTATACCTTTTATTGTACTTTGCCTCCCTAAATCTTGCCTCTTCTAATTGTCTTTGTATGTCACGCCCTCTCTCTCTCTCTTTCTTTCTCTCTCTCAAACTATTTTCAATATTTTCTCCATTATACAACATACCTTCTATTGCCTCCTATACTCAATCCTTTATTATTATAGTATCTTTCCTTTTCTCTACTACACAACTCTTTTTAGCCAAGTTCACTTTTTCCAACCAACATTTCTTTGCCAAATGTACATTCTCTTTTTGCCTAACCTTTTGCTCGTATTTCATGTCTCTAATACCCCATTTACATTTTAATTTTATCAATCCTAGCTCTCTTTGTATTATATATCTCGGTGTACAGAAATCTAGTCTAAAAATCCATCTAACATAGTCTACTATTATTTTTTCTAACTTCTTTTCCTCCCACCCCCATATTTCCACGCTATAGTCCATCACACTTTGCACCAAGTATTTGTACAACATCCATCTCCTACTAAAATCATTTCTACAAATTCTTTCTCCTAATCCCCATACAATATTTGCTGCTATCTTACCTTTCCTTCTTAATTTTTTAATGTGATCTTTATAATTCCCTTTTTCATTAAATGTAAATCCTAAATATTTAAAGCTCTTTACCTCTTTTATACTTTTCTTTTCCTACCTCCATTTAGTCTTATAAGGTGACCTTACGACGTGATACCAATCGATTTTGATGAAACTCATTGTATCAATAGGGTATCACGTCCACTATTCCTGAGTAAAGGCATAAGGCGCACTACTCAAGCGTTCGCGAGAAAATCGAAACTGAAAATTGCGAGCCCTTTATCAACCTAAAGTAGAGTATTTCAGCAAGAAGCGCGTAGCGGCAGCGTGCTAGACTTGTAATTTTGACGTTACCGGTTCAAATCTCGACGAGTAATTTTTTTTTTTTTTTATAAATCTTTTTACTTGATTAATTTATACAATTTTAAAACAAAATTAATATAATTAACACATTTTAATTATATTTATTTTTGTATTATAAAAATGTTTTTAACATTTATTTCCTTATTTAATTCAAATTCATAACTGTGGAAATAAATAAATATAATTGTTTTTTAACGACATTGTGTGACAGCAGAAAGAGGATAGATCGGTTATACGCAACAAATAAATTTGACACATTTTATTTATTCTATTATTATGTAGAAACAGGCGGAAGAGTACAAGTAGAAGGATGATATTTATCATAAAAGCAAACAAAACAGTAATTCAAACGGCATCTTGAACATCGTATAAAAGTCGCTTTTTTACAGTTACATGGATATTTCATAATATCGATCGGAAAAAATACTTCATTTACATTCATAAAAACTTCTTTTTCATTTGTTAATTTTGAGGCAAACCATGCATACCGTAACATATACAAAAATCGAAGCGGATAGTTGATGGTGTACAATGGAGTGAATTTTCATACAATTGTCACGAGATGATATTTCGCGTTTTTCTTCTATTAAAACTAAACAATTCTGCAAACGTTTGATAAAATTTTTTACTTGTCTATAAAAATAGACATCACACGGTTGGCATAATGGTGTGCATTTTGGTGGAATAACTTTAATTGTACATGTTTGTACATTATCGTTGTCGAAAAAAATTTCATCATACAAGGCAGGATTTGTCTAACCGCCCCATGAATCTATTAATAAAAGAAATTTTTCCTGTTTTACATATGGTAATAATGCTTCTTTTAAAAATTGTATATATAAATTGGTTGTTAATTTCCCGGATTTTGAGCATGTAACAATTATATTTGTATATGTTTTCGTTAACTCGTCAACAGTTTTTTTTTATCTTGGGACCGAATGTATTCGTTTCTTGTAAACATATAAATACATATGGTAATAACTTGCCAGACATCGTTATCGCATATTGCAGTATATAAGTGAGTAATTCTATTCATATTCTGTCGTACGAATACTGTTTTTACTCTTTGTGCAGACAAAGTTCTACCATATGTTGATTGATACTGACATCCTAGAACAAATAATCATATTGATTATACAAAATACAAAATTAAAAAATATCACCGATTAAAAAATTACAATTATTGTCATTTTGTAAAAAAATTATTATTTACCTGTTTGGTCAGTATTGATAATAAAATCTTTATCATAATTAGGAATTAATGCCATCGTCTGTGTTCGGAAAATTTCTGCTGCAGCCATTACTTCATCGACCGTGGCAGTTTTTTTTGCGCTTACATATTTTATTAGTTTTTGTTGCTTAATTCTGTGCTGTTTTTTAAATTTTACGACCCATGATTCTGATGTTTTGAAAGGGAAGTCTTCAAATTGACTTGCAGCGCTCAATGCCCATTCCTGCAAATTGTTGTTACTTGTTGGAAATTAATTCTTGCTTCCACAAAACGGTCGAACGTCCAGGAATCAATGGTATTATATTTATCGATGATTGTGCCTCCCTTTTTAATATCTTCTTTCCATCTGTATAAAGGCTTCATACTTTTTAAGCGTGCACCATCTTTTTTATGTAAAGCTGCCAGATTCCATTTTGGATGTGTCTTAGCCATATTTACAACTTTAATTTTATAATCTAACGGAATATATTCCATTAATTTTTTTTCTTCCTCCGGCATCATATATTCAAAATCATCGTCTTGATCGTCTATTTCTTGAAATTGACCTTCCTCGTCGTCAGAATCTTGCATTATCAGTTCTTCTGTTTCCATAAAAATATTATCATTTAACATTTCGATTCATATAAATTTTCACCCATTTGTTGTGCCTCATGGGAAATTATTTCCGATGATTTTAATGCCACGAGATCGTCTTGAAGAAGCAATTGCTCCAAATGTTTAATTGCATCTTTTAAACGTAACTTGGACTCATTACTATGAAGTGAATCAATTTCACATTCCGACGAAGAACTTTATACACCTTCCATTTTTTAAATCTTGTTAATAACTGCACACCACTGTCTGCGGTCGTTGCTAGCAGCCAAATGGAGCCTAAATCTTCTCCGGCACTTTGTAACGGTATATGCCCTTCCCTTCTGATTCTTTGTCCTTTGTCTCCTACCGACCCTCTATTTTTCTACCTACTTCAAGGATATAACGTATATAAGGAGACGTTATTTTTTAAAACTGCTTCAAAACACATTCAAATTTATTTGTTGTGTATAACCGATCTATCCTCTTTTTGCTGTCACACATTGTCGTTAAAAAACAATATTTATTTCCACAGTTATGAATTTGAATTAAATAAAGAAATGTTAAAAACATTTTTATTGTAACGATGCACCTTTCTCGACGTCTCGGACAAGCTCGTCGGTTCTAGGATTCGGGAGAAGGGGAAGACTCCAATTGACGAGAACGGTTTTACTAGTGACAAATGTTTATTAAGCAGCAGCTATTTACATATGGTTGAGGTCGTGTGCTATTTACAAGTGTGTTTGTGTAGGTATAATGTGTGCGTGCGTGGGGGTGAATGAGCGCAAGCGGGTGTGTGTGCGATAAGTGTTTCGGGGCAAGCGGTTAGCGGTGCAAGCGGTGCGGGTTACAGGCTGGCTGCGGGTATCTACAAGCTAAGCGGCGCGAATGCGAGCGAGTCGCGGTATAATGCGAGCATCTACAGCTAGGCAGCGCGAGTTCGAGCGGTTCATGGTGCAAGCGGTTCGCAGCGCGGTTATTTGCAAGCGGGCCGTTGGACGGCGATCAGGCGCGCTGTCGTCGGTCACCGGGAACACCCGGCAGAAGGAGAGCACACCCTCCTTCCGGATCGTGTGGTCGAGAGCGGAGTCGGTCACCGAGAACGCCCGGCAAGAGAAGAGAACACCCTTTTCTCGGATCGACGGTTAGTCGGGATCGCGGCCGCCGGGAACACTCGGCAGAAGGAGAACACATCCTCCTTCCGGATCGCGTGGTTGCGAGCGGAGTCGGTCACCGGGAACACCCAGCAGGAGAAGAGAACACCCTTCTCCCGGATCGACGGTCAGGAACTTGGAGAGAGGCTTGAATCTAGCTGCTGGCTTCGCTTCGAAGCTTAACTCTGAAGCTTTTGCCTGGCCGAATTCAGGATCGGGACAGGTGTCTGGTCGTCGGTCGGTCGGGCTTATATACCCGGGAGCCTTCCCTCTCTCTCGCTTCATTCGAGAGGGAGGGGGATCCCAGTGGCGTGCACGATGGCTCGCGCGGTGGGGCGCCCATTGGCGCCGAGTCTCCATATCGGAGCGGGTGTTCGGCTCCGAGACCATTAGTGACGGTGGGTCGTCACATTATAATACAAAAATAAATAATTAAAATGTGTTAATTATATTAATTTTGTTTTAAAATTATATGAATTAATCAAGTAAAAATATTATATTTATAAAAAAAAAATTACTTGTCGAGAACCGGCAACGTCAAAATTATAAGTCTAGCACGCTGCCGCTACGCTACGCGCTTGCTGAAATACTCTACTTTAGGTTGATAAAGGGCTCGCAATTTTCAGTTTCGATTTTCTCGCGAATGCTTGAGTAGTGCGCCTTAACCCTTTACTCAGGAATAGTAGACGTGATACCCTATTGATAAAATGAGTTTCATCGAAATCGATTGGTATCACGTCGTAAGGTCCCCTTGTTAGTCACCCCTTTATCCTTATTTTTGCTTTTTATCCTTTTTGTTCTATTAAATACTTCAATTTTAGACTTCACTACATTTAACACTACCTTCCTATCTCTCAAAAATCTCTTAAGGGTACCCATCATATCCTCTAACGCCACCTCATTCTTTGCCAGAAATACAATGTTGTCTGCGTACACCAAAGACCATATCCTATCCTTTCCTAATTCCACCACTCCTATGTCTCTCTTACTAAATTCCTCATCTAAGTCTGCTATATATAAGTTGAATAGGGTTGGACTCACATCCTCTCACTCTTTTCCTTATATTAAAGCCTTTGGTTACTCCCTCTAACGTTCTGACTGTAGCTTCTGTATATCTTTTATTCTTCATATATCTTTTATTCTTCAAATTAAGGTCATATTCATTCTTTTAATTTCTAGTATCTCCCATAACTTTCTTCTATCCACATTGTCAAAGGCTGCTTTAAGATTTACAAACATTGCATAAATCTCTTCTCTTTCCTTTTCCTTATCTCTTTGTATAATATGGCTCAATACATATGTTATCTAAAGTTGACCTTCCTTTTCTAAAGCCCGCCTGACTTTCTGGCAACATACCTTTTTCTTCAACTTCTCTGTCCATCCTCTTTCTTATTATCTTTGTGTATATCTTGTACGCCGAACATAGAATTGATATCCCTCTATAATTGTCCACTATCTCTATATCTCCTCTTTTGTGTAGAGGTACAATCATACTTCATTCAGTTGGCATAACTCCTTTCCATATTCTTATCAAAACTGAAAATCCTTTTATAATCTCTTTAGCTCCATACTTCCAAGCTTTCATTGATATACCGTTGATTCCAGCCGTTTTTTTTAATTCCATCTTCCTAATTGCCTCTGTAATTTCCTCATCTTCCAGTTCTTGCGCTATGTCCTCTTTTCTATATTCATTGTTATCTTGATTTCATTCTTCACCGCATTCTTCTCCTCTTCTCCTAATAGACTCATGAAATGCCTTCTCTCTTCTTCATTGCCTATATTATTTTCCATCTGCATCTTCTTTTCTCTTTTCTTATTTATAAATTTCCAGACGTCCTTTTCATATCTCATACTTCTTAACTCCTTTTCTTCTTCTCTATGCTCTCTCCTTTTTTTTCTAAATATACCCTATAACTTTTCCTCTTCTCAATATATTTCAATCTCGAACTTTTTCCTCTTCTTCATTTTCTATATATCCTCTTTATTTCCTTTTTTTTGATCGTATAATTTCTGTCCCACCAATCTTTATATCCTATCTTCCTCTTCCTTTTCTTCCTATTTTATATATCATTGCATTCGGTACCATATCCTTTAATGTCTTCCAAATCTCTTCTATAGAAACGGATTCTAATGAGTTTAGCCAGACAATTTCTTCTGTATTCTTTCTGTATAACATCTTAGACTCTTCATCCCAATATATTGTCTTCCTTTCCTCTTGATCCTTCTCTTTCCTCTGTGTGTCTCGTACCTACATTTTTTCTCTCTTCTTCCTATAAATGATTCTTTATCGCTTCCACTTCTCTCCTTTTCCACTTCTATCTCTAAAGTTATCGGTTGGTGATCTGAGTCCACCCTGTCTTCAACTCTAAATTCTATAACCTTATTTTTTATATCTTCATTTACAAATATATAGTCTATGACTGTATTGCCCCTAACACCTATATAAGTATATTCTTCCTCCCAGTCTCCTCTAGTTTTTCCATTCATTATACTAAAGCCTCTCTCCTGCATTAAATCCATAAATTTCTTACTTCCATTTCCTATTATTTTATCTTTACTTCTTCTACATATCCCTCCTACCTCCTCCTCTCCTCCTAATTCTCCTATCCTTATGTTAAAATCACCTCCTATTATTATCTTTTCATGTTCAATGTCCACTGTGCTTTTTCTTAATACCTCCCCTATCTCCTTTCCATACACTCCATTATAAATCATAATAATACTAAACATCTTTTTTTCTTTAACTCTTATATGTAATAATCTCTACTCTTATATGTAATATCCTCTACTTTTGTCTTGATAATTTCCCATTTCTCACCTTTCCATTCCTTTCTAACCCCTACTATTATCCCACCTTTCGCTCTATCTCTACCTTTTTCTTTTACCGCAGGAATATTATGCCATGTATGTGTCTGACAGCCTTTTCTTAATCTTATTCCAATTTCCCTCATCGACCCAGGTTTCGCACAATCCTATATATAAAAAAAAACCTTGGGTTTTAAGTCCCTAGCTTTTCGCCTAAGAGACTATGTCAAACCTTTATTTCCTTTTTCCTAATACATTTTTATTACCTACCTATTACATATTTATCTCAAACCTATATAAACTTAATCCTAATTCGTTTGGGTGGGTTCGAGTCTGCGTTTCCGCCATACTGGTTATCTCAGATAAGCTTCGGCGGCACAGCGTGCACAGCCATCTTACGACTAAATTTTTCTTATTCCTATTGAGTCTGGGTGGACTCGAATCTGCGTTTACGCATACTCTTCGCCTCAGGTGAGTTTCCGCGCTGTAGCGTGCACGACCACCGTCCAACCCTACACAATCTTATATAATCATATTCCCTCAGGTAATTCCAAAAATCTAGATCCTGCCTCATGAGTCCCGCTATATTCCAAAATAATTTTTAACTTTTTTTACCAGCCTATCCCCCTTCTCTACCAATCTTCCTTCTTGGCTAATACAAAATTATCCTCTTCCTCAACTACCTTATGTATATCTTTGCTATTATTATTTCTATCCTGTTTATTCTCCTCATCATCTCTCTTCATACTTTCATTTTCCCTTAAAATCTTTTCTATTTTCCCCCAGGGTTTCCACCACTAATTCTAACTTTTTCAATACCTATTCTAATGTCCTTCCATGTCATTCCAAGCCCTTAGTCTTTTTACTTTTTACCCATTTATTAATCAAGACTTATGTTTGCCTTTCTTCCCATGTAAGATCATTTTCTATAAATATTTGACCCCTCTTTAATTTATTCTTCCTCTTTATCACCTCTTTCTTATCTTCCTCACCTCCCAATTTAGCTATAATAACCTTTCCACTCCATCTACAAAATTCAATTTTACAATCTTTATCGTCTAATTCTAGATTTTCTCTCAACATTCTTGTCACTTGCCCTTTTAATGCCTCCCCCCTACAATGTTCACCCCCTTTTATCCTCATACCTTTAATCACAATATTGTTCCTCCTCTCCTCTTTGTCTTTATCTACTATCCATTTTTTTAATTTACCTATTTCCCTACTATTCAGTCTATCTTCACTTATATCCGTGATAACCGAGCCTCCCCAGTTACTATCATTTCTCATTGAACCTCTGCTTCTCCTTCTTTCTCGCCCTGCTCTATATCCTCTATAATCTCTTGCAAACCTTTAATATCCATGTTTATCTCCTCTACCTTTTCCTCTAAGATCCTCATTCTTATCTCCCAATTTTTCTCTCTCTTCTTCATTTTCTCTAATATCTCTTTCTTTCCTTTCATACTTCACACATCTTTTTATTAATAATTTCCCTGCAATCTTTCTTAACCTAACCTTATCAATGCTATCCGTTACTTGCATTTCTTGACCACACTCTCTGCTTTCTACAAACGTTACCTTTTTTCTATCTATATTCCTATCCTTCTTATCCTCCGTTTTCAGATCTAACATTCTCTGTTTGTCCTTTTTTTCCAGTTTATTTCTCGTCGGTGTCCTACTAGCCTTACCGGCGCTGCCATAACCTCTTCTCTCATCGATCCTACTTCTCATTGAAAATCTCCTCTCCCTCGCCTTATATATACTTGTCTCCAATTGCCCTTTTACTTCTAATACTAAACTACTTATAAATGATTCTAAACTGTCTCTCTTTATTCTTTAAACTCTATTTTACACATAAAATATACGCACGCTCGTACTACTATGTCTATGCACACTCACTCCATCTATCCAGGTCCAGGAGATAATGTAATATTTCTTTGTACTAAAATGGTCTATGATAGAATAAAAGTCTCTTTTTGTTTTTTCTTAAATCGATTGAATTAATAATAACGAGGTTTTCTCATAGATAATAAAATAAATTAATAATAATGGCAGTAGAGAGCAAAAGAATATATCGCAAAACTTATGATGTAACTGAAGGTAATATAGATCTAAGAATAAATTAAAAAATTTTGGATATAATGAGCTAAATAATTTATACAAATTCATAAAATCAATAATCTAATTATAAATAGAAATAAAATTATAATAACGGACGTTTCGAGCTCATTCTTTGAGTCTTCTTCAGCACAAATAAATATAAAATTGATGTAGTATCGGTGGTAATATATTAGTCGTTAAAAAACATAAACTGACCTCGGTAAAATAATTAATCGTAAAAATGGTATATACATAACAAAAAAAAATAACGTTTATCAGTCTTCTAACAAAGTAATAATATTCAGTGGTTGCTAAGCCAGGAAGTATTTTTCGTAATTAGATATGGAGAATAGTGACTCGATTTCAGTGCCAGTTGAATCCTGGAAATGTTTTTAGATATTCATATAGACTAATTTGGAGTAATCTAAGTCACCTCAGATAGCATAGTGAATTCTAACAGTATTCTTTAAGTTTTCTCTTTTTTAATTTGTAATTCTTTATGAATTTATAGATGAATACAATAAGAATAATTGTGGAAGTTACATGCACCATGATTGGAATTCTTGAGAACTTCTTAAAGTATTCATATAGTATTCATATAGTATTTATATAATATTTTTCCATTTCCATAAATGTAAACTTTATGAATTTAATGAGAATAGTATTTGGAACATTAAAAGAATATACTAAATCTAAAAAAATAATTGATTTCAATATTTGCAAGAAAATATTTATTTATATTAAGCCAAAATATATTTGAATCATTAAAATATACATATATATTTTACTGATTCAAATATATTTTTGCTTAATATAAATAAATATTTTCTTGCAAATATTGAAATCAATTATTTAAATAAATATTGTTTTAATTTAAATAAATATTTTCTTATAAATATTGAATCAATTATTTTTTTAGATTTAGTATATTTTTTCAGTAAACATAAGAAATTTTGTAGGAAAAATTAATACACAATATTATTAATATTTTAACTTTTTTTAAAATATAACTTCTTATTTAAAATTAAATATATGTGCATACAATATATATTATATTTTTATATGCATATATAATTAAAAAAGTAAATATATATGTAATATAATAAACAACTTATATCAAATGTAATTTAATCAGTTTATATTACCATATAAATACAACTTACTTTTATTTTTTATAGTAGTTGGTTATTCTTCAATTCGTCTAAAACTTTTATTGTGATGCGTGAGTGACTTTGATAAATCTGTATTAAAATATATGTATGAAATTATATAACATTATATTATACATTAGAAAGACTAAAGGAATAAGATATTCTATATAAAAGTAATATATGCATATATAATAGAAGTTTGTATTCATATAGCCAGAAATCGCCTGTTGAAGGAATATGAACTACATACAGACAAATATTTATCTAAATTTATCAATAGATAGAGATTTTGATCGAATCTGTTGGCAAACCAACTAAAACAGCTTGTTTACTGAATGAACAACAAAAATAAAGATTGCATGCGTTTATTTCGAAGTTAGGGGTAGTAGGAATATATTTAGTTCAACTAATACTTACCATTCAATAACACCCAATTATTAATATAATTATGTAGCACTGTGCTTTTGTAGTCTGATATAATATATATATATAAATATATTGCCACCTTTTTATTGCAAAATACACGTAGCACACTGCACACTGCACGAGATTACGAGATAAAGTCCGAACTGAACACACATAGTCTCGCGCATGCGTGGAAAAATAACAAGTAATTCCTTATAAATTCTCAAAGTATTCATAGTACTGTCGCAAAGTATTCATTAAAATTTATAAAGGATATTTTAAGACGAACTGATTATGGATAATTCTTCAAGAATTCTTCAGATATTCATTTTTCTAATTCTATATTCTTTAAAATGATTTCTCTATGAACTTATGTTCACCTTTGTGCTATCTGGGACTAAACTGTACAGTAAATTTTCTTAATTAATTACTTACAATGTCGAATAAATCCACAGATGTGTTCAGTAAATTTTGACTAGACAACAGTTTATATACGGTATCTCTACTTTGAAATTTTTGGGAGCGTGTTTATGACGTCATGATATATACTCGATAAAATTTTTTGTGTCCGTTTGTAAATTCAAACCGTTTTTTTGTCTTTTTATAAAAAGCATTTCAGAGATAAGTCTTTTATTATAAAAGAAAACTTCATCAAGTATTTTTACATTATGCCAATCAAAATCATGATTGTATTGTAGTCTATGATTCGTAATCACTGAATTGTTAGTGGTATTTTTATTTATATGTAGTTTATATGTAGTTTATGTTCTGAGATTTTAGTTTTTAACGTTCTAGAAGTTTGTCCTACATAGGATGCATCGCAATTAATTTTATTACTACATTCGTTTTTAAGTCATTCGGGATGTTATCTTTATGTGCTTTAATGAAATTTTTCAATTTATTTAGATTAACGTAGGATAATTTAACATTTGTGTTTTTAATAATGTTTTTAAATTGTTCCGTTACAGACGGTAAATAAGGGAAAGAAAGTAGAAATATTCTCTCGTGCCCTATTGTTAGTGGAATTCTGCTTATAAATCAAAACCTTTAAACGTTGATTGATGACGTTGAAAAAATAGATTGAGTGGATAGCAATTGTCCAGAAGAATTCTAATAATGAGTTCAAAATTTTTTGAATGGAATCTGGGATGTGAAAGGATGAAAGCTCTATCTACGAGTCCGATGATCGTGCCTCTTTTTTGCAGTGTGGATGTTGTGAGTAAAATTTAAGATATCTACCAGAAAATGTAGATTTATGGAACCAATCAAAAATTATAAAATTATTTTCAACCATAAATGATACGTCTAAAAAATTGATTTTGTGATCTTTCTTCACCTCTAAAGTAAACTGTAAGAGTATACGGTCTTCCTAAAGTCCATAAAGTTAACTGCCCTTACAGATTAATAGTTTCGTCGGTGAATACGCTTTTATACAATCTAGCACTATTTTTACACAACATCATGGTCAAAAGTTTTCCTGCACTCATAAGTCACATAAAAAATAGTTTCGATCTGGTTGATAAATTGTCTAATTTAAAAATAGATAAGAATTTTCAACTCATTTCTTTGGATGTAGTCTTCCTCTTTATCAACATTCCGATTAACCTGGCCCTAGAAGTGTATCAAATAGATAACAATTTATTGCCAGTCAATGTGATCTTCCGGAGCCCGAATTCATGTGTACACTTAAACTCATCCTTAACTCCATTTTTTTCACCTTTAATGGACATGTGTATCAGCAAACACATGATACCCCAATGGGTTTCCCCCTCTCGCTCATCATAGCTGATATAGTGATGCAAGATTTGGAGGATAAAGCTCTGCAGTCTCTATTATACACTCCACCTTTTTATTACCAATACATGGACGACATAATTCTGGCCGTTCCTACCAATCTTATTGATCACATTGTGACGACCTTTAATTCACTCCATCTGAGAGTTCAGTTTACATTAAAAACAGAATCTAACAACAGGTTGAATGGACACTACTCTTAGTGTCGATAATAAGAACATTATATTTGACCGGTTTCAAAAACCGGCATGCTTGGGCAGGTATTTAAATTTTTTCTCACAACACCCAATTAGTCAAAAAAGAGGTACAGTCATCGGATTGATTGACAGAATCTTTTTACTTTTACATCCGTAATTCCATTCCAAAAATATTGATTCAATTATTAACATCTTACTGGAAAATGGATACCCGCTAGATTTTATTTTTAACACGATCAATACCAACGGCTACAACATTTATTTCATATAACCAATAATATCAACCACAACAGTAAAGAATGCGAAAAAGAAGAGGCTTCTTATTTCACTATCCCGTTCTTCCCTGGCTTAACTGAAAATTTTAGAAATATTGTCAGAGATACCGGAACGACTATATCATATTTTAGTCTCAATAAACTCAATAGTATTATTAAAGCACAGAAAGACACGATTACAAAATACGACAATACTAACATGGTTTACAAAATTAAGTGCAACGATTGCAACGCGTCTTATGTCGGGCAAACTGGTAGAAAGTTAAAAACTAGAATCAACGAACACAGACACACATCAACAAGAATACCATCTATAATACAGTTATAACTGAACATCGAATTAACGAAAATCACGATTTTGATTGAGACAATGTGGAAATTTTAGTTAAAGTCTCATTACAGTAAATGATTAATTTCCGAGATGTTGCACATAAAAACACAACATAATAGTTTAAATTTGCAGATTGATACGGAATGCTTACCTGAAGCCTATACCAATATGATTAAAAAACTCCCCGTTTTGCGACACTAGTTCACACATGTATAAATATCCCGCTTAATGTCGTCTCATAACAATAATTTGCCGTCTTCACTCAACACCGATTGTCTCCACATAATGGAATTCTACTCACAACGACCAAGTGTAACAGTGCCGTTAATTATATATCACAAAATCATTACAATTTTTGGGAATACATAATTTCCGTTACGTGCATTCTATCAAATTATATTGACGTTCGTATTATCACCATTATTTATTACGTTTCCAGACGGTCATATAAACAATTAATAGTCACAGCACGTTCTTCCTAATTAACAAACTAGAGAAGCACAAGGCTGTTGAACACTCTTGGAAACTTATCTTTTTTGTTGATTTACAACAGCAAACTATGAAAAATTTTATACTTTAGTTCACACATTTTACGTTAATTTTTATCATACACTGACTGTTAATATTTGAATACTTGCGCTGAAGAAGGCTTGAAAAATTAAGCCGAAACGTCCGACACATGTTGATTATTTTCTTACTTTCTATTTGTATTATTTATTTCGCGAGGTCTATTTTGTTTGTTTTCTTTGTATTGCGTATTTTACTATGTATTTTATCAATTTGAATTCATCGTAATTTAGTTTATTAGCCGTTTAATTTGTTCATATTTCGTGATTACTACCGCAATGACCATATTCACATTTGCTTTGCGAATCGACTTTTAATTTATGGCAATTTTTTAATTTGCATTAAACAATTTATTATTTAAATCATATGTGTATGGCTCATTTATACCTATATACTACATCTTCCTACTTAAACTGTAATCTGTCGTGAAAAGAATTAAAAGCAAAAAGAGTCAAATCGATCGAGGTGGGAGGAACCGCCATCAAGATATCGTCAACGAATCTAAAATATAATGGGGGAGTAAACCGTAACGTGTTTAGAGCCTTCTCTTCTCAATCTTACATAACAATATTTGCTACAATTGGGCACAGGGGGGGAACCCATGGGAGTACCAAATGTTTGACGGTATATGACGTTATTGAACGTGAAGGAAGTAGAGTTCAAAACTAATTTTATTCCGTTTAAAAATTCCGATTCAGGTAAATCGCAACTGTTACGTAAAAAATCCCATCTATTAGAAATGTTGACAAGTGCTAGGTCTAATAGAATATTTGTAAATAGCGAGATCACGTTCACGTCATCTATAATTATACATATTTTTACACAATTGTGTAGAATACTGTATAATTATACTCAATTCTGTATAACTATACATAAGAAATTTTTTATCGGGTCTTTACTTATTAAAGTATATACGGGCATATAGTACCGAAATAAATAAAATATTTATATTATGTTATATATGTTAAAAAAAAATTTCATGAAAGTGTATAATAAGTGATTTCTTATTTGTTCAATCTGCAAAAATGAAAAAAGATCCATGTCCATAGTCCAAGGTCTTACATTTTGTTGAAATAATGTATATATATATCACATACATTGTTTCAAGTTATGTTCTATTTAGTAATTATAATGGTCGCGAGCATCAAAACCTTGTTTTTTCGGTAAATGACAGGAATACCAAGTAAAAAATTTCTCATATATAATCATACAATATATAACAATATAAAAGTATATAGAAATATATAAAATTCTGTATAAATAAGTAAATAATAAAGAAGCAGTAGGAGCGAGGAGATGTGAATATAAAATTATAAGTTTTTTTATATATAGATGATATGTCGCAATTGTATTGACATTAAGACATTGGTAACATTCTATAGAATGACGGAAATTATAATAAAGATTTGAACGTTTCGATTCATGTTTTGAATCCTCTTCAGCATAATATGTAAATTAAATAAATGAATTATAAATAAAAACGAAATTAATGATAAAACATCGCATAATAAAGGCGTAAGACATGTGTGAACATAACAATCGTGATCGTATTCGCATGATTAAAAGGATCACTGCCTCAGAACCGCTGTACATATTTATCGCATGTTAGTTGTATAAATTACATATATATAAAACGATCCAACTTGTTTGGCTCTTTTATTGTACGGCTTGCATAATAATCCCGCGAGGCAATTCTCCGAGGTTTCCAGACCGAGGGAGGTATGCAGTTAGATTGAGGGGTTAAGTCTATATTAATAAAATGAGTATAATAAATACCTGTTTGTAATAAAGTAATTTACCGTTAGTTTGTGTATAATGGTGGTGATTCAGGAAAAGCTTACAGGATATGCACTCCGTTTGTGTGTTGTTGAATCTATGGTATATATATCGCGATAACTGATGTTTAACGTGTGGTTATGTCGATGGTACAAGTGGTAATGAGCTCAAGGGCGAAAAATACATTTAAGATGGAAAGAGTTAGATAGGTGACATTAGATCTTAGACAGTTTGTTTATTATATCATCGTAAATAGCTGGCAAACATTATATATCTGTTTGTAGATTTATGCTATTTATTTGTCGTTTAATGTATAACATTTCAGATATCAGTCTTTTTGTGTAATAGGGCTCGTTGTCTAGTATTTGTGCATTGTCCCAATCAAAGTCATGATTGTATGTTAGGCGGTGGTCAGTGATCACTGATTTGTTGTTATTGGGCTTCATTATGTTGGTCTTATGTTCTTTTATCCTAGTATTCAGCTTTCTGCCCGTTTGACCAACATAAGAAGCGTCGCAATTTAGACAATTAATTTTGTATACCACGTTGGTTTTCATGGGACTAGGGATAGGATCTTTGTGTGTCTTAATAAATTTGTTGTTTTTGTTTATACTATAGTAGGCTAATCTGATGTCGACATCAGATTAGCCTACTATAGTATAAACAAAAACAACAAATTTATTATATAAAGACAACGAGCCCTATTACACAAAAAGATTGATATCTGAAATGTTATACATTAAACGACAAATAAATAGCATAAATCTACAAACAGATATAGAATGTTTGCCAGCTATTTACGATGATATAATAAACAAACTGTCTAAGATCTAATGTCACTTATCTAACTCTTTCCATCTTAAATGTATTTTTCGCCCTTGAGCTCATTACCACTTGTACCATCGACATAACCACACGTTAAACATCAGTTATCGCGATATATATACCATAGATTCAACAACACACAAACGGAGTGCATATCCTGTAAGCTTTTCCTGAGTCACCACCATTATACACAAACTAACGGTAAATTACTTTATTACAAACAGGTATTTATTATACTCATTTTATTAATATAGACTTAACCCCTCAATCTAACTGCATACCTCCCTCGGTCTGGAAACCTCGGAGAATTGCCTCGCGGGATTATTATGCAAGCCGTACAATAAAAGAGCCGAACAAGTTGGATCGTTTTATATATATGTAATTTATACAACTAACATGCGATAAATATGTACAGCGGTTCTGAGGCAGTGATCCCTTTAATCATGCGAATACGATCACGGTTGTTATGTTCACACATGTCTTACACCTTTATTATGCGATGTTTTATCATTAATTTCGTTTTTATTTATAATTCATTTATTTAATTTATATATTATGCTGAAGAGGATTCAAAACATGAATCGAAACGTTCAAATCTTTATTATAATTTCCGTCATTCTATAGAATATTACCAATGTACTTAATGTCAATACAATTGCGACATATCATCTATATATAAAAAAACTTATAATTTTATATTCACATCTCCTCGCTCCTATTGCCTCTTTATTATTTACTTATTTATTAATCGGAGCTCTTTATATAATTTTATTAATTCTGTATAAGTTATGTATAGTTATGTATAGTATGCATAATTTTGTATTATCATTGACTGACATCTAACCAACATTAATATAAAATTATATATAATTATATTATACAATAAGTCATATATTATTATATATAATTATACATAACTTATATAAAATTTTATATATTTTTATATAATTTTATATGGTCATATATCACATATGATTATACATAACAAATTTTTTACCAGGTAATCTGACGAACGTTGTAATAATCGGCAAGTGAAAGTAGTAGCCATTACAACTGGATACTAATTTGTATTTTATGAAACAGATGGCGTCCCTAGGAAATATTTGAGAAATATTTACAAAATAATTACTATAAATATTTATTTTTGAATAAATATTGACATTAATGGACACAGCTTCAATAATCTTGACATTGACTTTGACATATGTTATCAAGGTCACATCAAAAGTAACATCGAAAAGATTTTAAGAATCCCTTGTTATTTATTAAAATGTTATAAACACAACATATCCGCTACTATAGACTTGGTAAAAAATTTGTTATGTATAATCATATATGATATATGACCATATAAAATTATATAGAAATATATAAAATTTTGTATAAGTTATGTATAATTATATATAATAATATATCACTTATAATATAATTATATATAATTTTATATTAATGTTGGCTAGATGTCAGTCAACATAATACAAAATTATGCATACTATACATAATTATACATAACTTATACAGAATTTTATATATTTTTATATTGTTATATATAATTATATATGAGAAATTTTTTACCGGGGAAGCATTTTGAAAAAGATTTTTTCGACATTGTAAAAAGATATAATTTAATGAGTCGTTATATATTTAAGTTTAGAAACATATTTTTTGAGAAAATTTCAGTATTTGAACTGTTTATTAAAATTTGATCTTAAATTTTGTGTTAATATATACACAGATCGTGTTAAATTTATATACGCACATTATAAGTCTATAAGTCTAAATAAAAACAATATAAATGATTTTGTTTAAAGAAATAGAAATAATTCTCCTTTAAATCTAGAAAATGATTCCATCTAAAATAAAGATAAGTTTAACATTTTCACTCTTTATATAATGAAAAACCATTTAATGTTTTTCTTTCGTTTTGTTTCTTTAAAAGAAAAATATTTGTAAAAAGTAAAATAAATTTTGTATATTATATAATATTATTACATAACTGAATTTGAAATGTGGTTAATTCCAATTTTATAATTTTGCTTATAGGTACCACCGCAAATTTCAGTGACAGATGTTCTTGGAGGACAAGTGACGTTAATTAATTGTTCGCCTTCTCCGTCTCCATCGCCTGATTCACTTGAAGACACATTACCTCATTATAACACTCTTCCGAGTTTTATTATTTCAGAGCCGTGTGATCCTTTGAGACCTAGTATCACACGCGGTATCGGTAGACCACTTACTAACACAATACCTACCGAAGTCGAAGTTACTTTGTCTGATGAATCGAGTAGATTAAATTCCGAAGCTATATTAGGTCGTGTCAAACAAAAAATAGACGCAAGAGCGCCACCAAAAGGTTTTATATTCTCAACGGAGGAAGTAGAGGGTAGTGGACTTAGTTTAGAATATCCAGGTGGCGTACAAATTGAACTTAGAGTATGTGAATCGGAAGAAAGGGAAGTGAAAGGAATAAAAATGCGTAGGATTAGCGGGGACCAATTGCAATACAGTCAACTTTGTCAGCAATTGATTTCATGTATTACTGTTTGACGACAACTAACAAATAATGTAACATTTTTTTATACATTACGTTACATTCCTAGTGTAACATACACTGTTCATCACTGTTTCAGTATTGCACATACACGTTGCATACATGATGTTGCATACACAAACGGTATTTTAAAATTGCCATCCTTCATATATATAATAACATTATTATGTTATTATATTTGTATGTGTAACATTCAGTGTATTATATCATTTTTAATGTTTACTTTGAGAGATAAGCTAAGAGCCATCTTATTTATAACACAAAGTTGTAAATAAGGAGATTTATTAGATATATTTATATCTTTTAAAACATTTAACTATTATATGTATATTTAATAATTCTCAAAATTGTAATATACTTTTTATTTTCTTTAGTTTTAACTAAAGAATAATTATTGAATTTATCGAGTAAAGAAAAATTTTAATGAGAGAATTTGTTCATTAGTATAATAGGTATTTACAATAGTATTTGTTGGGGATGTACAGAATAAATCATTAAATTGTCCTACATGCATTTTATTTGCAGTACATGTGCATCAAATGCTATTGTTTGTTATTATAATTTGCAATGTTCCTTTTTATTATATATATTTTCTATGTTAGATATGCGTAGACAAATAATTTCAAGTTTCCTAATTTGTATTATTGAACATTTGTTCAACAAGGAATCGAAAAATAAGGACATTGTGATTTGTATTCGGCAAGTGTATAAACATATATTTTTTTTTCCTTGTGCCACATACAATCTACAGCATGAATAGATTTATATAGCATAAAATGATTTTACTGTAGTCACATTGTGACAATGTCGTTACAGTAAATAAAAACTGACACAAGAAGAATGTACACATTAAATAATGTGTACTTAAAATATAAAATTAAAACTATAAAGAAATATCAACATATGAACAGCATCATTTCTATTGAGAATTATATATAAAAAATATAGTGCAATGATTTGTGGTATAATGTGACAGTATGCGTGAATATATCAGTTAATTTTCCTTATAGAAGAAAGACATGAGTGGGATTTTTTGTTTATTATTACAAATTCTGTAATTTTCTTTTATTTTTTATTATTTGAATTTGTAATTGTTACAATATGATGTACAGATAAACCATTTAATATTATTACTTTGGATATAATTCTTACTATTTTATTGATAAAAAATTGACTTGAAACAAGGATATATGTGTATATATATGTGTGTAATTTTAAAATGATATGTTGCATAAGATAAGATTTTAATTTATCATTTACTTATCTTTCCCAAGATAATCTCTATTTTTAAAAAATAACTGTTTAACGTTTTTACAAATACTTATATTCAAATAAATTTAAACTTAAGAGATTATATTATTTATCAATGAAAGCGAAAAGAGGCTAATAAAAGCTAAAATACAAAAGTGCAAATTAATGATATATTAATATGCAACCACAAAATACTTAAGATATTTTGAATCTGCGTTTGAACCACTTTCAGTAAATTGAGACAATTATTAATATTAATTATAATTATTATTAATTACATATCGTAATCAAACGTAAGCATCAAATACATAAAAGATAGAAATATGCATTTGAAATCAAAATGTCAAAAATATTATTGTGGATAGATTTCTTTAAATTCATTTTTTCTGATCTTTTTCCTTATAACATTCTTTGAAATTTACTTTATTTTATTTTATAGGCGATCCAGCTCTTACACATTTGTTGATCTCATTCAATGATGCACGCGCGCGCGCACACATACATACACACAGGATGTCTCAAAAGTCTGGAAATGGTCAACTATCTCATAAATAATGCATTTTAGAAAAAATATTTTGGACAAAAGTTATAAAGCTTAAAGGGGATAAACACTGTGACAAAAATTGATTTCTTTTTTTTTTACATTTTAAAAAAATATAATATATGGAGAATAGCCTCGTAAAATATTATGCTGAAATTCGTAAAAGTAATAGAACGTTTTATTGTGTGCCTTACAGAGTTCCACGTATGACATTTTCACAACTAGACTTGCACTTTTCTTAGCCAATTCACATCCAAATGATTTAAAATTTTAACAAAATATTTTTAAATATGATATCTTTAGTACGGATTTTTTTACAATTGAAATTTCCCTAAAAATGCCAAAATATTTTAATTATTCGCAAAATAGCACACGTTTAAAAAATAGGTCACAAATCGTCCAAAAACGTTAATTTTTTTGGACGATTTTTTAACTATTTTTTAAACGTGTGCTATTTTGCGAATAATTAAAATATTAAACTTTCGTTTACGCTTAATGGAAATTATGTTCATATACTTAAAAAAGTCTTAGGTTTTTTATTTCAGATGACTTTTAAAGACTTCAGATGCAGGGCCGATGCTCATGCAGAGCCTACTACAGACACATTTTATATCAAAATAAAAATGTATTTAACTAAATAAAATATTTTTCAACAATTCAAATAACTAATTCAATGCGAAAACATTTATTTATCTACCTGTTTTATGAGTGTTAAAAAATTCGCAAAAAGAGCTATTTTTTTGGCCGTTACAGTGTTTATTCCCTCTAAAAAGACGCATTCAATGGCAGTATGAGTTCGACCATAAGTGACGTTGTTAAAGTCCGAGCAAGATTAATTTGAACTACAAAACCTTTTGATATAAAATTGGATCTATGTAAACTCAGTTGATTTTCTCATATTGTAGTTTATGACCTCCTGAGCAAAAAATATAATATAAGGTTAGATAATGAAAAGTTCTCGTGTTGACTAGCTTAGACTGATATCTTACTATCAGGTTGGTCAGAAAATTTTTTCGCATTTTATGCAAAAATGGATGACTTGAAAAGACTTTTGATCAACCTAATATAAAAAAAAACCCGATAACTTCAAATAAAAAGCTATAAGAGTATATAAAAATTGATTTTATTTAAAAAATTCAAGACCTTGCCTTAACTTTGATAACGTTATCTATGGCCAAACTCGTATTGCCATTGAATGTCTTTTTAAAAGATCCTAAAGTTGTGTTACCGACCACAATTTAACCTTAACCTAACGTAACAATATATTTGCTTAATATACAGGGTGTCCCAGAACAACCTTCCGTCCGTAAAATGACATATTTCTGACACAATTCTAAGACAATTTTTCCTTTACCAAAATTTGATTTGAAGTGTAGTTTTTGAGTTATAAGCAAAAATAGTTAACAAATCACACGTCGAGTATAGAAGGCAGGCAGGAGCGGCGCGGCGCACCGCGAGCGCGGGCGCAGCTGACCGTCCGACGAGTGATTACCGCCGCATGAGTCGCTAACTATTTTATCTTATAACATAAAATTATGCTTTAAATAAAATTTTGGTAAAGAAGAAAATGTCTTATAATTACGTCAGGAATAAGTGTTCCTTAAAATAACGTTTAATGACCAAAAGTTGTTCCGGATCGCCGACCGTCGGATGATGCAATCAGTTGATTGCTACACGCGATGTGTGTATGTCTGAGTGTGTGCGTAAAAGAAAGGGACAGAGTGAGTGAGAGAAAGAGAGAAATAACCGTCTCCGCGACGGCGACGCTCATTCGATTGTCATCGACATTGTCGTCGACGACTTCAAACCGATCGATATATTGATTTTCCGGCTCAGCTGAGAGACACATCGCGTGTAGCAATCAGCTGATCGCAGCGTCCGACGTTATTTTAAGGAACACTTATTCCTGACGTAATTATAAGACATTTTCTTCTTTACCAAAATTTTATTTAAAGCATAATTTTATGTTATAAGATAAAATAGTTAGCAACTCATGCGGCAGTAATCACTAGTCGGACGGTCAGCTGCGCCCGCGCTCGCGGTGCACCGCGCCGCTCCTGCCTGCCTTCTATACTCGACGTGTGATTTGCTAACTATTTTTGCTTAACTCAAAAACTACGCTTCAAATCAAATTTTAATAAAGGAAAAATTGTCTTAAAATGGCGTCAGGAATACGTCATTTTACGGACGGAAGGTTGTTCTGGGACACCCTGTATAGTATATTTATATATTTATATGTATATAGTTTTTATATATGTGCGTGATCGTGGCAAAGTGAATTGTGCTTTCTGTGCCGAAGAATTCTGATTGAAATCTGATAATAAACATTTTTATTCGATCGTCTCTCAGAAGGCAATGGCAAACCGAAAGTATCTTACCATGAGTACCTTTCTAATTTAAGTCGTTCGGAATCAGCGTTAAACTATAGATCTCATATAACTGCGGAAGACGTACATCGCAGATATATGTAAAGAGGACACCACTCTCTGACAAGAGGAACGAACTTGGATGATGATGATATATATGGTGATATGATATTGTTAACATAACAATATATTTGCTTAATATAAAGTAAAAATGTTTTTTACTATGCTTCTAAGCTCATTTCAAGGTCACTAATATCCTTCATACAACTGCGAAAGTACCTTATTTTGTATATATATATATATATATATATATATAAACTGTTAAACTTTTTATATTTAGCAAATTGTTACGTTAAGTTAGATTTTGGTTGGTAATACAAAACTTTAGAAATTCCTTGATCCTGGCCCAAAAATACTGGGTACTTGGCGCGGTCATATTGGAAACATGACATCATAAACAAGAAATGACATACTGAGAATTCTTGTGTACCATTTTTAAATAAAGATATATTTTAATGAAACAACACTACAGATAAGATTTATAAGTGTGCTGAAGTGATCTGTAGTACTGTTTATAATTATTTATAATTTATAATTATTATATAATTTTTCTGTTAAAGTAATAAAAAAAAACAGTATAATAATTCCTTTCACCGCAGATTAAAAAAAAAAAAATTTCAAAAAGTAAGACTCGAACCGGTAAAATGCAGCGTAATAGTTAGACGTCTTATTAGACACTAAACCATGTCGTTTACTTGTAAATCTATTTTTACAACTCGTTATGTAAGCATGTAAATTTTTAAATGTTTTTTGTGAATGCTTAAAACTCGGTCAAAAATTTGTTATGTATAATCATATGATATATGATCATATAAAATTATATAGAAATATATAAAATTTTATATAAGTTATGTATAATTATATATAATAATGTATAACATTATGTAATTATATATAATTTTATATTAATGTTGGCTAGATGTCAGTCAACGATAATACAAAATTATGCATACTATACATAACTATACATAACTTATACAGAATATATATTTCTATATACTTTTATATTGTTATATATAATTATATATGAGAAATTTTTTACCGAGTTGTTATTTTACGATGGAGTGGGAGGGTAAAACTACAATATTTTAAAAAACTCAGTGAAATTGGAGGTCTTAACTAATTTTTTCATTGTTAGATATCTGGAAGAATAGCAAAGATAGCCTCACACATGCACGCAGCACACACATGCACGTCTGCATATACACATACCAATTAATTTTCTCTCTTTTTTTATCGTACTGTATTTTCGCGGTTTGGCAAGTAAGTCAGTTTGATGGTTTAGAGTCAGATATTGAATCGATCAAGTTTTATCACTTGCAATATTACACATGTTTTTCACACACACATGCACGCGCGTGCGCACATACACATACGCACACGTTATCTCAAGAGGCAACAGCAAAAATATAACAGAAATATAACATAGTCTACTGTTATGAAATAATGACAAAATCACAAAAATTAAACGTTGTATCCAGTTATAGTTCGTTTATTTATCGCTTTGCAATATATCTATTTTATATTTAGATTTCTGTCATGCGTCAATATAGAAAATTGCAAAACGCGACTAACAAATTAAAAAATATGTAATATTTATTTTTATTATTTTTATTCTTTACACGATTCCAACATAAGATTCAGAATATTAAAATAATTGTTAAAATCTAATTATTTTATTAATTATTTAACTATGCCAATTATTTACATTATATACAATATAATTACGATATAACAGTTTACATATTTGTTTACATTTATGAATTAAAAATTGCAAATAACGGACGATATATCGGTAATATTATTGTAATATTTAGTTTGTGATAGGTCATGCTGCATTTTTGTCACATTTTTACTGATATATAATATAGCACATCATGCTTGATTTTTGACGTTTTTCTGTTGTTGATTTGGCAGACCTTGGTCAATATTTGTTGCATATTTGCTGTTATCACTTTATGACAGTAGATAATGCTTGATTTTGTTTCATCTTTGCTTTCACATTACATAAACAGTTTATACTGATAGAAAGAGTAAGCAATTGCGGACTCAATAAATATGAATGAATCTGCTGTAAAGTTATGATTGGATCTGCTGTCATACGGCTGATATGATACTAGTATTTTGCTATCTATTTTGTTGGTACTTTGTAGGAGATTCTAATGTGCTGCTCATTAAGTTTAATTCTCTGATAGTACGGCTTGCTGATAATATAACAATAAAAATTGAATATTGTTTGCTTTATTATATATCGTGCCAGTAGATACGTAAAAATATTAAGCAAAATCTATTATATCAAACACTGACAATAAGAACAGAAATCGAGTATTATTCTCAAGATGTGACAATAGAAATATAGCAAAAATCCAGCACAATCTATAATATCAGGTACGGTAGAAATGCAGCAAAAGTTAAACATAGTTGGCTGTGTTTTGCCTCGCGACAAAAACATGGGAAAACAAACTTAATACAATTATATTAATAAAAATACAACAAAACTGAATATTACAAATATTATTGCATAAACGTAAGCATTGAAGAAATTGAAGGTTACCTATGTGACCTTCCAAACGACTATCCAAGATCAAACCAATGACATCATCTTATGTCCTCCTCGAAATTACAAAATTTTTGCACAAAACATTTTTCTCGAAAATGTTTTATTTTTAAGATAATCGATTGTATCTTTTTAAAATAAAATTTTTTATGTTATACAGGGTGTCCCAGAACAACCTTCCGTCCGTAAAATGACGTATTTCTGACACAATTCTAAGACAATTTTTCCTTTACCAAAATTTGATTTGAAGCGTAGTTTTTGAGTTATAAGCAAAAACAGCAAATCACACGTCGAGTATAGAAGGCAGGCAGGAGCGGCGCGGCGCACCGCGAGCGCGGGCGCAGCTGATCGTCCGACGAGTGATTACCGCCGCATGAATCGCTAACTATTTTATCTTATAACATAAAATTATGCTTTAAATAAAATTTCGGTAAAGAAGAAAATGTCTTATAATTACGTCAGGAATAAGTGTTTCTTAAAATAACGTTACTTTAATGACCAAAAGTTGTTCCGGTTCGCCGACCGTCGGACGCTGATTGCTACACGCGATGTGTGTATGTTGAGTGTGTGCGTAAAAGAAAGGGACAGAGTGAGTGAGAGAAAGAGAAAAATAACCGTCACCGCGACGGCGATGCCTCCTTCGATTGTCGACAACTTCAAACCGATCGATATATTGATTTTCCGGCTCAGCTGAGAGACACATCGCGTGTAACAATCAGCTGATCGCAGCGTGCGACGTTATTTTAAGGAACACTTATTCCTGACGTAATTATAAGACATTTTCTTCTTTACCAAAATTTTATTTAAAGCATAATTTTATGTTATAAGATAAAATAGTTAGCGACTCATGCGGCGGTAATCACTCGTCGGACGGTCAGCTGCGCCCGCGCTCGCGGTGCGTCGCGCGGCTCCTGTCTGCCTTCTGTACTTGACGTGTGATTTGCTAACTATTTTTGCTTATAACTCAAAAACTACGCTTTAAATCAAATTTGGGTAAAGGAAAAATTGTCTTAAAATTGTGTCAGGAATACGTCATTTTACGGACGGAAGGTTGTTCTGGGACACCCTGTATATATCATAATCATATTCTATATAATATTAATTATAAATGATATATTGGCATATATATACAGTATATATATATATGTATATATATATACATGCACAGTGTATACAGGGTGTCCGAAAAAGGTAGGAACCCTTGAATATTTCGAAAAATATAAGTTTTATCAAAAAATGTTTCAGACAAAAGTTCTAAGGTTTAAAAAGGTCTATTTACTGAACTTATCAGGTTGACCTTGGATCGCGTCGCCAAGGTTAAATCAAGGTCATCTTGAATTTTTTAAATGGGACACCCGATATATTATTGCATATTCTTGTAGCTTACCTCGACAGCTTTCCAAAACACTATGATAAAATATTTTTCTATTAAACACTTTTCGAGTTATAAGGCTTCAAAATTGCAATATTTTGACATAAAATACAAGATATCTCGTAAAATATTCATTTTTCGATTATCTTACCTTAATACTTTTATGCACAGAATAATGAGACAAATCAATTGGTGTAATTAAAACATATAATTATGTTAAAGTAAAAATGTGTAACTGCTAGTTGCAAATTCAGATTTTTCTTAAAGATAACTATGTGTTTTAATTACATCAATTGATTTGTCTCATTATTCTGTGCATAAAAGTGTTAGGATAAGTATAAGATAATCGAGAAATGAATATTTTACGAGATATTTTGTATTTTATGTCAAAATATTGCAACTTTGAAGCCTTATAACTCGAAAAGTGTTTAATGAAAAAACATTTTATCATAGTGTTTTGGAAATCTCTCGAGGTAAGCTACAAGAATATACAATAATATATCGGGTGTCCCACTTAAAAAATTCAAGATCACCTTGGTTTGACCTTGGCGACGCGATCCAAGGTCAACCTGATAGGTTCAGTAAATAGACCTTTTTAAACCTTAAAATTTTTGTCTGAAACTTTTTTGATAAAATTTATATTTTTCAAAATATTCAAGGGTTCCCACCTTTTTCGGACACCCTATGTATATATATACACACAGGGTGTCCCAGAGCACTTGTACCAACGCTTGTGAGCAGGTAGGGCACAGTAAACTGAGCAAAAAAGTCTTATACCATTTTGCGATATTCGTAATAATAATCGAAATATTTAATACTAAAATTAGGCAAATAAGAGCGCTAATGTAAGAACGGCGCGGTAACCATGGGCAGCGGCGCGCTGTCGCTCTCGCTTCCCTCACCGCGCGCCTGTCAATGCTGGATACGCTGAGCCGTGCTATAGCTCGAGCGGTTCGAGCGCCTGCCTCGTTGCATCTCAGCGCGCTTTTATTTGCCTAACTTTAATATTAAATATTTTGATTATTATTACAATATCGCAAAATGGTATAAGACCTTTTGCTTAGTTTATTGTGCTCTACCTGCTCACGAGCGTTGGCACAAGTGCTCTGGGACACCGCGTGTCTCAAAATGACCGTATCACCTCTCGGGTGCAGATAGAACGGGTTAAATGGAATAGAAAAGTCCTGTACCATTTTGCGATTTTCAGAATAATTACTGAGAAACTAATTTACAAAGATTAACAAATCCGGCGCAAGTATCAGTCCGCCACAAAAAAGATGGCCCACCGCTAGGCCGGTCGCTAAGCGCGCGTAGGCACCATTGCCTCGCAGTTACTAGGGGCATACACGAGAAGCGTCGATAAGAACAATAGATTAGCGATTATTATTTAGCGATCGGCCTAGCGGTGGGCTGTCCTTGCGACGCGTTGATACTCCCCGGTAAAAAATTTCTCATATATAATTATATATAACAATATAAAAGTATATAGAAATATATAAAATTCTGTATAAGTTATGTATAGTATGCATAATTTTGCATTATCATTGACGGATATCTAGCCAACATTAATATAAAATTATATATAATTATACAATAAGTCATATATTATTATATATAATTATACATAATTTATATAAAATTTTATATATTTCTATATAATTTTATATGGTCATATATCATATATGATTATACATAACAAATTTTTTACCGGGTCGCGTCGGATTTGCCGATCTTTATAAATTAATTTCTCAATAATTATTGCGAAAATCGCAAAATGGTAGAGGACTTTTCTATTCAATTTAACCCGTTCTATCTGCACCCGAGAGGTGATTCGGTCATTTTGAGACACGCTGTATATATACATATATATATATATATATATATATATATATATATATATATATACTCAGTAAACGTTAGATATTCTTGAAATATTCCATTTGTATTCGAAAAGTTCTGTATATCTTGGAATAGTAGAGAAATGTTCATAGAACGTTCAAATAATTGTGAAATATTCAGAATATTTTATGAATATTATCTGTATGATTAATAAGGAACATTTAGTGTAAATTTTGATATATGTATGGAACATAAAAAATGAAATAAAAAATAGAATAAAATAGTATACAAAATGATAAAAAATCAGAACATTTTGTGGTTATTTGAATATTCTCTGTACATTCATTAAATATTCCGGAATGTTTTGAAATAATCTTGAGATGTTCATTTTGGATTTTAAGAATATTTTATAAATATTTCAGGAATATGTAGCGTTTACTGGGTATATACATATATCATTAAGTCATAAACTATAAATATATATATCTGCATGTTTCTATTATTATTTCATGACAACAGACTATGGGCGGGTTCGGGGGGATACTATTAGCGCTAACAATGTCGTTCTGTCTTTGTTACTCATTAAAAGTTGAACAAAGATAGAACGACGCTGTTAGCGCTAATAGCGTCTCCCTGAACGCGCCCTATATTGTGTTTCTGCTGTTTTTACTGTTATTTTTTGAAACGCCGACGCATGTTCAGTTTTTGCCGCATTTCCGTTAGCACGCCACGCTTGCAAAAGTGAGTCCGATTTCTGATATTCTAGTAATTTATGAATGACATATTAATTTTAGAAGAATTCTCTGATACAATTATATCAGAGAATTTAAAATGATGTGAGATACTTTATCTAGATCTTTCATAACTTTTACTTAATAATATATTCATTAATTTCTATTTTTATTAATAATATTTTAATTTTAAACGTTTATTTTTATCGTATTCTATTTACTTGATGCTTACATTTGAGTATGTCATATATAATTTAATAATTGTCAAAGGTTGCTTCAACTTACTGAATATAGTTTATACATAAAAAAATGTTCGACAAATATCATACCTTCTGTTTTTGTATTAATTTTATTGTTAATATAATTTGTGCATTCTGATTTTCACACTTTTGTTTTAGCTTGCTTCACTCTCATTGTACATTAGAGAGTAATTTTTGACTGTTATATCATTTGATTTGATATATTAAATTTGATTATGCGGTTTTCACTATATTTATTTTTGTAAAAATTAAAACATTTAAAATTCAAAAATTAGTGTGCAGTTGATGACATGTATTGTTTTTATTTGTAAATATTTATTGATATTTATTTTATGTATATTTTTATTATATTTATCATGAATTAGCGATATGTACTAATTTTACTGTTTATATTAGAAATTGTATAGATGTGTCTATATGTGTATATAATATGATATGTATGTATTATATAACAAATAATACACATACATATACATATAGTTTTCTAATATTATATGATTTGTTTGGTATCGTCCAGAATGATTTATTAAAGGAAGAAGAGAAAAAAAAAACTTAAAAATGTACTATTTAAAAAATAAAGATTATCTTGGTACTACTTTTTATATATGTTACACGTATGACATTAATTTCTTTTTTGAGATTTTTTAAGTCACGTAAAATTTAAGAAATAGTAAAAGAAATAATAAAATAATTTAAATTATGACAATATTAGATAGTTTATCTTGTATATTTTTTTCTGTAGAGAGATGTATAACAAAAAATATTCAAAAAATTCTTATAATTTTCCTAATATTTTTCAATATTTTCTTTATAATATCCATATTACGTGACATACAAATAATTGTTATTATTACACTTATCACATATTAACACTTAATAAAGAAAGAGATTGTATTATATATTTCTGATTAAGTATTGCATTTTATGTTGACTTTTTTGCATCATAATTTAAAAAAAAGGGGAATATCTATCATAAATTGCAATTATGTAAATAAATCATTAAATATAAATATAAATATATATATATATACAGGATGGCCCATTTTAAACAACACGGTCAATTTTCTCGTAAACTAAGCGAAATATCGAAAAATGGTTCAGACATGTATTGCATGGTTTCGAAGGGGTTATAAGATGGTGCCATTGGTTTGACCTTGAAGAATCACATGAAGGTCATGTGAAAGTCATTTTAAATTTTTTAAATGGAACACCTAATATATTTTTGTATATTCTTGTAGCTTATCTCGAGAGCTTTCCATAACACTATAATAAAATGTTTTTTCATTAAACACTTTTTGAGTTATAAGGCTTCAAAGTTGCAGTATTTTGACATAAAATACAAGATATCTCATAAAATATTCATTTTTTTATTATCTTACTCTAATACTTTTATGTACAGAATAATGAGACGAATCAATTTGTGTAAAGAAAACAAATAATTATGTTAAAGTAAAAATGTGTAACTGCTAGTTGCAAATTCAGTTTTTTTTCTTAAAGATAACTATGTATTTTCTTTACACCAATTGATTCGTCTCATTATTCTGTGTATAAAAGTATTAGGGTAAGATAATCGAAAAATGAATATTTTACGAGATATCTTGTATTTTATGTCAAAACATTGCAACTTTGAAGCCTTATAACTCGAGAAGTGTTTAATGAAAAAACATTTTATTATAGTGTTTTGGAAATCTCTCGAGGTAAGCTACAAGAATCTGCAAAAATATATAAGGTGGTCCATTTAAGAAATTTAAAATGACCTTCACGTGACCTTCATGTGACTCTTCAAGGTCAAACCAATGGCACCATCTTAGCCCCTTCAATAGCCCCTTCGAAACCATGCAACACATGTCTGAACCATTTTTCGATATTTCGCTTAGTTTACGAGAAAATTGACTATATTGTTTAAAATGAGTCACCCTGTATATATGTATATATATACAGGGTGTCTCATAAAGATTGAATTAACGTTCGTGAGCAGGTAGAGCGCATTAAACTGAACAAAAAAGTCCTGTACCATTTTGCGATTTTCGGAATAATTATTGAGAAATTAATTTACAAAGATCGGCAAATCCAGCGCAAGTATCAGCTCGCCGCAAAAAAGATAGCGAGAAAGACGGCCCTAAGGACGGTCGCTAAGCGCGCGCGGCGTAAATAAGTGCCATTGCGGTTACCAGGGGCATAGATGAAAAGCATTGATAAGAACAATAGATTAGCGATTATTATTTAGCGACCGGCCTAGCAGTGGGCCGTCGTTCTCGCCATCTTTTTTGCGGCGGGCTGATACTCGCGCCGGATTTGCCGATCTTTGTAAATTAATTTCTCAATAATTATTCCGAAAATCGCAAAGTGGTACTGGACTTTTCTGTTCAGTTTAATGCGCTTTACGTGTTCACGAACGTTGATTCAATCTTTATGGGACACCCTGTATATTATACTTATATGTATATTATACGTATACATATGTATACAGGGTATCCAGTAAAGATTGAACCAACGCTTGTGAGCAGAGAGAGTGTATTAAACTGAAGATAAAAGTCCTTTACCATTTTGCGATTTTCGCAAAAATTATTGAAAAATTAATTAAAAAATATTGATCAATTCGTGTATTAACATGTAGAGAGAAAAGTCATCCCGTTGTCAGTCGGTTGCTAATCGCACACATAGTAACCGTGTAACAGTGGGATGTCTCTTCTGGCTATGCTCCTACGGACCGCGTAACAGCGGGCTGTCTCTTTTCGTTGTGCTCCTAGCGACTGCGTGACAGTGTCTTTTTGCAGAACGCTAATATATTAGCGCGAATTGGTCGATATTTTTAAATTAATTTCTCAATAATTATTCCGAAAATTGCAAAATGATAAAGGACTTTTCTGTTCAGTTTAATGCGCTCTACTAGCTCACGAACGTTGATTAAATTTTTAAAACCAGACACTCTATATAAATATATATATATATATAAATATATATATATATATAGATTGTCTGGTTTTAAAGATTTAATCAACGTTATATATATATATATACTGGTAATAATCGCTCCATCTCTCATGGATAGATAGAGCAGGTCAAACCGAATAAAAAAATCTACCATTTCGCGATCTTTATAATAATTAACGAGAAATTGATTTACAAAAATAGACAAATCCGCGCGAGTATAAACGCACGACGAGAAAACCCATCTAGATGCGCTATTCGTATGTAGCCATTGCCAGTTGTAGACTCTCCCCCCCCCCCTTCCTATCATTTCACTGCACGCCTAGTAACCGCGTAGCAGTAGGATGAGTCCTCTCACTGTGCGCTTGTATTCGCGCGGATTTGTCAATCTTTTTTAATAAATTTCTCATTAATTATTACGAAGATCGCAAAATGGTAGAAGACTTTTCTATTCTGTTTGACTTGCTCTATCTGTCCATGAGAGTTGATGCGATTATTACCGAACACAAATATATATATATTGTGTGCGTGCGTGCGTGCGTGTGTATAAAAGGTGTTTTATATTAAGTAATATTGAATGTGGAAATCAAGGAGTTTTAGAAAAAATTGTTTCAGATCAAAGTTGTTTGATTCGAAGGGGAAAGAAAACAAAATAAAGATTTCATCTTGAATTTCAATGTCAAAGTCATATAAAGATCAATCTAGTTTTTTTAACTTGACCTATCCTAATTGTTTGTCTAAATTGATTCTTCGCAGTATAGAGCATAAAGAGGATAAAGGTAAAATAACAAAAAATTGAATAGTATACGAGATGTTTTATACTTTAATTTGACATAATTTTATATATTTTGTAAAATTATTTATTTTTTATTATCTTACTTCAATGCCTTTATGCACATAATAATCAGGAGAAGAATAAATTAGTATAGAGAAAATACGCAGTTGTTTTTAAGAAAAAATATGAATTTGTAATGAGTAGCTATAGAGTTATGTAATTATTGTATTATGTTTAATTTCCCTAACTTACATCCTAACCATTTTTTAACTTAATCTACTTACATCCAAGATCAAAATAATATTTCTATCTATTTTTCTCTTTAATCAAATAACTTTTATGTGGAACATTTTTTCTAAAATGTTATGTGATTTCTTGATATTCGATTATATCTAATAAAATAAAACATCTTGTGTGTATATATATGTATATATATATATATATATATATATATATATATATATACATATATACAGAGTGTTTCATTTTAAGTGATATCGTCGATTATCTTGCGAATCGATAATTTTATTGAAAAATGTTTCAGACAAAAGTTGCATGGTTTGAAAGGGGACACATGATAGAAATGTAGACTTGACCTTGAGTGACCTTGTCAAAATCAGATCAAGGTCATTAATGTTTTTTTAAATGAAAACTTCTGTTTTTTATTACACATTCTTGTAGCTTATCTCGAGAGCTTTCCGAAACACTATAATAAAATATTTTTTCATTAAATACTTTTCGAGTTATAAGGCTTCAAAGTTGCAATATTTTGACATAAAATACAAGATATCTCAACTAAAACACATAATTATATAAAAATTAAAGTAAAAATGTGTAACTGCTAGTTGCAAATTAAGATTTTTTTAAAGATAACTATGTGTTTTCTTTACACCAATTGATTTGTCTCATTATTCTGTGCATAAAAGTATTAAGGTAAAATTATCGAAAAATATTTTACGAGATATCTTGTATTTCATGTCAAAATACTTCAAACCATGCAATTTTTGTCTGAAACATTTTTCAATAAAATCATCGATTCGCAAAATAATCGACCATATCACTTAAAACACTCTGTATATATAAATATACATATATATATACATATATATATATGTATATATATATGTACATATATATATATATATATATATATATATATATATATATATATATATATACACATATACACATATACAGGGTGTCCCAAAACGACCGTATCATCTCTCGGGTGCAGGTAGAGCGGGTTAAATGGAATAGAAAAGTCCTATACCATTTTGCGATTTTCAGAATAATTATTGAGAAATTAATTTACAAAGATCGGTAAATCCGGAGTATCAGCCCACCGCTAGGCCGGTCGTTAAGCGTGCGCGGCGTAAATAGGCATCATTGCCTCGCGGTTACCAGGTTAGGTAACGCATAGACGAGAAGCGTTGATAAGAACAATAGATTAGCGATTATTATTTAGCGACCGGCCTAGCGGTGGGCCGTCCTTCTCGCAATCTTTTTTGCGGCGGGCTGATACTTGTACCGGATTTGCCAATCTTTGTAAATTAATTTCTCAATAATTATTCTGAAAATCGCAAAATAGTACAGGACTTTTCTATTCCATTTAACCCGCTCTACCTGCACTCGAAAGATGATACGGTCGTTTTGAGACACCTTGTATATATATATATATATATATATATATATATATATATATGTTTGTGTGTGTGCGTGTCGTGTATGTGCGCGCGCGCGTGTACAAACACATATATACTATGTGTGTATGTTTGAGATAAAATAAGCACATACAGTGCAGGTATACTTGATTGATTAACTGCTTTTAAGATTAAAGGTTGCGAGCAGCTCTAATATTTGCCAATCGATTAGTCTTTATAAAAAGTATTTTGCTAAATAATGGAGATACGTTTGTATCATGGGTATGTACATATTGAAAAATTGTATTATATAAAAACCAAGTTAATGCATGAGAAATACAATATGTAATATTTTAAATTTTGCGCATATTTCTATTACTTGTTTTCTGCTGTTGTAAATTTTAAATTAACTTTTCTGATAATAACAAAAATATAAATCGAAAATTATTACTAAATAATTTTTTTACATTAATTTTAATTATTGTTATTTAATTAAAAGTCTGTTCAAGTTAAAAGTTTGTGATATAAAAATGAAGCTTGTTAATATTTTATATCCTTAAAATTTAATATTTAGACAAGTAACATTTGGTTTACTTTACGATTTTTTTTCTTATTTTATAATATTTAAACTCAAGAAGGTGTACAATATTTGTAATTTTTATGATATCCTGTACGTTACTTACTGAAATTAAACAAGATTCATTAATTCACCAAATGAGAATATTTTTTTACATATTACAAAATCCATTTTCCACTTACTGTTTATTCAAGTTACTACGGGGCTTTGCTTTAGATCGCGAACGAAAAAGTTTTTGTTTTTTTTAGTATGACTGATTAATATATCATTTATTATCATAAAAAGTGTAACGCATGATTATTGCGATTACTTAAAATGTAATTAGCTAAAGTTAAATAATAATTATATATATAGGGGTTTCATTTTTATTGCACCAGGCAAATATCTCGAAAAATATGGAAAATATGAAAAAATGTTTCAGACAAAAGTTGTATGGTTTTGAAGGAGACATAAGATGGTGCTACTGATTTGATTTTTATTAATTGTTTGAAGGTCACATAAAGGTTACCTTAATTTCTTAAATGAAACCCCCATTTTTCATTGCAGATTCTTGTAACTTATCTCGAGAGCTTTCCGAAACACTATAATAAAATATTTGTTTTACTAAGTACTTTTTGAGTTATAAGGCTTAAAATTCACAGTACCGCCCGCATTAACAATATGTAATTGTAAGGTGTATTACGTGGAAGTTGCCGGTCGGATTTACAAATTTTTTGTGATGTTTGTGGTTTTTAAAGAAAAATGTTTCAGACAAAAGTTATAAGGCTTAAAAAGATGCAGTCAGTAAACGTAAAAGTTTGACCATAGATGATGTCATCAAGGTCAGGTCAAGGTCAACTTTATTTTCTTAAATGGAAACTCCTACTTTTTTTACGTATTCTTATATATATATTCTGATATCTTTTTAGGCCTTATAACTTTTGTCTGAAACATTTTTCTCTAAAATGTTTTATTTTTGAGATATTCGACCGTTCTCAAACTTTATGGTCTCCCTGTATATATTATATAATCAACTAACACTAAGATGTATACATATATACTGGGTGGCTCATTTTAATCCATTCAGCCAAATATTCTGAAAATGATCGGTAGAAAAAAATGTTTCAGACAAAAGTTGTATTGTTTTAAGGGGGACATAAGAAGGTGGCAATAATATGACCTTGGATAGTCTTTTGAAGGTAACATGAAGGTCACTTTCAATTTCTTAAATAAGCACCCTATATTTTATTGTATATTCTTGTAGCTTACGTCGAGAGTTTTCCAAAACATTATCATAAGGTATTATTGATAAAACTGCATAAAAGGTAACACCTCACGGATTTTATCGCTACTTAAATATATTGTAAGGGGGAGGGTGTTTTGAGTAATTCCCGCAAGAATTAAGTGGGGGACAGCTAGAGACCCTCTAATAAGAGTCTCGTCATATGATATCCATTTTTGATTGGTCCTCTATATCTGGGCAATTCTCGCTCATATTTGAATCATATTAATCTTACTATTAGCATAAATATTATATTTCAGTAACATAAATAAAAAATAAACGTTTTAGAACTAAATATTATAATCTTTTTATGTTAAACATCAAAATAATATATATAATAAAAAACTGTTTATATTTAATTTTTAGTAATTAAATATAATTCTTAATTAAATTTAATCCTTATTAATTGCATAAAAATGAACAAAATAAAATAAAAATAAAAAAAATAAACACATAAAACATGAAATAATAAATTGCTTTATTTTCATGAGAAAACAAACTGTTATCATAAACATTATAAAAACCTAAAATATATAATATTTGTATATTTAATGAGAAAACAAACTACTATCACAAACATTATAACATCAGCGGTCAGCGCGTTAAAAGAGGTTAGGGTTAGGTTAGGTAAGAGAGAGAAGAATAGTGAATATATATCTTTCTCTCTCGCAGAATTTTGCCCAGATTGCATTATGGCGAGACTCTTATTAAAGGGTCTCTAGGGACGGCATTGGTTTAGGAGGAGTGAGTATAAAATGGCCACGTATCTGATTGGCTAATTCAAAATAAGACTCTCTGATTGACTAATCGTTGCTGGTGACCTTAAGCATCGGTCGATATGATTAGTGGTATCCAATCCGAACGTGGCCATTTCGGACGCTCCTGTTTAAGAGATATAACAAAATAAAATTTCATATTTTTCATACTATTATTTCGGTTTTATAAACTGATAATACCAACAGTGAGGTTTGTTTACGTCCTAGTAATGTATATGACACATATGTCAAAGTTCAACGTATTACTGTAAATTTATTTATTTAACATGCGATTTTCTGTTGAATGAACCACTTGATATTAATTTTTATTAATGATATATATTTTCAATATTTTCATAACATACATACACATACGGATGGGCGGGGGGTGCAAGGGGGGCCTTTGGCCATCCCTCCCGCACCCACCCGTCCACCTCGCTTCGCATATACGTTGCAAAACAAAGCAAAGTTTACATGGGTTTGCAACTTTCTACGCAAAGCGAGGTGGACGGGCTGAGAGCGGGAGGGGGGGCCGAAGGCCCCCCTTGCACCCCCCGTGTGTGTGTGTGTATGTGTGTATGTTATGAAAATATTGAAAATATATATCATTAATAAAAATTAATACCAAGTGGTTCATTCAACAGTATATATATCCCTCAAATAATGTAAACAAAAACTTTTTTCGTGTTGCACACATTAGTAGGACGTAAATAAACCTCACTGTTGGTATTATCAGTTTATAAAACCGAGGGAACAGCATGAAAAATATGACATTTCATTTTGTTATATCTCCTAAACCAATGCTGTCCCTTAATTCTTGCAGGAAATTACTCAGAACAACTCCCCGAACAATATATGTAAGTAGCAAGAAAATCGGAGAGATGTTAATTTTTATGCAATTTTACCGTATTATTTTATTAAGAATTTTCTGAGATATTTTAAATTTTGTCATGACATTTTTAACATGAGCCCCCTTGTATCTCACGATTCGGAGTGCTTGATTAACGTGAGTTCCCTTGCCTCTCACAATTCAAAGTGTTTGATCAACTGAGTCTCCTTGCCTTTCACGATTTGAATTGATTCATTGACTATTGTCACATTTCATATCAGAAATTCACAGACTCTTCTATGGAAGGAACTGTTTAAAATTATCCATTTAGAAAATAAAAATATTTATTTGTAGAAAAATATCTACACAATAATTGACCGCGGATACCGAAGTGTGGAGTGGGATGTCATAGGATAATCTTTTATTGCGTAGAGTTACCCCGGCGAGTGGCTAAGGTATAACGTACTGTGTGTGTTTGGTGGTTGTGGCAGTCAGTTCGTCCAATGACGGGTGAGTCAGAGACGGCTGTCTCCTTGAAACGGGCAGTCCGATGTGTCTGGAAATGGATGGTTTGTGCTCGGCGGTCGCCCAGAGATGGATAGTTGTCGGTGCGTCCGGAAACGAACGGTTTTCTCGTGTTGGAAATGCCAAGAACCGGAAGCCTAGTCGATGAGAACGCCCGCCGCCCGGTGGGCAAGAAGTGGTGGGAGCGGTGACCGAGTACGCTCGGTCTAGTCAACGAGAACTCTCATCGCCCGGTATGCGAAGAGATGGACCGAACAACTGAGGACGCTCAGTTTAGACGGGATCCAATAGCGCACAATTCTAATTGGCCAGTGTACATTAGGATCTTCTGATTGGCTAACCGTGCTGGTTACCCTAGGCATCGGTCAATATGTATGGTTGTGTGCTAACGGGACCCTCCCGCTCAGGTTCAACAAAAACACTTGTTGCAGGAAGGCAGGAATAAGAAGTTTCGGAATACGATCATGAGACGGCAGAAAGACAGAACTTGTCTCGAGTCCCGAGGCTCCAGCTAAGCCGACTTTTATACTGATCGACTGGTCCCCCACTCGCCTTTCCACGCATAGTGGGGACGGTCCAATGGGGAGCAAACGAGAATGTTCTGCAATGGTGGAAAAATTGGTGGCGCCAAGACGCGGCGGTTTTCATGAGGACGGGTAATCGTCCCTAGTAACTTTGTTATAAATTAATATCTTTTTTATATTTATGCTGTATATAAAATTATGTGGGTAAATAATATTTTTCAAAATTATTTTTGCTTCTTTACAATCATCGTACTCTATCCATTTATTTCGCCGATAACTAATCACAATATAATAGTCAAAATTTTGATTCATAGTATTTCTTGTTTATTTCGCAGGTGGGTTGAAATTAACCATTCCAGCAAGGGTATATTCCTCTGTCATAAATAAAAATTTTATTTTCTTTGCTATATCTTTTACTTGAACAGCATACTCTTCTCCATCACCAGCGTTTGAATATCTCTTATCATAAATTGTCCTGAAAATTATATGTACAGTTATAAATTTTAAATTTTAATTTATTTTTAATTAATAGATTTATATTCTAGAGCTATTTATATTATAATAAAATATAAGAAGTAATTTTAACTTAAAATTAATTTTTTATTAATTTTCTTTTTTAAAATATTATTTTAGATACGTCGATGACATTGTGTTGGCAGCTTTGCCTTCACAGTTTGGTGTCATTCTGAATGTCTTCAATTCGTTCTATCCTAGATTGAAATTTACCGTTGAGCTTGCCAATGACAACATACTGAATTTTTTAGCTGTCATTATCCTCAATAAAGATAGGTTTGATTGGTATCAAAAACCTACTTTTTCTGACAGATTCCTTAGCTTTTTTTCGAAACATCCGATCTCTCGAAAGAAAGGAACGAAAGAAGAAAGGAATAATGATTGGGCTCATCGACAGAGTCTTCTTACTATCGCATTCTCGTTACCATCAAAAGAATTTTGAAAAAGTAATTAACATTCTTCTTATGAATAGATACCTGTTAGAATTAATTTTTTTAACACAGAGCTCGGTTAAGATTATTAATAAACAAGATAAGAACCTCCTTACAGTAATGTTACTCCGGAAGGAACTTCTTTCTTCACTTTACCTTATGTCGAAAATCTGTCCGAAAAGGGTCCTCCGCTCAGTGGTGCGATAAGAGATTAGTCTTGTTCAGTTTATGCAAGCTCAACAAATTTATTAAGACATGCAAGGATCCTCTTTCAAATAGTGAATGCTGCAATGTAGTTTATAGGATAAATTTTCGTGACTGTAATGCATCATACGTAGGCCAAACTAGCTGATATTAAAAAACGAGAATTACCGAACATCATAATCATATTAGAAGAAATACTGGCCAAGGTTCAGTCGTCACAGATCACAGACTTAATTTCAATCATGATTTCAAATAGGACAGCATCACTGTTCTGGATGAGGAGTCTTGTCGCTTCAGACGAAGTATCTCTAAGGGTGAAATTACATGGTGTGGAGTAAAAAGTACGGAAAGAAAATGCGTCATAAAAACAGCCAATCAGAGCTTTGCCGCAGTGCCTACTTAAGCTCTAATTAGCTGTTTCTATGACGCATTTTCTTTTCCGTACTTTTATTCCGCACCATGTGATTTCACCCTAATAAGGAGTGGGCACGAACTGCGAAATCGCTTTTTGAACGAAACATATACCATTCGATAGGAGAGATTGAAGGTAGTAAAAGTGTAAAAGAGTTTGAGTGAATGGGCCTTCGTTTCTGAGAAATTTATAGGTAAAGTTGAGCATTCGATCACCTGTACGTTAACTACCGTAGATAACTTTTACAAAGCGTGAAGCGCGGGCAGACTAAGACCGGCATTTATAGTCCGTTCTTATATTCAAGCTCATCTTAAGTAAGGTCTTAAAATTTTATTCGGCCATTTGATTGCCTGAACGTAGTTTTAAGTCGACTAAAAACATGTCTTAAGAGCATACTTGACTCATATTTTTTACCGACGAAACGAATGAAAACTGCGTGTATAAATATTTTTTTGGCTATACAGATTGATAAATCCTTTTCCACAATTGAAGTACTTATAAGAACAAAGAATGGGCACTATAATTTAAGGTGAGAAAGGGAAAAAATTATAAAATTACAGTTTTTTTACGTGCTTATCAAGTCAACATTTGTTTGAAATAAAATTTCTGCAGTCTCTCCGTACAAAATACATAGCACCCATTCTTTATTATTATAAGTAATTCAATTGTGGAAAAGGATTTATTAACCTGTGTAGCCAAAACAAATATTTATACACGCAAGATTTTCGTGCATTGCGTAGTGCGAAATCGAAGTAAACGAGATACAACAGAGCAGTAGATTAGTGATGTGATAGAGGATGCGGCAATCTGTTTGTGTGACAAGGACAGTCGCCGAACGAATAGAGAGTGAGAACGTATCAGCAGCAAGCGAAATAGCTAACATGAAAGAGACCGAAGTCTCGCTCGCGAGGATTTCTTTATCTATTGTTTTTCATATCATATATTAGCTCACTATAGAAAATACAATTTATTTATTTCGCATTTTATCGATTTGAAAATAATGGATTAATGAGATTTTTGCGATTAAAATGATACCAAACACGACATAAATTGAATAATTTTTAATTAATCAATAATCAAAATGACGATTATCTTTCTAATTAAATATTATCTGATTTATGTCGTATTTGGTATTATTTTAATTATAAAAATCTCATTAATGCATTAAAATTACTTTCAAACCAATAAATTGCGCAACAAAAAAATTTATTTTCTACAGTAAAATGACATATAATACGAAAATTGTAATATTATCGACAATTTTAGTTCCACTTAAATGAGCTAATTTGTCGAAATTCGGCTGTCAGTTCAGCACAAGATTACTAAACACTACAGGTTACCTTATACGGCTATTTTTAGACGAAAGAAGTTGCAGCAAGAAGGGATTTTGTGACGTCATGGGATGCAGCAGCAGTCTCACTTTAAACTTAACCTCTTTCTCTGTTTTATGTATTGTTTCGAGCCGTTCATATTATAATACAAAACATATATATACATATAGATAGATAGTCAATTTATTGCATACCAATTAGGATTACAATCTATTTTCACAGAAAAACTTAACACATTTGTACCAAACTAACAATATAATATATCCATTATATCTCCGATCCTGGCCATTTAGCGACCTCATAATCTATATCCCTCTTCCTACTCCACGCCCCTTCCCTTTCCTTCATACCCCATTCTTTCTCTATTCTCTCTCTCTCTCTCTTCCTCTCTCTCTTCCCCTCTCTCCCCTCTCTCCTCCCCTCTCTCTCACCCTCTCTCTCTTTCTCCCCTACCTCACTAATTGTCTGAGTGCTTCCATCACCCCTTATAATCTAACCTTGTTTCTATTGTCAACCCACACTCCCTCCTACGTCCCCAGTCCATCCTATCTTCTCTTCTCATGCACTTCGTCCCTCTTCTTTTACCTTCTCCACTCTCATTCTCTCACCCTCACTCTCTCTACTTTCCTTTCTCTCCTCCCTCTCTCTCTCTCTCTCTCTCTCCTCTCTCACTCTCTTCTTCTGCTGCTCCTCTTCTCCATTTCTCTCCTACTTTACTCTTCTCCTCTTCTGTCTCCCGTCTCCTTTCCTCTTCCATCTCCATCTCATCTCTGATCCTTTATCCTTCGCTACTTTCTCTCCTTTTCCTCTTTTTCCTTACTTCCTCTGATTCCCCTTCCACTTCCTCTGCACTCTTACACCATATCAGTGGCGTAGCTATAACATTTGGGGCCCCCGGGAAAATCAATAAATGGGGCCCTTCAGAAATTTTCTAAAGCGTCACATTTATTGATAAATAAATATAACTAAAATACCACAGTTATCAAATTTTAATATCGACTGCTACATTGCAAAAAAGTATATTTTCATTTTCGAAAACATTCGTAAAAATGGTTTAAGTATTTTATATCAAGCACAAATATCCATGATTACATTTACCATTTACAAACCTTTAACTTGTAACTTATTAAAGTGGCTTGAGCGATCCGGCTTTAACATTCAGAGGATTATAAAGAACTCCGTTTGCTTTAATAGTTTTTAGTGAATCTTTTCTTCGTTCATACAAAGATATACAACGTTGTGTTATAGCCCGAGACTATAACGAATTATACAAATATTATACAAATAAATATTATATATCTATAAAGCATTAAGACAGCGATTGCGAAATGCTAACGCAATAAGCATTGCGATATCCGCGATTAGGCGCATTGACCGCGCGTGCCGCTGACATAGCGAGCCACGCGCGAAACCGGAGACAAAGCCGGAACATCGCGGCGAGCGTTGCGAAAGAATACCTAACCAGGAAGTCTGACCTTTGGACCCGCTGCGCTTGCACTAAGCGCGAGTTGGGCAACCCGACCAAAATTTAGGACACTCGCCCAACAGTATAAAAAACACACCCGCGCTCGGATGCGCGGCCAGTCAAATAGAGTGTTAGTAATAGCCATAACTGCAACGGGCAGTCGCAAAGTGAACGAGTGATAATCATAGATCGAGATCACTAACGCACGCGGACACTCGCCTATCGATCGCGCCGGACGCCGCCACGCTCCTCGAACTATCTTCTGGCCGAACGAGCTCGGCCTACCTGACCACCACTAACTGTAGGAGAAAGAACCTCTGTAAAACAACTACTGTGTATGGGTAAAAATATATATTCTCTAACTACTACAAAGAATCTACGATTATTGAAATCAACAAAGCCTTCTGGCGCCCTGAATCCTGCTATCCTCCGCGGATCCCGAACCCAGTGCTGTTCCGCGGCACAACCACTGGTGGCAGCGGTGGGATCCGCACACAGCAGCAACAGGAGCCGTCCAGAGGCAGTTGAAGTCCTGTAACGATTTTAAGAAAATTAAAACAGGCACGTCGGTCTAATAAACTAAAAGCCGACGGACAAAACCCAAGCAAGGCGATAGAAGAGAGAGTGTAAGAATCTTAAAGTCCGAAAATCGCGCACCATCATACTTCGAGACAGTGAGTGAGTGATCGTGAAATTGGAGCAAGGACGCGAGCCAAGCAGCCCAACCTACGACAACTCCACGGACAACGCATCGCCGCCGGACAACGACCGCCAGACGTATCAACCGCCGAGCACAAACGCCGAGTCAGCGAAATCCGAGCGGAAGAGCGAACAACCATGTGAGCGATAGTATTAATGTAAGTCAAATCATTGTACTAAATGTATAATTCGCGTGAATGTCGGAAGGACGCAACGCGCCGAAACCGATAGCGAATAAGTCGTGGTTACTTAGCGAACCGGCAAAACGAACGATAAGCTATAGCGAAGTAAGCCCCGCGAGAGTAGCCATAGAAACGCTCGAAGAGCAATAGTGTCCGCCGGAATCTCGAAACACAATACTCGAGCAATAGCGACACCGAGTTACCGAGTAACATAATAACAGAACGCGAATTTCCGTTCACGAGTTTCGACGCGAGTCTCCTCCAAAATAATCTGACTGACCCCACCGACGAACTACACAACGTAACGAGACGAACGAGACCGTCGATATCAGTCGAACTCCTAGTCAAGTATCACTTAGGCGAGAATTTTCTTTAACATCGTACGAGAACGATACCTTCGATCCCGAAGAAATTTACTGGCACACAAACGAAATGGCCGAATCACAAACTCCCCGCGCATCTACCTCCGCGAATATAGGCAACGACGCGGTGGAAGCTGAGATCGCACGGATGCGACAAGTAATAAATCCATCGACGATAAACACGATAGTTAGCGACCAACCCCAAATCACCCGACCACGAGAAGAAACGAGCAATGATTCAACAACCGCAATGCTACAAGAAATGCGTTTAGCGATATAACGTTTAACGGAGCAAGTGATCCAATTACAACAACGCAATCAAAATATCGGCCGCCGCGAAGAGCTTTCTGAGAGCATATACTACGGACGGACCGATCGCGATATTAGAAACCGCCGTAGCATGGCACCGAATTTCCTCACACTAAAGGAAGCCAAACAAATGATCCCGGAATTCGATGGATCGTCGCGACACAAATTACAAGATTTTTTAAATACCTGTACGTACGCGATACAGAACACCAACCCAACGGACGAGGAATCTCTCATGCAAGCGATCTTATACACGAAATTACGCGGAAGAGCGCGACAAGATTTCGAAACGCGCGACATACGTACCTTCGACGAATTTCGCAAACAACTAGAAGCATGTTACCAAACGAAACAAAGTACGACGCATCTACAAATTGAGTTTAACTCAATTAAAGCAAAAGCCGACCGAAACCGCGTACGCATTCGGACAACGCGTTGATTTAGTGGCTCTTAAATTATACGACTCGATGACCGAGGGAAAGGATCATAACCCGAGCAAAGACGCACCATCCAACAAACTATTAAGGAACAGGCGCTAATTAATTATCAAATCGGATTGCGCGACGATTTGAAGATCCTCGTACGGTCGCAACGCTTCTCAACATTACAAGAAGCGATAAACGGCGCGAGCTCCGAGGAGAAGCTTATCAAGCCGACGGGCGCGCGAGCAAGCAGTTATCAGAATAAAACGAAACCCGATTCTAGTTACTCGCGATCGCCTCGAAGTACGAACATGACGTGCTTCAAATGCGGAAAATCTGGACATTTCGGACGAGATTGCCGATCGGGAAGGTACACCCTGCCGAAACCGGAAAAGCCAACAGGAGTTAACACTTATACATTAATAAATATTGCAAGCACTGCAAAAAATCCGGCCATACGCGCGAAGAATGCTGGAGCCTGAACGGTAAACCAGGGAAACACGGACGAAAACCCATAAGGTCCGACGGAAGAACGTGCGAACGAGGCGCGACCGAACGAAAGGTATCACACACGCGACACTCAGATAACAGCGCAGCGAACAGCGAAAGCGAGAGACAGAGGAGGACAGCAAGAAGCCGTCGCGACCTGCCTCACAATATCGCGTTACACATATAAAAAATGCAGTTCGTACATCGCACAAAACGGAGCTATTACTCGTAGACTTGCCAATACGCGAAACAAAACGCGGAAACACAAAAATGTTATACGATTCCGGATCAACGATCTCGCTAATAAAACTAAAACATTTACACGATGACACGTTAATATACGTTAATATACGATAACATTAACGGGCGTCTCCGGACACCGCGTGAACACAATCGGAAAAATGCACGCGACAATCAAACTAGGCAAAGAGAAGCTCCGACACACAATTTATGTCGTAAGGGACGATTTCCCCATCGAGCACGCAGGAATTATAGGCATCGATTTTCTTCGGAAACACCCCGTGACCTACGACTATAAGAATGAACAGATAAAGATCGGAAGCACGAAACTCAAACTACAACCGTATAGCAAGGTTATATTAAAGCCACGTAGTGAAACAATAATCAAGGCCGCAACCAAACACAATAGAACGGGTATAGTCAAAGCCCAGGAACCGATAGCAGGAGTATACATAGGGAACTGCATCGTTCAACCGAAAAAATATTCTTGCCCGATTAGCGTAATAAATACGACAGAAGAGATAGAATTACCAACACCAGAAGTCGAGCTAGAAAATATAGAGGCCGCCGGAGAAATACTCGTGATAGATCAGAACGCGAGAAAGAAAACAAAGGGCATGACAGAACGACACGTGCAGATCTGACAGACGCTAAGGACCTCAATATAGAAGAACGACAGGCACTCACACGGCTATGTGAAGAATACAGCGACACATTTCATTTAGACGGAGAACCACTGACTTGCACGACAGCAATGGAACATGAGATAAGCTAGCCGACACCGCACCCGTAAACAGGAGGCCGTACCGCCTACCCGAAAAACATAAAGCGGAAGTAAATCGGCAAGTGCGAAATATGCTAAAGGATAAAATAATCCGACCAAGCGCGAGCCAATGGAACGCACCATTACTAATCGTACCGAAAAGGGCCGACGCATCGGGAAAACCAAAGCTCCGAGTAGTTATCGACTTCCGGAAGCTGAACGAAATAACAATAGGCAATTCATTCCCACTGCCCAACATCACGGATATATTGGACCAGTTGGAAAACGCCAAATATTTCACCACATTGGATTTAGCATCAGGGTATCATCAAATACCCATGGCGGAAAAAGATAAATCAAAAACTGCATTCTCCACACTCCACGGACATTACGAATTCAATCGGATGCCGTTCGGATTAAGAAATGCACCGGCAACGTTCCAGCGACTGATGAACTCAATCTTAACCGGCCTACAAGAACTCAAATGTCTAGTCTATTTAGACGACATAGTAATATAGGGAAGCAGCCTCGAGGAACACATACGAAGACTTCGAGAAGTACTCCAACGCATATGGGAAAATAACTTAAAATTACAACCTGAAAAATGCGAATTCTTGCGGAAGGAAGTAACATATCTAGGCCATATTATTTCCGAAAACGGAATATCACCTGACCCATCGAAATTAGCGGCGATAAAAGAGTTCCCGATGCCGAAGAAGGTAAAGGACATACAATCCTTCAAAGACTGGCCGGATATTACCGCAGATTTATTGTAAATTTTTCAAAGATCGTCAGACCACTGACAAAGCTGACGAAAAAATCGGAGAAATTTATGTGGGTCGCCGAACAACAAATCGCATTCGACAGATTAAAGGAAAAATTAACTACCGCACCGGTGCTCAAATTCCCAGATTTCGCGGAAGAATTTAACGTGACTACCGACGCGTCAGATTACGCGATCGGAACCGTGCTATCACAGGGGCCGGTAGACAGAGACCGCCCCGTCGCATACGCGAGCTGAGTGTTAAATCGCGCCGAACAAAATTACAATACAACAGAAAAAGAATTACAATACAACAGAAAAAGAATTACTGGCAATAGTATGGGCCGTCAAACATTTCCGACCCTACATATATGGCACGAAATTTAAAATTATTACCAATCATAAGCCGTTAATCTGGTTATTCAATGTAAATGATCCCGGATCCCGATTAATCCGATGGAAATTAAAATTAGAAGAATACGAGTACGAAATTATACATAAAGCCGAACGAGCGAACGCGAACGCCGACGCGCTAAGCCGCCACGTAACGCGAAACGCCGACGAGCGAGACAACGACAAACGAGAGAGAGAGAAGATCCTCTTCGTCAAAAGTAACAAGACACACGATATCAACAGCGAAGAAGATATCGAGCAAGAGAAAGAGAACGATGGCGCAAAAGAGACAACATACACCGAAGAAGAAAAACGACAAATATTATATGAATACCACGATGCGCCTACGGGGGGGCATCAAGGAACAGATCGAACGATAAAAAGAATACGTCTGAACCACAACTGGACTGGTCTAACAAAAGATGTCGAAAATTACATTAAAAAATGCGCGACATGCCAGCGAAATAAATTATCGCGGCGAACAAAAGCACCTCTCGTGATAACAGACACGCCGAGCAAGCCCTTCGAAAAATGCGCATTGGATATAGTAGGACCATTAACCATAACGAATAATGGCAATAAATACCTACTAACATTTCAAGACAGTTTAACAAAATTCAGCAAAGTAATACCGATTCCGAAATCAGGAGGCTAACACCGTGAGTAAAGAATTAGTAACGAAGATCATACTCGAACACGGAGTACCAGAAGCGGTATTGACTGATCAAGGCACGAACTTCCTAAACGACATATTTAAAAATACGTGCAAATTGCTCAAGATAAATAAATTATAAACGACCGCGTATCATCCGGAAAGTAAAGACGCATTAGAAAGATCACACCGAACCTTAGCGGAATATTTGCGACATTACATTAATGCGGACCAGACGGACTGGGATGAATGGATACCGTACGCAATGTATATGTACAATACCACCCCACACACAGCCACGGGATACACGCCGTTTGAATTAGTTTACGGACACCAAGCCGAAATGCCGACAGCTCTGATGAAACCGCCGAAACCGACGTATAATTACGACGATTACGCGCAAGAATTAAAAGAACGATTACGGGCAACAAACCGAATAGCGAGAGAAAATATCAAAGACGAAAAAATAAAATCAAAAAAAAATTACGACAAAAAGACGAAAGAAATAAAATTCCAAATAGGCGACAAAGTACTAATTTTTGACAAGACTCTACGCCGAAAACGATCAAAAAAGCTCGAATCACTATGGACAGGACCGTACGTAATTACCGAAAAACACTCCGACGTAAATTACACGGTAAAAAGGGGAAGAAAGACGACGCATGCATGTAAATAGGCTCAAGCCGTTCATAGACGCGTAGGAAAGGAAGAAAAGGACACCACGCGCAGCAAAAAAAAGAGAGAGAGGAAGAGAGAGAAATACATAAACAATTCGCGTAGCCACTTACCTTAGGCACCCGGGCCAGTAATACGCCAGTAATACGACCTGAAGTCGTCCGTGTCAGGATCCACGAAAGCATCCTCCCTTCGAAGGGCCAGAAGCAGCTCTTTTTCCTCCTCTCACCGGGCATCAATAATCTCCATCAACCGGTACCATTGCCGACGGAAATACGGTACCACCTCCTGCACCGACCGCGTGCCGGAGGCAACGTCCACTGTGACCCGGAGCGAGTACGGCTCCGCACTCCGAAAAATTGCATCCTTCGCGCGAGCCAAAGGCCCAGCGGGAAGATCTGGCCCCACAACCGGATCATAAAAATACCGCCGACAGTAAATGAGGTGCAGGTGGCAGGGAAACAATTTCCCGCACCGCAGGCAATCGACGGACCAATGACGACCCATAACGACAGAAAAAATTTTTTTTTCTACGGGACAAATGCTAATGACACGACGTGAACGGAGCCGAAAACAGAGTGACGCGCAAGGAAGAATGAAAATATAACGCCTCAGACCCCGTGAAAGAAATAAAAACGCTCGCAATAATAAAAAAGCGCAACATAAGGATTAAGACGACATTCGCGAACTAAAAATAAAATGAAATATAATATAACATTACAGATACCTTACCTACGGGATGAGCGCGATGCTCACAGAAGCAGAAAAGGCAAGCGACACCTATGAAATACAAGAATTCGAATATAATCCCGGATTGTATTTCGAGAAGATAGGCCGCCTGCACCAAGTACAGAGGACATGGAAGCTAGTTATCAAACTAGACCTCGACCAAATCAACGAAAAATTTCGACAAGTGAAAATATACATAGAACAGACAGACGCAATGTGCACAGAGATGATACTCGAAAACACTAACCGGAAAACTTGCCACAATTTAAACGAAATAGTCAAAAAAGATACGGACCAGCTTACGCGACTGATAACGATCATAAATACACTATACGCACCACAAACAAATAAACGTAGAGGACTGTTCGACGGAATCGGAACAGTAGTAAAACTCTATTCGGAACCATGGACGCGAACGATAAAAAATTAATAGACGAACAGATACACTTACTACAGAACACACAACACACGGTACAACACGCGATGAAAAATCAGTTACAAGTTCTAAACTCAACAATCACACACTTAGACAAGCTCGAAAATATGCTAGACTATAACGGTAGACTCATAACCCACCAGATTAGGGAATACAGTATTCGTGAGGAGATCGACGAACACTTCACCGTAATATTAGCAATGATAGCCGACCTCACGAGCAACGCGAAAGATGTAATTGAATACTTAACGTACATACGAAAGGGCACAATGCACCCGATATTAACGCCAATCGAGAATATAATCACGCAACTCCAAAAAGCCGCCGCACAGGGAGCGCAAGGGCTATACTTTTCCTTTAAACTAAGTAGCGAAGAATGGCTCAATATCGAAGAATATGTATAGATAAGCGCGTATCGAGACGGACCGAAAATATTCACCGTACTACAATTCCCGCTAATCTCACAACCAGCGTATGACGTAGTTTGGGTAATCCCTGCCAACATGACCGAGAAAATATATTCACGCACGCGGATGTAAAAAATCAGGTAATATAATAGTACTAAATCGAGAGGGACACACATACCTACAGATAAGCGAAAGCGAGCTTAACGAATGTTACAAGAAAAATAACGAATACACCTGCGAAAAAATCTACCCGATACGCTGCATAAACGTAGATAGCCCGTGCGAAGTGCAAATGTACTTACAAAGACACCAGTACCGCAATCACTGTAACGCGAAGCACACCATCACGAGCAACGCTATATGGATCCCGTTACACGATCCACACGCCTGGCTATACTCAGTCATAAGCGACACGCAAATCGTAATAACATGCGAAGAAAGGCAAGAAAAAAGAATAATAATAAAACATACTGGCAAACTAACTATACGCGACAACTGCAAAGTAATAACGCCGGACATGACCATAGAAAATAAAGACACGATCCTTGGCGGAAACCTAGAAACGTTCCTACTCGAAACAAACCTGACGTTCATACGGGACGACACGGAAACACGAGATGAGACACAACGCCAAGCGAAAGACGTGCTACAACATCGCGCAGAGCTAGCAGAACTAAAAAATAGAATACAGAACATAGCAATGACCTACGTCACAGCGACGAGACGTTTTACACACACAAACAGTTTATCATCCCGATATCTGTAAGTGGCATAATAACCATAGCGCTAACAATTACGACAATACTCTTAATTAAACTACACAAAAGAAGGAAACAAAACAGTTCGTGCAAATATCCGACGACGACCTATCCTACGGATTCCCGAAACCTATACTTAAGCGTAGTCTAAGTACACGATTTTAATGTTAAGAAACAACAATTGTACATTTATACATATATGAAGTGAGCAAATAATGTAAATAAAAGTAAGAAAAGCGTCGTTTCTCCGTTTTCTTTTTACAACGAAGGAGGGATGTTATAGCCCGAGACTATAACGAATTATACAAATATTATACAAATAAATATTATATATCGATAAAGCATTAAGACAGCGATTGCGAAATGCTAACGCAATAAGCACTGCGATATCTGCATACCGCGATTAGGCGCATTGATCGCGCGTGCCGCTGACATAGCAAGCCACGCGCGAAACCAGAGACAAAGCTGGAACATCGCGGCAAGCGTTGCGAAAGAATGCCAACCAGGAAGTCCGACCTTTGGACCCTGCGCTTGCACTCAGCGCAAGTTGGGCAATCCGACCAAAATTTAGGACGCTCGCCTAACAGTATAAAAAACCCACCCACGCTCGGATGCGCAGGCAGTCAAATAGAGTGTTAGTAATAGCCATAACTGCAACGGGCAGTCGCAAAGTGAACGAGTGATAATCATAGATCGAGATCACTAACGCACGCGGATACTCGCCTATCGATCGCGCCACGCTCCTCGAACTATCTCTTGGCCGAACGAGCTCGGCCTACCTGACCACCGCTAACTGTAGGAGAAGGAACCTCTGTAAAACAATTACTGTGTATGGGTAAAAATATATATTCTCTAACTACTACAAAGAATCTACGATTATTGAAATCAACAAAGCCTTCCGGCGTCCTGAATCCTGCTATCCTCCGCGGATCCCGAACCCAGTGCCGTCCCACGGCACAACAGTTGCTAAAATTCTGAATATCTTTTAGCCATTTAAGAATTTCAGATTTTATCTTTTTAAGTGTTCGATAATCTTATATTTTTAAAGTATGAATAACCCTCTCTACTAACTTATTTGCGTCGCTTTTTGGTAAATATCTGTCTTTCTTAAGCGTTATTAAAATTGAAACGATATTATAAGGGACATAACACATAACCCTGTTATGTAAGTCGCATATAAATTGTCGTTACTTTAATATTTATTTTCTCATTGGTTTCATCATCATCAACGTCTGAAACTTTGCGTGATAACAACTATAATGTATAAAAGATTTAATTTATTCTGTTTTTGATCGATTTTCGCTCGACTCACCTTAAAAGACAATGAGAATTTGTTTCTCTCATTAAAAAAGAATATTTAAGAATAAACTACAATGGTAATTCTACACCAAAAAAAGTTTTCAACAATGAATGTTTTCAAAAACATCTGATCAATTTTAAATACGAAAAAATGTTCTATCAAATGTTTACTTCATAACCATTTTCAAAAAGTTATGCTAAAATTAGAAGCAACTATTTCAAATCTGAGTTTATTTTATTATTTATCAAATTTCTATTTAATAGTATACAATATGTAAAATCTACTTATAATATAGAACTTTTTTCGCCATTAATATCAGAAATAATGTAAGCAAGATCATCAAAAAGATAATTGTATAACATTGAACCAAAAGCGAAAAGCAAAGACAACGGCCCTTAGCGTTATCCAGGATCACGACGAGGACGTGGCCGGGAGGATCCCATTGTTTTTTTTTAATTTTATTTTGTTTTATATTTTTTTTGTATTTTATGTTTTATATTTTTTTGTGTATTTTATGTTTTATAATTTTTTTTGTAATTTTTTAAAATCCGTGTTGCGTATACCTTCGAACAACTTAAAATTTCACTTTTCTGGCCTTTTGTTCAGCAAATACTTGAATAATGTCTGGAAGATTTTTTCTTAAGTTGTTAGTAACCTTATGTTCAATTGAGAGGATGCTCAAAGCAGATAGCCGTTCCTGGCTCATAACGTTACGAAGATAATTTTTTATTAATTTTAGTTTTGAAAACGATCGTTCAGCAGTTGCAGTTGTAACAGGTATCGTTAAAAAAAGAACCGTACAGACATCTGGGAAACTTGCAGAAAGTGCAAAATTCTCAACGATCAACAAATTTGCTAAGTCTTTCACTGTAGTCAGTTTTGAGATCTTTTCTTTGAGGTATGACCGCATGGATATTATTTGTATTGGAAAGGTAGCAGTAATATCTCCGGGATATTTTTCTACGATCCTACGAGTCCGTTCATAAAGTTGATCGTCTGATGACTTAATCAGTTCTTGAGGTTGAATTGCTTCAAAAGTGTATTTAACCTGATCTAAACTATAAAATCTGCAACTTATTGACGACAATATCCAAGCATGCGTAGAATACGTTGACTCGAAAACGAGATTCGCCATCGATGAATTTTTTATCCTCACTTAGTTCATCAAAATGGCACTTTGTTTTCTTTACACGCTTATTAGCAAATACAACTTCAACTTTCCAAATGGAACTTAATTCCACAGCAACTTTTTTCGCTTCTTGATACTGATCACGGAAGTTTTTTTAATTCATTGCAAGCTTCTTTTAGAGACTATGAGCTTGGGATAAGTCAGAATCTATTTTTTGTAAACTAATTGAAACGGAATTCGTAGTCGTGAGTATTTTTGACTGCAAAACAACATGAAAGACAAATTCAAAAGTTTCCAATTCTTTCTTTAAAAAACGAGCCTCGTCTCGTTCAGAGGATAACTTACTTATTATTACAATTTTTGGCAATGCCTGCATGATATGGAAGTACCTATATATTATTGCAAGCAACGAATCATTTCGTGATGACCAACGCGTGGGACAAAGACGCTTGAGTTTGACTTTGGGCTCTCCGGTATTAGATTCGAAAAAAGTTGATAGAAGATCCCACCGCTTTGCGCTATTTACAAAAAATGTATAAATTCGTTCAACCGTGTTAAAAAAGTTAGAAACTTCTGATATTCCATTTACTGCACCATTGAGTACAAGATTTAAATTATGAGCACAGCAATGAACGAATATTGCATTCTCTTGTTTGTCGATCCGTTTCTGTACACCAGAATAAATATCGCTTATTACAGCAGCTCCATCGTAACCCTGTCCTCGACATTTTGACAGATCTAAGCCAATACTGTCAATAATCTCATCTACCAGGTCTTCAGCCGTTTGGTCATCAACTTTTGCAAATCCAAGAAAAGACTCTTCGATTTTAATTTCAGTTGGCTTATCATTTTCGTCTTTTTCAAGTTTTACATAACAAAAAACTTTGCTCATTTGATCTACTTTTGAAATATCTTGAGTTGTATCAATTATTATTGCATAAAAAGGTGCCTATTTTAACTCTGCAGCTATTTTATCGACAACTATCTTAGAGAGCAAGTCGATTATCTCGTTGTATTTGTGGAGATAAGTATCGAACAGATTTATCAGGCTTAGAAATTAGATCTTTCAAAACCAGATCATACATTGTAAGCAATTCAACAATTGATAGAAAATTACCGTTTTGACCGATCTCTCCAATTGTCTCACGGTGTCCCCTAAATGGAAGATTACAAGAAGCCAATGTAAGCGTAATGTTTATTATTCGATTTAAAACTTCACACCAAAAAGACTTTTCCTTAAATATCTTAGTTTCATGGTCTTTGTCAATAGTTTTATTATGTCGCCATTGTTCATATATGATGCATGAGTTTTGATGAATATCAGAACATTCATGATCTTTGATTTTGTCACCCAGCTTCTTCCAAGCTCGTACACCATCAATCCAAGCAGACTTGAAATTTGGTTGACTTCTGTCAGCAAACAGCCAACACGGTTCGCAATACGCACAATCAAGTATTTCTGAGTAACATATCCAACTTCGTGGTATTTTAATTCCAATTTTATTTGTTGTTGTGTAATAATATACTGAGAATCGAGACTGTGTTTTGATGTCGAGAAGGAAAGGTCCTGGTGGTCGGCAAGATTCCGTTGAAACGATAAATTTTTTAACATCCTCTGACAGCACAGACATATTTTGAAAATAGCCTGTCAGTTGGATATTTTTTGGTCATAAATCTACCACTACTCTCGTCGAAATTTACAATTTCGGTAGATTCACATTCTGAGATTTCCTGAGATTTGTCCTTCAGTTTTACTGTTTGCTCAGGTACATTATCAATTTATCCATTGTCAATCAAGTTATCTGTATCGTCGGATGTTTCGTATTTTAGTTCAATCCTATCATTTTTGCATTCGCATTTCGATGATGAATCTAAGAAAGACGTTATTTTTTTAACTTTTTACAATCGGCACCTGCTTGTGCTTTCTTTTTTCTCTTCTGGGAGCCACTAGGATATACTCTTTTGCTGGCATTCATGTTGTTTACAAATTAAATTAATATTAAACTATCAATATACTGTTAATTTATTTTTTGCGTTAACAACATAAGAAATGTACGCAGATTGGGGTAAAAATATTATAAAAGGATGTGTTTAAAAGGATTTAGTGTAATTGCAATATCGAGATTAAATCAAAAGATAGATGCAATATAGTATCCACAGTAAGATGCGATATAGGTATATTGCGTTATAGAGATAGTCGAAAGCGACTCCGTATATGTAACCGTTACGCAACTTTGCTTGCGAGAAACAGCGAGAACGAATAGCTCGGTTACCTCCGTGAGCAATCCTATCGCCGAAAGGTGGAACTACACGGAGAAAAATATTCTTTTTTCAAGTTTGTGAGCGAAATTCTACTTCTCAGCACTGTTTTTAGTGTACAAAGTGCCCAATTTACACATCGCTATTGTTATAGCCCCAGAAAAGGCTACAGATTTAATAAATATATATATATATATAAAATTACAACTAGAAGAAATAGACAACAATTTAAAAAGTAACGAACAAAATTTCTTCGCGAAAAAACAATTCGTATATCCAATGGCGACAAGCGGAACAATCACGATAACAATAATAATAATATTAATTGTACTTTACATAGTCATACGAAACAAAAATAAAAGAAGGAAGCGACCATTAATTAGGATATACGACGAAGAGCGTTCCGAACCGATCGATCGACTCCCAAAACCAATATTAAAACGTAGCCTAAGCACGCGATTTTAGATAAGAAAAACGATTATATTTAAATCTTGTAAACGCGAAAACAAACAAAATTGTTAACTAGAATAAGAAAATAATATAAAAGAAAACATATAGTATATATATATATATCGGGAAACTTAAAACTTAAAAAAAAGAAATAAATTCCCTAAAACAGAAAACGTTGTACCTCCGTTTTCTTTTCCAACGGGGGAGGGGTGTTATAGCCCCAGAAAAGGCTACAGATTTAATAAATATATATATATATATATATATATATATATATATACATATAATCATATAGATGCAGGAATACATCGCGAGCGAAGCGATAATCGCGCGAGCCGCTGACGCAGCGAGCCACGCGCGCCCGAGACCGAGCGCGAACGCGAAACCGGAAAGCGCTCTCAGAAACGCACCGGAAAGGTGTCGCCGAATTGCTAAAAGTACAAGCGAGGAAATTCGACTCTGAACTTCCTCGCCTGCACTAAAACGCGAATTCAGCAACATAACCATATTTGTCATGTTGCTAAGGGACCCCCTCCGAAAAACCATGCAGTTCGGAGGGAAGCTCAGCACCCGCCGCGATGAAGCGACGGGCAGTCGCTAATTAGAACCGAACGAGTAATAATCGCCACGAGCAGCTACTGACCAGATTTAACAAAGTCATACTCGCATGACTGAGAGATATACGCGCACCTGAGATAAGCCGACGCGTATCAGACTACCGGTACGACGGTGTATACGAGAGATACCGCTCTCTCACTCTAACCGATAGCAAGCGCGAGTAGTATAACGTTCGCTGGGAGCAGTGACAAAATATCACACCATTGACTTTAATTAAACTATCATATATTTTTGCGAGATATAAAAGAATTACACAAGTTGTGAAAGTAGTAGAATAAAAAGATTACATTTAAAGGAAAAGCGTAATACAATAAAAAAGGAGGAAACCGCCCGACGCATCCCCGACATTCCCAAACGATCCCGACAAATCCCGTGCCCCTTCACGGAGGCACAACACTATGAACAGGAAGGATTATCATTCTACTAGTTCTGTTTCCAAAATAATTTTTTGTTTGAAACTGAACGTCCGAAGTCGGTTTATAAATAATAGAAAGAGTCCGATTGAGCCTCCGCGTGTAAAAATTCACCTTGCGCTCGAAAAGGCAGAAAAGTATTGTCTATATGACTCATAGAATGAAAATTATAATTTTTTCTCTACGAAGTTTTTTTGTTTGACAGTTATTTTTAATATCATAATAAAAAATGCATACATTTTTTCCCGGTTTCTAATTGCTTTTTAAAACAAAAACTACCATAACCTAACCATTTTCTGTTGAAATTCTTCGAAACTTGACATATACAAAGTTAATACCTCACCGATGCTCATTAAGTCACAAAACATCAAAAAATCACCGATAAAAAGTATCGGGAATTTATGAGTTGAAAGAACTTCCAGTGAGACAATTGTTCCTTACATATGAAGGAAGTTTTTTGGAAAATTTGAGATCGATTCATTAGAAACTGAGGAAAATAGGCAATTTCTCGTGAACGCCTTTGTCTTTTTGCCTCTGCAGACAAAGGCGTTCGTGGAGTTGTTAACGGCGGAGCTGTGAGTTTTCTTTGAAATTGCGTATTTCTCTCAGGTTGTAATGAATCAATCTCAAATTTTCCAAAAAAACTTCCTTCACATGTAAAGAACAAATGTCTCACTGGAAGTTCTTTCACCTCCCTGGATACTTTTTCTCGGTGAAGATGTAAATAACCAATTATTGTCAGTCTCTAATTTACAATTAAATATTGGTTAACAATAACTAATTTTTTTATGTTTCACGATCTTGTAAGCATCGGTAATGTGTACACTTTATATATACCAAGTTTCCAAGAATTTCAACAGAAAATCGCCAAGTTATGGCAATTTTTGTTTTAAAAAACAATTAGAAACAAAAACAAAATTGGTTGTGTTTTTATTATAATATTAACAATAACTGTCAAACAAGAAAACTTCATAGAGAAAAAAGTTATGTTTTTAAATTATCTACGAGATAACCTTTTTAAAAAATCGAAATATCAAGCTTTACAGTAATGTTCATTCTATATGAGTTATACGGAAAATACTTTCCCGCCGTTTCGAGCGCAAGGCGAGTTTTTGCATACGAGGGCTCGATTGTTATTGCACTCTTATTGTTTTTCACACAAATGAATGTTTTTTATGTGATTTAGAAATATTGTTAAAAGTGAGAAGATCTGTACAGTTTTCGCTTTAACGCTTCCGTATTATGAGAACAATGCAAGATAGATAACAGTTACACTAAACCTTTTTTGTAGAGCAGTACAATGATAACTGAAAACAAGCAATGACGAACAGCGCGTCTGATTTTCATATCACGAAATTACTAAATTTCAGTTACTTATTGAACTGAAAAGAAGCTTATTTTCCCGATTTCAAATTCAGATAATGGGATCTTGTTTACATGATATCTTACATTCAGTCGCTTTTCTTACTTAATTTAAGTATTTGTTTTTTCTGTGTACATTAGGGAACCTTCTTTCTTCTAATACTATTTCAGATATTTGTGGGGGCCCTCTACTAGAGGGGGCCCCCGGGACGCTCCCGGGTAGCCCAAGTGCTAGCGACGCCACTGCACCATATGTAACCTCATTTATAATATAGAATCTTCCTTCCCTCTCCTCTCTCCCCGCATTCTTACACTATACATAGTCTATCCATAATAATAAAAACATTCCTCCACTCTCCTCTTTCACCCTCTCTCACCCTCTCTCTCTCTCTTTCCCTTTTCTCCTCTCTCTCTCTCTCTCTCTCTCTCTCTCTCTCTCTCTCTCTCTCTCTCTCTCTCTCTCTCTCTCTCTCTCTCTCTCTCTCTCTCTCTCTCTCTCTCTCTCTCTCTCTCTCCGCACCTCACTCACTATACACAGTTCTAGGTTAAAAATCTTCCCACACGATCCTGGCCTTGAGCGACCTCACATTTTAACCCCGCTCCCTGCCCCACGCCCCTTACCTTTCCTTTCACCCTTCAACTCTATCCTCTCCCTCTCCCTTCATTTCCTACCTCTTTCGCCGAGTCTCTCTCTCTCATATCCCGTTCTTTTCTTCTCCCTCCCTCTTTCTCTCTCTCACTCTCTCTTCATTTTCTCATGTATCCTCGTTTACATTTCACTTCCTCTTGCTGCCTATTCTTCTTCCCTTTTCCCGCCTCAGCTCGTCCATTTCTCCCTGTGTTCTTTCTCCTCTTTCCACTTTCTTTCTTATCTCCTTTATCCTGTTCTCACGCTTACTCCTCTTTTCACTCTGTCTTATCGCCTCTCCTCTTCCTAACCTTTCGCCACATGCCAGCTCTTTAGAACATTTCTTCTTCCCCTTCCTTCCATTCTGTGCACTCCCCTCACTCTTCTTGTTATATCTCTCCGTCCTTCGTCTCTCCCCGATTTTCTGTTCTTTTTCTCTCATCCCCTGCAACCCTTTATCTCCTCTTTCTTCCCTCTCCTCTGTCCCCTTTCCTCTCTCTTGGCTTTCTTCTTCTTCTCTTTACTTTCCCTCGCTGCTTCCGTTTCCTTGATAATCCTCTTCATTCTCCCCCTCTCCTTCCTCCGCACTCCACTCACTTGGTTTCCCCTTTCTCTGTCTATTTCACAACTCGCACCTAACCTCCACCTGTCACCGCCTTCATTTCTCCTCATTATACACTTCTCTCCTTCCTATCTGTCCTCGTCTGTCTTATTTCCTCTATCTCTCCTTGAAATTTCCTCTTCGTTTCTACTTCCTTCTTCCTCCTTTACCCCGCTCCGTTTCTTCTGTCCTTCCGGTCCAATCCTCCCTTCGTTTTTCTCAGCTTCTTTCCCTTAACCTCTCTCCTTTCACCATATCTCCCGATCTTGTCCGCCATTCCGTCTCCAGTCGAACTCTCCGTGATATCTCTAACGCATCGATCCCTCGATCTTCCTTCCTCGCTTTGTGTGCGCTACCATACTCTATCCGCCATCTACCGTTGACTTCCTTAACTCTTTCTCTCTGCCGCGCCGCACCTGCTCATCGATATCACCGTCTTGCCACGTCCTACCATCCTCTCCTTTCCCCTCCACTCTCCTCTCTACCTTCACTTCTCACTTTACCTTTTCCTCTATTAATTACTCTATTAATCCACCTTCACTTTCACGCCATTCTCTTCCTCCGTTGTCCTCTCTCCATTTTCTGATCCTTCACTTCCTTTTTCCTCGCTTCCTTCATACCTCGATTCCTCGTTCTCCTTTATACTATCCAATTCGCCATGTCATCTTCTTTCTTCTCGTCCCAATTTTCATACTCTTATATCTCTCCTTCTATGCCTGTCCTTCACCTTACTCCAATCTCCCATCTTCCACTAGCCCTTCACTCTCTCCTCCACCCTCACTTTTACCTTCTATTCACCTTTTTCCTTTCCAAAACCCTCCCTTTCACGCTCTCTCTTTTCTCCAACCTCTCTCCACCCGCCATCTTTCTATCTCTTTGATATATACATATATATATGTATATGTATATATGCAGGGTGTTCGGTAATAATCGCTGCACCTCTCTAGGGCAGATAGAGCAGGTCAAACTGAACATAAAAGTCCTCTACTATTTTGCGATCTTCGTAATAATTACCGAGAAATTTATTAAAAAAGATTGACAAATCCAGGCAAATTCAAGCGCACGGCGAGAAGGCCCATCCTACTGCTACGCGGTTACTAGGCACTGATTGACTGGTAAGAGGAGCAGTTTACGATTGAAAATGGATGCGTATGACTAGCGCGCCTAGTAACCGCGTAGCAATGGGATGGGCCTTTTCGCCGCGCGCTTATATTCGCGGGGATTTGTCAATCTTTGTTAATTAATTTCTCGATAATTATTACGAAGATCGCAAAATGGTACACAACTTTTATGTTCAGTTTGGCCTGCTCTATCTGCCCTAGAGAGGTGGGGCGATTATTACCGGACACCCTGTATATATACAGGGTGTTTCATTTTAATTTCTCCATGCAAATATTTCGAAAAATAATGAAAATTCGAAAAAATGTTTCAGACAAAAGTTGTATGGATTCTAGGGAGACATAAGATGGTGCCATTAATTTGACCTTGAAGAGTCACGTGAAGGTCATTTTGAATTTCTTAAGTGGAACACCCTGTATATACAGGGTGTTCATGACCACCCGTACCACTCTTTTATTTTGGATACAGAGCATTTTAGAGAAAAATGTTTCAGACAAAAGTTATACGATTTTAAGGAGGCCATAAGATGGTACCATTGGTTTGACATTGAATAGTTGTTTGAAGGTCATGTAAAGGTCACCTTGAATTTTTTAAATGAGACACCCTATATATTATTGCATATTCTTGTAGCTTACCTCGAGAGCTTTCCAAAACACTTATGATAAAGTATTTCTTAATGGAACACCCTATTATATATTTTTGCATATTCCTGTAGCTTATCTCGAGAGCTTTCTAAAACACTACAATCAAATGTTTTTTCATTAAACACTTTTTGAGTTATAAAGCTTCAAAGTTGCAGTATTTTGACATAAAATACAAGATATCTCGTAAAATATTCATTTATTTATTATCTTACTCTAATACTTTTATGCACAGAATAATGAGACAAATCAGTTGGCGTAATTAAAACACATAATATATTAAAGTAAAAATGTGTAACTGCTAGTTGCAAATTCAGAGTTTTTCTTAAAGATAACTATGTGTTTTCTTTACACCAATTGATTCGTCTCATTATTCTGTGCATAAAAGGATTAGAGTAAGATAATCGAAAAATGAATATTTTACGAGATATCTTGTATTTTATGTCAAAATATTGCAAATTTGAAGCCTTATAACTTGAAAAGTATTTAATGAAAAAATATTTTATTAAAGTATTTTGGAAAGCTCTCGAGATAAGCTACAAGAATATGTAATAAAAAATAGTAGGTTTCATTTAAGAAATTAAAGAGTGTTAGGATAAGATAATCGAAAAATGAATATTTTACGAGATATCTTGTATTTTATGATATCAAAATATTGCAACTTTCAAGTCTCCTAACTCAAAAAATACGTAATGAAAAATACTTTATCGTAAATGTTTTGAATAGCTCTCGAGGTAAGCTACAAGAATATGCAATAAAAAAATAGGATGTTCCATTAAAAAAAATCGACATGACCCTCAAAGAACTATTCAAGGTCAAACCAATGGTACCATCTTATGGCCTCCTTAAAACCGTACAACTTTTGTCTGAAACATTTTTCTCTAAAACGCTCTGTTTCCGAGATAAAAGGGTGGTACGGGTGGTCATGGACACCCCTATACAGGGTGTCCCAGAACAACTTTCCGTCCGTAAAATGATGTATTCCTGACACAATTTTAAAACAATTTTACCTTTATCAAAATTTGATTTGAAGTGTAGTTTTTGAGTTATAAGCAAAAATAGTTAGCAAATCACGCGTCGAGTACGAAGGCAGACGGCAGGCAAGAGTGGCGCGGCGCATCGCGAATGCGGGCGCAGCTGATCGTCCGACGAGTGATTACCGCCGCATGAATCGCTAACTATTTTATCTTATAACATAAAATTATGCTTTAAATAAAATTTTGGTAAAGAAGAAAATGTCTTAGAATTACGTAAGGAATAAATGTTCCTTAAAATAACGTTACTTTAATGACCAAAAGTTGTTCCGGATCACCGGCCGTCGGACGCTGCAGTCAGCTGATTGCTAGACGCGATGTGTGTATGTCTGAGTATATGCGTAAAAGAAAGGGATTGATTGATTGATCTTTATTAGCTTTCTCAGCTATTTGTAGTACATAAAATTACATATTAAATTACATTATTATATATATATATATATATATATATATATATATATATATATATATATTCCTTTAACCTACGCTTAAATGATTCAATTTTTTCACTACTTTTTGTTTCGGCTGGTAACGCGTTATACATTTTCACTCTTTTGTAGAACATACTCTTTTGCGCGCTTCTTGTTCTACGAAGTTGTATTGCAATGTCCCCGGCTTGTCGTGTTTGTCTTTCACTCTCATTTCCTATTATTTCTATTCTATTTCTTAATTGATTTGGTAACATATTCTTTAAAATCTTAAAAATAAATATGCACACATTATAATATAGCCTTTGTCTTACATGAACTGCAACGTTTGCAGCATGTGTTCCACTTTGGTATATCTATCACATTGCAATATAACTCTCATGGCTCGATTTTGCGCTATCTGTAATTTATCTAGCTGTGTTTCCCCCATATCTATTAACAACGTGCGCAGTATTCAAAGTGAAACGCTATAATTGATTTATACAATGCACCTGGTATACATTGATATAAATTTACCTATTCTATTTAAAAAACTTGTTTTTTTTCCTATTTTTTTAACATATAATCACAGTGGTCTTTAAATCAGAGTCTATCATCAATAATTATACCCAAGTATTTAATTGTTTCTACTCGCTCTATCTCAGTTCCATCCAAACATTTCAACGCAATATTTCCTTTCAATTCTTTCCTTATACTCCTGACTATCATGTATTTAGTTTTTCCTGCGTTCATTTTCAATTTATTTACATTCATCCATTTTTCTACTATTCTAAATACCATATTCATTTTATTCTCTAATTCCGCACTGCTTACTCCACTTACATATATTAATGTATCATCTGCAAACATTTTTATACTACATTTTTCCGGGCAGACTTTAACTATATCATTTATATATATTATATATTATCATTTATATACAATAAATAATAAAGGCCCTAAAACTGACCCTTGTGGCACGCCATATTCTGTGTCAATCAGTTTTGACGATTTATTATTGAAACGGACCTGTTGTGTTCTATTATTTAAATACGATTTTAACCATTTTAGTACCATTCCTCTAATTCCGTATTGATATAATTTCTCTATTAATCTTTCTCTATCTATTGTTTCGAACGCTCGTTTAAGATCCATAAAAATTACCCCTACCATTTTTCCCTCACTAACTATCAATTTCCATTCGTCGATAACAGTTTGAATCGCCGTTTCACACGAATACTGTCTTCTAAAGCCCGATTGATGTTCCGTTATAATATCATTAGATTCAAGGTACATTTCAATTTGTTTTTTTACTACTAATTCTAATACTTTTTCGAAATTTGGTAGCATATTAATAGGACTATATTCACCTGCTTTTTTTAGCTTTTTCTATTTTTGCTATCGGTATTATTGTCGATGTTTTCCAACTCTCTGGAAAACAATCATCCCCAAAAGAATTATTTATCAGATCGACAAACTCTTCTTTTATTGCGCAAGATGTTACTTTAAGTATGTCACTAGTTATTCCCTCTTCCGTATCTCTTTTTTTTGGCATGCCCGTAACAATTTCCTCTAAATCCTCCATTTTAATCATTTCAAATTTTTCTATAATATTATAATTGTTTTCAATAACATAAATAGTTCTCTTACTCCCCGGACTTCCACTCGTACCTGCACTTGTAAATTTTTCACTATTTATAGATTTTACTATATTATTAATACTATGTATATAATACATATTAAATTTATCAGCTACATTGCACTCATTTATGTCTCCTAATAGTTCAAAATCTACATCTTCTATTTCTCTTCCATGCATTGGCTCACCTCTAATTATTTCTTTTAAAGTTTTCCACATTTTCGGGTTATTCTTATTACAATCTATCATATTTTCATAATATTCTTTTTTCTTTTCTCTAATTAATTTGACTACTACATTTCTTTCACTTTTGAATTGCATCCAATTTTGCTGCGTATCATTGAACAAGGCGTTATTGTATGCTACATCCCTTCTATCAGATGCTACTCTTATATCATTTGAAAACCACTTTTTACCTTTCCATACTTTTGGTATTTTAAATTTTTTCCTAGGTGCTGTACTATCCAATGCATCTACCATAATATCGACAAATTTCTTCGCTCTCTCACTAACTTGTAAACCTTGACATTGCTCTATTTTGTCTTCTATCAATCTATTAAACTCATCTGCATTAAATTTGCTGTAGTTCCTACCGCTAAATTCTCTATATTTACTTATGGTTTTACAGGCGCTTAATATAACTCTTAACCATGCATGATCTGTTATTTTAGGTTCATGTATTACTTGTACTTAAACGTTATTATTAGCAAAACATAAATCTATAATTGTTTGACTGTTCTTTGTAACTCTCGTCGGTTTATTAACATACTGTTTCATACCTAAATTTGCCATTACCGTTTGCAACTTTTTAGAATAAAACGAATCAATCATGAAATCTATATTAAAGTCTCCCATTACCATGCAGTCTCCTTTTATTACTAATTCCTCTATTATATCTTCAAGAAACATCACAAAATCACCGTGCGATGCACTCAGTGAATGATATAGTACCATTACTACACCTTTATACAATTTCTCTTTTACCTCTATTGCAACACACTAACAGTTCGACACTATTTTTTTTACCAATACTATTTCATATTTAATATCGTCTCTTACATATATAATTGCTCCTCCTGTATTTCTATTTTCTGCGTTACATCTAATTATAGAATAACCTGGCACGTTCACTTCACTATCTTCAATTTCATCCGTCAGCCTAGATTCTGACAGTGCTATGATTGCTGGATTTACTTTCTTCATAATCTGATGTTGTATCTCATCTTTATATGCTGTCAAACTTTGCGCATTTGTATACAATATCAGCTCCTCTTCTTTCTGTAACTGCTATTTGTTGTCCTCCCAGCCTCTTCTTCTCCTCTTGTATCACTTTTATATGTCGGACATTCTGGATCAAGTGCGCCATGCTCATCACTTATCTTCAAATTGTATGTTTGAATTTTAAACATACAGTTTACGCATTTTTTCTTAGTCACTTTACATTCAACTGCTTTATGATTTCCTGCACAGTTGTGGCATGTCTCATCTCTTGTAGAATTTTTTGCAATATGATAATAACCCCAGCATTTAAAACATATTTTGGCATTAATATGATTAAATACAGGACACTTTTTCCATCCTACATTTATTTTTCCTTTATTTAACAATAACTCATATGTTTTCTCATCTGTTTCAATTATTACGACGCCTTCTTCTCTTTCTCTTCTTCCCGATTGATTACAGCTTCTTTTCTCCTTGATTATTTTCTTTATTATTCGTATCTGAAATTCCTTATTTACTGCAACTTTATTCTGCTTCTTGATTGTATCTATTAACTCATTATCATTCAATTTTATGTCTTCTTCATCGATATTGACTATTTTTATCTTAGGTTTCATTTGCGGCGACTCAGTAACTTTGAAATTTTCACCCAACTTAGCTTGGGACAGAGGGAGGGAGGGAGAGAGAGAGAGAGAGAGAGAGAGAGAGAGAGAGAGAGGGAAAGAGAGAGAGAGAGAGAGATATAACCGTCTCCGTGCGACAGCGACGCTCCTTCGATTGTCATTGACATTGTTGTCAACTTCAGATCGATCGATATATTGATTTTTCGGTTCAGCTGAGGGAATCAATCAATATTTCTTAAAACACGCGTGCTATTACGTTTTCGAAACTATTGCATTCACGATGTGAAGGAAAAAATTTGGGAAAATTAATTTTTATTTTGCTCACAATGAGATGTTTCAACGTGAAAATGTATTGGTTGCTCTGAAAAAAGCGGATTGACTAAAAAAAATTTTATAGCAGATGCTCGGAATATCCGCCGTCTATCCTAACGCAAGCTTTCATACGTCTTACTAAATTTTTTTCGACATTCTCCATTACTTCTTCGTCGATATTCCAAATAGCAAATCGTAATTTTGTCTCCAGATCTTTTGTATCTTCGGGAAGTGTTTTATAAATTACTTCCTTACAATATCCCTATAAAAAAATCCAGAGAGTTGAGATCCGGAGATCTTGCGGGCCAACGTATTGAGCCGTATCGATCCATCCAGCGTCCGGGAAAATTCTTGTTTAAGTAATTCGTAACGATCCTGGCGTTATGTTAGTCCAGTAAAATTAGACTTTGGAAATTAACTAATTGTAAGTGGCACTTTCTCTTCACCAAAATGTTCGGAAGGTGATCAGAAATAAAATGTGTATGTTTGAGACTCGCGATTAGTTTCGGAAAGTTGCAAAAAAAGACATAAACATGAGAAAAAGAAGTTTTTCGCCACGAAACATTTTACAAAAAAAAGTTTTAAATGAAAAATGTAGGTTTTGAAAATCTACAAAATGAGCCGCGATAAGTTAAAATCGGTTCACGCATTTAGTTGCAAACAAATTAAAACCGTCAAAATAGGTCTTTTTTCACTTATTTATTACTCATAAAGATTTGACGATATGGCTTTAAAAATGTGGTACGATATGGCCCTCGCGATGATAAAAAAATGTATAAAACTCTAGCTTTAGCTCGAAGTCTTTATTAGTTTTTGCAAAAAGCTATTTGTTTATTAAAAACTTTTCTCCGAAGAAATTAATTTCTTCAGCTTTGGCAAGTGGCACAGTAACTAATTTAGTTGCTTTTTATTCTTTAAGAGTTGTACTATCATGTACAATTTGGAACAAAGCGATTTTTATAATTTAAACTATCGAAAAATGGCTGCAAAAAGTAGGTATGTTTTTTTCTTCTTAATAAATGGAATAACTTTTTTAATTTTTATCATAGAGAATCGGCGTAAAACCTAATCAATAGCTTTTATTTTTACACAAATTTAAAAAAAAATTTATTCTACGTCTATTTACAACCAAAATAACTTCTTTTTTTTTTTTAAATTTACTGTAGCTCTGATTGTTAACATTAAGAGCTGAAACTTACTTCAAGTCTAGGAGAAGAGTTGAATTTACTGTTTCTAACTATAACTTGTGACCGTGTATATAATTTTATTAATTACTGGGAAAGCTCCTTTATATAATTTTTGGCCGGTGGACTGGCCTACGGCACACCTTTGGCACGATCGCTTCTATTGATCAGAATTTTCCTCCTCGATGACGGTAATTTTGGGCGCCAGGCGCGAAAATCCGCGCCGTCTCAAATTAACACGATTCGTATGTTCCGCGAAAAATCCTAAAGTAATTACGACCACAACGGTAGCTACAACAGCTAGCCAGCACATAAACGATAGAGGGGAAGGGAGGGGGGGGTGCGTAAGGAACCGTACGGAATCGAGAATCGATAGTTTGTGAGCGTGAAATCTTTCGATGAAATAGACATAATTATTAAATATAAAGATTCAATGTATTTGACAATGAATAAGTAAAACGGATATGGTATTTACAGGAAAGTCTAATTTGACCGACAGGTATCGGAGAGAGTTATTATATTTTAAATGCGACAACTAGACGTAAAAGTCGCACGCTCTGGGCACGTGAAGGGCGCGTGACGGCGCGATGCCGCGACCGAGAGGTATCGAATTACACTTGATTTTAGAGAATCTTGGATATTGCCGTAAATCGCTCGCGGCTTATTAAGGTCGCGGCGATCATACAGATAAATATTTCGATGAAATGTAGTAAGCCTCGGTCCCGAATCGTTAATTGCGCTAATTGATCTACAATAGAACTAGCAGGAATGCGCGTAAACATGCGCGGTCGGCACGCATCGACCTTCGCTATCGATCACCGCGATACTTATTCTACGCAATATACGTGTGAAATTCTTCAAATACGCAGGATGCACGAACTCGACGTTATTTTGTTACAGGAAATTAAACACTCGGATGAATTTCGACTACATAAATAGTTCCCGGATCGCGAGTCGATAAGCGGCACGGGATATTAAAGTCGCATGCGGTACGCCTACATGAGCTCGCTTCTCAACGGATAAACACGGCAATTATTATTTCAAAATTCGACAACTACACAACAATTAACGCGACGATACAAATGTGACTTTCGGCGGCGTATCGAGAGAGACGTTATGCCCTTTTACGACTCGGACGAAATGAGGCCCCTCGCAAATTCCAACAACGATACGGCAACAATTACGCGACGGCGGAATATGATCTGTCCGTTAATCGCGACAGCTAAAAATACGACAATTGCGACAGGGCACGTTCGTCCGAATCGTGTGAGTTACCGGTCTGGCGGCCTTACAATATCCTTCCGCTTCAGTCTTCCGGTCTTCTCGCTCGGGATCTCTGTAAAGTCGGGTCGATAGGCCTGTCGTCCTCGATCGCTCGCCGAACAGTGACGAGCGTGAGGCCTGCGGGAGACACGCCGACGACGTCGTGCGTAATTAGGCCACCTGTGGCGCTATCGTGGCCCTTAGGGCCAATCACGGCCGTCTCTTCTCGCGGCCGATTCGATTCTTCTTATTGATCTTCAATTTTTCGGTTCCCGCGAGGCAACTTCCTGGGGCGGCTTGTCGGCAGCTTCCGGTCGGCTCGGTCCGGTGCCCTTGGCTTCCTCGGACCCCATGGTTGAGTCAGACCTTGTAGCTCCATGGTCGGGGCTCCAATGCTCAATACGTCGGGAATGGCCATTCCCTTGACCGTTTCTTTCCGGTCCTTCGCCCCCGGTCCGATCCTGCGGATAGGAACCTTTTAACGGCAGCCGATGTTTCCACCGATTCATAAATTATTAAATAAAATGTACAAGTCTTACCGGGTAACCTCTCCTTATTTCTTGATCTCCGCTCGCCGTCGTAACCAGGCTCCCCGGATCCCTGTAGCTCGATCCAGAAGATGCTGCCATCAAACTCGCAAATAACGCGCGCAAATAAAAATCGAATTTCGTAGGGCGCTCTCTCTATAATAGGAGGACGCAGGCCCCGCGAAACCCTTCCTGATCGGGCCGTTCGGCCCTTGTGACGGACGAAAGAAAAACGTCACGTCACAAACTTTAAAAGTTTAGTTTATGCAATGTTATAAAGTTGCGACGTACGAGCAAAACGGTGTATGGTGATGGAATGGGGAAGCGACACTCGACGCGGCCCGCTGCTTCGCATACGCGCGTGATATCGAATTTGCGTCTTCAAACTGCTGAAACTTGCATTAGCTCAGCAATAAATTAACGTAAAGCGATGATTTTTTTTCAATCTGGGGTAGCTTGTCGAGCTCTTTACAAATAACATAACTATTATATTTTTTTTCTAAAATTATATATAAGCTCAAAATTTTTAGTTTTTTGACTTTTAATATTTTATTTCTGTTGAACCAAGCAAATCGAAACGTGAAAACAGAACAATAATTGAGTGTGCGCGTACGTTGCTAAAAGCAAATGATTTACCAGTATCACTGTGGACTGAGGCAGTTAATACAGCCGTGTATTTACAAAACCACATATTATCGTCGGGAAAGAAAGAAAAAAAACTTCTAGTGAAATTTGGACGGGAGAGAAACTCGAGTACGGTCATATGAGAGTGTTCGGGTCGGAAGCGTTCGTACATGTGCCCAAAGTTTACGAAAAAGTTTGATGTGAAGTCAAAGAAAGTGTTGTTTGTGGGATACGAGAGAGACTCGAAGAACTATACAGTGTATGATCTCGAAACGAGGAAGGTGTCGGTATCAAGGAACGTCGTGTTCAACGAGGTAAGTAAAAGTGAAAACACGTGTGAAGAAAGAGACACGATTGTACTAGTTGACAGCTTCAGTGATAGTGATAAGGACTATGGCGAACCAACGGTTGGTAATATACCGTTAGAACGAGCAGTTGGTAACTCAGGAGCTGGAAATCGAAAAAATGAACAACAGTTATCACTGATGAAACTTCGTCAGTTGAGAGACAGAAGAAGCATTAAACGACCCACACGATACGAATTACATCTCCACGAGCTACATTTAGCTGAATACGATACCCCCGGTAATTTCAGAGAGGCGATAAAAAGTAAGGATTCAACGAAGTGGATCGAGGCAATTCATGAAGAGAGCTGGCAGCGCACGAAAAGAGTATAAATTAGACGCACGATCGATGCTGCAATCAATTAGCCTGCGCTTATCAACGATTATCAATAAGCGCGAAGAAAATATGGCAGCGTACACAAGTCAAGAATTCTACGACATGCTGATGGCACTTGGCAAGTGTCACGGGCAGCAGAACCAAGTTGCAAGAAGATACGCCGAATTGTATCCAAACTGAAGATATCCATTGGGTCACGTCATACTTGCAACAACTCAAAGACTGTACGATACTGGCAATGTCCTGCTGAACAAACATGATACTGGGAGAGATCGCGACGTTAGAAATGTACGGAAGACGGTTAAAGTCACACGTGCTTTGGAGGATGATCCCGAAACAAGTATTCGAGTATTGCTCGAAAACAAGATTTATCTTGTACAATCGTACCAAGAATATTAAAAGAAGAAAAGTTGTACGCGTTTCATTATACACGCGTGCAACATTGACTAACAGATTACCCTGCAAGACGAACGTTTTGCGAAAATTTTCTGCGAAATGTCGATCGAGATCCTACCTATTCCTTTTGTGTGATATTCAGCGATGAATCGTTCTTCACACAGGAAGGAATTTTTAATATGCATAATATGCGCTTTTGGAACGAAAAAAATCCCAGAGTCACGTGACAAAAAATGAAAGAGACCTTTTTTGTGCAGAATTTTAAGACAAACATCTTTTATTTAAAACATTTTCTCGTATCTGCATTCGTTTTCGAGAAATTCAGTAAAAAAGTTTTGAGGATAGTTTTAAATATTAAGCAATAGGGGATGGAGGAGTCAAAAAACTATTTTGACTAATTCTAGTCAAATCCCCACTGTTATCAAAGAAGTATTGATTTTCTTTTTGTGTCTACAGTGCTTGGACAATATTGGAAATATTGAGAATTTGATCACTTTGACTCCCCGTATCTCCAAAACTACCCCTATGCTCAACTTAAATTTTTTCTGAGATTAATGTCTCATCATATAGAACTGTTTGGCATATAGTTTGATTTGAAATTCGAGGGCGAAAAAACGTGTGTTTTTGGGGTTACTCTTTAGTAAGACGCATGAGAGCTTGCGTTAGGATGGACGGCGGGCATTTTGAGCATCTGCTTTAAAATTTTTTTTAGTCAATCCGCTGTTTTCAGAGCGACCAATACATTTTCACGTCGAAACATCTCATTGTGAGCAAAATAAAAATTAATTTTCCCAAATTTTTTCCTTCGCATCGTGAATGCAATAGTTTCGAAAACATAATAACGCGCGTTTTTTAAGAAATATTGATTGAGCCGGAATTATTGATATTAATTGACTCTCTCAGTTGAGCCGGAAAATCAATATATCGATCGGTCTGAAGTCGTCGACAATCGAAGGAGCGTCGCACGGAAACGGTTATTTCTCTCTCTCTCTCTCTCTCTCTCTCTCTCTCTCTCTCTCTCTCACTCACGCTCTCTCTGTCCCTTTCTTTTACGCACACACTCAGCATACACACATCGCGTGTATCATACAATCAGCTGATTGCAGCGTCCTACGGCTGGCGACCCGGAACAACTTTTGATTATTAAAGTAACGTTATTTTGAGGAACACGTATTTCTGACGAAATTCTAAGATATTTTTTTCTTTACCAAAATTTTATTTAAAGCATAATTTTATGTTATAAGATAAAATAGTTAGCGACTCATGCGGCGGTAATCCCCATCGGATGGTTAGCTGCGCCCGTGCTCGCGGCGCGCTGCGTCGCTCCTGCTTGCCTTCTGTGCTCGACGCGTAATTTGCTAACTATTTTTGCTTATAACTCAAAAACTACGCTTCAAATCAAATTTTGGTAAAGGAAAAATTGTCTTAGAATTGTGTCAGGAATACGTTATTTTATGAACGGAAGTTTATTCCAGAACACCTTGTATATTAGCTGGTTTGTTTCTTCTAAAAGTAAATTTCTTTAAAACACCTAGGAAACATTTAGTTGAAAGATCCATGCTACTTCTAGATGAACTGCCTTAACAGCTAGGCATACGAAAACAACGATGTATAACTTTATAACTTTAGCATTGCGTCGTTTCGCTTCTCTGACTTGAAATGGTGCACAAAAATCGATTCCTACACTTGTGAAAGGACGTGGTTGAACTCGTGGTCCGGGCAGATTGTCCATAATTGGTTGAATAGGAACTGGATTGGCTTTGAAGCAGTTGACGCACATGCGAATTGTTTGACGTACAATTCTTTGTCCACTTAATGGCCAGAATCTTTGCCGAATTGAGGTTAATGTTGTTTGAGCTCCGGTATGTAACAATCTTAAATGCTCTTGTTCGATTAATTTTGTAGTGAAGGGATGCTTGAATGGTAACACTCATGGATGTTTTGCTGCACATGATAAGTTTGCTTCCTGAAGTCTACCTCCTACTCGTATAGTACCTGTAGAATTAGGAAATGGATTAAGCAACAAGAGTTTGCTGTCTCTTGGCAAAAGCTTGTTGAGCTCCAGGGCTTTGAATTCTCTTGTGGGAAGGAACACTTCTGAATTCTCTTAACTAAGTGTTGCATAGCTGTGTTTAATTCTGTTGTTAATAGAGCATTCTTGCTCTTGGATTGAGTCCTTTTATTTTTATACAATTATTGCTAAAGCGTAGACAATAAGCATTGATGATTTGGATTAATTTGTTAAATGATGAATATCTGTTGCACAGATCGAGTATGTATTGGCTCGCTGGTTGAACTGACGCTATGAGTGCTGTTTTGCGTTATTCAGGTACTTCCTGCTCGTTTGAAGGTATCCAATTGATGTACTTATGAGACACCTGTGAAAGCTTGGATGGGCCGTTCCACCAAAGGTCAGATTGAATTAATAGTAATGATGATAGTCCTCTTGAAATTATGTCCGTAGGGTTATGTGAAGATTTCACATGATGCTAATTGCTCAGGTCTGATAGCTCTGGTATAGCATTGACTTTATTTGCCACAAAAGTAGTCCTCCTTTTGAGATGTGATGAGATCCAAGTTAATGTTATGGTTGAATCTGACCTAGCAGACATGATTAATTTGATCTTAAGGATTTGTAGGATCTTATCAGTCAATTGGGCTGATAATAACGCAGCACTTAATTTCAGTCGGGGCAATGATACAACCTTTAACGGAGCAATACGTGATTTTGCACATAAGAGATTTGTTTGACGATGATTGTTAGAGTCTATACTGCTAAGATAGATACATGCTCCATATACTCTTTCACTCGTGTCGTTAAAACTGTGTAATTCTATTAAAGTTGTATTTGTTTGTACAATTACCTTGCGGGCAATTTGTAATTGATTTAATTGAGGTAATTCTGACTGATACTGTTGCCATTCTGTTTGTATGTCGAGAGGGACTGATTCATCCTAATCATTTCAGACCAAAAAAGGCGTGCTACTACTCTTCTCTCCTTCTTCCTCCTTCCACTAGCGCACAGCGCCTCCAGGGCGCTGCCAGTCTCAACGTTCAAGATTCAATAAAAAGAATTCAAAATTGACAAAGCAAAACTCAGGGCAATCAAATGTTATTGTTAAAAACATTTAATAACTGGAATTATATTCTTTTTATAAATCTTGATTTATATATATGAGCTGCTTTTTTTATATGTACTGGTAATTTCTTTATCCATCATGTTTCATGTAAATGCAACTGGCGCTGTTTTTATCAAATAAGGTGCGATAATAGCAACATCAGGATCAACACTTGCTTCGAGGTGTTCAGGTCCTCCACCAGTTACCATTCGTCCTTGTCTTTCTTTGGTTTACAAAATTAAAAATAATACAATTATACAATTATAAAATGTATTATTAACTAGAATTATTAATTAGAAATTTTAAAATTGTCATTGTTTTACCTCTTGAGAAATCAATGCAGATTGATTATACGTAGTGCAAACTTTCCATGCTACTTCTTTGTCTTTTATTGTATTAATATTACTTTTCTAAATTTCTATAATATGCTTAAAACAATCAAATATTTGTAAAAAGACTTTTTTTTCCATTAGTGTATAATGTTTGTTCCTATTGGAACTTGGTTGCGTGTTATTAGAATTGTGACATCCTGTAAATATGTTTCAAATATAAAAGATTTTAATGTGAATGCCTCGTTACATTATAATGAATTATAATGTAACGAGGCACCCCCGTTACTAAAAACCTCGTCCATTCCCGATCGACCATCAGCCGGAAGTCCGCTGCCCGGTGAACACCGACCGGGCAAAAGTGGAGGCGCGGTGCGCCCTTTTTTAAACTAGCGAAACTCTCGGCTGTTACGACTGTAGGATCTCGGCGAGCGAGAGACTAATTGTAAGTCCCGCAAGGGTACCGTCCGACCGCCGCCGTAAACACCCGAACGCGCAACGTGGTGTCGATGCCGAGGTCCTGAACTCCGCCGACTAAACGCGGAAAATCTCGAGGTCATAACAGTGTTCGAATTTTTAACCGAACCTTCCAGAACAATTATTTAACGATAATTGTTCTGCAAGGAGAAGCCGAGAACTAAAGAGAGGGGCAAACGAGCTCGAATAAAAAGGGCCACAGTTTTATTAAGGCCCACCTTCAGGCCTAGAGCTCTGATTCTGCCGACCACATGCGTCACCGTCACCCCTGTAAGAGCGATGATGCTCTTATATTTAATTTTCCTCCCGTCATGACCATGGTGTCATCAGCGTAGTACACCACGGCCACGCCCGGAAGAAGGGTGCCCCGTAACACCCAGGGAAGGTTCCGCAGGAAAGGTACTAGGACCGACTCCTGCGGAACCCCCCTACAGGTCTTCCTTCTTCCCATAACGCCGAACCACCCCGGGTACTCTACCCACCTGTCTCTCAGGTCGCGGACTGCAAGTACACGGCTACCCCATGGTACTTGAGGGCCTGCCGTATAGACTTCCAGGGGAGAGAGTTTAACGCGTTGGCGATGTCTAAAGACACCAAAGACGCCAACAACCTCTCCTCCCGGGAGACTGTCGCGTCCGAGAGGGAGCCTTAGCACGCTTGATGGCGTCAATTGTCGATTGGCCCTCTCGGAACCGAAATTGGCAGTCCGCCAAGTCCGAGCCCGTCCGAGACAGGTGTTGTCTGAGGCGGGCAGCTACGCTATGCTTAAAAAGCTTGCCCACATCATCCAGCAAACAAATGGAGCGGTACGCCGCGGGAAACCCCGCGGGCTTATCCTCTTTCTGGAGGAGCACCATCCTCGCCGTCTTCCAAACCGAGGGGAATACCCTTCGTTCGAGGCACCTGTTAAACAGGTGCCTCACGTCCTTTCCTAGGACCTCCATGGCCAAGGCCACAGCCGTCGAATCCCATTCGGCCCCGGGACTGTCTTTTTGAGCCGGAGCCTACGCGAGACCCCACGAAGCTCCTCTTCCGTCACCCCCAGTTCCTCCGTCCATTTACCCTGACACTGGATGGGGTATGTCCCCAGACGGGCCACCTCTCCCTCATCCACTGGGAATAAAGCAGAAACAACCTCGTCTAGGGTCTGGGGGGAGAAGGACCTCTGCCCCCCTGAGGACATCTTTTTACGGACTATCCTGTATGGGCGCCCTCATGGTCTTGATCGACCGTTTCTATGAGGTCCTCTTATGCCTTGGCCTTGACCTTCCCAATGGTCCGTTGCAGGAGCTTTCTTCTCCTTGTACTCATCCCGTAACGGTGCCGCTGTTGTCTCGTTTTCACGACGACGACGACATCTTAAGTACCGGCGGCGCGCGATTACAATCCTTATGGAGTCTCGCGAGATCGGGCGACCACCAGTGCACACTTCTCTTTGCAGGGGCTTTTCTGATCCGGGGCATTGCCACGTTACAAATTTCCGTGAGCGCGCCCCGGAATCTAACCGCCCCTGCGTTGGCATTGTCGTCGTCTGGTCTGAACACGCCTTTTGTCCAGATCTTGACAACAGCGGCTGTCATCAGGAGGTCCTGGTCCAATTTTTTCTTAGACCATTACAGTGAGGGACCACTCCCGCTCTATGGATGGATGTCCGGCCTTCGGCCGAGCGTGGGTCGGACACCTCGTATCTTATGATACAATGATCCGACCCCGATTCTTCGTTCTGCTCGACTCTCCAACCGGACACCATGCGCGTTACCTGGAGGCTTCCAAACGTCACATCTATAACGAATCCCCCGTTCCAGCGTACGCATGTGAGGGCTTGGCCTCTGTTTAGTATTACTAGACCGAGCCTTTCCATCCACTTCTCGGCAGTCACGCCTCTCGCGGTGGTAATAGGAGAACCCCACGCACTAGATTTGGCGTTGAGGTCTCCCGCCATCAGCACCGGGCAGAGCAGATGCCTCCTTAATATGAGGTCCACCCAGGTAATTTTCAAAATCGGCGTGACTCCTATTGGGCGAAAAGTACCCACCACGATGATCTTTTCTCATCTCACCTCTGCGAATGCTTGTCTCCTCTCAATACATGAGAGGGGGAGGGATCCGCTTCTACCAATCACGGCCACCGTCCAGATCCCCTATCCAGTTCGTCCTGTTTGTTGGAACTGTGTACGGCTCGGTAACCACCGCCAGGTCTATCAACCACTCCGCCATGTTCTGCGTTAACAAATCCTGCGCAGTGACGGAGTGGTTGATGTTAACCTGGAGGAGGCGGTGGATTGACATTCTAGCTCAAGTCCATCGCTTCCCCCTGGCTCTTCTTTTTTTGGGGGCCTTTCTATCGCAAGAAGAGAGGGCTTGTTGCCCTTCCCCTTCTTTCCTTTCGACGAAGAGGACTTGGGAGGTACCGGCTGTGGTTTCATGCCAGTAGCCTTTACTTTTGCCTTCCTCTCGCCTCTTTTCTTCTCGAGCTTTCTTTGCCCTTCCTTCACGTTGCTATACCCTCTTCCTACCACCACCACTCTTCTTACCTGGAGGGAGAATGCAAGCCTTGCCACCTAATCGGTGTCCCGATGGATGGCCAAGGTCTTCGCAAAGCGAGCACTTAGGAGCACTTTGCAGGTGGAAGCCTTGTACTCTGGTTGACCGCAGCGGTAACACTTATCGTTGCTGTCGACTTCTTCCTTGCACATTGCCCTCACATGCCCATATTTGAGGCATTTATGGCATTGCAGTGGGCGGGTCTACAACAGTTCGACCCGCGCCACTGCCCATCCTATCTTTAGTTTATCTTTCGCGACGGTCTTGTACATCGCCGCTTGGGGACATTGCAACCAGGCGCTGAAGAGCCCGGATGGAGTCTTTTTAATTTCCTTCACTCTGATTTCCGATACCCGGCATGCACCTGCTTTAGCCACAGCCGTTGCTATGGTCTCTGCGGTGGCTGACTCCACCAGGCCGTGAAGCTTGAGCTCAGCTCTGGCCACCGGCCTGATGACCTTTATCTCGTCCCCTATGGCTTTCATCAGCTTGGACGGCAGTGCGTCCGCCCTGGGGGCACTATTCCTCCCCGGGACCTCCAAAATGAGGCCCTTGGTTTTGGTCCTTTTGAGACGGAGGTATTCTGCCGAGGGCCAGATCGACTTTTTTTGGTCGCTCTCCTCAGCACTTCCGCCATTGTCGGCTGGTTCTCGCCCTCCTTAGGAGAGACGGTGATGACGATCGCTGCCGACTTCTTGGCCGGCGGCGTTTTTTGGTTCTACTCTTCTTCGAGGGAGCAGTCCCGGCTTTCGCCACCGGTACCTTTTCCCTTGTACTGGGGGAGTATTAGCAGGGGCCATCGGATTTGGGTTAGGTTTTCCTTCTCTTTTGGCCCTTCTGCTGACTACCTGACTCCACGACTCCCCCTCCGCAGGAGTCAGGGAAAGCCATTTCTTGAGCGGGAGTAGCTGTCTTCTTCTTACCTACTTTTGGGGCCCCGGGTGTTGCCGGTCTTTTTATCGGCTGGGATTGAGCTCCGGCCACACTCCCTTTTTTCCCGGTTCCCTTGGCCTTTTTTGAGATCATTTTCGATGCCTTTAACTTAGCAGGCTCCGTCGGAGGCCCCGCCGAGCGAAGGGGAGGTCTTATCTTTTTCTCCGGCATGAGGCGATTCTCGATGTCGGCAAAGCTGGCCGCCACCATATCACCTACCTGCCGGAGTATGTCCGCCGTCAAACTCTCCAATGAGGATGCCATCCCGGTATTATACCGTCTGTCCCCGAAGTGGAGGGTTCTTCCTCAGTTTCCATGTCCACAGGCGCCACCTCCATCTCAAACTCGTCATCCAGCGGGAGAGGAGTGAGATGGGGGCTCAAGTCCGCTTTAGGGACGGTCTTGCCCTTACCGCGGGCTACCTTAGCTTTCCTGGTTTTCCAGGAGCTAGAACTTCTTCCCTCTTGTCCCCCTCATTTACAGAGGGGGCAGAGAGTTCGCCCCTGGTATTGCCCGCTATACTGGGACTGAAAGCTGAGGCAGAGTCTAGTACCGAAGGTGCTTTATTGCCCTGATCTTCAGCTTTAGGTTCTCTATTTCTTTACGGAGAGCAGCCCTCTCCGTCTTTGTCGCTTCTAGTTCCTCCCTGAGAGCCTTGTCCTCCCTCTCAAGGTCTCTGTTCTTCTTGGACGATGAGAGGGCTTCCAGTTCCCTGGTGAACATCGCAATGGTCTCCGTTCCCATCCGGAGGAACTTGATGTACATTCCCTTGAGATTCTTGGAGGTTTTTGCCACCCTCATGATGGTGTCAAGGGAGTCCTCCACCTCTCTGAGAAGTTCCAATCTCTTGGGTTTGTCTTCTTCTTCCCCGTCGATCAGAAATCCACTTTTCGACATGTCTTCTTGATCTCCCTCTTATCCGCCTCGTGTATAAGGAACCTTTTCTGTCCTGAGTTCCAGCGCCTTCTCTTGGGCTTTTATAAGCTCTTTATTGGCCTTTTCCAAGCTAACCTTTTCGTTCTGGGCTGGAAGCGACCGGCGTCGTCACGTTTTTGGCCCGGAGCCTGGCTGAGATTCGGCGAAGGGTTCTTCGGACACCCGCAGTCCTTTCCTTGTTTTCATTATCCGCCAGCATCTTCTCACGGGCCTCCAAGAGGTCAGCGGAGTCTGGGGCGTAGGTGAAGGTAGGTAGTTGACGTCCCCGGAGGGCTATCCACTTCCACCTCAGTCCTCGTGTCCGAACCCTCCATGTGTGTCCTCTTTCTGGCCTCATCCTCCTCCGGAGAGGCTGGCCTCTTGGGCTTCTTGCCCCAAGTGGGCTTTCCAGAGGTAGAGGGCCGAGGCACGCCTCTTCCTCTCCCGAACCCCATCTCCTCCCTTGAGAGAGGGCAGAGGAGGAAGTTCTTCTGACAGATAGTGATACAAAGAGGCTTCTTCGAAGTTGGGCATGGTCTTCGTCACCACGTGGCGCTTGAGGGCCACCACGCATTTGACTCTGGGGAGTGCCTTGGCTAAGATCTTTCCATCGATGTCCACCGCCCTCTCCATCTCTTTTGAGGTGAGCCTTCTTGTTCTCAATTCTCGACGCATTCGCTAAAATATATTCAAAGTTATTTTCCATTTCTTCTTAATGATCCTTCTCTCCGTTGCGGCTCCGTCACCCGGGTATATTTTTACCGGTCACGGGGTGTCCCGAAACATGACCGGCAACACCTCAACGACCGGCCCTTAAGTTTCTCCGGGGGGGGGGTGACTTATGGCTCTGGCCGGGGGGATGTTACATCCTCGGCACAGGCCTCCAGCCCCTTACTGGCCCATGGGAGTTTTTACGTTTCCATGGGTTTTCGGGGGTTCCGAGCCTCCGACCTCTCGGATACCGCAACGGGTGACGTCACCCGGGAGGCCCGAGAAGGGCACACTGACGGTGCACCGCTTCGAGAGGGCAAACGGTCACGGTGCACCGTTGGGCGCCCATACTCGCTGCCGAGCCCTGACCTCAGAATACGTCCGAGCGGCCCCGGCAGCCGGACTGACCCGGAGTCGTCGGGTTAGTCCGGCTTATGCCCGCTACGACCCGCGCTGGCCCCCTCCGCCGCCCCGACCTCGATTTCGGAATACGTCCGAGCGGCTCGGAAACGGCCTGTCCCTCCACTATGGGACGCCGAACACCCCCATCGCTGGGAGAGTCGGCACCTACATCCCCCCGAGGGATGCCGCACAGCAGGAGCATCCACCGTGCAGAAACCCTCACCGCCGGGAGCACCTGGCCTTGTGTCACGGGCGGGGAGCGAGCTCCCCCTGCCGTGCCACCGGGCAATTGCAGTCAGGGCCGCCAACCTCTACCGTTGATTGAGACAGAGTCTCTAAGGGAGTCGCCGAGCTCCCGAGGGTTTTTATCCCCTATCTTTAACCTATCGAACGCGCTAAGACTCATTAAAAAAACGATTTTTAAGTTGGCGTCATCTCCTTGTGAGTTATCTGTCTTTTTAAAATAATTTTAGCCGGTCACTACTCGAACATGCCCATCAACATCAAGATGAGTCGCAATAATGCGGGCAAGTTTCTATTTGAAGGGTGGTAACAAATTGTTTTTGAGTAAGACAAGATCAGCTTTTAATAAGTTGTAGTCTAGGTCAAAATATGAGATACATATTTTTTTATACATGCTCATACGGTCGTTAAGGAGGTGAAACACACTCTTGAAAAAAATTAGTTTTTATATTTCTGAGCAAATACCGTCGAAACGGTAAGAGATATAAAAGTTTCTAATAAAAGTTTTATGGTTTTTAATGTACCTTAAAACTGCATAATCAGATTTTTCGAAATTCCTCCTTCCTCTCTTAATTTTTGAACTTTAAAATTTGTCTTATAGCAAAACTTATAATATTTATAGTTCTCTTTGAATGTTAGCATACACTTTGAGGGTGAACAAAAGAATTGTGCTTCAGATCGCTCAAGAAGTGCACAGTAAGACGGTGCACCCGTTTAAACCAGCAATTTGGTGCAAAATTGACTCTCGGATAACGTCGAGCTGTTTTGGTTCAAGGACTTCTGACCTCCTAACAGCCCGACTTGAATCCCTTAGATTATTATGTATGGGAAGTTATTAAAAAGGTTATTAACAAGTCGAAACACTCTAATATGGCTTCCTTCTGGATCGCTACTGAAGCAGCGTTTGCAGAAATGGACCGCGCACATTTAAAAGCCGCGCGCAAGCGATTTATGAATAGAAAAGAAAATAATGGCACAGAGAGGTTATACTGAATAAAAGGGCTTCTGAAAAAACCTACCAACATGTATATAAAAGCATTTTTTTGTATGTTTCATGTTGGATTTAATATGTGTCTTTTTCGAAAAAACTTTTTTTGTTCGGATTCTAGCGCCGCAACCTATATGCACATAATAAAATTGTATTCCGAGATCATATTTTTCAGAAATAAGTTAGCAATACCTCTATATTGCTATACGCGTGTCTTATTCGTATGTGCTCATGGTGTTCGCTAGCGACAATTCTTTCTTTACAATATCAGACAACCATGAATTATCATAAATGAAATTATTAAAAATAATTTATATAATATTGTGGGCGCTTTACTTTATCGCGGACCTTGCTTGGTCCTAACGTACGCAGAGGGAAGTGTGTGAAGGTGGTAATAGCCGATATGATTTATATTATTGTCTCATTTATTCTATGTACAACTATTTACATCTTTGGTGGCCCTTACGGGCCGGTCAAGGCGTGCATGCGAGTCCTTATGCGATTCGCTCGCGCCAAGTAATCCGTGGCTTGGCCTTGGTACTCCTAACAGGTCCCCAGTGATGTAGGCTGTTATTGTTAGCGTCTACCTTCTCCGTAGATTCCGTAGGAGTTGTCGTCCCTTTTGTGGCAAAGGTTGTCTCCCAGTCGCTGGAATACTGGGTGCCAGTCGTCCTGATGCTGCTGTCGCGTTGGACCCCTCTTTCGGTGGTGGCCGGTCCGGCTTGAGTTCCCCGGTTTATTGCGCTGGGTGTTGTTTGCGTGGCCTTGTCCGTGCTCTGTGGCCTTTCTGGCGACGGTGGCAGCGGCGACAACAGTTGAGGGTATCTCCCTTGGTAGGACGGCGACGTGTAACGTCAGACTCAGATGTCCCACTGCTGCAACAGGGCTCTAGGCGGCCTGGTCCTTGCGTTGCGTGGCAGCTCGACCTCGATGAGCCTCCACGGCAAGAGGGAGAATCCCACTCTCCTCGGCAGCTGTAGTCTCTGGTCGTCCGGCGATTCCGGTTGTTTCCTTGGAGACCCGGGTGATTGGGGCGTAAGGAGCGGACGTGGAATCCGGCTCGGCCTGTCCGTCAACGCTTGACTGGTTTGCAAAATGTAGAGCGTCCTCGGCACGTGTACTCGTTCGTTGCTCGTGGAGCTCTGGTTTGCCGGTGCTCGGCGCGCGGCTTTTATATCCCCGGACGCGGAATTCGCGAGAATTGGGCTCCGTGATTGCGCCGCGTAGCAGCGCGCTTCGGAGTTGTACTGTGTGCGCGCGTGGGCCGTGTAATGCCGGTTGCGCGTCTTCAGGTGTGGTGACAATGTCGCCACAATATATTCAAATTTTTATATAATATATGTATTTATATATTATAATAATTATGTTATATATATATATTATAGCAATAAATAATTTACTCATATGACAAAAATAATATATTTTTATCAATTAAAAATAAAACTGATCGAATAAGGAAAATCTCTTTGACAAGATGTCTAAAGTCAATTATTATAGATCATTCGATAGTATGCATAAATAGATGCATACAATGATTGACAGAATAGGATATTTTTATTTATAATGGCATGTAGCGGAACACATACTATTACGGATTATATATAAAAACATCATTACATATCAAAGTGTTTCGTCCTGTAGACTTCACGATTCTTTCTTTTCGAGAGGAATGCATAAACATTTAGAGATAATGATTCTAAGAACTCTCTACGGCGAAATATCAAACCGTGAGAGCTGTCACTTTAGTCACACTCCACGAATATTACGTTACGGGGATAATAAAATTTTTAACAAATCTCCGTAAGGCGAGACCAACTCTAAATAAGACAACCAAAGAAGTCTTAGAAATCGAATAAAGAATAAACACTTGAACTGTTCTCTAACTCTAAAAGAATTTTAAATAAAACAGAGTCACTGTAACTCGAAGCAGTTGTTTAGAACTGCAATCATAAATTTGAAACGGCGACGAAAACTTAAGAAGTATTCGATAAGAGAGCTCGCCTGACGAACCACCTAAAGTGACAGCTGTTTATAATAAATTTCTAAATAAGTGATAAGCGACTCTGACGGTAACTCCTCATTGGCCAAACGAAAAAATCTCTTGAACCAATAGAGAAGAAATTTCTGAGACTCGAAGTCGAAAGAAACACCCCCTAAGCATATAAGGGCGTTAATTAAAATTCTAATTCGTCCAATTACCCAATGGAGAGGAGGTACGAATTCTAGTATTTAATGCGAAAAAATGGACCGCAAAAAAGACTACTGTTCTATCTCTCGTCCGGTACGAAATATTTTCTTCGACCTCGGCTTCGAGATGCGGAATTGATCCTCCATCTCAACATTTAATCCTTCGAGTGTTAACACTTTCGAATATTAATACTTCCGATTCCGCGACGTGTGGTTCGCCTAATATTTAACACAGACTCTCTGTGTAGTGGTTGCGTGCGAATTAAAAGTTTAAACAATAAAAAGCGTCAAACATTGTAAGTGGTTGCGTGCGAATTAAAAGTTTAAAACAATAGTGTACCAGGCGCCCGACTTTATGAAAAAAAAAAAATTAATAATATAGTTCGTTTGTACGTTGTTTGTACCTGTTTGTACCACAATTTATTTCGTTTGTACCTCAAAGGATTCGCAAATAAAAAATAATCAAAAAATGGCCAGCGCTCGACTTTAAGATATTTTAATTTCATTAATGCCATTCAATAAAGAATCGTTTGTACCTGTTTGTACCTCTTTTCAATTCGTTTGTACATCAACCGGTTCGGAAATACGGCCATTTTTAGTTTTAGAGTAATGCTATACTGGTATTTCTGCTATTTATTTAGATATCGCGAAACGGCCAACGGGATTCGATAGAGAATCATTTGTACCTGTTTGTACCTCTTTTCAAATCGTTTGTACCTCAACTGGTTCGGAAATACGGCCATTATTAGTTTTAGAGTAATGCTATACCGGTATTTTCGCTATTTTTTTAGATGTCGCGAAACGGCCAACGGGGTTTGATAGAAAATAGTTTGTACCTGTTTGTACCGCTTTTCAAATCGTTTATACCTCAACCGGTTCGGAAATTCGACCATTTTTAGTTGTAGAGTTAACGCTAAACCGGTATTTCCGCTATTTTTTTAGATATCGCGAAACGACCAACAGGGTTCGATAGAGAATAGTTTGTACCTGTTTGTACCTTTTTTTCAATTCGTTTGTACCTCAACCGGTTCTGAAATACAGCGTTTTTCAAGTTTTGAAATTAACGCTAAACTCGTATTTCAGCTATTTTTTTAGATGTCGCGAAACGGCCAACGGAGTTCGAAAGAAAATCTGTTTGTACCTCAATCAGTTCGGAAATTCGACTATTTTTAGTTTTGGAGTTAACGCTAAACCGGTATTTCCGCTATTTTTTTAGATGTCGCGAAACGGCCAACGGGGTTCGAAAGAGAATCGTTTGTACCTGTTTGTACCTCTTTTCAAATCGATTGTACCTCAACCGGTTCGGAAATACGACCATTTTTAGTTTTAGAGTAACGCTATACCGGTATTTCCGCTATTTTTTTAGATATCGCGAAACGGCCAACGGGGTTCGATAGAGAATTGTTTGTATCTGTTTGTACCTCTTTTTATTTCGTTTGTACTTCAACCGGTTCGGAAATACGGCCATTTTTAATTTCAGAGTAACGCTATACCGGTATTTCCGCTATTTTTTTTAGATATCGCGAAACGGCCAACGGGGTTCGATAGAGACTCGTTTGTACCTATTTGTACCTCTTTTCAAATCGTTTGTACCTCAACCGGTTCGGAAATACGGCCATTATTAGTTTTAGAGTAATGCTATACCGGTATTTCCGCTATTTTTCAGATATCGCGAAACGACCAACAGGGTTCGATAGAGAATAGTTTGTACCTGTTTGTACCTTTTTTCAATTCGTTTGTACCTCAACCGGTTCTGAAATACAGCGTTTTTCAAGTTTTGAAATTAACGCTAAACTCGTATTTCAGCTATTTTATTAGATATCGCGAAACGGCCAACGGGGTTCGAAAGAGAATCGTTTGTACCTGTTTGTACCTCTTTTCAAATCGATTGTACCTCAACCGGTTCGGAAATACGACCATTTTTAGTTTTAGAGTAACGCTATACCGGTATTTCCGCTATTTTTTTAGATATCGCGAAACGGCCAACGGGGTTCGATAGAGAATTGTTTGTACCTGTTTGTACCTCTTTTCATTTTGTTTGTACTTCAACCGGTTCGGAAATACGGCCATTTTTAATTTCAGAGTAACGCTATACCGGTATTTCCGCTATTTTTTTTAGATATCGCGAAACGGCCAACGGGGTTCGATAGAGACTCGTTTGTACCTATTTGTACCTCTTTTCAAATCGTTTGTACCTCAACCGGTTCGGAAATACGGCCATTATTAGTTTTAGAGTAATGCTATACCGGTATTTCCGCTATTTTTTCAGATATCGCGAAACGACCAACAGGGTTCGATAGAGAATAGTTTGTACCTGTTTGTACCTTTTTTCAATTCGTTTGTACCTCAACCGGTTCTGAAATACAGCGTTTTTCAAGTTTTGAAATTAACGCTAAACTCGTATTTCAGCTATTTTTTTAGATATCGCGAAACGGCCAACGGGGTTCGAAAGAGAATCGTTTGTACCTGTTTGTACCTCTTTTCAAATCGATTGTACCTCAACCGGTTCGGAAATACGACCATTTTTAGTTGTAGAGTTAACGCTAAACCGGTATTTCCGCTATTTTTTTAGATATCGCGAAACGACCAACAGGGTTCGATAGAGAATAGTTTGTACCTGTTTGTACCTTTTTTTCAATTCGTTTGTACCTCAACCGGTTCTGAAATACAGCGTTTTTCAAGTTTTGAAATTAACGCTAAACTCGTATTTCAGCTATTTTTTTAGATGTCGCGAAACGGCCAACGGAGTTCGAAAGAAAATCTGTTTGTACCTCAATCAGTTCGGAAATTCGACTATTTTTAGTTTTGGAGTTAACGCTAAACCGGTATTTCCGCTATTTTTTTAGATGTCGCGAAACGGCCAACGGGGTTCGAAAGAGAATCGTTTGTACCTGTTTGTACCTCTTTTCAAATCGATTGTACCTCAACCGGTTCGGAAATACGACCATTTTTAGTTTTAGAGTAACGCTATACCGGTATTTCCGCTATTTTTTTAGATATCGCGAAACGGCCAACGGGGTTCGATAGAGAATTGTTTGTATCTGTTTGTACCTCTTTTTATTTCGTTTGTACTTCAACCGGTTCGGAAATACGGCCATTTTTAATTTCAGAGTAACGCTATACCGGTATTTCCGCTATTTTTTTTAGATATCGCGAAACGGCCAACGGGGTTCGATAGAGACTCGTTTGTACCTATTTGTACCTCTTTTCAAATCGTTTGTACCTCAAACCGGTTCGGAAATACGGCCATTATTAGTTTTAGAGTAATGCTATACCGGTATTTCCGCTATTTTTCAGATATCGCGAAACGACCAACAGGGTTCGATAGAGAATAGTTTGTACCTGTTTGTACCTTTTTTCAATTCGTTTGTACCTCAACCGGTTCTGAAATACAGCGTTTTTCAAGTTTTGAAATTAACGCTAAACTCGTATTTCAGCTATTTTATTAGATATCGCGAAACGGCCAACGGGGTTCGAAAGAGAATCGTTTGTACCTGTTTGTACCTCTTTTCAAATCGATTGTACCTCAACCGGTTCGGAAATACGACCATTTTTAGTTTTAGAGTAACGCTATACCGGTATTTCCGCTATTTTTTTAGATATCGCGAAACGGCCAACAGGGTTCGATAGAGAATTGTTTGTACCTGTTTGTACCTCTCTTTTCATTTCGTTTGTACTTCAACCGGTTCGGAAATACGGCCATTTTTAATTTAAGAGTAACGCTATACCGGTATTTCCGCTATTTTTTTTAGATATCGCGAAACGGCCAACGGGGTTCGATAGAGACTCGTTTGTACCTATTTGTACCTCTTTTCAAATCGTTTGTACCTCAACCGGTTCGGAAATACGGCCATTATTAGTTTTAGAGTAATGCTATACCGGTATTTCCGCTATTTTTTCAGATATCGCGAAACGACCAACAGGGTTCGATAGAGAATAGTTTGTACCTGTTTGTACCTTTTTTCAATTCGTTTGTACCTCAACCGGTTCTGAAATACAGCGTTTTTCAAGTTTTGAAATTAACGCTAAACTCGTATTTCAGCTATTTTTTTAGATATCGCGAAACGGCCAACGGGGTTCGAAAGAGAATCGTTTGTACCTGTTTGTACCTCTTTTCAAATCGATTGTACCTCAACCGGTTCGGAAATACGACCATTTTTAGTTTTAGAGTAACTCTAAACCGGTATTTCCGCTATTTTTTTAGATGTCGCGAAACGGCCAACGGGGTTCGAAAGAGAATTGTTTGTACCTGTTTGTACCTCTTTTCAAATCGATTGTACCTCAACCGGTTCGGAAATACGACCATTTTTAGTTTTAGAGTAACGCTAAACCGGTATTTCCGCTATTTTTTTAGATGTCGCGAAACGGCCAACGGGGTTCGAAAGAGAATCGTTTGTACCTGTTTGTACCTCTTTTCAAATCGATTGTACCTCAACCGGTTCGGAAATACGACCATTTTTAGTTTTAGAGTAACGCTATACCGGTATTTCCGCTATTTTTTTAGATATCGCGAAACGGCCAACGGGGTTCGATAGAGAATTGTTTGTACCTGTTTGTACCTCTTTTCATTTTGTTTGTACTTCAACCGGTTCGGAAATACGGCCATTTTTAATTTCAGAGTAACGCTATACCGGTATTTCCACTATTTTTTTAGATATCGCGAAACGGCCAACGGGGTTCGATAGAGACTCGTTTGTACCTGTTTGTATCTCTTTTCAAATCGTTTGTACCTCAACCGGTTCGGAAATACAGCGTTTTTCGAGTTTTGAAATTAACGCTAAACCCGTATTTCCGCTATTTGTTTAGATATCGTGAAACGGCCAACGGGGTTCGATAGAGAATCGTTTGTATCTGTTTGTACCTCAACCGATTCGGAAATACGGCTATTTTTAATTTCAGAGTAACGCTACACCGGTATTTCCGCTATTTTTTTAGATATCACGAAACGGCCAAGGGGGTTCGATACAAAATCGTTTGTACCTGTTTGTACCTCTTTTCATTTCGTTTGTACCTCAACCGGTTCGAAAATACGACCATTTTTAGTTTTAGAGTAACGCTATATCGGTATTTTCGCTATTTTTTTACATATCGCGAAATGGCCAACGGGGTTCGATAGAGAATCGTTTGTACCTAATATTAAGGTAAAATAAACTCATGTCTTATAAAAACATTATTTTATTAATAGACTTTTTAAATTTATTTTATATAATAAATTATATATAATAAAATTTCCTATAAAATTATGTAAATACATATTTTATAAAATAATTATTTATTGCACTATTTAATAGTAATAGTAATATTTTTTACAACTATAAAACTATAATTATTATATATATTATATACTAACTATATCTATGTCTTTTATATTTATATTATATTTTATATTTTATATATCTTATATATTATAAATCTTATTTATATTTCTACATCTAATAAATATACTTAATTTACATATATATATATATAATTCACTGGTTAATAATATAATAATAATTAATAATGAATATATGTTGTAATAATTAAATAAGACATGAAAAAATGTAAAGTAGTTTAATTTATTATTTTATAAAAATTAGGAGAGATATTTTTTTTTCTGTAAAACTGTTTTGGTTGATGTTGATATTGAAGTTTTGTTTTTACTCAAATTATCATATATTTCCCAATTTCCTGATATTCGACGACAATGTGCAACATAATGTCCTATTTCACATTTGTTAGTGTCACCAATGTATTCTATTGCTGCAATTAATTTATATGCGCTATTACAAAATTGAATATCCACTGATATCTCAGAAAGAGTAAACATACCGGACCAATCACTATATCCGAGCCTTTCGGCGAGTTCAGTCCACTGTAAGCATTCAACATCTATAAAAAGTTGCATCCCTGTCGTAATATTTATAAGTAAGTTATCATTGATACATCGTCTACATTTTTTATTTACTGTTTCAATTTTTTCATCGAGAGCTTTTTCCAAACCACGCATACCATATTTATACATTGGTTTTGTATTTATTTCAATAATTGTGATATTTTCTTTATGCATCCACTCAGAAGTTAAGCATTGCTGTAACATTTCATAAGATAATACATTTTGCATTAAAAGTTTAGTCACTAAGTCACTTACGTTACACGCACAGTTAATCGTGCCACTTATTGGCTGGAAAATGTTACTTAAAATTAACCCTCTTTCTTTGTAGACTCTTTGTGATGTATCAAATATAGATACAATTGCTATAAATTTTAATACGTCATTACTGTATGTATCATCATCACTGACGTGAATATTAACATAATCATAATAAGAGGTCCAGTCACGGTAACCTACTAATAAAGACTGTATTACAGAATCGAATGCACACGTATTTTTCACTATTAAATATTGTCCTGAAATACTTTGAGGACGTACATTATTACCGTTTTGTAAAATTGGAATTTTTGATGTTACGTGAGGCTTTTTATGGATACTCTCCACGTCGGGACATGCTCTTAAATCTTTGCCACGTTTAAATTGTTTATCTTTGCGACCTTTCCAAGTCTCTACTTCATTTAAAATATTTGTTTCGATTGACTCTACAGTTGTCACGTATTCTTTAGATACATTATGAATGTGTGGTGGAGTTTGTGATAATATTTTAGAACTATCAGGATTTTTCAGTACGTATTCATCGTGATCTAATATCTGGATAGGTTCATCCGAATTTGTGACATGCAAAATTTCAGCTTTTTCATTGGATATTTTTACTGGAACTGTTTCATCAGCATGTAAAATTTTCATAGTACCGGCGAGAGATCTTATATGCGATATTAAAAATTTGTCTACACGTATATTTTTTGTGCCCTTAAAAATTAAATTTTTTATTTCGTTAATACTCTTCGCTTCTAGCTGAGGATGCTACATTACTCATTCCATTTGGTCATTGTAGCTGTCCATAATGGGAATTCCTTAGAAATTCTAAGTAAATTGACACCAAAATTATAACAATAATATGGGTTTGGCCTATCTGCGGAAGTTATTTGTTTACAATTTTTCTTGATGTCGTGGAAAAAATTATTTATACATTTAGTAGATTCAGTGTCAGGAACTTCATCCAAATAATCGTCTATATCACCTTCATATCACCTAATATTCAAAATTTTGTGTATTAATCATTTTTAATAATCGTTGTTGCGCGTTAAAACATGTAAGCATTTTATCATTGATAAAAATGTCTTCTGTTTTTGAAAAGGTAACTATTAAGACATCCAGACAAATTCGTTGAAAATGTTCAAGCGTTGTAGTGTTACTTAAAATACCAACGCACCTAACAAAAAAATCTTTAATACGTGCATGTTTATCTTTAAAACACTTCCAACGACAGACTAATTTTATCAAATGAGCTATATCGATCCGAAGAATACATTTGGGAGCATTTGTCCAATCATTATTTTGTAATATTCTCATACAATTTTCAACATACATATGTACTTAATCACAGTTATTGAATGAAAAAGCAACCGCATTTAAAAGTGCAAATGAATAATCTGTTACAACTTCTTTTGGGCAAGGTGCATCACAGCCATTCTCGTAACCAATACGTCAAAATATTTGTATCATGTTTTTCGAAGATCATTTGAAGAACAGGTAAAATTTTTGACTTAAAAGGAACGACAGCTTGATATAAAAATACAAAATTGGTGGATTCATCAAGTTTTTTAATATTTTTTATTAACGATCCTGTTGCGTCGATACTTAACATGTCTGTTTTCTCTGCATGCCGATGAAATTGTTGGTACAAGAATAATTGTTCTGGACTGAAATAAATTACAAAAAATTTATCCAAATCGATTTCACGTATGGCTGATGAAAATTCGGATTTATATTTTAGTTGCAGAACAGATGTAATAAAATCGGATATTTTATTAAGTCCTAACTTCTCATCGTTATTTAATTGTTTTGCTTTTCGCAACACAGATTCACTATACAAATGCGCTGGCTCTATATCACCAAATGTCATTATCTCATTTGCTTTTTCTCTCCTCCAACCATATGCAGATGTCGCACGTAAATTCTTCACTATATTGCTTCTTTCGATTTTTCGCAATTGTCGTTTTTTCTTATGTACGATTTCTCTAGTATCATAAGTAGAAACGTGGATTTCCATTTTTGAATCTGTATCACTTGGCTTATACATTCTGTACGCATTGAAAGATGCACCACCATTCCGTATATTTTCCTTTTATTTTTAAAAATATTTCTCCTGAATTATGATTAACTCTCCCAGTCTTAAAAAGCAAAACAACATGGTATTTTTAATTGTTTTCAAATTTCGTTATAAATAATATTTGTCCATCCTGGTTTTAATGATGTATATTTATCAGTATTATTGGATAATTTGCATTCAGAAATTGTGTGCCACGTTTTTCTGTCTAAATATAAAATAGTGCGCCATGGTTTGAGAGCACCTGAACTAGATGCTGACCAATTCGAATCATTTGATTGATTTATATTAGATGAATTAATCGATTTTAGTGATATATCTTCAGTCGAAATATTAAATTTTTTACGGAACCGTTCCAGAATTCCATTCCTATTTTGCGACAAATATAAATATAAATATTTTGCAGAAAGTTCTTTATTCATAATATTTTCTGCATTTTTCCAAATTGGATGAGACAGTCTGAGAATCTGACCTTTAGCGTCAAAAAAATTCAAATCTTCTATTAACTTGAAAATTTCGTCAACATTTTTTTTTGGTTGACGTGGCATCTTGTAAGTTTATATTTTTCAATTTTCTAAACTTTCATAAAAAAGTTAAAAACAAGTTAATAAACTTTAAAGCGACAAATAAATTTCTACTCGTAGGCTATTATCTTTTATACTCAACAACTTTATATAAGTACACAGTAATTGTTTTTTGGAAGGCGCACAGCAGTCTTGTATCGGTGCACAGCAGTCAATTTTTATAGGCGCACAGCAGCGTTGTATCGGCGCACAGCAGCCACTTTTATAGGCGCACAGCAGCCTTGTATTGGCGCACAGCAGCCACTTTTACAGGCGCACAGCAGCCTTGTATCGGCGCACAGCAGCAACTTTTTACAGGCGCACAGCAGCCTTGTATTATATAAATAAAAAATTAATTAATAAAACTAAATAAAACTAAAATAAAGCTAAAATTAAAATAAAATTAAAATAAAATTAAAATAAAATAAAAACAATAATAAAATTAAAAATAAAAAAGTAAAATTAAAATAAAGAATAAAATTAATTTTTAATTTAAATCAATTAAAAATTTAATTAAAAAATTTAAATTAAAATTTAATTGTATTCTTACCACTGTCTTTTTTGTTAGACACACTTATCTATAAAAATTATAATAGAATTATTATTAATAACTTATTTACACAGGGTGTCTCATAATTCGCGAACCACCCGTCAAGTGCAGGTAGAGTAGGTTAAACCGAGTAAAAAAGTTATCTACCAATTTGAAATTTTCGTAATAGTTAATGAGATATTAATTATAAGAGATCAATCAATCGGCGCCTGGTAGGAGCGCGCGTCACGAAGAAATCTCCCACTGTTACTTGCTACTAGGCACGCCGACGAAGCGGTGGGAGGAACGCTCTGCATTGACAACCTGAAGAGTCACTCTTATAATTAATATTTCATTAACTATTGCAAAAATTGCAAAATGGTAGATAACTTTTTTACTCAGTTTAACCTACTCTACCTGCACCTGACGGGTGGTTCACAAATTATGGGACACATGTATATGCAAGACAATAATACATGCACTTTTATGAATAACTTAGTTCATTGGAAAATAGCAAGATATATATGTATACATGTTTATTTATTTAATTATTTTAATTGTATATAAGTATATTTACTAAAATGTTATTAATTAAATATCCAGATAACACAAGCTATTCGAAAAGAATTCATTTTTATGTCACCAATTTTGAGTCCCTTTTGAAATACATATAGAATATATTTTATAAAATGTATTCTATATGTATTTCAAAAGGGACTCAAAATTGGTGACATCAAAATGAATTCTTTGTGAATAGCTTGTGTTATCTGGGTAAATACTGTATTTCATAAATATTTTCTACATATAACTATTCTTTATTTTTCAACAAACCAAGTTATTTGTAAAGCTACAAGTATTACATGAGTTATCCTGCACACGTAAAAGCATATACATTATCTTGTACTCATAAGAATATATATATATATATATATCTACTCATGATAGTTTATTATAAATAAATAAATACTATTTGAATGTAATAATGTAAAAAAATAATGATTACCTGAATAAACTTTTCACAAAGATTATCAAACAAAGTGTATAACGACACGCCTTAATAAGAAAACTTCCTGAAATATTTAAATTAAATTAATAATTTTGAACTCTATCTTTGTATTAGGTAATGCATATGTTCTTAAATCATTAACTGCATATATAAAATAACTCACATAATGCATTTTTATGAATAACTTCAATTATTAGAAAATAGAGCATTATATATATATATATATATATATATATATATATAGAGAGAGATAGGGCAAGAATTAGTAAGAATTGTATTATATATAGGGATATTCAATTATATTCATTAAATTTTTATTAACAAAGTAAACAATAACTAAACAATATATTTTATAAATATTTAATACTTATAATTCTTGCTATTTTTCAATGAATCATGTTGTCAGTGAAGATACATAGTAGTGATATAGGGGGAATTCTAACCCAGGAGCTCGAGGGGGGAGCGGGGGTGGGGGGACCCGCGGGCGCGGAGGGATGACGTCACGCAGATCCGCGGCGCGGTTTGTAGACGAGGGGTACGCGGAGAGGGGGAGAGGTCCGCGATACAGTTGTAGGTTCGCGGCGCGGTTTGTTGACGAGGGGTACGCGGAGAGGGGGAGAGGTCCGCGACACAGCTGATCCACCCTCCTGATCCACAACACGTATCGTTAAATTAGTAATGCTTCGCATGACGATCGGTAGATAAATGATTTGAGCGTTTCCGATATCTTATATCCCGGTGGTACGCTCGGAGAAAATTCATGTATCGTGTGTACGCGCTTACTATTGCTATATGCACCAGCGGTCACATTGCATTCTATACGAATAATGTTTACGTTAATAATATTTATCGGCACATCTGATTCGTACCATTTCTGCGGCTGTAATACACGATTCGATAATTTCAACAACGATCCTATGTTGTTGGGCTTATTAAAATTTATTCTGTATGTGCATTTAATTTCACTTTTCAACGTATTATGATTAGCGCGAATCACTATTGGATATTTCTCATTATTGTTATTAACAATGTTGTGGAAATCGTATTGTAAAATTGCATGCGTTAGATATTCATTTATACCATGCAATTCGTACGATCCTTCGGGAATCGTAATTTCCTTGTCGTCGTTGTCAAAGTAAAATTTATTATTCGAGGAATTCACATTCGGTATCGTATGATAAATTTCAAAACCCGTTAAACCAAGTTCGTAATTATCATCGTTCAAAACTATGGCTGGAAAGTAGCTTACGGCAAGAACGCTACTCTTACCAGTCAACGTAAGTGTCAGTGACATGTCGAATACTGAGTCACGACAGTAGAGAGTTAGGTTTTAAATTTAATCGTTTGAAGAAATTGTAGACACAATTGTCCGCAAATACTCTGATTATAATTTTGATAAGACGCATGATTATATTCAATTTTTGTTACATTCTATCCAAAATATTGCACCAATTCCTCGGGCGGTCGAAAATTTCCAAAACTGTCAAAATACACAACATTATCTCCCCTCTTTGCGTATGCTACCCAATGAGTACCAGGACCCTCAACGTCGTCCAAATTGACAATGCAGCTCTCGTTTCGTCGCACGCCGCTTATCGGTAAATTATTGCGCATGAAAACGCCTCTAAAGAAAGGTATGCGCATACGTCTTGCAAGTTGTTCCAATTGTACGTTAGTTGTTACACCCGCAGGCATTTTTAACGTTTTTTTAACGTTTTTTTTCCTTAGCAGTCGTTGAGAATCCCCGTCCACTCTTGTATGGAGCGAGATAAAGTCCACGACCTTCCATAGCACGAGTGTGACGTTACATTTCTTCGAATTGGCGTTGCGCGACCTTGCTATCATTTACAGCCTTTGCGATTCCCGCTGCTCCACCAGCCAAAGAATCAACTACTCCCAACAATGATAAAATCGGTAAAATACCACCACACTTCGCTACTGGAAGTATTCGTTTTTTCAACATCTTTTTCTTTTTCGGTGATTTTTTTATCTTCATTCCCATATCAAATTTCGTTTTTGTCTTCATGGCCGTCCAAACAGCCGTAGCAGCCGCTCTTTCACCAAGAGTCGAATCCCTCGCGGTAATACGTTCCCGCGCCTTCACAACTAGTATACGATCCGCAACGTGTCGTTCACCGAGATCGTTGCTTCGCGAGTAAGCTATATCGTGGTCGCGACACGCAGCGTCCAATAGATTGATACCTCGATCGCCTCTAGCCAATCGTTTTTTTAAACGAGTTCCCGGTCCGCAAAACTGATATCCAGAAATATGTAATTCGATAGGAAGCGCGTTTATCGCACGACTCAATAGACCGCTACCTCTTATAATTCTCGCTGACATTCGTAGCAATCTTTAATAAATGGTGCTGGACCGTCGATATGTGTTTGCTGCCACGGTAAATTATAATGTCGCAAACATCTACGATACCGTTGTACTTCAGAATCAGCCTTTATATGTTCGGGAAGTTTGTCCCACAGTCATTCCACGTAGCGGCTAAACTGTCTCAATAAAATAATCTTTGGTATATATTGCAACTGTTGAGGTAAGCTCGAGAATATGACTGTCGTCCGACAGATGAAAAAACATTTTCAATACTGAGCGGTTTTGATTCGATGCACATTTATAAATAGGTCCTCCCATGACTCATTTTCAAAATGCGGTTTGTGCGGCAAGCGACGATAATCAAAGTTATAAACTTTGATAATAGATTAATGCTTGAAAAAGAAATACGCAAGCATGGAAACATGTTACCAATTACTATACGCGGTATTATTTGCGGTCCTTCAAATTGTGATAAGACTAATGTATTGATAAGTCTAATTGAAAGTCTGTACAGTGTTCGCTTTAAGAACCTGTACATATACTCAAAATCGCTTCAACAACCGAAATATCAATATTTGGAAAATTTATTGACACCAATAGACGAAATTGGTTATTTCACATTCTCTAATAATAGTGAAGTCGTTGCTCCAAGCGAGGCGCTTCCGAATTCCATTTTTATCTTTGATGACGTGGCGTGCGATAAACAAGATACGATAAGAGAGTACTTTGCAATGAGTCGACACTCGAGCGTCGACTGTTTTTATCTTTGCTAAACGTATGTCAAGATAACCAAGCATCTTATACGCGACAATGCGAATCTGTTGATTTTATTTCAACAGGATAGTACAAACCTGAAACATGTGTACAACGATCATGTAAATACTGACATGTCATACAACGATTTTCACGTATTATGCCAGAAATGCTGGCAGCACAAGTATGGATTCGTAGTTATTGATAAAGACAGCTTGCTGACCAATGGACGATATAGAAAAGGATTTAATGAATTTGCGATACCGTAGAGAGGTTAGTCGCTGTCGACACATCAATCTAACAACGTCTATAAAATATCCATCATGATAAACAACAATAATGCTGATGATGAACGTGAAAAGATTGTGAGAGAGATTGCAAAAACAACCGAATCAATTCGCAAAAAATATCACGCTTTAAAAACTGGTAAAATTGAGGAAGACGTCACTTTAGAGACATTTTAAGCCAATCACTGAACCTCTAAAACAAATTGTTGAGAATACCATCGATGTAGAATCTGATGCATCGAAAGTGGAGTCGTTTGGTATACCCAGAGAAGAACAAGAGAGCATAAAGCAGAAATGATCAAACATTTCACTGACTTATGAAAAAAAAAATCTAATGGGGGACAAAAACGATCAAACGATTCATTGATAACTTCTACACCAAATCAATCAAAGCGAATGAAACAATCGACTCCGATAAAAGCTGTACAACAACGTCAAATAATCTCGTCTCCTTCCGTTGAAGAAATTTTTGAGACCACACTCGAAGCAGTTGTGACGTCGGTTTAACGTCAATTACAAACATCCGAGGGTCAGAATATGTTGCGAGAACATCTTGGTCCGCTCAGACAAAGATCTCGGAACAATTTTGAGCCAAGATGTAAATAACGAGATGGATTACGTATACGGTGTTAAATTTTCCAACGAAGGAATGATGCTCGGCGATAAACATTTCGAAGTGAATAAGACTGATAATATAATCATCAATGGAGTGAAATATGCGGAGACGCCGGGTCTCTACGAATTAATTTTCAAGAGAATTCCCGACAATGCTGTATATACAGAGAACGATATGCATAAATATAAAAGTATATTACTGGCGACAAACGCGCATAGACGTGATAGCAATGTGCGTAATCCAGTATTAGGTAACAAAAGATACAAATATAAATATATAATCGCTTCATTATTTCCTATCAAAAGAAAAATTGGAAAAGGTATAAACCTACCACGCACTATGACACTGAGTGAGAATAAAATTGAATACGTGCATTGGAACGATCCCAGCAAATTGGTAGATCGTTTGCGGCTGAAAGCTTCGCGTCGAGCAGGTAACAATGCTCATGGCAATGAAATCATGTCAATTATCGAAGAGCTTCGTGAGGCGAGTTTTATTATAAATTAAACAACATGTTAACGATACTAGTCATTCTGTCAAAACATTTCGTATTGAAATTTGAAGTATCGCTCGGTACGTCGAATAATGCATATTATGAATGGAACGGATTACTGAGAACGTATGTGCGAGATAACGTTCTGTGTCTGACTAGCGCCGGCTTTGACGCAAGGTTGCGCAAGATACGACGTGTAGCGCAACCGGAAGATGATAACGATGCTGCTAACAAACGGTACGTTGAAATGAGCGTTGAACTTTTGAGGAATAGACAGAAAGAAATTGAGGAAACAATTATTGCGCTTGAAACGCACGTACAAACGCTTCAGATAATGATGCATGAAATGCAAAAAAATGCTTCAGACACGTGTGCAAACTACATCCGACTCAAGAAAAGATACATAAAGAATTATACATGAATTAAAAATTAATTCTAATGACGCTCGCAATCAAGTAATTACAAACAAAAAACAATGGTTAGGCCAACTGACGAGCAAAGTGAAAGGGTGTTATTAACAATATTTATTATTATTTAGTATTTGAATCTAAACATCTAATATATACGTTTCGACTGTACGCAGCCTTCCTCAGTATTAAACAAGAAGAAACACGCAAATCAAATTAATCTCTTAGATTCTTAACGCCTAGACTTTCTTTATATTATGTTACAAAGCAACCGCAAAATTGAACCCGAATCTATCCAAGTATCCATTGTAATGTCTAACTATAAAATAACGTGACCCAGGACCTAGTCATTGAGTCTTAATGTCATGTTCAAAAGAGTAAGCAGGCATTATGGTCGTAATGTATCTACAATATGTTTAGCTTCTTTTTATTACTCGAGTCGGCAGCGATGACCGAAATAAATTAATTCCACGGTTGAAGGCGAGAATTCTTGATCACCATCCAACAATCCAAGCAAATAATTCCATGTTTATACAATCAGTTTTGAGTAATGAAATTGTGTTATCTGTCAACAAATATTAGTTTTCCTATATCATCGCTGTATCGGCAAAGTACAACAACCTTCCATGCACATTCACAATAAACTTACAACTCACATCTTGCAATCAACCGTCACATGACTAATATGAAGCTTCGCAACACATCTAGCAAAGTAAACCTGTCTCCAACAGTGTCTCAACAGGAACTATTGCCATATTTTCAAAAACATGTTATGTTATGTACAAAACTAAGAAAGTAAATATTAGCATATAACCGACAAAGTTTCGCAAACATTTATGTATGTTGTCTGGTAAATAAGGTTGCCAAGATTTATATGTTCGTCAATTCACGTAAAATATCATAATAGCCATCACTCAATAATTCCATGTCCTTATTTAAATTAAGTTCATTTTTTTGTTCCTTAATATGTAACATTTCTGAAATCAATCTTTTATGATAGTTCTTTTCTACATTAAGGATTTTAACCTCATCTCATCCAAAAGTATGTTTCTCTTTTTTGATATGTTCCGAAATTACCGAGTGTTTTTCAGATTTTTGTTTTATATTGTTCATATGCTCCTTCATCCTTGTTCCTACTTGTCTCTTCGTCTGTCCCACATATGTCGCATCACAGTCGTTACAGAATACCTTGTAAACTACGTTTGAATTTGTCATAAATGGTTTTTTGTCCTTCTGTGCTTTTATGATTCTGTCCAATTTATTAATGCAACGATATCCTATCATTAAATTGGATTGTTTAATTGTGGAAGCTATCCTGCCAGACACTTCAACAACATACGGTATAACAAAAGTCCCCATCAGTTTACAAATATTATCACGGTCAGAGCATTGTATCACATCAATTTGTTTTTTAGTGGATTTGCTGGAAACAAGCTTTGCTATTCTTTTGTTTATTATTTTAAATAATCAATCCAGAGGATAACCATTGTCCATTAATATGTTGATTATAAGTTCAATATTTTTTTTGTGGAATTGTGGATGTGATAATCTTAATGCTCTATCCAACAAATTATAAACAATTCCAATTTTGTGGCAATATGGATGACACGAAAAAAACGACAGAACTCTACCCGAGAACGTTTTTTTGTGAAACCAATCAACATAAATAATGTCGTTTCTTATCATAATCGTTAAGTCTAAGAAACTAATGCAACGGTTTTCCTCATATTCTACGGTGAATTTTAGTCGTTCATGGTAATTATTAAACGCGGCGATAGTCACGGGTATCATACTCGAAGGGACCGCCATAACAATGTCATCAACGTATCTGTAATACAGCGAAGCGTGCAAATTAATGGAATCGAGCACCTTTGTTTCCAAATCCTGCATAACTAAGTCCGCCATCATTGACGACAAAGGAGATCTTATAGGACAACCAAACGTTTGTTTATATATTTTATTGTTAAAAGTAAAATAGGTTGACGTTAAAATGAATTCATCAACGGCGTGTATGAATTCTTCCTGTGGCAACGTTGTGTTTGCTCCTATGTTATCCCATCTCTTATTGATACTGTCTATCGCCAGATTCAACGGTACATTAGTAAACAATGAAACTACATCTAGAGATATCATGATATCCTCCTTATCAAGAGTCCTGCCCGCGATCTCACTGTATAAATCGAAACTATTGTTAACATGTGTTCTGCGCTGTGTTCTTGGGAAAGTTTTGTGCCTCAATATGAATACCTAGCGTAGATCTATTACTAGTAGAAGCTTGATTCAGTGAACCCGTTAAATACATTTACTTGTTATCCATAGCTATAACATAGTCTATCGGTTTTATTTTTTCTATATCCATAGCGAATTTTTTCCTAATTAACCATTGCAACTTGTTTTTATGCGCAATACGAGATCTGTCAACGTATTTTTTGATCGAGCCCATGTGAAAATGATAGACCTCATCCCAAATGTAACCCGGTATGGACCAAGATAGTATTTTTGTTAAATTATTAATCTTCCGATTGTGTACTTCGATTTCCCTGTTTAAATCAAAAATTTCTATGTTTAACACCTGTCTTTTAAACTTATATATCAGGACGTCAATTCTTTTAAAGGATTTATAATGATGTAAGAAGAATTTAATCCTACAAAAATTCGACAAGTGTGTAGGAAAGACATCATGACATCTATCAATGATGGCGGACTTAGTTATGCAGGATTTGGAAACAAAGGTGCTCGATTCCATTAATTTGCACGCTTCGCTGTATTACAGATACGTTGATGACATTGTTATGGCGGTCCCTTCGAGTATGATACCCGTGACTATCGCCGCGTTTAATAATTACCATGAACGACTAAAATTCACCGTAGAATATGAGGAAAACCGTTGCATTAGTTTCTTAGACTTAACGATTATGATAAGAAACGACATTATTTATGTTGATTGGTTCCACAAAAAAACGTTCTCGGGTAGAGTTCTGTCGTTTTTTTCGTGTCATCCATATTGCCACAAAATTGGAATTGTTTATAATTTGTTGGATAGAGCATTAAGATTATCACATCCACAATTCCACAAAAAAAATATTGAACTTATAATCAACATATTAATGGACAATGGTTATCCTCTGGATTGATTATTTAAAATAATAAACAAAAGAATAGCAAAGCTTGTTTCCAGCAAATCCACTAAAAAACAAATTGATGTGATACAATGCTCTGACCGTGATAATATTTGTAAACTGATGGGGACTTTTGTTATACCGTATGTTGTTGAAGTGTCTGGCAGGATAGCTTCCACAATTAAACAATCCAATTTAATGATAGGATATCGTTGCATTAATAAATTGGACAGAATCATAAAAGCACAGAAGGACAAAAAACCATTTATGACAAATTCAAACGTAGTTTACAAGGTATTCTGTAACGACTGTGATGCGACATATGTGGGACAGACGAAGAGACAAGTAGGAACAAGGATGAAGGAGCATATGAACAATATAAAACAAAAATCTGAAAAACACTCGGTAATTTCGGAACATATCAAAAAAGAGAAACATACTTTTGGATGAGATGAGGTTAAAATCCTTAATGTAGAAAAGAACTATCATAAAAGATTGATTTCAGAAATGTTACATATTAAGGAACAAAAAAATGAACTTAATTTAAATAAGGACATGGAATTATTGAGTGATGGCTATTATGATATTTTACGTGAATTGACGAACATATAAATCTTGGCAACCTTATTTACCAGACAACATACATAAATGTTTGCGAAACTTTGTCGGTTATATGCTAATATTTACTTTCTTAGTTTTGTACATAACATAACATGTTTTTGAAAATATGGCAATAGTTCCTGTTGAGACACTGTTGGAGACAGGTTTACTTTGCTAGATGTGTTGCGAAGCTTCATATTAGTCATGTGACGGTTGATTGCAAGATGTGAGTTGTAAGTTTATTGTGAATGTGCATGGAAGGTTGTTGTACTTTGCCGATACAGCGATGATATAGGAAAACTAATATTTGTTGACAGATAACACAATTTCATTACTCAAAACTGATTGTATAAACATGGAATTATTTGCTTGGATTGTTGGATGGTGGTCAAGAATTCTCGCCTTCAACCATGGAATTAATTTATTTCGGTCATCGCTGCCGACTCGAGTAATAAAAAGAAGCTAAACATATTGTAGATACATTACGACCATAATGCCTGCTTACTCTTTTGAACATGACATTAAGACTCAATGACTAGGTCCTGGGTCACGTTATTTTATAGTTAGACATTACAATGGATACTTGGATAGATTCGGGTTCAATTTTGCGGTTGCTTTGTAACATAATATAAAGAAAGTCTAGGCGTTAAGAATCTAAGAAATTAATTTGATTTACGTGTTTCTTCTTGTTTAATACTGAGGAAGGCTGCGTACAGCCGAAACGTATATATTAGATGTTTAGATTCAAATACTAAATAATAATAAATATTGTTAATAACCCTTTCACTTTGCTCGTCAGTTGGCCTAACCAGTGTTTTTTGTTTGTAATTATACATGAACTTTTACATTATTATGAAATATGCCTCGATCAAACATGCGAGAAAAGAAAAACAACTCTGAAAAGCGACAGCTCGTGGAAGAATTGCACGCTCCGGCGAGAAGAAATTTTCCGCGTAGGCGCGTCATAGTACGCGGATACGATGATCTGTGGCAGGCAGACGTGGTTGAGATGCGTCCTTATGCACGAGTCAACAAAGGTTTCAATTACATACTCACTGTTATCGATGTGCTGAGCAAGTATGCGTGGGCCATACCGCTCAAAAATAAAAGCGGAAACGAAATGTCTGAAACGATTGCAAAACTAATTCGAGATGATGGAAGATGTCCGAAAAATTTTCAAACAGACAGAGGAAAGGAATTTTACAATGCAAATGTGCAAAAACTTATGAAGAAACATAACATTAATCATTATTCAACGTATTCCATCATGAAAGCCTCGATCGTGGAACAATTCAACCGCACTTTAAAGAACAATATGTGGAAATTGTTTACGCTAAATGATAATTACAAGTGGATCGACGCTTTATCCCAACTCGTTGCAGAATATAATGCGCGAAAACATCGCACTATCAATATGAGACCTATCGATGTCACTCCTACAATCGCTGATAGACTTTTAAATACAGTATACAACAATGTAAAAATTGCTGCTCCAGCGAGATTCAAAGTAGGTGATTCGATACGTGTGAGTAAATTCAAGACCATTTTTGATAAAGGTTACACACCAAATTGGTCGGCCGAAGTGTTTAAAATTGTCAAAATACAGAATACTAATCCCGTGACACATCTACTCGAAGATTCGCGCGGAAATCCAGTAGCTGGAGGATTTTACGAATACGAGCTACATAACGTTGCTGACCCCGACGTGTATCTCGTGGAAAAGGTGATACGTAAAAAAGGAGATGAAGTTTTTGTAAAATGGCTGGGACTTGATAAATCGCACAACTCTTGGATACATAAAAATAATTTATTATAAACATATAACATAATAAAAATATACATAAATTTACATAAATGAATATATATATATATATATATATATAATTTATATTTACAATAAATAAATACAATTATTTACAATGGTATTTTATAATGTCCCCACGGTAACGTATCAGTAGTTGTAGGTACGATATACCGCTTGTCGTCGTACGGACTTAGAGCAATTTTTGTTTCGCGAATGGTGTATACCTCGGGCAATTTTGATCTTATACACGATTGACTACGCGTCATTTCAATCTCTTCGTTCAAACACCGCGTGTAATTGTCAAACGTTATCGTTCTCGCGACAACGTTTCTCTTGACGCCTTTTACCTTTTTCGTATCCTTCTTATCATCCACGCGCAACGCATACATTTTTGCTTTAAGCCCGACAAATTCAGTCATTATGGTACCGTTGTTTTCATCCTTCATTAGACCCGGTACCTTTTTATTCACGAGCGGTATACCGTACGCATTGTTTATCGCATAGTCGCTCATATCAAATCTGCTGATGTCGCGTTTCATATTCTCGTACACATCGTCGCACTCAATGTGATATATAAGACTATCCGTGTCAGTGTACATGACTTTGCATCTCTTCCGATACATTGGTACCATATAATCGTGGTGAAATTCGTACAAACATGTCTTGGATATATCGAGAATACACATACCCACGTAAATTGGTTTGTAGAATTTCACCTCGAGTTTACGTAATTCCACAGCGATTCGATTTTCCGAAAGAACGCTGCTGCTATGAAAATTTGGTTTTGCAATTAATGCCTTTGCGCCGTACCTTCCGTCCCATTTTGTTAAAAGTTTAACATCTACGCGATTGCGTACATTTTCCATCGTTTTGCCAAACACGGCATTATTCATTAATTTGTACAAATTTTTTTTAAATTCATTTTTCGCCAGTGTTCTAAATTTTGTGTTGAGTTTTATATAAGTACGGAGCCACGGAGATTGAGTGAATTGTAATATACGATGAATTTTTGCAACACAAAGACCGTGACGGGAACATTGCTGCAGGTTGCGGTAGTGTATCACGTAACGTTTCTTATCGTATAAGGTTGCGAGAAGCTTGTCCTCGCGCTTGCCAGGTGGTTTGTCGCGTGTCGGACAAAACGGTAGGTCAGTGTGCGAATCGTGAAGATGCTGTGGATACTCAAGGTCGACTTCGAGGATGTAGGCTGTAGACGAATCGAGCGCGATCAATGATACATCAAAATTGGAAACATTATCGACCCACTAAAAATCGGCATAGGGTAATGGTTGACACATTGTCCATCCGTATAAATTATTAACATCGAAATACATCAAGTACATTGATGGTTTCGATGAGTCATACGACTGCATGTACTTGTTATTAGCACGCGCGTACCTGTTGGAACATTAACTCAGACCACCGCGTATATCTCGTTCGATAAACATAACCATATCAATGTCTATGAGTAATTCAAATATAATTTTCGTATATTTTAACATGGCGTCCCCCCCTGTAGCCGGGAAGAGTATAGTAATACGCGGGGTCGAGTCCATAACTCTTGACACAACTCTTGCGGAAATTTTCAAAAATATCGGCTAGTAACAAAACGTCAGTTTTGAGGTATAAATCGCTATATTCGCCTAGCGTTTGAATTGAGAATTGCTTTCACACAATCTCAGCGTGCGCGTAATCGCTCTCGGATATTGTGTTACCTGTCAAGGAGCTGTAAAATGATTCTCGCTATGGTAGACACGCATCTTGCAATTTATCTACGCAGTCAATGTACTCGTACGGGAAGATACCTTTTCTTGTCAGTAAATTGAAATCCTCGGCGGATAAATTTTTAAATTCCATTTGTAAAATTTTGAGTTTATCCTTGCTCAGAAAAGATGCCAATTTGTCGAGACTTGTTGTGAGAAATTTATATGAATCTATGAAACGTAATTTAATGTGATTTCCCGGTTTGTCTTTCGTACCCTTAACATGTTTTGTAAATGAAATATATTTTTCTTTTGTTATCGGAAGTAAATCGATTCCCCCTTCGAACGCTGTGGCTATTTCCTCGATTATAAAATGAGAATCATAACCGGATAAATTGTGAAATACTTGGAATGCAAAAAGATTCTTTCTAATTTAGATTGCAATTTGAATGCGGGACCTCTGTACCGTCCGGTCAAATGACAATGATCGCGTACGCGCGTATCATCATTTTCCACGAATGGTTTCTCACATATATGACACTGAGTCGCGCTTCGAAATTCTTTCCATTCATCTTGCGTTAAATTTACCATAGGGACATTGGTTGTTAAAATATTTTCTACACGTTGCGCCAAATTTTTAAGTTCGTCAGCGAACCACGCAACGCAATTGGCTTCGCGACGAGAATGATACGCGAATAACGAATTATCGTACGAGCAATGTACATAATAAGCGATACTAAATACTTGGTGATGTTGATAAAAATTTTCTTCTTCTTTTTTCACCAAAACGCACTCCAGGTCGGCGTACACGACGAAAGGTAGTCTCTCCTTCCTGTTGTAGTTGGTGAATGCGAGCCATCTGTCCTTATCACTTGGTAACCGGGTAGCGCAGTCGTTCATCTTTCCACAGTCTACTGTATGCGACTGTAGTTTCTCGTCCGAGTGAAAATAGTGCATGCATCTGTAAAATAAAAGTTAAAATTTTTATATCATTGTTTTAAATATTTTTAGACGGTTTTATTAAATATACATACCGATCGCAGATATATTTTTGACCATTGTGTTTGCTAAGTTGCAAACTCACGAGCCTGGATAAATTCTTGATCCACGCGAAATATCCGATATCTCGCGCATCTTGTACGTAGAGCAAGTTGACGTGCTTGTCCCTCTTTTGCTCCGTAAGGCGTAACGGGATAATGTTTTCATTTTCGATGGTATACACATTGATTGAAATGTCATTATAAATTTCAAATTTTTTAATTTGATTAAGAGTGACTGTAAACTCAATATCTTGGAGATTCAGAACTGTTGTATAATGCGGGTACGATGATTGTCAGTCTTTTAACTGGATACAGAGCAGCCACCACCGCCCACGCAAAACATACATTGTCTTGAGATTGCACGTTAACACTACTCGTTTCATTATTATCTTTCGCGGTAATTGTACGCAACATCTAGCGCGCATAGGATTATATTTATTTATATTTACTGTCAAATTTAGTATACGCGATAATGCCCATCCGCTATCGCGTTCCTGAAATTCTTCGAGCGATGCAAGGGTGGGCTCGATGACTCGCCGCTCATACCACTCGCGTAAATCGGATGTATAAAGAGTTCAAAGTTTCGCGTATTGATTGATTTATTGGCGCGCTTATCACTCGCCACAAACTCGCCGTTAAACGCTGTATTCACTTTCACACTGCTGTGTTTTTGCATAACGTTTTGCACGTGCTCGAGCACAATGTCGCTCGCGTCTTCCATAAATTGATGAGGTTCGATGTGATTATAATTTATAACCGCACCAGTCAAGATACGACCTTCGAATGCCGTATCGATCTCTCGCCAAATCAATCCATTTTCTCGCGAACTGCATCTTGCATCCGCGTGTACGAAACGCCTGCGCAACACATTTTTCAGTCGCGCGATTCGAGCAATCAGCAAATGTCGATTTCCGATCGATAATCGTGGTGGTTTAATTTGACTTTGTTCTTCCAACGACTCGATACATTCGTTACATTGCGCCTCCCACACAATGTACTCCTCTACTGAATTTACCCGGGTGGATTGCTCCCACACAATTTGTTCAGCCATGTTTTTCAGACCGAACAAGATGCACGATTCGAAAATAATGGAAGTGCACCTCTTTGCAGCGATTTTATATCGCGATTCATAGAAGTTTCTATCACGCATGTCGCGATTTGTCATCTAACGAAGCGTTATGTCGAAAAATTTTTTTTGCTGTATTTCAAACATTAGCAGTTGCACATTGGCGCTCGAAAGTTTTGCAGTTTCAAATTACATGTAGCTGCATTTTGCGATTTGTCATATCTCGTTGAATTGTCACCTATGGGTGACGTCATCTCAAAGATTTGTCATATTTCGAATATTAGCAGCTGTATATTGACGCTCGGAAGATCCGCGGCTTCAAATTACATATGGTTGTCAGTTCGCGATTTGTCACGCACACTTTAAACATTTTAGTAAGATTCGTTAGCGTGTGGATAATTTGTAGTTTCAAATTACATGCAGCTGCGAGTTACTTTTTTGATAATTTGTCACGTACATTTAGAATATTCAGGTGTGATTTCATCAGAAAATGTTGTCGTACCTCGGCGCATGGAAAATTTTAAGCGCATTCAGCTAAAATCTTTGGGGATGTAATTATTAATTAGCAGCTAAAAAGCTTGCTGTATCAACAATCACCCCCTCCACATTACAATTTGTAGTACTAAATTGTGAACAATAACCTTCTCCACATTGCAGTGTGTAGTGCTAAATTGTGTTTTAATACTTAAAATAATTTAGTATCGTGTCAATCGTTTGTGGTCTCCGCTAAAGGAAGCAACATGAATTATTACGTCTCGATTACAAACACTCTGCCAAAGAAAGAGTAAGTTTTATTTTTTTTTAATAATATTTTTATTATTTATATTAGTTTTAAATAATATTTTTAATATTTATATATATTAATATTATATTTTTAATAACATTTTTCTAAAATTTTGTAGCATTTCATCCGAGTCTCGTCGCGCGGGTCATATCTTGGGAAGAAGGTATGCTCTAACCCCGACATCATACAAATACTTGGAGATTGGAATAAGCGTCGGAGCTATGTCATATGTGGAATTACTTGTTGGTGATAACCGAGGCAATCAAATAGTATTGCCTATCGTTACCTGGCACTCATTGATGCAGAAACGTGCTGATATTGAACGACATGTACAATCGACTGAAAGTGAGCTATTATGGATCTGCGATCTATCTATCCAAATGATACATTAACTGATTCCAAGATTGTTAAATTAACATTATCTAATAATTCTTTGTATATGCATCCGCAAGCATTAGTGCATTTATTCGATTTTAAAGACTATATCGATCATATGCATTTCTGGCTGTGTCAGAATACATAAATTGTTAATGAAAAGTTTAAACAATTTGTTAGCGTTTTGCAACGCAACAATATCACTGACGTTTACAATGCGGTGAACGATAAGATGTGGTGGAGAGAACGCTCTCGGTGGCTCTGTGACTTCTGTGGTGCAGTTTTTGCGAAATTGTGAAATTGATTTGCCAAAGACTCATACGAGGTCGCTGAAACTGTTTTTCGAGATTCGTGATGATATAGACTTTTTATGCGATGTGATCAATGAGGATACCGAACTAGAACTTTTACAATTTGAGGATCCCGTTGTCGCGGAAATGAAGCATCTCCGAAGAGAGAAGCTGCTACAGATGAAAAAAGAAAGAAGGACTTTTTAGAAGAGAGAAGAAAGCGACTTGCCTCTCACGCAATTAATACACGCATGTGGTAAACGAAGAAGTTCTGCATGATTTGTGTGTATTTATAATTTTATAATTTTTATAAAATTTTAAAGATGTTAATAATGATGTTTTTTTTTCAGAAGCCGCTGCGGTATGCTCTCCCTCCCTTCTTTTATTTTCATTTTTTTTAATCTTTTTATATTATCTATTTTATTGTAAATTTTATTGTATATTTTATATTTTTATGCTATTCAATTAGAATTATCTGTATGAATGCTATGTGGAGCGACAGTTCGCGTCAGCTTTTAATTTTTTTATCAACTGTGAAGAGTAAGCATTCGTACTAACTCTTATGTCATGCTCATCCCCTACCCTATTTTTTCACCGAGACGTTACCTAGCTCTCGCTGGAGCTGGCATAAAGTGTCTGACTGTGGTGCAGTGAGCGTATTTTGTTAAAAGTTAAAAGTTAAAAATGTCGCAAATTGTTGCGTTTATGGAGCGATGTTTGAAACGGGTTATCGCCGCCTTTGACTACCCGAGGGGATTCACAAGAGGTACCATCGCCGCGCACTTCGAAGAGCGCAAAATTTGGCCCGCGCACTATTCCAGGCGCTACTGGAGGTCCTGTTTGGAAATGTAAGTAATTTTTTTATTATTTTATACGCTTTTTTATTTATAATATATTTATAATATATTTATAATATATTTATAATATATTTATAATATATTTACAATATATTTATGTTTTTTTTTATAGATTTTCCAAATAGGTGCTGATTCTGTGCCTGGATACAGCATAGCGCACATGGAGGAGGTGCGCTGGGTACGGGCATATCGCAAGGAGTGCACGGCATGGGAGAATTTGTGGTGCGACGGCTCCCGTGCTCGAGAATTAGACGAATTTTACCCGGAGATGTACGCGGATATATTCTGCCTCCGCAGATTGTTCGGAGAGGAGCCCTATTGTAAGTATCTCTATATAATACGCTTAAATTTTTACATATTTCTTTTAAAATACTAATAAAAATGATCATTTTTCTGTTACAGAAGCAGCTGTTGCGCGTTCCCCCTCACCCTCCCACCCCTTATTTTTAGTTTTTTTTTATCTTTTTATATCTTTTTTATTATATTTTTATATTTTATATATTAGATTTTATATTATATTTTATATTTTTATTTTAAAACACACACACACACATATACACACACACTTTATATGTATACACATACATACTTTTATGAATAAAAATTTTGTTAATGATAAAATACGTGTATTGTGTTTTGCGCCTTCTTTATCTATCCCATCCTTCTTCCCCCATATTAGATTTAATTAGATAATATTTAATATATAATAATACATATTAGATTTAATTAGATAATATTTAATATATATAATAATATATAAAAATTTAATATTATAAAAAAAAAACACTTAACATACAAAAATTATCTTTTTCTCGCGTACGCCTTAGCCTCCGTCTTATCGCACTCCCGCTATCATTTCCCCACGCCCTCCTTCTTTCTCTCTCACACTATCATTCTACTGTGCTCTCCTCCTTTTCCCATCACATCATGCTCTCATTGTCCTACGCTATGTACAATGCACACAGCGCTTTCCTTATCCTATCCTATACCACGCGTCTATCGCTCCGTCTCTTTCTATCGCGTTGCGAACGCCTATCTCACCGTCTTTCTCTACCGCGTTGCGAACGCCTATCGCGCCGTCTCTCTCTATCCATCTCCCTACTCGCGGACCCTTCGGTTACGCCGCGGATCTCTCTCTCCTCTCCCCAAACCTCTCGTCTACCGGCCGCGCCGCGGACCTCTCTTCCCTCTCCGCTGTCCCCTTGCCTAAAGGCTGTGTCACGGACCTTTCCCTCCTCTCCGTTGTCCCCTCGCCAACTAACCGCGCCGCGGACCTACAACTGTTTCGCGGACCTCTCCCCCTCTACGCGTACCCCTCGTCTACAAACCGCGCCGCGGACCTGCGTGACGTCATCCCCCCACGCCCGCGGTTTCCCCCTCCCCCCCGCCCTTGCACCCCCTTCGAGCACCTGGGTTAGAATCCCCATTATATCACTACTGATTATATTTATTTATATTTACAGTCAAATTTAGTATACGCGATAATGCCCATCCGTTATCGCGTTCCTGAAATTCTTCAAGCGATGTGAGGATTGGCTTGACGACTCGCCGCTCATACCACTCGCGTAAATCGGATGTATAAAAGAGTTCAAAGTTTCTCGTATTGATTGATTTATTGGCACACTTATCGCCCGCCACAAACTCGCCGTTAAACACTGTATTCACTTTCACACTGTTGTGTTTTTGCATAACGTCTCGCACGTGCTCGAGCACAATGTCACTCGCATCTTCCAAAAATTGATGAGGTTCGATGTGATTATAATTTATAACCGCACCAGTTAAGATGCGGCTCTCAAACGTATCAATCTCTCGCCATATGAGTCTTTCCGCGTTATTGTCACTACTATAATCACTACCACTGGATATAAACTGTCTCTGCAATTGAGTTTTTGCACCTTCGAGTCGCGCAATTCTTGTCACCAAAGATTGTCTATTTCCGATTGAGAGTCGCGGACGCTTGATACGGTTGCGTTCTTCAAGCTCTTCGATAAACTCCTCGCAATGCTGCAACCATCCAAAATATTCACCCAATGTGGTGACTTGGTGGGAACGCTCCAACAAGTCGCGTTCTTTCTGCTGCACGTTTTCCATTTTTTTTTTCTCTAGTTTTGTGTGCGAACATAACACATATTACGCGACATTAGTATATGTAATAAAATTCCATAGCTGCTACACTATCGCATATCCACCTCATCGGGTGATGTAACTTTATATTTCCGTATTTCGTACATTACTCCGATGTCATCTTGAAAGGTGTCCATACACGAAGCACAGAAAGCTAGAGCACTACCTGTTGAATAATAAAAGTGTATCGCGCAAATTTTACGTTGGTTTTGCGCACGGACTTATTCATTTTCTACTACGTTGTCGTCAAAATCAATATCACTGCAATCACTAATATAATTAATATCATCCGACAACGCATGATCTTCGTCTGACGACTCGTCTATTATCGCTTCGAAATTAATATTTTCCATTTATTCACTATTGTGTCACTAACAATTCTAATACCACACAGTAACCACTTAACTTTTTTCCACAGCTTCATCTATGCGCTTTCAAATCGTACTATGGTTTGACGGGCTTTCATCCTTCTTATATTTCGCCTAATGCTGTCTTAAGAACACATGCTACCGAACAACGCTTTTGCATCTATAAAAACGTTTCGACATGTTCGTCGCAGCATCGGCCAAAAATTTCAATACTTTTTCCACGACATCCTAATGATAAGATATCCATTAGAAAAAATTAGAAAAGAAACAGTTTTATGGACAACGCCCACTTATATATTCGAGCAGCCGAACGTTAGCGCTGATGCATTGCATTTTTTCCTTAATAATAAGGAAGATGTCTCACTTTAGTTTTATGGGAGATTTTCTGCGAGGGTGCAAAGCTGCCGAACGCCGGTGCTTAAAATCCTAATGATAAAATGGTCATAAAATGATCATAAAAATTAGAAAAAAAGTTTTATGGCTTCTAAAGTGCTTCGGCTATAAACATCTGCTTTCGAACGTAGGGCCCTTCACCTCCCCCCCTTTCCGTAACATCAGACCCTTCGCGTCTCCCAGATACCCCCGCCCCCACACTCCCTTCGAACTCCTGGGTTAGAATCCCCCTCCTACACCTACTATGAAACGCACTCACATATATTATTATCAAATACAAGGGCAATTACATATTACGCAGCGAGAGTACTGTGTCTTTGCACTGTGGACACTATTAGGATTAAAAATGGAAAAAATTTTACGCGATGATATATTCTGGTCGGAAAATATGGTGTCTAAACTGATTCTATTTTATGAAGATTGTATATTACCAGAATTACTAAATCCAAGACTGGAGAGAAACATGCCAATCGTGATCCAGAATATATAATGGAAGCAAAAAGGCAAAAAATGATAGAAAAAGAAAAGACAAAAAAAATAAAGTTTCATGGAAATATTGAAAGAGACACACACACAAGCATTAAAATAATAAAAAACAAATATTTAGAAAATGAATAATGTCACAATGCATTCTGCGCTGGACGCAGTGATTACTATCAAAATGCATTCTGCGCTTGTCGCAGTTATTACTATCAAAATGCATTCTGCGCTGAGCGCAGTTTATAATATACAAATGAAATGTACGTTCTGCTTATCTACTTGCATTCTGCGCTTTGCGCAGTAAACATTTCAAAAATAAAAATACATATAAGGAGTCATGCAAATTGTTACCCATATATGTACATTTATGGATGCATTTATATCTTACCGTTAGAGTTCAAAATATATATTCTCTAATGAATAGATATGATTGCTACCCGTCTGTACTACAAAATAGATGTCTATATATTCTATCCAGTAAGTACATTAGTTCTAAGAATATAGAAAAATTGAATCAGGTATATGTACGCATGCATGGTGTGTGTGTGTGTGTGTGTGTGTGTGTGTGTGTGTGTGTGTGTGTGTGTGTGTGTGTGTGTGTGTGTGTGTGTGTGTGTGTGTGTGTGTGTGTGTGTGTGTGTGTGTGTGTGTGTGTGTGTGTGTGTGTGTGTGTGTGTGTGTGTGTGTGTGTGTGTGTGTGTGTGTGTGTGTGTGTGTGTGTGTGTGTGTGTGTGTGTGTGTGTGTGTGTGTGTGTGTGTGTGTGTGTGTGTGTGTGTGTGTGTGTGTGTGTGTGTGTGTGTGTGTGTGTGTGTGTGTGTGTGTGTGTGTGTGTGTGTGTGTGTGTGTGTGTGTGTGTGTGTGTGTGTGTGTGTGTGTGTGTGTGGTGATGACATATACAGCGAAAAAAAAGAATATATATCGTCTGTATATATATATATATATATATATATATATATATATATATATATGTATATATGTATGTATATATGTATATATATATGTATATATATATATATATATATGTATGTAATACACATATACTAAGAAGAAATATATGTACATAAAATTTCATATGTCGCATCCTGCTAAATAATCTTTGACTATGCTAATATCAAAACAATAATACTAATCTCTAAACATAAAAAATATAATTTATTTATTATATTTTTTCTCTTCTTTATATCGTGAAATATTACGTGCAAACTTTTATATTTTTTTCATACTAATGGAATTGATAATATATAATAAAATTTTGTTATTAAATAATAAATAACATTAAAAATTCTAAAAAAGAAAAATTTCCATACACTTTCTTACATTTATTTTCCCGATCTGGTTATATCAGTCAGTGATGGTCTGAAAGATCAATTACGCTTTATCATTTGTCATATTTACATATATAGTTTTCATATATATACAATATATATATATATATATATATATATATATATATATATATATTGTATGTATGTATGTGTACGTACGTATAATCTTAAAATAGAAAAGCGAATAACTTTTTATTTAATATTTTATCGGTTCAAAAGTAATTTTATTGGATTAATAAGAAAAATTGATGAATAATTAATATATTTTGATTATTTATCTAATTAAATATTAAGCGATTTATGTGGTGTTTGGTGTCATTTTAATCGCTCAAATCTCATTAATCCATCAAAATTATTTTCAGACCAATAACATGCGAAATGTAAGAGTTACATTTTCTGTGGTAAGATGAAATGTGATACGAAAGCAAAAGATATAGGAAGGCGAGCGAGCGAGACTTCGGAACTTTCGTTGATGTTGGCCATCTCGCCTGCTCCTTACTCGTTCTCGCTCTCGATGCTCTCCAGCATCGGAGATCTTTTTCGTATATAAAATGTAAACATCAAATAAAATCATAAAAAGTAAAACTTTTTTTTTGCATTTTATCGATTTGAAAATAATTTTAATAGATTTATAAGATTTTTATGAATAAAATGACACCAAACACGACAAAAATTGGACTATTTTTAATAATGTGTAAAATTTTGATTATGGTTTTCATAAATATATATGAAAACCATACGCATAAATTACGACTCGATTTTCGAAACCTATTATCATTCAGATATCACTAATTGATATAACCAGATTTATCGGATAAATGAGTGTAGAAAAGTATTTCTTTCTTAGAATTTTTATTTTGTATTTAATATTATTTATTATTCAGTAACGAAACATATTACATATTTCTATTTATTATATCAATTACAACTGCGAACAAATGATAATATGTAATTCATTCGTATGATAAATAATAGTAGAATCATATGGTAAGTCGCTGCATTAGGTTCTTATTCCTACCACAGCGTTTTCATTGTCATGTCGCCACCGTCAAATCAGAGTTGCACGGTGAGTACTCAGAAGCGTTAAATAAAGAAAAAAAATATGATTATCTGAGGCATCCACAACATAAGGTTTATAATGTGAATTGTATTGAACAGCTATCAATTCCTGACATAAAAAATGCATTTAAAGTTACTTTTAGAATAAAAAATTTTAATAATTTTAAAAAATATACAAATATTTTCTTCAACATCGAAAAATATTACATTAAATTTATTGAATCTTATACCATTTTTTGCAATCCAAGATATTTCATAATAATCATCTAAATTATAAGACAAATCGGATATTAGGCACTTTGCGTTAATATTTAAGATTTTTCTAATCTTTATTTTATCTGATAAACCTACTTTTGACATACGTCTATAAAGAAAATTTACATATCATGTTAAATATTGTACTGTGTTACTTGATATCTGTGTCAACGTAATAATATTATTTCTTCAAGAATTAGACAAAATTGCTAAACTTTATTTTTTTCTGGAATTAAATTACCAATCATTAGATTGAAATTTCTTACTAGACATAACATTTCTGACGCCGAAAAGATAATACAGCCATTTGTTAAATGTTCCTTAGTTATTGAAGGTGGTTTATTTTTTACATAGCTATTGTATAAAAAATATTTAAGTCTTGAGTTTAAAGTTATTAATGAAAAATATTTTCCTTGTACAAAATATTGTATAATTAAAGTCATGTCATAACGATAAATACATTCAAATAAATCATGCATAATATCGCAACATATATTAATATAAACATGAAAATGATCAAGATCATTCCATATGCATTCTTCTTTTACTTTTGATTTTGAACATGATCTGTATAATCTGTTAGTTGCCTGATAGAGGCTACTTTTAAATTTACTTGTTTTTTAATATCTTCTTTATTTTCAGTACAAATTCAACAATAGTAATTTGTTGAAAAACTCTCGGGATAACAAAAATAGAATGAATTCCTAAATTATCTCTAATAACAAGTACTACTACAAAAAACACTTTTAATGTTGCTCTATTTAATTCAATAGATAATCCTTTACTTTTCACATTTTTTAATTCTTTAAGTAAAATATTAAAAACTGATTTATTTCCAAATTCTGTACGATCTTGACTGTGAAACAGTATTGCAAGAATAATATTTTCTATTCAACTCGCATATTTTAGAGGCATTGAAGCAATAGTAAAATATATCGCACCTAATTTATGTACTATATATGCCTGTGTGACTTCCAAGTGGCTTGCACGTCTCAAAGTCATCAAAATACAATATTAAAGGTATTATTATTCTATTTAAGTATTTTGAAACAATTTCTTTCTATAATTTACCTTGAAGTATAGTAGTCAAAGGATCATTTGGTACAATCTTAGTCTATTGCAGAATATCATCAAATACATTGGGAATTTGTAAGAAACTTTTTAAAGTTTTTTCTATAGGAATATAAATGGCTGTACGATTTTTCAATATCATAGAAATTTCATTATTTTTTCTACATTCATCAGTAGTAATTCCAATAATATATTCATTTGGTTGAATAAAATTTTCATGGTTTAAGAAGTATTTAACCCGGTAAAAAATTTCTCATATATAATTATATATAACAATATAATTTTATATATAACAATATAAAAGTATATAGAAATATATAAAATTCTGTATAAGTTATGTATAGTTATGTATAGTTTGCATAATTTTGTATTATCGTTGACTGACATCTAGCTAACATTAATATAAAATTTTATATAATTATACAATAAGTCATATATTATTATATATAATTATACATAACTTATATAAAACTTTATATATTTCTATATAATTTTATATGGTCATATATACTGACATCTAGCCAACATTAATATAAACCCGGTAAAAAATTTGTTATGTATAATCATATATCATATATGATTATACATAACAAATTTTTTACCGGGTTTATATTAATGTTGGCTAGATGTCAGTCAACGATAATACTAAATTATGCATACTATACATAACTATACATAACTTATACAGAATTTTATATATTTCTATATATTTTTATATTGTTATATATAATTATATATGAGAAATTTTTTACCGGGTAGATAGATAGATAGATTTATTCAAATTGATCCCCTTAGGGTTACAATTCTTTACATCATCTCTGAATTAACCATGCTCATACATCACCTCCCCCCGGAGGCCCCCGTGGTTTCCCCTAGCCACCTCGTCCCCCGAGGTTCACACACATACACCACAAACTCTCTACAAACATCTCATTCCTCAAAATCTAAAACACACCTCATCCCTCCTCGCACTGTCACTCTCACATATATACAAATTACATTTTTTCAATCCCCCGTCGCGATCCTGGCTTTGCGTGACTTCACATTATTAAAAAATCCCACTCCCTACCCCTACGCCCCTCTCTCTCCTCTGGCTCTTTCATCCCTCTATCCTTCCCCTCTTTTCCCGCATCTGAAAGAAACCTCTCTCTCTTATATCCCGTTCTTCTCCTCTCTCTCTCCCCCTCTCTCTCTCACTTTCACTCTCCTCTCACCCATCTCTCTCTCTCTTTTCCTCTCTCTCTCTCTCTCTCTCTCTCTCTCTCTCTCTCTCTCTCTCTCTCTCTCTCTCTCTCTCTCTCTCTCTCTCTCTCTCTCTCTCTCTCTCTCTCTCTCTCTCTCTCATTCCTTAATCCGGCACTCCCTTACTAACTGCCTAGTGTTCTATACCTCTTTCTACACCCTCTCTTTTTCTTAATCTCAATTTTCTCCTCCGCGACCCTGGCTATTTTGCGACCCTTACATACTGATTCCCTCTCCCTCCCTCACGACCCGTCCTCTTTACCCTTTCTCCCCTCCCTCTCTTCCATTACTCTCGCTCCCCCTTTCCTCTCCACTCTCGCCTCTTCTCCACCTCTCCCTCTGCTTTCTCTATATCTCTCTCCCTTAATCGTCCCTTCTTCTCTCTTCCAGTTTTCCTCTCCTCTCCTTCCTCCAGGCTGGGCTGTTCTCCTCTTCTTCCCTTTGGTCCTCTTCTCATCCCTTTCGCCTTGTCGTCACCTTCTTCCTTCTTCCCATCCCTCTCCTAATCTCTCCTTCTCTCTTTTTATTTCCTATTCATCCAACCTTCCCTTCTTTTTCTCTCTTCTCTCTCTAACCCTCTCTCCTCCCCCTTCCTCGGACATCTCCCTGCTTACTTTTCTTCCACACGTCCTCTTCATCTCTCCTTTTGCCTCTCATTTATCTCTCCTCTCCATCTTCTGCTTCCCATCTCTTCTCCTCTTCTAACCATCTCCATCTCTTCCCATCTCCTCAGTTCCCTGCTTGTTGTTATTACCTTCCTGCCTTTCGCTCTTTCTCTTCTCGCTGCCTCCCCTATCCTCCATCTCATCCTCCTCTCCCCTAGTGTCAGGTCCTCATCGACTCCTACTCCCCAGTTTCCTCTAATCTCTCCTTCTCTGTCTAGTACCTCTTCCCCGTCCTCTTTCCTCTCCATTTCCGTTAACACTGTCCATGTCCCGTCCTCTCTTCTTCTTTCTTCTATCCATTTCATCCTCAGCTTCCTGCCTAACTCCCTCTTAATAATTCCTTCCACCATATATCTTCTTTCCTCCTGATCAGCCCCCTCTATTCCTCTCCATATCATATTTCTCTCTCTCTTCCTTTTTTTCTCTTCTTCCTCTTTTTCCGCTCTCTTTTCTTTCCATATCCCTGCGTTCTTTCTCCTTTCTTGCTCTTTCCGCTCTTCCCTCCATCCTCTTCCAGACACTCCCGCTTTTCCCTCCTCCCTCTTTCCTCTTTCTCCTTCTCTTCCACCCATTCTTCCTCTTCGTCCTCTTCTACCATCTTCCACCATGCCTCTGTCCTCTTCTTTTCTTCTCCACTGTTCTCGCCGCTCTTTCCTCTCTCTTTCTCTCTCCTCTTCCTATCTTCTCCTTGTCTCTTTCTCCCTCAGCCCTCTCCCCTCTCTCTTCTTTCCTCCTCTCTCTTCCTCTTGTCCTACAACCGCTCCTCTCTCTCTTTCTTCCTCTTTCATCCTTTCTCTCTTCTCGCCCTTCACTTTTCTTTCCCCATTCTCCCTCTTCTCCTCTGGCTCCCCGCCGATCCTCCTCCCCGTCTCCTCTTAAATTGTCAATATAGTCTGTTATAATATTAATGAAACCTGAAGACAAAAATTTTATCAAATTTTTGATTATTTCTTGAACTATCGATCGATTTAACGACATATTGGAATTAATTAGATGTACAACGGATTTATGTAAAATAGTAGTAAATTTTTCAAATTTAGATTGTATGTAAAAAATAGATTCTTCTTGAATATTTTCAGTTTTATTATTAAATAAAGGTTTAGCAGTAAAAGAACAAATAGGTGTAAATTTTTGAGAGACTATGGTTTCTATATACATGTCTTTTGTGAAAAGTTCTTCTACAATCTATTATCAGACAAATGTAACTGTTTTGAATATTATGCATATACTTTAAATGAAAAACAAATTTATCTAATATAAGACAATTTTTTCCACAAAAATAACAATCCATTTTTACACTTAATAATCAATAATCAAGCATTCAATAATTAAACTTTTTCACACACTTTTAAAATATCTTCTATGTAAGGAATTGATTTATCAAAGTCAGTTTCAATTTTATAAACTAATCTTAGTATAAGCAAATATAAATGTTCTGCTTGTACAGGGTAGCATATATGAAAAGTGTGAAATAGTTTAAATAATATATCAAATGTTTTGATTACGCTTAGAAATTGATAATAGTATTATCTATAATCTTAATAGTATTATCTATAATAATAAAAATTGTTCTTATCTCATATAAGGACGGCCCCTCGGTAAGTATGTACGGCTGAACTGCATAGGATTCTTTTCTCAATCAATATCATTTGATGACTGAAAAAAATAATTTAATAAATTAATAAATAAATTTAATAATAAAGTTTTAAAATTATTTATAATTTATAAATATTTCTTTATTTATATTATTAATTATTTTTAATTAATTTTTGTATTTTATATATTTATTTTATTTATTTTAGATAACTTGATATTTATTTTATTACATACAATAATTTATTTATTTTATTAATTATTTATAATATTAATAATAATAAAAAACATAAGATTATATATGTAATAAATATTTATAATTATATGCTATTAATGTTTTTTTTTATAAAAAATTAATTTTTTTGAGAATAAAAACATAACTTTTTTAAAATGAATATTAAAAAATATTTAGCCTAATTATTATTAAGTTATAGATATAACTTTTGAATCATAGGAGAGAGAAAAATGTGAAATAAAAAATTTTTGTAAGTGCAAATGCTGCTGCATTGTTTAATCGTTATATTATCTGAAAAATATTAAGAAATGAAAAATAATATATAGATGAAATAATGTTTTATCGATATAGATATGAATAAAAATAATATAAATATATGAAAAGATATAGATAATGTAGATATAGATATTAAAAAATGTAAACTAATATTATAGATAATATAACTTTACCTCACAATGTACAATAATTTCTTCGATACTTTCTATTGTAGAAAACTTCCATTGTTTACGGCCAGAATTGGTTTTTATTATAATTCTTCCCTTAAGTGGAATTATATGATCCAATAAATAAATATCATTAATGACCATCTAACAATTTAAAAACAAAAAGCAAATAATTTTTAATTTGTTTTAACAATAGATATCAGATTAGAGTATTATAAAGACTTTGAAAAGATAGAAATAAAGGCTGTATGTATTTATTTATTTATTTATACTTGTTCAAAAAATACATACCTTCAGAAATAGTTTCCCGGTAAAAAATTTGTTATGTATAATCATATATGATATATGACCATATAAAATTATATAGAAATATATAAAGTTTTATATAAGTTATGTATAATTATATATAATAATATATGACTTATTGTATAATTATATGTAATTTTATATTAATGTTGGCTAGATGTCAGTCAACGATAATACAAAATTATGCATACTATACATAACTATACATAACTTATACAGAATTTTATATATTTCTATATACTTTTATATTGTTATATATAATTATATATGAGAAATTTTTTACCGGGTTTATTGGATCTGTTATTTATTAAGTCTTGAATATTTGATTCTGTTCCTTTGTTTATATTTATAATTTTATCTATAAAAGAGAATTCCAATTTTCATATAATTTTAAATTTTTACCAGGATATAACAAACCAAAATCAATATTAATCAGTAAAACATTTAATTATTAATATAAAATTTATAATTATTTATGTAAATTATTAGATACTCTAAGACTAAAAATTTCTTATTAAACATTTCGCTTTATCTTTATGATTTAAAGGAGCTCACATTTTAAGAAATGTATTAAAATTATCAATTTTTGATTTTTTTCTTGAGCTAAAAGTTTTAGGCCATTTTTCCAGAACTTCAGTCTAAGGTTCTATATTGTACTTTAACCATGAAACATCTGATTGGTTATCTAAAAATATTTATATTTTATTTGAAAAATATATATCATTGTTTTCAACAAAATGTTATTAATTGTACGTTATTTATTACAATTTTGTAATTTTAAATATGTTATACATTTATTATATTTTATTTCTTGAATTTTCAATTTACCCCTTCATCAAATATTTTTTCTTCTACTTCATCTGAACTAGTTTCACTTGCATATTTTCTTTTGTGTACGTATGACTCATCAGCTGATATATAATAAGTGGAACTACATTTGTTTGGAAAAAGTCTCAAGATTTTTGAAGTAATTAATTTAAATAGTGAATGTGTATAATATATATATAATTTGTTTACATTATTATAATAAATACGTACTGTTTCAAAATATAAGTATACAGATGTCTTTCTATAATATTTACTAATTTTGTTTTTAGTAAAAAATTTAGTGAGTTGTTTTTTGCGTAATATTTTAAAATACTGTTTCCATATGGTGCTTTAATCAGAAGATCTTTTAAATTAAAATTATAAAATTAAAATATTCCACGTTGCTTGGAATAACTATTGTATCAATCAATGTAAAGTTTTCATTATCTGTACTAACAGTCTCACAATCAGCTATTGTCAGTTTTTTTAGAGGTTTTGTTTCGTTTGATTTTACTTTATTTGTACATAGCTAAAATATATACAAATATGCGTTTTCTTTACAGGAATTGATTTATCTCATTATTCTATATTACGCAATTTTCGTACATAACATAATAACAATCTGTTAACGTACCACAGCTACATTTAAAAGATTTTGATTTTCTTTCTCCTTTCTCTCTTTTTTTTTATATTATTTTATTTTATTTTTGAAAATGATTCAGTGTCCTATGGACACGTTTAGTTCCTTAAGATGCTCATCCGTAACATGGGTTAAATTTTCAATAGTTATATCATTTTCTGTAAAATATAGGAAATTAAAATAAATGATAATACAAAAAATAGAAAATTACAAAAATGATAATAGCAGTTATGAATATCAGCGTAATCAAAAAAAGTTTTTTAGGAAGTACAATAACTTTTAAAAGTTTAAAAATAATTAACAATTAAAGTAATAAAACTAAAAATAATAATTAAATTAAAACAAAAATAAAACAAAAAGTGTTCAAAATAAAAATAAAATAAAAAAAAAACGCTTTGAAGCATGTCTAACATCTTCCCAACCACAGTCTTAGAAACATATCGAGAAAGTCATTTTCAGCCGTAGAGTGCCAAATAAAAAAAAGAAATAATATTTATTACACGTGTAATATACTTACCTTTAAAAATAGCAATTAAATTATCCAGTCCCTACTGACTTAATAAATTTTCCATCAATTGCTTAAATAACACTAGTAATAACGACGTAGAAAGAAGGTGGGCCTTTATACCGCAAATGCGGTGTGATAAAATGATCAACGAGCAAAATGTTAAATTAATGTACCGAGTTAATGTTCCGAATATACACTCTCGAATATACTTTATTGTCACGAGGATATATTGCACAAATATGTTCTGTATCTACATACGAGAGCATTGACAACTCTTTAAAATTATAATAAAAGACGACGTACTTACCCGGTAAAAAATTTGTTATGTATAATTATATATGATATATGACCAAATAAAATTATATAGAAATATATAAAATTTTATATAAGTTATATATAATTATATACAATAATATATGGCTTGTTGTATAATTATATATAATTTTATATTAATGTTGGCTAAATGTCAGTCAACGATAATACAAAATTATACATGCTATACATAACTATACATAACTTATACAGAATTTTATATATTTCTATATATTTTTATATTGTTATATATAAAATTATATTGTTATATATAATTATATGTATATAAGAAATTTTTTACCGGGTTATGAGGCTGAACAAAGGCTTCTACGCAGCTACACGACTTACGCAGAGAACATGTGCGTACATGTACTGTGCAAAACGCTTTCTAGTACAAGTCTATATTCAAATATGCGCAAATCTTCGATTTAAAAATATGTTATTTTTTATTCAAGTATATATTATTGTTGTGATCTAATATTTTTTCAGGTTTATTTAAGAGAAATGAATAAAATATAGTTAAATAGAAATTATTTAATTTCAATCTAAAGATACTATAATCTTCGATTTAAAAATGTTTTTTTAATATTTCGAATATATATATATATATATATATATATATATAAAAAGCTTTTTGATGTTTACAAACAAGTAACTAAACAAACTAGGCAATAAGAGCCAAACGCGAATGTTAATGCGTAAATTTCTTTTTTCAGAAATTAATTCTAAATTGAAAACGTGCACAAGGCACATATTTCACTTGGTGTACTTACTAAGAAATAGATTTTCATTTTTGAGAATTCTATAAACCCTCTTTATCCCCCCCCCCCCTAAAGACATGTAGGCCAGAAAAAAATATCGGGCCGTAGTATATTTTTTTAATCTAAGTATATTATTTTTGATCCAATATTTTTCCAGTTTTCTTTAAGAGTAAGATACAGTTAAATAAAAATTATTTAATTTTATTCTAAGCAAATTATTATCTTTGATTTAAACATATGTTATTTTTTATCCAACATTCTTTTCTCTTCATTCAAGAAAATTAGTCTTAAATAATAAGAGAATATTTTTCTTGATTGAACTATATAAAAAACTATATAAAACGTCTTAAGTCAAGCAAATTTTCTTTATTTAACGCAATATTAACTCATTTCAAGATTTCCATTTTGAAAATAAAGCTATTGCCAAAATAAGAACATTCTTTTTTTCTGTGATGTAATGTGGATAAAGTAATAACGGAGTAAAGAACGCAATATTATCGTAAAAATTATCATAAAAAAAATTATATTCTGATTCAAATCAATTGTCAAGGACTAAATACTTCTTGTAGATCCGTCACAATAATAGGTTCTTAAATCTTGTTCTCTTAAATATTCTCTTGCAGATGATTGCTTAAGAATATTTGAGAACACAAGAATAATAAGAACCTATTATTGTGACGGATCTACAAGAAGTATTTAGTTCTTGACAATTGATTTGAATTACAATAGTATATAATTTTTATGATAATATTTTTGTGATAATATTGCGTTCTCTACTCCGTTATTACTTTATCCACATTACATGAGCTGAAGATGGCCCGAAAATTCGAGCCGAAACGTTCGCTATTAATCGTTACTAAATGTCACTACTAATCGCTATTAATATTTTAATATTTGCATTTTATCGCAGCAACTTTAAGTACTTTCTATACATTGTTGTAAAGAGTTATTATGGTTTAAATTAAAATATTTAATTAAATTTTTGTAACTGGCTTAGCTTTCTACGTCTTTGCTTTCTCCATTTATTTATAATATATGTTTAAAACTTATTAATAATCTGACAGTTTGAGTTATTAATGATATTTTAGTGTTTTTATATTTATATTTTATATGTTTTAATATTTCTTATATTTATATTTTATATGTATTTTTTATAATAGGAAACTATGTTGAAGGAGAAAGAGTTATCACATAAAGGAATAATTTATAAGAACAATTAATAAGAGAGAGAAGAGAGAGAGAGAGAGAGAGAGAGAAAGAGAGAGAGAGAGAGAGAGAGAGAGAGAGAGAAACAACCCTTCTCTCTAAATATTACCAAACTGGCACGTTTTTAATGAGAACGTAGAAAGTTGACACTGAACGATTTTCAAAGAAATAATATAAGTTCCCTATTTTTCGAGGCGAGCTATTCCTTTAACTAATATAACAGAGTATCGGGGCGGAGCATCTCATCGTCACTGACTGCCGCCGCCGCAGAGCAAAAAGGAAATATTCATATTTCAAAGGAAGGCCCGTCACACACATCATACGTACCGCTGTTATGTATATGTCTGCAATGTTACAAAAAATATCTACTGTCATAATGCTTGCAATGTTACAAAAAATATATTAAAATTGTGATAAGGAAATTGTTAAGTATATTAATTGTCGTTTTGCGTTAATTGTAGTAACATTATTAAAAATTTACATATTTTTAATAATAAATTATCAACTTTGTTTATATTGAAGAGGAGGTAGTATTATAAAATTTTATTTTGTTTTTAATAATATTTAATCTTTTAACACATATATATTTACACATACAATACACACATACATTACATACATATATGTTGAAAAGAATGGCACTAAATTATAGGAGTATGTAGTACTTGTAAAAACAAACTGAAAAATGTTAATAAGCAGTACTCAAAAAACCATTTATTTCTAAATTATAAAGCATTTTCTGCTGTAATAAATAATCCGTTAGTTTCGAGTGTGTCTCGTATAATGTATGTATTTAAATAGGATCGTTCATATACTTGGTTTTCGAATTTTTAAGGTCGACAAAGAAATAAGAAAATAAAAAGTACGGCCAAAATACTTCCCAATTTTTCTTCAGGCAATTTCCAAATTAATTTTAAAATAGAAGATAATTGTGAATTGATTACGAATATATATATATGTATAAGTTTCAGAGTGTAACTTGTTACCATTCCAAAGAAAATAAGCTCCAAAGATTGCAGTTCGACAGATAAGCACACATAATCTGAAATTTATATATTTGTACCTACCTGTAATTATTTTTTTATTTAAAAATTAATAAGTATGACAATTTGGCTGCTTTTTTTAATCCAGAGCAGATCTTTAATGAATTGACTCTCTCTCTCTCTGAACAAAGAATTGGACATTATCAATAAACACGTGTTTACTAAACGCCGAATTTCATTACTTATCGACTTTAGAAGCTCGTGAAAGATGACGAGTAGTTGTGTGTGAATACGTTATATAATATCATAATTTTTTATCCACTTTATTTTAATTAATAACCTGCAGATTGTTAAAAATTGTTATTGCAAAATTTATAATAACGATTTTTTTATTATTAATTTTTAGTATTAAATTAAGATTTCTTTTTAAGATACCTCTGTAAGTGTCATAATCTCTTGTTAAGTTATCTTCAAATCATACTTAAACATTGCATAATTTTTTCCGACTCAATATGTAGCTGATATTCAAAAACTATTAATATGTACACATGCAATTTTTCTTTTCAGTTTTGATTGTTAAACCGCGAGAAACACAACTTAAAACAAACTTTATCTGAATTTCTCTATTGCATTGAGATTACAAATATGACATTGCAAATATCAAATTAATTCTCAAGATTCACCTATTAAACTATACTTAAAATTAGTTCAGTTTCAAGTTAGTTTCTCAACAGAAACACGAAATATATAAATAGCCTTAGTAAAGTGTTGAAATTAGATTATGAGAAAGAAAAAAATCTCATGTAATGAGTACAGAATATAATAATGCGTACGAAGTTATGTAGTAAAAAGATTGAGCTTATTGAAGGAAATCCCCGTCGGTTCGTCAAGACTTAAGATCCTAAAGTCATTACCGATCACATAGTTTTGCAAGAATTTGTAGGAAGATGTTGGAAGTCCAGAAAATAGAAACAATTATATGTATCTCTCCTAAAATTTCAATGTATCAGAACAATTAAATAATAAAATAATAGAATTACTAAAAGATATGAATGGCTTTTCTAAACTTATCGGTACAGAAAAATAAATATGGATAGCATACAGTACAAGTCAGAATTATAAATTAAAAACGACTGGTAATCTAAAACATAACACAGCACAAACATTATTATATTAGACAAAAATTATTTATATTTGTGATATTAAAAAAAGGCTGAGAGCAATAGGTCTAATATAACATAAATAAAAAAAGTTTGTACATAAGGAAAACGCTTTTAATTTTAAATCTTAATAAAATTTTCAAGAATAAGTAACACCATTGAAGAAACTTTTTTTTAAAAGTCAAATGGATTTTTTTGAAGTGAAATGACTATTTTTATAATAAAATTGTATAAAATGTCAAATGTTAAGAAAACATATTCGAATATTTTTGTCCTGAAATTAATAATTTCTGAAATATATTTTTCAACTTTTAATTCTACATTCACATCATATTATGTACTTGTTTTGCTGTTTTTCATATCTCCAGATTTATTGGTTCATCAACACTTATCTTTAATATGTATATCCCTATAGAAAAAAATTATAAACGATTAAAAATTAGATAGAATTAAAAGTGTTAGAAATGATTGTTGGTTAAAGGCAATTTAAGAAAACGTCTTCAAATATATATTGATGTTTACAACAATTAAACACATACTATAGCTTAATAGTAATCACACAATAAAATTTAAGTTTTCTTTTGTTTACTTCTTTTTTGTGTGTCAATTTAGCAAAATAGTTATGAAACAAATAATATTTCGGTTCCTGAGATATTCAACTTTTAATTAGTGTCAAAATCGAAATATTTTTATATTTTTTTTGTTTGCGTTGAATATTCTATTCAATTTTACTTTATAACAATATATTTCATTTAATAAAATGTATTATTTTAAAGATATCTTATTATTTAAATACTATTTTTAGAAAAATAAATTAATTAATTTTAATTAGTAATAATATAAGAATTATCGCTTCTTAATTATTTATCATTATTTTATCATCTTTTATTTATTTTTACAAGAAATATGCAGATGACTGGTGGTTATATTTAAGATTGCATCTTTATTTTCTTCGGAACTGAACAGATATTCTTTCTAATAGTGATTGCATGTTGTGCGATGCCGAAAAAATTTGAGTATGTCGAAATATTTCTCGCCTGAGTATTTTATGGAGGTTGAACACGGAATAAGATAATAAAATCTTAAAAATTATATATAATAATGTCTATTTTACTTATATCAGAACCAAAAAACACTTTACTGCTTAATAAGAGAATTCGTTTTTTAAGAAACGTTAATTAAAAAATATAAATAAGAGAATTTAACAAGAGAATTTGTTTTATGTCAACTAAAAATACTTTTTTTCAATGTTTTATTATAAAAATATAAATATTGGACTTTTAATTATAACGAAATTTCTAAAATTATTATACGAAGAATTATTTATGAAAAAGAATCAAGAAACGGCATTATACTGACATATTTAAGAAATGATATTTCAAGAACGATGTATTTCCGGGAATTTTGCTAAAAAATAGCTTATATAATATTTGACAAGAAATAAAATTACTTCAGTCTCTATTTATATAAAATACTCTGTATAGGTTAATCAATATGATATTATTCAGCTGAAGATGAATTGAATAAGAATCGAAATTAATTGTTCAAGGCAAATATTCCAATTATTGCCAATAATATATGATCAAAATACGTATAAAAATGCAAATTTTGTCGAAAAGATAAAATCATGTGATTTTTCTTTATCATATTAATTTAAATTATTTTAAGTTATTTTATGAACTAGAACAATGCATTCTTTTTATTCATGCAATAGTCTTTTTAGGTAATATAAGATTCTAATATAAGGTGCAAATAATAATATAAGATACAAGATTGTTAGAACCTATCTACATTGAAAAAAAACTTATAAAATATTATTACTTTTTTACTTTTTAAAGACAATCTTTTCAAGAATAAAGAATTTTCATATAAATAATTTTATTCTACTAGTTTTCGATTTATTTTTACACCAAAAATCATCTTTTCGATTGTATAATAATTTCAGAGGCGTTGTACATATTTTGAAAAAAAATGTATTCAATAAATTTATCTGAAATGATTAGTAAATAATTGATATTATATTGTAATATGTATTATATTGTAATTGTAAATTATAATTTCTTATTAATTCAAGTTTTATTTAAATGACTGTATATAAAATATTTTTTCACTAGTTCTTAAAAAATTTCAACATTTCTGTCTCTCTCTCTCTTTCTCTCTCTCTCTCTCTCTATATATATATATATATATATATATATATATATATATATATATATATATTTGAGAGAGAAATGTTGAAATTTTTTAAGAACTAGTGAAAAAATATTTTATATACAGTTATTTAAATAAAACTTATAAATATATATATATATATAAAAAACATATAAATTGATGAAGAGTAATTATAAAATCTACAAATTGTTATATTAAAATATTTTATCAAAAAGCTTTTAAATAAAAAAATAAATATTTTTTATAGTATGTACAGTTGGAAATGTTTTATTATCCTATTTTCTATTGGATCTGTTTTATTATCGTACGCTTTATTTGATGTCACAAACAGAGCGCCAACAGTTTATACAGCGTGCGTGCTATCACACGCGTCAGTTTCACGAGCCAAGTACTTAGCGCCAAGCAAAATGTGGCTAGAGATTCAGGTAGGTGCACTTGAAGAGGCGTAAACTATGGTCGCTCACGCTGCACTGCTGTCGCCAATAGCCCATGCGAATGTGACTCCGCCTCTTAAGCATGGCCAACCCCCTTCCCCAATCCTCTGGCTTTAGTGTGATCCGTTTGATTGTGCGTCGTGTCAGTCGAGCGTGCGCATGAGTGTTTATGCGCAAGCATGTAAATAAATGTGCATCACGCATATAAGAATGCGTTTTATATGATCGTCCACCAATCGCCTGCTTAACCACTTGTGGCCTTCTCGAACTACGGTCTTCTGTGTCTTCTTGCCTTCATAAATTTTCTCTTTCTCTCAATATTTCACATGAATATAGATATAGATATAATAAGTGAATATGCACGAAGGCGAAACTTAGTTCAAGTATAATTTTTTTTTTTAATTCAATCAATATATTCATTTATACATATAAATGCTTGCGCATATAAAACACTTTATTATAAGAATGCATATGTATGAGTAGAACATGAGAGTTACACATTTAGGCGGGGACTGTGTGCTTTAAGAGGCGTGTAGAGGGATTTCTTATTGCTGCTCTGGTAAATCTGTCGCTTCAGTCAGTGAGGCAACGAAGGGCGAACCGTGCACTATTGACTGTGTCCGTGCTTCTTTTTTCGTCCACTCATTTGCCAATGTTACGATTCGTGTGTACGCAAGCAAGACACGGTGCGGTGTAATAGTTTACGAATTTATCTCGTTAGGCTACGCGCATTTTTTATTTGTCACTACATATTGCATCATTATTATTACAATATTTTTTTGCACTGTCACCGTGTGCAGATGTGTATAATATCACAAAACAATTATTTATTTACATCACAGTTATTTATTTATTTTTTCTTAATTTTAAGTTTTCGTTACAACTATGTTGTTTATTAAAGTATAATTTATTAAATTTATTACATTGTATTATTAAAGTATAATTATATATACGGCAATTTATATTAAAGTATATATACACTTACAATTTATGAAATATTCGCAATTATATCGAAAAACCGAAATATTGTGAATATCAAAATTATAATGGTGTGTATGTGAGACATTTATTTATATTATCAAAATTATAAATTTTTGTGTATATGTGTGTGTATGTGCGCGCGGGCGCGCGTGTATGCGTATCGTTTCCTTCATTACATATATCAATCGATATGTTTGTAACTATAAATTTTATATTGAAATTTTTAGATTTTTACAGTTTTGTTATTCGAAATATTGAGATATTTTTTCATATTAATTTATAATTATTTATGCACTCTCTTTACACAACTTTCTTATTCGATTATTTATTATTTATAATTTATATACTGTATGCACAAGATATTAAAATTGTGCCAAAATTATATTCAGACAACCATAACACACATGGCAGATGATTATCAACGAAAAACTAACTGTGAATGTACTTTGAATACCACGCGCGACACAGATTTACTTTATATGTAGCCGACGGCTGCTGGATTAAATATCTTCTCGATGGACCCGATCATGCTAGGTGAGCATAATTCAATTAATGTTACCAAATTATGCCAATGTATACAATTTATATAATGTGATCTAGATAATAATTAGCATAATTAATTATCACATGCATTGATACTTTATTACATAGATATTTGTCATATTATTAAAATCGTGTTTGAAGAAATAACTATATTATCATTCAACTTATTGTTAGTTATGTTTGCAATATTTTTATGACATATATAAAACAAGTAAATAGATGAGTAAATAAATAAATAAATATATAAATAAGTATATATATATATAATGCATGCAGATTAGACGTGTCTATTAGTGCATGTTATTAAATCTAATCGTAAATAGGTTTTCATTAATTTTAATGTATTATTTTATTTAATTCTATGTTTCCTTTTAATTAATTGTACGCTCATTAGATGTCATTTAATATTATTGAGTTGAAATAAATTCTGTGTGACAACTGAGTATGTGAAATCTTATCTTCAGGTACATAACTATTGCAGTTTATATAATAATGATATGACTAGTGGCGTGTAAATGTATTAAATAGGATACGCATTACAAAAGGAGTTATATCGCGAAGTTAAACGAGAAAGCGATATGATTAACAGCAAGAGTAGTACTTGCAGCAAAATAAGCTTCGAATAAATTTTCTATTCATGTTTGATTTATATGTATAAACATGTAACGAAAGTGATGTAAGCTATTTTTTTTGTTTTGATAAGTATAAAAATATATAAAAATACAAACGTACATATTAGTTAATAAAAATTATATTATAATTATTCTTTATTAATAATATTTCTCTAATTGTTCTGTAAACAATTTAAAACTTTATATTATTTTAAAGTACTTTAAAACCTCTAGCATATATAGCTATTTTCATTTATTTACATCGTTATTTTATATTTAATATTTTGTGTCACGGATAATCGTTAGATTCTCCTTTTATTTTCAAAGGACAAACTCATATATAATTTTTAATTAATTAATATACTTTAAAAACTCACGCGAATTATATAACTAAAAAAATACATTTAAAATCAATATTACATCAATATAATTAATTATATAATATCTATAATTAATTTTTTCTAAGTTCTTATTATAGAAAATATGTTGTATTGATTGAAATAACATTGAGTTGACATTTTTTTTAATTTTAAAAGACATTAAGTACTACATATATAGTACTACATATATAGTTTTAATACAATACATTAACGTCAACATTCTAATATTTTCAAGCTACTATTATTGTCATTATGTACAATTGTTATTTACATACACAATTAATACAATTAAAATTTATTTACAAAATTAATTATTAAAAAATAAAACAACGTCGACAAGTGATTTCAACGTAAAATTGTGTCAATTTTTGCAAGTGGATTCATGTCTGAGAATATCTTTGCAATTGTGCAATACATTTGAAACCGTGAACTTCAACGAATTAGATTAGCACTTTCTAAAAACTATTAAAAATGCAACAAACGTCTTGATATTTTTATGTTAGGATTTTTTGTTGGATTTTTAAATAGTCTTAGAAACTAGCCATTAGCATTTATTGTTAGTATGATAAATCCAGAACAAAAAAGTTTCAAACAAAAGCCACATGATATCAAAGTGTACAGTATAGTAATCAATTTTTTATCTTGTTTTTTTTTTTATAAAAATCATCTTGAATTTTTTAAATAGAATACTCCGAAATTTGAAAGATTATCAAACGTTAAATAAGAAAATTATTATATATGTAATATAATTATTATATATGTAAGTAAAAGAAATAAATATTAAGATATTTGAAAAGTAATTTTTAATGTAAATAATTCTCGAAATATAAGATGCTTAGAGAAATTGGAAGCTTCAAACAAAAGTTACATAATATCAAAGTATAATAGGAGAACATAAATCTGTAAGGGATGTGAATGATATATTACTGCTGTCTTTTCTGCTGTAACTTATAATCCACAACATATCACAACATGTCAAATATCAAAAGATTTGAAAATTTGTCAGACGATTTTATAAATTCTTTATTCTTAGAAATTTAATTCGTACAACCTCTGTCACTACACAAAGAATACATAGAAGAAACTTGTTACAGTTTTTTCAATGGCTATTTGAATTAAATAATAGAAACATTGATATGTTTTTATAAATTATCTTATGTATTGATGAAATTGTACTTGCAAATTATAAACAAAATAAATAAATAAAAAATATACACTTGGTTAGCAGAAAATCCATTGGATTCATTAGATAAATCATCAACGGTAATAAAATTTAAATATCTGATGTGATACATAATATAATTAAACAGCATTTTATTGACGAGTATCATTAATAACATCTATACTACTTTATTTCTTTTTTTATCTGAAATACCTTTGCTTTTATCAGATATATCTTAAACGAGATGATACAATAAATGATAAAAAAAATTTTATAAAAAATTTGATAATAAAATTATTTTAAGAATCTAAAAGATATTTTAATATAAATTATTTTAAAAATAATCTTTGATTTTTTTTTTAACTTACGCACATATTTGACAACAGCAAATGATTCAAATCTAATAAAACATCAAAGAAAGTGTTTTATCAATCTATTAGATAGGATTTAAATATAGTAGATTGAATTTAAAGATATGATTTGCAGTTGAAAATTGTAAATAGTAATTTTAATTTATTTTATTTTATTATAGCTGTGATAAAGTATTGAAAAAGTTTTGTTATAATCGAAGTTAAGTATATGTTGTTAACATCTTCAGCCTTTAAAAAGAATTTTTTTCTTCAATTATGATTAGATATTCATGATTGTGGGATCTATTATACGAAAAAGTTGAAAATTAAATGATTGACTGAATATCTATTAAATAGTTTTCTGTTATATTTAAACAAACTTAGAAAATTTCTTAAGCTCGCTGAATACGAGAGATTTAATGTCAAAATTAATAAATTCAAAATATATAAACTTTTTACAAGTATATATAAATTTTTGCAAAAATTTGAACATTTTCCTATTTTAACATTTGCAATATTATTTTCATTTAAAATTTTCTAATTTTGATATTAAACTTTCTTAAGGGTTTAAAAAGCATCATGAATACATTTATTTCAAACGTTCTTTTGTGCATTTTCCAAATCATGTATTTCAGAGTTATATTTTATTGTAAAATAAACGCGTGAGTGAGGGAGGAGCTTTGCCCTTCCTTCTGCGCTTTCACTCCGGAAAAAATTAACCTAATCCAATTCCTAATTTTAAATCAAATTTAGGTTAGAATTCTTCAGAGCAAACCTCTTCTCATGCTTACGGCATTTAAATAATTATTAATACTTAATAAAGTATTGAAGTAAAATGAGAAAAATATTAAAAAACAAAATAGTATGCAATTTTTTGTATTTTATTAAATTATATTTATTTTACAAAAAAAGTTGTTATTTGTAGTAGGATATAATTCTACCATAATGTTAATGTTAAACTAATGCTTGAGTGAAAATTTTTGAATGAGAATCCCAAATATCATAATTTTTTTGCTTGTATCAAAATGAGGTATTACCTAATCAGTACATAAGTAGGATATAACGAAAAAATAATACAAGTACGAAAATTGTAATATTTCAAAGTATATCGCAGGAGAGCGTCACATAATTCAAAGCATGTATTATTTAGAAAAGGACTCTACAATATATATTAAAAGAAAAGTGACCTATTTAAATTATAAAGATTTATTGAAATAATATTAATCTCAAAAAATATTTTTAGAATACGTATGTGTGTTTAAGTTTGTCCTATTTATATATATTTTTATTTTGCAATGATTTATTTTTAATATTTATAATATATGATTATTATTTTAAAATTGTTATTTTTGCTTTTAAAACAAACGTGTGATATTAATACGTTACTTTTTATATATTAATAAATTTCTTCAGAAAGTGATTAACACATTATTATAATTTTGTTTGATACAACATTCATGGAAAATATGTTGTATTTATTTTTTTACACACACACACACACACACACACACACACACACACACACACACACACACACACACACACACACACACACACACACACACACACACACACACACACACACACACACACACACACACACACACACACACACACACACACACACACACACACACACACACACACACACACACACACACACACACACACACACACACACACACACACACACACACACACACACACACACACACACACACACACACACACACACACACACACACACACACACACACACACACACACACACACACACACACACACACACACACACACACACACACACACACACACACACACACACACACACACACACACACACACACACACCACCACCACCACGCACACACGCACACACGCACACACAAACGCACGCACACACACGAACGCACCGCGCGCGCGCGCACACACACACACACACACACACATACAGTAGAAACCTTTGACCTTTTTTATTTGGTTCCGGATGCCCTTGTTCTTATCGCTGGGAGAGTTTGTCCTTTTTTCATTCAATGTCGACTATAAAAGAAATAAATATGAGATAGAGAGAGAAAAAATAAAAACAGCAATCAATAATTATTTGAATTTTGTTGTTTAATTGTCATTAATATTGATTTACAAACATATATACATATATTATACATATTATGTATAATATATGTATATATTCACGTTTATGTATATTATATATATTATATGTATATATGTATACACATTTATGTATATTATACATGACATAAAAGAATAATATATAAGCATATATATAATAGAATATATACAGATTATACTTGCGTAGAATAAATGAAAAGTTTACTTTATGAATATATTTACATTAGACAGCTGTAGATTAATAAATAAATTTAAAAATAATTTATATATAATTTTAATTACATTCTCCCTCTCTCTTATAAAATTTATATTAATCAATACACAAATAATTAATTTAGAATAAAAATCTTGTTTTTTAATATTAACTTTAAATAAATTTTAGATTTTCAAGAAACATTTTTTACTAGTTAGATCTTAGTAAGAATAATAAATGTCATAACACACAAATACAATATATTTTTAAAAGTATTTTGAAATAAAACATTTTCAAATAAAACTTTGAGGTTTTTAAAATATAATTAATTTATGGGTCATTATAGTTTATGAAAATATAGCAGGATATGTATAATTTATAAGACATAGTGATTTAAATCTAACATTAACTTGACTATAGTTATTGTTGTATTTTTACTGATATTTTATTTTTATTATAATATCGAAACAGGACTTAATTATAAACAGGACTTATAATTTTTAATTCGGAACATTTAATATAAGCAATATTTTAATATAATTGTTATTAATAATATGCCTGTTTCTTTTGTACTTTATTTTTCTTTGTGATCATATATATAAAACAATTCTACGGATTTTAAATAAAAAAATATAATTAATTTATTGTAAAAAAGATAATTAAGAATTTATTTTCAAATTATGATTACAAATTTTTAAATTATAAATTTTTTGCATATTTTTTATCTTACATAAAACCAAATCATATTTATAAGAATATTTTATATTGTTGATTATACAATTAGAATATAATTATAGAAACAATAAGAGATAGATAAAGATAGATAGAAGGAGAGAGAGAGGGGAGAGGGGGCAAAGAGAGAGAGAGAGGGGGGGGCGAGAAAAAGAGAGAGAGAGAGGGGAGAGAAAAAGAGAGAGAAAGAGGCTTGTAAGCAACAAATAATAAATTGTTAGCTTTTTTTTAATTAATAAATTTTAATCAGTTTTTAAATATGAAACAAATATGAACCCGGGACAAAACTTCACATATGTATAATGAAATATATATAATTATATATAAAATTAAGTATAACAATTCTTTTTAAAATATTACTAATAATTCTACTATCTCTTTCAGCTTTTCTATAAGTAACGCGTTAACAATATCCGAAGTCAATGACACCAATACATCTGTAACTGATGCTCTTGCTACTACAGTTCAAGACCCCGATATGTAAAGCGATACGATTTGAAACGTAAAAGCGAGATAAAACATTTGAGATGAACATTCCAAAGTCATCATGCGTAGATATACAATTGCATAAATACATCAATAATAAAGATTTATCTCTTGCCGTCTTTTATAACAAAAAATATTATTAATTTAATGTTATGATATTCTTTTCAAAACTAAATATAGAAAACATTATAGTATTAATATATAAATATTTATATATAAACGAATATATAAAAATAAAAATATTAATAATTTATAAGGCTCTTAAATAAAACTAATAAGAATTTCTTTCAATTGCAAATAAATAATATGCAATTAGAAAAATTTTAATTAGAAAAGAAATATGTATTTACATAAAGTTATAAAAATACTTAATCCATTTTTAATAATTTTTTTATATTGTTTGTTGTGTAAATGTACTAATGTTAAAATCTACTAAAAATTAGAATTCATTATTCAGTACTTAATAAATATATACGTATTCTATTTTTTAATATTGAGTATTATAATAACAATTTTAAATACGTTATGTAATTTATTAATATTTCTGACACAAAAGAGAGAATTCCAATGGTAAAATATCATCGATAAAATTATCATTGACATATTTAAATAAATTTGTGCACAATTGTAATTATTCATATGCTAATTGTCAACAAGATAAATTGTTAATAAGCATTATTTTTATCAGAAACAATGTACAATATAATTTAATAATTTAAAAATACAAATACCTGCTGTATTTTATACATGCTATATAATATACATGACATAATTATATACAAAAACAAATTTTTTTCCGAATACTTTTTAAATACATGATATAATTATATATATATATATATATATATTTAAACACGATTTAAACATAAAAACTGTAACTATAAAACTAAATATAAGAAAATTAAATCTAATTTTGAAGTTAAAAATAGCATCCAATAACGTTGAAATTGAATACAATAAAATTAAAATTGTAAACATTTGTTAAATTGATTTATATATATACATATATATATATATATATATTGGATGCTATTTTTAACTTCAAAATTAGATTTAATTTTAATTTCTTATTTTTAGTTTTATAGTTACAGTTTTTATGTTTAAATTCTATCAAAAAAAAGTAACACGTACATAAAATTACATCAAATGTGCAATTGTTTAAAATAGAAAATAATACTTGAATTTATTGCTATGTGTAATTTGATTAAATTATGTGTAATATAATTTGTGCGTAAGAATATTTAGCTACCAGAAATCTACATTTTAAAATTATCTGTATATGATAACATTATACTAGTAAGCAACTGATTTCTTGTTAATTGGATTTATCGGCAATCAACATGTGTGAATAAATGAGTGGAAACAAATCTTTCGCGGCAATAATTTTGTTGACAAACGAGATCTCGTGAAAGAGCCAGGTGTTCTGTAAAATGTATTTACACATAAGACAAAAGCTGGCAGTTACTGATTCATTAGCATTGAATTAGTACTGTTTGTTTCAGTTAAATAGTGGCTACAACCTTTAGAAAGATTATTGAAATAGGATTGTGGTTTAGTTGATAAAGGACTGTACAAACAATAGCATTAGCTGCTGGATTTTTCTTTTGACTACCTGCGAAACCATCTGGGAAACCACATGAGTTCTTACACTCGAAATTAACTAGAGATTATATTTCAAATAAATAACAAAATATTTACAGCAACATTACGTTTGGAATATGAATTAATATAAAAGAATTTACAAATTTTTATTTTTTATTTCATTATCTTGTATGATTATCATGTGTGTATTAAAATATACAAGATGACTTATTATAATCTATAAATATCTCTAAAAGTATGACAAACAAAAGAAATAGCATATACGAGAATTAAATTGTTTCGAAAGAGATACTACATGCTTGTTTTAAGGATGGAGATATTTAAGAAAATTTTAAAGTCGATTTGATTTTTTAAATAAAATTATTTATTTTTTAAAATAGATCTACACATATTCTTCTCATATTTTATGCATAGAAATATTAGGGAAATTAAAAAAATGAACAGTTTAAGAGATATTTCGATTTTTTAAACGTTCCTTGTAGAAAATTCATCGTCTAACATTTTCTGGGTCGATTTTGATAAAATCCTAATCTATGATAAATCAAACTTTTTCAAATGTCGTATCAAATGTAAATGCTACAGATAAAGCATATCTCAATACTCTTGATATAATGGTTAGTGGAATTTAATGATCATGACTAATATGATGACATTGTGTACTGATGTAAATTTGTAGAAAGTTGTTTATGTCACGGCGGCCTTGTAGAAAGTTTATATCTCAGAAATACTTATAGGTCTAGTAACTAATGATTTTATTATATTTAATGTTGTGGATGTTATCTGAATAATTTTTTTGATACAACTTCTTTGTTATATCCACTATATTTGTTGGAAAATAATTAGACATTTTGTTAATCTTTAGATAGAAAGAGAGGGGGGGGGCAGAGAATGAGAAAGAAAAAAACGGAGGATCTATGCTACTTTTTTGTTGCTTTTGCTAATATCTTATAATAATTATAATTATGAATATTATATACAGGGTGGGCCAAATAACCTGTTACAAGCTATTTTCTCCAAAAAACTATTGGAGATATGAACTTGAATTTTTTGTACATTAAATGGCACAGAGGTTGAGTACCTGGTGTGTGAAAAAATTTTTATGGGAGCTCTTGCAACAGTGCAAAATAAAAATATATTTCAAGTAAATGTTATTAATTTTGATGAGAGCTTATTAATTTTGATGAGTGCAAATATAAAAAAAATTGTACCCTGTTCTATTTAAAAAAATGAGAGGTTTTTTTTGTCCTGCTAAATCTCGCTATAAAATGTATTTTACGCAGCAAGTAATCAGTCTCTGTGCGCTATTTAATGTAAGAAGAATTCAACTTTATATCTTTAATAGTTTCGGAGAAAATAGCTTGTAATAGGTTTTTGGTCCACTCTATATAATATAGTAGATCTGAATTTTCAATTATTTTTTTGTAGATCTTGGGACTGTACTTTGTGCAACAAATTTTTGCGCACTATATGTACCATATAGGTATATGTAGAGTGCAGCAAATTTTAAATACTGTTATGTGGTAATTTGGAGCAAAAAAATTGGTGTTTTTATAGTATTACTTATTAGCAAATGGCTTTCATTTTTGAGATTTATTGATATGTATTTGTTTTTCTCCTTTGATTTGAGGTAAAATGGTGTATATTTCTAATTTGGAATCTAATTTCTGAATCTAAGATAATGTTAATGTAATGTATGTAACGTATATAATGTCTGTATGTAATATATGTAACAAATACTTTGAGCATTCAGCCATATTTAGGAAAAAACTTTTCAGCCAAATAATCGAGGTGTTATGTGTTTCTTTCTTTTGCAAAAAACACTTAGTGATGATGTAGGGATGAATTATAGCGATATGCCTCATGTATAGCCATTGAGTGCACAATGAATGTGCTGCCTTTCACAGAGACATTTATAAGTGTAATTTACTGCATAATATATTATAATTTTGTATACACTATTCTAACCAACAATTACCAACAATTTTCGAATTTTGATTATTTAGATATTAGTTTAAGTTTTTGATTTTCTAAAAAATAAGAAATCTGTTTCATATAATAAATGATTTATTTTTTTTATCAAAAAAGGTTTTGAATTTTATCAAAAAAACATAAATTTTTTTTATAAATAAAACTGATATTCTAAATATGCTGCACTTATAAATCTGCATTCTTGTGTTTTTTATTTTTTAATTGTATGTTATTTTTTTTTATCAATTTATACTCTATTGAGAATCGCCCGCAGTAGGAACGTTTAATTAACAAATTTTATCTAATAAATAAAGAATTTTATTATTTTTTATACTTTTAACCTCACTTTTGTCTCTTATTAGTTTACTATATTTGTTACTCATATAATGTTCACTACTTCAACTTTACTAAACTTTTATTATTAATATTTTATTAAAAAATATTTATAAAACAAATACAATAGAATTTTAAAATTTAATATTTTAATATATTTAATTTTTTAATATTTTCTTTATGTAAAGAAAGTAAATAAAACAATAATAGATAGTGAATAATTAATTAGGCTAACTTAGGTTTAGAACAATTTAATTCATTTTAATCTTCTTTATGCAGATTAAAAAATAGGCTAATTTATTTTATTTTATATACCTACATATTGTTTGTGCGTGCATATGTACATGAGCGAATGTGTAAATGCAAGCATCGATATGCTAAATTTTGTCAAAATCGTTGTTTTAAACCTTTTTTTCTATGTCATCTTATTATATAAGTTAATAATCTTAAAAAGTTTTATTTACTTGTAGTTATGAATAAAAATAATAATAGAAGAGTAGTGAGAAATAGTATAAATATATCTTGTGCAATTGTTTCTAAATAATAATAACATTATTTTTTTGCGTTGGGACATTTATTATTAGATGCATTATAATAAATCTCATTATGAAACAATAATGTTATCCGCATTCTATTAACATTGTATTTTCTTTTGTTCAAAAATGTCAATATTTTTTCTATTTAACAACTAACTTTTTCATGACTTTATTTTTCTACATTGCTTTCAACAATAATTTAAAGAACTTATTATCAAAACAAATAAATACATATGATATATGCTTTGAGAATAGCGTTAATATAAGTAATCAGTTTTCATAATTGATATTTAATTAATGTAATTATTTATAATATAACTTATAATATATTTATAATGTATTTAATACATTAAATATTTAATAATTATGATATATTTATTATATAATATATTAGGATACATTAAATTTTATATTTATAATATTTATTATATATTTAGTATAATTGTGTTTTATTAATATAATCTTTGAAAGTTTTGGATTTTTGTTTTGTTTCTTAGATTTGTATCATGAGTTTTCAACCTTATTCCGTATAATTGTTGATTGAACATATTTTTTTGCAACTTGTACACATAAGTCTCTTTAGTATATGTATAGTGTTGTTTAGTTATGCAATGTTCAAATATTATTTTGGATAATATCTTTTAATTTATTGTAAATAATAATTATTGTCATAAAATTATCTAAATCTTGATAAATAAACAACAAGAATATTTCATTAATTTTTTCCAGCATTGTAATTATTATAATTATTATAATATTATTATTGTTAAAATTCTTTTAACATACTCTATGTGGCAAGAATAATAAATTATTTAAGTTAATTTAAGCATCTTCTTCTTCTTCTTCTATTTGTTTGGCATAGAGTGAAAGGGAGCGAGCTTAAATTGTCATCAAGCAAACTCAATTTAAGCATCTAAATCCCGTTAATCTTTTAACCTTATATATAACCCAAAATAAGATTCAAGAATAGATAAATAAAAAGAATAGATATATAAAGTCTTTGTTTTTATAGAAAATATTTAGGACAAGATAAGATCATAAAATCGATTTTAAAACAAAGTAAATTTATTTTACTTGAAATACACGTTTATTTTTCTACATAATCATCAATTAGTGTTAAATATTTTTCTTAATGTTATATCCATTTTTTCATTCTGTTTTATAAAAAAAAATCATGAAGAAATTGATTAACTGTTAATCTAATTGCACACGACTTTGATATTCAATGAAAAATGTTAATCTTTTTAACTCCTTTCTTTTTCATTTTGAGAACAATGAGAAATCTGAGGGTGCAAAAATCTAGGAATATTTGTAAGAAGAATGCAAAATAACTAATTTCCGGGTTTGTTTTTGGTGCAATTTTCTTGGCTGCAATACACTCTTTTGCATTCTACTGTATCTTGTCTTGACTATAATGTTAGAGAGCAATTTTTCTTTATTTAATCTGAAAATTTCTCTGACTCAACTCTGACTTTTGATTTTTTTTATCCGTTACTGAAATTCCGTCTTAATCATTGTTCATCAAATACGTTCATTTTACTTCTATTCCAACTTTTTCAAACATTCTTCACATTTATACCCATAAATAAGCTTCAAATAACTTTTTTTTGAAAACATAAGAACAAAACTAGTCTCTTATTATAGTTTTTTAAATATGATTCCGGTTTTCATTTTACTCCATCGCATCATAATTTTGAGAAATTACAGTTAAAGTTACAAGCAAGTGCTATTAATTTATTTTGCCATATTATAGTTAGGATATGTAATCTGTTAAAGGATATCAAAAGGATTTGAATTAATATTGTATATTAATGTTGCATAGTTATGTATAATTAATAAATATGAATATTAAATATTAAATATAAATATTAAAATAAATATAAATATTAAAATAAATATAAATATTAATAAACGTAAATATTAATGTTATGTATGGTTAATAAGATATTTATGATTAAATGAGGTTTATATATTGCAGAAAAGTTGCAAATTAAATAATTGAGAATCTATCAAATAGTTTTCAATTGTATTTATTCAAATTTCAAGTTACTGAAAATGAATCTAATAACAAAATAAAAAATAAATTAAATTAAAAAAAATAAAATTTTATTAAAAATATTGTGCTTAATTTTTTATTAAAGTTCTTGCATTTTTTATTAAGACTTTATCTTAATAGAAAACATGTTTTACATAAAAATTCCAGATGAGTTTGTTAGAGCATCGATGGTATGTCGTGAACACCGTTAATCATTTTTTATCTATTAAATTAAATGTCGTCATATTAAATGTATAAAATTCATCAACCAATTATTTTATATTTTTCCTCTAATCTATGAAATATTAATATAAGGAAGAAAAAATAATTAGGTTAAGTTATATAAAAATACATTTTTTTTCAAACACAAAGTTTCGAAAGCTTTTAAATGCTCATAGTTTATGATGTGTCAATATACATATGTGTGTGAAATGTGCAAACATCTACGAAAGAAAATAATTTTCATGACAATTCCTTTAAAGTAGTTATTCATTTTTAAATAAAATTGTTATAAACGTTACAGCCATTTCAAAAATAAAAATGTTAATAACTTGGAAAAGAAATATGATTTTGGATATAATTTCTTGTTCACCAAAGCAAAAAAAATGAAGTTTCCAAAGTTTAAATATTTACTAAATCTACATCATCTTGTATTTATTGTTTTAATTATTTGTGCTAATTTATTGTTTTAGTTATTAATAAACTTTTTTAATCACATGTTTATACAATTATATTAATAACAACAATAAAACAATTACTGTTTAAAAAGATCATGACTATGATTATATATAAAAGTGTCCTGAGTAGAAAAATTAGTTACTAGTCAGAAACTGACAAATTTTGCTATTTTAGCTTTTATTAGTCATTAACTGTCAAAAAATTGGATAGCAAATTCTATTTAATATTTTTTAGACAAAAACTAGTCAGACTAAATTAATCAATAAATGATAACAAGTTGCTGCCTAGTCAAAACGTAGAATGTTATGGAATATAATTTTCTCGACAAAAATTAATCAAAAATTAATCAGACTAATCAATAAATAATGATAATTTATAATAAAAATGTTTTTTATTATTCATTATAACTTAATTATTTTTCCTTTTTCTTACGTATTTTCATTAATTGTTTATTCATATAGAAATAAAATTTTTCTGTTAATTTACCATCAAATTTAACGTCAAAGGAACACGAAACCCTCATTTTATTATGTTAACTTTTTAAATGTTCGATTAAAAAAAGATCAATATTAAAGATCAACCCGTAAAAAAAAAATCAGTTGCAGGATTCATCATCAATAAACTTAAAAAATATACAACAGTATGACATTTTTAAGTTTCTGACATCCGTAATATTCTCATTTATCAATTCTACATTGATTCTACATAATTATCAATAAACGGAAGTAAAAAAAAAGAAAATAGGTTGATAACAAACAATATAAACTTATACAATTAAACTACAACGTCGCAAGTTCGATTTAATATAAATAGTGAAACAATTTTTTTAATAATCAAATCTTGCGCATAAAATAACATTAATTCAATTAACTATTATAGAGAAACAACAAAAATATACTTTTATATTTAATAAATAATATATATTTATAGCTATTAAATAACTATTAATTTTTTTTTACTCGAGGTCCCACAACTAGAGTAATTTTAATGATATATTTCTGAGTTCTAATAGAACGTAATCTGACGATGAAAATATCGTGGCTATATTATTTTTTAAGTGAAAAATGCTTTTTTTAAATTGACGAATCAGATGAAAAAATTTGACAGCTTTGAGATTTGACAGTTCTGAGATTTAACAATTAAAATTTGAAAGTTTGAAAAAATTTATATATTCTCGGGATATTCACAATAATATTTGTGATCAATTTTATAATGGTCTGTTTAGTGGGTGCATAACGATAGTTAAAATTAAATATTTAAATCGAAAGAAATTCGATGTCTCTCGTCATTTTGCTTCTTGCAAGCCTTCACTATATAATACTTACAAGGGAAAGTATGAAAGTGTTCCCCCTTCGTTTTAATGCGTTTTGAATATGTTGTAGTCTAGGTCAGAATAGAAGACACGTATTTTTTTATTACGTGCCCATACGGTCGTTAAGGGAGTGAAACTGCCTCTTGAAAAATCCGTTTTTATATTTCTGAGCAAATATCGTCGAAAATAAGATAAATAGTATTTTTGAGTATAATTTTATTCAAAGTGCATGGATATTTATAATATCATAATATATGTTTTGATAGTAAATACAACTTATCGAATAAAATATTTTTCATAAAATAATATAAAAACTTAATTTTAATAATATAAAAAATTAATTTTATAAGTAAGTAAATTAAATTAAACTTATGCTCAAAAATCCTAAAGGATATATTTTTGGCCGGTACTGTATATAAAAAAAGTTTCCAATAAAAATTTTATGGTTTTTAATGTACTTTAAAATTGCATAAGCAGATTTTTCGAAATCCCCCTTTTCCCTCAATTTTTGAAAAATTTGATTACGCAGTTTTAAAGTACATTAAAATTTTTATTCGAAACTTTTTTATATCTCTTATGGTTTCGATGGTATTTGCTCAGAAATATAAAAACCGATTTTTCTCAAACATATAATATGTTTGCTCTCTAAAGCCTTACTATTGTTTTATTATCAATTCATATACTTTTTTTATATGTAAATAAAATAGATTTCATACAATCCGGCAATGTATTTAATGAAATATATGCTGATACCTACGAACGCAAAATTTGTTAATCCATTTATTTTTCTATTAACAAATTACGTATCCATTAATGTAAAATAAATTTTAAATGTTTGAGCATTTAGTCGTTTACAGAATTTATATATTTTCTTAGTATTTCTATTTTTATATATATATATATATATATATATATATATATATATATATATGTATATATACATATATATATATCAAATATATTCATTATTATAAAGCATTGTATTTTTCTACGTATGAATATAAATCTAATAAAACAAATAGTACTAAAAGGTATTGGATAAAAGAAATACTAACATAATTTGTAACTATTTACTTCGATTTACATTATATATTATAAACTTTATATATGTAATAACATTTATTGAAATGTATGTTTAAAATAAAACTTTTTTTAAATTTGGAAAGATATACAAAAAATATTACATAAATAATATAATATATTAATTTATATTATATATTAATTAAATTATTAATTTTTTATATTTTTTAATTTCTTTTTGTTTTTTATTTTTTTTAAATTTATTTTTGAAGAAGTAATTGGCATTATTCGGCATTATTCTGAATTAATTTAACATGAATCAATTTAATTCAAGTGCACATTTGCATACAACTAAACGGGAGGATATTTTGAGCATGTATTACAATATAAAAAATTTTGGATGATTATTGCGAAAAGGTTACAATAATGTAACTAGTGAAGTATAAACGTCACTAATCACTTTGATTTTCATGTTTATTATAGTTAAAGAATCTTGAATTACGTGCATTTGAATCATGTTGTAAAGTCTTTTGGTTTCTGAAACACGACACTTTAAATTATTGCATTGTTATTCCTGATTATATCCAGATTTTTATATTATCTATTTTTATTTGTGAATGTTATCTCTTTTGTCTTCAATATGATTGTTACACTATTGTCAATCGATTTCAATTATTTCTGTTAATTACTGAATATTCGATACTGTTCGCCTCTCTCTCTCTCTCTCTCAAGTACTGTTTGTTTTAGAAATATTTGCTCTACAATTTATTTACAATTTACAATTCCTTTACAATTTTTATTCTACAAATTATGTTGTTTTCAAATATAACTTTATACTTGAGAGAAGATTGGACTCTTTTTCTTTTTCGAAATTTGACGTAATGATTGATCGATATGCGCAGTTTAGACTGAGGTATTAGGTATATCCATAATGTACATCTGCCGTCAATTTTCGTCAATTTTGACAAGATTTACTATTCTTGTTAAATATTTTATATATGTATACATGCGCGTGTATAATATATGGATTTAAAAACACCAAAATTCTTTGTATTGTAATAAAAAATATATTTAATTTTAAAAATATCTTTTATTATCAACCTAATCTAAAAAAATGGTCAGTCACAAACATTTCTGAGATCGTAAGACGATCAAAAATCAAAGCATGTAAGCATGAATCGAGATGAAGAGTTAATCAAGAGATCCGGTAATCAATCACGGTCGATCGTGCCTATTATGGGTATGCAATATTCCCCTTCCCTTTTGCTTTTTCTTAAACTGCTCCTGGTCGGTAATGGATTACACACCTTTGGTCTTTCTCTCTCTCCTTTGTTCATTCATCTATTATTTTTTCCATTACCTTGGCAAAGATATATATGTCTCGACCGAACATGTAATATAAGAATAATAATAATAATAATCGACATCGCATAAGAACCATAAAGAGAATTGGCTGCTGATTTTATTAGCGCGGTGCGAACCGTCCATCAAAAATTCCTTGCTAAATTACAAGAATACTCCGCTATAAAATTTTATTATAACATATAATTTCCACATAGTACATTTCTTCTTTATTTATTGATAGCAAATAATTAAAAAAAACTTTCAAATTCTACTTTAAAAACATAATATATTTATTTAATGTTACGATATTTGTAAATGCATAATTACATTCTTTTAAACATTGCTTCAATAACAATATATAAAAACATATTTTTCTCTTTATTTTTGTTGATATTATTTTTATTATTTATAATTATATAATAATATAGAAATATTTATGTGTATATAAAATGACAAAAAAAATAAAACATACAGAAATGTAAAACATACAGAAAGACATTAAACTACAAAGATCAATTATTAATTAATGGAAAAATTTTTTATGTTATTTACGGGTATTTTGGGATTGACAATACTAATTTCATTTTTGACAGTCTTATTTATACGTATAGTTGAGGTTACAATTAATCTAGAAATAAAATTAATAATAGGGAAGTTATACCAATAACACATTTTTCACAGTTATATGTTAAACAAAAAATAAATTTTACTTCTCACTTTTTTACGCGGAAAATTTTCACTGTGAAAACATCCTTTTCTAAAAAATGTATATTATTGTGTAACGAATATCTCGAAATGTATTGTTGTCTCTTTTCCGCGATGTCGATTGGTCGTTGATTGTCAAGCATTTCGTGCGCTGTGACTTGCTTCACTTATATAATTAACAAATATATTTAAAAAATATACTACATAATTAAATTATATCAAATGTTTATATAGTATTATATTGTATTACATTGAATAATGTTCGTATAGTTTTCTTTAAATTAGAATTTTACTTTTTCTAAAGTAAAATTTGAATAAATAAAAAAAATAAGAATTATGAATTAAATCATTATCATAAAAAGTAAGAATTATGAATTAAATCAAATTCATATATTTTTTTTATATATAGATAAAATAGATTTCATACAATCCGGCAATGTGTTTAATGAAATATGTATATGCTGATACCTACGAACGCAAAAAAAAAAAAATAAGAATTACGAATTATATATAAATTAATGTTTATTTGAAAATAAAATTAGAAAAATGTAAAACAATAATTAATTACATAATAATTAAATATATTAAGCTATTCTAATACAATATACTTATATGTATATATATATATATATATATATATATATATATATATATATATATACTTAGTAGAAGATATGAAAATTTATACGCTTACTTATTTTATTGTAAAAAATGAAAAATGTTACATATCTGAAAAAAGTTTATACTAAGTTTATATAAAGATATATTTGGAATCAGTAATTTTATTAGAAAAACATATATGTATACGTAAATGTTATGTAAATAATTATTAATGTAAATAATTATATATATTTCAACATAATTTTAGCTTTACAATAAAATGAATTATAAATATAAATAATAATATTATAAATAATTTCAATTACATTATTTTTATAAATGAGAATTGAATTCCTTTTTGATATTTTTGAAGAATTAAGATTGCAGCTAAAAAATTTAATTTATTTTAAGATATAATAAATATATTAGTTAATTAATTATCAAAAAGAATAATAAAAATTCTTATTAATATTTTTAAAAATATTACTTTCGTAAATTTAGTTTTAACAACTTGCAGATTCTATAAAGATTTGGATTCATGGTCATAATCGAATTTTGAAATAAGTTTTCGAAATTACTTGTTTTAGTTGACATCTGTGGTTAGCAATAATACACAAACATAATCATTATTAGAAGAAAAATTTTTTTAAGTTTATTAATATATGAAAAGTTTATTTTATAATTTATTTATAAATGATAACATAACAATGTTCAGAAACAACTAACAATTTATCTTCATTTAAATAGTATGAATTTGCGACGAAAAGCTATATATTTTTTCTTAAAAAATAATTATGTGTTTTTTTATACCAATTGATTCCTCTTATGATTTTGTGCATAAAAATATTTGAGAGCATCGAAAAATAAATATTTTGCAACTATTCAATTTTTTGCCATTTTACTTTTACCAGAACATTATAAGCGTGCACTATTCATTTTGTTATATATGTATATGTGTATACATATATGTATACACATATACATATATAAAACACACTAAATATATAATATATTATCGATTATCTTATTTTAATACTTTTTAGTACATAATAATAATCATACAATGCATGATTGTTTCTTTAAAAAAATCGAAAAATTAATATTTTACGAGATATTTCGTATTTGATGCCAAAATATTGGAACTTTCAAGCCTCATAACTCGAAAAATACTTAATAACTCAAAAAAATATTTTATTATATAGTGTTTTGGTGAGCTCTCGAAGTAAGCTACAAAGATATGCAAAAATATATAGGATGTTCTATTTAAGAAATTCAAGGTGACCTTCATATAACCTTCAAACGACTATCCAAGGTCAAACCAATGGTATACCATTTTATGGCGCTTTTCGAACCAAATAATTTTTATTTGAAACATTTTTCTCTAAAATGCTTTATTTTCGATATTATATTTGAGATATTCGACCGTTTTCGGACTTTTCTAAAACCTGTATATGTAGGGGAACGTAGGGTAGAACGGCTAACGTAAGCATTGAGCAAGTTTTCAACATATTAAAAAAAAATAAATTAATCTTTTTTTTTTACTAAAAATATTCTTTGGAATATCCACTATAAGAAAAAACACATTTATTATAAAATAATAGTTTAAATAGACGAGATTATTGATTTAGTAAAAGCCTAGATTTTCGTGATATGTTTTTCATGCGGGGTATAATGGACTACCTCCAAAACTTGTTTATTTCATTAACATTGATGTCTAAAACTTCTTAAAAGTTATATATTCTAATATGATATATAGAACATAAGAATATATATTTGTATTTTTAAATGATAACTATAAATTAATAAATAAAAACAATTCTCTTGTTATAATAAATATTTTTCTCTTTAAAACATGGAAAAATGTTCTTTAATGTAATAATTTTTGGTAATAATTTTGAAGGAGAGCATCTATGTACACTCTCTTTCTTCCTCTAGTATAAAAATAAAAAGTACAACATTTCGTGAGCTATTAATATTTCATTAAGCCTCAAAACGTATTTATTTACTTTTGATCATATAAAAAATTATAATTAATCAATATTTACATAGACACAGTATGAAATTAATAAAAAAAGATCATTTTAAAACATAAATGTATTTACGGTAATAAAAAATAGAATTCTATCATTGTTTACCTTATTTAAATATATCGAAGAATTACAACTCAGTCACGAAGAGCACAGTAAGTGCATTAAATAATTTATAACAACTTTCAACTAAAAATATTGCGACCATTGATAACAGCACGCAGAAAGAGACACCTTATAGCAATAATTGCAACATATTTCATGACATAGTAGCATCTCTGTAAAAAGAAATCGACTCTGCACCATTGTACCCCGCGGTGCCGTTCTACCCCACGTTCCCCTATATGTAAATATGTATATACATATATATATATACGTATATATGTATACATAAATATAAATAAATGTAATTGTTAATAATTGCCTGAAAAAAATGTTTATATAATCCCGGTAAAAAATTTGTTATGTATAATCATATATGATATATGATCATATAAAATTTTATATATTTCTATATAAAATTATATAGAAATATATAAAAGTTTATATAAGTTATGTATAATTATATATAATAATATATGACTTATTATATAATTATATATAATTTTATATTAATGTTGGCTAGATGTCAGTCAACGATAATACAAAATTATGCATACCTACTATACATAACTATACATAACTTATACAGAATTTTATATATTTCTATATACTTTTATATTGTTATATATAATTATATATGAGAAATTTTTTACTGGGCAGATATATTAATATAATTTATTAACCCTCAAACTGAACACGTGGGCATTCCTGTCCGTGCTATTTTTATATAAAACATATATGTTTCTAAATCTTGATCTAACAAGTAACAAAAATATAGTATTTAAAAATATTTTTTCTTTAACTCTACTATCCGGGAAAAAATTTTTATATATAATCAGACAAAATTATACAATCTAATTATACAAATTTATATACAAAATTTGTCCATTTTATATATATATATATAATTATATATAATTATATATAATTATACATAAAATGTTGCAGCATTGTATATAAGTATGTATAAGCTTACATATACATAATTCTAATTGCAACTATCAATTTATTTATATATAAATATACGTAACGTTTTATACAGTGTCATCTATAATTATATATATTTTACACAATTGTATAGAATTCTGTATAATTATATTCAATTCTGCATAATTATACATAAGAAATTTTTTCGGGTACATAAACTCTACTACATAAACTTTAGTGTAAACTTAAAAGAAGATGTGTAAATTTTTTTAGAATTTTTTAAATAATTTTGGAGTACAAAAATTAATTTGGACTTCAATTACCCACGCGTTCAGGATTACGGTGCCAGAATAACTAAATATATTATAAAATGTATAATTAGATATGAAAAGATCTGACAATATATATATATATATATATTTATATATATATATATATATATATATATATATATATATATATGTGCGTGCGTGCGTGCGTGCGTGCGTGCGTGCGTGCGTGCGTGCGTGCGTGCGTGCGTGCGTGCGTGCGTGCGTGCGTGCGTGCGTGCGTGCGTGCGTGCGTGCGTGCGTGCGTGCGTGCGTGCGTGCGTGCGTGCGTGCGTGCGTGCGTGCGTGCGTATAACATTAGTGCACATATATGTGTATATACAATTCATGATTAAACTATCAGAAAAACACATATCTCATACTTGGTCAAAAATTTTTATATATAATCAGACAAAAATGGTCGTATCTAATTATACAAATTTATGTATGAAATTTGTCCATTTTATATATAATTATATATAATTGTACATAAAATGTTGTAGGCATTGTGTATAAGTATGTACAAGTTTCCATTACATAATTCTAATTGCAGCTATCAATACATTTATATATAAATATACGTAACGTTTTAGACGGTGTCATTTATAATTATACATATTTTTACACAATTGTGTAGAATACTGTATAATTATATTCAATTCTGTATAACTATACATAAGAAATTTTTTATTGGGTACAGTTTTAATATCTTTTTGAAACTAAGGGATTTTATCTATATACATAATTTAAACTGAAAACTATCTGTAATATATTAATAAATCTTCTAAAACAACATAGCTTATAAAAAATTATAAAATATATAATATATATATATATATATATATATATATATATACGTATAATATAAAGATATAAATTATTTCATAATGCAACAAGAACTTATCTTTATCTTTATCATATTCATTTCTATAGTATTCACAATTTGATTAGAATTTTTCTTTAATTGGTTAAATTAAACAAAACACAAGATAAATTTTAAAAAACTGAGAAAATAAGGATTGGTATTATATAACACTTTTTACTGTATAATAAACTATATACTCAATAATAATAATAATAATAAAAATTACATTTATGTTATAAAAAAAGAGGATTTTGAAATATACAGTCATATTTAATAACACGTAAAATAATAATTATTTATATGTTTATGTAATAATAATAATTATTTCTAATATAATTTATTATTAATCTAATTTCTAATCTAATTTTTCTCTTTACAAAAAATGGCATAAAGCTTTGGGCGCGAATATACATATAGTGTTGAAGTTTCTTTTTCGCAATGTTAATTGACTGTCTAATTTGCTTCCCGGTAAAAAATTTCTCATATATAATTATATATAACAATATAAAAGTATATAGAAATATATAAAATTCTGTATAAGTTATGTATAGTATGCATAATTTTGTATTATCGTTGACTGACATCTAGCCAACATTAATATAAAATTATATATAATTATACAATAAGTCATATATTATTATATATAATTATACATAACTTATATAAAACTTTATATATTTCTATATAATTTTATATGGTCATATATCATATATGATTATACATAACAAATTTTTTACCGGGTTATGCACTGTGATTTGCTTCATTCGTATTATTTACGGCTGTCAAATCATTTTTTGCAAAAGAAATTAAAGTTAAAGTTATTTTTGCTTTTTTCTTCTTTCTTTTTCTATTTTCCTTTTATCTCTTCTTTTTCTTCTTTCTTTTGACTTTCTAATGATGAATATTTATAGATAAATATTTACTTTTTACATATACTATTTAAATGCACATAAAACATGGACATTGACAGCATATTAATATTACACAATACAATTTGATTTTATACATATCTTTTTTTATTCTATCACGTCACTCTTTTTATTTCTCTCTTCTCTATCTTTTTTTCCTCCTTTCTTTCTCTTCTTCTTTTGCTTATTTATTTTTTTATCTTTAATTTCTAAAATTGTAGCTTCTTCAATTTGAACTTTTCTTTCTTTAACTTTGTTTTCTTCTACAAACTATCAAAATTTGAATGATTTGAGTAGTAGTAATTTGAGCAGCCGTAAATAATACTATTAAATGCGTAAAATACATCGATTTTACCTTAATGTTATCTCGCAAAATATTCATTTTTTGATTATCTTACCCTAATACTTTTATGCACAGAATAATGAGACAAATTAATTGGTGTAAAGAAAACACATAGTTATCTTTAAGAAAAAATCTGAATTTACAACTAGCAGTTACACATTTTTACTTTAACATAATTATGTGTTTTAATTACGCCAATTGATTCGTCTCATTAATCTGTGCATAAAAGTATTAGAGTAAGATAATCGAAAAATGAATATTTTACGAGATATCTTGTATTTTATGTCAAAATATTGCAAATTTCAAGCCTCATAACTCGGAAAGTACTCCATGAAACGTAACTTTATTATAGTGTTTCGGAAAGCTCTCGAGATAACTGCAAGAATATGTAATAAAAAATAGAAATAGTTTTCATTTAAAAAAAAATTAATGACCTTGACCTGATTTTAAGAAGGTCACTCAAGGTCAAGTCCACATTTCCATCATGTGTCCCCCTTCAAACCATGCAACTTTTGTCTGAAACATTTTTCAATAAAATCATCGATTCGCAAGATAATCAACCATATCACTTAAAATGAAACACTCTGTATATATACAGGGTGGACCATTTTAATCCATCCAGTCGAATATTTCAAAAACCAAGCCTAGGAGAGAAAAATGTTTCAGACAAAAGTTGTATGGTTTCGAGGGGGCCATAAGATGATACCATTGGTTTGACCTTAAAAAGTCATTTCAAGGTCACGTGAAGGTCACTTCAAGTTTTTTAAATGGAACACCCTATATATTTTTACATATTCTTGTAGCTCATCTCGAGTGCTTTCCAAAACACTTATAACAAAGTATTTTTCATTAAGTATTTTTTTAATCATAAGACTTCAAAGTTGCAGTATTTTGACATAAAATACAAGATATCTCATAAAATATTAATTTTTTGATTATCTTACTCTAATACTTTTATGCACAGAATAACGAGACGAATCAATTGGCATAATTATAACACATAATTATGTTAAAGTAAAAATGTGTAACTGTTAGTTGCAAATTCAGATTTTTACTTTAACATAATTATGTGTTTTAATTATGCCAATTGATTCGTCTCGTTATTTTGTGCATAAAAGTATTAGAGTAAGATAATCAAAAAATTAATATTTTATGAGATATCTTGTATTTTATGTCAAAATACTGCAACTTTGAAGCCTTATAACTCAAAAAATACTCAATGTAAAATACTTTGTCATAAGTGTTTTGGAAAGCTCTCGAGATGAGCTACAAGAATATGTAAAAATATATAAGGTGTCCCATTTAAAAAACTTGAAGTGACCTTCACGTGACCTTTAAATGACTTTTCAAGGTCAAACCAATGATACCATCTTATGGCCCCCTCGAAAACATACAATTTTTGTCTGAAACATTTTTCTCTCCCGGGCTTGGTTTTCGAGATATTCGACTGGATGGATTAAAATGGTCCACCCTGTATATACATATATATACATATATATATATATATATACAGGGTAAAAAAGGTATTTATATCATATATATATATATATATATATATATATGATATAAATACCTTTATATACCTATATATATATATATATATATATATATATATATATATATATATAATATAAATACCTTTATATACCTCTATATATATATATATATATATATATATATATGATATAAATACCTTTATATACCTATATATATACATATAATACCTATATATATATATATATATATATATATATATGATATAAATACCTTTTTTTATGTGTTTTTTCTTTCTCTTTCTCTTTTCTCTGTTTTATTTAATTTTGTCGTTTTTAACTTTTTTTTAATTTAATTTTTTTATAAGTCGTCACACAAACTGTGAAAAAAAAATTTGCGTGATAATTTGACAGCTGCAGACGACACGATCGAAATAAGTCGTACTTGATAACGAGATAATAAGAGAACCAATCAACATCGCGGAAAAGAGTCAACAATATGTAAATAACCGTAGATCAAAAATCTATGAATAGAGTGAATTAAGCAAACCGGAAGTTAAATTTGCGATAAATGGAGCGATAGTGCTCTGCTTTTTTATATGCTTTTTATCTTTATAAGTGAACACTGCCGGCTTATTAACGAATTTAATCGAGGATATCTAAAGTTTGTGTGTAATCTATTCGTAATAATTTTTTTCTATTTATTATATTTATTCTTTGAACCTGACTTCACGAGTTCGCGAGTATGGAATATATTTAGTGTTTCGGTAATTATCGGATATGCGACGGAAACTTCCGACAGTGTCCTATTGTAGAAAAAACAGCACTCCCTTCACCGCGGATTTTACAGTTGATTTGCTTTCGCCCATTTTTTGTCCATAATAAACGTAACCCGATAAAAAATTTTTACATATAATCAGATAAAAATGGTCCTATCTAATTATATAAATTTATATACGAAATTTGTACATTTTATATAATTATATATAATTATACATAAAATAATGCAGGCATTGTGTATAAGTATGTATAAGCTTACATATACATATTTTTAATTGCAGCTATCAATCCATTTATATATAAATATGCGTAACGTTTTATATGGTGTCATTTATAATTATACATATTTTTACACAATTGTATAGAATACTATATAATTATATTCAATTCTGCATAACTATACATAAGAAATTTTTTATCGGGTACATAAACTTTAGTGTAAACTTAAAAGAAGATGTATAAATTTTTTTAGAATTTTTTAAGTAATTTTAGAGTACAAAAATTAATTCGGACTCCAGTTACCCACGCGTTCAGGATTACGGTGCCAGAAAAACTAAATATATTATAAAATGTATAATTAGATATGAAAAGAGATCTGACAATATATATATATATTTATATATATATATATATATATATATATATATATATATATATGTGTGCGTGTGCGTGTGTGTGTGTGTGTGTGTGCGCGTTAAGTAACAAAATTCTAAAAAAAAATTTTTTTGAGAATACGTTTTTTTTATCCAAATAAAAACTTTTATTTCAAACTTCCCGATAAAAAAGTTCTTATGTGTAGTTATGCAGAATTGAATATAATTATATAACATTCTACACAATTGTGTAAAAATACGTATAATTATAGATAACACCGTATAAAATATTACGTATATTTATATATAAATGGATTGATAGTTGCAATTAGAAATATGTATATGTAAGCTTATACATACTTATACACAATGCCTGCATTATTTTATGTATAATTATATATAATTATATATATAAAATGGACAAATTTCATATATAAATTTGTCTAATTAGATACGACCATTTTTATATTTTTATCTGATTATATATAAAAATTTTTTACCTTTAAATGTATTTTTTATTCAAATATGTTCTAAACTTGTCGTTACATTGTAAGAAATACAACAAAAATTTGAAGATATTTTGGTAGAAATAAAAATAAAGATTATTTTGTTAAGAATAAATTTAATTCTAAATAAAAATGTATCTATTTATAATTTTTTATTCATTCTTTATAATTTGTTATTTGAAGCAAAAATTGTTTAATTTTGATAATATGTCGATTTTCTTTGTATGATATTTCAGTTTACTTTAACAGAAATTAAGAAACTAATTTATATATTAATAAGACCAGATGAAAAAATAATGCAGCAAGAATAAACACATACGATTATGCATATAATGTTTTTAAAAATTAATTATAAAATATTTTTCTTTTTGTCTTTTCAAAAAATGCTTTGTGTTAAGTGCAACTAATCTATAACATATGCGTCTGTATAAATTAAATCAATGCTTCACATTTTTATAAAATATCGGAGCCGACAAAGAGAACGACGATGGTGCTGATAATTAGCAGGCTAGATGGTAGACAAACATTGGTCGCGTTTCTGTGGTACCTATGTAAGCAAAACATGTGTCTCAAGGGTGACACTAACATCCATCATGCCTTTGAACACGCCTACTTCGTGACACGTAGTGGCATTTGCCTTACAGTTTTAACTTTTCTTTTCTGCGCTTAAAATTTGTATTTGTACTGTCTTCCATGTTTGTACAATTTTTAGAAATTCTGATATATATTATCAATTATTGTGTGTATGCAGTTTCGTATTACTTCAAAGGATATTGGTTTTCACTTCTTTTTAAGAGAGATTAAATATATAAAATTATAATTACATAAATATACTTGATAAAATCACATTCAAATTTTATAAAATAGAATTTTATAGAATTTGGAGTTTGTATCTCTATCGAATCATCTGTTATGTCTGCAATGTTTGTGCACCTTCTGTGTTGTCTATAAGCTTTCACGTAATTTACAGAATAAATACAATTTTATTGATATTTACTGAATAAAATTAATTTTTCAATGCACTTTTCTAAATTTTTATTGAAATTGCAATGAAAAGGAGTTAATTGATTGAAATTTCAGTACCTGATTCGATACTATTTCAATATAATTTTATTATAATTTCTGTAAAATATGCATCAAGAAATATAATAGCTACACAAAGCGATTATAAAGTAGATTAAAAGTTTTAGAAATAATATAAAATTAATATAGTGTACTTGATACAAGAATTAGACACAAAAAACAGCGCAAATCGTCTTTTAAAAGGTTTTATTCAAATATAGTACGTCTATTCTATTTTTTTTCGAACCATTTTCAGTGACTGAAAAAAATCACAAGTCATGAAAAATAAAAAAATTACAAGATTACATAAAAAAAATACATACGCAAATATAAAGCAAAATCATGCGTTTTGACCTTTAATGATCCTTAAAGACTCTCAAGAAAATCAAGCGCAGCAAGTCTTTGATTATATAGTTCCAGTTATTAGATGGAAAATGACGTAAGTATCCGAGTAGAAAAAATCCAGAATTTAGCCAATAACTGGTTAGAAATTTTGATTATTGTCCAGTATTGTTCAAATGTAAACCACTTTTTCCAAATTTTGGATTTTTTTCTATTCTTATTTATGTCATTGCCATCTAATAACTATGAAATCGATGAAGGCTTGCTATGCTTGATGCTCATGATTTTCATAAAAGTCAACAAGAAATTTTGAAGGTTGAAACTCATAATTTTGTCTTAAGTTTGCACATGTATTTTTTATATGCAATTTTATAACTTTTTTTACCTTTTCTTATAATATATACATATATATTAGTTTATATAAATAAACTTAAATACAAACAACACATTATATATAAAAGATTTTGGTTATTTTTTATAAAAAAGTTACTGATTATCTTTATCACCTTGACATAGCGCGATATAATCTTATACAACTCTATCTTTATATAATCATATTTGATTAAATCTGATTACATATAAAAACAGATTCAGCCGAATATGATTATATAAAGACAAGATCATATCACGCCAAATTTCGGATATTATTATATATGATGAAATTATATTGCGTCAAATTTCAGATTTAATTTTATATAATCATATATAATCATAATAAATTAATTTTTTCTCGAACTGTCTTTTACAAAAAATACATATTATAATAAAAGGTAAAAAGTGTTATATATATACATATATATATATGTATACATTGCATGCGCACTTATTTTTATATAGGTATTGAAATTTATTAAATTAAATGTATCTGATTTTTTAAAATGAAACACTATTTTCTCTCTCTTTTTTCTCTCTCTCTCTCTCCTAATGTAGAAAATAATTTATACAAAACATTATATAACACACATATATGTAATATAAGATTAATCTAAAATAATATTTTATAAATATAATTTGGACTAATAATAATTTTTACTTGACATTTTAATTTGCAATTGCTTCATTTGTGTAATATTTGAATAATTAGACAATTGTTACGATGCAAACATTGTTTTCATTATGTTATCACTCATTATATAAAAATAATATAAAATTCAAGTTTACAGTGTGTTATATTATTGTGTCAATAATTTGAATAAAATAGCATTTTTTTATAATCTTGATAAAAAAATATTATAATCTTATTAATAAAAATATTTGCATATACATGAAAATATTTATAAATAAAAAGGAATCAAAATAAAAGATTGGTTTCACATAATTTAAACGAGAAGTTACTAACTACAAAGTTTACTGATAAAACATTTAGCTGCTTAGCAATGTTTATATATGGTTATGTGTTAATAGATATTTTTTAAAAGTAATTGATCTCATGAACATGATTGATGAGTAATTAATTCATTAACATAAAAATGGTAACAATGATAATTGAATTTGTTTCATCAATTTTAATTTCACATTAAAAATTTTAATGACTTTACATACAAAGCAATAATGTCTTCTGCTGTGCCTACATTTACACAGAAATTTTATTAGATAATATGTGGTTTATAGATTTTTAATTTATTCATAAAATAAAATATTAATTAAAATTATAGTTGTTTAAACAACATGCGTTTCTTAAATATTACAGAGTAATTTGATTATTAATTATAAATATCAATATATCGGGAGATATTAATATTTTCGATTGAAAAATCCCCAAAAAAATTAGTATAATAGGGTCAGATGTAAACACACATAATTAGATATAAAAAGATAACATGTATAATTTTATATGACCATTTATAATAATATCTGAAAAATGACGCGATATGCTCTTATAGTCATATAATCATATTCGATCATATTTGCTTTCATATATAAACAAATCTAGCCAAATATGATTATATAAAGATAAAATCATATGACTAAACTTCAAATTATTATATTCCATATAATTACATATTATTAATAATATTTCCACCCGGTAAAAAATTTCTCATACATAATTATATATAACAATATAAAAGTATATAGAAATATATCAAATTCTGTATAAGTTATGTATAGTTATGTATAGTATGCATAATTTTGTATTATCATTGACTGACATCTAGCCAACATTAATATAAAATTATATATAACTATACAATAAGTCATATATTATTATATATAATTATACATAACTTATATAAAATTTTATTTATTTCTATATAATTTTATATGGTCATATATCATATATGATTATACATAACAAATTTTTTACCGGGCATATATTCCATAAAATTACATATTATTAGATCTTTTCATATCTAATTGTATATTTTATATTTTACCATATAATAGCCATTTTTTTCGCAAGTGTATATGCTCTTTTATAATTATATAAATTCGTTTTTCAGTTATGCACATACAAAATCTATTATTTTTATCTTTTTTCATATAAATATATACATATGAATATTAATATAATATGAATATATGAATTTTCCATATTTATCACAAAAATGAACTCATTATGGATTTGATCGAATTGTATTCAAAAATATATAATTATATCTATAATTATGTATATATTAGTATATTGGAGTTATAGTTTATTTGTTTACCGCTATGCAATATAATATAATTATGCGTGGTCAATTAGATATGATTATATATTATATAATTACATAAGCCCATTTTTTCTCGGGTTGCATCTTAAAAAAAAAAATTATTATAATTTTTTCAAAAAATATGCTTTCGAAAAATAAATGCAATATCATGTGTAACATGCATAATATGTCATTTTATCAAAAAGAAAAATATTTATGTAGATATTTATTTTTTTATATATTACCATTAAGCTATTCTTTCCACACACCAGCTGACATACCGTTCAAGCAACAGAGACGTGTATAGAGGATATGAATAAATAAGAAAAATTGCAACGGAAAGAGGGGCCCTACGATGCGGCTACATAATTCTTGGAAGAGATTCGGACGGAATCGTCGCCGCCACTGATGATAGCAATATGTTTTTGCTTTGCGAGCATTCTACTGCGTCTGCTATACTTTTACAATCTTTTTTCTTTGTAATGATAACTTTCAACTCTCAGCAAGCACACCTATCTTTACAATTTTATCGCATTTAATCTTCTTGTTTTTTTTAATTTAAACTTAAATATAAATATACACATAAAAATTTATTTTATTCTAACTTAATTGTACTTATAAACAGCATACCATTAATATTAGTAAGTAATTTATCATATTCTTTTCTTCATTAGTTCTTATTTAAATTTATAAAGTTATTGCCGAAATAAATATTTTTCTTCTACTTTATATGCAAAATTGTTTTTAATATATAATTAATTTAAATGTATTGCATTATAATATAATATATAACAAATAATATTGATTAATTGTTTCGTTTACCTCTATGCGGAATATTAGAATATATAGTGGCTATTTCATATATTTATATTTTTGAAACAAACTGGATATAGAAATGCCATAATACAAAATATAATTTTTTTATTAAGATAAAAAATATATTATCTATTTTTATCAGAGTTTAATATCTACACAATCTCTCTCTAGTGAGTTCAGAATATGAAATCGATTTTTTTACTATATTTGACTAATTCCAAATTTTAATAAAAATTAGATATTAATCAATCATTATCGATAGAATTATCTTTAAAATATAGTACATTACTTATATGCATTTATAGTATTAACATATTAATTCAAATATTTCTTGCTAATTCTGCTAATGCATTTAACTGCAAAATACAAACAAATTTCTTCAAACTTGTCTTTATTTTTTTTTAATTTTTAAGTATTCTTCTCTATATGTTTTCATGACTAATGTCGTACATTCTCTATGCCAAAATTAGTAGATCATTTACCGTATGCAACTGTATTCATGCAAGTACATAGGTGAAATTCGCCAACTTGCACTATAAAGAGGATATTCATTAATTTTTCAAGAATTATCCGTTTCTATCCCACAGAGAGTCAAAAATCAAAATTAATGAAATTCAATTATAGTATTTACACTTTTGAATAAAGAATTTTTATCAGTCTATAATGGCAATGTAGCAAACATATTAAATTGTTTATAAATTTTAACGTGGGCATTGGATTTTGTAATGTGCATTAGTGCATTTTATCTATAATTATTGTATCTTTGTATCTCTGTTGTGATTTTTGTATCTTATTGTGATAGTTTGGACAGTAGTGGAAGAAAGAAAAAAGGAACGAGTAATCGCTACACTAAAAAAATTGTATTCAATACATTTTAATAAAATAATAATCACTGTCCGAGAAAAAATTAGGCAATTATATATGATCATATTTATGTATAATTATATCCGAAAAATAGCGCGCGATCTTGTATAAATAAATGTGATTATATGTAATCAAATATGTATGATATAATATATAATAATATAATATAATCAAATCTGTATATTTAATTATATATGTATAATTAAATTGATTTGTGCGATTTTCCAAAAATCAGTTTAATACATTTGAAACCTTTATGTGAAGATTGTATCACAAGTTAATCTGACATCACTATTGTTACAATTTTGTTAATCGCATTTTGTAGGCGGCTTATTTATATTTGCTCATGACAAATGTTTCATACGAGTATAGATAGCGAATAATGCGCTGTGTAGCGGTAAACAAATGAACTATAAGCCCAATATATACATAATTATAGATGTAATTATATATTTTTTAATACAATTAGATCAAATCTTTAATGGGTTCATTTTTGTGCTAAATATTTATTAAATTTATATATATTCATATATATATTAATATTCATAATATTCATATGTATATTTATATGAAAATAAGATAAAATTAATAGATCTTGTATGTGCATATGACTGAAAATGGATTTATATAATTATGTAAGATCTTATATACCCGAAAAAAATGGATTTTACATGGTCAGATATGAAATGCATAATTAGATGTGAAAAGATCAGATTACATATGTAATTTTATATGATCACATATAATAATATTTAAAATTTAGCAGAATATCTTATCTTTATATAATCATATTCAGCTAGATCTGTTTATATATGAAAGCAGATGTAATCGAATATGAGTATATAAAGATAAGATCATATCGCGCCATTTTTAAATATTATTATATATGATCATATATAATTATATATGTTATCATATCTTTTTATATCTAATTATTTATATTTAATTATTTGTGTTTACATCTGTTATATTATACCCATTTTTTTCGAGTAATAATCATTGATAATTAAATTAAAGGTGTAGTAAAAAGCATAAATGAGCCATACATGTGAATTATAAAAATTGTTTAATGCAAAGTAATTGCCATAAAATAAAAGGTCGTTTTGCAATATAAAAGTGGATGTAGTCACATCGGCAGTAACAAAAAAGTATATACAAAATCAAACGTGGCTGCTAAACTAAATTGCAATAACCTCGAGTATAAAATACATAATAAAAATATAAAGAAACTATAAAATTATGAAATACATTAAACCAATGGAAAGTAAGAAAACGATAACATATGTCGAACGTTTCGGCTTGATTTTTCAGGCCTTCTTCAGCGCAATAATTCAAATATTAATAATAAGTCAGTGTATGATAAAAATAACGCAAAAAATGTGAGTTGATTTAAGATTTTTCATAGTTAGTCGTCTTGAAACAACCCGCAAAAAAGACAGTTTCCGGGAGCGTTTTAACAGTGTTATGCTTCTCTAGTTTGTTGATTAGAAAGAAAGTACTGATCACTGATAATTGCTCATAATCTCTCTCTCTCTCTCTCTCTCTCTCTCTCTCTCTCTCTCTCTCTCTCTCTCTCTCTCTCTCCCCCCCCCCCTCTCATTCTGCTCTAAATAATGTCATTAATTCTACTCTTCTATTAATTTTGAGTAGAAATTTCTTTTGTGTGTCTTCGTAAATCTTATTATTATATACATCGCTATAATACATCTTTTTTGAAATCTGTTTGTGTAATTGGTCTCCTTATCAGATTAAATATATCAATTAAATTGAAAATATAGCAATCAAATACAACATAAAGTTTTGAGTGATAAATATATTATTTATGTTGAGATCTTCTATGGACATTGATTACTGACCATGATTACTCGCATTTGAGACGCCATAATCCTATCCTTCTTAGAAGACCGTCGGCATGTATCGGATATTACTTTTTTGTACAATGTCGCCAATAACAATATTGACTATTCCAGCCTATTCTACTTGATTTTAATGCGTCTTTTAAATCATTGCGTGTTACGTCTTTTCATGCCAAATTTTATAGATATAATCTAGACCTAATAATTTATAATTTAATGTTGATCTAATACTAATCTAATACTATTATTACTTGAATTTCTCGACTGACCTGTTATACTCTGAACTCATGCGACTTTTTTATTTCTTCTTTTTCTGCAGACGATCCATTTAGCATCTGGTTATATGTCACTCATATCTTTCTGATAAATTTTAGATTTTAATTTCAAATTTTAATTTTAATTATTAATTTTTAATATATATATATATATATATTATGTTATTTTATTTTTTTCTACTCTATTTTATGTTATAATGTATTTTTTTATATCATTTTATGTTTTTATTTTATTTTATTTTATTTTATATATTTTTGTTATTTCTTTTTATTATATCTTTAATTATCTTTTATATTTTTTAATTGTAAGATGCTCTCTATAGATGCGGGTTTTGACAATGAGATATATTATAAGAGAAAAACTTACCTTTATTTATTTTGATATTATTGTTTAGTTTTTTTCTATCTTAATAAAATTAATACATTACTTTACAAAATTAATACAACATATTTACATATTTACTTATAAAATAATTAATTGCTAAAACTTAAAATATTGTTGTTATTCATAAAAAAATGTCTATCTTGTTTTGCTAAAACTTAAAATATTACTGTTACTCATAAAAAATGTCTATCTTGCTATAAATGTTATTTAGAATATTTATTTCTATAAATATAAATATAAATATTTTCTTAATTTGTATATGTATGTTTATAAAGTTTTCTGTTTAATATATTATATATACTTATGCATATACAAAATGTCTATAAATGTTCGAGTAAATATCTCGCAACTAGTTGAAGTTACAAGAATGAAAGAAATTTGTACTCGACTTTGAGTTCTTCTAATGTAAATGTGAAAAAAATTTATTCATGACCTTTTCAATTATGAAGATCATTTTTCTTTTTTTTAAATAGTATTATCTTAATTTTTTATATAAATCGATTCCTCGCAATATTCCACGTAAAAAATTATAGGAGTACGCAAAAAATTTAATAGTTTACAAGATATTTTATACTTTAATTTGACATAATTTTACATAAACTATGAAATATCTCGTAAAATATTCATTTTTCGATTATCTTACCTGAACTTACTTTTGTGCACAGAATAATAAGAAGAATCAATTAGTGTAAAAAAGACACATAGTTGTATTAAAGAAAAAATACGAATTTACGACGAGCAGTTACATATTTACAAATAGCAGTTATATATTTTTTTGCTAAATATTTATAAATATTTTGTAAGCAACCACTATACTCACAATAGAGTTTAATTTGAACTAATTATATATATGTATATTTATATTTTATGGTTTATCTCTTTTACTTTAAAAAACAAAGGGAGTGGCCACTTTTTGTGAGACACTATGTATATAAAATTCTTTCTCTGAATAATGTAAATATTTTTATAACCTAATATACACACTATAATTAATGTTATATATAAATATTTCTGTACCCGGTAAAAAATTTCTCATATATAATTATATATAACAATATAAAAGTATATAGAAATATATAAAATACTGCATAAGTTATGTATAGTTATGTATAGTATGCATAATTTTGTATTATCGTTGACTGACATCTAGCCATTAATATAAAATTATATATAATTATATAATAAGTCATATATTATTATATATAATTATACATTTATACAAAATTTTATATATTTCTATATAATTTTATATGGTCATATATCATATATGATTATACATAACAAATTTTTTACCGGGTACTTATATATATATATATATATATATATATATATATATATATATATATATATATATATATATATACACACACACACACATTATATATCAGTATTAGCAATATTTATTGTAATAAAAATTTCATTACATTGCAAAATGCGAGAATATAAAAAATTATATAAAGAATTATATAAAGTTATGTTAATAGATTGAACATTTTAAAGGACAGAAATAGTATTTATATTTTAAATAATAATGTTAGTGACACATTTTATATAGAGAACTAGACGATTTTTTTCTATTTGAGAAAGGGGCTAAAACGTCTTCACCCTGGTACCGGTTAGCTGGAACAGCTCGCCGACTCGCATAGTTATATTCACTCACACTTACATGGATCGTCATATATACGCAGATGTCTGTGCAGTTGTCTCTTTCGTTAGATATGTGCGTTACACGCGTGTAAAATGACTACACGCGTCGGAACCTTTGATCTTAACCATTCATCACTGCTTGCGAGAAAAAGTCTAATAATATTACATGCACGGACTTCATGTGTGTATGGATGTATATTTGTGTTCATGTGTACCAAATATGCGTACTTAAAACCTTGTAGAAGCACTACGAGAAGTATATAGTGCATATACTTCTCTCATCTTCGTCAAATGTTTTATCTGCGTTCAGTGAAACTGTTTTTGCCAAAATTAGTGACAAATATTTCAACCTATTAAGTTGCATACATGTCTAAATTATTTTAATATTGTGCATATTGTGTTACATAAAATTAAATAATAAACTTGATTATAAAGTAAATATTATAATAATTTATACTGCGCGCACATACATACACACACGCATGCAGACGCACACGCACACTTATTGTTAGTCAAATACACAAACTTTTATATAAAATGTTCCAAAATGTAAAAAATTGAAAAATAAATATGTAGGCGACGAAGAAACTTAATGTTGTAATTTTTTACGCAAAATAGTATACTGTTCGATGCTTGGAATGTACAAAAAATAAAATTAATAATTATACAATTTAGCGTGAGTTTGCAACTATTCACGCAGAGGGATCGATTTACATCACTTGATATTTTCAGTATAACGAGATCTATAATTGTACGGTCTCAGACGCGTTTTCAACTTTGCGTGTGAAGCAAAGTTCATTCCACATCATCTGGTACTTAGAAGTCATCTCTTTTTTTTTACTATCTATCTTTGAATTCGAAAGCGAATATGAGATTATTTTGTCTTGCACGAAAAGTTGAAAATTCATGCAAACTCGACAATGAGATATAAATCTTGTTACACTGAAAGCACCAGAATGTGGTAAACGTCAACTTTTGCATGATAATTGTAAATTCACGTAAAACGAGATATTGTATACAATTACAATATCTCGTTTCATATCCGAAGCACTGAAAGCAGTATGAGATGGATTTTGTTACATTTTAGTGCGATCTCGTGTTATATTGACAATGAAAGCACTAAATAATAGAATAAATTTCATTTTGCGGGAAATTTTTTGATATTTTGAAAACTTTATACATTTAAAAATCTGTCTGTAGTGTATGGTATGGACATATCATATCTATATAAATTATCCAAATATAAAATTTTATTGTGTCAATTTTTAAATCAGTTTCTTTGGGTGACCCGTTAAATAATTTTTTAATAAACAATGAGCGCTAAACTAACTGTAAAGGTTACTCAAGGTCAAAATTTTTACAATCATATGTAAAAGTCAAAATTATCCGTGGATATTATAGTGAAGAAATATATTTATTCTTTAAAACATATATATATATATATATATATATATATATATATATATATATATATATATTGTATATATTTGTTAGATAAAAATTTTTTTAAAACACGTATCAATATAACAAAGAGAAAGAAAGAGAGAGAGAGAAGGTTAAATTTAATTAAAACTATAATAAAAAGTATTTTAATTAAAAGTAAAATAATTTAATGCAATATCTTTAAGTTCCAGGTAAAAAATTTTTATATGTAATCAGACAAAAATAATCGTATCTAATTATACAAATTTATATACGAAATTTGTCCATTTTATGTATAATTATATATAATTATACATAAAATAATGCAGGCATTGTGTATAAGTATGTATAAACTTACATATATATATTTCTAATTGCAGCTATCAATCCATTTATATATAAATATACGTAATATTTTATATGGTGTCATCTATAATTATACATATTTTTACACAATTGTGTAGAATGCTGTATAATTATATTCAATTCTGCATAACTATACATAAGAAATTTTTTATCGGGTTGTTGACAATTAAAAATAATATTTTGACTGATTAGTGAATTTACAACGTGTTAGCATCTCTTGACGCAAAAAATATTTTTATTCCTTGTATAAATAAACCGAGTTTATATAAGAAAGTTTCTCAACTATAACATACGTTAAATCTTAGCATGAGTTCAAAAACTTATCATCAATTCATAGATATTTAAAAGATTCTCAAAAATCGAAAATAATAAATTTTTTTTGTTACTATTGCTATTATTATGTATAATTTATGATTTGTTTACTTAAGAAAATCAAAAACTTTTTGATCTTTTTTGTATTTAATTAATATGATATTTAGATATTTGACATTTAATAGTAACATTTAAAATAAATATTATTTAATATTTAAATAATATGCATTAAATTAAAAAATCTCGTTTATTTTTCTTATAATTTAATATATTTATTTAGATAAGTTATTATTATTACATTGTTTTTGGAAAATTTTAAAGTGTAAAACTTCTTGGATAGTTTAATAGATTTATTGAATCTTTCTTTTGAACCATTTTACTAGATTTTATTTTGAATAAAATTTCTATTTCTGCTTTATAGTAATTATAAGTCAAAACTTTAAACCATCATATTTTCTCATAGAAATATCTGCATAAAAATATATCAGATAAAACTAAATTGTTTTCTTTTATAGAATCCAAAAATGTAATTTTATATAGGGCGCGTTCGGTAAGATACTATTAACTCTAACAGTGTCCTTCTAGCTTTGTTACTCATTAAAAGTTGAAGAAAGATAGAACGACGCTGTTAACACTAATAGCGTCTCCCCGAATGCGTCCATAGAGGTTCTTATTTAAAATTTTAAAGTTAACCCCGCTCTCATTCACGTAACTGGGGTTCGGAAACCAACTTCCGTTTACGTTTGAAGGCTCATCGGATCCATGTAATTCAAAACCTAAATTTTTTAAATCAATAACATAGTTTCTGACTGCTGTTAAAAGTTATATGCGTCACTTTATATATGTATATTGTTCATTTATTACTATAAATATATAATACAGAAATTAAATTATACAGTAAAATATATGTAACAACAAAATAAAATAAATGTTACAGTTGATCTGTTTTGCCTCACGTTAGGATAAAATAAAAAAAAACCTACTTAAAATTTGCTTAATATTAAATGAAGGTTTTTTTGTTCTTCACACACAACATTCTTCTTTAAAAGGCAAAAATAAATTTTAATCTTTTATCATATGAGAGACATTATTCGTCTATGATGTACTTTAATACATGTACTTGATGTGAATATTATTATTATTACTATTATTATTATCAGCAAATTTATATATTGTGTATACAATATAGTGTGTATACAATATGTAAACTTTGTTGATAATAATAATAAGAGCACAAAAATATTATAGATTATTCACGTGAAAATACAATGCATATCAAGCTATTAAAACTGTCACATAAAATATATCATAAAATTGTTATATAAAGTACATTATAGACAAATAATGTCTCTCATATAATAAAAATATTTTAATCAATATAAATAATAAATTATTTTTTTATTTTTATGGTAAAATAAAAGTGATGTAACGATACAATTATTTGTACTAAATTGGACGACCATCCGTCGGCCAACTGTCATCCGGCTGAACATCCACTAGGCAAGGGCAGAAGCGCACAGCATTCTGTTTAATCTGTCATATTTTAAATGGCCGTTATACGCTTGTGCTTGGGCTACGTTCCAAAGTTCTACAATGAGTAGAAAAGTTAATTCCATGTCATTCTAAAACGCGGAATAACTGACTATATGGACGGGGTTTATGTGTTTCAAAAGTGAGATTAAAGTATCCCTGGAGTAAATGCTATGAACCCTGCTTCTGAGAAGAGTTGAAAGAGTAAAGTCTAAGGAAAAGCACGTCATTGCAATAACATATAACAAAGTATGAAGAGACAATAACTAATGTCTTCTAAGGCTAATTAAAATTATTAATTATATTTGTAACCTATCAATGATGATAGAAGTATGCTGTTAAAAGAAAATGGATTTTAATTACGATAATTTGTTCATTTTACTTTTATTATTATTTAAATATGTTTAGGTTTAAAAAACATTTTTTATTAATAATTCTTTATTATTTATTAATAATTATTCGCAATAGTATTCAACAAAATAACTCGTTCCATTTTATTGATTTCCTTATTTCTTCTGCTACGCGTTTCTAAATTCGTACAACCATATAATTTATTCTGGCATACTCTTTCCTTCTACTACTTTTTCCATGAAATTGACAGAGTTTGGAACGCAACACCATCATTTCGTTCCTTCGTTCTGAAAAGTGTCGAACTGAACCGAGTCGGGAAAACTCTCAATATAAAAACCGGTTTTTATAAAGTGTTTTACCAGACTTGTTCCTGAAGCATATTTTATGCTACAGCAAAAAAATGTTCTGAAATCGATAGTAAAATTTAATAGCAGAACCGGAGAAGAAAACCGGGGTGAAAGTGTTTTGCCTCCGTCGGCACTCCTCTTGCTATCCGCTCACAAATCCGCGTACCGTAGCGAAATTATTAACGCAAAGCTTCTCGCCTTACGCAACTAGAGATCATAAACGATTTCTACCCGATAATTGCCGCCGCCTCATTGCTTCGATCGAACGAATCGAGCGAGCCGAGCATCGAGCATATTCGTGGCATTATCGTGCCGCCTTTCATCTCGCGCGAAATAATAAGCGCGACTACTTTGTAAATACCACACTTAATCACGACTAGACAATAGTCGCACACAATAAACTATTTATTATACCATAACACACACTTAAATATTTGTGCTTTTACAGTTTGTACTTTTATTGATAATTTCGTCAGATAAGATGCTTTTATGAGCAGGAAACATACCGAATGAAGTTTAAATAATCTGAGTGAAGACACCAAATAAAGTTAAGATTCTCTTCGTTTGTATACTTCATTCCAATGACTTTAATTGCAGAGTTGATACTTGACTTAAATAGTCTTATTTTAATAAATAGTTTCTCCAAAAGAATCTTGAGGTTATTTAAAGAATCTGAGCAAATATTTATGTCCTTGACTGTTTATTATAGTCTGAAAGGTTCTATCAGATATTCTAGTTATAATTAAGCGAAACAAAACGAGAATCGCGAACTTAGCAAGAAGTGAAAATCACGCAAAATATCAAGCTAAAAATTTTGACTTCTGATATTCCTAGAGCTCAAATACAAATTAGAGCATAAATTAAATGAAGATAACTAAAATGTTATCGAATGTCGCCTTTACAAAATCCTCTCTTTTAAAAGCTTAAAGATTTAAATTATAAAAACATCCATCACTAATGCGCACAGGCAGTTATTAATAAGACATACATGCAAAAACAGACAATCTAGTGCTAGTAAGAAAAAATAGATAAAATACGAGTGGTTGCTACTCGTATAAAGTGAAGGTACTTATTAATAAACTTTTGTTTAATTAATTTCCTGTCTTTTGCAAGACTAATACAACGTATCAAAAATAAATATAAGAATAGTAAGACAATTGCAAGAAATCAAGCTAAAATTTATCACTGAACAAGATTTTAAAATGTAGAATAATAATTTAAATAAAATAAGTGTGCGATTCTGGCGCAGTGAGTTGCGCGTCTGCTCACTATGCCTAAGATCTCGGGTTTCAAATCCGACCAGAAATTTCGAATTTTTATTCGATTTAATTTGATCGCCACCTCTCGGATGGTAATGGCAACCCACCGAAGAGTATCTTGCCACTAAAACTCCCTCTATCTAGGCCGTTCGGAACCAGCATTAAAAAAAGTAGGTCCCTATGACTGCAGATAAGACGGCTCTCTGCGGTCATATGCTAGAGGGAACAGAATGGGCTGCGGAAGGAGGTGTGGAAAAAGGTTGGAAGAGGTTGGTGTACCTTAAAAACACTCCGGCTAATCCCGAAAGAAGTCCGGTATAGGTCCTTTTTAATTTAAATAAAATTCTCCTAATTTATATGACAAAACCCGGAATTCCATTTCTAATTGGTAATAATCTTTATTTTTCTTATCTCTTGCAAAATAATAAAAGCAGCTGCCTGTTGGAGCACCTAGATCATATTCAGAAAGTTCATAAAATCGCCTTAGCATTCAGAAGACTATAAAACAGAATAACGTAAGAAACAGACATGTCAATTAATAATTTGAAACAGGAAAAAGCATAATGCATAAAGTACATATGATATATACGGATGATAGAAGCCAAGTGGTTTAACTTTGAATAGAAATGTCAACATTCAAGAATAAACGCTGATCGATAACAATTTCATGGACAATATTTCGTGAAGCAAAGAACCCGCCGCTTGAAGGCTCCACATCAGCTATAAGCGAAACACAACTAATCGTATCAGCAGCGCAACACAAAACAAGTATGAGTGCCACTGTAATCCAATACTGTAAATCCAATTATTGTAATAATTTTGCGTAAATATCGGAAGGAAATGACGTGTCGAGACAATCAATCGCAAATCAATCATCTATTTATCAAATCAGTGCAACGACAATAGCAATTACAATAATCCGTTTAAATGAGAAATTCTTCAGAGAAAGAGAGAAAAGCACTATTTGAGAGCAAATTTGAATTATTTGCAAATTATCAGCGAACATGAATTTCTTTTTAGTAACTTTAACGAAACTTTCTTGTAGATAACATGATTGACTTTATTAACGAAAATAGTTCAGAAATAAGAAAAAAGTGACATTAACAGAACTAATGTATTTTTACAAAGAAATTGTCGTTAGTCTCGTATGATAATAATATTTTGACGAAATGTATAGAAATATACAGAAAATGATACGCTTTACATATTGCAAAACGCATTAGTAGTCATCTTTGCAGCTTTTAGTTGACAAAGAAATCAGTTATCTTATTTGTTAGAAATAGTACCAGACAAATAGATGAATAATAGAGGTAGACATATACAAACTCTTCGCGATTCATCAAGATTAAAGAGAAGAAAGAGGAGAAAGCGCAAACTCATACAAGGAGTTCGAAAGATGCGAGCGGAAATGAATAAATTATGCGTGACGAAACTCCGTACAAATATAGACGAAAGAAATCCAAGACGCCGAGAATACGATAACGACAGATTCAACATCACGTACAGATGCACAGAGAACGACGTAAGAAACCGGCACAAAACGTCGTTCAGTACGATCTACAATTAAAATAAACTAGACATATGATTCTTGAATTCGACTTTGTAAAAGAAATTACACGAGTTTCTGAAGTTTTTGAAGCTATTCTGCACTAAACTAAAAGGAAAAGCAATGTTAGATTTTTAAACGTGAGATATAAACTCCTCGCAAAAATTAGAAGAATACATAATTTTTCTTAAAAATAGGCAAAATTCAGCTAGCTGTAAGTGCCCAAGTACTAACAGGTGTATATAATGTATATAGTGGAGGGTAGTACTGGCCCAGACACGCTGTAGCAATCATTCATCCGTGGTAGATGTCATACTCTGTGTAAGGTATTCACAACAAGCCCAAAAAATGATTGTTATTAATAAACAAATATTTTTGTGGATTAGAAAAATATGTAAGGCATTAGTTGAATCAAATCCGAGACCTTTTGCTTTCTAAGCAACTTAAAAATAAACAAAAAATAAATAAACAAAATTTAAATCCAAAAAAGGACTTTAAAAGGTTAAACTTTCTATTTTCGAAAATTTACTATTATTTATTATTTATTTTCACTCAGTGGAAAGAAAATTTTTTATTTTGTCCAGCTCGTAGTTTTCTATATATAAAAATTATCAAACTTACAGAAATATAAAAATATTAGTAGCCTTTTTTCATCTGTTAAGTAGGAAAAGGACATACTTTTTAATGCAAAAACGAATTATTTGGAACAATTAAACTAGAGACACTATAATAAGAGACTGGACACGAGAAAAACACTTTTGAATGGTTCACCATTTTGTATCCGTTCCCGCTTTTCAAATCTATTAATTACATTAATCTTAAATTGTAACATAATTTTAAAAAAGTAAACGTTTCAAAATGAATAAAAAGTATTTCTTGTTATACAATTCTATTTTTTTCTAATATCTATTTATATTAAAATGCAAAATTAGATAATTACAAAAATTAATATATATTAATGTATATTCACAAAATTTTATTTTATAGGTACTATAATATATTTTCATATTACCAATTTATCAATATGTCTTTTACACAATTATTACAATTTTATAATTTATTTACAATAATTAAATGAAATAATATAAATGAAGTCAAATAAATTAAATTAAATTAAAATATAAAAGAAAAACAGTTCTTTTTATTTAAAATAATAAATTTAAAAAATAATTTTAATATCTTTTGCTATATAATTAATACTTCATATTCTTAATTTATTGTCACAAATGAGCTTTTATTGCAATATAAAGTAAACAAAATTTACGCTAACAAAAAATAAAAATATTGAGATCATAATAATATTACAATGACGTTAAAATGACATCAAACAAGACGTCAAAATGTCATTTTAATGTCTTAACAACAACAAAATTATTTAAATGCTAAATGCATAGCTATAAATTTACTGTGTATATTCTATTTACATTGGTTTTATCTTTTTCATTAAAAATCCTTAATCTATTTCTATCTAGAAAGCTTTTAATAATTTAAGAAAATAAATCGTGACAAGTTAATATATGATTTGCATTAATTGTTTTAGATTTTTCTAATAAAAATTATTTTAAATTAATATTTTTTATATTACTAAAATGTTTAGAATAATATCGAAATATTTGTTTTAATTTAAAAAATATTTTTAATATTTTCACATTGACAAAGAATTTTTGATATATATAAGCTTTAAATTGCACGAATCTGATAAATTTATATTCTAATTAAAATTTTTGATTCCTATTGATTTTAAGCAATTATTGCACAGTTTACATGTTTTCGTGAATTTAAAATATTTATATCCAGCAATGTTATATAAAAAGTTTAAATCAAGAGTTGCTATTTTTATATACACACAATAGAATTATTAAAATCTGATATTTTATTTATATTTAATATATTATCTTGCGTTATGTCTTTCTTTTTTTCATTGTTGTCACGTCATTGTAGGTTGCAGAGAAATAGAGACAGTGAAATAGTATATATTACTTTCTTTCTCAAGGGACTTTGATGAAAAATGGCGGACATGGAGGCTTGTGTCCAGTCTCTTATTATAATGTCTCTAAATTAAACAATAGAACTTAAAAATTTTTAATTTGTATACGATAAAGTGACTCATGTATTCGTAGCATATTAAGCATATAAGTTAATACGATTGAAAAATTGTGTAGTTATTGTAAAAATTTCTGGTACACTCGCGATGAATGTTTCCCGGTAAAAAATTTGTTATGTATAATCATATATGATATATGACCATATAAAATTATATAGAAATATATAAAATTTTATATAAGTTATGTATAATTATATACAATAATATATGACTTATTTATTGTATAATTATATATAATTTAATATTAATGTTGGCTAAATGTCAGTCAACAATAATACAAAATTATGCATACTATACATAACCATACATAACTTATACAGAATTTTATATATTTCTATATACTTTTATATTGTTATATATAATTATATATGAGAAATTTTTTACTGGGTTGTTTTAAACATATGATTGGGAACAGACCAATCGAATCAATGACGGAAAACTATTAAAAACCTAACAACAAAATAAGTAGACAATAAAAATGATACAATAAATCATGCAACAATAAATCATGTGTCGAGCAACGGAGAAAGAATTTCAATTCTGTACGCAGCAACGATGAAGAAGACAAAGAAATAAATGAAACATCATATATAGCAATATTTATATTAGAATATCGTAATACTCACATAAAAGATACGCCACAAGCAAATGCAAGAACGACTTAATCTTTAAACTTTTTACTTTATTATTACATGAATTAAAACGCGGAAAGATGAGAATGTTTTATGGTTCAGGAGCCATATTGATTATAATATTATTTATTATGATTAATAAAATTAAAGCATTATTCAAAACATGAAAAGTGGAGTCATAAAGACAGAATTACACTTATCGAAATAACAGGATACAAAGCATATACAATCGATGAAAGCGACAATTAAATGAGTGTAAAATATATGATATTTATTATCGAAGATTCTTCTGATAGACTTTTCGACTGAAACCGTTTATAGTAAATTAATAAAAGAAAATTTTCTAACTTTTATTTATAGCTCGAGTGGCATAATCACTTTAATAATCATATTAATTTGGATCACTATACAACACAAAAATAAAAACAAGTAACAAACACGACTAATTGTTCGATTTAGATGAATATTCTATACTTTTCTTTATTGTTAGATCTATATTAAAAAGATGTGTAAAAAACACAAGATTCTGAGCTACAAAATTCTGAAGTGGATAAGAAATGATTATAATTTAACATTGAAAATATGAGAAAACTCATTGTAAAATCAGTCATAAACAAGAAAAAAAGAAAAAATATATAACTGATAGCTCGAAAAGATCTATTATATTAGATTTATTATATTTTAGTTAAAGTTAAACAAAGCGAGTGCAAATCACAAACTCAATAGGAATTATACTAAAATACGAAACAATTTTTCCTCAATGAAAATGTCGAGAAAGATCATCATTTTTTTCGAACTTCTTAATTTTTGCCATTACATATACATATATCTTTATAACTAAACCTTAAATTAAAATTTTATGAAAGTAAATTTCACCTTAAGAATATAATTAGGTTAATTTTTTAATCTAATTACCACTCCACAAAGTTTAATTTGCAAACACTTTTCTTTTTTTAATCAAATTCAGTTTATATCTCGAAAATTATTGATGCCTCAATATTTTTGTTGAGAAAAAATTGATTTCCAAATAAGCTAGAGACTTCTTATATACATAAAAGATATTTGGTAATTATGATACAACCTGTATATAATCATATCGCCGAACGTCTCTTTTACAAAATTCTATCCAAGATTTACATCAAGAGATAGGGTAGTACATAGTACCTCATGCCAAATCATGTGTAACAACAGCGAGGGGTGCCGTGTATTTATATGAGAGTCGGCCAGTTGAGACTATCTTAAATTATCAGATCTCAATAACGATTAAACCGAATCGAGTTCTTAATAGGTTTAATCATAGCTTAAATTTCAATAATATCAAGCGATGTGATTAGTAACGCTAATGCATAAAAAACTAAATTAAGGGTTGACTGGATCTGAGTATTTGAAAGTTAATGCATAAACGTCAAAGCGTTACCAAGGCTTATTCTAGAATTTTATGTTTAAAAAACTTTCAATTAAAATATCTCAGGAACTAAAGTCGTAATCAATAATCTAACGGCACTTTTACTATATAATATTAATGCGAGCTTTTGATTGCACCCAGTTGGAATAAGATTGGTACAATCAAGCCTGAAATATCATATTGTAAACTAGAATTGTGACATTTTTCGTCGATTTATTCTTCAGTTTCAATGTCATGCACGTAAGCACACACACAAACCGATTTTGTCCCTCAAGGTGCATTCAAAATGATCATATGTACGGTTATTCGTTTGAGTGTTGTAAATATACCTTATGAGTCAAAATTATACAATATTTTGCGTATTTGTGTGGGAGTAAAAGAATGAAGAATTGTCGTTGTCAAATGTTGAGTAAATATATTATAATATATTAACGAAAAAAAATATATAAACTTTAAGGAAAGATACATGCTATCAAAAAAATAAAACATTCATTTTGTTAAAGAAATTAAACTAAATTAAAAAAATTAAAGAAATTAAATTAATTAAATTAAAGAATTAAACTAATCAATAATAATTATAAAATTTACAATAAATAAACCAAATACATAAAAATAAATAAATACAACTTTGGCTCTTATAATTCAACTGTGATTCTTCCCATATATTATATTATTTTATACTTAAAGCTAGCAAATATAACTAAGGTTCTCTTGATAATCAAGAAATAAACTAAATCAATAATAATGAAACTTATAATAAATAAATCGAAAACATAAGTACATAAAAATAAATAAACTATGACTTATATAACTTTGACTCTTTTTATACATATTAGTTATATATCGTAACTATATACTATATACTAATTGTAAGTTTCACTTAACTGAAGAAATAAATTAAATCAATAATAATAAACTCTACAACAGTAAATTACATTAATAAAAATAAAAAAAAATTTCTTTTCTATTAAACAAATACAACTTTGATTCTTTGTATACGTCAGGTGAAAAAAATACTGTTATGTATAATATAATGATTAAGTTAGTGTCGATCGATAAAGTTAAGTATCATATTCGTGTCTTTTAATAATTCATTCTTTTCTTCCTTCTGACATTTGATATTTTTAAGACCTATATCTTTGATCGTCTTGCATCTATTGCTGAAGATAGGCGAAGTAATATTTTAATAAAGTACAAATAAATTATAAATATAAATATTTTTACGAAAAACAGTAAAATCCTTTAAAAAAAAACCTTACAAAAGTTAAAAAATATGTTAAATGCATAAAAAGTATTTTAACTCTTGTACGCAATAAAAAATTTAAAATAATAAAAAGAAAATAACGCAAGTGAGATTATATAACTAGTTACATTGGAATCCCTCAAGAAATTGTAACTTTAGATTATAAATTTATGTGCACTATAAACAAAGATGTTACGATGGAAAATTTTATTGTGAAAACTTAGACTTAAAAAAACGTTCTCATCGTTATCATCATCATCAACTACTTACATGTACAAAAGATACACAGAATACAAGATACATAGAAAAATTTTCTTACGATTGCTGCTTTTCATAAAAGAATACGCCAGCAACGCTCTGAGTATGATACACTCATAAATGAGTAAATGACATGCACAGTTAATCGTTTCTCTTTTATGATATGAGTAAACTTCTTGAAAAAAAGTAATACTGTAATGTAACATATCAATTTTGTTTTGTTACTAAAAATGAAAAAAATATATTTTCTTAATAATTAATCATAATTTCAGATTATGTAACTTTAGATTATAAGTGATTTATGTTTGTGTGAAGAACATATATGTTTTGAAATATTAAATATACATATACGTGTAAAATAATATTTAATATAAATATATATCGCAATAAGCATTTGCATAAGTGAGTGCAATTTAAGATTATTGTAATAAACAGAGAGAGAAAGAGAGAGAGAGGGAAAGGGAGTAATTAAAAATTATTAATTTAAATAAAATAGCAAAATTTCAGCAGCATGTTGGCAGTATGATGGCAAATCTAATCCTGACTTTTTTCTATCCACTATGTATAATTGTTTATTTTCTATCAGCATAAGCTGCTCTAATAGCAAAAATCAAGTGTCAACCTAATTATTGTCTAGTGTCACAATACAGCAACAAATTGCAGCAAATATTAATGTACATATCAGTTATATATATTTATGGTAAAAATGTATTAGAAATGAAATATGTTCTGCCATCACTTTGCGATAGCAGAAATACATCAAGAATAGAGCATGTTTGTTATAATAGCTACTGACGGCAGAAACATAGCAGAAATTATGCATAACTTGTTGTCGTAACTCATAACAGGAGAATCACAGCAAGAATAGAATAGGAAATATTACACAAGATATAAATGACACAATTGATATATACACCAACATCATTATGATTTAAATCCAAAAACTCTCTAATTTTTAAATTGAATCATTTTAATTAAGGAACAAATAATTAATAAAAATAACCAATCAAGAGTTTGTTAATGTTTAGCAGAGTACAAAGATAATAAAATTACAGACACATATCTACATACAACAAATTTGTATTTTTAACTTGTTAAAGTTTAATAGCAAATATTTATTTGTAAAATTGTTTTTTGTTATATTGAGATTAATAATCCCAAATACATAATATAATGGTAAGAAAATATCTCATTCAGTATACGTATATTCTTACATGTTAAGAATATCTGAAACTACTCTACTCTTTAAAGGATTTCTCTCTTAAACTAAGAAATCTTTTTGGCGCTTACATATTTTAGAGAAAGATATTATAAAGATAAGTGAAATATTCTTGATTCTTTATTCTATTCTATTCTATTCTTATTATGAGATATAATTTTTTGGTATATATATATAATTTTTTGGTATATATATATATAATATTTGGTATATATATATATATATATATATATATATATATATATATATATATATATATATATATACCCGGTAAAAATTAATTTATTATTACTATTATTTCTTCTGTCTTTTCAACTTTTGAGAGGAAAGTGAAAAAAATTGTGATATATATATATATATATCACAATTTTTATATATATATATATATATATATATATATATATATATCACAATTTTTTTCACTTTCCTCTCAAAAGTTGAAAAGACAGAAGAAATAATAGTAATAATAAATTAATTTTTACCGGGTGGGAATCTATTGACCACGTCGCCGATTGGCCAGTTTAAAATGAGGCTCTCTGATTGGTTAATCGTTGCTGATGACCCTAGGCATCGGTCGATATAAATGGCTGTGGTCAATCGTGACGTGGTTAAACGAGACGCTCCCATTTTTACCAATACTTCTAAATAAAAAAATAAAACAAAAACATATCTTGTTCTCGGGGTCATGAGCCTACTTTTAGTCATCTTTTCGTCGCCTATATCCTCTTTACTAAAAGATGTCTTTGACTAAAATATGTCACGTTTTAGCCATCTTTTAGACGACTTTTTGCCCTCTGGGCACATAGCGACAAACAAAGGAACATGTATATTATAAAATATATCTTTTTGGTCTTGTCAAAAAGATGACTAAAATGATGACCAAAAAAGACACCTGTTTGTCGATTAAAATTAATTATAACTTTTAGAACACATCTTTTAGACATCTTTCCGCTTTGTCGAAAAGATGACTAAAAAGATGACCAAAAAAGACATCTTTTCATCGACTAAAATTAATTATGACCTTTAGAAGACATCTTTTAGACATCTTTCAAAAGATGACTTTTTTTGTAGGCAGAAAGATATCCTTTTAAATATCTTTTAGCCTTGTCAGAAAGATGACTTAAAAAAAACATCCTCTCGTCATCTTTTAGTATTATGTGCCCTGTGGGTGGCGTACTCAGACTTAACTATAATTCGTATTTAAGTTTTCATAACATGCATATAAAGTTTAAAAGAACAGGTACTACTAAAAGTATAATTTAGAGAATGTCTTTTTTGTCAGTTTAACTTCTGATATAATCCCAATAAGGGATACCAATAAGAATACAAAACATGAAATATAACATATAAGAATAACCTATAATTAAGACATTAGAAATGACTAAAAGATGTCCTTAGAAAATTTTTTAGAAACTAAAAAGATGTCTTAAAGACTACTGAAAATGTCTAGATTTAGTCATTTTTAGTCATCATATGGATAGGCATATCAGTGACAAAACGGGGTCATGAGCCTACTTTTAGTCATCTTTTCGTCGTCTATACCCTCTTTACTAAAAGATGTCTTTGACTAAAATATGTCACGTTTTAGCCATCTTTTAAACAATTTTTTGTCCTCTGGGATGCCGCGCACATCTATCATAATACATCGTGCGTCACAAGAGTTGATATGCAACTGACAATTGTTCAAACGATATTATCTTGACAAAGTTCGCATTATGAGATACATAAATAATTAAAGTATAAGTTTCTAATAATATTATGTATTTGTACGATGTTATCACGAGCGCCAGGATTAATTTTCGACAAATTCTTTAGCGTGAAAGATAAGATGTAGACTTTCTTTATCACTCTGTAAGTTTATAGTATTTTTTGTTTCTCGATGAATATTATCTCCGACATTAATCGCTTTCGATGGATGAGCTATTTCAATATTTGTCCCATGCAACTCTCCACGATTATTCAACATATGATAACAGAGTGCTGAACAGTATTTCTATAAATGTGGTTGCAATGCTCGGCTATTCGTGTTTTTAATAATCTACTCGATTGTTCGATGATGCATATGACGTATTACAATCTTTGCATGGAATCTTATATACTACATTGCTGCTCATTTCGTCAAGGCAAAGTATCTTTCTCTTCATAGATAAACCGACATAATTTATTAATGCTGTATACGATTACTTTTTATCTAGATTACACAGCACTGGCTTGAATTTCTTGAAGAATCTTGGAATATACGAAATGTTATAGTACGAAATATGTTTTTGTTGTTATTATTTGAGTTTAATATGTATTTAAATTTCCATTCTTCCTGTTGTATAATTTGAAAAGTATTTTGAGACGTTCGTACAATATTTAAGATATAACAATTCACAAATACTCTCTCTCTTTTTCTCTTTTTCTAGTCATGTATGCCTTTGTTTAGCTTAACCTCTTATTACTCTTTTTCTTATTATAACTATTTTATTATAAATAACTAATAACGAGGCTCTCTATAGAAATAAATTAATAATAATAATGGTAGTATATATCGCAAAAATTTATGATGTAACTGAAGCTAATATAAATCTAAGAATATAATAAAAAATTTAGATATAGTAAAATAAATAATTTATTACAAATTCATGAAATCAATAATCAAGTTATCAAATCAAAATAAAATGATAATAACGATCGTTTCGAGCTCATTGTTTGAGTCTTCTTCAGCGCAAATAAATATAAATAAAATAATTACGGTATTGGTAATAATATAAGAGCCGTTAAAAAACATAAACTGACCTCGGTAAAACAATTAGACGCAAAAATGGAATATACATACAGAAATTAATAATAACGTTTGTTAGTTATCTGAGAATATTCAGTGGTTGCTAAGCCAGGAAGTATTTTTTCGAAATTAGAATTGGAGAACTCCATCTTTCCCTCTCTCATATTTATATTATTTTATGCAAATAAAAATCAAAATTATCAGTACTATTGCACATGTATGTAAGAAAATTATAATATTTCAAAGTCGCATATCTCAGGAAACAAACGAGACCGCCGCAAAATTCGAAGCATGCTTTACTTAGAAGTGTACTCTCTACAACATATGTCAAGGTCAAGGTCATCGGCGAGGTGTCCGTTAAAGTAAAGATTTATGTATCATTATCTCTTTTAAAATTAACATTAAAAAAAGGACTCCACAATTTTTATGGAAAAGTGATCCCAATCAAATTAACTGAAATTTTAGTATGATGTAGTTGATGACGTCCTGATCAAAAGTCCCCATAGGCTGGAGGTCAACAAGTGGACAGTTTCCGAGAAAGAAGGGGGGGGGTCAAAAGTCAATAATAGTATCTTATTCGACAATATTATCATTTGAGCATATCCTTGTGTAAAGTGTGCTGTTGTGCGCTTTTCACCTATTTGACCTTTAAAATTCAATGGTAGTCCGGACCTTTAAATATGACCTCCGCAATTTTTATTTATGTAGCTCTATTCTTTTATAATACTGTGGCCAGCTCTGTCAGGATGTTCGTAAGGAACGGCACAATATCGAAAGTCAATTTAAATGTTTATTGATGCAATTGTTTGAAAATTATAGCTATTAATTAAAAAAATTTCCAAACTTCTCTTCTGCAATGACTAGAACCGGAGAAAAGTTCATTCCGTACGTCCGTTGCGTGGTTTCACGAGTTTACGTAAGTTTACGGGAAAGTGTGCAGCTAATCTAACCACAAAGGAAAAGTAAAGAGACTTATCTCGATAGGACGAGCAGGAATAAGTTAGTTACTAAAAATTTTCTGTAATGTGGTATGTTTAGTGAAACAACTTGCCATATTTCATCATCGTCTTGAAATTGTTAAGAACAGAGTAAGATGGCTATAGTATGATTCTATAGTGTGTGACTCTAAATCTTTCATATCTTCATATATATAAATCGTGAAAGTTGCAATTATTCTCCTTTATTACTACGATAATTTCACAGGTAATGTATAAATCTAGCCATATTGTTAAATTTTATAACTTTATATTATAATATTTATATTATGTATACTTCTTTAATTTAAATTGAAATTAATGCAATTTTATATGTTTTATTAGTTTTCCAACAGATGCAAAAAGTCCAAAAGAATGGTTATACTGTCAATTCTCACAAAAATATAAGAATTTGCAGTGATCATTTTACAGAAGACAACATTCGTCGACATGTCAGATGCAGATTGGGTTTTTCATTTTTCGTAGAGTATTGGCAGCTGAATTTGAATTTGGCAGTGAAATTATTCTATTACATCTTTTGGTTTTTGAGAAAAATTGATGTAAAAAGTGAAAAAAATGTGTTTTTGGCTATTTTTTACAAAGTATAGATAACGAACCCAATGAGTTAAAAAGTTCGAAAAAATTTTATAATGAAGATTTGACAATATATTTTAGGCTAAGAAAATCTATAATTAATCCACAATTACCTATCTCTACAACGTTTCTTTACGATGGAGTACGCGCGTGCTCACGCCTTATCAGTTGATTAAAGGGGAGTCAAAAATGAATACTTCAAACTACAGTACACTCACAATTTTCATCCACGACTCAAGTTTTTTTAATTAAGTACATTAACTATCAAAGGGATTCTTTGATTAAAAAAAATTGTTCATATTTTTTTTCTTAAGTAAAGTTTAAATAAGTCACAAATTTTCAAAAAAATTTATGTACAATCGAAATGATTACAAAATTATGTCCCATAAATGTAGCAATGATTTTTGACTGCAAATAATATGTATATTACCAAAAGTAACAAGGTTTTTTAATTAATTAATATTAATACTTAAAAAATGTATATAAAACATTGTATTTAAAGTCCACAATCCACAATCAATGAATATCTATAATGGATATTCAACAATCGATATTATAAAAAGTATGTGATGCAAAAATGAATCAAGGATAAAAAAGGGTATTGAAAATTGTATTAAGGAATTCGCTTCAACCGTTTGTATGTAAAGAATTTGGAGAAAATTTTCCGTTTTAGCATTAAAGAACATAAATTGATATTAAAGACATTATCAGAAGACTTATTGTTAGATGCTATTTGAGCGGTACAGACTGGAAAACATGAAATATTGTGAAAAACATTCATAATTTATTTGCCAAATTAACCTGGGATTTTAATTCTGGACAACTTATATAATAGATAGATATTTATTTCATATTTTTCGGTTTTATGTGAGTGAAAGAGAATTTTACAAAGTTTGCAATTATAGTAGTATTATGTGCATATAAAATATAAGAATAACAATATCTCTTACAATTAGTCTGATTAATCTTTTAACTTGGTTTGATACTTAACTTTCTATAATATGTAATTACAGTTAAAGAAAGTTTGCAAAATTAGTTCAAAGTTAATTTTGTAATTTGACTTCGAAAATAATGGAGCTTGAGCATAAATATGATCATTATCCTAAGCATAAATATTAATTTTAAATATTGTATATGAAGGAAGTGAACGTAAAGCTTGACATATTAAAACATTTAATATGTTTTAAATATTCTGTCTTGATTATACAGAGTGTCCCATTTTTATTCCTCCAGTCGAATATGTCGAAAACCAAGCCTGGGAGAGAAAAATGTTTCAAGCAAAAGTTGTATGGTTTCGAGGGGGCCATGAGATGGTACCATTGGTCTGACCTTGAAGAATTACTTAAAGGTCACGTGAAGGTCACCTCAATTTTTTTAAATGGCACCCCCTATTTTTTGTTACATATTCTTGTAGCTGACTTCGAGAGCTTTGTAAAACACTATGATAAAATGTTTTTTCATTAAACATTTTTTGAGTTATAAGGCTTCAAAGTTGCAATATTTTGACATAAAATACAAAATATATATCTTGTAAAATATTCATTTCTCGATTATCTTACCCTAATACCCTTTATGCACAGAATAATGAGACGACTCAATTGGTGTAAAGAAAACACATAGTTATCTTTAAGAAAAAATCTGAATTTGCAACTAGCAATTACACATTTTTACTTTAACATAATTAGTGTTTTAATTACGCCAATTGATTTGTCTCGATATTCTGCGCATAAAAGTATTAGGGTAAGATAATCAAAGAATGAATATTTTACGAGATATCTTGTATTTTATGTCAAAATATTGCAACTTTGAAACCTTATAACTCAAAAAGTGTTTAATGAAAAAACATTTTATCATAGTGTTTTAAAAAGTTCTCAAGATAAGCTACAAGAATATGCAAAAACATAGGGTGTTCCATTTAAGAAATTCAAAATGACCTTCACGTGACCTTCATGTGACTCTTCAAGGTCAAACTGATGACAACATCTTATGATTCCCCCTAGAAAACCATACAACTTTTATCTGAAACATTTTTTCGAATTTTCCATATTTTTCAAGATATTTCACTGAAGGAATTAAAATGGGACACCCTGTATATGTATACATCTGTAAATCACTATCAATAAATAAATATATGAATGCACGCGGTACGATTAGAACTCGCGTAATGAGTGATGAACACACTTTATGAAACAAAAAACTTTAATGAACAGGAGCACACAGAGAACATATTATCGAATATTAATCGATTACAAGAACAAATTGCCAAGCTTACATCCGTACAGTTTAACAGCTGATACAATTCTAAGATGTCTCTTATTGTTAAAAAGACTCGTAAGTCGTTCCAAAGATAATCTTCATATTACATCGAAACATGAGAATGCAGGGCTGTAATACTACTTCTCTCATTTTCAAAATTATTGTCCCAACAATCCATCAGTATAATAAAATCTTGACTTCTGGATTTTCTCTTGCGAAATCTCTTGCTCCATCTTACATTCCTAATTATGTTATCTAGCCATCATCGATCTCAATCCCATTGCATAAAAATGTTGATTCCACTGTCTTTGGCAAGCCTTTTTGTTCTATTCTAAGCTACTGCTACAGATTACCTAGCGACTTGTCTTTTAGATCCACTCAACTTCAAATTTTTGCTACTCTGACATATCCTTTCCGCATCAGACATAGGCATGTCATCTTCCTTTTCAACAAATATCGATTCTCAATCATAATAGTAGAAAGAAAATCAAGTATATCTATTTGAATTTTCTCAAATAGAGTTCTAACATTAGAAGTTTATAACGGAGATTTTCTCTTCTCCGAAGGGTCTTTTTTCTCAACACATATCATGTGAAGAATGACACCAATCTTCTACATCACGCTTATACGTTGTTGATTCCAAAATGTCTGCCAGATGCAGAATCATGAACCAACTTCAAAATTTGACTTATACGCTTTCTCATAATAATAATTTAAAATACGACTGATTTTTTTTTAAAGATTAAATTCGACCTCTCCAAGGCTATGCCTGTGTCTTCTGCACCGCCTTCCAAGATCCGTGGCGCCCTTCTCACTCCTTTCGAACCAGTCATACAAAACCCGAATTCTTTACATCCCCCTCGCCTTGAAAGAGTACATCTTTCAATAGAGGAACTCAGGATCATTCGGATGTTCATCAGGTAGAGCAAATATTTTCTTTATAGATCGTTTGTATTCTCCACCCGCTGTTTTGACAGTGACTAACTCTTCATCACATTGTCCTCTCCAGGATGTACAGCAACGATTCGTCCTAATTTTCAGGATACCGATGGAATATTATCTTCAATCAGGAGTACCATCGAGCCCTTTTAAGTTTGTGCTCTCCAAAGCTCCACCTTGTACGTGATTGCAGTTGTTGCAAGTATTCTTTTTGCCATCATTTCCAATAATGTTGCCGCAGTTTTTGAATGCTGCTATTTTAACAATCTTGTATCGGCTATCTCAAGATAGTTATGTTTTGCTGGTCGCCTCACATTACTTCTTATTAAAAAATGAGCCGATGTTAATGCCTCAAAATCGTTCGGATCTGATGATAACAGTGTTATCGGCCGTGCGTTTAATATTCCTTCGATCTCTGCTAGCAGCGTATAGTATTCTTCGAATAAGTGACTGCAATGTTATCTGCAGATGTCTCTTCACGCTTATTACCGCTGTCTACCATAATCCGCCAAAATGTGGTGCTTGAGGTATAAAATACGAAATAATTTTTTCTATGGCTAATACTATAGTAAGATTTAATTCTTCCTTCTCGAGAAACTCATAAAGAGCTTTAGTTCATTTAGAGCTCCGACAAAGTTGCTACCATTATCAGAATAGATGGGTGTTAGTACTCCTCCCCTTGATGTGAATCTTCTCAGAGTTGCCATGAATGATTCAGTATCTAATGCACTGATCTAACTCTAAATATACAGCTTTGGTTTTAAAACATACGAATATTGCAATGTATCCTTTTGAGGTCGATATTTTTCCTATTCATATAGTCAGCTTTCTCTTATTATGATAGGTCCTGCGTAGTCTACGCCACAAATCTTAAAAAGACGACTCACTAGTTTTACTCTACTTCTTGGCAAATGAGCCATAATAGCGTTAGGTGTTGTAGAATTGTAGCGAAAACATCGTATGTATCCTCGCGTCACCTTCCTTGCTTTTCTTCCTGAGAACAACCAATATTCCTTCCTTATTTCACTTAAAAGATGCTGAGGCCTACAATGCTCATTTCTGATGTATGTCTTCCGCAGCATAATAGATAATGGTAGTTACATGATGCTTTTTCGGTAACAAAATTGGATGTTGTTGTTCCTCTGGAATATTTGCATGTCGAAGACGACCTCTTATTATTCCTATATCATCTATAAAAGGATTTAATTGTACTTTTCTTATATAATTGTCGTCCTGCCTTTAGCGCAGTCAAATCCTATGGAAAGCACTCTGCTTGAAACATACAAATGTAATTTTAGCCATTTCCAACGGAAACACTTGGAAGTTATAAGATGTCTTATCTTCTCTTCTTTTTTGAAAAAAATTATCTTTTTTAAATTATATTTGGAAAACTATTTGAGATATAAAAAAAATGTTTTGTATAAAAGTTTCATAGTAAAATCACTTCTATTTAACTACATAAATAAAATTAAAAAAAATTTTTTTTTACAAAAATTTTTCAAAAACTTGAAAAAAATTATTTTTTAAAATTGTGTTAATGTGATTAAACAGAGGTAATTTTACCATAAAATTTTTGTATAAAACATTTTTTAGAGGGGTTGTTTCATTCGTTAGAACCATTTTTTAGCAGCAACTAAAAACTTCTAAATTTATTTATTGACCTCTTCTACGTGTGTACTAAGTTTAATCAAAATCAGAATTTTTTGGTTCGCGAAGTTCCCTTGCAAGTCTCTTGGCGAACTTTATAGTCATAACCCGGTAAAAAATTTGTTATGTATAATCATATATGATATATGACCATATAAAATTATATAGAAATATATAAAATTTTATATAAGTTATGTATAATTATATATAATAATATATGACTTATTGTATAGTTATATATAATTTTATATTAATGTTGGTTAGATGTCAGTCAACAATAATACAAAATTATGCATAGTATACATAACTATACATAACTTATACAGAATTTGATATATTTCTATATACTTTTATATTGTTATATATAATTATATATGAGAAATTTTTTACCGGGAATATTAGATTGAGATCCTGGATCTAGCATTGTACAATAAAGATGTAGACGATTTCTCTTGTCATCATATACGTAAACTTACACTGTAACCAGAAATATGATCAAAGAATCTTGAAAAGCCGAATGCGTTACAACGGACAATCCTCTATCTTCACCGGTGGTTGCTTTCGCTATTTTCTCTTCTAGATGAAACTGCTGCTCTTCTGCGGCACGTTTGCTTGTTACAGCTACGATGTCTTCTTATCTTTATCGAAATCCTCATTTTGTTTGATATGCAATAGAGTATGATGCCGCTCAGAGACTTCTTGCATATTGATGCTTTACATGCCGGACCAATGTGTCCTCTTCTTAAACAGTTGAAGCATAACCTTCTTTTCGATGCTTTTTGTTTTTTTGCTGGTACTGGCAGCCTCGCAAATTCTTCACATTTAAAGATATGACGAGATTCTTGACAATATTCGTAGCGTGTTGTTGCTGCCATTGCTACGTTTACCTTTTTACTACTCGTTTGTTTATTAGTTTTTTGTTTTATTTTAGATCCGTCGATTAACTCCAATATATGTGCTCTATTTGTTAGAAAATTGAACAATTGATCCATCGTAGGCAGAACTTCCGTATCCTCTTATTTGCGTTTAATTCCTAATCTCGTCTTATATTAAAATCTAATTTTGTCGTCATAATATAGATTAAAATAATATCCCATTTGTAGATTGCTTGTCCAAGCGTCTCAAGTGCTCGTAGATGTGTCTGGATAGTATCTATAAAAACGACAAATGATTACCCTTACAAGGAGACCATCAAACCTGGTAATAATGGATTTTAATGAACGTTATATGTATATTGTAGAGGGTCTTCCCTGTGCACGAGGTTAATGTTATATTACGCGCATTACGAGCATTAGTTTCCGAGAAAATTAAGTTTAAAGTTATGGATCTAAAATATCGGAAGATTGAAGTAAATTTCAAGTCGTTGGGGTGACATAAGGTTTCCAAAATATTAGAATACAAAATAATGCTACAAACACTAAATATCAAAACTCGAAATTCAATCTTCCGAGTATTTCAGACGCGCATGTAACTTTAAACTTAATTTTCTCGAAAACTAATGCCCGTTATGTAATACAACGTTACTTCGTCCACAGGGAAGGTTCCTCTACAATATACATATAATGTTCATTAAAATCCGTTATTACCAGGTTTAATGGTTTTCTTGTTAGTTAGATAGCTCAAGCAAATCTTTTGTGTATTAATAATAAGCCTTTTATCTTCATAGCATTCCTTTATCAGGCTCAAAATGACTTTATAGTTCGCTTTAGTTGTCTCAAAAGTCTCAATTGCCTGCAATGCATCTTCAATTGATGCGCTTCTAATATACTAAAATTTTGGAATACTCGACAATTTATTATTCAAATCAATCACTGATGTGAACGTATCCTTAAAGCTTAGCCATTTGTTGAACTTTTATCGAACTTAGGAAGCTCTAATGATCGTAATTTTACATTAATCTTGTTTGCTTGTGCACTAATCTCCACGTTAGTATTTGGCTGATTATTTGTTTCTCGCATCGGCTGCATCAACTTTTTTGCTTTCGCCACTGCTACAAAATACATATCATTAAAATTATTTTGCTCCTCTGGTAATTCTTGTACCAACTCAGCTTGCTTACGTTCTGACGCAGGAAAATTTGTCTCTCTTCTAAGTCTTCATATTTCAGCTCTTCTATTGCTGTTTGTACTTCATCGAATCTTTGCCATACCTCTGCGGCCTTTCTTTCAATTTTAAAATCGAATTATCAATAGCAGAGCCAAAGTATTTGAATCAAGTTTTGACACGGCCATTAATTATTTCTATAATATATCGAACTTTTGTTACAAATCTTGATTGATTAGTTTGTTAGTGATTCTGGAAGTGAATTTGAGAATGATGAAATGTATATTGAAAACAAAATTTTTATGTAAAACTGTCTTTTCTGAATCTCTGAAACCTCTATCAAACACTAAAATATCTCCCTATCTGAAATTATTCCAAATATCAATTTGTAATAGTTCATTGAATATCTTTGCATCATTCTTATTTCCCGGGTATATGATTGCCAAACATTTCCAATATATCTGTAAAATACCATTATTAGCTTTATCCAGATCTCTATGTTTATGACCTCAATATAATAAACGAAAGAAGTTTGAACTTTTTGAATAAAAACGTATCTCATCAAGTACAAGAATGCAAATAAACGTTTGGCAGTATCAGTTTTGATATTCAACTAATTCCGACCGATCGTGATTAAATGTAAGAAAAATGTAACAAAATTGTTGAGATTTTATTAGAACTTTTTTTATTTTATCACAAAAGTAATAATTAACAGTTTTACGAGAAATAAAGCAACGGTTTGCTATTTCTTCAAAAGTGTAGACGTGATAAATAGATTCTTAATCTCAAATTGAAGCTCTTGGACTTATATAAGCGTATTTTCTAAAAAGGTCAACACTTTAAAGAAATCGATTTTGATTCAAATTTGTTTCAAATTGTAATTGCATTTGTCATATCTACAAAAAATGAAAAAGTGTGAACTTTAGGATTCTCTTCCAATATTAACTTTTTAAAAGATTTTAGTATTGATAGAATTTAATTAGAAGATAAAGAAACTCTAACTTTATTTGACTGAAAATCTTTTGGAACTATAAAAGACTTCATGTGAAGTACATACGCGTACTCCATACCGAGTAACATCTTGCTCTATAAATACTTTGAGACATTCTTCGTGACTAATTGTGAGGCTTTTTAAAGATCTTTTTCTTTGCAATTCAAAATGCAGTTCACATTATGTGCAATAGTATATTTTATATCCAAAACTATGCTCAAATTAATGCCAGCTTTTTGTATTCATTTGTTTCTATCTCTTCAATAATATCAGAGAGGACCACAGACTTCTATATATTACTAGACTGCTAACTCCCTAAATTTTGCTTATATAAAGTGTCCCCGAATTTTATGTACTAAGGTAACTCTTTCTGCGCATGCGCTGACGCCATTATAATCAGTACATGTATTTCTTTCGGTCTTTAATTCTGACACATGTGAGCAAAAAAAATGAAAACAATATTATATGATGGGATACAAAAGTGCAATTATTAGGTGCCAAAGCACAGTTAATAAAAAGGAAAAAAATAGTTTTAGAAAAAAATAGTTATGTTACTTGTAAAGAGTTCGACGAGCTACCCCAGATTTAAAAAAATCATCGCTTTATGTTAATTTATTGCTGAGATAATGTACGTTTCAGCAGATTGAAGATGCAAATTCGATATCACGCGCGTGCGAGGCAGCTGGCCGCGTCGAGCGTCGCTTCCACCATTCCATCGCCATACGTCGTTTTGTTCGTACGTCGACACTTTATACCATTGCATAAACTAAACTTTTAAAGTTATAGATTTGAAAATTTAGAAACAGTAAATTCAACTCTTCTCCTAGACTTGGTGCAAGTTTCATCTGTTAACAATTAGAGCTACAGTGAATTTAAAAAAAAAAGAAATTATTTCGGTTGTAAATAGACATAGAATAAATTTTTTTTTTAAATTTGTGTAAAAATAAAAGCTATCGATTAGTTTTTACGCCGATTCTCTATGATAAAAATTAAAAGAGTTATTCAATTTTTTTGCAACCATTTTTCGATAGTTTAAATTATAAAAATCGCTTTGTTTCAAATTGTACATTATAGTACAACTTTTAAAGAATAAAAAGCACCCAAGTTGGTTGCTATGCCACTTGCCAAAGCTGAAGAAATTAATTTCTTTGGAGACGAGTTTTTAACAAACAAATAGCTTTTGCAAAAACTAATAAAGATTTTGGCTAAAATTTTACACACTTTTTTATCATCGCGAGAGCCATATAGTATCACATTTTTAAAGCCATATCGTCAAATCTTTATGAGTAATAAATAAGTGAAATAAAAGCCTATTTTGACGGTTTTAATTTTTTTGCAACTAAACGCATAAACCGATTTTAACTTGTCGCGGCTCATTTTGTAGGTCTTTTCAAAACCTACATTTTTCATTTGAAACTTTTTTTATAAAATGTATACGTTTTGTTGCAAAAAACCTGTTTTTCTCATTTTTATGTCTTTTTTTTACAACTTTCTGAAACTAGTCGCGAGTCTCAAACATACACATTTTATTTCTAATCACCTTCCAAACATTTTGGTGAAAAGAAACCACTTACAATTAGTTCATTTCCAAAGTCTAATTTTACTGGACTATTAAGGCCTGAAGGGTCTAGGTGCGGCTATAATAAGGAAAACGATCCGTGAAGGAGCAACACGATCCTATACCAAATAGGATGTGATTCGAGAATTTTGGGGAAATAAGCCGATGTGTCTTCCGCGAGTCTCTCGTTTTTCACTATTCGGCGAGTGAGAAAACCGAGAAGATGTGACTCCCGAATTTTCTAGTTACCATAGAAGATACGTAGCAAAAAATCTTAACCGGTAAGACGAATGATTTCACTTTGTAAGGTCAACAATTTCGCTATCGTTCGGATGGATCACGATTCACGTTCTTAGGGATCGAAATTTGATTTTCGCATCTGTTAGTGTTCTTTCGCGTTGATTTTCGCGAAATTATTTGGTATTTTTGGGTATTGAATATTCAATAGGCGGAGCAATCCATCTGCGCTTTTATTACAGAACTGTGACTTTTCCGAGAACTGCCGCCGCTGGTCATGTTCTTTGTCAATATTGTCACGTTAGCATCTTCTGTATTGTATGCTATTTCGCGTACAATATTAATGCTAGCATCGTAAAGTATTTGCGCATTTTTCGCACTAATCATTATACGTAATTGGAATTGTAATTACAAAAAAATCCATCGAGTTGTACGAGAAAAATATTTTTCAATGGATTTTTATATAAGAATCATATAAGATACGCCAAAATGACGAAATTATCAAATTAATTTTTGGTCCAACGCAATTAAAGCGTTTTTCAGTAAAGAAATTGTTCACTAACAACAGAACTTGGCTCCTATTGCCTTTTTTCCCATGTCTATATTATCAAATTAAATTGTTTATAAACAAATTGTTTAAAAAATGTCTGAAAAAGTTGAAGTTTAAGTAAAAACTGAGAGTGCCATCGTTTCTGTGAAAAAATTACGTATGTATATGACACATGTCAAAACAATTTTTTAAGAAATTGTTTAAACAAATTGGTTATAAGTTATTTTCATAAATTTCCCAATACATAAGTAAATAAATTAATAAGTGAGGATAAAAAACAATCATGGATATATTTTAAACTATATTTATTCTTCTTTATTTATTTATTTATTTATTTATCAATTTATTGATTTATTGATTTATTCATTATTTAACAAGAAAAATTAAAATAAAATTAATCGAGAAAATGTATGGTAAGGGGGTCCTATAGCATGTTACGCTCCTATGTACTGCGGCCGTGTGCCGTCTCATTAGACAACTTTGGTTGTTAATAACTCGGTAAATAATGGCCTGAGCCAAAATCGAAAAAGGAACTTTTTGGTCAAAATTCCACCTTCTTTCACTCCCTAAAATATTTTTTAAAAGTTATAGGACACCCTGTATATTAGATATACTCAATAAAACTAAAGGATTACCTAAAATCAGTGTTAAAAGGATCAATTCAAACTTATTTAGTTTTACAAAAAATTTTAAATATTGTAGAGCGATTTTTAAAAAAGCATTATAAATTTTGAAATTTCAACCATCGATGTATTATGAAAAACCGTTTGTTTCCTGGATAAATTTTTGTGATTTTCAAACGGGTCCGGTGCGCCTGGAGGTAATAAAAGATTTATAACGTTACCGGCCGTTTGACTGCAGTGAAGAAAATTACTTTACCAAATCGTGGCTCTTGTAATGATATTAAAAATATTGTAAAACAAATAACAGAAAGAATCAATCTTTAACAAACAAGATTACAAAAACAAAAAGAGAATTAAAATTTATAACTATATATGTATACATATGTGTATACTTATAAGTATAATTTGTAAATCCTTGGGAGAGAAGTTAAAAATTCAAAAGAAAATATGTAAATATAAAGTGGTGAAAATTATATCTTATTTACAAATTATCCATGCGAAAAAAGTAATAAGTCCATTTTAAAATGATTGGTCACAGAATTTTATATTTTAAACCGTTTAGAAGTTACAACATTCTACAGATATTGTGATTTTGAAATTTACATAAAATTAATAATTTTATATTTCAAAAAGTATGACATTGAAACTTGATAAAAATGTTTCAATCACATACATACAAGTACTTTATACATACATTATACTATTTATATTATGTGTATAGATTATATATTAAATCTATATTTTATCTCTCTGTATTTGAAATATATAAAATACATATTAAAGTGAGTCATCGAACAATTTGCAATACAAATAATAAACACTGATTTCGTCTTTTAAATAATTTCGTGACTTTAAATGAGATGCAATCTCTTGTACATATAATTCAAACATTAGTTATATTCGTGAAATGACAAGCTCTTATATAAGTCAAACATTAATTATATTACTGAAGTGGAATAATTTAAGATTAATAGAAAAAATAACTGTTTTATCTATATTAGTAGTAATTTTTTAATAATTAATATTTATTTATTATTAAAAATTAATTAATAATTTATTTATAATATTTAATATGTAATATTTTAATATTTAATTTATATTTACAAAAAATATCGGGGCGAAGTCGCTGAATCGGGAATCGAATCCGAGTCTCACTTTTTTCTCGCCTACTTCTCTTTAGGGAGATAAAGAAGAGGGATTATAAAATTCTCAAAAATGAGAATCTATTTCTTGGTAAAATACACCAAGTAAAATATGTGTTCTGTGCACGTTTCAAATTTTCGCGGAAAGAATTAATTTCTAAAAAAAATTTACGCATTAACATCCGCGTATGGCTCTTATCGCCAAGTTGATAGTTATTTACTTGTAAATATTAGGAGCTTTATTTATTCAAAATATTAATTTATATTAAAATTATTTTTAATAAATATAGACATTTTTTTAATAATAAAACTTGCATGTATCAATTATATGCATGTATATCTAAAATCTAATCATTGAATTGTGTGACTATTATAGTTATTAAGTATTATAGTTATTAATTTTATTCTCTCTCTCTCTCTCTCTCTCCTCTCTCTCTCTTTTTCTCTCTCTAATGACTATTAATTATTAAAATTACTAACTACTTTAAGATATGTTTAAAGAGAAAACGATATATAAACTATGAATAAATATTAAAATAAAATAAATTGCAATTATATTGATAATTAACAATTTTTTAAATATTAAACTGTGATATATAATTTTTTTAATAACTCGTGCAATAAGATATTGATTTGTCGTAGAAAACAGCAACATTGAAATTGGAGCGCAACCTCAACAACAACATCAACAACAGCAACAACAGCAGCAACATCAACAGCAATATGGAGAAGTAAATCAGTTGGGGGGTGTGTTCGTAAATGGTAGACCCCTCCCTAACGCTGTCAGATTGAGAATTGTCGAACTTGCACAGCTGGGTATCAGACCATGTGATATCTCACGACAACTACGTGTCAGTCACGGATGCGTTAGTAAAATACTGGCACGCTATCATGAAACGGGTAGTATTTTGCCAGGCGCGATTGGTGGTAGTAAACCGCGAGTAACCACACCAAAAGTCGTGCAATATATTAAGCAATTAAAGTTAAAGGATCCAGGGATCTTTGCGTGGGAGATCAGGGATCGACTGTTATCCGATGGCGTTTGCGATAAATACAATGTTCCTTCAGTATCCAGTATATCAAGAATATTGAGAAACAAAGTCGGCATAACGACGACTATGCATCATCATCCACATCATTCAGCTCACCATCATCATCATCATCTTTATGCAGCTGCTGCAGCGGCTGGTGCAGCTCTTTGTCCAGTGCCGTACCCACCGACACCATATCATCCGACGGTGCCACCTTCCATCACACATCACCATCATCAAGGTTAGTACTTGGAGATTAACGCATATTCGATTTCAAGCAAGAGATTTTTCTAATCTTCTATGTTAGTCAATCAATCTACAATAAGGACTACAAATAATTTAGTTCAAATATTGAATATAAATGAAATAATTTTATTTCAATTGTATTGTTTTATTACTATTTAATCACGATATCGTCTAGAATTATATATAATGAGAGAATTCAAATAATAAATACAATTATTTCTATAATTTATATGCTATAACCCGAGAAAAAAATAGATATAGTATGGTCATATGTAAATATACATAATTATATATGAAAAGATCTGATAACATATGTAATTTTATATGACCATATATAACAATATCTGAAATTTAGCGCGATATGATCTTATATAATTATATCTTTATATATATAATTATATTTGCTTAAATTTGATTATATATGAAAACAGATCTAGAATATAATTATAATAAAGATAAGATCATATCCGAATATAACTATAATAAAGATAAGATCATATCACGCCAAATTTTGGAATTATTATATATGATCAGATCGCGCCAAATTTCGGATTTAATTATATGTAATTATATATAATCATATAATACAATATAATCATAATAAGTTCATTTTTTCTCGGGAAATTATATTTAAACACTTATATGCTATAAATTACATTTTAAACACATTGATTGTAAACACAAGTATGTATAATCACCTAACCAATCTTTGAGACAACATAAAATTTAATAAAAGAATTTGACAAGCATTAAATTCCAAAAAAATACACATACTCCAAAATTGACTTAATGAAAAAAAACAATAAAATGGTCTGCACGACACTGGCGAACAATATCATATTTTAGATATTACTTTAATGTTTATTTTAAGTTTGACAAAGTATTATAATTTTATATTTAATTTCTTATTGACTGAAGAGACAAATTGTCAAAATATCCCATTATGTATTTAACTAATCTATGTATTTAAATATAAAAAATGAAAAAAACACCTATTGTTTGTTCGTATAAAGCTATTGTTTAGTTAACTAAATTTGTTTTAAAAAACAGTGAAATAATCTTAAATGTCGACCTGACTGGCAAAGGATATTTATTTAATTCTTATAAAATGTTACGTGACGTTTCGACTCTTGGTTTGGGTCTTCTTCAGATGTTCGAGTTCTAAAAAATCGAAAGTTGTCAAATAAAAACGCAATATACTGGCTTATGAAATGTTATAAACCAAAAAACAATGCAAACAAAAAAACAAAATTATTACCTGAGATAAAAACAATTGTATGTCAATTAACTGCACAGATAATTCATTATTGATAGAAACTGAGACTGTTAAGCAAGCAACTTAATACTTGTTTAAAAGTCGACATCTCTTATGAGATGCTCACCGGAAAGAGAGGGATCATACTAACTTGATTATTGTGTCGTAAATAGGATGAGGTTTTCTGTATCTTTTTGAAAGTTAATTGTGTTGTCTGTCATTTTAATGTAAAACATTTCAGCTATCTCTCTCTTTTTCAAATGCTTCTATACATGCAAAATTTTTGGTTTTTTCCAATCAAAGTCATGTTCAAATTCGCTTCTATGGTTACTTAACGACGCTATGGTTACTAACATGTCTATCAATAATGAATTATCTGTGCAGTGCTTAATTGACATACAATTATTTTCATCTCAGGTAATAATTTTGTTTTTTGTTTGCATTGTTTTTTGGTTCATAACGTTTCATAAGCCGGGCGTATATTGCTTTTTTATTTGACAACTTTCGATTTTTTAGAACTCGAACATCTGAAGAAGACCCAAACCAAGGGTCGAAACGTCATGTAACATTTCATAAAAATTAAATAAATATCCTTTTCAGTCAGGTTAGGTTAGATTTAAGATTATTTCACTGTTTTTTAAAAAAACTACTGGCGACTAGTAATATTGTTATTTTTGTTTAAATTTGTTTTAACAAAATTAGCTTATTAATAATTATTATATTCACATTGATTATATTTATATATAATAAATATTTTATAACAATAAAATTAAGCCAATCAGAACCTGTACCTGCGATAATTAAATAATTAAAATAATTAATATAATTAAATAATTAAGATAAGGTTACGTTTGTTAAAATACATACATTTGTTAAAAACATATAATATATAAAAGTCAAAGTTTCGATGCCATTTGAATCTTTCTTAATGATCGTGAAATAAATTATAAACAATTATATCTAAAATAACTCACAAATAAAACAACAGAAGTACTTTCATCATGTATCGCTACAGTACAGATCTTTTAAGAAACACGTGCTGTCTACTCTGATATAAACATTATTAAAGGGATATATATAATACATGAAAGCTCAAAAAAAGAATATATTTTTCAAATTTTTTTTACAATAAAATGATTCAATACAAATTTTTTATTTTTTTACTATATTTACACAATGTATTTAATTTTTTCAATGTATTTAATTATTTAAGTTTAAATTTAAAAAAATTTTTTTGTAAAAGTTACAAATATATTTGTGCAGTCTTCTTTATTGTGACACAGCTGCATGGTGGGCGTGACCGTCCACAAATCGTACCTAAAATAAGAAAATCCAAAACCAAATTTTTTTATTACACATGGTAATAACTATCTGGTAATAAGCTATCAAAGCCTTTTTCCAAAATTTTAAAAAATAAAAAATGACGATATGTTAAAAAAAAGTTTTGTTATTTTAACAAAAAAATTCATTAATATCCATTAATAACTAAAAAAAATGTAGGATTAGATTAAAACAAGGCTCCGTTATCAGATGGAATTTTATTAGTATTATACATATATTATATATTATATGTATATATTGTATATTATAACTCGCATGTAAAATTTGAAGTCAATTAAACGTAACTCAAGTTTTCACGTCCACCATAAGAGAAAAAGTAGTTTAAAATTTTGGTTCTGATTTTTGCTAAATAAACTATAACTTAATTACTCTTAATGAGTGATTTCTGGGACATAAAGTTAGCCTTCTGCAGATGAAATAACTTCTTCAGTAGTTAAACTTGATGATTTCATCGCGTTATGGCTTTCTTAGTAGCTTGTTGCGCTTGAATATTAGCTTTTATAATTCAGTCATCTTCCTCCAAACACATTTTATAGGTTTTAGGACCGATTTTACTATACTGTTTAATAATGGGTACAAAGGTCTTCTAGACATATTGAGCATTCTGAATGTTCAATATATTTAAATCATTAAACAGTACAGTACCGATAAAAACTGCTATTTCAATAATTTTTAAACTATTAAAGCAGATCGTAGGAACGATTTTCCAAATTAGTGCGTGCTTTCGTTATATTATCTTGAATAAAGCCATCCAGACATCTTTCTAGTCGCTATTTAATTCTTCGTAAATAAGGCCAATTGCGTCGACAATTGCGCTTGTTAAAACAGATTTATATTCATATAATTTGTTTTCAGCTTCCGCATTTGGTCACAAACACTATAAATTCTTTCCTGTAGGACAATTTTGATGTTATCATTTATAGAAATTTTGTGCAAGAAAGTTGTTTTTTTTTCAAATTTCTTTTCTTATTTTTTCAATAGAATTACAATTACCAAGGCCAATAATTCATTATTTTATGTATATCAATGTATGTCGGTTATATTTTGCTCACGAACAAACAATGCGCATGCTTGCTGAGTTTGCAAAGTACTACCACAAAGATTGACAGAAATACTAAAGAACAAAAATACTAAGAAAAAGGTTGGCTGGGTCCGCATATAACGGTTTTAGGGCGGAGCATAGCACAAGTTGCGACGCACGTGATCGAGCTGCCGAGCTACCTGAATCGTTCCATTAAAAATTCTACAACTTCGTCAATTCTTCGAATTTTTACATCAAATTTACTTTAAAATGTTTTTAAAATGTCAATCTGTGAAAAAAATTGATTTTTTTTAAATTTTTGAACAGGTATACCTCTCTAACACAAGCAATACACAAAGCAAATCAATCGCAATAGAAGCAGAAATATGTAAAAGACTGATGGAAGATATGTAAAAGACGGAAACATTAAATTTTTTCATTAAAAATTTTTTTTAAACCGACCATGCAATCTCCACGCCTTGAATAATACTAATGCTAATGATACCTTTCGTATCTTATAAATCAAAAAGTACTTAATAAAAAAATACTTTTTTATAGTGTTTTGAAAAACTCTCAAAGTAAGCTATAAGAATATGTAATAATAAAGGGAGCGAGTTTTATATATTTTTAAATTTATATATTTTGTATTCCTCCTGGAACATGCTTTAGGGGAACAACCTCTTTAAAAGAGTACCCTTTCGAAAACATCAAATATATGCTTTACGGTTTTTTATAATATTGAACTATTTACAAAATATAGGAGATAAGGACTTTATAGACACCTTGTATATAAACTTGCATGTATATATTTGTTCCACATAAATACATATTTGTATCAATAAAAATAATCAACTGTAGTTCTACTCAATAATAATACATTATTTACTTTTTTCAATAGTACTGAAATAACACTTTATTTTGACTTTTGAACTCTTGTAGCGGCTAAACGGCTCATAATTTGAAATCACTTCTATTATGACTTTCGATCAGCACAATATAACTAATTTCATCCAAATCTAATTTTCATAAGAACCGTGCAGAGTCTTTACCACAAATGTCACATACTATACCAAAAATCGTGTTACTCACCTTCATCAAGAACATCGATGTTATGAAAATCATGCATGTTATTACATCTAAAGAATGAATAAAGTTAATGAAATGGCGGATATGAGATCCGCTTAAAGAAGCCTTGCCTGTCGTGAATGACTGTAAACGACATGCAATCAAGCGAAAGGTCCTCCATAACCATCTACCACTAAGATGACAGATTGAGCAGTTTAAAAAAACTCTGCAGACATAAATAAAATCAATATATATCTACTTAAAAAAAAGAAAGGTACAGAACGTACAAAAAAAAGACGGATTAGAAGATAATAAAACAAAACCAAAGATGAAGCTTACTGATCAGAACGGTAATTAAAATGCACGCATTGGAATGATGTTCCAAAAAGAAGCAACATAAAACAACATAAAACAGAATAGAAGACAGTGTAAAAAATGTTTACAGGTGATGAACTGTTATTTAGAAAAACCGAAAAAAAGAGAAAAGGAGAAAGAAAGAAATCTCAAGAAGGAAGGAACTAAGAAAGGCAGTGAAATTCCGGCTTAAGACCAAAATGGCCAAGACACTAAATGGCTGACAGAGAAACTAAGCGAAAAAATCAAACTCTGAAAGCCTATTAAAGATGGGAATGTATGAATTGTCAAGAAAATCCGTATTTTGTTGTAAGTTAAGATCTTTAATCTATTGTTTTATGTGTGTAACATTTCTTTCTTTCTTTAAAAAAAAAGATTTTTAGAGAATATTTGAACTCTCCTAGTCAAATTCATGACCCTCAAGTCTATGTTCAGTAGACAGACTACTGTGTAGCCGACGGTTTATTAATGTTAGAGCGATGTTCTTTAGCTCTTTATAAATTGTCCACTTTACGAGGTATCACAATCCCTGCAACAAAGCTTGTAGGCTATATTTGCATGATTCCATTTAGAAAGAGAATTCTTATGGATTTTTATGAATTTATTAGGTTTATTCCCAGCGAGAAATGATACATCAATTCGATCACGAATTGACCTTGGAATGATGATATCGAACACACATTGAAATTTACATCAATTCAAGTGTTTTCTGACCCCCCAATTAGAGATGTTTTCGACTTCGAAATTACATCTAGTCGATCGTCATTTAGACGGAGTTTCGACATTATTTTGACGTACTTTCATATGTTAATAAAGTATTTAGATAGTATATATAAAACTGGTAAGAGGGATGTCTAAATCGATTCGAGTCATTTACCGGAGTTTTTACATTATTTTGTCTGCACTTTTGTATGTCATTGATACAATCGCTATTTTAATCTTTCCAAAATCATTGTTTTGATTTTGGAAAAATGTTAAAATAATGTCAAAACTCCATTAAAATTACTCGAATCGATTTAGACATTCTTTTCACCAGTTATATATACTATTTAAATATCTTACAAACAACAGTTAATAACGACATTTAATGAAAATTTTGTGCCGTAATATATAGAAATAAAAGTTGTTTGTAATATACAAACAACTATATGTATGGTTTGTAATATACATATAATTGTAATATACTATATAATTTTCGTTTCTTGTATATTATAAACCTTAATTCTGCGTAGCTTACAAAAGTTGTTCGTATTATAAACAATTTTGTACTTAATGTCGGCACAAAGTAATTGTCTGCAAGGACACCATTACAAATAATTGTTTAAGGGCATAATAAGAGTATACAAATGATCATTTTTGCAGTGAAGTACGTGTCAGTAATATATTTCAAAAATAAATAAACAAATCGTAACAAATCGTTGTCGCGTCATATACTTCCTCATCTAGGTTAAAGGTTAGGTGATAAAGGGAACACATCTTTCTCGTATTAGTACTTACTGCACGTTTCGTAGACATATTATTACCAATTATGCAAACTCTCCTATTTTTGTCACAAAAGCTGCACCGGTCGGCAAGTAACGAGCACAATAACATATAGTTCTGATATTCACTGTTCAGTCCTTCAAGCAACGTATGTGCGTATCACGTAATAATGGCACGCGTGCGCGTACATTTTGCGTTCGGAAAACATATGGTTTGAGATGCTGTTTTTGTTCAACTTTCACTTAAATAATAAAGATAGAATAACACACTTTTAGCATGTAATTAAGATATTAAAATTTAGGCTGTAAAATCCTTTTAAAGTAATATATCTAACTGTAAGTAAATAATATCTACGTAATAGATTTTTAAACAATATATAAACAAAATATATATATATATGTATGTAAATTAAATTAGAGTTTACATATATTGATAATATATGTAAACTATATATGTATATATGATAAATTAATGCGTAGAGAACACTATTTCTATAAAATTTAAAAACAAACAAATGCCTTTTTTGGACTCGTGATTTTGGATTCTTGTATAAAATCGAGATAAAGTCAAAATGTTGAAATTTTCAATATGCAAGAGTCACGAGTCCAATAAAGGCATTTGTTGGTTTTTAAAAAGAAATATTGTTCTATACACATTAATTTATCATTTCCATTATACATTGAAAAATAGACAATTTCGAATTCTGTTCGATATGAACACTCCGTTGACATGATATCGAGGACATTGACATCGTTTCGACATTGAATTGACATCAGCCTTCTCGCTGGGTTGTTGATGATGTATGGATAAAATTTTTTTAATGTTTTGGCAGCAGGTAGGAATTTGTTTGCCATCTTTTATGTATAATAGTAAGTAAAAAAGGAATTGTAAAAAAGGAAAGAGGAAGAGCAAAAGAATGAAAAAAAGAGAAGAATTGTAAAGAGAAAGAAGAAGGAATTGTCAGAAGAACGAGTATTTTAAGAAAACAGAAATTTAATCTATCATGTATGATCTTAAAGATTAAGTCTAGAGGGTAATTATTATTTAACAAAATATTAATCACTAGCTTGAGAATTTTTGTATAAAATCGAAAGAGAGCGTATCTTTGCGAAAAATGATCGTGTTTAAAAAAGCATTTTAAACTTTAAAAGCTCAACTTTCTAACGCTTTAACAAAGATTTTCCTATAAATATTTTTATACAAATGGCATTACTTTAAAGCGATCCTTGCCAAATTACAAAATAAGCTTCAACTTTGACGACGTCTACGGGTAGAACAAAATTTTGTATACCAACTTTATTAATTGTCTCTTAAAATTTAACATTCCTCTTTAACACTAAACGGACCGACACTTAACACATACATACCTATTTGTACCATAACCGGTCAAATAACCGATTAACTAAAATAAAATAAATAATAATAACAACAATAATAATAATAAATAATAATAATAATAATAATAATATAAAAATTAATTGTATATATTTATAAATAAAAGTCATGAAATCAAGTGTTAAAAAAAATAGCGTCATACACGAGTTTTATAACCTAAAGTTTAAAACCGGTCATTTGACCGAGCATGATCCGTTTAGTGTTAAAATGCGTTTTTGATCATAACGCTACGACTTTTTTTCACTGATTGTGAGTTATGATGATTTGAAGTGAATAGTGCACTTTCAGTGCTTTTCTCTCTGTAAAAATCTGTATTCTGCCGTCGGTATTAGCATTACCCAAGGTGCACCCACACACCACACAAACTATACACACACACACACATTCACACATAAGATGTAAGTCCGACCGTGTAACCTCTTCGTGGTACATTTTGGGTAATGCCAATGCCAGCGGGAGAATACAGATTTTTGCAGGAAAAATACCACTGAAAGTGCACTATTCACTTCAAATCATCATAACTCAGTGAAAAACGCATTTTAAAGGAGAAATGTTAAATTTTAAGATACAATTAATAAAGTTGGCAGAAAAAATTTTGTTTTGCCCGTGGACACTATCAAAGTTGAAGTTTATTTTGCAATTTTGCAAGGGTTGCTCTAAAGTAGCGTCATCTATAGAAAAATCTTTATGGGAAAATCTTCGTTGAAGCGTTAAAAAGTTGAGGTTTCAAGGTTTAAAATGCTCTTTTAAACATCGCTCTACAATGATTTTTTGCAAAGATAAATGAAGTTGAATTTGACTCTTTTTCACGCTAATTTTAAGTGATCTTTTAATTTTGTTGAGAAGTGTATAATTGATATAATTAATATAATTAATATATTAATATATACATGTCATCTTCTATCTCGTTCTTCTCAATGTGCTTGATGTAATTCAGTTCTTATTTTTCAAGTCTAGAAAGCTGAATTTGTCACCTAACTGTTTAGGAGATACTAAACCTCTTGTGATACCGTCACCTATGAAAGATTTAGATAAGAAATATTCTTTTTTCGATAAAGAGAGGAAAAGAAAAAAGGTCAAATTGTATTTTGAAAGAAAAATAAGCAGAATTGTATAAGATACTATTTTTACAGATAAAAGTTATCCAAGAGAATTTTTGGATAATTTTGAATATCAAGAACGAGGTGTGGAAATCTGGAATAATCGAGGAAGTGAAATGCCGGTGGCTGAATGTAAATGTGCACTTTGTATTTTGGTCTTGAAGAGTATATAATGCGAAGAATCGGCATAGTTAACGCCAGAAAAGCCAAAGGTGTAAGATAAAATAATAATTCGATCATGAGGTGCAATTAAATGATACCTAAAGAACTTCGTAATAAACAAAACGAGAACATACATTACGTACCATTGTCCAAATTCGAATCTTTTTTTGGTTTCTATATTCTGCAGCGCTTTCTTTTCTAGTGTGTTCTGTTGTAATATCCTTTGCATGACGCGCTTATCTATTACTACGTTGTCTACAATAATTATAATGTTTTGTTTACAATAAGTAGTTTATTAGGCATAATCTTGTGCAAACTATTTAAATTGCATAAACGGCTCACATATGGAAATCTTAAAAATTATTTATTTAGCAAGATAATAATTTGAATATTTCGGAAACTATATATTTTCACATTCGCACTTGTGCTATTCATTAGTAGACATTTAGTGCTTGTGTCTATAAAATTTTATCAAAATCGGGCATAGATACGGAAGTCTAGCTAATACAAAAATTAATGAATTTATTTTATATTCAAATAAAAAAAATTATTATCATTATATATATTATAAATGTACATATAACATATATCTGTACATATACAGGTTGTCCCATAAAGAATGAATCAACGTTCGTGAGCAGGTAGAGCGCATTAAACTGAACAGAAAAGCCCTTTACCAGTTTGCAGTTTTCGCAATATTTATTGAAATATTAATTAAAAAAGATTGGCGAATAAGCGCGCGCTTTTCGCGGGTAGACCATGGGCCGTATTCTTTAGGCGTTTCAGCGGCGAGTGTCACGCAGATTGCATGGCAACGAAAAACAACCATATTTTTCGTTGCTGTGCTACCCACGTGACACTTCGCCGCTGGAACTCCTCGAGTGTACGGCCCATGGTCTAGCCACGAAAAGCGCGCGTTTATTCGCTGAGTATTTTTAATTAATATTTTAATAATTATTGTGAAAATCGCAAAATGGTAAAGGACTTTTCTGTTCAGTTTAATGTGCTCTACCTGCTCACAAACATTGATTCAATCTTTATGGGACACCCTGTATATATATATATATATATATATATATACATACATACAGGGTGTTTCATTTTAATTTCCCCAGGCAAATATTGTGGAAAATAATGAAAATTCGAAAAAATGTTTCATACAAAAGTTGTATCATTTCTAGGGGGACATAAAATGATGCCATTAGTTTGACCTTGAAAAGTCATATGAAGGTCACGTGAAGATCATTTTGAATTTCTTAAATGGAATATCCTATATATTTTTACATTTTTGTAGCTTATCTCGAGGTTTCCAAAACACTATAATCAAATGATTTTTTTTATTGCGTATTTTTCGAGTTATAAGGCTTATATGTTTTCTTTACACCAATTTATTCGTCTCATTATTCTGTGCATAAAAGTATTAGGATAAGATAATCGAAAAATGAATATTTTACGAGATATCTTGTATTTTATGTCAAAATATTGCAAATTTGAAGCCTTATAACTCGAAAAGTATTTAATGAAAAAATATTTTATTAAAGTGTTTTGGAAAGCTCTCGAGATAAGCTACAAGAATATGTAATAAAAAATAGTAGACTTCATTTAAGAAATTAAACATGACCTTTACGTGACCTTTAAACGACTATCCAAGGTCAAACCAATGACACCATCTTATGTCCCTCTAGAAACCATACAACTTTTGTCTGAAACATTTTTTCGAATTTTCATTTTTTTCCGCAATATTTGCCTGGGGAAATTAAAATGAAACACCTTGAATATATACATATACACATGGATCATTCCACGTCAAATCGGTCACCCCCCCTCCCGCTTAAAATTATATTGAAGAAAATCCAACTTTCAAAATATCAAAATTTAATAAAATATCAAATAAGCTCTTATAATAGAAATCAAAAACTATAAGTTTTAATGGCTAATAAGAGCTAAGATGGCTAAGAACAGCGTTTTGCTCCTATTAGCCATTAAAACTTATAGTTTTTGGTTATCAAAATTTAGCTTAAAGTTCTAATTAAATTTTCTAGTTTTTGATGGAGTCTAGCGATTTTGAAAAATGTCAAGTAATTTGATTTTGTAGGTCATATAGAAAATGGGAAATATTTCCTAATTCAAATCTTTACTATTTCTTGCAGATGAAGTACAAAAATCATTTCCAATGTAATTTTACCCACTGAATTCGAATCTGAAGTAAAAAAATTATACGGTCATACAGGGTGTCCCATTTTAATGTACCATCTTTTTTATTTTCACAGGGTCTAATCAAAGTTTAATCAAAAATAAAAGTTGTTTGACTTTAAGATGGCTATTGATTGATAGACTATCCTGCGACGAAGAAAGTGATACTTAAAATGAGACATCCTATATATACACATACAAATATACATTTAGTTGTTATTGTATTCACTTTTGAAAATAGTATTATTATTTTTAAGGATTTTTTCTCTTTTTAATATGACACTTCTGCACTATAATCGCCGACGGCATCGAAAACTAAAAGCTTTAAGTTCAATTTTGATACCTTAAAATTTACTTCAATACAATTTTGAGCAGGGAGGTGGCCGATTTGACGTTGAATGACCCATATATAATATTATTACATATATATTACATATTTATTTGTTATTACTGCATTTTCAGTTGGACCATCATCAGTGAATAAACTGTCATCATCGTCGCCAACAGTGCATACTAGCGGCGGACATCAAACGGCAACCAGCAACGTTTTGCAATGGCCAAGTCCTCACACTGTACACGACATTCTGGCTAATAGCTGTAATATACAGAATTCTTCGTCATCTCCTTCGCCAACTTCTTCATTATGCTCCACAATCAACAACAATCATCACAATCGTCATAATGATAATTCCGCTAATAATAATAGCAACAACAATAATGGTGATAATAATAATGATCGTAGGACGTCAAGTTATCTTCATCACCCTCACTTGGCACATCACCATCATCAACAGTATTATACTTCCGCGTTGTATCATCATCATCATCACTCGGATACTATGGCAGCGGCCACCATATCATCCACTCTCTCTGTACAATCTATTATGTTGCAATCTTCAGGCACAAGTCAACCAGCTAGCCCTTGCAATTAGAAGAAAGAATAATATTATTTCACAAAATTATAAACAACTAAATGATCAATGATAAATGAGTTTTTTTGGACGAGGATAAATGTTTTTAATATATTTTTACGCATAGTATAACTGGTTATAGTAGAATTGATAATGTAATAAGGATGTTCATATTATTACAATTTTTTGTGTTAAAATAAAGTATGAATAAAAATAACATATCCATTATCATTCTTATTTTATTACATTTGCAGATAATTATTGTAATTATAAATAAGATGGTATATTTTTATAAAAGATTGTTAAAACAAACAAAATTTTAATTTTTTTGAAAGGAAATAAATCACTATAATAGTTATTATTTGAATGTAGAATTGTTTAGAGTTTTATATATCAACAGTTTTCTTATTTATATTTATTATATGAAAAAACTATCCAAATATGTTAATAACAAATTATAAAGAAAAATTATAACTAACTAATATTTTTAAATGTTTTATGACAAAATTACAATTAATATTAAAATTTAAAAAAAATAATATTTAAAATATAATTTATTAAAATGATTGCTAAACAAATGTAATGCGATTTGATATATAATTACAACAACTGCATTAATAAAAGCAAAACCTCTTTGATTGATTTTTTGCTATATAAGAATCATAAAATAAACATCTTATAGTTTTTAGAAGCTAATTAAATTCCAAATTTCACAAAATAAAACTTATAACTCTTTATTTTGAAAAGATTTTGAAGTTTTTTCTATAGTAGATGAATAAACAAATAAAAAATTCAAAAGTATTTTAATTTAATTGCTTCTTAATCATTTTATTACGAGATAAAATCCAATTTGTTTATATTACATATAATATGTAAATAGTATGTAATAAGAATCAGAGAAAGAGAGAGAAAAAAAGAGAAAATTTTTTTTCGTGCAAGTACTATTGTTTATATAGCATTCATCAAACTGTGATTTTGTAATTTTTAATCTGTAGATTTTTAAACTGTGATGCTTAAAGACACAATTAATAATATATAAAAAATTACTAAGCAATAAAAACACTATACTATATTCTATTTCTTGTATAATAGGAAACAAAAATTTAATAATAAAAATAAGATAATAATCTAAAATCAATTAAATAAAGTTAAAAATATATAAGGTGTCCCAGAGCACTTGTGTCAACGCTCGTGAGCAAGTAGGGCATAGTAAACTGAACAAAAAAGTCTTATACTATTTTGCGATATTCGTAATAATAATCGAAATATTAAATATTAAAGTTAGGCAAATAAGAGCGCGCTGAGACGCAATGAGGCGGGCGTTCGAGCCGCTCGAGCTATAGCACGGCCCAGCGTATCCAGCATTGGAAGGTGCGCGGTGAGGAGAGTGTCTCAGCGCGCTTTTATTTGCCTAACTTTAATATTAAATATTTTGATTATTATTACGAATATCGCAAAATGGTATAAGACGTTTTGCTCAGTTTACTGTGCCCTAAATGCTCACGAGCGTTGGCACAAGTGTTCTGGGACACCCTGTATATATCTGCTAAATAAAATTAAGATCTTCTGTGTATATATATAAAATCACACAACAAAGTTTAATATTTACTTTAATATATTGGTATTTTTAAAAAATATGTTAAATTCTAAATTAAAAAAAAATATCTTTAAATAATATTAAGTAAATAATAAAGAGGCAATAGGAGCGAGGAGATGTGAATATAAAATTGTAAGTTTTTTATATATAGATGATATGTCGCAATTGTATTGACATTAAGTACATTAGTAACATTCTATAGAATGACGGAAATTACAATAAAGATTTGAACGTTTCGATTCATGTTTTGAATTCTCTTCAGCATAATATATAAATTAAATGAATGAATTATAAATAAAAACGAAATTAATGATTAAACATCGCATGATAAAGACGTAAGACATGTGTGAACATAAAATCCGTGATCGTATTCGCATGATTAAAAGGATCACTGCCTCAGAACCGCTGTACATATTTATCGCATGTTAGTTGTATAAATGACATATATCTAAAACGATCCAACTTATTCGGCTCTTTTTTTGTATGGCTTGCATAATAATCCCGCGAGGCAATTCTCAAATAATATTAAATTTATTTTGCTTTTAATATATCTATTTAGTATTTTTTCGTAGCGCGCATTAAAGAAAAGATCATTACACAATTCACAGATTTTTTAAAAAGGAATGATAAAAACAATAACGCAAAAATAACATAAAATAAGAAAATTAGTCAATTATATACACATAACTGAAAATGCTTGCACAATCAAGATTATTAATATGTAAAAATTTTTCATCAATGAATTATTATTTCTTGCTAATACATATTTATATTTTAACTATACAAATAACAGAGTCTTATTTTTGTATACACGCGCATATGCGTGTAATATACATACATATATAAGAAAGCATAAATCCGACTATAGAATATTTATTGAGTAACTCTAATCGGTAGTATTTGAGTTTTTTTTACTTATAATCTGATTAAACTTATATATTACTATAATCTAATTAAAACTTAAAATTTTAAAATTTAAATTTTTGAGATATAAAGACATAGAAACTTACAATTAGCAATGTAACTTCTCGCATGAGTAATTGGGATACCTCTTATTTATGATACAAATATGTAAGTACTGCGGAGATAATAACAATTTTAACATTTTTGTAACTTGAATAGGCTTAAATATAAAGTTTAAATAGAAGTTTAAAAATGTTATTTATACTTGTTTTTCAAGTGACAATTATACATTAACAGTAGATTATTAGTTAAAAAGCAATAATTAAAAAGTATTAATTAAAAAGCATTAATTATAAAGCAATAATTGCATTTTAAAAAGAAAACTTTTCTCTTTAAATTTCTTTCCTAACGTCATTATAAGATAATTTGTTCATTAGTTACAAGCGTTGAAATTCCAAAGGTCGATTTCTCTGAAGAAATACTTTGATGAAAGTAAATTGTATGATAATCTGCAAGAAATAAGTTAAAAAGAAAAGTTTGCTATTTAACGGAATTCTGCTACAATTTTTCTATTTGGTATTTATTGACAAATATTAAAAAATTTGTCGAATAAACGGATGTTACTTTCTATTATTTATGTAAGTTTGTAAAAGGATAATTACTAAAAGAGTTTAAAATATTTTAAAATAAAAGTTTTAAGCTTTACAACAATTTTTTTTATCTTAAGCTAATTAAGAGACACAATACTGTTTGTGCTAATTGTAAGTTCAAGTAATAATTAACAATCCGTGTATTTTTACGCGAGCTGGACAGTTGAGAGTACTTTTTAGCGAATTCGATTGAACTTCATTAGTGCGCACAAAGATTATCGAACATAAAACATCTAAGTATTCAAAAAAAGTAACATAATTAATACTAAGCTAATTATTACTCATCAAATACGAGTTATTATTCCTACAAATTATTAATATCCAATATGAATAATGATAATAATAACTCATATTATTATAATTATTTTAATACAATAAAAGATATTTGACATAAGAGCAATTATATTGAGTGGACAAGTTATTTGTTAGAACTCATAACATATATTAGAAAGTAAAATCACAAGTGTTATAACGATAATAATACAATCGTTGCAAACAATCGGGCAAACGTTTCAATCAGATCTTTCTGATTATCTTCAGCGCAAAGTAAAAGAAGTTATTAGTTCAAATAATATGTAAATATGAGAGATAATTGTGGTAATTGTCAACTTGTGTATTCACATAATGAGATATTGTATAAGCATTCGACATGCATTTGGAAATTCTGTGAGTAACGGTTAGATGTTACTCAATTAAGTTTGAAGAACCTATTATTGTAAATTGGTTTAGAATAATATTTAAGTCAACATTATCAGTTCGTTGATATTGTGTGCTCTTCACTGGTTCGTCAGCCAGTAGATGTGCTTCATAATCGGTCAGTATCTACCTAATGTTCAATCATAAAACTGAGGAGAGAACAACAAGGAACGTCACATTAACAATGTCGTAATTATTTTAAAATGAGTTTTACTTACAATAAAAAATTTTTGTCGTAATGTAAATTAATATTAGTGTGGATAAATAATAAGAATTAAAAGTTATATGTATACTCTAGTAAGACAGAATTTAAATTAAACATCGGTCACGCAATGTCGAGTTGTACATATATCGTTTGCAATACAAAGTGTCTATGGTTTAGGAACCTTGTTTATGATATCATTGTAGGAGCTTGGTAAACAATCCGTGTCCGTCTGCAAGTTAAGACCGTTATTTTGTCTTTTTATGAATATTACCTCCGATATGAGCCTTTTATTTAAATAAGGTTCACTATCTAAAATTTTAACATTGTTCCATATAAAATTATGGTTGCAATTTTCGCAGTGGTCTGTAATAACTGATTTAGTGGTAGAATTCCTATTGATATGCAGGCGATGTTCAGAAATTCTGGTAATAAGTCTCCTACTTGTTTACCCTATATAAGATGCATTACAGTCTGCACAATTAATTTTGTAAACAACATTGGATCTTCGATATTTTGGGATAGTATCCTTATACATTTGTTTGATTTGTTTAGATTGTAATATGATTATTTAGTGTTAAGATCTTTTGTTATTATTTTGAAATGTTCAGAGAAACCTGATAAATATAGTATCGTAAAAAGCGAAATTTGATTGTTTGTTGTTCCGTTATCAACATTTTTACGTTATTATACGTATTAATAAGGTATTTTAATTGACGGTTTATTGTTTGAAAGATAATACTCAGCGAATAGTTATTATCTAACAAAATATTGACCATGAGTTCCAGCTTATTCTTATGGAAACGAGAGTGTGGCAATAAAAGTGGTCTGTCTATGAAACCGAATATAGCCCTGTTTTTGAGAAAAGGGGTGTTGAGAGGAAAAATTTAAATATTTCTCGGAATATGTCGGTTTTTAATACCAATTATATAAAATACGTTGTTGTTCTCTCCTATCAATGTTGTATCCAGAAAGTTTAATCTGCCCTCTTTATCGATTTCAAGTGTGAATTGAAGTCTATTATGGGACGAATTAAAAACATGTAACGTATTTATTGTCCAATCAATGGGGACAGTCATCAACACGTCGTTGTCATATCTAACATAAATCGAAGGAGTAAAATTTAAAGCCGTAAGAGCTTTATTCTCAAGATTTTGCAGCATAATGTCAGCTATTATGAGTGATAGGGGAGCTCATAGGGGTACCATATGTTTGACAATAAAATTTATTTTTAAACATGAAATAAGTTGAGTTTAAAACAAAACTAACACCCAGTAAAAATTCTGATTTAGGAATTTCACAATTATCGGATAAATAATGCCATCTGTTAGAAATGCTGTCTAATGAAAATTCAATTGAAATGTTAGTGAATAGAGATATGACGTCTAATGAAATGGGCCTGAAGTTATTATTAATATATCTGAAATCTTTTTAATTAAATATAAACTATTCTTAACATGACTGTAAGATATCAGAAAATTATTAGTAATTATTTTATGTAAAAATATAACTAAATTGTATAATGGGCTATAGAAAATATAATTATTCGGTGTGGGCAATTAACTTTGTGGATTTTGAGAGTGAACCCTTTCTGTAAACAGTAATTGGCGGTACGTTGACATTGAAATAAAACCACGGTTTTTCCACCTAGTAATGAGATCACGAAGGCTAGAAATTCATTTGTTCATCGGGTCCTGCTTAATCAGAACATATGTGTCTCGATCTCCTAGTAGTTCTTCAATTTTTTTAACATATTTACCTTTGTTTAAAGCTCTTATATTTCCTTTATCCGCTCGTGTAAGGATAATGTTTGGTTTTCTTTAAGGATATTCTTCGTAATCGTATTCAAATAAAGTAGGGTGTTGTTTATGGAGTTTTTTGGATATGACTATATGGAAATCGATTTTAATAGGTTGGAGGATACGTTCCTTAATATGCGTTTATTAGATGGAAATTTTTTAAAATTATTTTCAAAGTTTTTTATAAAATCAATGATTCTCTATTGTTTGTGAGTGGTAAACTGAAATTTTCTTCCAGTTATAAATTTAATAATGTTATCCGAAATGTAAGTCGACGGTAAATTAATGAACCATCCGTCTATAGTCTTTAATAAGTTTTCGCGAGTATATAAAGCATATAGGGCAAACAATAATTTCCAAAGTAACATTGTTGCTTGGAAAGTATTGAATCTATTAATAGAAAATTCAAATTTAGATTTTTGTTGCCCCAACGGAGGCATTACTTTTTCATGATAGAAATAACGGATCGGCTTTATGTTATCGGTATGAAGTTGTTTCGATAACATTTTAAATTTCTTTTCTAATTTGTTGCGTTCTCTAATGTGATAACCAAACAAGAGACTAGATTGTTTATTAAAAAATAAGTTGCAGACTGACATCGGAATGTTGTTGTATAGATTTTGTGATATCTTAAAAATTTTATTATGTGCTAATCTAATGAAATTGTAAATATCATCAAGCTCCAATCGTAATAATCTCAAGAAAAACTTCTTCACAAGGTTATATTTGTATATAAATCTATTGTTATAGCAATTGTTTTCATAGTTCTTGAGTTGACAGTTTAGATGAAACGAAAAGGCTTAGTATTCAATACAATTTCGGATGAAACGAATTTTAAGTCTATTTACAATAATTAATTTGCGATGCTTTATTCATAATTTTAATAATCCAACGATGCTGAAGATGATTAGGAAGATCTGATTGAAACGTTCGCTCGATTGTATTATTATCATTATAAACACTTGCGATTTTACTTTTAAATATATGTTATAAGTTCTAATAAATAATTTGTCCACTCAATGTAATTACTCTTACATTAAAGATCTTTTATTATATTATCATAATATTGAGAGCCTTTACTTTACTAATTAATTTTCATGTTTTAATTACTTATGTTTATATTATAAATTTGTGTACGATAATCTTTAATGTGCACTAGTGCAATCGAATTCACTAGATTATCGAATTAGATTATCGAATCTCATATAATAAATGTCGAATTCTTATTAAGCTTAATTGATTGATTGAGTTTGAAATATATAAGAAAAGTGTGCTTACTTTTGTTTTATATGTTTTATATGTTCTATGAACAGAAATATTACAGTGCAAAAGTTTAAAACAGAAAATTTACGTTTAAGAAATGTCCATCGTTTTTTCCGTCATCGTCCCAGAAAAAATTTATGTCTCTCATTTTTAATACAAGATGGAACTAAGCACTCGCAGCTGATAGTAAACTATCTGTATATACACGTACACAACATATGCAATATGTATAAATATAGTAACGTTATACGGTTTTAATAGATAAAGATTAAAACTTTGTGTACATAAACTTAACTCTCCGGCTCATGTGTAGATTAAAAATTATTAATGTAATTTAAAATTACATAAAAGAATAATATAATCGTTAAAAATTTACTTTAAAAAAAAGTAAAAAAATGTTAAATTCACTCGTCAGTTGTCAAAAATTGTTATATTGGGTAAAATATTTCTTACTTAAAATAGTGATATCAAAAAATTGCACTAATTAAAATAAAAACTTTAACCAAAAAATATTTTAACTAAAAATAGTTGTATAAAATAGTTATTTTAATTTCGAGGTAAAAATGCATAAAAGATTATACATCACCGATTTTATTTCTACTTACAATTAGATATATTATAAGGGGAGGTGATCTCAGTAATTTCCTGCAAGAAGTAAGTGAGGGAACGGCATTGGTGTAGGAGATCTAAGAAATTGAAGTTACATTTTTTACGTTTTATAAACTTGTATTATCTTATCTGATTATTAGAAATGTGTTTGTTTACTGTTACGTACCTTGCAAGCAACGTAATGAAATAAAAATGTAATCGGGAATACGGTGCTCAGTGCTTTTATTATGAAACTTCTGAGATGTTGCTGAGGCCGAGTACAGACGAGAACTAACTACATTTTATAGCGCTGAACCTTCATTCATTTTTAGAGGTCTTCACATGCAGATAAGGTCGTGTGGCATCTCGGAATGATGCGTTTATCGCTTAACTGAAACAGATATCCCGCGAAGAGATATTATGAGTGTCCTATGGCTTATGCACATCTAGCGTGAGAAACTGCTGTCTCTTAATAAGATATCTAATCGTGAAATACTTGCGTGGAAAAAGTTGCGGTACGTAACACCTTTGGAGTGGAGGACTTCCTTAAAGTAATAGAGTACGGAAGATCCTCGCAGTAACTTACTTCTAGATTAATACAATACAGGTTAATCTAACATAATACAATTAATTATAAGATATAAGTTGGTTACAAAGATAGCGATTGGTAGTATAAATTTTAGGTGATACAAGATGATATTTTTACGTATTAATTTAGATTTGATAATCGGTAATTTCGAGAGCGGGAACGCTGTCTTCCTGCGCCATGATCATTATTCTCGCTACACTGAAGTGTTTCATTATCTTCGACGGGTATCGATGCAAGAGGAACTTTCTGTTGTGTGATTGTTACACGTAGTTATGCGTTACTGTTGATTACATTATTATTAAAACAGTTGTTGAAATAATGAATACAGCCTTCTCTAGGTATATAATATAGTCTAAAAATGTTAACGCATTTACTTATTAGCGAACATTTTATGAATATATATATAGTGACTGATATCAAAATGCCATACATTATATAATAGAACCAATTCATAGTACTTCCATATAAATTTATTGTTCGATGATGCCTACTTATTTCGTCTGTTTCCTTATATAATTCATTCAGGCTAGAGCTTGCAGCTTTTAATAAATTAATGTCCAAATGAGGTACTTTACCGATATTTAATAATTAAAGCTCCGAAACATTTATGTTCTTCTTTTTGATGTCCTTGCATAATTGTTTTGTGCTTAGATGAACGTTTGGCATAAAATCTTTTTCGGTAGTATCTATTATGTTAACGGTTTGACTATGTAGTAAAATATTATCTGAAATAGCATCGCATTTTCGAGATAACGCGATTATTCCATTCTAATGCAACTGTGTCCGACGTGGTTTGTCATCTGGACATAAAACGTGAAGAGTTTTCTCATGCGATGCCAAATAAATCCAAGAATTCGCAGATTTCAATTGTTACCAAACAGTATTATGAATTTTTATTAAACGTATATCACATTCTTTTAATATGTTATCTAATCTAGCTGATCTTAACAATTCTGACTCGCAACTATGAATACCCGTAATCTGGAATAATAAATTTGTTTGTTTACACGTTATTGCATTGTCACAGATTAATAGACAGATAGCTAAAACTGATATATATATGAACAAAAATAAATTTAGAGCAGTGAATCGTTGCGATATAAAAGTTTTTTATTATAAATACAAAATTTTCTTTACTTTAACCACAAACACAAAGAATTAAATACAATTATTTTCATAACACACACACATACACGGGGTGAGTGCGGGAGGGGGGACCGAATACCCCCTTGTGTATGTACGCGTGCGTACGTACGTGCGTGCGTGCGTGCGTGCGTGCGTGCGCGCGCGTGCACGTGCGTGCACGTGCGCGTGTGCGTGCGTGCGTGTGCGTGTGCGTGTGTGTGTGTGTGTGTTATGCAAATATTCCCTCGCTAATATTTATATTATTCCATGCGAATAAAAATGAAAATTATTAGTACTATTGCATATGTGGAAAAATTACAATATTTCAAAAATGTTTTATCTCTGAATATAAATCACGATATAATTTCATTGACAATCTTAATATTAAAAACAGCTGCTTATTTTCTATACTTTTTTTTGTTAATAACTTTTTAATAAATAACGAGCGACGGCTAAAACCTTCTGAAGGTCAGTCAGGAGGGTAATCTTGACAACATATATCAAGGTCAAGGTCATCAGGGCTGTTTCCCCTAAACGTAAGTTTTACCATAATGGGTAATAAATAAAACTTTTTTTGTTAATAACTTTTTAATAAAAAACGAGCGACGGCTAAAACATTCTGAAGGTCACTCAGGAGGGTAACTTTGACAACATATGTCAAGATCAAGGTGATGGGGGCTGAATTCGCTAATGTCAATATTTACCTTATTATATTGAAAATTTGAATTTCTATTACAATTTTGTATGTGAAAAGTTTTTTCCCTGCATTCATTTTTGGAATGACCGATCTTTTTGCAATAATTGCAGGTTATAGTAGCTTGATTATTAAATTTATTGACTTTAAATCTTTCCGCATGATATCGTATTTTGCGCATAAATCTAACTGTAATTTCTATTGGTTCTTCTAATGTATCAAATTTTTGTACTAAAAGATGTTGCCCGATATGTTTGTGTAATCCGTCCAAAAAGTGATCTATTAATTTATTTGTAGCAAAGACTCTTAGTCCTGCTGCCTGATCAGGGTAGTTAGAAATTGCGATAATCATTTCGGAATTTAATTTCCTTACTTTAGTAATATATTTTTCGAGGGATTCGTCTCTATTTTGCTTAAGATTATTTATTTCAAGTTCCCAATGATCAAAAATTTTGTAATTGCCAAATTCTTTTTTTAATGCACTACATAACTCATCAAGGTTAGTTATTGTATAAATGGATCTTAATGCGGCACGGCGTCTCCCGTTAATTTTGTTTGTATTACTGCTCTAAAAAAGAATATTCTTTCGTCGGGATCAACTAATTCGATAACTCTTTTATAATCGATTATGAATTGCGTGACTGGAATATTTTTGCCGTTAAATATTAGTAAAAGCAATAAACTTTGACGGACAGAAAAATAACTACCATTACTATCGATGGATGATCTTTAACTTGATCGATCGTGATTATTCGCAGCTCTTCCGAAATTTTCTGACGCGTGTATGTCGTCCATTGTTCCGGTATTTGAAATTACGTGATTGTTACTTTCAGAATTGTTACTTGACGAACTATCTTCTGACTCTAACGAAGTTTCTGAGTAATAATGTTCTAGCTCTCTTAGGAGATCTCTAAAATTTGCCATTGACTTACAGTAATAAAACGCATAGCATGATTTTGATTAGATGGCTTCACGATGAGGTCGTTGAGTTGATGAGTTGACTCCTCTTTACGTGGTAATCCTCTACGAAGTTTTGTTATTGCTGCTGTTTTTTTCCTTCAATTGTTGATTCCTATGTTTCCTAGGAGCGTCCTGATGTCTTAGCGCCTTTTCCGATTATTGTGGTATTGAAGTTTCGTCCGTCGTTGGATTTTAGTTGATGATATAGCCACGTTTGGAATGGCCACGGTTCCGATTGACCACATTAATATTGACGTACGTGCAATGTACGTTGCAAGACAAAGCAAAGTTCACATGCGTTTGCAACTTTCTACGCGAAGCGAGGTGGGCGGGGTGGGTGCGGGAGAGGGAGGACCGGAGGTCCCTCCTCGCAACCCCTCCCCCCGTGTGCGTGCGTGCGTGGGTGTGTGTGGTCAATATTTATGTGGTCAATATTAACGTAGTCAATCGGGACTGTGGCCATTCCGAACGTGTGGCCATTCCGAACGTGGCCGTTTCGAACGTGGCCGTTTCGAACGTGGCCGTTCCGAACGTGGCCGTTCCGAACGTGGCCATTACGAACGGACTGTTTCGAACGTGGCCATTACAAACGTGTGGCCATTTCGACCGTGGTCGTTTCGAACGTGGTCAAATTTAACCGTGGCCATTTTGAATGTGGGCAAATTATATCCACTCATAAGATATCTATTCGTGAAATATTTGCGTGGGAAAAATTGCGGTACGTAACATTACATTTGTGACTTTCTACACAAAGCAAGATTTATCCTACTCGACCCATGCTTTCAGGGCAAAAAGAGGTCTATCGTTGCTCGGTTCCACATGGGTTTGCAACTTTTGACGTTTTATCTATGTGTTTACGTTGTGATGAAATTATTGAAAATATATACGTTTCTCGTCTCATCTTAATTTAACATTAACGTAGATAAAATAAAACTAGGATAAATTGCGATTAAATAAATATAGTAGTAGTACTAGTAGAGTTTATTTCGGACTCTCCTAAGGGTTGCCGGAATGTTTTCAGGGGAGCACCAAATCCCTTAACAGTATCAATCCTCCCTCTTCTTCATATATATACATATATACATTTGTACAATGTTAAAATACATACTCATATCCCCCTTCACGATCCTGACCATTGAGCGACCTTACATTCTATACTCTTGTCCCTACCCCACACCCCACGCCTTTCCTCTCGCCTTTCTGACGCTCTGCTCCTTCCCCTCTCCCTACATCTTCCCACATATAATACCTATCCTTCATTTCCCGATCCTGGCCATTTTATGACCTTATATTCTATTACTTATGTACCTCCTCTTCTGTCTCTCGCTTTCTTTTCCTCTCTCTCTCTCTCTCTCTTCTTCTCCTGATTCTCCTCGCCACTTCCTCCTTCCCCTCCTCTTCCTCTCTCTCTTCCTTTCTTTCTTCTTCCCCTCTCTTCTTCTTTCTCTTTTTCACTTCTTGCTTCTCCTCCCCCTCTTTCTCCTCTCTCCTCGCTCTACTTGCTTTTTCACTTCAATCTTCATCTCTCTTCTCCCTTTCTCTTCTTTTTCTCTCTTCTCTTGTAACTTGTCCTTTCTTCCTTCCTCTTTCTCTTCTGCCCCCTTCTGTCTGTTTGCCCTTTTCCTTCTCCTCCTCACTCTCTCTTACTGCTTCCGGCTCCTTGATTATCCTCCTCATCATCTCCAACATCTCTTCCACACACTTCCTTATCCCCTTCATTTCACTCTTTCTTGCCCCATTCTTTTCCTGCATCTCTTCTCCACTTTTTCCTTCCCCTCCTTTTTCTCTCTCTTCCTTTCCTTCCCCCTCCTCTCTCTCTTCCTTCCTCTCTCTCACTACCTGCTTCTTCTCCCCCTCTTCTTTTTCTCTTCGTTACACTTGTTTGACCCTCTCTTTCTTCCTCTCTCCTCCTTGTTCATTCCTCTTCTTTCCTCCCCCTGTACCCCCTCCTTTCTTTCTTCCTCTTTCCCCTCTATGACTTCTCCTCTCCTTATGCCCTCTTTCTTCTCCTCCTTACTAATTCTCAGGGTTGGGTGGTAACTAGTTACACAGTTAAAAGTTAAGTTAAAAAGTTAAAAAGTTAATAACTTTTAACTTAACTTAGTTAATTTTAAATGCCATAAACTTTAAACTCTAGTTAATTTTAACTTATCTTATTAACTTTTTTTTATATCAGTTAATAAAGAATTTATTAATATCAGTCATATGAAAATTGATGATCGTAATGTATAAAAAATATATATATATATTAAAGCTATTTTATTTATTTATATGTCGATTTGTTATTAGATAAAGAATTATTAGAGTGCTTGGGAAAGAAATAAATTAGGGACTTTAGAAGAACTCCATTTAAAATTAACCATATAATTTATAAGTATTTATAATTATTATTATATTTTAATAAAAATATTTATTTAATAAAAATATTCTGCCTTTTTCTTGTATTTTATATCTTTTCTTTTGTATTTTATACATATTTTAATAATGTTAATTAATAATGTAATTTACCAATTAATAATATATAAAGAAAAATAAAAAGTAATAAAAAGATAGTCTTTTATAATTTATAAAAAAGAAAAATATATTTTCTACTTTTTTATATATCTTTTTATTATAGCCTAAATTAAAATATCAATTAAAAGATTAATTATGCAAAAAATGTAGTTTTATATAATTAACGTTAACTTTAACTTTAATAAACAACGGGTTAATTAAAAACGACCTGACTAGCCAAAATTATTCAATTTATTTACACGACGTTTCGACCATATGGTTGTGGTCCTTTTCAAGTGTAACTATAAAGAAAATAAATAACGGATCAAACATTGATATATGGATACAATTTTTACCGGATTTAAGCCAAACAATACAACATAATGGCGTTATAAAACTAGTCTACTCACACGTAAATTAAGAAAGAGAAGAAAGAATCCAATGCGACATGTTTAAAGGTAGAACTTAATGATGGAATAATTAAATATGTCACTTAGTTAAAAACAATGGTTATTAATTTTGAGATGAACACAAACAAGGAGACACGTCATGTCAGCATGAGTTTTTAAACGAAACTGTCAATGGTTAAAAGGAAAACAGTTCAAACGACCTTTATAATTTTGTCATAAATATTATTTAAATTTTCAGTATCTCTTTGTAGATTAATCGTGGAGTTAAATTTCTTAATAAAAAACATTTCAGCTATTTCTCTTTTCTTAATAAATTTTTCATTGTGTAAAATAACCGGATCGTCCCACTCAAAATCATGCCCAAATTCAACTCTGTGTTTGCTAACGATTGATTGATTGGTAGGATGTAATTTTATATTGTTAAGATGTTCTCTAATACGTGTGCGTATATGTCGCTTTGTTTGGCCTATGTAAAGCGCATCGCAATCCTTACACTGTAATTTATAAACAACATCAGTTCTAAAGTCAGTATGTAATCTGTCTTTACCACGCTTAATCAATGTATTAAGTTTATTAGTTACAGTCATAACGACGTTCAAACCAGCGTCACAAACAATACGACGTAAACAAAAGCTAAATTCATTAACATAAGGAATTGAAACAAAAAGGCTGCTTCTTTGTAATTCCTTCCCCCGGGGTTCAAATTCCAAATTGTCGCGATTTTTTAAAAAATTGACCCTCTTTTTGATGTGTCGTCCAATAAGGTTGTCAGGGAAACAATTATTACGCAGTGTTTTATAAACGATACACAAATTCTCATTGTGGAACCTAATATCAGAGAGCAGCAATGCATGATCAACAAGACTATAAATCGTATTAATTTTATATTTCATGGGGTGATTCGAATAAAAGTTGATATATCTTCCCAAGTGGGTTTTCTGTACCAATTAGTTATGAGTCCATTGTCAACACGTAAAACAGTAGTATTTAAGAAGCTAATGGACTTATTCTGTTCAATCTCAAACGTAAATTTTAAACGAGGGTGAAAATTATTAAAAGTATCTAACATCTCATCAATGCGTGTGCGTGGAATTATTGCAAATATGTCGTCCACATATCTATAGTAAATTGGGACTTTAAAACTTAACAAATTTAGACAATGAGACTCTAAATCATCCATAACAATGTCCGCTAATATCGGAGATAAAGGAGAGCCCATGGGGCTTCCGAAAATTTGCTCGTAAAACTGTCCATTAAAACTAAAACTTGTCGAATCTAAAATCAATTCCACAACATGTATAAATTGAGCAAGGCTAAAGTTAGTAGCAGAACTGATGTTATTCCATCGCTTTTCAATGGCGCTCAGAACCAATTCTTTGGGGACATTAACGTCCTTGATCTTTTTGCAAAAAGACCATCCGTCGTTTATTTAACTTTAATTTTTAACTTTTTAACTTAACTTTTAACTGAGTTAGTTTTTGTTTTTAACTTTAAATGTTAACTTATTTAATTTATTGCCAATTAACTTTCAACTTAACTTAGTTAAAAAAAAATTAACTTCCCCAACCCTACTAATTCTCAATAATTCGAGCTCCTTGCATATCCTCCTCATTATCCCTAACATCTCCTCCATACACTCCCTCATCCCCCTCACCTCACTCTTTAATTGCTTGAACTTCTCCATCTCTTCTTATCTACTTCCTCTTCCTTTCCACTTCTTTCTTTCTTTCCTTTATCTACGCTCTTCCATACTTATCTTTCCTTCTCTCTGCCTAGTCAGTACTCGTACATAACCTTCACCTGTCACCATATGCATTTCTCGACTCATCTTGCCAGCCCCTGTCAAATCGATACCCCGCTATCCTGATGTATCGATATCGATCCATCGTTCATTCTTTCTTCACTTACACCATCTATCATGTCCTTACCGCCATCTATCGTATATTTCCAGTACCCTTTCCCATCCGTCTCATCGCACCATTGTATCGATATTGATATATCGACCGCTTTCTACCATCTGCTCTATTACCCTCCTCTCCCCGTCTCGCCGTAATTTCTCCACGTCATATCTTTCTACTCTTATTTCACTTTTCCTCGCCTCCGGCCTCCTCTTTTACTCCACTTCCACTTTCAGTCCTCCGCTTTCTGCTCCACTATTTCTCTCCACCCCTCTTTTCCTTACTCCGCTTATTTTCTCGCTCTTCCTATCGTCACCAGCTCTTCACGTCATCTCTTTCCACATTCCGATTTTCATGTCCTCATACTTTTTCTCTCCATTCGCCCTTCTCTTTTCCTCCACTTTCTCATGCACCTCTTGCACTCCTATTTTCCTCACCTCTCCTCTCCATTCCTATTAAACCTTGCACATTTCCGCACTCTTACTTTACTGCTTCCACTCTCTACCCGCCACCTTATCTCTCCCCGATTAAATAAATATATTCTTTACATTAAATTCGATATTCAAGATACTAGAAAGTATTTCTTAATTGTAAGAAAATATAATAACAAAACTAAAATTATTTGTCTATACTGAAAAAATTTTTTATATTATTAAACTAAGATAAATTTCGATTAAATAAATATATTCTTCATATTACATTCAGAATTTAAGATACTAGAAAATATTTCTTAATTGTAAGAAAATATATTAACAAAAAATGAAAAATTATATACTAGAAATTACTAAATGTATTGTGATGTGGCCGTCCCGCGCGTCCGCCCGGCTTCCGTAATCGTGGATCGATAACAGAACGGCCGCGCTAAGTCTGCTTAGAGCGAGGAACATACCGTGACCTCCAGAAAGGCAATTATCGCGAGGGATAGAATTATTTTGCTAATTTAGTATTTTTCTTGGTAATTATTTACTATAGGAGAGGCAGCTTCAATGACCTTGATCTTGACATATGTTGTCAAGATCACTGTCCAGAGTAATGTTCAAAAGGTTTTAGCCGTCGCTCGTTATTTTTTAAAAAGTTATTAACAAAATAGTTTGACAAATAAGATATTATTATTCGTTTGTAGGAGTACTTATATAATATCTTATATTATATATTGTATAATTTTATTTAATTTATTTCATTTATTCATTTACATTTTCACTTTGAGGATACTTAATAGCCATTACCTCGAAAAAAACATCTAATCGTTTTTCAAAATTAAATCTCTTTTTAAATATAAACTCTGCTAAATAATGATTAAAATGTTTCTCTTTACGACCATACTCTCAGTGAACAACAATACGAAAGGATACAGTCTATGTGCACGCACGCACGCACGCACGCACGCACGCACGCACGCACGCACGCACGCACGCACGCACGCACGCACGCACGCACGCACGCACGCACGCACGCACGCACGCACGCACACGGAGGACGCATATACGTTGCAAGACAAAGCAAAGTTCACATGGGTTTGCAACTTTCCACACGAAGTGAGGTGGACGGGGTGGGCGCGGGGGGGGGGCCGAAAGCCCCCCTTGCACCCCCCCCGTGTGTGTGTGTGTGTGTGTGTGTGTGTATGTATGTGAGGTAAAATATTCCCTGGTCCATATTTATGATATTCCATGCAAAATTCAAAGCACGCGTTACTTAGGAGTGTACTTTCTACAAGATATATCAAGGTCGTCATTGGCGAAATGTCCCTTAAAATAATTTTTTTTTACCTGTATGTATCACTCCGCTCACGTGATTGATTTAACATCTAAATAAATAAACCCGCTTTATTAAATATATATGTGTGAAAATTATGTCCTATTTATGAAACTTTCTTTGTTAATAACTTTTTAAAAAATAACGAGCGACGGTTAAAACCTTTTGAATATTACTCAGGACAGTGACATTGACAACATATGTCAAGATCAAGGTCTTGGAGCTGCCTCCCCTATAGTAAATAATTATCTTTTTCTTTTCTTTTGAGCGATACACGTTAAATCAGGGGCTTCACCGAAGATCGACGGCGGCAAGAAGCAAAACACCGCCGAACACTGTTACGTGCTAAACCTGACGAATGAATAAAAAGGTACAGTTATCTAGTTACAAGACTTTATTTGGCGCGATGTTACAAGTCGAAGGTGTTTTCTCTGAGACTGACACTTAGAACTGACTACTTTTATATCGCTGGACCTTCATTCTCGGAGGTCCCTACATGCAGATAAAGTGTGACATCTCGAAGTGATGCGCTTATCGCTTAACCGAAAGAGATATCTCGCGAAGAGATATTAAGAGTGTCCTGTGGCTTCTAGCGTGAAAAACTGCTGTCTCTTAACAAGATATCTATTCATGAAATATTTGCGTGGAAAAGTTGTGGTAACACCTCTCCCCTTAAATTACAGATTCTCCTGGATCTGAGATTAATTCAAATATTCTTATAGCTATAAGTTTAATAAAATTACCACTGACGATATAGTAATTTAACTTAATGTTACAATGTAAAATACATATATAAAAAAAATAAGAAAAAGCGGTTACATTTTAAAAGATCTTATGTACTATGATCGCATATTTTCGCAAATGTATTTATATCAAATTTACAAGTCGACGAGTTCCACTGTTTTTTTTTCCAAAAGTTTCCTGATGTCGATTATTTCTAATCTCCTTAATTTCTATTTTGCAGTTCGGTACTGAAATGAAAGTAACGAGCGGGATTCATTAGCGCACGGTGCGATAGCCCACTACCCGATAGCACACGGCAAATTTAACGTTATTTCCACAACTCTTTAAAATAACGTCGGACGCTGCGATCAGCTGATTGCTACACGCGATGTGTGTATGGCTGAATGTGTGTGTAAAAGAAAGGGACAGAGTGAGTGAGTGAGTGAATGAGTGAGTGAGAGAGAGAGAGAGAGAAAGAGAGAAAGATAACCGTCTCTGCGACGGCGCCGCGACGCTTCTTCGATTGTCATCGACCGCTTCTTCGATTGTCATCCACATTGTTGTCGACGATCTCAGACCGATCGATATATTGATTTTCCAACTCAGCTGACAGACACATCACGTGTAGCAATCAGCTGATCGCAGCGTCCGACGTTATTTTAAGGAACACTTATTCCTGACGTAATTATACGACATTTTCTTCTTTACCAAAATTTTATTTAAAGCATAATTTTGTGTTATAAGATAAAATAGTTAGCGATTTTGACTCATGCGGCGGTAATCACTCGTCGGACGGTCAGCTGCGCCCGCGCTCGCGGTGCGCCGCGCCGCTCCTGGCTGCCTTCTATACTCGACGCGTGATTTGCTAACTATTTTCGCTTATAACTCAAAAACTACGTTTTAAATCAAATTTTGGTAAAGGAAAAATTGTCTTAGATTTGTGTCAGGAGTATGTCATTTTACGGACGGAAGGTTGTTCTGGGACACCCTGTATGTTATTGCTGATCCACCTCATGTTTTCAAAAACTTAAAACAAGTGTTAATTAACATTCATGTGATAACAATTCCAAACAATATAGTGGCTAAATATAATTTACCGTCAACTAAAGTAGAATTAAGACATTTCAATGAATTACTATACATTCAAGATAATTGCGAATTATTATTATCACCTAGATTAAAAACAGATGATATTAAATGTACAAATAATTTTAATAAAATAAAAGTAAGCAGCACATGTTTTTTATAATGATGTGAGCAGGTCATTCCAATTACTAGCAAATTATAATAATAAACCAAAATATCTCACTACTGCATGGTTTGTTGGTTCACAAATGGTTCTCTATTATGACATCAAGAAGTTGTAAAGTAGCACTTGGTACTAAAAATGAAAATATATATAATAATAATATTAATTTCTTAAATAAAATTATAGATATATTTACTTCTTTAAAAATAGGTAATGGCGGGATTAACCAGTACAAAGAGGTATATTAATTAGTACTATGTTTATAATTAATTTAACAGATTATTTAATTAAAAAAAAAAATTTTTATTTATTTTAACCTTTTCACTCAAGATTGCGTTGAAAATTTTTTTTCTCAAATAAGAAAAAAGAACGTGATACCTGATCCGTTGCAATTTGCAAATAATTTAAAATTAATATCTATTTCAATGTATATAAAACTTGTAAGTAACGATAATTATGAGTACGATAACCGAGAATATTTATCAGGACTTCTTGAATATTTGTCAACTATAAAACCAAAGAAAAAGAAAGATATAATTTTCGACAAAAAAAATATATCTAATATAAAATAAAATCTAAAATAAAATGTCCGATTTTAATAATAATTCCATTATATATAATGTAAAAATAACAACACTTGAGCAAAATTCTTTATACAATATATATATATATATATATATATATATATATATATATATATGTATGTATATATATACAAGGTGTCCCCGAATTGGCGGATCAACTCTCGTCGGTAGATAGAGCGTGTTAAACTGAAGAAAAAAATCTTATATCATTTTGCTAAATTCGCAATAATTAATAAGATATAAATTAATAAAGATCGGCCAATCCGTGCCAGTATAAGCGTGCGGCGCGAATAAACCTTCCAGTTGTTACTTGATATTACTTGATTTAGCGCGCGGCGAGACAATAGGCGGAGCGCTCTACAAAGGACATACAAAGGGCGTACTTAAAGAGACACGTATAGTGCGTTCTGCGTTTACGTCTTTATCTTACTCTAATACTTTTATGCACAGAATAACGAGACGAATCAATTGGCATAATTTAAACACATAATTATGTTAAAGTAAAAATCTGAATTTGCAAGTAGCAGTTACACATTTTTACTTTAACATAATTATATGTTTTAATTACGACAATTGATTCGTCTCATTATTCCGTGCATAAAAGTATTAGGGTAAGATAATCGAAAAATGAATATTTTACAAGATATCTTATATTTTATGTCAAAATATTACAACTTTGAAGCCTTATAACTCGAAAAGTATTTCACGAAAAAACATTCCACATAGCAAAAGTTAATTCGAGGTATGTCCATCGGATGTATTTCTAGGGATTTTCAGATATCCAAAGTTCATCCGTGTAAAACCCGAGGATGTATTTGGGATATACTGAGGATACCAAAATGTCCGCTCATTAGATATCTGTATGAAATCCAAAAATGGATATCCTTAGGATATTTTTATATAATAGCAGATAATTATCCTAAGGATATCCTTAGGATAATTAATAATAAAATTCGATCCCAACAATGTCTACTGGATGTTTCTAAATGCCTTTTTGCTATCCTATAGGTTAATCAATATGCACTAATAGTGAATTCGATTGGATACATTAGTGCGCACTGAGTGCACATAAAGGTACCCAGACAGCACAGTCGACTAAAAGTATTACTAAAACTGGGTATATTTTTGTCAAAGACATCTTTTAGTCGAAGCGTTTAGTCAACAGAAAATTGACTTAAAGCTGTCTTATGACCCGAATTCAGTCGCTTATAAGCCTATCCATATGTTGACTAAAAGATATGACTATTGTAGATATCTTTCAGTCGTCTTTATAGTTTCTTTTTAGTCATTTCTAATGTTTTTTTTTTTGACATCTTAATTTTAGGTTATTTTTATAGGTTATATTTTATATTTTGTATCTCTTATTGGGATTACCAGAAATTAAATTGATAAAAAAAATATACTTTACATTTCATATTTAGTTGTACCTGTTATTCTTTGTAGTCTTTATATATTACATGTTATGAAAATTTGAATACGAGTTATAGTCTGAGCACGCCACGTAGCGGCAAACAAAGGAACACGTATATTATAAAATAGATCTTTTTTTGTCTTGTCGAAAAGATGATTAAAAAGATGATCAAAAAAACATCTTTTCGTCGACTAAAATTAATTATGACTTTTAGAAGACATCTTTTAGACATCTTTCGAAAGATGAATTTTTTGTGGGCAGAAAGATATCCTTTTAGACATTTTTAGCCTTGTCAGAAAGATGACTTAAAAAAGACATCCTCTCGTCATCTTTTAGTATTATGTGCTGTCTGGGGTATTATCGCACACAATTTCACAATGATAAGTAATTATAAAAGTAAAATAATAAATAGTAAGAGCTCTTATTTTATCATTATGTACATTCAACAACAATAATAATAGCTTTTACTAAATAATTATGTTACTTTTATATAATTGCTTTTGTTATTATAAAATTGTTGTGTGTAATAAACCTTTATATGTATGCATTCAGTGCATTAGTGCATCCAATCGAATTCGCTATAATTGAATATATATATGTATAATAGCGGGTAAGGCATATTTTAAGTGCCTATCTAAAATATCTTGGAAAACATACACATTATTCGACAAATATATGTGATAAAAGTTAAATGTTTCATTTTAAGTGAATATATTTATTAGGCATTTAAAATGAGTCACCAGATATAAAAGAAAAATGATCAGCTTAATAAAGATTCTAAAAATAAAAGTTGACAAAAAATAAAATATTAAAATAAAATATATTTTATTTTTTAATATAAATATAAAATAAAGTTGAAAAATAAATAAATAAGTAAATAAAATAAGTATATATATATGTATATATATATATATATATATATATATATATATATATATATATATGTGTGTGTGTGTATATATGACAATTAGAAATCCTCAGGTAATCCTTAGGTAAATTTAGTTGCAATTAGAGTACATATTTAAGATAATTCCGATCAAATAAGGATATTCTACGGAGATTTTATGCTATATAAGATTAGATATCCACAAAATGTTCAATACTGGACATTCTATGGATATCTAAATATTGTCCAGTGATGGATGTCTCAAATTGGATATACTATGGATGTTCATTTTATGTCCATGGACATATGGATTTAAAATAGATATAAAATGAACATTCACAGGACATTCTGTGCTATGTGGGATTTGATTAGTGTTTTGGAAAGCTCTCGAGACAAGCTACAAGAATATGTAATAAAAAATAGTAGGTTCCATTTAAGGAATTAAAGATGACCTTTATGTGACCTTCATGTGACTCTTCAAGGTCACACTAATGGCACCATCTTATGTCCCTCTAGAAACCATACAACTTTTGTCTGAAACATTTTTTCAAATTTTCATTATTTTCCGAAATATTTGCTTGGGGAAATCAAAATGAAACACCCTGTATATATGTATGTATATGTGTAAATGCAAATAAATATTTCATATTTAATTGAAATCAATCAGTTAAAATGACTATAATATCATAAAGGCTGATTATGCAGGCCGTAACCGTATGCCGGTAATTTAGATTCCGTTAACTTATGCCGTAAATTTTGATGTTCTAGTTTACGTTTGATGTATACCGAGAACTATAATATATATATATATAGAGTGGAGTTATCTGACAATGAGTAATTAGACTGATTTGAGTAATATTTTTTTTAATAAAATGGATAAAGCAATTGTGTGTGCGACATTTATAACAATTCTTGGCTTAACTTATTATACTATGAAATCAGCACCAAATAAAGCATACAGAAGAAAACGTCGTTGGGCCGTACGCCCAGTAAATAGAAAAAGAATAACTAAAGGACATTTTCATAATTTATTTTATGATATGAAAAGAGTTGATAAAGCATATTTTGTAAAATATACGAGGATGTCACTCGAATGTTTTTACGCATTGTTAAATCTTGTTGAACGCAAATTAGTCAAACGCAACAACCGGCAAACGATAAGTCCTAAACACAGACTTGTTATTACATTATTGTAAGTGTCACATACAAATATTATAAGTTATAATTGTTATTATTTTATATATAATCATTAAAAATAATAACAGTATACATGAAATAAAATTACATAAATTATTTCAGCTATCTGACACAAGGCTGCCAATATGCAGGTAGTAGCATGGGCGTTTTTAATAGGAAAAACAACTGTGTCTGTAATCGTTCGTGAAACTTGTGCAGCCATTTGAGAAATTCTTTCTCCAATTTATTTAAAAATACCAACAGTTGAAGATTGGCGAAACAAGAGTGAAGGATTTTATCAACAGTGGAACTTTCCTAACTGTTGCGGTGCTATAGATGGGAAACACATAATTATTCAGGCTCCAAATAAATCTGGAAGTGTTTTTTTTTAATTATAAAAAAAGTTTTAGTATCATATTGATGGCTGTTTGTGACGCTGATTATATATTTACACTTGTGGACATTGGAGCGTTTGGGTCACAAAGTGATGGAGAAATCTTTAAAGAGTCAACTTTTGGACAAGCACTGGAATCTGGTACAATAAAGTTACCAGCAGACTCGCCATTACCAACTACAAATACTATGTTTCATATTATTTTGTGGGAGATGAAGCTTTTCCGTTGAAATCCTACATTCTGAGACCTTACCCTGGAAAGAATTTAAATAGTGAAAAAAGAATTTTTAATTATCGGTTGTCAAGAGCACGACGAACAATTGAGAATGCATTCGGCATTCTAGTATCAAGATGGCAAATATTGCTAAATAATATTATTGCTGATGTGGAAACAGTAGAGAAAATTGTGGCAGCAACAGTGTGTCTGCATAATTTTTTATGTATTTCTGAACAAGATATGCAAGAAAAAGTGTATTGTCCCCCATCTTTTATTGATAACGTTAATTGTTCTGATGGGAGTATTACACCAGGCTTATTTAGAGATGATTGTGTGAATAGTTTTGAAAAAGTTGAACGTTTAGGATCAAATAATGCTCCAATAGTATAATTGAACTTCGGAATAGAATGGCAAACTATCTTTCCAATGAAGGGGCAGTTCCTTGGCAATGCAATTACGTTCTTAGAGGATATAATCCGGAATAAATATGTTTTTTATATAAAACAGAGTATTTATTTTAAGTAAGTACTTTTAGGATATTTTAATCAATATTTATTATTATTAAAAGAAAACTATTTTTTCAGAAAGTTTCTGGTGATATTTTATATAAAATATTTCATATAAACATATGCATATTATAGCAACAAGGAGAATGTCAAGGGATATAATGAAAATTTCGACAACAGTAACATTACGAAGAAGTCTTTCAAAATTAGTTCCAATTTTGAAGATTCTGAAAGTGAGAGCGAAATGCAATCCAATCCGCATTTCTTCGTAAATTATTACGCAAACGTGAACGATTCGTGGAAACAATTAGATTAGTTTAAATAAGGTAGCATACAGATCTCATGTGAACATACTATGCAATTTTCACACTTGTGGAACAGAGTACAAACTTGGAACTTCCGTATTTATCACAGATGTATGCGATTCGTGGAAGATGATTACGTTATCACGTGTTTGCAATATCTGCTCTTGTGCTGATGTACTTATTGTACTAATATGTTAAACATGTGTATAAATATGTTATATAATTATGTTATTTTCCATTGCAAAAGTATTTTTATATGACTGCTAATCAGTGGATAATACATTGCATTTGCGTTTTGTAAAATGTTAATAAGTAAAAGTTCCATATTCACGAAATTTACATTCTATTAAATTACATTATTGCCATTCTGCCAAATATACATTGCTCAACACTTGCTTTATTTTCATTAAATCGTTATTTATTTTTTTTTACGTCAAAGCTAACAATAAGTTACTATAATTATTACTAATCTAATCATAAAATATGCTTTATCATAAATTATTATGTCATATTATCATATCACAAACTTATATATTGTTAGTATATGAACTGAACAAAATTTATAGTATAAAAACGAAGTTTTATTTTGTATATTTTAAAAAGATGTAATTCAGAATATATATTCTTTTTATAAAACAGAATTTTTATTTATATATATAAGTTTCATATTTTTAAATATTTTCATAACATAACATAAGTAGAAATGTACACATCTACATTCAACATTTGCTTTTTTGTTAAATTATGTTATCTAACTAAAAGTTACTGTTATAATTATTATGAATTTAATAATATACCCGTATTATAAATTTACATGTTATCATATCACAAACTTATGTATTATCATATCACATAAACTTAAATATTGTCATATCACATAAACTTATATATTATCATATCACATGAACTTAAATATTGTTACATCATAAACTTGTGTATTATCATATCACATAAACTTAAATATTATTGCATTACATAAACTTAAATATTGTTATATCATAAACTTGTGTATTATCATATCACATAAACTTAAATATTATCATATCACATATACTTCCCGGATAACACAAGCTATTCGAAAATAATTCATTTTTATGTTACCAATTTTAAGTCCCTTTTGAAATACATATAGAATACATTTTATAAAATCAAAATTGGTAACATAAAAATGAATTATTTTCGAATAACTTGCGTTATCTGGGTTATGTATTATCATATCACATAAACTTAAATATTATCATATCATATAAACTTGTATATTATCATACCACAAACTTATGTATTATCATATCATATAAACTTATTATATATTGTTAGTATATAAACTACTAAAAACTTATAGTATAAACAAAGTTTTAAAACTTATAGTAAAAACAAAGTTTTATCTTGCTTATCTTGAAATTATTTGCATAATTTTAATTTTACTGATTATTAAATCTTTTTTATTAAGATTTTTCATATCTCCGTACAAGGAGTCACACAAATATTTTAAGGATTCGTCTTCTGCATGTACCATATTTTTGTGAGTAACAAAACTTTTGAAAGCATCTACAGCATTACCCAATTGTTCCTCAACATTAGACAATTGTTTTCTCTTTTCACCTGTACACTTCTTTGGTATAGATCTGTCCTGTGATATGGTTGTCCCTAATGATCCCTTTAATGTTGTAGGATGTTGTATGTTTATAGATGAATTGGATGTTGTGGATCTCTCTTCTTGTCTAACAAGTGCTAATGTATTTTCGCTTGAAATGTCTGAGAAAGATTGCACAGATTCTTCTGTACTAGGTATCTCACCTACAAATTTTCAGAACAAAACATATAGTTATCAATTGTTGAACAATTTTTATAACCAAGTACATTACCATTTAACATCAAAAATTATATAAAAGTAATAAGAAAGTTCAATTTTGGACATATCTGCTTCAATATTTAAATATTCATAACTTGTGTATTTTATAGAGTCATTCTCTTCGCCTAGAATTTCTGTATTGTCTTCATAAGAATTTTACATTTCCCAAGAAGAATTTGATTCAACTTCTGTTGTAATGTTTCCAAATGTTCGTCGTTTTTTCACTACAGAGTGTAAGAATGCTAAATGCTTCATTAATGGCCATTCTGTTTGTACAACTGATCCTGAGGGTATTTTTTAGCTCTCTCTTTAGAAAATCTACTACGTAATGCTGACCATCGAGCAATACATTCAGCGGCTAGAAAAAAATATACAATTATTTACATATACATATATCTATCAAACCTAAATCTAACCTAACTTTCTACTTAAAGAATCTTATATATTTACTTAATTAATATACTTTGTTTGTCATTATAAATTCGCAATTTCATTGCCATATTACATCATAAAATATGTGTATATACTCACTTGGTATTTCTAATTCTCCACTTATAAAAAGCCACGAATTTTCTATCGCTGTTCGATCTTTATATTTAGCATCTTTTTTATCATACAAATGTGGAAATCTTTCCACTAAACTTATTAAATGTATATCTTTATTCATTATTATTTTTGTAGAATTATTTTGAGATATTATTTCGAGAGAAAATTCAAACACTTCACAGCATGCAAAAATATTTACGTTACACACAACCATAGATTATATAAAGAGTGAGATTGTAACCAATCTCCACATTCTCTTTCAAGATAGCTTACCATATTCCCTAAAAGTTAAAGTTGAGTTAACTTTACAATTACGGCATAAATCACCGGCATTCAAAAATTTATCATAAACGAAAGCATTGAAATCCCAGTGTTGAACTTTATCGGTTCCGGCATAAGTTACGGTTACGGCCTGCATAAATCAGCCTTAAGAATATATAATTTTTTATCAACTATTTTTATATTTTAATTTTAATTAAAATATTTACTAAAATGCATTTTTTAGTTAGAAAAAATTTTAATTTTTAATTTTAAAAAACAATATATTTTAATTAAAGGGTTAGACCACCTTGACACTTTCAAAAAATCTAATTCTTTTTTTGCTTAAAATATTCCTTATAGTCTTAAAAATGATATATATTAGACCCGACTTCGAAATCGCAAAGGAAAATGATGTTTCGAGTGAGTATAGTGAAGCGCGTCACCGTGTAAGCGGCTTATTGAAAGATTTGCCTGTTACCTGCAAAGGGACACTTATTCTTATGAATTTTTTTTTGTACCTGTACGTGGCTTTGCCAAAATTTTGACCGTTATTTTATACACGAGGTTAGTTATAGAACGAACAGACGCCAAACGACGCTCAGCGTCAAAAATTGTTACGAAAAACTTTAAACGCGTTTTTCTCGAAACAGCATTTTTCAAAACGGCGGGCAGCATAACTTCGCCAATTTTTATCCGATCGACTTGAATTTTTACCCAGATCTTTATTTCAACATTATCTAGGACTGTACGTAGGATTTTTATAATATCTTAAAAATTCTCGCCGCTATCGCTTTATTTCATTCAAATTTTTGAAGCCAAAAATGACTTTTTTTTCAAATCGTTGCCATTTTAACAAAAATGCATATTTCTCAAAACGGCTACGTACATCCCTAGTTTTGAATATGTAGAAAATAAATATTTCTGTTTTTTTGTTCTACGACTAACCAGTGCTGAATAATCGTGCCCGCCGTTTTGCATGTCGATCAAAACCGCGTACAAAAAGATAGCCATTACGCGCTTAATTTTTATATTAAATACTTTAAAAAATATTTTTTATATTCTTCAATATACTCATAATAAACACCAAAAAAGAATTTTTCCTTGTACAGTATAGTTTTCTTTAAAAAAATTCTTAAAAATGGTTAAAAATTTGAAGCTCTAAGGTGGTCTAACCCCTTAATTAGGTATGTAAACCTTATTTCTTTTAAAATGTTTTCTATAAAACACAAAATAAATATTTTTATACATATTTTTATTAATATTTATTTTCACATATTTATAAAAAATTCGTCACGATAAAATGCATCACAATTTGAGGTTACACCATTATATCAGTCATGAATTATACCGTTTATAATAAAATTTATATAGAAGTAAAAATGTAATAAATTCAAGACGCATATTATTTAATTAATAAAGGGATTAAACAGAGTTTTTATTTCTATATACTTATTTAACGCGAATTATTTTCAAAATTGTGGATGAAGATACTTTTACTTATATTTGATACATGTAGTTTGTCATCTTTTTATATTATGTATTTTTATAATTTTACAGTATGTACAGAATCAAAACTTTATAAATTATACATTGTATATAGAGCATTTATATTTGTGTGTTACGCAATGCAAATATAAATTCTCCATACATGTTCTGATACTGTAATATATCAAAAGATGTGCTAATAAGTCACTACACAATGCAATCAAGAGAGAGCAGACGCAGTATATAGTTTTGACACTAAATACATATCGAAGACATATACATATTTACTTTTTGTAATTTTTATGTTACAGAGAGTTGGAAAAGAAGACTCGTTATACATATATACCTTGGTGACAGTAAGGCATAGTATAAAGTGAATACATCAAATCTTTATAAACATACTGTATTTGCTTTTTCTTGATTGCATTGTGTAGTGATTAGAGAACTTCTAGAAGAGAGAAGGGCCACCCTGCCATTATCTTACATGATTGGTTGGCAGAATGTGTGGACCTGGACATTACAAATGTCCAGAACAGATGTGATACAAATTGATGATATTACTCGAATTAAAGAAATTAAATTTGTTTCTGATTTTAGTGATTGTTGATATTAAATAAAAAATAAAATAATGTATGTATTTATATATTTTATATATAAATTTTATTAAAATATATTTTATATATAAACAAAAATGTGTTAAAATATATATATATATATATATATATATATATACCTAATTAATATATATATTATCGTAAACACTCAAAATTCGTTTTTTCGTGTTTATTAGTAAAAATTCAAATTTTTACTAATAAATATGCGAAAAAATGGAAATAGGGTACATCGATATAATCCATTTATATAGTATATAATTTAGAGAATAAAAGTATATCCATAGAATGTCTTGAGTATATTATCAGTATATCATATATATATCTAGGGTCATTCTACGTCAAATCAGCCACCCCCCTGCCCAAAATTGTATTGAAGTAAATCTAACTTTCATGGTACCAAAATTTAGCTTAAAGCTTCTAGTTTTTAATGGCGTATGGCCTTTTTGAAAAAAAACAAGTGATGACCTTGATTTTGCGTGTCAAATAGAAAATGAGTAATATTTTCTAATTCAAATCTTTACTATTTCTTGCAGATGAAGGACAAAAATCATTTTCAATGTATTTTCAATGTAATTTTATCCACTAAATCCGAATCTAAAGTTAAAAAAAATATATACAAGGTGTCCCATTTTTACGTATCATTTTTTTTACGATTTTTTCAAAAGGTAAAAGTGCTATTATTTTTAAGGATGCTTCTTTCTCTTCTCAATATAACATTTCTAGACTATAAACATTAATCAGTTTTCGTATTTTACACAGTTACACATTAGTCAATATCAGTTTTTAATGATTTATTACAAAGAAGCTATCTGTGTTTATATAGGATTATGACTCTAAGAATTATTTCCCAAAGTCCCAAGTAATTAAGTATCTTTTTTTATTTTGTATTTTTAAGTTTCAATATAATTAAAAAATTTTTTTATTTAACTTAATTAAAAATTAAATTTTTTTATTTTATAAATTTAAAAATTTATATATATACTAATAACATACTCAAGACATTCTATAGATATACTCAGTATATATGAAAAAATATTCTCAGTATGTACTGAGAAGCAGGAAAACTCGGACATAGTGGTATTCTTAGTACATACTCAGGATATCGCATTACGTATTTCGAACGTTCTCAGAATATACGTAATATACTTTTACGATATTCTCCGAACATTCTCAGAATGTACATGTGCTGTGTGGGCTGTTATACCAGGACTATACAATTATTCTTCCATAGACTCATAAAATACATTTTTTTTAATTTACTCGAATTTACAAGCTATACGAGCCTCCTTTGTGTTGCTTTGGCAGCGTCACTCCTGTACTGTAATCCACTGCGCGCAGCGAATATTTTGCATTGCGTGTCGATATTTCTAAGAAATTTAGGTAAATATCTAGAAAAGGTTACACCTCGCCGATGATGTTAACCTTGATATATGTTATAAAGAGGAAAGTACTGATCAATTTTTCCTAATAACTTAATTGGCGGTCTCGTTTGGTTTCTGAGATATACGACTTTGAAATATAATAATTTTCCTACATACATGTGCAATAGTACTAATAATTTTCATTTTTATTCGTATGAAATAATATAAATATGAGCGAAGAAATATTTTCATAACATTCACACACACACACACACACACACACACACACACACACACACACACACACACACACACGTGTCTTCGGCCCTTCCCCTCCCGCACCCACCCCGTCCACCTCGCTTCGCATGTACGTTGCAAGCAAAACAAAGTTCACATGGGTTTGCAACATTCCACGTGTGTGTGTGCGTGTGTGCGTGTACGTATGCGTGTGCGTGCGTGCGTGTGTGTGTGTGTGTGTTATGAAAATATTCTCTCGGTCATATTTATATTATTCCATACGAATAAAAATGAAAATTGTTAGTACTATTGCACATGTATGTAGGAAAATTATAATATTTCAAAGTCGCATATCTCAGAAACCAAATGAGACCGCCACAAAATTCAAAGCATGCGTTACTTAAGAGTGTACCCTCTACAACATATGTCAAGGTCATTGGAATCGGGGGTGGCTCCCTATAAATAAACATTTACCATTAAATATCTCCGAAAGTATAAGAGACCGCCATTTAAGTTATTGAGAAAAGTTGATCAGTACTTTCCTCTCTATAACATATATCAAGGTCATCATCATCGGCGAGGTATGACCTTTTCTAATTATTTACCGAAATTTATAATTTTTAAAATGGTGGAATAATCTTCAAAGATCCTTTGAAAAGTAACTCTGAAGATACCTGCAGTAATAAAAGTACAGCAAAAAAAATTTCCAATTTTTCGACCAGAATTTATTTTTTTGTGTTGAATTACTTGTTCACCTATACTGAGCCATAAAAAGATACATAGATTTTCTATACATAAAAACTCGTCCGACAACATCTGCTAAGGACAATAAAATCATTTTAGAGAGTGAAAGTCGGATCGGTTTCCCGCTGCGCGCTCATATACTTGCACGATGGTGTTCTTTAAGCCCTTTAATTTCGAAAATACTTCGAATTTCACTTTATAATTTTGAAAGTATATTCTTTAAGAATGTTACTATCGATTAAAAAAAAAATCGATTTTTTTGACCTCATAAACAGGTTCCCCCTTATTTAATACAAATGTAATTAAAAACTTTCACGAAATAAGCTTGTTTGCTGAAAAAGATAAAGCATTATTTAAATTGTAAAAATAGTGCCGTAACCACTATTTTGTGAATTAAATTATATTTTATTGTTACGTATAATTTGAGTAATTGTTACATGGTTTTGAGTGATTTAATAATTGTTGTATAGACACACATCGGTTTTCGCGAAATTCTGAATAAGAAAAAAGAAGATTTAAAGAATTCCACATGGTAATAAAAGAAATATTCAACATGCAATAATTAGATTGCAAATTTATATTATTGTATATATTTGATAATTTTAAGATTATAATCTTATAAGAAATTAGATAATTCTCTATGACTATCCTAGTGTGTAATGTCATATTTACAGTGAAACGCTTCGCTTAGTCAGAAATTATCGTGTGTGCCAAAACATAAAAGAACTATATATACAGGGTGGACCATTTTAGACCATCCTGTCGAATATCTCGAAAACCAAGCCCGGGAGAGAAAAATGTTTTACATAAAAGTTGTATGGTTTGAAAGGGGCCATAAGATGGTACCATTGGTTTGACCTTGAAAAGTCATTTGAAGGTCACGTGAAGGTTACTTCAAGTTTTTTAAATGGAACACCCTATATATTTTTACATATTCTTGTAACTCATCTCGAGAGCTTTCCAAAACACTTATGACAAAGTATTTTTCATTAAGTATTTTTTGAATATAAGGCTTCAAAGTTGCAGTATTTTGACATAAAATACAAGATATCTCATAAAATATTCATTTTTTGATTATCTTACTCTAATACTTTTATGCACAAAATAACGAGACGAATCAATTGGCATAATTAAAACACATAATTATGTTAAAGTAAAAATCTGAATTTGCAACTAATAGTTACACATTTTTACTTTAACATAATTATGTGTTTTCTTTACACCAAACATCTGAAACATTTTTCTCTCCCGAGCTTGGTTTTCGAGATATTCGACTGGATGGATTAAAATGGTCCACCCTGTATATGGATGCATTTATCGATGCATTGATAAATTGTAATCAAGTTATAATTCATACAATAAATAAATTTAAATGATTTTCATTTATTTAAGTTTATTTACTAAAAGATATGCTGTAAATACGTCATAAATAAATTTGCTTTAAATTAATAACATTTATAATTTTATTAAAAATTTATTAATATATTAGGAATAAGTTATTTTTTCAATAAATAAATTTAACTAATTAAAAAATTGTTTTAACTATAATAATTTTCCTAATATAAATAAATTTTAAATAAAATTGTGTTATTAATTTGAAATAAATTTTTTTTACAACATATTTATTAATAATGAAAAAGTTGTTAAAAATTAAAAGGTTAACTCACTATAAAAAGTAGTTTTTGGAATAAAATTAAATAATTCGACATATCTTTAACAACTCTCTATTATAACAGGAACATCATTTTTAATTAAAATTATTGAAATGTAATTTTTAAACATATCATTTTTTAATATTAAGTAATATGTTGCCGTAATTAAAATAATAACAAAATTGAATTTGTTGTATGAACATGCTGATAATTCTTTTTAAATAAAACTTTATTGCTGCATTAACAAATCTAATTACAATTAGTTATATCTATCCAATTTATGTAGCAAATTATTGCTTTGTTAAATCGGCAACCCTATTTTTCCAGTAAAATTAATTTCTTCCGTGTAAGAGGTAAATGTGCTACCTGACGTAATTTCTTTACTTTGGTCAGAATTTTCTACTGGAAATGCAGATAAATGAAATATCTTATAACTTTTACTGAGTAGGTTTGGCGCAAGGACCGAGCCGCTGTTTCCACCCCACTCCGCTGTTTCGAAGGACCTGAGTGTGGGCTCGAAATCAGTCAGTTTAACTCCGAACTTCGCGTCGATTAGTCGCTTTTAACTCTAGTGTTCCATTCACTTTCTAGTGTTAACTTACTATATTTTATCTCTAGTGAAAGATTTTTACGTAACTTAGATAATATAAATCTGAAGAATACAAATATTAAATTAATATTATTAAATTCAATTGTCTTAGTGAAACCAATCTCATTTCAATTTCTATTAAATATCTTTCGAATTGGCACGCAGTAATACAAATTAGTTTCTAAAATTAATTACATACCGAATTTCGTGGTGAAAGGATCATCAAGATCTGCTCGTTGTTGCAACAGTCAAAATGAATTTTGCCAATTGAGGACCACCACAGCGTCGCACGGTAAGATATTGCAATAAGGAAAACTTGCTCATGTAATAAAAATTATTAATATTTAAAACTAGTAATTCTAAAAGTTTTTCAATATCTAAAACACGTTGTACCTGTTGAAAAGAAATCAACACGTCTTTTGATCGCACAGTATTATAATCTTGTCTCTGTTAACAATTTTGCGTATATCAAAGTATATTTAACAGTGAACGCAATTATAAAAAGCTATTTTCTCAATTTCTCTTGTGATACTCAATAATAACTTTATTTCATACGCATTAATTAAATTTTGTCGAAAGAATTTGCCTATGACACCATGAATTTATTGTTTAGATCCGAAAGGACGAAAAAGAAACACATGGAAGTATACAAAACCGTCAACGACTTTCACGCAGTGTTCGTCAGATCACGCCTTCTATAATATTTGCTACACATGACTTGGAAAATTTTAGAATTATCTAGAATATTTTATCACAACGCTAAGGTAAGTAAAAACTTTTACTGTTTTATGACACAATGGCTAAGGGAAATTCATTTTCACTTTTATTATCCCCGAGGAATTCATATTTTTTGTTTCTGAAACTTCGGCCGAGAAACCGTAATTTGACTATTTCAGCAGCCTTACACGATTTAGGAACTGTAGAATATTTTTTAAATATTAGAATAAAATATTTTTAAAATATTAATTTGAAAATATTTCATATAAATTTATTTTTACTTAACATTATTGTTAATGATAATTTTATTATTCACGATTTATCATTATATCATCAAATATTCTATGTAAATTAAACTTGCTTTTATAAAATTAATTTATTATTTCACGTAAATTCACGTTTAATGTTATAATAATTATTATATTTAGTAAATTTTTCTTATCTTATATACCTGCTATTATTTTATTTATATATTTTTTATTATTTTATTGATTATTTTTATTTACATTTTATTTATATTTTTATTTATAATATTAAATGTGTTTCTATCTCTATTAATTTCATTTGATGATAGCCAATTAATTATTTAATATTACATAATTTGGCTAAACATTTAAATTAATTGTAAAAATAAAACATCTAAATTCTTAGATCACTCCTTTATTGTCTTTTTTCATCAGTTTTAAAATAATATTATTACTATATATAGTGTTCGCTGCGTCAGGAATTGTATCGTTATCTAAACTGAAGAGCCACTAATTGCATGAAACGATAGTTAAATCAATATCTTTATTTGAGCAAGTTTTGTTCGTACATGTGAATCGCTATTTTGTAATATTTACAATTATCACGCAGAATGTACAGAACAAGTGCAAAATTTAGACCAACAAAATTTAGATTGTACGTGGTTACGGTACACGAGTTACGGTATATGTTTCATTGCTTATCTAGACTTCTTTACTCAAAATTCCCGGCAGCACGGCAGAGATAATTATTATCCAGGTAAAATTCTTAAAAAATATATATACACAAATGCGTTACTAGAAAATTGTTTTCTAAGATAGCTTCTTAAATATTGATTTTAGACAAAAAGTTATAAACAAAAGTTTAATTATTTTAAAAGGACAATATTTTAGATCTTAATCTTTTATTTTATGTGCATCAAAAAATTTTGAAGGTTATCTCAGTTATTGAAATTGAAATTTTTAATCAACTATTTTTAATCAGTTATACTATAATTGTAAAGGAATAAAAAGCGAATCCAATGACTATAAACACTTTGACTTTAGGATAACTTTAAAATGAAAAATATAGAAAGACAGGATGAATAATAAATAGGCAATAAAAGTAATAGTTTTTCGAACAAAATTAATTAATTTTATTTAATAAAGTTCTCAAAATGTGCTCAAAGTTACATTTCCCATTCATTTCGTGACACTGAATATGCTCTAAAAAATGCGAACTCTTTGAACGTATCTTGATCGACAAACATTGATAATACGTTGTTTTAATAATATCTCGTCAGATGTTAAATAATGTTTCCAAATTGGTAAAAATGATTCAATAGCTTGGCCTTCTCGTTCCATTGACTTAACACCGCTAGATTATTTTTTTAGTACACATTAAAACAAATAACGTACCAAGATGTATTAATCGCCCGCTTTCTTTCTAAATATTTGCGTATTATTATTGTTGGATGTTCGGAAATAAATAATAAATCGTATAAATCGTTATAAACAATCATGTAAACAGATTAGATAAATATATCGTCGAACAATATATTATTCTAAATAAGATAATTATAAGATAATTTAGAGTACACGGGATGCGTTGGAGGGAAGTCATATCGAGTATTTTTTTTGTAATTTCGACTAAATCTGTTTCGTTTCAATAAGTTTTAATACAATCAATGCAATTTTGCATGAAACTATTGTTAAATTCTGTATCTAAATGAAAGCTCATCCTCTACTGATAAAAAGTGTTTTTCTTGAAACCGATTTGTTTTAATAAAATGACATAAGAATAATTTTTCTTAGAGAAAAATGTGAAGAATTTAAAAACATATTTAAAATAAAAATAAAAAATCTACTGACTTAAAAGTTTATAGATGGTCTGTTCCTAGCTCTCTGAGGTGATATCAGGAAAATCACACTATTTTAAAGATCTTTATTTGACATAATAAAGTTCTTATACATTATTAAGATCTATACAGTGATATAAAAATTATTAAAAAAAATAATTATTAAATTTTAACTTTGAAGACAAATATCTCGATAAAGACGCGTTATAGAAAAAATAATTTATAAGAACTTATAAGATTATTTTTATCATGCCCATGAGAGATTGCCCACTTATACCGAGATATCCTGTATGTATATATAAAATTTATTATTTTGTAAAACTTGAGTTGCATGAAAAATGAGCTTAATATTAAAATAAAATTTAAAAATTTGACATGCCGGTGTCGTACTGAGACATATGCATTTTTATAAATATGTAAATAATTTTGTTTAATAATTTCACATATTACATATTCTGATTTTTAATCTTCTGATGTTTTCTATTATTGCATGTAATATAAAATTTTAATAATATCATAAAATAATATTTATAAATTATAGTATTTTATAAATATATCAAATTATCTTAATTTCTATATGTAAAATCGTTTCTATATGTAAAAATACAACTTTGATATTTCGTCAGTTTTATAATAATAAAATTTTCTATGAAACTTTGTGCACAGGACACGAAAATTTCTTGGTCTTATCCCATGTAATATAAATTAAATCTCATATCTTTGAGATTTAACCTTCTTTACCTCCCGCCTCGGGAACAAGAATCTTAACTTTGTGTAAGCTTTTATAACTATGTAATTTGATACTTTATCTTTTGTAAACTTCGTATTGTTATATTATTAATAAATTTAATTAAACTTCACATGAGTTTGATATTAACAAGCATTGATATTGAAAAATATAAAGTTTTCCTTAAAACTTTAGTTTTTGAGATATCTTGATCAAAAACATTTGATATAAAAAACTTTCAAATAAAATGAATAGATAAGTGTCACAATGTTTATATCAAACTTACTTATGAGATTTAATTCTATCATCACATCTTTGATTCGTTGACTATTAATTTTATATATTTTATGTATTTGGCGTCACGACGCTACCGCCTCAGTAGATTATTAATATACATATATACATATATTATTGTATTAATATATGTATATTGTATATATATATATATATATATATATATATATATATATATATATATATACATAGGTAAAGGAGAGTTATTCTTAAAAAGTAACTAGTTATCGTTATCGTTACTTAAAAAGTAATTATTCGTTACATTTTTCGTTACTTTTTTAATGTTAAAACAAAATAAAAAATTAAATAAAAAACATACTTTTATAATATATTTTATTAAAAAATTTAATTAAAATATTATTAAAATATTAATAAATTTTAAAAAGTTTTTTATTTTAAATTTGTAAAACCATAAGTAATAAGGAAAAAATTTTAAAACACTCAAAATATAAATAAAAAAATTTTGGGTTGCATAAAATTTATAACTATAGTCAATTACACGATATATTTTTTGTACTTTTATAATTAGGATCTGTATTCAGAACGCGCTTACAAAGATGTTAGCGCATTCTAAATACGGACCTATATGAATATTTGTTGATAATTGAAAATTGAATATACGAAAATAGAAAATATAATATGTCATAAATAAGTTCCATATATAAAAAGTAACGATGAAAGTAACTGTTAAATTCGTTACCGCTACACACACACACAGTTACAGAAAAAAATAGTAATGCCGTTATCACCTTAATAGGAGACTGTGGTGCCAGTGTCTCTAACAATGTTATTGAATTTATCAGTTAAAAGGGGTAAATATGGAATCGTGAAAAACGAATTTTTTTCTTTAAAATCATTATTATTAAGATTACTATGTTTCTTCTGAAACAAATATTTTAAGCGACCATTAATCAAATATAAGGTTTAATGAATATCCGTTCCTTAGTAAGATATTGATAGTGGATAATATATTTTATATTAAATATCTTATATTAAAGTATATTTTTGTGCTGTACTAGATTTACATTTAAAATAATGATGATTAGTTCAAATCAAATTTAAAAAATCAAAAATAATAAAAAAATTAACTTGAAATGATCAAAATATAAAGATGATAATTTGTATCGCAAGGGATGAAAATTAACCAGAAGGTTTGTTTTTTGCGACCACACTAGGAAATTAAACTTTATTTATTTAATTAAATGCTTGATATAACGATGACGTTTTGACCTTTGGTTTAGGTCCTCCCCAGAAAGTCGACTTTCTGACGTGACAATGTGACGTTCGAATTTGTAACTCCTTAACCGTTATAACATTAATTAAGACTTGAAAAAGACCTAAACCAAAGGTCGAAACATCGTTGTTACATCAAGCATTTAATTAAATAAATAAAGTTTAATTTGCCAGTTTGATCGCAAAAAACAAACCTTCTGATTAAAATATAAAGATGTTAAATATATAAAGAAAAAAAATTTTGAGAAAACAAGATTTGTTTCTTTTTCTATTTACAATTCTAATTATATAATAAGATTTCTGGAAAAAAGTTTATAACTAATTTTGTTAATATAATTATGTATGGATTTTGACCTGATAATCATGCATAAATAGATAAAATTGTTTCTAATTATATATAATAAGATAGCATTATGGATATTTCTTATACATACATGATTAGATACAATTATATGTATATTATTATAATTATATATTTCTAAATACAATTAAATCAAGTCTTTAATGGATCATGGTAAATATAGAAAATTAAAATACATTTTAACTTTCCATATTTGAATAAGTTATTTATAATACTTGTATCAATTTATATAAAAACCTCATATAAAAGAATATACTGCTAAAATAAAATTTTTAATGAAATAAATAAAATTCATTATCATTATATTCAACTTAAAATTTTTTTGAACTTATAATTATAAAATATTATAACTATGTATATTGTGAGACTGATTTTAGTAAACGTATGTGTAAGTGTATGTATCTGTATTCGTCAGGTGTGGTTAAGTGTTTACATCACGCCACACATCTAAAAACGTCGCGCTCTAAACAACTAACGATAGCTGCGTTTGGTAAAACAAGAGTCGGAGTGCTCTTTTACCCCGTAAATGCGTTCGGAAATGCACATCTATTTGCTCTGTGTTATTTCATTTGTGTTCGGTATTAACAGTTTTAGAGCAAATCAAGATTCTCTTTCGATTCGCTTTGGATTCAAAGACCGAGCGCGTAGAGGAGATAGTTGTTTGAGCGCGAAAATAGAATTGTTATTAGGTTAGCATTGAGACAACACCATTTTGCAGTTAATTTGTATGCAACGTTCCTCTGTTTGTATTAAGTTACATCTGTTCCTGGTTAAGATTTTAATTTTTTTATTTGGTTAATTTTATTATCTTAGCAATTTTTCCTTTATTTAATGTTTAGTATTCTGGAAATACTAATGCTGGAACATTTAAGAATTGAACATTGCCAGTCAATAACATTTATATATTAAAAAAGGTAAATTCTTTATTAATTACTGAGCCTTTTCTATTATTGCAAATAGTTACAGCTGTAATTTCTGGTTCATTAGTAAATATGTTGTTTATAACTTTAAAATATTTTCATTTTTTTCAATTTTTACCTGATGTAAAGCTATTTTTCGTTTCTATCATTGCTATCATAAAAAAAAATATCTTAAGCAAAATTTAATCTTTATTAATTACTAAGCCTTTTCTACTATTGCAAATAGTTACAGCTGTAATTTCTAGTTTATTATGAAATATGTTGTTCATAACTTTAAAATATTTTCATTTTTTTTCAATTTTTACCTGATGTAAAGCTTTTTTTCATTTCTATCATTGTTATCATAAAAAAAAAATATCTTGAGCAAAATTTAAAATAAAAATCATACTGCGATGTTCCATAGACTATACATAATAACCTCAATCTCATATCAAAACCGATAACAATACTGAGCAGCTTTGAGAGCTCTGAATCGTTCGGATTAGTGCTCTATTTGCTCGAAAATCATGTGATTCAAGCTCGACATCTGCTCGCTCGTATCTCAGATTTGTTTTGCCGAATGCAGTTATTAACGCAGCGAAATTGATATACAAAAATCCACGAACTCGTTGTAAATATACTTCTTCTGTTTTGAAGAAGACCGCACAAAAGGTATCAAGACTCGATGCCCGAGCAGAGCGATTCGAGCTGTTGAGCGACTTGCATCTGCGAGATCGAGCAAACCTTCTTTTGTGACTCTCTTATAATAAAAAACGGAAGGGAACACTTCTGTTAACACGTGTGTGTATATTAATTGAGTGAGGATAGTCCTACAATATATAATTTATAATTTGCAATAGAAATTAATCTTTTTTAAAAAACAAAAATTATTATTTAATAAATGTAAATATATTCTTTTTAACTTAAACTTATAGTCAATATGTTATACTTCAAATGTATAAAAACTTTAATAAATTAAAAAAAATTAAAACAAAGAATAAAAAGTTTGTAAAATTTTAGAAACAAAATTACTAAAATTTTTTATACTCAAGATGAAACTAAGCATTTAAGAGCCAACGCAGGAGTAAGGCGTAAAAATGAAATTCAAACATTGTTCAATTGATATTCAATCTGTACTTCAAACGTTTCAGACTCCATTCGAGTCTTCTTCAGTGGCTTACATATAAAAAAATCGATAAGATAAAAAATTAAGTTTAACATTAAGAAAAGAGAGCTAACAGTCATATTAATACATACATTAATCTAATTATGCAAGCAGCACGACCCATCTCACAGACCTCCACGAGTGTCCAACGTAAGCAATCTCCTAGATGTAAAAGTAAAGAGAGAAGCACTAATGAACCAAAAGTGCATATTGCAACACGTCAAAAAATAAAATGCGAATAAATTAAAAATGGTGAACCAAAAGTAACTTACTCGTACCGACAAGTAACAACAGAGACAAAACGAACAGCCGACATACAAGTAAAATAAATTAACGAATAATTTAAAACATTCAATGTTATCCAAATATAACTACAAAAACAATAAATTCATAATAGTAAAAACACAACATATGAAAACAATAACATATTAAATCTTCGATAGATTATCAATAATTGTTAGGCAAGATTTGTTCAATTTAATAATATTGTTTTGTCAATTTAAGGCATTTTTTTGGCGTTTGTACCTGTCGTGTTAAAAATTGAGCCAGCTCGTGTTTCCACATATTAAAAGCTTCATAACCACTCTAAGCACGTTTAAGAAAAAAGAAAGAATCTCAGCATTATTATTATTAGCTTAAAGATTTATATAAAAAAGTGTATCTAGCAGATTGATTCAACTATGAATTTGTGTCATTAAATATAAGATAAGACTAATTGTAAGACTAAGACTTCGAGTGGATTACATACTCTTAGGAGGAATTGGATCTCGAACCACATGTCGTTTAACAATAGATGGGCTGATTAATTTAAATAATTCTTGGAATATGATAGGATTTATTCGACAATAATTGATAATTTTTTTGTCTTCAGTCTCCATTTTTTTTACAAGATTATCACTTGCTCGCTTGCTCCGACTCGTCAAATTATAAAATAAACTAGTAGGTTGGAAGTCTGTATTGAAATTATCAAAAATCAACCCACAATTTTACTAATTAATAACAGAAAAGTTTTTATAGAAGAGACACTGTGTTAAATTGAAACTTACATAATTGTTCGTAATTTTTTTCTTACTAACACAATGTTTAATGATAGACGGATCTTATGCTAATGATAAAAAAGTCAACAGCTATAGCTTTGAAATCATGGATAATAACAAACAAAGTCATACAGGTTGTTTAGATTTTCAGCAATTTGTCAATAATGTTTAGATATGTAGAATTTAAACATTCTGTGTCCGTTTGCAAGATTATGCTGTTTATTTGTCTTTTAATGAAAATCATCTCTGAGGTCAATCTTTTATTATAAAACTTTTCTCTATCTAAAATTTCTACATCTTCCCAGTCAAAATCATGATCATACATTAATCTGTAGGTAGTAATAATAGAATTATTTTTATTATATGTTTAGTATGTTAGACTTATGTTCTCCAATTCTTGTTTTTATTTTTCTCCCCGTTTGTCCCACATATGAATGTGGGAATAAAAACAATTCTATTATTACTAAAAGATGTAGAAATCTTAGATAGAGAAAAGTTTTATAGTAAAAGATTGACCTCAGAGATAATTTTCATCCTTAGCAATTTTTACAGTTAATTTTATAAACTAAATTCTGTTAAACGTGTATATATTTGACAGAATATTATTTAAACCAGAACACGCTCTTGTACATAAAAGACCTCAACTATATCATGCCTCTCCAATAAACACAAACAATAAAACACACACAATCACTATTGAGACAGCAATAAGTAAATTACAGAAACACAATTAATATTTAACTAATAATATAACTTGAATCAAACATATGTGTTTCTTATATATTATGTAGTGTTCAAACCAGTGTAATTACAATATATATATATATATATATATATATATATATATATATATATATATGTTTGTGTAGTGTCAATCTATTGAAGTATAAATATGTAAATAACTTATCTGCTAATGCACAACTAAGACGAAACGCACAGGTCGACGGTCGCAGAAGGAAAGGGGACAAGCCCACAACGACGACGATCTATATTACGTTTCTCTTTTATTTTATTTAATTTATAGTGCGTATGAAATGTGTTCTTAAAAATCTAGTACAAAATTATATTAATACAATTTTGATTTTAACAAATTCGATTGTGAGGATGGAGGTAGAAGGTTTTTGTGTACTTTGATAAAATTCTTTAGTTTATATATGCTATAATACGACAGTTTGACATTCGTATTCTTAACTACATTCATAAATTGTTCAGCTATTCCAGGATGTACGGTATTGTGAAGTAAGACATATCATTAATCTTGTCAGTATTATTACATTTTCTATTTAAAATTTGGTTATTCGTAATTAGAGCTTTTAGTCTGCAAGAAATAGTATTGAATATAAATTCTAATGGATAATTGTTATTCAAAAGAATATTTATAACTAAAGATATATTTTTATTGTGAAAAGATGGATGGGATAGAAAAAATATTCTATCAATGAATCCAATTATCGTTTCTCTTTTTTTGACATATCGGGTGTTGCGAATAAAAATTCAAATACTTGCCTGAAAATATTGGCTTGTGGTACCAATCAAAAATTATATAGTTTTTTTCACGATCAAGGTCACATCTAAGAAATTGATTCTATTGTTGGTAGTCTATTGTTACTAGTTTCAATTGTAAACTATGACCTTTCATGGATGGAATTAAAACATTGCAATGTAAAATCAATCTCTGAGAGAGGAACTGACAACATAATATCATCGACGAATCTGTAGTAAAAACTTGGGATAAAATTTAGCATTTGTAGAGCTTTTTCCTCTAAATCTTGCATAACTACGTCAGCAATGAGCGGAGACAACAATGACCCCATGGGAGTGGCATATGTTTGTTTGTAAATGATCCCGTTGAAGATAAAGAAAGTGGAATTTAATATTAATCTTATTCCCATTAAAAATTCATCTGCAGAAATGTCACACTTGTCTGTGATATATGAAATTCTTTTTTCAACACTGTTAATTGCTGCTTCTATTGGGATGTTAGTAAATAAAGAAATGACATCCAGTAAAATCAGAGTGAAATTATCAGCTATATTGCAGTTAGATAACTTATTGACCAGTTCAAAACTATTCTGACTCTGAACGGGAGGTAAATTTTTGTACATAATTTTGTGTAAATATGTGGCTAGTTTATAAGTTGGACTATTTATTGAAGATATAATTATTCTAAATGGGCAATTATTTTTATGTACTTTCGGGAGTCCATAGGCCCTAGGAATAATTCCATCACTGGTATATAAAGATCTATACGTCGCGTGGGATATATGACCTAAATGCTTCCATCTTTTTAACAAATTATGTACGTTATTATTTAGTTTATTTAATAGATCTTTTTTTATCGGAGTATGCGTTTGTTGATCGTTGAGCACTTCAACTTTTTTTATATAGTCATTTTTGTTTAAAGCTACTGTGATATTTCCTTTATCCGCGCGTGTGAAAATAAGATTTTTATTACGTTTGAGGAAGTTTTTTGTTTTAATAACTAGAACATTAATTTTCCCTATGGAATTCATCATTAGGTGTTTTATAAACCGAAAGATTGTTAATAACTTGTCTAAAATTTTCTCTTATTGCCATTCTCCTCTCAACCGGTAGTTTATATAAATAATTTTCAATATTTTTGATGTATTCATCAGTCAATTTATTAATGTTGATAGTCGGTAAACTGAAATTATCTCCTAATTGCAACAAACTCTGAATCTTATCTGGAATGTCACTGGAAGATAAATGAACAAATCATTTGTTTTTGATTTGTAAAATTGATTTAGGGGTATTATCAAAATATAGATATATTTTGCCTGTCCCAATATGATTGTATGTATTTGGGAGATTTTATGTTCTGCATGCAGATGTGTCAAGCTTTTTCAATTTGTACTTAAATTAATTCGGTTATAAGTTAATTTTCACACGTATCTCAATTAACTGCACAACTGTTGCACATGGTGATCACAAAGAACATACAGGCGATCGTCATTGGCTCTCATTAAACTCTAAAGCCGCGTTCGAGGAGACGCTATTAGTGCAAAGAGCATCGTCCTATATTTGTTATTTACTCAAAGTTGAATAAGAACAAAACAAGTTTAATAGCGCTAAATAGTGTCTCCCCGAACGCAACCTAAGCAAACTGGAACGCTCACCATATGGGGGAGCCACGCACCGAGAGAGATAGCCAATAAAGCTAGTGTTACGTCCAGGCCCGTGGAAAGGATGGGTCAGAGGAAGGGCGTAACAGGAACTGTTCCGATGTCAAAAGTCTTATCGACGGGTGACTCGGTCTAGCGAGCTGCAGGTTAGCAAACAGGTAAACGACGGGTGTCGTTATTATTCTGTTATGCGAACGCTCTCTCAGTCGTCCCTTTTTGGTAAGAGAATCGAATCTCTTTTACGCGGGACGGGACCAAGTGTGATCTTCCGCGTGGAGAGTGAGGGAGTTAAATAAATTTACCGATCATTTAATATTTAGGTTTACATTTATTCAATTAATTCCTAACGCTATACATATGATCTTATTGTTTTAGAGTATTAATATCAGCCTTAAAATTATTTGTATGAGTGTGTGTGTGTGTGTGTGTGTGGATCGCGGGTGTTACATAAGTACGGAGGTCATCAACCAGAAAAAAAGGGGAACGAGTGCGATTTTAAAGATTTTATTCTGGTTGGTATTCGTTACAATAGTTTATTAAAAAAAAATAATAAAAATTTACGAAAAGTGTAATATGTGTTACTACGCGATTTCGACGTCCTCGAAGACGCTATTTATCAGGTTGAGGAGAGCGGAATCGGACATAGATGAAAGCTTCGATTCTAGAGAGCGGAGCGCGAAGGTGTCAGGATCTGCTGGAGAGTATTCCAGAGAGGAGTCGGGAAATTCTATCGTGTGGTTCGACGAATTATCCGAAAGGATCACGGACGAGGAATCAAAAAAGGTTGGGGGAGACGACGGCGGTGAGTCATCGGATATGTCGATGACCGAAGGTGAAAGCGATACGGGGGAATATGATGGGGAAGGAAAATCTATTTCAGGTTAGGATAATAATGTGTAGATGAAAAAAGCGTCTTCAATGGGGTGGGACAGCGCGGGTACTGCGGGGAAGAAGGGGGAGAATCAAAACTGTTGTTTTCGCATACGGTCGTGTCGTCCGATCTATGGTCTCGGTTGGCTCGCGAGAATCGGCGGGTCGGTGCGATTTTAGGCATACTTAGTAAAAGAACAGGGTTGAATAAAGGGGAAAGGAGACGATGAAAGAAAAAAAACAAAACAAAAGAGAAGGAAATTAAACTTACTATTTGGGCAGATTGGTTGCGTTTTAACTGCTGGTGTAGTTGTGGCTCCAGTTGTGGTCTTACTCGGGTGGTCTTGTTGAGCACTGACTCTAATAGGTTTTAAAACGTAAACGGAACTCCCGTAGTGTAGACGAATTGCTTGAGTCAGCGAACGACCGAAAAATCTGTGCCGAATGAATCTGATGTTGTACTGTCAACTGATTTTAAATTTTGGATGTTCGTAATGCGCGAGTCTTCCCTTTTTATATTAAATCTTGAGGGCATGTTAACAATTTGGGCGGGAGTATTTTTGAGATTTTGACGTGTAAAAAGCTGTCGTTCGGTGAGATCCTTCTCCTCCTTATTTTTGATTGTTGCTGATTGGTGAGCTCTGTACGGCCTCTTAGGAAATTTGGAGATTCTTCATTTGGTTATCTCCTGGGATTATGCAGCTGTGTTTGTCTATTTATTCATTTAGAAGATCTCACTATCGGTCCTTTTCAGTCGTTTCTTTGGACATCGTTTTCAATGTTTAAAATATTTTTCGTCGCGCGATCCTTTTTATGATTGGTCGGGCGATTATTGCTTCATCTTTATAGGAGATGAAGGCGTGGAGCCGACAGTACATAGCGGCATTATTTGTTCGTTTCTTAAGATTATGCAGTTGTGTTTGTTCTGTTTCGTCGTTTTAGAGGGTTTCGTTATTGATCCCTTCCAGTATTTGTTTAGATATCGTTTTTAGTAGGTCTAAACATTATTTGATAATAACGGTTCTTTTCTATTGCGCGACCCGTTTTTTTGTGACCGATCGGACGATTATTATTTCATTTTCGTGGGATGAAAAACGTGGAGCCGACAGGACGTAACACTAGCTATCCTTGTCTTTGTACAGTCAGAATAAAAAGTTATTTTAATGAAGCGAACTAATATATGTACTAATACAACGACTTGTCTATTATACTCACAAAATTACGAGAAAAAATTTTTAGCAAGTACTGTACAAATGGATTTGAGCATGTGCAGTACAGCCCGAAAAGACAAAAGGCAACTTGATTTGCTCTCTCTTTCGGCGTGCGACTTTCTCATTATGGCGAGCGTTCCAGTTTGCTTAGAGTTTAATATTGGCTCTTATCGCCATTCTTCAGTTCGCCATATGCGTGCACTTACTTTTTACCCCCAATTCTGCCTGACCGCCATGTCTGTTTCTCACTTCTCAATACCACTTCATTCCTGTGGGTCCAACCATGTTTTGATTCCGTAACCAATAGAAAAATCTGAAAAGTATATATCTGTTATAATTTTATAAATTTAGCTATTACAAATATTTTTTCACAATACAAGAATTTCTATGTCATAGAATGATTAAAATTATTATAATAATATAAAAAATTATTATTATTTACCGACTATTGCGTTAATTACAAAAGGATGTAAGCATGAAACTTCAACATTTTGCCAATCTTTTTCTTGTGATCTAGAAGTTTGCCCAGTCAAAATACCGCCAATCGATATTTCTTTCTTAAATACCCCTTAAAAGTCTTTTAGCAATTTACGATGATCTATGAGATTACTCTAAAGCTGCATAATATATTGCATTTCTACAATAGATTATTCTTTAAGTGTAACATCTGCAATCCAATATTTTTATGCTTAATAATTTACAGTACAGTTTTGCATTTATTAATCATTATGAAATTCTATTAAAAATTAATATACAGTATGTACAATATTACAATATATTAAATTAATTTTCAGTAATTTTCATTAATCCCATTTAAAATGTTTATCTTAGGCTCGAAGTCTTTACCAACTGATTATCTGTATCTTCACAAATTATTTCAATATTATTATTATCGTCCTTCAGATTTTCTGTATTATTTTATCAACATTTTGGAAACGATTTATGAGTTCGGTTTGTGCATCTGAATTTTCTATATTCATTTCAAGAATATTAATATCGTTAATATTCTCGGATAGATTTAATTGACAGAAATCTATCAATTTCTTTTAAAACTATTACACAAATATGAAATAATTACTATTACGTATACTATTATCTATACATTATATAGTGAGATTATTGACGTAATTAATTTATATAATTTATATTATATGCATTTTTTAAGCATGTAGCAAACTTGCAAGATTTTTGTTTTAATTCTTTTTTTTCTTTTCTTTTTTTCTATTTTTTCCAATTCTTCCTTTATCGAACTACAATTCTACAAAGGTTTTACAAACTATATTTAATTAATAAATATTATATACTTGTTAAAATAATATTCTGATTAAAATAATACATTTTTGAAATACGATTCTTTTATTATTTTGTGAGCTATTGTAATCATCAATCATTGTACTGAAACTCGATAAATCAATACGATCAAAACTCAATAAAATCAAACTCGATAAATCAGGACATAACGATACTTGAGCTGAAGTCAACCGTCTTACGGACGAATGTCGAGCAAACTTGAAGGCTTGAAAAGCAGGTAAACGACGGAATGTCGCTATTACGCTGTTTTTCCGAACGTTCGTTCGGTGGTCCCTTTTTGGTAAGAGGATCGACTCTGTTACTCGGGACGGGACCACGTGTGATCTGCGGACTGGTTATAAGTAGGGAAAGAGCGAATTAAAGTATATATATTTTATTTTTAATTTATAATTTATCAGTATACATAGTTGGAATTTGTTCTTTTACAATTTGCAACATGTCATCTGACTTAAATCTACATATATAGCGGATATGTGTGTGTGTTTGTACATCGTGAGTGTTACAAGAATGCGGAGATTATCAGTCAGAAAAATGTGTGAGTAATTCTAACATTAAATTTTAAGTTCTGACTAGCCATTACAATCTATAATTAATACAGTAAGAAATACAAATAAAATAATATCAGAATGTATATGTAAATATAAAAGTATATATATTAAAGACGATCAGAGGTGATTTCGCCGGTCGCATGTGTGTTAGATTACAATTAAGAGATTGAAATTCAGAAGATAACTAAAAGATACATCTAAATTAAAATTGAATAGTTAACATTCTCCAATCCAAATTCACAAGATTTATTTATCTTTTCTAGTTCATTATATTTTGAAAGATTCTTTATTAATTATTTTAATATTCTACAATGGAGAATGGAAGAGAAGACAATATTGATATTTTAATAAATCGTTATATTAATTGGAAGAAAAGAAAGAAGGGGAAGGATAAAAACAAATGGTAATTTCCGGAATTTACTACTTATTGAGAACGTTGTTAAAAGAAAACCTTGGAGTGTCCAGGAAGATCTCGCTGAGTGAGAAGTTTGGCGGGAGCACTGATAAACGGCTGGCGGTATAATCACTTGTATAATGTCACAATCACAATCTCTTAGTATAAATTCTTTGATGGGCACTCGCTCACAGGCACTCTCAAATGGGTCGTCTAAGTTTATATTGAAGGAACAATATCGCGAAGTGATTTAATTAGTACGAAGTGCTAATACTAAACAATCGAGATAATGAGTTAGAGTGCGAGCGGCACACAGTGCTCGAGCCGAATAACCGGAATTGAATGATTGATCTAAAATGATCCGTAATTAGAAGGTTCGACACTGTAGAACTCGGAATATACGAGAACTGAGACTGATTCGGAATGATTCGGAATATACGAGAACCGAGACTAATTCGGAATATATGAAAACCGAGACTGATTAAGAATAGAATAAGAGTGGTCGCGTGCTTTTCCTCCTTTAAATTAGAGATCTAGCACCCCCTCTCCATTTGACGGTTAGACGAATCAAAATTTTAATTAACACTCCTGTGGACTTGGAGGGGTTTCCTTTCAACTTGACACTTTCATTTATCGGTACAAATTTTGTTAAAAAATTTTTCGTTTTGACCAACGGAGAGTTTGATACCGTCGAGAGGGGGAGTTTACGTCTATTGTCTTATTCCACTAATTTTATTGTATGCAGATGTTGCTTCGGGGTGATCCGTCAGGCGAGCTCATATGTCGCGTTCTTCGATTTATCTTTGATTTATGATTTTAGTGTAATCAACAGTTCCAAGCTATATTTATTTAGTACGTTTGTAAGGATGCAAGAGAGCCCTGCGGATGTTTGCACGTGGCCCAATTTATAGCAGTCCTTCCGTTATTTTATTTAAAAGTTTAGGCTCGCTTGTCAGATATTTGTTAGGAGTATCATTACATATGAAACATAAGGCCTTTGAAGTCCCACCGAAGCAACAATTTTTATATGACTTAATTTTTTGCTGTATCGCTTAGATATCTTAGTGTTTATAGTTTTTTCAAAAGGAAAGAATCGTGAAGTCCATAGGACTTAACAATGCTATACATCAAAAACTACAAAAAATATCTTCTGTTTTTTTAAAGACCTATAATTTTAATTGACAATTTATAAATTACAAAATATAAATAATAATATAAGGAATATATATAAAACCGTGATTATAATTTACCTTTTTAAAATTATTTTTCCTTTAAGCTACTTATGATGATGTACATACAGATGATTTTATATCTTTTTTGCGAAAACATTTCTGTTTTAATTTTTTACGTTTTTAATTTTTTACTTTCTCTAATTTGAACATATCTAATCGTTTTTCTATGTAATATTTATTATCTGTGATAATTTTTTGTAAGTTATTAGAAATTGCACACACACAATAATAATAATGAAATCACTTCTTAATTTACAAATTTTTTTACTTATAAAAACATTATCGAGTATTGTAATTAAATCATTTAAGATATATAACAATTCCTACATAATAAATATATACTTATAAATTTAACTAATCTGAATGATCTATCACTCTTCCAGTATAATGTTTATTATTATACATAAATATCACTTTACCTTTCATAGTATTTTTAGAAATTGGTAAATCATGTTCTATAAGTAAAAATTCAATTTTTTTTAAAATTATATGATGGAACAAATTAAGTGTCTTTTTGAATATAGCAATTTAACTAGTATATTAAAAACATTTAAGAAAAGTGACTTAAATAATAAATTCAAATTTTTATAACAGATGAATATGAATATAAAATGGTTAATTTTCGACAAAATAGAGAAGAATATGATTTCATATTATTGTTAAATATGGCTTATATTTGACAAAAAGTTCACAATTGTTGACTTTTAACGTTTCAAATTGTAAAATTATTTCAACATCTGAGAGAATAATTCATTATTATATATAAGTGAATTATAGTATAATCAAAATCCAGTAATGAATACTTTTTTACATTCCTTTTGTTTGAAATATTTTCAAGATAGAATAAATTGTCTTCATCCTCAAACAAAAGTTGTTTATAATACAAAAATTGGTAAAAATCTCGAATAGGGGACCCAGCCCCAATGATCTTGACTTTGAGATATGTTGTCAAGATCATAACCCTAAATAACATGCAAAAGGTTTTAGCCGTCGCTCGTTGTTTATTAAAAAGTTATAAACAATAAAGTTTCATAAATAGGACATAATTTTCTTACATCATGTATTTTTAATGAGGCGTACTTTTAATGGATTTATTTGTCTACTTATTTAAATGTGATACATTGAATGCATGAGCGAGGGAGTTTTAATATTATAACTAGATATATTATTCCATCCATATCTTAAAGAATTTTCCTAAACAATATTTTCAACATTGGCTATTGCTTGTTATGTCTATATTTATTTTACTAAAGTGCAATATAAAATTATTTAATATTGAGAAATATATGCTGAAATGTTTGTGAAGCAAATTCCAGATCATTATAGTGATAGACATTAAACTACAAAAAAATTACCAATTCTAGGCTCTATAATAATATATAATTTAAATTAAACATAATAAAGGCAATCAAGAGCCAACGCGGGTGGAGAGCGTGAAAAAACTTCTCTCTTGATCGTGTTGAGTGTAAATCATCTATATTTCCTCAAACGTTTCGGACTCTATTTTTGAGCCTTCTTCAGTGAATCATACCGCCGTTAACGTACCGCGATACGTCATACTCCAACGTCTATCCAACGTAAAACGCTTCCTACACGGTGCCAAGCGCAAGGATAAACGCATTGGACCGACGAAGGGTACATCTAGATCGCACGAACACATGCATACGAATTTTTGCAGAATAATAATGTTATGTACATTATTTTTCAAAGTTTTAAAATTATTCATACCAAAATATTTTATCATCAAGAATTATGGAAGAAAGTAAAACATTGCTTGTAAAAATAAGTGATCAATATGTTATATTAAAATTAATGGACATTAAAACCATTAATAAAGTTATACAAGTAGGTGATTATATTTAAAGTACACCAAAATTAAATAAAATTATGTGAACAACAAAAATGTGTATATTGTGTATGTGTATACGCGTATTGTATATACACACTGAGAAAAAAATTTTGTTAAAAAACGCAAAATATGTTTAATCTTACCAAATTATTTAGTCCGATACAAACAAACATTATTACGATGACAAAAAATAATTTGTTACTGTTGTAAACAAAGTATTATTTGAACCAACAAAGTTGAGAGTTTCATAAAAATCTACATAGATATTGTAATGCAATATTCTGTTGGTATACGAATTTATTCATGTTTAATGTGGATAAATTTTTAGTCTTAAATTAATCTTCATTCCAAATAACAAAACCACTTTGTATTGAAATAAACAATTACTATAAAACAACAATATATATAGTTTGATGAATGAAAATTTAGTTCTATTTATTAAAAAAACAATTGAAATTTATATTCACAAAGATAGAAAAAATTAAAATTTTATTTTAGGAACTGAACATATGCAGTCTACATCGAAAGATAAAATAAAAATAACAAAATAAACATTTGATTTAAATGAAAGCTTTGTAAAATGACTTTAATGCATAGTTCGTACATTTATTGATCTAATTTAATAAAAAATTTAAGTGATCGGTACAATGACTGTTTTGTCATTAGACAAAAAAAATTTTGGAATAAAGTCAAGATTTATTTAGTTAATAAAAACAATTTGTTAAAAATATCTTAATTAAGTTGAAGTAACTAAATTTTCATTACAAATAACAAAAAAAATATAACGTCTACCAAAATATAAAATAAAACTAACTAAATATTCAGTCAGTATAAATAATTATCTTATTAAATAAATTAAATCTATGATCAACATGTCCATTCATTGAAATTAACGGACAAAATTCTGAATTGATTTGAATAAAGTTATTGTTCAATTAGTAAAGATTTAATTTACCAGAATGAAAAATTTGTTAAGAGAACGCAATATTTAGTTTGATTAATACAATTTTTATTTGAAGAACTTAATAATATATTAAGCTGACAAGATAGTTTTGTTCTTTACAACAATTTATTTAGCTGATTTAAATAATGATGTTTTAAAGTTTTTGCACAGTGCCAAGCAACAGGCAATAGGAACAGAGAATAATACAGGCAACAAAGAGAAAGATTTTTTCTCTCTTTTTTACCTGTGTTATTTCCTATTGCCTACTACCTGGCATTGTGCAAAGATTTTAAAACTTCATTATTTAAATTAGTTAAATAAATTGTTGTAAAGATCAAAACTATCCTGTCAGCTTAATACATTACATTCTTCGAATAAAAATTGCCTGGTATTGTACAAGAAGCCTTAAATGTTATTATTTATTAAATTTACCTCTATATTTATATATATTTAGAAGAATTTGCAATTTCGTAAGATTATACAGTAATTTTGTTGCATTAATATTAATTGTGTCGGAGGAATTGAAAAGTTAAATAAAAAAGTGTAAACAATAACGTATATATATTTTTTTTTTATTCATTACTTATTATTGTACTTACATAATCTATTATAAATTCCTTAATTATATAATATATTATATACTTTTAATTGTATAATATCATTTATTAAACACTTTTGAAGATAAGTTTGAATATAAATGGATACAAATTAAAGTACCTTCTACAAAATAGAATATAATATCGAAACCTAAAATTCACATGAAATATATAAATTACCATCGCTCACTACATGAACATTTTGCGGAATACAAGAAAATAAATCTTCTAACTTTATAAATCTCCAAACAGCTTTCTTAATTATTTTGTTACGTCCAGGCCCGTATATCTGTTTTAAGTAAGTGGTTAATTGTGAAACGCTATCAAAATTTTGATCTTGTATCGTGCGACGGACTTCACCGATTATTCTCGTTCTTATTATTCTTGTTAGCTGTGGTTCTGTTTCTTTAGGTAGCATAGATTTTGCTTCTTCACATCCCTCAATAAAATAATTTAAAGGAATATTTTGACCGTCAAAATAAGGAACGGCCTCGACCGCGTATTTAAGAGTAGCGAAAGGATTATTCTGCGTCATGGTGTTATCGTAAAAATTTTCTAACTCTATTTCAATTTTAGATTCGGCGCCGTTTACAGAAATATCGCTATCGGGCGTGCCACTGGTATAGGAATGTTGTTCACTACTTGTCTCAGTGGTTACTTCGATTGAAGAAAAATTAATAATTTTCGGAGATCGTGTGGAAGTAGATGTAGTAGGTGTTGAAGTGTAAGGTGGTTCTGGTTTATCGAATTTCGGCCGTTTGTGTTTCTCTAGCGCTAATTAAAAATTTCGTTCTACTTCGTCTTTATTGGTTTGCCCTTTAGTCTCTTTACTCATTCCAGCTTAAGATCATACATTTCAATCAATCCCGGACGAGCCCCCAATTTTTCAGTATGTTACGTCCAGGTCCGTAGAGAGGATGGGTCAGAGGAAGGGCGTAACAAGAACTGTTCCGATGTCAAAAGTCTTATCGACGAGTGACTCGGTCGAGCGAGCTGCAGGTTAGCAAACAGGTAAACGACGGGTGTCGTTATTATTCTGTTATGCGAACGCTCTCTCGGTGGTCCCTTTTTGGTAAGAGAATCGAATCTCTTTTACGCGGGACGGGACCTTGTGTGATCTTTCGCATGGAGGGAATGAGGGAGTTAAATAAGTTTACCGATCATTTTAATTTTTAGATTAACATTTATTCAATTAATTCCTAACATTATACATATGATCTTATTGTTTTAGAGTATTAATATCAGCCTTAAAATTATTTGTATGAGTGTGTGGATCGCGGGTGTTACATAAGTACGGAGGTCATCAACCAGAAAAGAGGGGGAAGGAGTGCGATTCTAAAGATTCTATCCTGGTTGGTATTTGTTACAATAGTTTATGAAGAGAAAAAAAATAATAATAATAAAGATTTGCGAACGGTGTTATGTATATTACGGCGCGATGTCGATGTCTTCGAAGTCGCTATCTATAATGCTGAGGAGAGCGGAATCGGACATGGATGCAAGCTTTGATTCTAAGGAGGGAAGCGCAGAGGTGTCAGAGTCTGCTGGAGAGTATTCCAAAGAGGAGTCGGGTAATTCTATCGTGTGGTTCGATGTATTATCCGAGAGGATTACGGACGAGGAATCAAAAAATGTTGGAGGAGACGACGGCGGTGAGTCATCGGATATATCGTTGACCGAAGGTGAAAGAGGTACGGGGGAATACGATGGGGAAGGAAAATCTATTTCAGGGTAACTATGGGTAGATGGGAAAAGCGTTTTTAACGGGATGGAACAGCGCGAATACTGCGGTGAAGAAAAGGGGGAATCTAAACTGTTGGTTTCGTTCACGGTCGTGTCGTTCGATCTATTGTCTCGATTTGCTCGCGAGAATCGGCGGGTCGGCGCGATTTTAGGCACTTTAAATAAAGAACAAGGTTGAATAAAGGGGAAAGGAGACGATGAGAGAAAGAAAAAAAACAAAAGAGAAGGAAATTAAACTTACTATTTAGGCAGATTGGTTGCGTTTTAGCTGCTGGTGTAATTGTGGCTCCAGTTGTGGTCTTACTCGGCGGGTGGTCTTTGTTGAACACTGACTCTAATAGGTTTTAAGATGTAATCGGAACTCCCGCAGTGACGAATTGTTTGAGTCAGCGAACGACCGAAAAATCTGTGCCGAATGAATCTGATGCTGTACTGTCGACTGATTTTAAATTTTTGGTGTTCGTAATGCGCGAGTCTTCCCTTTTTATATTAAATCTTGAGGGCGTGTTAACAATTTGGGCGGGAGTATTTTTGAGATTTTGAAGAAGTGTAAAAAGCTGTCGTTCGGTGAGATCCTTCTCCTTATTTTTTATTGTTGGGCTCTGTACGGCCTCTTAAGAAATTTGGAGATTCTTCATTTGGTTATCTCCTGGGATTATCCAGCTGTTTCTATCCATTATTTATTTAGGGGATCTCGCTATCGATCCTTTTCGGTCATTTCTTTGAACATCGATTTCAATGTTTAAAATATTTTTCGTCGCGCGATCCTTTTTATGATTAGTCGGGCGATTATTGCTTCATTTTCGTGGGAGAAAAAACGTGGAGCCGACAGTGCATAGCGGCATTATTTGTTTCTTTCTTAAGATTATGCAGCTGTGTTTGTCTGTTTCGTTGTTTAGAGGATTTCGTTATTGATCCCTTCCGGTATTTGTTTAGATATCGTTTTTAGTAGGTCTAAACATTATTTGATAATAACGGTTCTTTTCTATTGCGCGACCCGTTTTTTGTGACCGATCGGACGATTATTGCTCATTTCATGGGAGGAAAAACGTGGAGCCGACAGGATGTAACAATTTCATATGCACAATAATGTCTATTAAAAGCTTTTGTATAAAATTCTGTACATATAAAGTATATTTGGCACATATTATTAATAATTATGTAATTAATTTTGCCAAAGACAATAATATTGTCATTTATACATATACATAGCTACAACCATATCTTTATAATAAATAATTCCATTGACTTTAATCCAAGTGTTGAATATATGTTCGTATTGGATATACCGCGGGAGTGTATTTTTGAAATCAAGATAATCTGGAAGATCAGTTAATTTTTAATGTAGTGTAGGTCCTAAACTTAATCGGTAAAAAAATCCTTTTTCACTGAGAAATCTATATGACAGAATAAGTTGATGTTTTAGTGCTAAAGTGTACGGGCAATTTTTGCGGGATTTTATAACCTTTGCATTCTCTTTGAATTGCTTATGCTTTGCTTCAAAACGAAAGCAAGATAAATGTTTAAGTGGTCCTAATCTTTTCAATAATCGCGGGTAATGTACGATGAAATGATGTTTAGGTTTTAATGACACTGCAAAAACTTCCATATATAGTGAATGGTGTTCCGATATTAAAGTTTCAAGGAGTTGAATTGTTGTGGAAGTAAATGATGAACTCATTATAATATTTATAATTTCCCGTAACACAAGAAAAACTTCCCAAACGGTATTATTTACGGGCACCAAATCGTCGATCAAAACACCAAGATGTTTAATTAAAAAAAACCATTTCTGACGCTGAAATAATTAAATTTTGTGCATCAAGAGCGTTGCACGATATTGAAACTGGTTTATTTTTATCAAAGTTTCGACCACAATCAAAATGTTGCAAGCGAGCATTTAAAATTTCAAGGGAAAAGAAATGTTCTTTATTTATCAAAAAATTCAAAATTTTAGCTATTTCGTATCTACATATTCCTTCGAATAAATCATGCATAGGATCAAGACTTGCATTTTCTATAATATGAAATTTCGGAATTTTATTAAAAATGCATTTAGTTTTCACTCTAGTGGAGCAGTTTTCACAATCTTTCTGATAATTTTGTTTGGTCCTTAGGATTTGACTATTTTTTTTTACTTGTTTTCGACTCTCAGTTTTATCCGCTGTACATATTCGACACACATTTTGTGCATTAAAACTGGTTGTATAACCACAAATTTCATTCAAACCAAAGTTGTCACCAATGATCGCTAACAGAGCAAAATAAATTGTTCGTTGCTGGCCACTCACATTTATAGTTAATCCATGTTTTCCAAGATCTGTTATTTGATCGATAATATTACGAAATGTTCCTAAGTTACCGGCAATCCTATGATCTTTCGTGTAATGGAGTTGAGCAAGAAATATATTTTTCAACATACTACTATATTGATATGGAATACATCCTAATGAAAAATAGACGGCACCAAGTTTTCGTTATATATTAGCATGCGAACTGAGTGGGTTATTGATCTCAACATCATCAAAATATAATATTAATGGAAATACAGTTTTCCCTGCAAATTGAGATTCAATGTTCTGCCATAATTTACCCTGAACATTTGAAATTATTAATTCACTAGATTTGCATTCTTTAATGTGTTCTAAAATTGAAGAAAAAACGTTCGGTAATTCTAGAAATTTTTTTAGGACCGTTTTTATAGATATAACTTGGATTTCTGTGTTTGAAGAAGAGCTTTTGCGTTTTCCTCCGATAAAGTGAGAACTTATCAATGTATGAATCCTGAACGATTGTGGCCTTATCAGGACATTTGCTTTTTCAAAATATTTTAAATTGTAATGATTGGATTTGAAATTATCAAAACCGTATTGCAATATTGTTAACATTTTTTTGAGATCTGAAAGAGCCTGTTTGTAATTTGTAGAACTACATTTTTGCTTTAAAATCGGTATAAGAGTCAAATTATACAAATTCTTCAAATTATCAATTAAAGTAGTCACAAACAATCGTGGAAGATTCAATTCTGAGTAAAGTTGTGAAACAAATAATGAGATTTCTTTTTGTACTATATGTTCGAAAGCTTCTATATTAAAAATTGTAGGCTCGTGAAGTGAATATTCCGGTTGTGAGGATTGAATATTCAAAGACACAACTTTAGGACCACTCAAACTTTCTGTAAGGTCAAAAGAATAATTTTCAAGGTTTCTATTCTGATCGATTCGTATTGTATGAAGTGACCCAAATTGTCTTGAAAAATAATGCCTTTTATATGAATAAAAATTGTTAAAAATTCTTGCACACCCTTCATAGCGGCAATAGCAGGCAGACAATATTAAAGTCTTATGGCGCAGTTTGACATGTTTACTAAGACAAATTTCAGAATATAATTTTGTTTCGCAAAATGGACACGGAATCATTTTCGGTATTTTCTTTAAACGAAAAGATTATCTTTTGCAACAAAACAATAAGAAAAAAATTATATATGTACATATAATAAATATATATATAATAATATACTATAAAAATAAGAAATTTTTTTACGCAAAAACTACACTATTTTTTCAAAAAATTGAAACAAAAGTACACGCAGTCAAAACTTTTTTTTGAACTTTCAAAAAATTAAAAAAAACAAGAAGAGAAATAAAACATAAATGAACAAAAGCAACATATAAGTAGTTTAAATTTATAGATAATGTTAACTCTTAAAAATAAATTAATTTAAAATACTTAACCATTATGTTTGGAAAAATAATTTTATGGATTTTTTTAGGCAATCCAATGATTTTCGGATCTTATTATAATATCGTGTTTTATATCTTATAAATGAGGTAGCAATCACAATCATTCAGTCATAAAATTTAAAATAGATATTTAAATAAACATAAAATGTTAATAAACTTTCTTAAAAAAAGAGAGAAATGTAATTAATTTGCTAAAAAAATGCAATAATTCTTTTTTTTAAAAAAGCATTTGACTCTCTTCTCTAATATTTAAATTATCATATAAAGATTTTTAAAATATGCTCTTCAAAAATAAAAAATTAGAATGAAACAATAAAAAACTTGTCTTATTATTTAACTTAAAAATGGGGAAATGTATATCTATGACTGTTTCAATCTTAAAGTGCCATTATGTCACTTATTATTTCTGCTACATTTGGTCAGTTTATCCAAATTATTTTTATAACCGTATAAAATTCTTTAGAATAACAACCAAATATGAGCACTTTCAATCGGGTATTCAACGTCAAAGACTTGAAAAATTTTAAAGCTTTATATCTATAGCTTTTAGAAAATTTTAAAGCTTTATATCTATAGCTTTTAGAACTGACGATACCTTATATAAAATCTCATCAACTGATATAAAAATATCAGAAACGTCGTTGGATGGGCCGACAGTAATGATGAAAGGCTGTAATGTAATTCCTATATCCGCGGCTGCTTTTCGTCTCTCTTGTTGTATTTTTGTAATATCTGCTATTAACTGCAAAAAATTATGTATATATATATTATTAACTGTAAAGACTAATCTTATACCGAGTAATCTTATACCGAGAAATATTAATAATAATAATTAGTAATGGTAATAATGATAATTAGTAATGGTAATACTTACTATAGTTGACATAATTAAACTATCTTTACATTCAGGTATCGATGGTTTCCACTGACTACTTTTCTGACGGATTCGGTTTGTAGGTGGAAATAGATGTGGCAGAAGTCTTACTTGCTGAACTATCTTTGAATCTGAAATTCCATCAAATGACAAATTACACAAAATGAAATATGATGTACATTTATATAGAGGCAAATACACCTACCATCAGTCAAGTCATTACATGCAATCAACTCCACTAAAGCTTGTGCAGTGTCATCGTCTTTTTTTGGTGGGCGAACAGTTAAAATTTTTGCAAAAAAGATTGCCAACTTTTTAAAGTTAGCTCTTGCGTTGATAATTATAAATAAGCGTAATCCTCTTCAATTAACGTATATTTGGATGCTTCAGAATAGGCCAGCTTTCGAAAATTTGACATAATTTCAAATTACGGTTTGACTTAATATTCTTTTGCCGATGTTCAGCCGTGCGCTTCCAATTAGACACAACAATTTCCCGCGGCATTTGATGACTTTGAAGCCATTCTTTAGCTTCAAGAATAGCTTCTGTAAGATTAATTAATTAATGAAATTAATTAATATATATAAACATTCGATTAATTTGATAAATAGATAATTTTAAGTTTATATATATATATGTATATGTATATTTAAAAACATAGCTATAGACTACCTTCATCAGAAGATGAGTCCAATCTTTCAATTCTACGATCGTCTGCTGGTGGTTTCCATTCATTAATAACTTTTAAAGTACGTGTTTTATTTCGATATTTGTCTACTAATTTCCCACGTGAAATTTCCGATTTTCCAAATCGTGATGATTTTTTTGAAATTGGCGGAATGTAGTACGTGCTTGTACTTTCGGTAGGAAATAATTTTACTATTTCTTCTGCTACATATGAAAAATCATCATTTTTTAAACTGAAAACAAAATAAACATATAAAAATGAAAATATAAAATATAAAAATATATAAACATATATATTAAAAAATATATATATAAATATTAAGGTATATTACATAAATAACAATTTTAACGTATTATAAATAAATGTAAAATGAAATTACTGGATAGTCTCTTTCAATAATTCTGTCAATATAATATCGACAATCATCATTCTAGAGTTTCGTGTTAAAAACTTGGAGGTTTTATAGGATTTTATAATTGCCTTTCCGTGTGCGTTAATATTTAGAATTTCTTTAAGATTCATAGTTCTCGTTCTTAAGGCATAAGTCAGCTTTCCCGAAAAAGCATTCCATCTTTTTAAACTATAAACATCCTCAGATGAACTTTTTACACTATTAGTATTGTTACATCAAGCGGGGTCGCGGCTCCTAAGAGTGGTCGGACCTTTCGCTTGACCGGTCGCGTATTTCAGAAGTTAAGCTTCTGGGGATTCCTCGCGACTAGGCTTATCCGGACGATGGATGTTTTCCTTTACCAAAGGCGAAGTAATAGGGATATGGCGGTGGTGTTAGCGTGCATATAATGTTGCGGCAGTGTCAAACGAAAATGGAAATGGCGATTACTGACTAAGGGAAGTCGCGTGATGTGAACTCCTCGGGGATGGTTCCGCTAACGAAGACTTTAATAGGGTCCACTAACGAATAGTAATAGATGTTTCTATTTCTCAAATCTCTGAGGAAGTCGGCGTAGGTGTTAACGCACCGGTCGCAGTCGAACGGGAAAACTCTGCTAGATTACGAGAGCAGGCCGTGCAATACACGCCGGAATAGCGCGTGCTGTCGAGCGCGAGGTGTACGTTGAAGTACGCGCAAGAATCTCTATCGATGTCGTCGAAATTTACAAAGCAAGATGCGCAATACGGGGTAAGTTCTAATTTATGAGCGAATCCCGAGATGTAGGTGCAACGGACGTTTTCTAATCGGTGACGTGCTTTGACGGCGGGAGGGGAGGGGTGGCCCTCCTGTATGGGGCGCAGTTGTTCGTAACACATGTAGGTGTGTTGTCAATAGGTTATGGTTAAATACTATTATTGTTATTGCTCGCGTAAAGCGTTGTTATTAGTCGTGGTCAGAATAAGGAAGGAGTACAAATAATTGAATAACGAGAAATAGGTTTCTTATATTTATTCAGTTTAAATATTAATTGCTTACAACTTAATGAATAAAATAACACGCGCGTTATACAATATTTGAAATGAGTATTAATTTGAAAGCAAGTATTATCTTCGGGAAAATCTCGACAAGAGAGAAAATGGTCAACGCGAAATGCAGGAAGTAAAAAAAAAGGGTCGGTCGTAAACCGGTCTCGGCAGCGCGAAGCGAAAATACTATTTTGGAAGGGTTTAGCGGAGGGCGAGCTGGCCCAAGCGAAACGCAGGAAGCAAAAAAAAAAAGGGTCGGTCTTAAAGTGTAGGCACGGGAAAACTCTAGGTTTTCCAAGCTTCGTATTTTGAGTGACGCTGCTACGAGATATTGTTATATTTCGTTCCGCGTAATATTAATCTATTACTATCGGTTGTTCCGCGGAACCCCAGTGCTCGGGGGTGGAACACCCGTAATTTAGGTATAATATTTCGTCGCGTATCTGGAGGTAGCGGGTCTTCCTCGGATCTCCCGGTACGTAATTCGCGGGCGGCAGAGGGGGGGAACAGTAGCTGTGTGTCCAACTGTATCAGTTTGCGCGGCCACGGAAAATATCCCATAGACTTTATGCGGATGTCCGTCCTCAGAGGTTTGACCTGCTTTGTTCGTAGCGTCGGGTTAAAGTACGCCTCGTACTCTAAGTCAAAATATAGACGATTCGTCCCGAGGAATTCACTATCCGCTTCACTGACGGGGGCGTATTTGTATTCGTAATATAAACGTCGCGCGTAGAATTTGTGTCCGCCTCTTCTTATTTTTGGCATCTACAAAAAGATCAAATTAATTTCGCGTGTTCGCTGAGTTCGACCATTGGTTTTGAGGTAGGGAGGTGGCATGTGCAATATTAGCACGATGCTTCCAGGAGAAAGTATAAATTTGGTCTTAGGGTAGGAGTACCGTATGTGCAGAGTATTAGCACGATATCGGCTGGGGAGGGGTAGTAACGAGCGTGCAATTGTTTGCACCGCTACGTCGCTGGTTTGATTAATGGTCGAAACCAAATCTGTTGAGGGTCGGATTGAAATTTAATATGACGCCGAACGTAGAAAATGCGGACTGGGTTCAGGTACGTTTTGGTATTAATGCACAATGAGATTTCGTAAATACTTGTATTTTTGACTAACCTTACATTGGATGATTACAGTGGTGACGCGTGAATATGAATCGGAGAGCTATCGGCGCGGAGAACTGACGCAGGGTGTACGGACGTAGTACAATGAAGTAACGATATAACAGGCGCTCGCGTGAGGTAGAGTGACGTTGAAATGGAACTGTATGGAATAGGACCGCGTACTGAGATGGAAACGAATGTGGATATGGAAAGCGTGTTGACTTGGAAATGGAATCGCGTATAGAAATAGAATTTCAAGGATGAGGAGCACTTCTAGACAGAGAAGTGCATCGCTCAGAGTCTCGAATTGATGTGTCGATTTTTGGGACTGTTTCGAGGTCCCTCGGTTTGTACGGGTCAGGGTTGAAAAGTGGGGTGGACGCGTAGGAAGGGTTATCTAAGGGTTCGGAGTAGCGGGAGAGTCTTATGGTGGTGGGAGAGCAGCTATTTTATGATTAACGTTTCGTACTGTCGGCTAGAGTCGGTAACGGTTATAATGGGTAACTTGTCTTAGTGAATAACTTATCGGCTAAAATGTAGTCGGTAACTTGTCGTTTGGCTTTATATTATAAGTTTAGTGTTTCTTAAAAGTAAATGAGAAAAATTTTGGTGCCGGGACGTAACAGTATCTTCGGATGAATTTTGCGACAAAATATTGTCTGACATTTGAGGTATTTCTGCACTCAAATTTGTAACCTAGTCAGTAAAAGATAGATATTAATGCTTAAGAATGAAAATAATTCCTCAAAAAAATTTAATTGTGGATGCTTATGTATATTAGAATGTATTTAAAAAATTTTTTTCTCATTCTTATCATGGTTAAATTAATTTTCGACGTCAAAAAATTATTTTCAAATATTTATCCCCCTATTTCTATTAGCACGTTTAAGAGTTCACATTACTTTATTGGTAACATTTATAATTGATAACGTTTTATAAAGAGAGATTAAAAATTTTTGAGGAAATAAAATTCTTAAAAAATTTATCTAAAATGAAGTCAATGAATTTAATTATTGCAAAATTATAGGCGTTAAAATTCATTTCTGAAAAAAAAACATTACAAACATGTTTAAATTTAATTGAATTAAATAAGAAACAGGTTCTCCCCCTCCATGTATTTATTACTTAAAAAATTGATAAAGTTTTTAAAGGATTTTTTCCATGATAAAAGTAAGAAAATTTTTTTTGTCAAAAATGAAAAATATATTTATATGCGTATAACATAAGGCTCTTCCTTTTTTTTAAATATTGCTGTCCATTTTTTTGAAAATTCAATTCTTAATCCAATTTTGGGCATCATCTCTTTAATAAACTCTGGGGTAAAGTCGGGGAAATTTTCTTCCGTAAGAGCATTCTCTAAAAATTTATTTTTGTCTCAAAAATGAAGAGAAAATTAATACAATAAACAAAATAAATATTTTGTGGATAAAATCAAATTTTTAGTTGATTACAAAACGTTTTGTTTTAACTAAACTTTTTGATTGTTGACAGACTATTTCGATGTTCAATTAAAAATTTAATATATGTAACTTTATTGCCTCAAAAACGGAAATTAAATAAGTACAAATGAAATAAATATTTAGTTGACAAAATCAAATGTTTAGTTAATTGCAAGATAGTTTCGTTCGAAATAAATTAGCTTTTTAATTGTTGACAAATTCAATGTTCAACTAAAAATTTAATATATATAACTCTATCGCCTAAAAAATAGAAAGAAAAGAAGTAGAACAAATGAAATAGAAATTTAGTCGATAAAATTAAATGTTTAGTTAATTGCAAGATAGTTTTGTTTAAAATAAATAAACTTCAATTGTCGACACAATATTTTATGGAAAATTTTTGACTTTACCAAATTATATTTAAGAACGCACATAGATAGATAATCATAATATCGAAAGTTTTCATCCATATTTTTTTAGCTAACAAAGTAGTTGGACATGGAACCTAATAAGCGACTTTAAATTTTAAACAGTTATACATCACTTTGTCCGATCAAAGATATCAAATATCAAAGAACACGTGTCAAACACCGCACAGCAAATACGCGTGATACTACAGCAGCACAAAAAATGATGCACGTACAAACTTTTATAAATCTCTTGCTAGTTATTTATTAGTAACTCTAAATATGTTTTAAGCCATAGAAAGAAACTAATCTACAATGCATAAAGAAGTATATAGATGAGATTTATAAACGTTCGTACCGGCATCATTTTTCTGCCACTGTATCACGCGTGATTGTTTGTTGTGTATGTGTTTTTTTGGTATATATAATATCTCTATCCTCGATCGACAAAGAAATGATGCAAGAACTATACGTAAATAAAACATGAAAAAACTATTGCATAAATGAAGAAAATAAAAAACTTTATAGTACATACCTTCCAATATTTTTATAATATTTGCTTCTACGTCAGATTTCAGCCCCCACGACCGAATAATATCTGCCATAACGTTTCTCACTTCACACTTGACGACACAATTTGATATAAACGATCAAACGATGTCTTCTTCTTGTGACGACACGTCTTCTTCTTATACGGCACGTCTTCTTGCAACGCGCACAGTATTGTGGACTCGGATGCCTAACACGAACGATAATACGACAAAAACGACAAAGGCGATCAAACGACAAAGGCAATCAAACGACAAAAGAGAAAAGACCCGCACTCACTATCCAGCGCGACTTATTCGGAAGCGCCAGCGCCATGTCCTTACGTGTTCGTGCAAGCTCAACTAGCGTACTCTAGTGTAGTGACACTTGCGCGGTGATCAAAATTCAAAATTCAAAATTGAATAAAATTCAAATTTAAACAACAATTTTATTTAGTTAAGAGAAACATATTAAGCAGTTGACTTTGTATAATAATGATATGATATTTAATCACGCTCTTTAGTTATTTATGAAGAAAAATAATTATTGTTTTTAACAAAATCATGTGTAGATTAACTGAATTTTTATTTAACTTAGAAATTTTACCAAAAAGTTTATTTATTTGATTTTTGATAATGTTTGATTCATCTATCAAATAATTTTTTTAAAGCTACAAAACTCTTCGTCATTTTGAAAAATTGAAATTGTCGAAATCTGTTAGATATTTTAACAAAAATTTTTTTTTCTATATCTAATTAAATTATTTGGTTGAAAATACATAATATTTATCCTCATGGTATCATTTAGTCAATTTGATACTTGAAATTAAAATAAATATATTATCTAAGTAACTAAATGGCACGTAAAAACAAATAAATGCTACTAATATTTCGAACAAAATAATTTAGTTGAATTCATTTAGTTCATTCTTCATTAAAAATTGTTAATGGTAATATGAGTAAACTATATCTTTTTTAGTGCAATTAAATAATTGTTGAATCAACCATTAAATTAACCAACTATACAAATTTAGTCCGTTCCACTATTTTTTTTTCTCAGTGCAAAAAAACATAAAATATGTATAAATTATATATTCTACACTAAAAATTTTTGTTTATTGAAATTTTAATGTATTTGCGCAAAATATGTACGTAATCATACGATACCAAATAAACTCGTAATATCAGAATAACTTTAATATTAATTTTTCAGAATAACTTTGTTTAGATGTAATTATATATATATATATATATATATATATATATATATATATATATATATATAAATATATATTTTATATATATATATATATATATATATATATATATATATATATATAAATATATATTTTATATATATATATATATATATATTGTTACGTCCGCGGGATCAATATTTATCCAACGCGACGCGACGTAACTAACACTCGCGGACCGCATTCGTAAATGAAATATACTATTAAATTAATAAGAGTAACTTTCATGATAAACACAAACACAAGAAACACAAATATCAGTATCACTAATATCAATATAAGACACGACCGATCAGCTTTACAGCTATCAAAGATCTCTCTCAAAATGTCCGTCGTTAGACAACCGTATCGCCCAGAGTTACGTCCCTGCTTGGCGTTCCCGCACCGCGTTATACGGCCATTCGTTGCGGCAAAAGAAGATCGTCTCCAGGATATTGGGAGATATCTTATATATAAGTATCGTTCGTCTGTCTGTATGACCGCGAATTGCTTCCACATTTGTGGACCAATTCCCACGAAATTGATACCAAAATGTTGCAAATTATTCTGGGATGGCTGCTATGTGGTTTTTTTAAATTTAAATGTATAATATTATTACGTCCAGGCCCGTGGAAAGGATGGGTCAGAGGAAGGGCGTAACAGGAACTGTTCCGATGTCAAAAGTCTTACCGACGAGTGACTCGGTCGAGCGAGCTGAAGGTTAGCAAAGCAGGTAAACGACGGGTGTCGTTATTACACTGTTTAGGCGAACGCTCGCTCGGTGGTCCCCTTTTGGTCAGAGAATCGAATCTCTTTTACACGGGACGGGATCAAGTGTGATCTTTCACGGATAGAGTGAGGGAGTTAAATAAATTTACCGATCACTTAATATTTAGGTTTACATTTATTCAATTAATTCCTAACGTTATACATATGATCTTATTGTTTTAGAATATTAATATCAGCCTTAAAATTATATGTATGAGTGTGCGTGCGTGCATGTGTGTGTGTGTGTGTGTGTGTGTGTGTGTGTGTGTGTGTGTGTGTGTGTGTGTGTGTGTGTGTGTGTGTGTGTGTGTGTGTGGATCGCGGGTGTTACATTGGTACGGAGGGCGTCAACCAGAAGAGAAGGGGAACGAGTGCGATTTTAAAGATTTTATTCTGGTTGGTATTTATTACAATAGTTTATTAGGAAATAATAAAAATTTACGAAAAGTGTGATGAGTGTTACGACGCGATTTAGAGTAGACTTATTACTTAGGCGGATTTAGTCGTGGTTCGGCTGCGGTTCCTGTACTTTGTTTGGCGGTGGTCGACGTTTCGCACTGACTAATTATTTAGGTTTTATGCAGAACTCTTGATATGCGAAGTAAATTGTTAGAATCAGCGAACGACCGAAATGAGTCAAAGTACAATTGAGCGAGACTTAACGGTGCTGAATTAACTAGTGAAAAAGAATGAATGTAGATGCCGAAATACCGAATGGATGGAATCGAGTGTGTGTAACACTGAATGGATCAAGAAAAATGTAATGTCCGTTAGTGCATGAATATTCCCTTTTTATATTGAATTTTGAGGGCGTGTTAACTTTTTTGAACGGGAATACTCTTGAGATTTCGACGTGTAAAAAGCTGTCGTTTGGTGAGATCCTTCTTCTTCTTATTTTTAATTATTACTGATTGGTGAGTCCTGTACGGTCTCTTAGAAATTTTGGAGATTCCTCGTTTGTTTATCTCTTAAGATTATACAGCTGTGTTGTTCGGTTTCATTATTCTAGGGGATTTCGATCCCTTCCGGCATTTATTTGGACATCGTGTTCAGTATGTTTAAACATTATTTGATAAGAACGGTTCTATTAATCGCGTGACCTTTTATGACTGATCGGACGATTATTGCTTCATTTTCGTGGGAGGGAAAAACGTGGAGCCGACCGGACGTAACATAAATATTGACGTATTTATCGCATAATTCAAACCATGTGTTGATTCTTCTCTCTTATAAAATAAATTTTCCGTAGGGATTGTAACTGCTTTTAAGAATTTTCTTTTAGTTTTTACATTGTTGAAATCCGTCAATTTAAAATATAGTTCGCATATTCGATTGGATTCAGTAGACATTCAATTTTTTCTGTTAGTTGTTTGAATCCAAGATTTTAGTAACGACTCTATATTTAATGGAAATCTATAACATTATTTCTCAAATATAGTATGAAAATACTAACATAAAAATGTATTTATATAAAATCTAGAACTTACTATAAAATCGTGTCATGTAGTTTTTTCCCTTACTACTTAAAGCAATTTGATATTGCACAACGAGTAGGCATTTTTAAGAATTTAATAATTATGTGCTTCAATGTATGATTATTCTTGCGCTCTCTCCAAAGATTAAACTATAACCACAGTATACCGTGCTATAACTTGAAAATATCATTGGCACTTTCTAATGCACATGCGTAAGTTGTACATAAGAGACACGTTTTTACATAAAAAGCAAAGGATGTTAGCAGTTTAGTGCACTATATAAAAGTTTGTGTGAGTTGCAGAGACATTGAAGACACTGCAACTCTAAATCTAAATACTGATCTCGTGCGCCGTACTCACGTTTAGTTATGTTATACACTCAATTTAAACACAAAAATATCATGTATACGTAGCATAATAATTTAAAATAAAATCCAGAGAAAGCCGAAATCGGGACTAATGGAGTCTTCTTCTTTTTGTTTGTATATCAAAAACTTCAAAATCAATTTGTTCATCGTTTTTATATTTTCTTCTTGCATTCGATCTTGTTTTCCAAATTATCGATACTTTTAAGCTATAATTAATTTTTTTTAAAACAATTAAATTTATTTGAACAATAATTTAATTACAAAATAATTTCACGTTAATATGTTGTTACATTTTCTTATATTATTTTATAATTTATTACTTACCTATTATTATTAATTTTTGGATAAAGTTATGGTAAGATAAAGTAACTGTTGTGTATCCAAAACCAAAATTAATTTCCATGCACTTTCCAGATGGTAAAAAATCCTCTTCTATGCCAATACGTTGATATTACAACACTCTCTTTTTTTTAAAGTCAGTTTTGAAACTGTATAGTTTCAGATAATAAAATTAATGCACATTAAAATATTATTATTATTTTCTTTTTGAATCGGGCGGAATATTATGTTGATAATATATTCAAATACATGTAATATAATATTTCGGTAACAATATGTATTACACTTATAGAGTGTGACAGAATGATAATCCGAACGTTGCCTTTGAGAGATTGGTCCTAAAATTAATTAGCATAGTAACTGGGCATCTTCATTCAACAGTCAAAAATATAACTCTTACGTATACAGAGCAAGCACTAGATTTTCTAGAATTTTTAAAAGATCTTTTTAAAAAAATGATAAAAATATTTAACCAAATATTAAAAACATATTATTTTAAAAACATATATGTTACGTCCAGGCCTAGAAAAAGATAGGCCATAACAATTATTTTATCGAGAATAGATATTTTAAAGGCGTATGGCTTGGGTCGAACAAACCGATAGGTCTGAAAAATACGTCAATGATCAGAAGGATCGTTTTATTACTATTTTGGAGATTTGGTTGTTGATCTCATTTTTGATAAAGGAACTTACTCCTTATTATCTAGGATGAAACCAAGTACTATTTTAGGTAAAGAGTTCTAGTTAAAATAAAAGAATTTCTAGTTAAATAGTAAAATTAATGAAAATTTTATTTATATTAAATATATACTAACTAAGTTATATGTTATATTAAGTAAAAATAAATTAAAATTTATAAATTAAAAAAATAGAAAAAATATTAAACCTAAATTTAAAAATATTGATTATATATAAAATATTAATTATAAATAAAATATTATTCTTTTGCTTCTACGAGCGAACATAATCGATCTTCATCAGACACTAGTCATACACTACGGGCGTCTATAATCGATCGTCACAAAGTTTTATTTTCTTACTGCGAGCGATTGATGTCTACCGATATGTACCTGCATCGGTAAGAATAGTGCATCCTTGTTTTAAAAATTTTTATGCAAAACACTATTATTAAAAAGTTATTGTTCAATATTACGTTACTATTATAATTACTGGAAATAATATCATGTATATCATGTTTATGAATACTTATTAGTATTATGTTCACAAATATTTATTTTAACGATATTTGTTGTAACGATGTAATCGTTACTAGATCGAGCCGAATATCTGTTTAAAAGATCGGTATATTGTCCGCGCTCCATAGTTAGTAAGTTCGCGCCTTTCACACTTTGTATATTGTCCGCGCTTTCCGTGCCTTGTATATTATCGTGCCTTCCACGTTTTGTATATTATACGCGCTCAGTAATTAGTAAGTTCGCGCTTTCTATGCCTTGTATATATTGTCTGCGCTTCATAGTTAGTAAGATAGATTAAATATTATAAAGAATACGATAATCTGGAGACAAAGCTGTGTTATCACCACCCAATCATCACAAAATTGAGTCATAATTTTGAATCTCTCATCAATGTCCGAATCCTGACACTAGTAAGTCGATCCGGAAGATCGGATGTGGTAAACCGTTACATGGTGCCCGAACAGAAACCATGTAAGGACCAGACTAATAGAGATTCTAGATCGGTGACTTATAAACGGATTAATTATATTCTCAAGACCGAAGTGATAGAAAAGTTAAAACACTATGGCATAAATAGTTGTGAAAAGCTCGAAGACTTATGAAAACGTCTGCGGCGTTTTGCAAGAAGCAATTCCACACTCTTTGCACATCGACAAATTCCGATCATTATGACCAAAGACACGGACGATAACACCTTGAAAATAATGGTGGCCTAACTCAGAGACCTCTTCTTCCGATTGATACACCAAGATAATCAATCAAACATGAAAATGGGGATACTCATTCGATGGACATGATGGTCTTTCTGGAGAAAGTCGAGGAAATATACTACGGGTTCTCTCCTCAATAGCTTGCTCCTAGGGCTCTCAGAATTCTTAAAACATGAACTCCTGCTATGATGTCGGAACTGCCACGGCAACTGAAAAGTCCTGGACGGACTTTGACCATGATTTCTGGACTCAATTCCTATCTCCAAGCAACAACCTATGGCTGAAAAGAAAATCGTCGCAAAGGCTTACGTGAACCCTTCAGCAAATTGGCGACTGACGATGATGTGACGAGCCGGCAATTATTCTGTGGTGATGGCCAGGTGGAGCACTCTATGAAAAGATGAAGCTTGAATGCCGACTTTACATCCAACGTGAGGACGTTGCCAGTGTCTGGCTGGGCGTTCTTAACACCCAGGAGGCCGAATACGAGAAGATCATCTGCCAGCGACAAGATCTACAAGCCGAAACAAGAAAAGCAGCTACGCCATTGTTGTGGCCATCACATACAACCAAGAAGAGGTGCTGGAAGTGCAAATAATGAAGACATACTTAGTAACACTGTCAATGGCTTCTGCGGAAGTTCTGCTCGCGATGCGACAAAGATGGAGTTCTTACCCGAAATTGCTATTTTCTGGCGAGAAATAAAACCCGGACCGATGATGCCGCGGTTATCTCCTCGTCCAAGTCAACATAAAATACAATCCGCCATTACATACAAGTCCGAATGCGGCGGCATCACCAATGGTTCTCCTCGATTCTATCTCCAAAGTTTCATTCCTGAGCCCAAATATGGCCTGACGCCTGACTATAAGAAACTACTGACCTACACCGACCACATCACAAATCCAAATGACCGGCGTAGACGAGGGTGCGCATTTTTTGACCTCTCCGTTATGGTACGAAGAAAAACCATCTAGCATCAGTTCATCAGTATATTAGCCAAGCTAGGGCTTACGCTTCTTCCACCGCTCTTAGACAAAGAAATTAATGCCGACCACTCAGGCCTATTACCGCACATACTACCACTGAAAAGAACTTCCTTGTACAGGAGTTGCCAAAATTCAAAGAAGACGCAGACCCACGCATCACACACAACATCGTATTCGTTTGAAACTCGGGGCGCCGATCAAACAGCGCTATCATCTGCGCAACCCGGTCATGCAGGCCATTATAAACTAGGAGATAGAAAGAATGCAAGTCGACGGCATTATCGAGCCCTTCTCCAATGCCTGGAGCTCGCCCACAGTAATTATCGGGAAAGAAGAAGAACAAACCGGTTCTGTATCGACTTTTGCAGATTCAATGACGCTTTTGAAAAAAAAAACTGTACTGGTTGTTACATATCGCGGCGACCTTGGAGCTATGCGGCACTCAATATCTAGCGACACTCAACTTGAAAAGTGGTTTTTGGCAGATACCCCTATTGCCAGAAAGCTGTCCCGCCATCACTTTTATTTTGTCTGGCCAGAGATTGTTCCAGGTAATGCTGTTTAGATTACACTTGACCCCGGCCACATTTCAACGGTTGCTGGACTCCATACTCATTCTCGAGTTCGAACCCTACACATCAGCCGCTATCAACAGAGCAGATGTCACAAATGCGCCAGTCTCCTGCGCACAAGTTGCTGTCAGCACGCCAGTCGCCACCGACATGCTAACTATCAATACGGACCTGTATAAGTCACTCTGAGTAACGCACAAATTGTAGAAATCCGTCGCGGCCCATGTCTCAAGACGGTACAAGATCTGGAAATCATTGTGATTGGATGGTGGATAATTCGGTTTGACAGACATGACCGCTCACGAACAAGCCATCGCTTGCCAACACTTCATAAAGAAGAGAAGAAATATAATTGTTACTAGATCGGGCCGAAACATCCATCCGACCTTTTGAAAAAAATCGACGTCCTTAGACGCCACCAAAAAATATTCTGCGAATATTCCTTACTCGTCCTACTACACACAAGAACGGCGCAAAACTGTCTAACGAACTACTTCTGACTCCTGCAATTCAAGATGACGAATGTTCTCGTCGATAGAGTTTTCTCAGTCTCTGGATCCTGTCTTATCATATTTCTGGGCAATGAGCAGTCTCGTTGATGCAATCGAATGTTTTTGATATCCAGTTCCCGCTTATAAAAAATAAGTCAGACTGGCCGTCCTCGGACGGACTATTGAAGAGCTGTTCATTTCCGGACGATCTCAAAACAGTTCGTTAACACAAACCGCCCTTCTCTGGACGAAAATGAAACAACTTGCTTACCTAGCCGCCCATCTTAAGAAGAAAGTGGAACAACTCGTCTATCTAACCGCCCGTCTCCGGCTAACTTATGACAGCGAACGATGCATTACTCCACCACGATAACGGCTGATTGCGACACCCTACGCCTTCTGCGCCTTATATATTGTCTCCGTAGTTAGTAAAATAGATTGGATATTATAAAGTCTATGATAATCTGGAAAGCTGTTATTCATTAAATATGGGTCATGAATTTGAGTCTCTCATCAACGTTCGAGCATAATAATGGGAGACACGATGCTGGACGACAATACCCGACAAGAGTGGTCCAACTCAAGGATCTTCTTCTTTTTCGATTGATACAACACGGTGATCAATCAGATATGAAAATGGGAGTGCTCACTTGACGAGAAAGACTGCTGGCCTTCCCGAAGAAAGTCGAGTAACTACGCCTACGGACTGTCCTTTCAGCAACTGCTCATAAAACTGTCAGAATTCTTAAGGCTCGAATTTATGCTATAGTATCAGAACTGCCGCGGCAACTGGTAAATTTAAACGGACTTTGATCGTGATTTCGGAATTCAGTTCCTACTTCGAAACTACAACCGACAGAAAAGAAAGAACTTATGCGAGCCCTTCAGCAAATTTGCAACTGAACTACTGACGATGACGCAGCGAGCTGGTGATTACTCCAGGTGACGATCAGGTGGCGTAGCTCTACAAAAGGGTAAACCTTGAATGCCGGCTTTACATCTGACGTTTCCACTGTCTGGTTAGGCGTTCTTAACGCCCAAGCGGCCGAATTCGAGAAGATCAGCTACCAGCGACAAAACCAACAGACCGAAGCAAGAAAAGCAGCTGCGTTTTCTGGCCATCATATACAACTGAGAAAAAGTGCTGCTGGAAGTATAAACAATGAGAACATACTCCGCGACACTGTTAACGGCTCTCGCGGAAGTTCGGCTCGTAGCGTGACGAAGATGGAGTATTCATCACCAGCAACACAATTTGCGACCACACCTACAACAGCACATTGGTGGGTTCTATTTGTTATTAAAACAGAAAAAAGAGGGAAGCCGCTAAGGTATTGGTTTGAAGTAGTGAAGAGTGAGAGGGATCACATATTGTGAAATACTAAAAGATAAAGTTCTTGACAGATTCGAAGAGAGCAGAGATATTTAAATACGAAGGAACTTCTTAAAATTCTGCAGAAGAAACCGGGAAATAATTTCTCGGAACGAGTAAGGGAAAAAGAACGTGCGAGAACTCACACCTTATACAGGTTTTAAGTATTAGGCAGATTCTAGTTACTGGATGATTTAAATTAATTGCCTAGAAAGAGATTCTAAAATTAGGGTCCACGATATCGTCCGGACCAAAACTGCGTTTGGTGGTTGTTTAAGCACTTAGCTCAAAGTCTAAGTTTTTTGTTCGTGATGGTTTCTACTAAGAAACCGGAAAAATTATAATGTGTAAGCAATAAAAGAAAAAAAACGCTAATTTTTTAACAGCATTACGGGCTGTTGTACAGTAGGTGAACTATGTCTTTTATTTGAGAACACCTAGAGGGCTGAGGGTCTCTACTAAACTTGTGTCTCAGATTGAAAATTGATAGTAGCATTAGCGAGCCGACTAATCTTACAAATATATATTATTCTGCGCATTATTCACTACTGTGTACTATTGTATGTTTGATGGAACTCTTTGCTATACACGCGATTTAGTTTATAGTCTCCATTAAATTATGGAAAAATCCGACGAATAAAAGATTTTGTTACATTTTCTCGCGACTCTTTCGTGTCTTTTCTATAGAATAATTTAAAAATTGTAAGGAAACTGGATTTATTTACGAATAGGAGAGCGTCTCCCAAAAATGGAATCAGCGGCGATATATGTATATAATTTATATTTTAATTAAGTTTGCGATGCGCACTTATTTAAAGACTTGTTAAAAACGAAGAGTTAACTTTTATTATTCTCTTAAGTCTTTGCTAATGCATGTGTGATGTCTCTGTGGCGACCGCGTTTCACATTTCTGACCATTCATATTTCTTCTGGATAGCTTTTCTTTTGTTTTATTGTTTTCCTAAAATTAAAAATAAATTAGTTCAAGGCTCTGAATATTAAATACTATAAAATAAAAATAAAAGGCAATCTAGAACCGACGCAGATGTAAGGCGTGAGGTTTATGATTTCACCAAATGTAGTCCATGGTTTATTAACTTCATCATTTTGGACTCCTTCCAGTGGCTCGGAAAGTATCGGATATGGAGATGATCGAAAGTGAAAGGGGTATGAAGGAATATGAAAGAGAAAGAAAATCTATGTCGGGATAGTGGTATGTCGACGGATAATAAGTTTTCAAGGGAGTGAAGCAGCGCAAGTACTGAGGGAGGAAGGTGGGCAGTCGGAACTAATGCTACTAAGAGAGAGCGAAAGCGCTTCGTTCGATCGACGATTCCGGTTAACTCGAGAGAAACGGCAGGTCGGAGTGACTTTAGGTCCTTATAAAAAAAACAAAATTTGAATATATCGGTTCGGGAAAAAGCAACAACGACAGAAAAAAAAGAGGAAAATAGACTTTACCTGCGAGTTTAGTTGTGGTTCGGTTGCGGCCTCTGTACCTTGTTCGGCGGCTGGTCGGTCGACGTTTCACACTAACTCTAATTATTTAGTATTTATCGTATCGTAACTGCTGAGCCCTTGAAATGCAAAATGACCGAATGCTTGAATCAATGAGTGACCGAATTAAATCAAAGTATAAAATAAACGTTGAATAAAAGCGCGAATAGTTATTTGATGAACGAAGATAAATGCTGAATTAACGAATGAAAAATGAGTAAATGAATACTGCCTTTTTATATTGAATTTTGAGAACGTGTTAAAACTTTTAGGTGGCAGTACTCTTGAGATTTTGACGTAAAACTGTCGTTTGGCGAGATCCTTTTCTGCCTTATTTTTGCTGATTGGTGAGCCTGATACGGCCTTCTAGAAAATTTGAAAATTCCTATCTCGAATCATTTGTCTCTTAAGATTATGCAGCTATGTTTGTTGTTCAGTTTCATTTATCTACAGAATTTCGTTATCGATCCTTTCCGGAGATTTGTTTGGACATCATATTCAATATGTTTAAAACATTATTTGTTGAGAACGGTTCTATATGTCGCGCGACCTTTTTATGATTGATGGCAGGGTTTTGATTGGCTGAGGGGCGTGGCTGTCTGGAAAAGAAAGTGTTCTAATTAGTTGAGGGGGGTGGTTGTCTGGAGAGGGAAGTGTTCTGATTAGTCCGCTTCATGGTGCCCATGCGCCGGATTGGCCCGCTCCGTAGTGCCCACCGAGAGTGAGGAGTCAAAAAATGGCTGCTGCAAAAAAATGGCCATTGCGAAAAAATGGCGTCTGAATGCGGCGGTGTTGTATAATTATATAAAGCATAATTCTTTGGAGAGGGAAGTGTTCTGACTGGTCCGCTCCATAGTTCCCATGCAGCGGATTGGCCTGCTCCATAGTGCCCACCAGAAGTGGAGGTCAAAAAAAAGGATAAGCGTCATAAATGAAAAAACGGCTGCTACGAAAAACCGGCGTCTAGATGAGGTGTTGTTGTATAATTATGTTAAACATCTTTCCCAGAGACAAAAAGAGATAATAAAAAACAGTCGGGCAAGGATTTGGCTACCTGCTGAGCGATACTATTGAAACTTTTTGGTTAGAATAACGGGTCATGGAACCTGACGTTCGTTTACGAAGTGATAATAAAAAAAGATAATAATAAAAAAAGAGATAATAATAAAACGAGTTGGACATGTCTGACCGTTTGCGGAGCGCCATCCTGACGATAATGACAATAAAAGCAGATATGTAAAATTTCGTGCGACTGATGCTGTAAAAGCAAAAAAGGATAATAAACAGAAACGGAGGTGATTTAAGGTAAAATCAATAAAAGTAATGAGATTACTTACACATATAGAACGGAAAAGATATTTTACAAAATTTATTACATATAATTTTTACATAATTATTTTACACTTTTATTTCTAATGTTATTTGTTATTACTAAGTTTTTACATTTTTATATTTTAACCTTAATAAATTTTACAAATTTTTATCTAACACAATTATCTAATATATAAAAAACTTAGGTGTTTTGCAATAAAATTACGGCTAACATAGCGGAAAATGTGCGAATTTGTTTATTATAATAAAAGAAATAAGAAGAAAACAGAGAATAAGACGCTACGCCGTATATCTACACGGTAGTGAAAACCGACTATTGACAAATTTTGGCTTTACCAATACCGGAGCGCATTCCTTTGTCTCGCGTCGCGTTATGATCTCGTGAAACGCAGTTCGACGAATTGCGCTAAAATTTAATTTTATCGAGTTCTTTAGCGGCGTCGTCGTTCTCGCATTCGCTCGGCCATCCGGTTGCCTCTTGTTTAAGTTGCAAAAATGAATTAATATATTCGGTGAACAATCCGCCCTGTCGAGTCGCGTGATTAAATTGGCTAACGTTGTATTGCCAAATTTCGCTTACTGATGTAACGAAATAACCTTTTTCAACGACCTTGCGTAATTCGCAGGACACCTACGTGCAGATAAATTCGCGCTCGCTAGATCGTGCGTACAGACCGTCTGTGAAAATGTTTCGCAGCAACTACGACATAACGCGAATAACAATTTTCCGCGAACACGATAGGGAAGAACCGGATGAAAGAGGTCGCGGGGAGGAAGTACCGTGCAACGAATGAAACCTTCGAGTGAGTCAAAATTATAACAGGGCCCCATTCCGATTAAAGCAGAACATTCTGCACCGACATAAATATCCGGATGACCGATTGGAAAACCACCTGTTTTTAATACGTAGGGATATAGAGAACATACGCCCACGTAACGTATTTTCTCCCTGCCTGTAACTTCATATCGCATTACGATATTTCCTGTATGCCCGCCGAAAAATGCATCGTGAGCGAACGGAGGGGTTTCCATTAGGGGCTGGTTAACGAGATATTCGAGCATCTCGCGATTATCTCCCATTTCATTTTCAAAGTCACACTCCCACTTTTCTGTTACTAAGTATTTCCGTTGACGAAGCCGCCATGACGTCGCGAGAGTTTACTCGTAACGCAATTCAATCGTATCTCTGCGATTCGTTGCCGACGAAAGCGTTTTATCGCAATTTAATGGAAAACAATAGGGCACCCATGCCAAAAACATCCGTGAAATTGTAATACACGGCGTTCTTTCGTTCCTTCAATAGTCGTAGCCTCGAAGTATCCATCGATGAGCGTCATCCGTACGATATTCACACACCCGCCCCGCATGATTTATCGGATGGCCAAGTTCACGTTCCATCCATACCAACCATTGCAGAGCTTTACGCGAATAATTACACGTTTTCCTGCACTCGCCTGGAGGAATAATACCAATTTCCTTCTCGGGTAAAAAGTTTTTACGGAAAACGGCCATGCACGTCGAGACAATGTTGTGTATTCCTCGAACGGACATACGTTACCATGGTTTATAAAAATTTTTCTTAAAGCTATGCACACTCGTCGAAGAATGTCAACGTCGGTACAACAATAACAAACGATCTCGTGTTGAAAATCAAATATGGTGTTTTTTCGCGTCATTTCCGAATGCGTTCGCGCATCTTTTGATTTCATATTTTCAGGATAATAATAATGTACGGCAAGTAACAGTCCGACTTATGTTAGATTTTCGACAGTGTTAAACAAATGCGGAAAAATACCTTCATCCGATGTATCCTCCAGACCGAAAGCCTTTGGCAATTCCGATAAACGCATTGGCATATAATTAATACTGTCGATGAATTTTGTACGTCCTACCGTTAATACTATTTCGTGGCGTTTAAAACTACTTTTGGCTCTAACGGACTTTGATGTTCCACTAAATACTGTAAAATAAATTGCACGTCGAACGCTTTGCATTATGTGCTATGCAAATGATTTGTTTAAAATGAACTGTTACGTCCAGGCCTGTGGAAAGGATGGGTCAGAGGAAGGGCGTAACAGGAACTGTTACATATAATTCTTTTATATTATTCTTCTAATAGCGGCCTTAGATTTTAATGTGTGTGTATGTGTCACGTTTTTGGAAAACACGGTGATATCGATATTTTATTCGAAAGTGGAGGGGGAATTTTTACCCGAGTATTACACTACCAGGTATAAATCGCGCATAAAGAAACTAGCCGGAAAAATCGACGATGACTTGACGCGACGCGTCGATTTCTATCACATTATCGAACTCTGCGTAAACAATACAGTTAACGGTCTCGGCGAGAACTCTCTCAAATCATATTTTCTAATCGCAAACTTCCATGTTTCACAAGATTCCAATGGCTGGTACAATTAGCAGACAAATCGGGCGTGAGGTAATACGTGGCAAATCCAAAGCAAATAACGTATATCCCTTAAAATAATCGTCTCTGCTTATAAGCAGAATTTCCTTCGTTCAAAAGATGGATGCCCGTTCCCGAAAAAAGCGTTTGATAAGCTTCGACGTAAAGCGGTTCTTCAGCCGAGAAAACCGGCTGTAACAGTCTACTGAGATTTTGCATATCATCGATGCAAATCGAGAAGAAATTTATACCCCAATTTTTAAAATTAAACGGATTTAATTTTCTATTGCCATTAAATGCTTTATTATTGACGAAGCCGACTATTATTCGTTTCGGTAGTTGGCCTAATATTGCATTAGCTATTGATTCCGCCATTACCTCGCTATGAATCGTAAAAGTTTTAACCTCGACTCTCGTAAGTGGATACTTGGCAGTAACTTTACTCAACATTCTAGCGAGTAACACCCCGGCGCTTATTTTCGCTCTTCTTACAAGTAAGCTGGCATCCAATATATGCATTTTCGATAAACTGTTACTTTCCATGAGACAAAATGAATTTTTCGAGCGTACGAGTTGTAAGCGTACTTCTACTCTGTTAATTAAAAATTTGTCTTGATTGAAAACGTCGCAATGAAAATGTCCTATAAGATCTAGCGCTCGTTCTTCGTGAATGTATCGAGCTAGTCTCATGAGAGCGACGTTGCCTTTTGATTCCATTAGATCGTTCATGTGTCCGGATGTATCCGCCTCCCACAGACTCGAAGTAGTTTTTGCGGGTGAAGAGTAATTTAACAACGCCTCGATGTACGCGCGGTACGCGTAAGCGTTGTTGAGAGACGACACGAGTTTATGATTGAAATACACGTCGATCTGATTGTAGATGGAGTGGAATAAATGATTTACGGGCCCTACTTTGACCTCTGTGGTGACGGTATCTCCCGTTCGTGGCGCGAGATCGTCGGAAGTTCCAACGCGCATTCGAAGACTCAGCATGGTATGCGTGAGATCTAAATATTCTTCTTCATGACCTGGGATGACGAATTCTATCGGCGAGTCGTCCGAGAGCGAGCTGACGGGTTTGTAATAGATCCATTGTGAACTTTCGATGCTAGTCTGTGTGGGCAGTAAAGAAAAAAGATCGAGTTCGCTTTTTAAACACTCGCTCGAATGCATATGAAGAAAAGACATGATTATTTACCGTAAATTTTTTATCAATGTCTTTTACCGATATTTTCGTTGTCTACTGTGTTTAGCGTGGTATCGTTTAAGAAAATATGTCGGATACGGTGCGCTTTCTAGCAATTTTACGACGTTTCATGGACAAGTTAAGTCTTTTCATCGATTTACGATCTTTCTTTCTTCCCTTGCTTTTTAATGTTTTATTCCTCGCTTTGGTTTTTTTCGGTAATCTTTTCTTATTTGGTCGTCGACGTTTACGTGACGACATTATCACGGATTTAACGATATGCGCGTTAAGCCCTACGAAAAGAAACTGAGCTGTGTGCATTTTCGCATCTGCCTTATATCCCGAGCCTTTCATCAGACTACTTATTTTTTCTTTAGCTTTTCTCTTGAGATTGTCGCGCGATTCTTTAAAACGATTTTCGGCCGACACCTTTAGCGGAATATTATTTTCAACATCGCCGATTATATTAACGCCGGCTTGTAAAGTTTCTTTCCCTACTGCACGTGCGTCTCTACTTAGATAAGGTAGTATACGTCTAAATAATCCTCCTAGAAAACTACCAATTCCATGACTGCGTTGATAAGGTGCGCCGACGAAAACTCTCGGAATTCCATCACCTCTGCCGCTTTGTAAATACTCGTAGTAATCTGTCATGTTGCATTTGAGAACTTAATTTTTATCTTTTTCCCAACGACGTTCAGAATGCTATCGGGTTCGCCTAAAGTGTAATGTCACAGTCGATGTTCCGGATTCGAATGGTATTTTTTTTCCGAGCTGATCTCTTATATCAATTTCAATCCTACTGAAGGATCCTACTGCAGGCTGCATTTTGATACTATGACGTGTATGATTATAAGCGTGAACGATATCTTGCAAAACATTTATGTAACGTCATGTATTTTTATGCGTAAAATAACGCTACATATATTCCTTGAGTATTCTATTAAAATGCTCCACTATAGCTGCTTTAATATCGGGATTGCAAGTTACGCGTAAATAAATGTCTTTTTCTTTTAAGAATTTTTATACAGGACGCGCAATAAATTCTTTACCTTTGTCGGTCTGTAGGTAAACGGGTATACGACCATTGTTTCTCGAGAATATACGCTCAAAAGCTTGTATTACACAGTTACTTGTTTTGTCACGTAAAGGTTCAACGCATATAAATTTACTAAGCACATCGATTACTACAAGTAAATAGGAATAACTGTTTCATTGTAGCTCTTGAGATTATGGAGATTAATCAAATCTTTCCACAAATCATCGATATTTGTCACGTTATAATGTAAACGCGAAAATTTTCGTCGTATCGGTCGATGCAACGTGTACGCGTCTTGCGATTTAAGCCAGTCGAGAACATCATTGCGACTAAAATTCGGTTTAACGGAGTTTCCGACGATGATGCGCTGGATGCTATTTCCGGTTGATGTTGATGTTGCATACGCTGCATTCTCTCGAGATTTTCCATAGAAATTAAAACCATTTTTTTAGCTCTTTCCATTATTCAAATATCGTATTCGTTAATGCTTTACTTTTTTATTCGGAAAAAACAGATATAAAAAGTTGTATAATTTTTTCATTTCCCAATAATCTGTGATAATATAACCTCGAATAAAGGAGCAATAAGATAGGATAAGAATCCTTCCCGTTGTAGTAGCAGTAGCTTTCTTCTGCCTCTCCAATTACCTCGTTTTGTCGCGACGCGTCGTAAAATGATTTTACGACGCTTGGCTAAACGCTTATTTTCGTTACTTCCAAGCGGTACGTTTCCTTTGAGCGTATTATAAGCACACTCTTGTATGCACTTTATTAGTTTATTATCTGCAGTGCGTAAGAAAGATGCTCTTTGATTTTTTTTAGACAGCATAAAGTTTTCAAAAGACATGCGTTTTGCTCGCCGATTGATCGCCTAACAATTTTTATTACTCCGTCCGACAAATTCCACGACGTCGGTGACGAAGGATATTTATTCTCTTTTACCATTACGATGTAATAGTGCGACTGACAAGACGCGTATATAACCACCTTCTTTTTATATACCCCCTCTTCTATTGCTCGATCTACGAGGTAGGCGTAATGCAGTGAATCGTCGGGAAAGATGTACGTCCGAAATCGATATTCATCTGGAGTCGATTGTTTCAAATCAAGCAATAAATACCCATGTGGTCTTGAGGTTGCGTCGTAGTATGGTTCTTCCATAAACTTTGGGTCGTCGGGATATACTTGTGCTAAATGACAAATTTGTGCACGATCACGTGGGATTTTTGAAAACTACTATATAATTTGCGTTGAGAGATATGTCGCGCTGTCCACGCCCCTGATGGAACAGATTTTGTGAGATAAGAATAACGCTGAGATTCTTATGATGGCTTCCTTTTGTAAACAGATCCACGATAGCGTCGCACAATGATGATTCTCTCATAAGATCGTCGATTATTACCAATTTTGAAGAAAGCGGATCGTTGGAATAATCTTCCGGGCGCGGCAATCCCTCTAGATTATATTTTTTTTCGCGTTTTTCAAAGTATTATTACCGCTGAAGTATCCGCTTCTTCGTGCGCTTTTCTCTTCTTTTTCTCTTTCACTCGCAGCGTGTTGTAAGCGCTGATACGCATCTTGCCACTCGGCGAAATAAAATAAAATTCTCTCGAATCGTACATCAGACATGATTGATAAATTTCGAAGGAAAGTTTCCACGAAAACCGTTTTTCCGCATCCCGTAGGACCGCAGACGATCGACGTCCAAGAATGTTTCCATCATACATCCATTTTGCAAAATGAGCGATTGTACACACAAATTCATAAATGAAATAAGTTCAGCGTCACCTTACAAATAATAACAAGTTTGTTAAAAATGCGCATGCGCGATAAATTTTTAATGTTAAACATTGGAATGCAGAGAAATAAGCTTATCCTCCCTTCGGGGCCCTCCACCCGCGGCGGTCGCATGCTTGCGCTAGCGAATATCTTGGCGTACCTTGCAAGCGATGATGAGTGTAACAGCGCGATGATAAGCTGTATCTTTAGAAAAAATGCTCTCACCTGTATATGTATGCTCACGGTAACAAGTGATTGAGCGTACGCACTATTTTTAAAAAATTTATTGCTTTACTAAATAAAAAATAAAAAGCTAAATTAATAAAACTATAAAATATAAAAAGTTGGAGGGAAATAGGAGCAATATTTTTATTAAAAATGAATTTTTTATTTTTATATTTGCATTTACATAGCATTTTTTCTTATTAGCTATATTTGCATTTTTCAACTAAACTAAGATTTACATTTTATTATTATAAAAAAAATTACAACTATATTTAAAACTAAAATTTTATTTTACAAAACTTTGCATCTTGACAATATTTATATTTTACGCAGGGAGGCGGAAAACGTGCGCAATTCTATATTTTTTACTCGCAAAGTTAGAGGAGTGAACAGGAAAGCATGCTAATATTTATCTAGTTTCTGTTAAGTACCCGTACAGTAGAAAATATCGTTTTGTTTTCATAAATCTTCGTTTTATAAGCGTTTTGTTAATAGCACCGGCGTACATCTTTTTGTTTCATCACGTGTAATTATTTCATGAAACACTGTGCGTCGAATAGCTTTAAACCGAAGATTTATCCTTATTCCATTATCGATTCAGGGGTTGTTCCTTCTACTTGTTCCTCTGCCTGTTCCTCTCTTTCTCTTTGTAGTAATAGTTCTCTAATGCTAATAAAATTAACTAAGCGCGAGTTTTCAAAGTTCAGAGTTATACTCTTTACTTTACAAACTTCACGCGTCAGGTCATCGGGTATACGAAACACAACGCGTAAAATTTCGGTCCACGGGATACGAACGACTCTATGTAGCTATCCTCACCGTAGCTCACGAGTTCATCCGTCATATCGCCTAAAAAATTACCCGTACGTGGTTCGTATTCCTGAGGATCACCGGTACTCACGTATATACATAAATTGGTATCATAATACAAAACGCGGCTTTCTAATTTTTCTAAATATCCGTATAATTTTAATTTGCTTGTGCCGTTGTGTAAACTGCTATAACTACATTAGTAAGAGGCGATAGTACGATTGCCTCTTGTTGCATTCGTGACGAGACGTATTACCTCGTCGTTTATGGGTAATATATCGGTTATTTCGTGTTGCGGGCTAGTGAGTAAACTCATTAATTTCTGCTGCGTTTTAACGATGACAGTATGTGGTAAGTTTTTGCGTTGGCCAAATTTTCCCCAAAAAAAATTTAACGCTAGTAGTAGTGTTATAGTGGGGATTCTAAGCCATGGGGCGCCGAGGGGGGTGCGGGGGCAGGGGTATCTAGGAGGCGCGAGGGGTTTGGTGTTACAGAAAAGGGGGTGGGGTGGGGGGAAGGGTCCTACACACGTTCGAAAGTAGATGTTTATCTTTGCGGTTGATTTTATAGCCGGGGGCATTTTAGAAGTCATAAAACTGTTTTTTTCTAATTTTATGATCATTTTATGGTCATTATATCATTAGGATTTTAAGCGCCGACGTTCGGCAGCTTTGTACCCTTGCGGAAAATCTCCCATAAAACTGGAGCAAAATATCTTCCATAATTTTTAGGGAAAGAACTGCAACTGCAAGGTGTTTATCTTTGTAGTTGATTTATAGCCGGGGGACATTTTAGAAACCATAAAAGTGTTTTTTTCTTTTTTTCTAATTTTTTATGATCATTTTATGACCATTAGAATATTATGGAAAAAGAGATTTTAAGCGCCGGCGTTCGGCAGCTTTGTACCCTCGCGGAAAATCTCCCTAAAAACTGGAGCGAAACATCTTCCATAATTTTTAAGGAAAGAACTGCAACTGCAAGGTGTTTATCTTTGTGGTTGATTTATAGCCGGGGGACATTTTAGAAGCCATAAAAGTCGTGGGAAAATAATAGAAATTTTTGGCCGACGTTGCGACGAACATGTCGGAACATTTTTATAGATGCAAAAGCGATGACGACGGTAGGATGTGTTAAGACGGTATTAGGCGAAATATAAGAAGAATGCGAGTGTCAAACATAGTACGATTTGAAAGGGCATAGAGGAAGCTGTGGAAAAAAAAAATTTGAGTGGTTACTGTCAGGTATTAGAATTGTTAGTGACACAATAGTGAATAAATGGAAAATATTGATTTCGAAGCGATAATAGACGAGTCGTCAGACGAAGAGCATGCGTTGTCGGACGATAGTAATTATATTAATGATTGCAGTAATACCGATTTTGACGACAACGTAGTAGAAAATGAACAACTCCGTGCGCAAAATCAACGTAAGATTTGCGCCATACACTTTTATTATTCAACAGGTGGTGATCTAGCTCTCTGTGCTTCGTGTATGGACATCTTTCGAGGTGACATCGGATTAATATACGAAATACGGAGACATAAAGTTACATCGCCCGATGAGGTGGATATGCGATGGTGCAGTAGCTGTCAAATTTTATTACATATAATAATGTCGCGTAATATGTGTTATGTTTGCACACAAAAATAAAGAGAAAAAATGGAAAACGTGCAGCAGAAAGAACGCGACTTGTTGGAGCGTTCCCACCAAGTCACCACATTGGATGAATATTTTGGATGGTTGCAGCATTGCGAGGAGTTTATCGAAGAGCTTGAAGAACGCAGCCGTGTCAAGCGTCCGCGACTCTCAATCGGAAATAGACAATCTTTAGTGACAAGAATTGCGCGACTCAAGGGTGCAAAAACTCGATTGCAGAGACAGTTTATACCCAGTGGTGGTGATTATAGTAGTGAAAATAACGCGGAGAGACTCATATGGCGAGAGATTGATACGGCGTTTGAGAGCCGCACCTTGACTGGTGCGGTTATAAATTATAATCACATCGAACCTCGTCAATTTTTGGAAGATGCGAGTGACATTGTGCTCGAGCACGTGCGAGACGTTATGCAAAAACATAATAGTGTGAAAGTGAATACAGTGTTTAACGGCGAGTTTGTGACGGACGATAAGCATGCCAATAAATCAATCAATACGAGAAACTGTGAACTCTTATATACATCCGATTTACGCAAGTGGTATGAGCGGCGAGTCGTCGAGCCAATCCTTGCATCACTCGAAGAATTTCAGGAACGCCATAGCGGATGGGCATTATCGCGTATACTAAATTTGACTGTAAATATAAATAAATATAATCCTATGCGCGCCGGATGTTACGTGCAATTATCGCGAAAGATAATAATGAAACGAGCATTGGTTAATGTGCAATCTAAAGACAATGCATGTTTTGCTTTTTTATCATTGCTATTTTATAAAGTTATCACACGATATCGAACGTGAATTCCTCGAATAATAAATTTTACTTTGGCAAAGACGATGCGGAAATTACGATTCCCGAGGGATCGTACGAGCTGCAAGCGATACATGAATTTTTGAAACATACAATTTTACGAAAACGTTCGCAACACACAGTTCGTAATGGTGATAAAAAACACACTGACGACGACGATAACTTTGAGGCTGGAGAATGGCCTATAGTGCTCCGCGCTAATTACAATACGATGAGGAGCGAGATCAAATGCGCCTACAGATTAAATTTTAGCAAGCCTAACAATATTGGATCGCTGCTAGGATTCTCGAACCGTATACTGCAGCCGCGAAAATGGTACGAGTCGGACGTGCCGATTAACATTATCAACGTGAACATTATCCGCGTCGAATGTAATGTGACCGCAGGTGCGTACAACAACGGCAAACTCGTTCATACGATACACGAATTTTCACCGAAGGTACCACCAGGATATAAGATATCGGAAACACCGGCGCACATCATTTACCTAACGATCATCGTGCGGTGCATTACGGATTTAACGTTACGCGTTGTCGACCAGGAAGGACGATTACTCGATTTTCGAGGAGAAGAGATCACCATTAGATTGCATGTACGGCGGCGGTAAAATTAGCGTGTGATGCTCGTGTTGAACGGATCGAAAGACGTGAGAGACAATACAATCTTTATGACGTCAGCGACAATAACATCGACATTTGCTAATATCCAATCATCCGGCACTAAGAAAAAGAAATTGAACGTATCAAACGTTGCGTTTTTACAATCTTTGGGATTCGTGGTGCGAAACATTTAAACGATGACTGACATTCTCGACATCGCGGATGAGCCAATCTTTGACGATCGCATCGTCAAGATTGAGACTCACTCCTATAACCCATTCGCCAACACAACGTTCGGCCACAGTGATGAGATAAGAATACCCATACAACAACAGGATCTGTATACATTGCCGTACGAGAGTTTCTTATACATCGAAGGAGAATTAAAGATAAAGAAGCCAGCTGGAGGATTCAATGTGGTACTGCAAAATAATTGCGTTGCATTCATGTTTGACGAGATTCAATATGAACTCGATGGTGTGGAGATTGATCGAAATAAAAACGTGGGAATAACAAGTATGCTCAAAAACTATGTAACAATATCATCCGATAGAAGCGTGATTATGAGAAATGCTGGCTGGAGTGAGCCAACTATTGTGGATGGACACTTTAATTTTTGCGTACCGCTCTACATGTTATTGGGATTTTGCGAGGATTACAGACGCATAGTAATTAACGCTCGTCACGAATTGATCTTAATACGATCGCGCAATGACAACAATTGTCTGCTTGGAGCTTCGACGCTGGAGCCTGTGATCAACATATTTAAGATACAATGGCGAATGCCACATGTGTTGTTGAGTGAAATTAAAAAGCTGTCTATGCTGCGCGCTCTGGAAAGCGGACGCTACCTCAGCATAGGTTTTCGCTCGTGGGATCTGTACGAGTTTCCGCTGTTGCAGCGTACAAACATTCGTGGGCCATTAAGACCGCGACTCAGCTGGAGAAACCACGATACGTTATCTTTGCTCTGCAGACAGGCCGGAAGAATGTTATGTCCGAGGATGCGAGTAAATTCGACGACTGTAAATTAACAAACGTGAAACTCTATCTGAACTCGGAATGTTATCCGTACGATGACATGAATCTGGATTTCGATAAAAACAGATGGTCGATTCTGTACGACACGTACGCGCGTTTCTGCAAAAACTATTACGGATACGAGTACCTCGAACAGTGAGTCTCACCGTCTCACTGTTTCTACAGTACAGTCCGTTTGTGATCATCGATTGTTCTCGACAAAACGAATCGGTCAAGAGTGCAACCGTGGATGTGCGATTGGAATTTGAGTGTAAGGAGAATGTGGCTAATAATACGACTGCGTACTGTCTCATCATACACGATCGCGTAATCCAGTACAACCCGTTGACCAACGTTGTGCGCAAAATTACCTAAGTATTTGCGACAATAATTTAGAGAGAGGGAAAGCTGGATATAAATCCGAGTGTTACGAGATGGTTGTCATTCTTCTTAACTGACGAAAAGAGATCTCATCATATCTGTACCAACGTTTGTCGATCTGCAAGGATTTGTCGTTTCGAATAAATTCATCGCAAAGGAGGTGGCGGTGCTGAGAAGAGGAACTGTTCTCGTACACTACATTTTTCGGAGTCCTATACCATGGCATCTCCTTACAAAATCCGAAAAGTGTCAAGCTTCATGGTTGATGGCGAATCATCATGGACTACAATGGGAGGATGGAATCGTTGCGTACAGCATGGCGAAACGATTGATTACAACAGCTGTAGTTGAAGAAGAAGATGATAAAATGCAGTGTATCGTATACGTTAAAGGATGCCAGAAACGAGAATGGCTTGCTAATATGCTCGGCGACGATGCGAGAGAAAATTTAATCATTGAGACCTTGGATGTTGATTACGACGATATCGAATCTCTAAATAATCTAGATGTTAATAATACTATACGATGTGAAAAACATGTTAAGAATTGCGCATTACAAAATGTATTCAAAATATTTAACTGGTGGTCGCAACGCCAGAAAGAATTGCAAGATTTGGAAAAATAAAATATTTAAACACTAATATGTTTTATTTCTTATTCCCCCTCCTCATTCCCTCCCTCCCTCCCTCCCTCACGAGTCATTTAAGAATTCTTTTTATCCGAGTATCGTCTCTCCCTTCTAAAAATTTCAGAGCACTAAAGTATTCTAGAATCTCCCACCACATTTACCACTAATCTCCCCCCACTACTTTGAAAAAACGGGATGTCACGTATATTTGATTCTTCATACGGTCAGTGTTGCGTTAACCGTTCGTGAAAGTGGTCCACTTTTGAAATCTGGAAATATGTACTATGTCGAAAGAAGCAGTGGCGGCCCCAGCAGAAGCGTGAATAATTACGTACCGAATCGTTATGAAACTCCATCGTTTGAGAACAAATGTGACAAGTTTTTGTTTAACTTCTTTCTATTTTTTCACAAATTGTTTTTAAACTAATTTTTTTATTTTATTTTTCTACAGCATTTCGTTGAAGCGTCGTGCGATTCGTATACTAAGTAGACGATACGCATTGACAACCACGGAATTCAAATTCCTTGAAATTGGTATCAACGTGAGTACACCGAGTTACGTGGAAATTGTCATAGGAGATCATCAAGGAAAGGAACTGGTATTATCTCTCGAAACGTGGAAGGGACTCTACGAGCAACGTCGCAATATTCACGATTTACTGCGAAAGGACTCTAAAGATACCTATAATTTTATAAGCGTTGGACCGCTAACAGTGCGAGTTCATACGATTAACGATACTAAACTTATAAGTCTCGAATCTTTAAACGTACGCATGATGATGATTGAACCGACGTTACACCGTATGTTTGATCTCGATCAATGCATCGATGTAACCTTTGATCGATTGGTTAGAATCACCGAGACAGTCGATACTAAGTTTACACAATTCTCCAATATCGCGTCCACTATAACGGATAATAAAAAAGTGTCAAATGTAATATGCGCCAGCGACGCCTTCAATAAACATCAACTCGTCGATTGCGAACTGGTAGCTTTAGTTTTTAGTCACAATAGGTAATAAAAAAAAAAATATATATATATAAAAGAGAAGAATAAAGTTTTTTTAAATTTAAATCATGATATAATTTACTCGCACGCATTTCCCATCCGTGCTTCCTCCCACCCGTAAACAGTCCCAGTTCTCATATGTAGCTCGTTGCGGGGAATGACGTCATGCTGGGAAGGGAGATGCGAAGCTAGGGACCGCGAGAGAGTAAGCGCTAGGAAAGAAAGAAATAGCGCGAGGCGAAGGAGAGCGAGAGAGTAAGCGCTAGGAAAGAAATAGCGCGAGGCGAAGGAGAGCGAGAACGCAAATAGTAATTTTTTTTTCTTTTTTTCTTTTTTTTTATAAATTTTTTCTCTTTATTATTTTTTTTCTTTTTATTATTTTTTCTTTTTATTATTTTTTCCTTTTTATTATTTTTTTCTTTTTTTCTTTTTATATTTTTTTTTTATATTAAATATTAAGTTATTATATCTAATTATATCTAGTATATGAAGGAAAAAGGATGGGATAGATGAAGGAAGCGCAAGCAAGCAATTATATGTGTTTAACATAATTTTTTTTATTTAAAAAAGTGTGTGTTTATTTACAAAAATCTGTGTGTGTGTGTGTGTGCGTGCGTGCGTGCGTGCGTGCGTGCGTGCGTGCGTGCGTGCGTGCGTGCGTGCGTGCGTGCGTGCGTGCGTGCGTGCGTGCGTGCGTGCGTGCGTGCGTGCGTGCGTGCGTGCGTGCGTGCGTGCGTGCGTGCGTGCGTGCGTGTGTGTGTGTGTGAATTTAAAAATGAAAAGAAAAAGATATAAAAAAAAAAATATATAAAAGATTGCACGCCGATGGTCGAGCGGTACGGCACGACGACGACTGCTGCTGCGAGGCACTGGAGGGGATGACCGGGCGGTGGTAGTGGCGTCCAGGTAGGGCTCCTGCATAACAGAAAAAAAAAAAATTTATTAATATTTTCATAATTTGAAAAAGAATCTTACACATCAAGAATTACTTACAATTACTGATCAGAATCAGTATCAGAATCTGGATCATTGTCGATGACATGTTGTAGATACAACATGTTATCGATATCTTGATGGATTTCCCGATGGATTTCTTGTAACTGCTCAGGACATGCTTACCGATTTCCGCCTGGTAAACAGCAATTCTCGCAAGGCTTTCCCCTTAGTCTGTTGTTTTCATTCGTCCATATATAACTTTGTAGTTTAAAGATCACTGTTGAGGAATTTTTTGTCAAGTTCGCGATTTCGTTGAAACTCCACCACCGGATTTAATAGTTTTTCGGTCACCATTTTTCACAGCACTTAGTCCTAGCAAATGTCTACAAAAGTTTATTGCTGCGCACAAAAACGACACACACTACATGCTATTACTTGGCACAGTGAGTGTCCACAATTATTACACGAGTTCCAACCATGATAAATATATTGTCCAGTTTCATGTTTATACACAATTTTACCTTGTGTATATGAATCTTGAACTTCAATGAAACATCCCGAACAAAATTTTTCACTATTTTCCTCGTCGTTGTCATACTTTTTTACTTCGTAATAAAATATGATGTTACACATTTCCTGCCGTTCAGTTATAATTCGTAAATCTTCACGCACTAACGGCACTACTTGTTCATTCAAACAGTCTTCCGGATCACTCTCATAATCAGAGTCATTCACTATTTCCACTTCTTCATCGCTGTCGTCGATGATAACCATATCTTCATTGTCTTCATTGTCTTCGATGACAATCACATCTTCTATATTCATTTTAGCACTAAATCGAAAGACACTCGACGACTATTGAATACGTTTTAACGCGGAGACAGATTCTCAAATTCGAGCAGCCGAATGTTGGCGCTGGTGCGTTGCATTCTTTCCTTAAAAATTATGGAAGATGTTTCGCTCCAGTTTTATGGGAGATTTTCCGCGAGGGTGCAAAGCTGCCGAAACGCTGGCGATTAAAATCTTTTTTTTCCATAATGGCGCTGATGCGTTGCATTCTTTCCTTAAAATTATGGAAGATGTTTCGCTCCAGTTTTATGGGAGATTTTCCGCGAGGGTACAAAGCTGCCGAACGTCGGCGCTTAAAATCTCTTTTTCCATAATATTCTAATGGTCATAAAATGATCATAAAAAATTAGAAAAAAAGAAAAAAACACTTTTATGGTTTCTAAAATGTCCCCCGGCTATAAATCAACTACAAAGATAAACACCTTGCAGTTGCAGTTCTTTTCCTAAAAATTATGGAAGATATTTTGTTCCAGTTTTATGGGAGATTTTCCGCAAGGGTACAAAGCTGCCGAACGTCGGCGCTTAAAATCTCTTTTTCCATAATATTCTAATGGTCATAAAATGATCATAAAAAATTAGAAAAAAACACTTTTTATGGTTTCTAAAATGTCCCCCGGCTATAAATTAACCACAAAGATAAACACCTTGCAGTTGCAGTTCTTTCCCTAAAAATTATGGAAGATATTTTGCTCCAGTTTTATGGGAGATTTTCCGCAAGGGTACAAAGCTGCCGAACGTCGGCGCTTAAAATCTCTTTTTCCATAATATTCTAATGGTCATAAAATGATCATAAAACTAGAAAAAAAACAGTTTTATGACTTCTAAAATACCCCGGCTATAAAATCAACTGCAAAGATAAACATCTACTTTCGAACGTGTGTAGGACCCTTCCCCCCCTACCCCCCTTTCCCTAACAGACCCCTCGCGCCTCCCAGATACCCCCACCCCCGCACCCCCCTCAGCGCCCCATGGCTTAGAATCCCCACTATAACACTACTGCTAGTTTCGCGACCGAACGTAAACCGAGATTGTGTACGATATTATTTTTCTCAAGAGCAATACCTTCTGTTTCCTTGTATTCACAAAGATATCGCTCTTTAGCATCGTCATCCGTGCATTCGCTCGACCAACCACTAGCCTCCTGCTTTAATTGTAAAACTGTGTTTATATATCCGGCGAATAGTCCGCATACTCCGTGGTATGATTATAACGAGTGACATTATACTGCCAAATCTCACTACCTCTGTCACAAAATAAACTTTTTTCATTAGCTTTCTTTAACTCGCACGATATCCATGTACCTTTGAATTCGCGTTCATCAGCGCACATAGATTGAGAAAATGTTTCGCAACAAGCATGACACAACACGAATAATAATTTACCTTGTACGCGATAGGGTAATACAGGATGAAAAAGATTGTGGGGGGGAAGTACTTTGCAACAAACAATTCCTTCGACCGACTCGAAATTATATCCCGGCGATATTCCGCGCATTCCTCGCCTACGTATACCGTTGGATGCCTAATTGGAAAAGCACCGGTTTTCAACACATACAGGTACAGTGAACATACATCAACGTATCGTATCTTCTCCGTTCCCGTAATCTCGTACTGTGTCACAATATTTCCGTGCGTCGAGTGTCGAGGATCGAGCGGTTCGTTGTCTAACATTTGATGATGTTGTAAATATTCACACATCTCAACATTTTCATTTATATCGCGATCAAAGTCGCACTCCCATTTCTCTATTACCCTGTATCCCCGTCTTCGAAGACGAGATGTTGCGATGGTATGCTCATAACGTAAATTGTTTGCATCTGCATGATCTGACGAAAGCGGTTTATCGCGATTGACTCGAAAACATCTCGGACAACCATGCCAGAAACATCCATGAAACTGTAACGCGTAATATTGTGTTACTCCATTTTCCTCAGTCTCGTAGTACCGATCGACAAGCGTACTATTGGATAAACGGTATTCCCTGCTCGCCCTGCGTGGATAATACGATGACCGAGCTCACGCTCCTTTCACACTAACCATTGTAGGGCTTTGCGCGATTGAATATTTGCACGTCTGTAACCACCTGCAGGAATAACACCTATCTCTCTTTCGCGCAAGAAGTTTTTTCTGAATACTCTCATGCACGTAGAAGCAATGGTTGTACATTCTTCGAATGGACACACATCCCCGCGCTCTAAAAAGATCTTTCTAAAAGCCATGCACGCTTGTCTAAGAATATCTACGTCATTACGGCAGTAATCCAATATTTCGCGTTGAAAATCAAACACGTAGTTCGCACGCGTCATCTCCGAGTGCCATGCCAAAAATTTTTCGCGTTCTTTTACCTGCATAGAATCAGGTGAATAATATTGTACATCGGGCAGTGGACCGACATAAGATTAATTATCGATAGTATTAAATAAATGAGGAAAAATACCTTTATTCGAAATATTCGTCAGACCGAAAGCCTTGGGTAATTCGGATAAACGCATCGGCATATAATTAACACTATCGATAAATTTTGTACGTCCCACCGTTAATACAACTATTTTCGTTCCATTTAAAATTACTTGCGGCTCTAACGAGATACGGTTTTCCACGATATGATGTAAAATAAATTGAGCATCAAACGATTTAGCGTTATGTGCGATACAAATTATTTGTTTGAAATATTTTGTCGGACGCGTTACAAAATCTACAAATTCCTGTACGGGATTACGATGAAATATATATTCCCGAATCCCGCACCAACGACATCGCACCAAGGTTTCATTTATTTCCGCGCGTGACTCACAAATTTGATGAGCGACGCAGAGCGTAGGCACGTGAATTTTTACATTCGTAGTACCTTGGAGCGTTTCGTCTTGCCTCGTCTCAAAGTCGTAAAACACGAATGCCACGCGGCTTTTTTCACGTAGGTATACAATTATTCTCACCAATGTTCCTCCGTTGTTGTTGCTCCCCATTCTCTTCAATAAATTCCGCACAATAAGGATTGGAATTATCGGCGTGCCGAATAGGTAGCATATAACAAAGGTGGTTCAGCGATTGTAAATAATGACACACGCCGCAATAAACCATGCCGTATTTCTGTTGTTTATTTTTTTGAATTAACCGACCACAATCATTACAAAATCGTACAATTTCGCAAACACTTTTTTGCGATTTTCTATCATATGATTTCCGCGCTCGGTGACGCTCCAAACACTCGCGATTAAAAAATCCCCGTCCACAATTATCGCATCGATAATTCCGATGCTCCCCCTTATCGGAGCGATAACTTAAATGACATGGAACGCAATATCCTCGCTCACCCACGGCGGCTCTTAAATTTAAAATCACGTCGAAATACTTTATGTCCGGATGAAATAATATATTTAAGCACATTCTTGTTTCGCGCTGTAGAGCGGCTAAGAATTCAACCCCATTGTACAACGGTTTACCGCCCCGACCAAAAGTATCGATATTATATATTACTATAGCAATATTATCCCTGGCGAGATATTGTTGAAAGCGTTCGATTTCAGGAATTCCATTTTCTTCCTCTGGAATCGTGATACCGGTATTCCTCGTGAGTTGCAATGCTAAGTTGTGTTGTAACACAGAATTTTGTCTCACTGCGTTTCATTTTTTATGTAACTCTCCCGTGCGCAAATTTCCACGCTCGTTAAAAATTTGAGCGGATACAAGCGCACGCGGGAGACATAAATTGTCCGAATTGGAAATCGTTAAAATCGAACGCTTAACAATAATATCGCGTGTAAGTGCGTTACGTCCGCGTCCCTGAGGAGGAGTAACTTTAAAAACGCGGATATTAAATGCTAGAGCTATATTATGACCACCACAACTTTGCGCTAACGAACTTACAAAATTCCTAATATTCTCGTGAGACAAATCGCGAAATGGTCGGAACAATATACCTGCGGGTTCGTGCGTTAAATTTCCAGAATCAAAAGACATCCCGATGTAATCACCTGGTGGATCCTACGCACGAACGCGTCACGTACGTGTTAAGTTCCTGAAACGCGTTCTCTAACCAGTTATATACATTAGCCCCCTCGGGTACGAGTCGGATACGAAAACTAATTTCGCGTCCCTCTATACCGAAATTTCTAAATTGACGCACGTTTTCTGATAATAATACAATATTTCTAAAATTATTTTCTACCTGACCACCAGCATATTCCCCCTCCTCTTCTCTTCTATCGGACTCGATTTCCGCAGCGTCAAGAGTTTCCTCATCTGTATACGACTGATTTTCTTCTTCTCTTACGTATATTTGTTGATGTTGTTATTGTTGATGATGTTATATTCTGACGTTGTATGACGGTTCTTTCTCTTTCGATCTGTGAAAAATAAGAATAATTCAATTATTTTAATGAAATATTTAGTAAAATATTTTTTTCTTACGTTTACATTTTATTAATAATGTAAAATTGTTATGTTATTATTTATGTTAAGCTAACTTACTCGTATTAATATTCTCCTTTCATCCTTCTTACGTCCTTCTGTATATCTTTAGAAATCGTACACCGGCGTGTATGAAATGTCGAAGACGATAATTGTTGAGTAAGAAAATTGTTTCCTAGTAAAATTTATTAAATTAAAATAAAATTTAAACGTAAGAGGAGAACTATAGAATGTGTTAAGTTATTACTTTCCTCTATCATCGACTCGTCATTTGTATCATTTTCTTCTTCCTCCTCCTTGTCTTCCGTTTCTTCTTCCTCTTCTCTCATTTCTTCTTCTTCTTCCACAGTCATTTCACCCGATTCTATTTCAGCTTCTTCATTTTCCTCTCCCTGTTCTTCATTCCGTGCTTCTTCGTTTGCTGCGATGTGTTACGTCCAGACTCGGGAAAGATGAGTTAAAAGGAAGGGCGTAACAGCCAGCTCTCGAAACCGTGCGGGTCAGGATGTAGGTTTCGAGTCGAACGAATTATCAGGTCCAAAAACAAGTCAATGATAATGAACATCGCTATTACTTTGTTACGTCTAGCGGGGTCGCAGCTCCTAAGAGTGCTCGGACCTTTCGCCTGACCAGTCGCGTATTTCAGAAGGTAAGCTTCTGGGGATACCCCGCGACTACGCCTATCCGGACGATGAATGTTTTCCCTTACTAAAGGCGATGTAATAGGGATATGACGGTGGTGTTACCGAGTATATGATGATGCGGCAGTGTCGAACACAAAAAAAAAGAAATGGCGATTACCGACTAAGGGAAGTCGCGTGATGTGAACCCCTCGAGACTGGTTTCGCTAACGACGACTTTAATAGGGTCCGCTAACGAATAGTAAGAGATGTTTCTATTTCTTAAACCTCTGAGGAAGTCGGCGTAAGCGTTAACGCACCGGTCGCAGTCGAACGGAAAAAACTCTGCTAGATTACGAAGGCAAGCCGAGCAATACACGCCGGAATAGCGCGTGCTGTCGATCGCGAGATGTACGTTGAAGTACGCGTAAGAGTCTCTATCGATATTGTCGGAATTTACAAAACAAGATGCGCAATACGGGGTGAGTTCTAATTTGTGAGCGAATCCCGAGATGTAAGTGCAACGGACGTTTTCTAGTCGGTGACGCGCTTCGACGGCAGGAGGGGAGAGATGGCCCTCCTGTGTGGCCCGCAGTTGTCCGTAACACATGTAGGTGTATTGTCAGTAAATTATGGTTAAATATTATTATTGTTATTGCCCGTATAAAGCGTTATTATTAGTCGCGGTCGGAACAGGGAAGGAATACAAATTAAATAACAAGAGATAGGTTTTTTGTGTTTATTCAGTTAGATATTAATAGTTTACAATTTAATGAATAAAATAAACGCGCGTTATACAATATTTGAAACGAGTATTAATTTGGAAGCAAGTGTTATTTTCGGGAAAATCTCGACAAGAGAAAAAGTAGTCAACGCGAAGCATAGGAAAATAAAAAAAAAGGGTAGGTCGTAAACCGACCTCGGCAGCGCGGAGCGAAAATACTATTTCATAAGGGTTTAGCAGAAGGCGAGCTGGTTCAAGCGACGCGCAAGAAGCAAAAAAAAAGGGTCGATCGTAAAAAGTGTCGGCACGAGAAACTCTGGATTTTCTAAGTTTCGTATCTTAAATAACGCTGCTACAAGATATTGTTATATTTCGTTCCGCGTAATGCTAATCTATTATTATTGGTTGTTCCGCGGAACCCCAGTGCTCGGGGGTGGAACACCCGTAATTTAGGTATAATATTTCGTCGCGTATCTGGAGATAGCGGGTCTTCCTCGGATCTCCCGGTACGTAATTCGCGGGCGGCAGAGGAAGAAACAGTAGCTGCGTGTCCAACGGTATTAGTTTGCGCGGCCACGGGAAATATCCCATAGACTTTATGCGGATGTCCGTCCTCAGAGGTTTGACCTGCTTCGCTCGTAGCGCCGGGTTAAAGTACGCCTCGCATTCTAAGTCAAAATAGAGGCGATCCGTCCCGAGGAATTCACTATCCGCTTCACTGACGGGGGCGTATTTATATTCGTAACATAAATGTCGCGCGTGGAATTTGTGTCCGCCTCTTCTTATTTTTGGTATCTACAAAAAGATCAAATTAGTTTCGCGTGTTCGCTGGGTTCGACCATTGGTTTTGAGGTAGGGAAGTGGCATGTGCAGAATATTAGCATGATGCTATCAGGAGAAGCTATAAGTTTGGTCTTAGGGTAGGAGTGCCGTATGTGCAGAGTATTAGCACGATATCGGCTGGGTAGAGGTAATAACGAGCGTGCAATTATTTGCACCGCTACGTCGTTGGTTTGGTTAATGGTCGAAATCAGGTCTGTTGAGGGTCGGATTGAAATTTAATATGACGCCGAACGTAGAAAATGCGAACTGGGTTCAGGTATGTTTCGGTATTAATGCACAATGAGATATCGTTAATATATGTATATTTTGACTAAACTTACATTGGATGGTTACAGTGGTGACACGTGAATGTAGATCAGAGAGCTATCGGCACGGAGAACTGACGCAGGGTGTACGGACGTAGTAACGATATAATATGCGCTCGCGTGAGGTAGAATGACGTTGAAGAGGAACTGTATGGGATAGGATCGCGTACCGAAATGGAAATGAATGTAGATATGGAAAGCGTACTGATTTGGAACAGTGTTTGGAAATGGAATCGTGTATAGAAATAGAATTGCAAGGATGAGGAGCACTTCTAGAGAGAGAAGTGCATCGCTCAGAGTCTCGAATTGATGTGTCGATTTTTTGTACTGTTTCGAGGTCCCTCGGTTTACATGGGTCAGGGTTGAAGAGTGGGGTGGACGCGTAGGAAGGGTTATCTAAGAGTTTGGAATAGCGGGGGAGTCTTATGGTGGTGGGAAAGCGGCTATTTTATGATTAACGTTTTGGGCTGTCGGCTAGAGTCGGTAACGATTATAATGGGTAACTTGTCTTAGTGAATAACTTATCGGTTAAAATGTAGTCGGTAACTTGTTGTTTGGATTTATATTATAAGTTTAATGTTTCTTAAAAGTAAATGAAAAAATTTTTGGTGCTGGGACGTAACAACTTGTTGTTTCGGACATTCGTTGAAAGATCCTTTTTGATAAAGGAAATTAATCCTTATTACGCGGGATAGGACCAAGTGCGATCTTTCAACTGATTGAGGGGTTAGAAGTCACTGAGAGAATTGGGTTTAATACATAATATAAAAATACATTACATAAATTTATTCATAGTTTTAAAAGTATATTACATAAAATTGTTGTCAAGTTTGGTTATAAATATGTGTATATAATATATATATGTTTACATGTGTTCGTTATTAAATTACAATTATTCTCTATTTTACGTTCGCGTGAGTACGTGTGGTTGTGTGCGTGTGTGTGTGAGTGTTTTAATCGCGGGTGTTACATTAGTGCGGAGAATCTCAATCAGAATAGAGAAGGGAGAGAGACTCTACTATTAAATTTTAAATTCTGATTGGAAGTTTACAATGATCTTATTGAAATAAAAAAAGAAATGCAAAATAAAGAAGTGTGTAAGTGTGTTAAGGAGTGGATTTAAATTCATTGGAAATGTTATTCGTGTTTAGTGGGCAGTACGCTTTGTCTGGCCGATGGTTTTGATACGATCGTGAAAAATGGCGACTTGAATTTACCTTTGGAATACCTTAGCTGGAGCTTTGGAGAATCTATTGTGGTCGTTCGAGAGGGTGAGCCAATGGAAATTGAAGCTTTGGTTTCGCTGACTCTAGCCGTGAGTTGAGTGATAAATTTGATGATGTTGTGATCAGGGTTCAACCGGATTTCCTTCAGTGGCGTTCGAGTGGTTCACCGATAACTTTTACTGTTCACTTTTACAGAATGACGGATTAAAACAGACTGGTGAAATTCGAGAGAGAGCTTGTGTTCGTTTTCTTCCAAAACCTCTCTTTTATATGGTTTTTGGAACAAGATTATCGCTCATGTGGTTCTGAGTCATATTATTTTCTATATTTTCTGCTGATAGTTCTATCGGTTAGAAACTCTTCTAACGTTGTCAGGAATCTGTTTCCTGTGTTTTTAGGTGCTTCTGGTGCATTTGGAAATCATATGGAAAAGGATGTGTTTCATGATTTTGTGAGAGGACTTAGGCTGCAAACCCATGCAGCGGAATAGCGTAACGCGGAACGAGCAGTACGTTTCTAAAATGACCTTTAAATATTGTTTATGTCGTTCATTTTTATTATCATGTACATAATTACTAAATAAAATACGTTTTTTATAGGAAATATTGACTAAAGATGTTAAAATCTATGAGAAAAGTTTTAATGTGATTTTAACCCTTATGAAATAAAGACTTGTGATTGGTTGCGCAAAATCCGCGGTGTACTCGTTGCGCTCCATGGGTAGTAGGGGATATCAAATTTGAACGTAAATGATGGAATATGCATATACTTATTTATACACATATTTTGTAAATTATTCGTGACAGTGTAAAACAAAGTAGTGAGTGCAAAAATAAATTTTTAGTTATTACAAGTTATTATTCATTGAGGGAATAAAACGGATTAGTTAATAATAATTAATGGATAGAAGCAATATTTATGACATACAATAAAATATATTAAAAATAGTGATTGTGATTTTATATAGTAACTTATGTATTGACAATTACAAGGAAATCATTGTGATGAATTCTAAAATTGCGTTATTATGCAAATATTGGAAGAAATGGAGACAATCCCCAGTACATCAGAAAGCGGTCCAAAAGAAGTTGCTTAGATTATATATAATATATAAAAAAATAGTGCAATGTGAGAATGCAATGCAAGAGAAACAAAAAAGAAAATTTTGAGTTCGTCCTATTTTTACACCTGAAAGAAGATTTTTGCAAGGTGCCAGTGATAACTTAAGCTCTGAAATGTTAAGCTCTAATGACCCAAAGTATTGCAAATTCTTACGGTTGACACCAGTTCTATTCGAGAAATTGTTGGAGATTGTTGGACCAAAAATTCATAAGCAGTATGCAGTTCGAGAGCCAATTCCATCACGGATACGATTGGAACTTACCTGAAGATATTTAGCTAGTGGTGATAGTATGGCTTCTATATCATATGGGTTTCGTATAGGATATATTACTGTATCAAAAATAATTTCTGAAACATGTCAATGTATTTTATTGGGATGCATTAAAGGAAGAAGTTTTTCTCAATCTGATGGCAGAAAACTGGCGTAAGGTAGCTAAAGACTTTGAGAATCTATGGAATTATCCTAACTATGTTGGAGCAATAGATGGTAAACACGTTGACGTTAATGTAAATATTATATTATTTCTATATTATAAAATCTAAAAAGTATTTGAAATGTTTATTATGCAATAACTTTATATGTATATATTGTGCACTGGATACAAGTTTTTATTAATTATTGCTCCACCAAATAGTGGATTCACTTATTACAATTATAAAGAAAGACATAGCATAAATTTAATGGCAATTTGTGATGCAAAATATCGCTTTCTGATGCTGGATATTGGTTCTGAAGGTCGACAATGGTGGTGTATTTCGCAGGAGCAAAATTGGTATTGCTTTCGAAAATGGAAATATGGATCTACCTAAACCGACCCAAGTAGAAATGAATGGACTGGAACGTCCGTATGTATTGGTAGCAGATGAGGCATTTGCTTTAACATCATACATAATGCGACCTTTTCTTCGAAGCAAGCATCTTAACATGAGGAAGAAGGTGTTCAATTACCGTCTAAGCAGAGCGAGGCGAGTAGTCGAAAGCGCCTTTGGATTGCTTGCAACTCGGTGGCGAATTTAGAAACCTATTAATACCTCTTTAACTACAGCGGTAAAAATTGTGCAAGCTACAACAGTTTTGCATAATTATATTATCCAATATGAAGAGACACTACCTCCATCAGGAAGAACCTACACTAAGAACAATGTAGAAAATAACACAGACTTAATTTATGCAAGTTCATTTACAAATATGGATGCGCACAATGCAAATTCATATAGTCGACATGTTGCACAAGTGCGAAACCATTATGCTGATTTTTTTATGAACAGCGGTGCAGTCGAATGGTAGTGGAATAAGAGGTTTTAAGCAATGATTTTTAAATATATATTATATTCTCTCGATAGTCGCTTTAGTACGTATAGAGGATGGTTTAAGTTTACTAGTGATGATACAGACAGATTTGTTGATGAAGGATACACGTTCTTGTTCTTTTTTTTATTTTTGTACTTTTCATTTATTTTTGTACTTTGCATTTAATAACTAAACATGAATCTGTCGTTTTGTAAAATATTCAATTTTAAGCACGCAAATAAATACATTTATTTTGTTTATCAATTATTATGCAAATTATGCAAATTTTTTACTTTCAAACATATGAAAATAAAAATATAAATATAAGTAACTTTATTTAACAAAAATATATATTAATATTTCATTTTTATATGTGTAGTAAAACTGAATATGAATGAATAAAACTGACTATGACATCAATTTGTCATTAATATTGTGTGATGAATATTTATAAATCTGAAATAAAAATATTTATATCATGTACAATGAATGTAAATAAAAGTAAGTCTATATATACAAATATAATTATATTATATCCCAGACAGCACATGTCCATCAAAGATGACTAAAAGACAACTTAAAGACGATTCATTATCTTTTAGAAATCTTGTCTTTTGGCCTTTCTGTGTTGTATGGGATTGTATGTTTATTATAGGTACAAATTATTATATATGCAATCATTACCTAATTCGTTTTGAACTTCCATTACCCTGCTAAGAAACTCTATCTGCAATTTTGCTCTCTCTTTGTAAGGAAGCGACGGAGGCCATCAGCCAAACTTAACGCATAGCAATGTATCGGATCATTTTATGCTCCGACATTAGTGTCGCAATAAAGGCCTCATCTAAATTATCTGCATCTTTTATTGATGATTTTCTTTCTAAAAGGACATACATTTAATGAAGAAAATTATGATATACAATAATTTTAAAAAATGAGTTTCAATTTATTTAAAAAACGGAAACTTATTGAAACATTTAGTTTTCAATTCGGATTTTTGTGAGTTTTAAATTAAAAAATGAATATTTCTATTTTTTATTCTATTTGTTATTTTATTTCTATTTATTATTTTATTTATTATTTAATCCTTACTTATTAGAGAGAAAATACAATATATATATGTAGTAGTAATTGTACGTATTTTTCGATAATTGGGAATTATAGCTGTTATTTGAGCTTGACGTAGAACATTCTGCATTTATAGGTTATGTTGGTGATGACTGTGATGACTGTGATATCTGCGATGGTATCAATAAATTTTTGGACAGAGTACTTACTGTCCTTATGAGATAAAGAAAGAAAATAAAAGTTTAAAATTTATTGTAAATAACAATTACGCTTATTACCATTTCAATACTATAAAATCTCATAATAAACATAAAACACAAAATTATTAAAAGTACAATTTGATATTTCAACAAAACTACATTTTCAGTTCTTATTCAATAAGAGGATGATACATACTGTCTTGTTTCCATACAGTCGCTCAAGAAACTCATGGCCTCATAAAAATGGAAAGAACTTTTTCGTGTTGCAGAAGCTGCCGATCCATTTGGGATGTATTCATTGTTTTTTTTCTTATCCTTCATGTAACAGTCTTTCAAATACTTCCATCTTTTTTTACGGTGACGACGTTCATGTTTCCTTTATAAAATTAAAAATATTATTACAAAAAGATACATTTTAAAAGCATACATTTTAGAAATTATTACAAAATATACATTAAAAATATTATAACAAAAAGATACATTTTAAATACATGTAACATATGTGGAAATAAATCAATAAAATCAGTATATGTTAAAATAGTTAAAAAGTTAGATTTAGAATACTGATTCTTGTATTGTATTAAAACATCCAATTGATCTTTATATAATGTGAAAAATAATTATAAATAATTGTATATATAATTATTTGTATGTATATATATATATATATATATATACATATATATATATATATATATAAAATATACAATTTTATACCTTCCATCATATTACAGACCTCTTGCCACAAAGCATTTTTTTATAATAATGTCCGCTCGGCAACCGGTAATCGGTGATTGTACAAACCAAGTTTCTGAGCAACGCATGCTATTAAGAGTTCATTCGTTGACATTTCAACTTCATTCTGTGACACAGGAAGATCGTCATCACAAGATCTATATCCTGAAAAATATATATGCATTATGATAATATAAATACTATAACTTAATAATTATAAACTCGACCGTAATGTAAGGGAGACAGAGAAGTTTCTTCAATAAAATAGAACACTAGTTAATATGCTAAATTAATAACAAAGCAATAGAATTCTCTAAATTTCCAATAATTATAGTTGTAATAATAATACTTAAAATTTGTGGATAATAACGATAATCTTACCTATAGTTACGACATTATTCTCATTTATAACGATTGTATTTTTAGTTTCATCATATTCAAAAAAACATGAATGTTTCAATAACTCCATATCATGTGTTAAAATCCAACCACAGTATCCATATTTTTTGCTCTGTATAGATCAATTGTTTATACATTTAACACATATGAATCTTACCTATAGTTACGACATTATTCTCATCTATAACAATTGTATTTTTAGTTTCATCATATTCAAAAAAACATGAATGTTTCAATAACTCCATATCATGTGTTAAAATCCAACCGCAGTATCCACATTTTTTGCTTTGTATAGATCAATTGTTTATACATTTAACACATATGAATAATTGTTCCAGAATAGAAAAAAAAAGTTGTAAATATAGTATGAAAAATTTCATATCTAAAAGCAGATCAGACTTTCAATGTATTTTAATAAATATACAAAGTAATTAAATATATGAGTAAATAAGACCAAATACAATACATACAAAAATAATTTAATTGTGATTAATAAGACATTCAAATAATCCCTAAATTTAATATTCTTTTATACAAAAAACAAACATTTCAATTCAAAATATTATTCATTTAAAATAAACTGGCATAATTAACTATTAACTGATTATGATATAATTATAACTAATTCATATTAATTTTGATATTATGTATACCTACTAATTGTGATAATTGACTCATGTTGGATTTTTTTTCCTGCTTGTTTTATTGCACAGGTTAGTAACGTAGCACGTGTATCATGTGTGTATATTGCGCAGTCTGCGAAAAAGCATTCCTTAAACTTTAAAAAGCATGAAAAGCAGTCCTGTTGCGCGGAACGCTCGTGATTGGTTCTGCTTTCGTTCCGCGTTACGCTATTCCGCTGCATGGGTTTGCAGCCTTAGACTTAGGTATTAACTGCATTATCATTTCCCAATAGATTAGAGTCGTACTGCCCTTTTCTGCCTTTTATGATAATAAGTTGTTATCGCGCGCTCATGATTTTGTGAGAGGACTTGGACTTTGATATTAAGTGTATATTATTATAATTTTCTAATAGATTAGAATCGTACTGCCCTTTTCGTTTTTTATGATAACAAATTGTTATCGCGCTCTCAGTTGTTACCACGACTCTGCGAGAATCGTTGAGACAGTATGCCCTAATGAGTGTCGCAGTGTAGACAGTTAGTGTTAAAGTTCCGTGGAAGGAAGAAATCGTGCAGTCGAGACGACGTAATAGATGTAATCTAAAAAATATTGTATTATTTCTCTTGTTTAAAAAAAAAAATCTTTTGCGCTATTTTTTTTTATTCGATGTAATATTTTTTATTTACTTACAAGCTGGGAGAATATAACTACTTCGTCAATCTGGCTAACTTCTCCGAAAGGCGGCTGCTCAGCGACATTCTCATTCTCCTCCATTAACAAGAGGTTCTGGAGTTAACACTATGCGAGCCCGTTCTGAAATGTACGGTATTTTAAAATTTTAAAATAATATTTTGTTTTTTATCATCGGGATATGTGTTAAAATTTACGTGAAGGCCTTGCTCTCTGGCGACGCGTCTGCTTGACGTCTTCTGCGTAAACTTAATCTAACGGCTCGATCTTTGATTATTCGCGGGTGACGATTTCCTTTGACTGTCGCAATCGCGATCGGGCGCGCTAAGTCTAAAAATTATTTGATTTAAGTAACATATTTTATAATTTTAAATCTGTAAAAGTAAAAATAAAAACTTACCATTCGAATTCTGGAGAAATAGATAAAAATGTAGCCGAAGAAATTCTATGTGGCTACCAGCATCACTTTTTTCAGCCAAAACAGTTCTGCGATTCGATAACTTCTCTGACAATATTCAAAAGTTCGCGAAAATTGCAAAAAAGTTCTATAGGCGGAATAATATCGCGAGTACCATGCTAGGACACTCGCCAGCGAACTTTCCGAAAACGCGATAATTTTTTTCGTCGTCGCTTGTTAATTCCGATAACAATTTGTCAAATTTTTTTGTTACACAAACTCTGCGCCAGCGAAAGACAAATTTCTACGACGTTTTTAAGATTCGTTATATAATAAATTATTTGCACCGTAACTTACGTGATGGATAAAATTCAAATTCGGAATTTGAAATGCGCTTTTTTCCAATACGGAGAACATATTTATACATTTTAAAGAAAACACCTCTTTAAGAGGAGGGAAAAATTCTTTGATTTTGCATTGGTTGTATTATTAAACAAAATATGATAGGACATTACAATGCAAAACATTCAAAAGAATGTTTTATTATTATATTTTCTTCTTTTATGACGGATTAACCGGTAATTTCAAAGAAAGTTTTGGAAATAATCTATTTCCTACGTTTACATTTCTTTTTTTTTTTTTTTTTTTGTTACGTAGAGTAATCTTTATTATTTTCTTTATTTTTTCGCCGACTATTTATAAGAAATATATCGTGAAAAAAATTTTGGAAAAACCAACAAGCAATAATCGCTTAAGTAGAAGTAAGGGGCCGGTTCTAACCCAGGTCCTCAAAGGGGGGTGCGGGATGCGGGGATATCTCGGCGGCGCGGGAGGTATGACGTCACGCGGGGCGGAGGATCTTGGTGGCGCGGGGGGTATGACGTCACGCAGGGCGGGGGATCTTGGAGGCGAGGGGTCTGACGTCACGGGGGGGGGAGAGGCACGGGGGGTGAAAGTAATATCGAGAAGTGGGAAACACGGGCCAGGCAGAATCGGGGATAAAAAGTATACGCGCGCATCACGCGCATGTGCGCAGGTACATGTCGCGGCCATCTTCCATGCGTGATCTCGGTCAATCATCTTGGTGTTCCTTATGATTTCTAATAAATAATCGAGAGAGAATGACCGAGCTAGATACAGATTAATACATAGGCTCTGAACGGCTCACCGATTTGTGCTTCAAGCTCATCTGTGAGAACTTCGACATCATCTCGTAAAGGAAAGATGCGGCCATCGGATATTGCAAAAGGGCCATCGGATATTGCAAATTTAAGGCGTTTGACATTAGGTTATGTGGGAATATCTACATCTGAATATGCTGTACTTTTAAAAGGATTAACCAATCTCATGCACTTGGATCTGTCTAATAGTTTTGACATTGACACTTTTGAATTTTATTATTTAATACCAAATTTAGTGTCTTTAACTTTGTACAATGTCAAAGTCAACACCGATCCAAAGTCTTTTGTTAGAAACATCTGTCAGTTGAAGAATTTAAGGTATGTCTTAGTTGAAATTGTATAAATATACATACTTGATTGTATGTCAAATTTAGTAATGTGATAAATATTGTAATTATGTCATAATATTTTATACAGCTTCTAATACCAAAGCTTAGAAGAATTTGAAATGAAAAAAAGAATCAGCGAGAAAAACCTACTAGTAGAGATGAAAATATGAGATGTGAGAGAAAGAATTATGAAGCATATTTGAGCAAAAAGAGGAGAAAATGCAGCCTAGTCATACAATAAGTGATATAATGTGATACGCTTAGGTAAGATAGGATTCGACGATCATATAAGTATTACGATGTGTTTTGTATTATTTGTAAGAAATCTTATCTTGAAGAAAAGGATAGAATCGTAAACTCATACGACAATAATATCTTTCTATTCCTTTTTTTTGAACATTGGATTAACTAATAATTTTTGTACACTGGACTGCCCGTTCCTATCAGTTTCATAAAATTAATATTGTCACTTCTCTTGTAGTTTTACTCATTAACTTTGTAAATGTTAAGATTAATATAAATTAATAATTTTTTTATAATGATAATGCCTTCGCGAAAGAAATATTCTTGCAAATTTCCTAAATGTGGCAATAGTTATTATTGGTCAAAAGGTGAAGTCAATAAAGTCATAAATAGACGTTTTTATAGATTTCCAAAGAATCCCGACATTTCTACAAAATGGAAAATGATTTCTGGTATAGATGTTAGTATGAATTGTCGGAATATGTACATTTGCGAAGATCATTTTGAAAAAGAAGATTTTGTTAATTTTACAAAACATTTGTTAAAGCCGAATGTCATACCAAAACACATCGAAATTCCAGATAATTTAGTCCCAATACACATATCTGCTGCTTTTGAGAAAGATCCAATAGATAATAATTATTGTCAGCCAATTTATGAATCTGCCGTTTGTAATGATTTAAATAACAATAATGCAATTAATATTAATGTTAATGATACTTTGGTAAATAATAACACTGTTTCTGAGAAAACTCCTGATTTTTATGGTAGTATATTTAAAAATGTTCAGGTTGATAATAGTGATAATAATGATAGTGAGACTCTGCCTGAAAATAACTTAAAATTTGATTTAACTAATGCAGAAAATAGGTCTATTTGCATTTGTAAAAAAAGAGATTGTACAGATCAAAAATGCACTTTAAATGAGAATGTAGAATTACATTCTGTTTCTACAACTTCTACAGAAGAAAAAAAATCAGGATTTTTAACCCAAGCGGGAGTAACTTCGAAGACAATGTCACCACGAAAAAGTATCATGTACAAAATTCATCGCAAAACCGTTGCACAAATGTATAAAATGAAAAAGAAATTAAATAACGAAAGAAATTCTTTAAAAAAATTAAAAAATATGTCAGATGAGAATATATTTAACTGCATAGAAACAAAACTTAACGAAGTTACCAAAGATTTTATTCGATCACAACTACGTAATGTAGATCGTACTCCTTGTGGAAGACGATGGACAGAAGAAGATAAGGCTTTTGCTTTATCTATTTATAAGCGAAGTCCTCGAGTTTATAAGTATCTATCCACTTATTTCCAGCTACCATTATCGCGTACTTTGAAGTACATACTGTTACGACCCGGCACCAAAATTTTTCTCATTTACTTCTAAGAAACACTAAACTTATAATATAAAGCCAAACGACAAGTTACCGACTACATTTTAGCCGATAAGTTATTCACTAAGACAAGTTACCCATTATAACCGTTACCGACTCTAGCTGACAGTACGAAACGTTAATCATAAAATAGCTGCTCTCCCACCACCATAAGACTCTCCCGCTACTCCGAACCCTTAGATAACCCTTCCTACCCCCACTTTCCAACCCCGACCTGCACAAACTGAGGGACCTCGAAACAGTCCTAAAAATCGACACATCAATTCGAGACTCTGAGCGATGCACTTCTCTCTCTAGAAGTGCTCCTCATCCTTGCGATTCTATTTCTATATGCGATTCCATTTCCAAACACTGTTCCAAATCAGCACGCTTTCCATATCCACATTCGTTTCCATTTCGGTACGCGATCCTATTCCATACAGTTCCTCTGCAACGTCATTCTACTTCATGCGAGCGCCTGTTATATCGTTACTTTATTATACTACGTCTGTACACCCTGCGTCAGTTCTCCGCGCCGATAGCTCTCCGATTCATAGTCACGCGTCACCACTGTAACCATCCAATGTAAGGTTAGTCAAAATACACGTATTTACAAAACCTCATTGTGCATTAATACCAAAACGTACCTGAACCCAGTCCGCATTTTCTACGTTCGGCGTCATATTAAATTTCTATCCGACCCTTATCAGACCTGGTTTCGACCATTAACCAAACCAGCGACGTAGCGGTGCAAACAATTGCACGCTCGTTACTACCCCTTCCCAGCCGATATTGTGCTAATACTCTGCACATACGGTACTCCTACCCTAAAACCAAACTTATACCTTCTCCTGGAAGCATCGTGCTAATATTCTGCACATGCCACCTCCCTACTTCAAAACCAATGGTCAAACCCAGCAAACACGCGAAATTAATTTAATCTTTTTGTAGATGCCAAAAATAAGAAGAGGCGGACACAAATTCCACGCGCGACGTTTATATTACGAATACAAATACGCCCCCGTCAGTGAAGTCGATAGTGAATTCCTCAGGACGGATCGTCTATATTTTGACTTAGAGTACGAGGCGTACTTTAACCCGACGCTACGAACAAAGCAGGTCAAACCTCTGAGGACGGACATCTGCATAAAATCTATGGGTTATTTTCCGTGGCCGCGCAAACTGATACAGTTGGACACACAGCTACTGTTCCCCCCTCTGCCGCCCGCGAATTACGTACCGGGAGACCCGAGGAAGACCCGCTACCTCCAGATACGCGACGAAATATTATACCTAAATTACGGGTGTTCCACCCCCGAGCACTGGGGTTCCGCGGAACAACCGATAGTAATAGATTAATATTACACGGAACGAAATATAACGATATCTCGTAGCAGCGTCACTCAAAATACGAAGCTTGGAAAACCTAGAGTTTTCTCGTGCCTACACTTTTACGACCGACCCTTTTTTTTTTGCTTCCTGCGTTTCGCTTGGGCCAGCTCGCCCTCCGCTAAACCCTTCCAAAATAGTATTTTCGCTTCGCGCTGCAGAGACCGGTTTACGACCGACCCTTTTTTTTTATTTCCTGCATTTCGCGTTGACCATTCTCTCTCTTGTCGAGATTTTCTCGAAGACAATACTTGTTTCCAAGTTAATACTCGTTTCAAATATTGTATAACGCGCGTGTTATTTTATTCATTAATTTGTAAACAATTAATATTTAAACCGAATAAATATAGGAAACCTATTTTTCGTTATTCAATTATTTTTTACTCCTTCCTTATTCTGACCACGACTAATAACAACGCTTTATGCAAGCGATAACAATAATAGTATTTAACCATGACCTATTGACAACACACCTACATGTGTTACGGACAACTGCGCCCCATACGGGAGGGCCACCCCTCCCCTTCCGCCGTCGAAGCGCGTCACCGATTAGGAAACGTCCGTTGCACCTACATCTCGGGTTTCGCTCATAAATTAGAACTTACCCCGTATTGCGCATCTTGCTTTGTAAATTCCGACGACATTGATAGAGATTCTTGCGCGTACTTCAACGTACACCTCGCGCTCGACAGCACGCGCTATTCCGGCGTGTATTGCACGGTCTGCTCTCGTAATCTAGCAGAGTCTTTTCCGTTCGACTGCGACCGGTGCGTTAACACCTACGCCGACTTCCTCAGAGATTTGAGAAATAGAAACATCTATTACTACTCGTTAGCGGACCCTATTAAAGTCTTCGTTAGCGGAACCATCCCCGAGGAGTTCACATCACGCGACTTCCCTTAGTTAGTAATCGCCATATCCCTATTACTTCGCCGTTGGTAAGGCAAAACATCCATCGTCCGGATAAGCCTAGTCGCGAGGAATCCCCAGAAGCTTAGCTTCTAAAATACGCGACCGGTCAGGCGGAAGGTCCGACCACTCTTAGGAGCCGCGACCCCGTTTGACGTAACAATACTATCAAAAATTCCATTCGACACTGGTGTAAATAAATTTCTTATAAAACAGCTAAAAGTAAAAAGTAATGAGATGCATGAATTAGATAAATATTGCACATAAGTTTTTGATGAAATTTCATTAAGTCGCGGTTTTCATTATGAAGCAAATAATTTCAGGTTTTGAAGATTTGGGTGAGTTGGGTCGAACTTCTAAAGCAACAAATCATGCTCTCGTTTTAATGATACGCGGTTTGAGAAAATCTTGGAAGCAAGTAATAGCATATTATTTCACAACTGACACAATTTTGAGCAACAATCTAAAATATATTATAACAAATGTAATTGAACAATTACAAGAAATTGGGCTCAAAGTAAAAGCAACTGTTTGCAATCAAGGTTCAACTCAGAGAAAAGCTATCTCTGCATTGTGCGTAGAAAATAAAAAAGACCCAACTTGCTACACGTTTGTCGTTAAGTCTGAAATTATTGTAACTATTTATGATGTGCCTCATTTATTGAAATGTACTCGAAACGCTTTGCTACGGTGCAAGATTAGATTTGCAGAAAATAAAGAAGCAAAATTTAAATTTATTCAAAATGCTTTCGACGTAGAACAAAATTTTCCCTTTAAACTTCTTTATAAATTAAAAAAAAATGATTTTAATTTTAAAGATTCTTTTGTAAAGATAAGAGTAAAAACTGCAGCGCGTCAATTAAGTCATACGGTTGCTGCAGCTATTCATTCTTATAGTATTTGTAATCTAAACGGATTATTTCCAGTTGAATCAATACAAACGGCAGAATTCGTACAAATTATAGATGATCTGTTCGATTTTTTAAATGGTTCGACAATAAACCCAGATGATGGCAAGAAGTATAGATGTTGTTTGCAAGACAGTTCACCTCACTTAGAATTTTATAGCGCATTATTACCAGAAATGACTAAGTGGAAATTAATTGATTTAACTACCGGAAAAGATGTCACAAATCAATATCACTTCATTAAAGGTTGGATAATAACAATCAGATCAGTCATATATTTGCATCAATTAAAAGCTCTCGATTTCAAATTTTTAAATATGAGAAATCTAAATCAAGATCCATTAGAAAATTTGTTTTGTCAAATTCGTCAACATGAAATTGCAAATTCCAATCCCACTTGTCATCAATTTGTAGCTGCATTAAAAACCGTAATATTAAATAATCTTGTTACACCAGTCTCTACATCTGCAAATTGTGAAAGCGACAATTGTGAAAATTTGAACAATTTTAAACAATTTCTAACTAATGCTTGTGATAGCGTTAACGAGGGCGAAAGTGAATTATCAGAAAACAGCAACGATTGCACTTTTCCATGGATCGATTTCGAAATATTTAACACTGATGCCTCTCAAGCTCTTTCTTACGTGTCGGGTTATCTTATAAAAAAATTAAAACTTCCTGATGAAAATTGTTCAAATTGTCATGCCGATTTGTTTTGTATGCAACAAGAGCAACATCATCTGTACACGGTTTTTAAAGAATATTCCGACAAAAATTCATTAACATATGCAAGCAATAAAGTTATGACATTATTACAAAAAATACATGATAGATTATTTAATTTTTTGAATGAAAATGGACACAAGTCAAACTTAGAATTAACTTTTAAAAAGATATTTGCTAACAATTACAACAGTGAATTTTGTTTGGATCATAGATGTGATAATATGATCGTCGAAAATAGTTTAGCCTTTCTAATATATAAGTATGTTAAAAATAAAATTCAGAATAATCCGTTACAACTAACTTCGGGTCACTATGAAAAAACCAAGCAATTTAAATCATTATAATTTCATTATCTATTTTGTATTTTATTAATATATTTTGTTTTCCTGAAATAAAATGAAAATGCTTGGTTTTAGAAGATCTAGTTTTACGGATTTCTTTTCCGTTATATTATTAGATTGTACTTCTTATAATCTAATAATATAACTCGTACGTATATGTATAGCGATCAGTATTATTTTTTATTCGAGAGAAAAAGATTGCTCTTATTTTTTATTTTAAATGATTTTTTCGGTTTTTTTTCTCTTTAGTTTTTTCCATTCCATAGTTTCTTCTATTTTTATAAACTTACATATAAAACCACTACCGTTTTCAGCGAAAAATTTCATGTACCAATTTATTCTTACAAATTAATAATTATACATGTACCAACTTGTAAAACAAAATGATTAATTACATTATAGAATACTAATTTGTTTTTCATTCAATATTAAATAAGTTTAATTATGAATAAAAATTATAAATTACTTTTATTCAATACTGGTAATAAAATAAAAATGTTTATATTATATTATATAATTAATTTGTTCTTAATTGTGTATGTACAACATTCTCCCACTTATTAACAAAAATAATATTTTAACATATTTTACATAATTTTTAAATATTATGTAAATGTTTTATATGATTCAACATTTTTTTGATAAATTATGCGTGTTGATAAAAAAATATAAGATTATATATATATTTTTTTATAAAATTATATAATATATGATTGTTACGTCCAGGCCCGTAGAAAGGATGGGTCAGAGGAAGGGCGTAACAGGAACTGTTCCGATGTCAAAAGTCTTATCAACGAGTGACTCGGTCGAGCGAGCTGCAAGTTAGCAAACAGGTAAACGACGGGTGTCGTTATTACTCTGTTATGCGAACGCTCTCTCGGTGGTCCCTTTTTGGTAAGAGAATCGAATCTCTTTTACGCGGGACGGGACCAAGTGTGATCTTTCGCGTGGAGGGAGTGAGGGGGTTAAATAAGTTTACCGATCATTTAATTTTTAAATTAACATTTATTCAATTGATCCCTACCATTATACATATAACTTTATTGATATTATCAAATCCGCCTTAAAATTATTTGTATGAGTGTGTGTGTGTTTGTGTGTGTGGATCGCGGGTGTTACAAAAGTACGGAGGTCATCAACCAGAAAAGAAGGGGAACGAGTGCGAGTTTAAAGATTTTATTCTGGTTGGTATTTGTACAATAGTTTATAATAAGAAAAAAAAATAATAATAAAGATTTACGAAAATGTAGTATGTGTTACGGCGCGATTTCGCACACGGTCGTGTCGTCCGATCTATGGTCTCGGTTGGCTCGCGAGAATCGGCGGGTCGGCGCGATTTTAGGCAAACTTAGTAAAAAAACAGGGTTGAATAAAGGAGACGATGAAAGAAAAAAAAACAAAACAAAAGAGAAGGAAATTAAACTTATTATTTGGGCAGATTGGTTGCGTTTTAACTGCTGGTGTAGTTGTGGCTCCAGTTGTGGTCTTACTCGGCTGGTGGTCTTGTTGAGCACTGACTCTAATAGGTTTTAAAACGTAAACGGAACTCCCGTAGTGTAGACGAATTGCTTGAGTCAGCGAACGACCGAAAAATCTGTGCCGAATGAATCTGATGTACTGTCAACTGATTTTAAATTTTGGATGTTCGTAATGCGCGAGTCTTCCCTTTTTATATTAAATCTTGAGGGCGTGTTAACAATTTGGGCGGGAGTATTTTTGAAATTTTGACGTGTAAAAAGCTGTTGTTCGGTGAGATCCTTCTCCTCCTTATTTTTGATTGTTGCTGATTGATGGGCTCTGTACGGCCTCTTAGGAAATTTGGAGATTCTTCATTTGATTATCTCCTGGGATTATGCAGCTGTTTTTATCCATTATTTATTTAGGGGATCTCGCTTTCGATCCTTTTCGGTCATTTCTTTGAACATCGATTTCAATGTTTAAAACATTTTTTCGTTCCGCGGCCCTCTTATGACTGGTCGGGCAATTATTGCTTTATCTTTATAGGAGGTAAAGACGTGGAGCCGACAGTGCGTAGCGGCGTTATTTGTTTCTTTCTTAAGATTATGCAGCTGTGTTTGTCGATTTATTCATTTAGAGGATCTCACTATCGATCCTTTCCGGTCGTTTCTTTTGACATCGTTTTCAATGTTTTAAAATATTTTTCGTTGCGCGATCTTTTTTATGATTAGTCGGGCGATTATTGTTCATTTCCGTGGGAGGAAAAACGTGGAGCCGACAGTGCGTAGCGGCATTATTTGTTTCTTTCTTAAGATTATGCAGCTGTGTTTGTCTGTTTCGTTGTTTAGAGGATTTCGTTATTGATCCCTTCCGGTATTTGTTTAGATATTGTTTTTAGTAGGTCTAAACATTATTTGATAATAACGGTTTTTTTTTATTGCGCGACCCGTTTTTTGTGACCGATCGGACGATTATTGTTCATTTCGTGGGAGGAAAAACGTGGAGCCGACAGGACGTAACAGATAATATAAGATCATATATACTTTCATGTAATTTTACATATATACATATATATATATAATCTTATATTTTTTTAATAACGTGCATAATTTATCAAAAGTATCAAATCATAGAACAATATTTGGAAAATAAATAAAGTAGACAGGTCATAAACATAATGTATATGTATATGTATGCGTACTATATATAGAATCCCATAGTACCAAGGCCAGGCCACTAGGGTCGCGTCGATCTCGCGTGTTTCCATCGTTTACTATAGAGCTTGCGCTTCTCTTTAGTGTATGTTCTTTGGGGGAAGGGTCCTAATTACGTTTAAAAACAGCTGTTTATCTTTGTGATTGATTTATAGCCGGAGCACTTTAGAGTCCATAAAACTGTTTCTTTTTCTAATTTTTATGACCATTTTATCATTAGGATATTATGGGGAAAGAGATTTTAAGCGCTGACGTTCGGCAGCTTTGCACCCTCTCGGAAAATCTCCCATAAAACGGGCGCAAGACATCTTCCTTATTATTTTTAAGGAAGAATTGCAACTGCGCCAACGTTCGGCTGCTCGAATATATAAACGGACGCTCTAGAGTCCATTAGAACAATGTTCCTTATTTTATGGACATTTTATCATTAGGCTGTAGTGGGAAAAGAATAGAAATTTTTGGCCGACGTTGCGACAAACATGTCGGAACGTTTTTATAGCTGCAAAAGCGTTGACGTTCGGTAGCTTGTGTCCTTAAGACAGCATTAGGTGAAATATAAGAAGGATGAGAGCCCGTCAAACCATAGTAAGATTTGAAAGTGCATAGATGAAGCTGTGAAAAAAGTTTAGTGGTTACTGTCTGGTATTAGAATTGTTAGTGACACAATAGTGAATGAAAAAAAATATAGAAAATATTAATTTCGAAGCGACGAGTCGTTAGACAAAGATCACGCGTTGTCGGACGATAGTAATTATATTAGTGATTACAGTGATATTGATTTTGACGACAACGTAGTGGAAAATGACAACAAATCCGTGTGCAAAGCCAACGTAAGATTTGCGCCATACACTTTTATTATTCAACGGGTGGTGCTCTAGCTCTCTGTGCTTCGTGTATGGACTTTCGAGATGACATCGGAGTAATGTACGAAATACGGAAACATAAAGTTACATCGCCCGATGAGGTGGATATGCGATGATGCAGCAGCTGTGGAATTTTATTATATATTATATATATATAATAATAATGTCGCGTAATATGTGTTATGTTTGCACATAAAAATAAAGAAAAAACAAAAATGGAAAACGTGGAGCAGAAAGAACGCGACTTATTGGAGTGTTCCCACTAAGTCACCACATTGAGCGAATATTTTGGATAGCTGCAGCATTGCGAGGAGTTTTTTATCGTTATTTCCAGTACGTTTCCCTTTAGAGTATTGAAAATGCACTCTTGAATACACTTTATGAGTTTATTATCGGAGGTACATAAAAATGCTTCTCTTTGATGTTCTTTCAGATAATCTAAAGTTTTTAAAAGACACGCATTTTTCTCCTCGATAGAGCGTCTAGCCGTTTTTTATTGCACTGCTGGGCGAATTCCGTGACGTCACCGCTAAGGGATTTTTTTCGCTATTCTTTTCTTTTTTCACCATTACGCATTAATTTCACGACTGACAACTCTCGAGTGTAAATACTGATCTTTTATACGCCGCCTCCCCCTCTATTGATCGATCTACGCGAAATATAGGCGTAATGCAGCTTATTGTCGGGATACACGTCCGAAATCGATATTCGTCTGGAGTCGATTGTTTCAAATCGAGCAATAAATACCCGTGAGGTCTCGAGGTAGCGTCATAGTATACTTCTTCTATAAACTTTGGATCATCGGGATATACTTGACGCGCTAAATGACGAATTTGCGCACGATCGCGCTGATTTTTAAAAACTACTATAAAATTCACATTTAGAGATATGTCGCGCTGTCCACGCCCCTGATGGAAGAGATTTTGCGAGATGAGAATAACTCTGAGATTCTTATGATGACTTCCTTTCGTAAACAGATCTACGATAGCCTCGCTCGAAGACGATTCTCTCATAAGATTATTACCGTCGATTATTATCAATTTCGGGGAAAGTGGATCGCTGGAATAATTTTCCGGACGCGGTAACCCCTCGCGAAATTCGATTATATTTTTCTTTGTGTTTATCAGAATATTATTACCGTATTCGCTCTTTTTTTCCCCATTTTTCTCTTCTTCTCTTTCAGCTGTTGAACATTGCAGACGTTGATAGGCATCTTGCCATTCGGCGTAATAAAATGAAATTCTCTCGAATCGAGCATCGCTCATGAGTAAGTAAATAAAAAGAGTTCTAATTCAGGGATCTGAGGGGGTGAGGTAAGCGGGGGAACCGCTTACCTCACTCCCGGTACTGATGTGTCCGTGGGTGGAGGAGAGGGGTACCAAATGTCCCCGGATTGAGGGGGAAGGGGGGGTACAGATGGTTCTGCAGGTGGAGGGTGGTGGAGGGAGTGTCTTCTCCGACTGATTGTGGAGGTCTGATGGTGAGAGAGAGGAATGTCAACTGTTATAGGTAAATTATTCCCCCTCTGTTTACCCATAATGTATATTTGCAGTAAATAATTAGATTAATAATAATAAATATATATAAATTTTTTATAATATCCCCACGGTAACGACGCGATAAGCGTTCGCAACGTGGTATAGAGAGAGACGGTGCGATAGGCGTTTGCAACGCGGTAGAGAGAGACGGTGCGATAGGCGTTTGCAACGCGGTAGAGAGAGACGGTGCTATAGGCGTTTGCAACGCGGTAGAGAGAGACGGTGCGATAGGCGTTCGCAACGTGATAGAGAGAAACGGTGCTATAGGCGTTCTATATGGCGTAGGACAAGGAGAGTATGATGTGGTGTAAGAAGGAAGGCGCTGTATGCGTAGGACAAAGAGTGCATGATGATAGGAAAAGGAGAGTATGATGGTAGGAAAAGGAGATATGGGTGTGAGAGAAAGAATAGAGAGGAAGGAGGATAGCGGGAAGGAGAGCGCGTATGGTGAGAAAAGGACAACGCTATAGGCGTAAAACAAGGAGAGTATGATGTGTAAGGAAAGGAGGGAGCAAAGGAGAAGGCTGCAGTAAAAGAAATATAAATGTAATTTATTATATAATATATGGGAAGAAGGATAGGATTTGATAAGAAGATGCAAAGCAATATACAGGGTGTCCCCGAATTGGCGGATCAACTCTCGTCGGTAAATAGAGCATGTTAAACTGAAGAAAAAAATCTTATATCATTTTGCTAAATTCGCAATAATTAATAAGATATAAATTAATAAAGATCGGCCAATCCGTGCCAGTATAAGCGTGCGGCGCGAAGAAACCTCCCAGTTGTTACTTGATACTAGGCGCACGGCAAGACGTAAACGCAGAACGCACTGTACGTGTCTCTTTAAGTACGCCCTTTGTACGTCCTTTGTATGTCCTTCGTAGAGCGCTCCGCCTACTGTCTCGCCGCGCGCCTAGTATCAAGTAACAAGTAGGAGGCTTCTTCGTGCCGCGCGCTTATCCTGGCACGTATTGGCCGATCTTTATTAATTTATATCTCATTAATTATTGTGAATTTAGCAAAACGATATAAGATTTTTCTCTTCAGTTTAACACGTTCTATCTATCCACGAGAGTTGATCCGCCAATTCGGGGACACCCTGTATATGTTTAATATATATATAATTTTTTATTCAAAATGTGTTTGCATACATATAATGTGTGTGTGTTAAAATTATTATAATATAAAAATATAAAAAAAAATTAAAATTATAATAGAAAATTTAAAAAAAATTAAAATAATGATCTAGTGTAGGGTAGCAGCTCTGAAACAGAAAAAACATAATTTTATTAACATCTTAAAAATATTTTCTAAAATGATAAAAATTATAAATACTGTTTTCCACACCTCATATGGAAGCTCACCAAAGAGTTTCCGCAAACAAAGACGATTCTCGTAAAACTGAGGAGTCACCTTCTCGTACCTCCGGTTCTCGGGAGTGTCACCCCAAAGATCATCCCGCACCCATGCGTATAAATCTCTCTCGTGGCGCCGGTACATCCTTTTCAATTGTCTATCATAAATATTTACGAATCCCTTAATCTTAATATCTGCCTGTGACTCGTACTGGAAAAAAAACACATTATTATTAGTACTATTAGTAACGTTATTAGTATCAATATTATTAAAAAAAGTAAATACTTACGTTTTTAAATGCCACTATGTTTAGCACAACTCTAATTAATTCGTGTACGAGGTCCTTCATCGTCCTTACTAAATAACGCCAGTCTTGAGCAAAAATTATATCAACTAACGAACACATCTCGTGGTGTAGCATCCTTAAAACTTGCACACTTTACTCGTTCACAGTCTAACACAGTCTTGATAAAAGTTCCAACGGAGTTAGACAACGTCTTGGTAAAGAAGAGTAGAGGATGTATAGCAGCATCTAGGCTTAAATTACGCAGCGAGGTCGATAAACAAAAGATCCTTTTCAGTTTTTTCAACACATGTGTGTATTAAATGAGTTAGGGCCAAGTCAGTAGATATATATAAAGAGTTCTAATACAGGGATCTGAGGGGGGTGAGGTAAGCGGAGGAACTGATTACCTCACCCCCCCCCGGTACTGATATGTCCGGGGGAGGGGGTACCAAATGTCCCCCAGATTTAGGGGAAGGGGAAGGGAGGGGTACATATGCCTCCGCAAGTGGAGGAAATATTCTCTCCGACTGATTGCGGAGGTCTGATGGTGAGAGAGAGGAATGTCAACTGTTATAGATAAAATATTCACCCCACTATTTATCCATAACGTATATTTGCAATAAATAATTAGATTAATATAAATAAATTTTTTATATCTCCATGGTAACGACGCGATAGGTGTTCGCAACGCGTTAAAGGGAGAAGGTGCTATAGGCGTTCGCAACGCGGTAGAGGAAGAAGGTGCTATAGGCGTTCGCAATGTGGTAGAGGGAGACGGTGCTATAGGCGTTCGCAACGCGTTAGAGGGAGACGGTGCTATAGGCGTTCTATATATTGTAGGACAAGGAGAGTATGATGTGGTGTGAGAAGGAAAGCGCTGTATGTGTATGACAAGGGAGTGCATGATGATAGGAAAAAAGAGAGCATGATGGTAGGAAAAGGAGATATGGGTGCGAGAGAAAAGAATAGAGAGGAAGAAGGATAGCGAGAAGGAGAGCGTGTTATGGGGTGCGAGAGAAATAATAGAGAGGAAGGTGGATAGCGGAGGCTAAGGCGTACGCGAGAAAAAAGATAATTTTTGTATGTTAAGTTTTTTTATAATGTTAAATGTTATCTTATTATATATTTTATTATCTAATTATATCTAAAACAGAGGAAGAAGGATGGGATAGATGATGAAGGTGGAAATAAGTAATATATATATATAAGTTTAACATAAATTTTTATTTAAAAAGTGTGTATGTGTATATATTAAGTGTGTGTGTGTGTGTTTTAAAATTAAAAATTTAAAAAGATATAAATTTAAAAATATAAAAGATATAAAAATTTTTAAATATAAAAGATATAAAAATTTTAAAAAACTAAAAATCGGTTGGGGCGAGGCGCTAGGGGAACTCGTAATAGCTGCGTCTGTAACAGGAAAGAACATTTTTATTAGTACTTTAAAAATATTTAAAATTTGCGCATACTTACGAGGGGCTCCTCTCCGAATAGTCTGCGGAGTTCGAATATATCCGCAAACGCACACGGAAACTGTGCGTCGTAATCTCGGTTGCTGGGACTATCACACCATAAATCGTCACACTCGGCGCGCGCTCTCTCTCTCTCTCTCTCCCGCACCCAGCGTCTCCTCTTCTTGTGCGCGATGTTAATATATCCAGGGATCGGATACTTATTTATCCAGAAAATCTATGAAAAATTAATAAATATAAATATATTATAAATAATAAAGCGTATAAAATTATAATAAAAAACTACTTACATCTCCGAATAAAACGTTCATCAGCGCCTGGAACAGAGCGCGAACCAAATCTTACGCTCGCCAAAGTGACCGGCGGCGAGTGTACCGGCGAGCAATCCCCTTAGGAAGACGATGGTTGCGAAAGCCCGTCTCGAATATTACCTGCATGAACGCGACTACTTGCGACATTTTTTTTGTTTTTTTTAACAAAATACGTTCACTGCACCACAGTCAGACACTTTATGCCAGCTCCAACGGAGTTAGACAACGTCTCGGGAAAGAAAAGTAGGGGATGTATAGCAGCATCTAGGCTTAAATTACGCAGCGAGGTCGATAGACAAAAGATCCTTTGAGCCTTTTTCAGTTTTTTTCAATACATGTGTGTGTATTAAATGAGTTATATACAAATCTCTTTCTTCTTTCTTCTAAAAAGTCTATTCTTTTTAATCTTTTTATCAGTAGCAGCCTCTCTTTTCGAAGATACTTTATTTCCGCAACAACAGGATCTTCAAATTGCATAAGTTCTATATCAGTATTTTCATTGACCACATCACATAAAAAATCTATATCGTCACGGATCTCGAAAAACAGTTTTAGCGATCTTATATAAGTCTTTGGTAAACCAATTTCACGATTTTGTAAAAATTGCACTACAGAATTCATGGTACTTCCGAAGGCGTTATAGTTTATGCGATACTAAACTATTCAAAGTACTGCGAGCAATCTTTTAATATCGCAAAACGTAATGAGGAGGGGATCACCACGTGCTTTCTCGAGCGCCGTGTGTGGCTGCCGTATGATGAAATCGATTCAAATATTCAAATGTATACAATGATTGAAATATTCAGTTACAAATGTATACGACAAAGCGTGAGATAAAATTTTTGCTAAATGATAACATAAACAGAACGTCGACAGTACGGATGTTTGCGCTAAAGAATAACGCGCCGACAGTACGGATGTTTGCGCTAAAGAATAACGTTTCGCATAGTGGGTGGGCATTATCATGTATATTTGACTATAAATATAAATAATAAATATAATCAGGCGTTCTATAGTATGATGTGGTGTAAGAATGAAGATGCTGTATGTGTAGGACAAGGAGTGCATGATGATAAGAAAAGGAGAGCATGATGGTAAGAAAAGGAGATATGGGTGCGAGAGAAAGAATAGAGAGGAAGGAGGATAGCGGGAAGGAGAGCGCGCATGGTGAGAGAAAAAGTCAGCGCTATAGGTGTAAGACAAGGAGAGTATGATGTGTAAGGAAAGAAGAGAGTAAAGGAGAAGGCAACAGTAAAATATAAATGTATAAAAATTCCAAATTTATTTAAAATTAAAAAACATTTAATTACAGAATATAGAAAATAATACTTGAAGTATAGTTTTAATGTAAATATGGGTTGATTGAACCTTCATGATGATGATTCGACCATCAATTGAATATTTTAAATAAATTTTGTAAAGCGCAATTTCGTACATGTCTATCGCAACGCAGAGTAGCATCTAATTTATCTAAAGCAGGAAGTCATCATAGTCGTTATCTAATGTCTCGATAATAAGGCCGATTCTCGCATCGTCTTCCAATAAATTTGCCAACCATTCTCGTTTTTCATGTCCTTTGACATACACTCGAGAAGATGCATCTTTCAACGTCACAGCCTCAGTGATTAAACGTTTGGCCATGTAGTATGGAACGTTTCCATCTTCCCATTGCATATTATGATGTTTTCCAATTAACCATGCAACTTGAGATCTCTCAGACCTCGTGAGCAAACGGAATGGTGTAAGACTCGTAAAAATATAATGAGACAGTACAGATCCCTTTGTTAGAATCGCAATTTCTTTCACGATAAATTTTTTATCGATAATAAATCCTTTAAGATCCACAAACGTTGGCACAACCATAATGAAAAGATATTGGCGAGAACTACGACAACGAACGACTGATGTTAATCATCGAGTATCGCAAGTTTTTATGTTATATGATCCGGTATGCGATTCTCCAATTTCGTTTACAGAAGATTCGACCGTTGGTTGATAAGACGAGCGTTCCTGCTCGTGCTGATTCATGTAATTTTACATACTACGTTCGTTAGAGGATTGTATTCGACAACGCGATCATGCAAAATGAGACAATAAGCGGTAGTGTTTGCCGGCACATTTTCCTTACAATCAAGATCTATTCTTACGTCTACGGTAGCATTTTTCACCGATTCGTTTTGTCGAGAACAATCGATGATTACAAACGGACCGTAAAGTAGAAACAGTGAGACGGTGAGACTCGGTTCGAGGTACTCGTATCCGTAACAGTTTTTGCAGAAACGCGCGTACGTGTCGTATAGAATCGACCATCTGTTTTTATCGAAATCCAGATTCATGTCGTCATACGGATAACATTCCGAGTTCAGATAAAATTTCACATTTGTTAATTTGCAGTCGTTGAATTTACTCATATCCTCGAGCATAATATTCTTCCGGCCTGTCTGCAGAGCAAAGATAACGTATCGTGGTTTCTCCAGCTGAGTCGCGGTCTTAATGATCCACGAATGTTTGGTTGTACGCTGCAACAGCGGAAACTCGTACAGATCCCATGAGCGAAAACCCATGCTGAGGTAGCGTCCGCTTTCCAGAGCGCACAGCATAGACAGCTTCTTAATTTCACTCAACAGCACATGTGGCATTCGCCATTGTATCTTGAATATGTTGATCACAGGCTCCATCGTCGAAGCTCCAACCAGACAATTGTTGTCATTGCGCGATCGTATTAAGATTAACTCGTGACGAGCGTTAATTACTATGCGTCTGTAATCCTCGCAAAATCCCAATAACATGTAGAGCGGTACGCAAAAATTAAAGTGTCCATTCACAGTAGCTGGATCAATCCAGCTAGCATTTCTCATAATCACGCTTCTATCGGATAGTATTGTTACATAGTTTTTGAGCATACTTATTATTCCCACATTTCTGTTGCGATCAATCTCCACGCCATTGAGTTCGTATCGAATCTCATCAAACATGAATGCGACGCAATTATTTTGCAGTAGCACATTAGATCCATCAATTGGATTGTTTATCTTCAATTCTCCCTCGATGTATAAGAAGCTCTCATACGGCAATGTATACAGATCCTGTTGTTGTATGGGTATTCTTATCTCGTCACTATGTCCGAACGTTGTGTTGGCGAATGGGTTGTAGGCGTGAGTACTCAATCTTGACGATGCGATCGTCAAAGATTGGTTCGTCCGCGATGTTGAGAATATCAGTTATCGTTCAAATGTTTCGCACCGCGAATCCCAAAGATTGTAAAAACGCAACGTTTGATGCGTTCAATTTCTTTTTCTTAGTGCAAGATGATTGCGTATTAGCAAATCTCGATGTTGTTGTCGCGGGCGTCGTAAAGATTGTGTTGTCTCTCACGTCTTTCGATCCGTTCAACACGAGCATCACACGCTAATTTTGCCGCCGTCGTACATGCACTCTAATGGTGATCTCTTCTCCTCGAAAATCAAGTAATCGTCCTTCCTGATCGACAACACGTAACGTTAAATCCGTAATGGTCCGTACGATGATCGGTAGGTAAATGATATGCGCCGGTGTTTCCGATATTTTATATCCTGGTGGTACCCTCGGTGAAAATTCATGTATCGTATGAACGAGTTTACCGTTGTTGTACGCACCCGCGGTGACATTACATTTGACGCGGATAATGTTCACGTTGATAATGTTAATCGGCACGTCCGACTCGTACCATTTTCACGGCTGCAGTATACGGTTCGAGAATCCTAGCAGCAATCCAATGTTGTTAGGCTTGCTAAAATTTATTCTGTAGGCGCATTTGATCTCGCTCCTCATCGTATTGTAATTAAGCGCGGAGCACTATAGGCCATTTTCCATCCTCAAAGTCATCGTCATCAGTGTGTTTTTTATCACCATCACGAACTGTGTGCTGCGAACGTTTTCGTGAAATTGTTTTTTTCGAAAATTCATGTATCGCTTGCAGCTCGTACGATCCCTCGGGAATAATTTCCGCATCGTTTTTGCCAAAGTAAAATTTATTATTCGAGGAATTCACGTTCGATATCGTGTGATAACTCTCAAAATCCGCTAGACCGAGCTCGTATTCACCATCGCTTAAATCTACGGTGGGAGAGTAATTTACCGCGAGAACGCTGCTCTTCCCAGTCAGCGTGAATGTCATAGACATGTTGACTAAACTGTTTAACGAATACTAAGTTAAATAGCGCAATGTATGTCTTTAAATTCGCGTACATCGACCGCTCGGAGAAACTGCAAGCACAATAGAGCGTAGGACAAGGAAAGTATGATGTGTAAGGAAAGGAGAGAGCATGATGGTAAGGAAAGGAGAGAGCAAAGGAGAAGGCTGTAATAAAAGAAATATAAATGTAACTTATTAAGATATTAAAAGTATTCTTGACACATTTCCAATATAATAGCTCAGATTAACTACGCATTTCGATTAAAAAAATATATAAATGTAACTTATTATTATTATTATATAATATATATATATTGTTGTGCCTCCAGGAGGGAGGCACAGGATTTTTCGGGATCCATTAGGGAAGGCCGGGGATACGACGGGCTGTGGCCACCTTTTGTTTTAATATTAGGTTTAATTGTTTACCTCCTCCATTTTTTTATAATAAATAGCAGTTTAAAAGAAATCAAAAGGTTTGGTATTTTATCACTACTCACAGCGTACGTATCTACACTCGTGTGTATTGTCGATTAAAGGGAGAGAGCGGTATCTCTCATATACTCTGTCGTACAGGTAGTCTGATACGCGTCGGCTTATCTCAGGCGCGCGTATATCTCTTAGTTATTCGTGTATCTCGTTCTATTTAATAACTCTCCGTGACGATTATTCCTCGTTAGGATCTAATCAACGACTGCCCGTCGCTTCATCGCGGCGGGTGCTGAGCTTCCCTCCGAACTGCATGGTTTTTCGGAGGGGGTCCTTTAGCAACATGACCAAATATGGTTATGTTGCTGAATTCGCGTTTTAGTGCAGGCGAGGAAGTTCAAAGTCGAATTTCCTCGCTTGTACTTTTAGCAATTCGGCGACACCTTTCCGGTTTCGTGTTCGCGCTCGGTCTCGGGCGCGCGTGGCTCGCTGCGTCAGCGGCTCGCGCGATTATCGCTTCGCTCGCGATGCATTCCTGCATCAATATAATTATATGTATATATATATATATATATATATATATATATATATATATATATATTCATTAAATCTGTAGCCTTTTCTGGGGCTATAACATCCCTCCCCTGTTGGAAAAGAAAACGGAGGTACAACGTTTTCTGTTTTAGGGAATTTATCTCTTTTTCTTAAGTTTTAAGTTTCCCGATATATATATACTATATGTTTTCTTTTATATTATTTTCTTATTCTAGTTTACAATTTTGTTTGTTTTCGCGTTTACAATATTTAAATATAATCGTTTTTCTTATCTAAAATCGCGTGCTTAGGCTACGTTTTAATATTGGTTTCGGGAGTCGATCGATCGGTTCGGATCGCTCTTCGTCGTATATCCTAATTAATGGTCGCTTCCTTCTTTTATTTTTGTTTCGTATGACTATGTAAAGTACAATTAATATTATTATTATTGTTATCGTGATTGTTGCGCTTGTCGCCATTGGATATACGAATTGTTTTTTCGCGAAGAAATTTTGTTTGTTACTTTTTAAATTGTTGTCTATTTCTTCTAGTTGTAATTTTAATTTTGTCAGTTCCATTCGGTGTTGACCTATGTCTTGTATCGTGTCATTATCGTGTGTTATCGTGTTGCGTTCTCGTAACAGTGTCAAGTTATATTCAGACAGGTACGTCTATATCCGTTTCATAGATTGTCTGCTTCGTCTGTATAGTCATGTCTGGAGTTATTAATTTGCATTTTCCCTTCAGCGTAATTTTCCCAGTGTTTTTAATCACTGTTTTGTATTCTTGTCGTTTGTCGTATTGTATTGTTAATTGTTGTTCTGTAGCAGTCGAGCCATGTTTGTGGCTGTTGTAATGCGATCCATGTGGTACGCATTGATATAATGTATTTCGTCTTACAGTTACGTTGACGCTGCTGTGTATAAATTTGTATTTCGCATGGTGCATTTAAATTTATTCTATATGTCGGTGTCGCATGCTCACATGTGTATTGTGAGTTAATGTTAATACAATCTTTTAAATCTTTTTCTGTTACTATAACGTATGTTAGTTTTTCTTTGTCTACCGCAATTATTTTATGGTTAATTTCTGTTACTGCGAATATATTGTTATAACTGAATACAGGTAACGCAATTACATTCATTATGGTATAGCTCGGTTGCGCAATTAATGGGAAAATTAGAATGGTATAAATAATTGCTTTATCGCTGAATGCGCTTATTTTCGCGTATTTTTCTATAGTAAGCCAATCTTCGGTGTGTACTTGAAAAGGGAAGTACAGTCCTTGTGGCAACTGCTGTGTTGCTTCCTTTAAATGTGTTATTATGCTATCTATTGGTGTTAATCTCGGATGCATTGCTCCATTTTTTGTATATGTTAGATATTCTATAATGTTATCCGCGTCGCGTATTAATTCTGCTATTACTGCGGTAATTATGGTAAAGTGTTCGTTTATCTCGCTGCGTTCTATATATTCATTTACTCGTTTCTGTAAGAGGTATTCGTTACGTTGTATTGTATTTTCGATTTTATCAATATGCCCGATAGTCGTATTTATTATTTTAATTTGATTTTGTACGGCATGCTGTATTGTTTTTTGACTGTTTTCTAATATGTTAAGTTGTTCGTTAATTCGTTTCTCGTCGTTAACGTCCATTGTGCCAAATAAAGACTTTGATAAGGAACCTATTCCGTCTATGAGTCCTCGTCGTTTATTTGTCTGTTTTTTGTATATTGTTTTAATTTGTATTATGACATTTTTTAAATATTTTGCTTCTCTTTTTGTTAGAATGTCTAGGTTCACACATGTATCTCGAAGATAATGAGTGTGAAATTTCATAGTTTCGCATAATCTTTCGGTCTGTTTTAAATATTTGTTTATTTGCTCGTATCTTTCGTCTAAGTTTGATAAGTCTAATTTTATTACTAGTTTCCAGTTTTCTTTTGCGTAGTGGATTTGTCCGATTTCTTCGAAGAATAACCCTGGATTATGTTTAAATTCTTGTATCTGGTATGAGAGATTCGTTTTGTCGTCTTTCGTGTGACCTTTGCTGATCCAGCAGGCGAATGTCCTGTAATATCATATTATATTTCATTTTATTATATTTTATCTCTTGGGTGTCGCTCGCCTTCTCTGACTTCGCGGGGTTCGCGCTAATCCAGCGGGTGATACACCGGTAATATTATAATGTTGGTTTAGTCTCTCAACGACTTTTGTTTGAGGCAGATCATTAAGATGCTGCGATTCTTGCTCCAATGGAGTCTGCCGATTTGTCGTCAGTGCGATGGATATCGGGATGGTATTCATCCCGATATCTGCCGCGATTGTTTTCGGGGTCGCCTACCGGTTGTGGGTCTACCGCCGCCTGTGGACCCCGTAGTGCGGGCGCGGAGCGCCGTTCTCCGAAGTTTTCGGGTCGCGGGGGGCACATTGTCCCTCCGCGTTACGTTTACAACACCCGGTGTGAGGTTTGTGCGGACAGTGGTGCCCGCCCTAGACCCGATGCATCCCGTCCGCGTGGAGTTGATGAAGGTCCACGACCAATTTGACTTCTTCGAGCTGAGATGTCGCCGAGGGGAGGAGGAGGAGGACTAGGACACGGATCCTTGAAGAAGGTGAGTACTAGTTTTCTATATATGGCTTAAGCTTGTTTGCGTGTAAGCGGGTGCTTTTCCTTCCTTTCTTTACCGTGTAGTTGATATTCGAATGCTTTTCGATTATTATGTACGGTCCGAACCATAGAGATTCGAGTTTTTTCGATCTTCCGCGTCGTAGCGTTTCATCGTAAATGAGTACTTTTTAAATATTTCGCTTAAAAAATTTGTGCCTTGATCGGTTAAAATTTTTTCCGGTATTCCGTATTCTAAAATTATTTTCGTGGTAAATTTTTTACTCACGGTGTTCGCTTCTTGATTTGGTATCGGTATTGCTTTACTAAATTTTGTCAAACTATCTTGAAAAGTTAGTAAGTATTTATTTCCAGTATTAGTTATCGTTAATGGACCGACTATATCTAATGCACATTTTTCGAACGGTTTACTCGGTGTATCGGTGATAACGAGGGGTGCTTTAAATCGTCGCGATAATTTATTTTTTTGGCAAGTGTTACATTTTTTAATGTACGTTCGACGTCTTTCGTTAACCCGGTCCAATTGTGCGTGAGGCGAATTCTGTTTATCGTCCTCTCGATACCTTGGTGTCCTCCTGTGGGTGCATTATGATATTCATATAATATTTGTTTCTTTTCATCTGCGCTATAGGCACGTGTCGCATCTTTCTCGTTGCTATCTTTCTCGTCCTCTTCTTTATCTCTTTCTTTGCTGCTGATATCATCCATCTCTTCGTCTTCGGCGGTGAGGATCTTTTCTCTCTCTTGCTCGTCGTCGTCTCGCGTTACGTTGCGGCTTAGCGCATCGGCGTTCGCGTTCGCACGTCCGGCCTTATGTATTATCTCATAATCGTACTCTTCTAATTTTATTCGCCATCGAATTAATCGTGATCCTGGATCGTTCACGTTAAATAACCATATTAGAGGTTTGTGATCTGTAATGACCTTAAATTGTGTTCCGTACACGTAGGGTCTGAAATGCTTTACAGCCCATACAATAGCTAATAGTTCCTTTTCGGTAGTGCTATAGTTCTGTTCCGCGCGGTTCAGTACTCGGCTGGCGTAAGCTATCGGTCGGTCGCTGCCTATCTTTCTTTGCGATAAGACTGCTCCGATCGCGTAGTCGGATGCGTCTGTAGTTATATTAAATTGTTCAGCGAAATCTGGATATTTTAATACGGGTGCCGTTATTAATTTATTTTTAAGTACTTCGAAAGCATTTTGTTGCTCTGCGGTCCACACAAATTTTTCGGTTTTCTTTGTCAATTTCGTTAATGATTTAGCTATTTTCGAGAAATCTTCTATGAATCTTCGATAATAACCGGCTAGACCTATAAATGATTGGATATCTTTCACCTTTTTTGGCGTCGGGAAATCTCTTACCGCTGTTAGTTTAGACGGGTCAGGAGATATTCCATGTTCTGATATTATATGGCCCAGGTACATTACTTCTTTGCGTAGGAATTCGCATTTATCCAGCTGTAATTTTAAATTATTAGTTCGAAGTCGTTGCAGCACTTCCTTGAGTCGCTTGTTATGATCGTCGAGGCTTGCTCCGTAAATGACGATGTCGTCTAGATAGACCAGGCATTTGAGTCCTTGTATTCCTGTCAATACAGAGTTCATTAATCTCTGAAATGTCGCCGGTGCGTTTTTCAATCCAAAGGGCATTCGGTTGAACTCGTAATGTCCATACGGAGTTGAAAAGGCAGTTTTAGGCTTGTCCTCTTCGGCCATTGGTATTTGATGATATCCAGATGCTAGATCTAATGTTGTGAAGTATTTTGCGTTTCCCAGCTGGTCCAGTATATCCGTAATATTAGGCAGAGGGAAGGAATCGCCGATCGTCAAGTCGTTGAGCTTTCGAAAATCTATAACTATTCGAAGTTTCGGTTTACCTGATACGTCGGTCTTTTTTGATACTACTAATAGCGGAACATTCCATTGACTCGCGCTGGTACGAATTATTCCGTCTTCCAACATTTGTTGCACTTGTTTATTTACTTTCGTCTTATGTTTCTCCGGAAGGCGATACGGTCTTACATTTACCGTTGAGGCGTCTATGCGCGTATTTATATCGTGTGCTACCGTCGCAGTGCACGACAGTGGTTCTCCATTCAGATGAAATATGTCGCTATATTCATCACATATCTTTGAGAGTGCCTGTCGTTCTTCAGAGTTGAGATGCTGTGTTTGCAACAATTGTCAGATGCGCTCGTTACGTGGGGTATTTTTATCGTCCGTCCCCACGGCTATTGTATAGATACCGTGCGGGTTATCTTTATCGATGTCGTCTATAGTTACAACAGGTGTACGTATCTCAATAGTCTCGTCTGTTGTGTTGATAACGCTGATTGGGCAGAGAAAGTTTTTCGGTTCTACCAGACATCTTCCTATATATATTCCAGGGGCTGTTTCTTTCGCGCGTACTATTCCCGTTTCGTTTCGATTAGTCGCGGCTTGCACGATGGTTTCACTGCGTGGTTTCAAGATAATTTTAGTATATGGTTGCATCTTTAGTACATCCGTACCGATTTTTAACTCTTTATTTTTGTAATCGCAGGATACCTTTTGCTTCCTTAGGAAATCGATTCCTAGTATCCCGTCGTATTCCATGGGAAAGTCGTCTTTTACTACATAAATTGCATGTCTAATGTCTTGTCCGGTTAGATTAATTGTTGCATGCATCTTCCCTATTGTATATACTTTGTGTCCGGTTATTACTATTAACGCTAATTTTTTATTGTATATCAATGTTTCGCCTTTTAAATGCTTTACTTTTATTAGTGATATGGTCGCACCGGAATCGTATAGCATGTTTATGCGCCCTGTCTTCGTTTCGCGTATGGGCATCGTTACGACGTCGAGTCCTTGTTTATCTCGCGTCTGTCGTATGTGTGTCACCTGATATTCCAGCGCGCGCTTTGCCTTGCTATCGCTTCTTTCTTCTTCGTCGTTACTACGCTCGGAGTCGGAACTCTTTCCTCGCGTCTTATAACGTGTTCCTTTTGAATTATTTTGAATATCGCTCGATTTATTCGCGTTATTCGGGTTTTTTCGATCCTGTGGTTTTCCTTGCGGTCGGCCGTTTAAAGACCAACACTCGTCGCGATTATGTCCGCGCTTTTTACAATACTTGCAAAATTTTTCTACCACATTGACGCGTGGTCTTTCGGGTTTCGGCAGAGCGTATCTGCTCATTCGACAATCTCGTCCATAATATCCTATCTTGCCGCATTTAAAACATATTGCATTAGTATCTCGAGGCGGTCGCTAGTAATTCGAGTCGAGTTTATTTTTATTTTGATAACTGTTCTCGCTCCCATCGGCTTGATAAGTTTTTCTTCCGAGCTCGCGCCGTTTATCGCCTCTTGCAATGTCGAGAAGCGTTGTGACCGTACGAGTACTTTCAAGTCATCGCGTAGTCCGATTTGATAATTAATTAACGCTTGGTCTCTGATAGTTTGCTGAATCGTGCGTTTTTGTTCTAGAGTATGCTCTTTTCCTTCGGTCATAGAGTCATATAATTTCATAGCTACTAGATCGACTCGCTGTCCAAACGCGTAGGCGGTTTCGCTTGTTTTTTGCTTTAATGAATTAAATTCGATTTGCAAGTGTGTCGTGCTTTCGTTTCGTTTGATAACAAGCTTCGAATTGCGTCCGAAATTCATCAAAAGTGCGTATATCGCGCGTTTCAAAATCTTGTCGCGCTCTTCCGCGTAACTTTGTATATAATATCGCCTGCATAAGAGATTCTTCGTCTGCCGGATTTGTATTTTGTATTGCGTATGTGCATGAATTCAAGAAATCTTGCAACTTGTGTCGCGACATTCCGTCAAATTCCGGAATCATTTGTCTCGCTTCCTTTAACGTCAGGAAATTGGGTGCCATACTACGTCGGTTTCTAATGTCGCGATCGGTCCGTCCGTAATATATGCTTTCGGAAAGTTCTTCTTGACGGCTTGTATTTTGATCGCGTTGCTGTAGTTGAGCTACTTGCTCTGTTAAGAATTGTATTGCGTAGCGCATTTCTCTTAACATTGCGGACGTAGAGTCGTTTGTCGATTCTTCTCGCGGTTGTATCGGTTGATTAATTGTTCGTCAGTAGTGTTATAGGGGGGATTCTAAGCCATGGGGCGCTGAGGGGGGTGCGGGGGACGGGGGTATCTGAGAGGTGCGAGGGGTCTGTTAGGGAAAGGGGGGGGGGAAGGGTCCTACACACGTTCGAAAGTAGATGTTAGGGGGGGGGGATTTTAGAAGTCATAAAACTGTTTTTTTTCTAGTTTTATGATCATTTTATGACCATTAGAATATTATGAAAAAAGAGATTTTAAGCGCCGACGTTCGGCAGCTTTGTACCCTCGCGGAAAATCTCCCATAAAAAAAAAAAACTGGAGCAAAAAAAAAATATCTTCCATAATTTTTAGGGAAAGAACTGCAACTTTTTTTTTTTTCTCTTTTTTTTTCCTAATTTTTTATGATTATTTTATGACCATTAGAATATTATGGAAAAAGAGATTTTAAATGCCGACGTTCGGCAGCTTTGTACCCTCGCGGAAAATCTCCCATAAAAAAAAAAAAAAAAACTGGAGCAAAAAAAAATATCTTCCATAATTTTTAGGGAAAGAACTGCAACTTTTTTTTTTTCTCTTTTTTTTCCTAATTTTTTATGATTATTTTATGACCATTAGAATATTATGGAAAAAGAGATTTTAAGTGCCGACGTTCGGCAGCTTTGTACCCTCGCGGAAAATCTCCCATAAAACTGGAGCGAAACATCTTCCATAATTTTTAAGGAAAGAATGCAACGCACCAGCGCCATTATGGAAAAAAAAAAAAAAAAAAAAAAAAAAGAAAAAAGAAAAAAAATTTCTGTTTGCGTTCTCGCTTTCCTTCGCCTCGCGCTATCTCTTTCTTTTCCTAGCACTTACTCTCTCGCTCTACTTCACCTCGCGCTATCTCTTTCTTTCCTAGCACTTACTCTCTCGCGGTCCCAGCATGACGTCATTCCCCGCAACGAGCTACATATGAGAACTGGGACTGTTTACGGGTGGGAGGAAGCACGGATGGGAAATGCGTGCGAGTAAATTATATCATGATTTAAATTTAAAAAAACTTTATTCTTCTCTTTTATATATATATATTTTTTTTTTTTTTTTATTACATATTGTGACTAAAAACTAAAGCTACCAGTTCGCAATCGACAAGTTGATGTTTATTGAAGGCGTCGCTGGCGCATATTACATTTGACACTTTTTTATTATCCGTTATAGTGGACGCGATATTGGAGAATTGTGTAAACTTAGTATCGACTGTCTCGGTGATTCTAACCAATCGATCAAAGGTTACATCGATGCATTGATCGAGATCAAACATACGGTGTAACGTCGGTTCAATCATCATCATGCGTACGTTTAAAGATTCGAGACTTATAAGTTTAGTATCGTTAATCGTATGAACTCGCACTGTTAGCGGTCCAACGCTTATAAAATTATAGGTATCTTTAGAGTCCTTTCGCAGTAAATCGTGAATATTGCGACGTTGCTCGTAGAGTCCCTTCCACGTTTCGAGAGATAATACCAGTTCCTTTCCTTGATGATCTCCTATGACAATTTCCACGTAACTCGGTGTACTCACGTTGATACCAATTTCAAGGAATTTGAATTCCGTGGTTGTCAATGCGTATCGTCTACTTAGTATACGAATCGCACGACGCTTCAACGAAATGCTGTAGAAAAATAAAATAAAAAAATTAGTTTAAAAACAATTTGTGAAAAAATAGAAAGAAGTTAAACAAAAACTTGTCACATTTGTTCTCAAACGATGGAGTTTCATAACGATTCGGTACGTAATTATTCACGCTTCTGCTGGGGCCGCCACTGCTTCTTTCGACATAGTACATATTTCCAGATTTCAAAAGTGGACCACTTTCACGAACGGTTAACGCAACACTGACCGTATGAAGAATCAAATATACGTGACATCCCGTTTTTTCAAAGTAGTGGGGGGAGATTAGTGGTAAATGTGGTGGGAGATTCTAGAATACTTTAGTGCTCTGAAATTTTTAGAAGGGAGAGACGATACTCGGATAAAAAGAATTCTTAAATGACTCGTGAGGGAGGGAGGGAGGGAGGGAATGAGGAGGGGGAATAAGAAATAAAACATATTAGTGTTTAAATATTTTATTTTTCCAAATCTTGCAATTCTTTCTGGCGTTGCGACCACCAGTTAAATATTTTGAATACATTTTGTAATGCGCAATTCTTAACATGTTTTTCACATCGTATAGTATTTTTAACATCTAGATTATTTAGAGATTCGATATCGTCGTAATCAGCATCCAAGGTCTCAATGATTAAATTTTCTCTCGCATCGTCGCCGAGCATATTAGCAAGCCATTCTCGTTTCTGGCATCCTTTAACGTATACGATACACTGCATTTTATCATCTTCTTCTTCAACTACAGCTGTTGTAATCAATCGTTTCGCCATGCTGTACGCAACGATTCCATCCTCCCATTGTAGTCCATGATGATTCGCCATCAACCATGAAGCTTGACACTTTTCGGATTTTGTAAGGAGATGCCATGGTATAGGACTCCGAAAAATGTAGTGTGCGAGAACAGTTCCTCTTCTCAGCATCGCCACCTCCTTTGCGATGAATTTATTCGAAACGACAAATCCTTGCAGATCGACAAACGTTGGTACAGACATGATGAGATCTCTTTTCGTCAGTTAAGAAGAATGACAACCATCTCGTAACACTCGGATTTATATCCAGCTTTTCCTCTCTCTAAATTATTGTCGCAAACACTTAGGTAATTTTGCGCACAACGTTGGTCAACGGGTTATACTGGATTACGCGATCGTGTATGATGAGACAGTACGCAGTCGTATTATTAGCCACATTCTCCTTACACTCAAATTCCAATCGCACATCCACGGTTGCACTCTTGACCGATTCGTTTTGTCGAGAACAATCGATGATCACAAACGGACCGTACTGTAGAAACAGTGAGACAGTGAGACTCGGTTCGAGGTACTCGTATCCGTAATAGTTTTTGCAGAAACGCGCGTACGTGTCGTAGAGAATTGACCATCTGTTTTTATCGAAATCCAGATTCATGTCATCGTACGGATAACATTCCGAGTTCAGATAGAGTTTCACGTTTGTTAATTTACAATCGTCGAATTTACTCGCATCTTCGGACATAACATTCTTCCGGCCTGTCTGCAGAGCAAAGATAACGTATCGTGGTTTCTCCAGCTGAGTCGCGGTCTTAATGGCCCACGAATGTTTGGTTGTACGCTGCAACAGCGGAAACTCGTACAGATCCCACGAGCGAAAACCCATGCTGAGGTAGCGTCCGCTTTCCAGAGCGCGCAGCATAGACAGCTTTTTAATTTCACTCAACAACACATGTGGCATTCGCCATTGTATCTTGAATATGTTGATCACAGGCTCCAGCGTCGAAGCTCCAAGCAGACAATTGTTGTCATTGCGCGATCGTATTAAGATCAATTCGTGACGAGCGTTAATTACTATGCGTCTGTAATCCTCGCAAAATCCCAATAACATGTAGAGCGGTACGCAAAAATTAAAGTGTCCATCCACAATAGTTGGCTCACTCCAGCCAGCATTTCTCATAATCACGCTTCTATCGGATGATATTGTTACATAGTTTTTGAGCATACTTGTTATTCCCACGTTTCTATTTCGATCAATCTCCACACCATCGAGTTCATATCGAATCTCGTCAAACATGAATGCAACGCAATTATTTTGCAGTACCACATTGAATCCTCCAGCTGGCTTCTTTATCTTTAATTCTCCCTCGATGTATAAGAAACTCTCGTACGGCAATGTATACAGATCCTGTTGTTGTATGGGTATTCTTATCTCATCACTGTATCCGAACGTTGTGTCGGCGAATGGGTTATAGGAGTGAGTCTCAATCTTGACGATGCGATCGTCAAAGATTGGCTCATCCGCGATGTCGAGAATGTCAGTCATCGTTTAAATGTTTCGCACCACGAATCCCAAAGATTGTAAAAACGCAACGTTTGATGCGTTCAATTTCTTTTTCTTAGTGCCGGATGATTGGATATTAGCAAATGTCGATGTTGTTGTCGCTGACGTCGTAAAGATTGTATTGTCTCTCACGTCTTTCGATCCGTTCAACACGAGCATCACACGCTAATTTTACCGCCGCCGCCGTACATGCAATCTAATGGTGATCTCTTCTCCTCGAAAATCGAGTAATCGTCCTTCCTGGTCGACAACGCGTAACGTTAAATCCGTAATGCACCGCACGATGATCGGTAGGTAAATAATGTGCGCCGGTGTTTCCGATATCTTATATCCTGGTGGTACCCTCGGTGAAAATTCGTGTATCGTATGAACGAGTTTGCCGTTGTTGTACGCACCCGCGGTCACATTACATTCGACGCGGATAATGTTCACGTTGATAATGTTAATCGGCACGTCTGACTCGTACCATTTTCGCGGCTGCAGTATACGGTTCGAGAATCCTAGCAGCGATCCAATATTGTTAGGCTTGCTAAAATTTAATCTGTAGGCGCATTTGATCTCGCTTCTCATCGTATTGTAATTAGCGCGGAGCACTATAGGCCATTCTCCAGGCTCAAAGTTATCGTCGTCGTCAGTGTGTTTTTTATCACCATCACGAACTGTGTGTTGCGAACGTTTTTGTAAAATTGTATGTTTCAAAAATTCCTGTATCGCTTGCAGCTCGTACGATCCCTCGGGAATCGTAATTTCCGCATCGTCTTTGCCAAAGTAAAATTTATTATTCGAGGAATTCACGTTCGATATCGTGTGATAACTTTCAAAATCCGCTAGACCAAGCTCGTATTCACCGTCGCTTAAATCTACGTTGGGAAAGTAGTTTGCCGCGAGAACGCTGCTCTTTCCAGTCAGCGTGAATGTCATAGACATGTTGGCCAAACTGTTTAACGAATACTAAGTTAAATAGCGCAATGTATGTCTTTAAATTCGCGTGCATCGACCGTTCGGAGAAACTGCAAGCACAATTGTCCACAGATGCTTTGATTATAAGTTTGATAGGATGTGTGATTATATTCTATTTTTGTCACATTTAAATATCGCACCAATTCATTCGGCGGTCGAAGATTGCCGAAACTGTCAAAATATATAGCACAATTCCCCCTCTTTGCATACGCTACCCAGTGAGTACCCGAGCCTTTAGCGTTATCCAAATTTATGATCCCGCTCTCGTTTCGATATATACCGCCGATCGGTAATGAGTTACGCATAAAAACACCTCTAAAATATGGAATGTGCATACGTTTTGCTAGTTGCAGCAATTGTACGTTGGTAGTTACGCCCTCTGGCATTTTTAGCGTCTCTTTGACGTTTTTTTTTTTTTCTTCTTTTTCATTGAGACTCCTCGGCCGTATTTGTATGGTGCGAGATACAATCCGCGACCTTCCATGGCATGATTGTGACGTAGCATTTCTTGAAACTGACGTTGTGTAGCTTTTCCATCGTTCACCATCTTTGCTACACCAGCCGCTCCACCAATCAGAGATCCGAGAGCGCCCAACAATGGTAGAATCGGTAATACACCCCCGCGTTTCGCTACCGGAAGTATTCGTTTTTTCACCATCTTTTTCTTCGTTTTTTAGACCCATACCGAACTTCGTTTTGGTTTTCATCGCTGTCCAGACAGCTGTGGCTGCGGCTCTCTCACCGAGAGACGAATCTTTCGCAGTGATGCGAGTTTGCGCCTTTTTGGCGAGTATCCTATCCGCCGCGTGTCTTTCGGCAAGATCGTTACTCCGAAAGTACGCTATATCGTGTTCACGACACGCTGCGTCCAATGGGTTGATACCTCGATCACCTCTAGCCAATCGTTCTTCTAGCCGCGTGCCCGGACCGCAAAACTGGTATCCAGGAATATGTAATTCGATAGGAAGCGCGTTTATTGCACGATTTAATAAACCTCTGCCTATTTGCGGTGACATTCACGACAAATTTATCGCACGATTTAATAGACCTTTACTTATTTGCGTTGACATTCACGACAATCTTTTATCATTGGCGCTGGACCGTCAATGTGCGTTTGTTGCCACGGTTGATTGTAATGTTCGAAACAGCGACGATAGGTCTGAACCTCCGAATCCGCCTTTATGTATTCCGGAAGTTTGTCCCACACGTAGTGGACGTGATTGCCACACATTCGCAATAAAACTGCTTTAGATACAAACTGTAGCTGTTCGGCACTCAAATCGAGAATATCGTAAGGACTTGATAGCAGGACAAACATTTTTTCGTTACTGAACACTTTGTAGTTCCGCGCAGCTATAAATAGACAGGCGTGCGATCCGAATCGGAAGTGGGAAAATGAAATTCGTGCGACAACCTTTCGCGATACGCGTGACAAATTACGACGTCAGATTACGCTCGATGGGTGACAATGCGGAGATGCGTAGACACGGTACGATGCTGCCGAATACTATACGCGCAATCGTTTGCGGCCCCTCGAATTGCGGTAAAACTAACGTGTTGATTAGTTTGATAGAAAGCCCGCACGGCGTCCGCTTTGAAAATGTGTACGTGTATTCAAAGTCACTGCAACAGCCAAAATATCAATATTTGGAGAATTTGTTAACGTCGATCGATGAAATCGGCTATTTTACATTCTCCAATAACAGTGACGTCATTCCACCGAGCGAAGCACGTCCAAACTCGATTTTCGTTTTCGATGACGTGGCGTGCGACAAACAAAATACGATAAGAGAATATTTCTCAATGGGACGCCACTCGAACGTCGACTGCTTCTATCTCTGCCAGACATACGCGAGAATACCGAAACATCTTTTACGCGACAATGCGAACCTGCTAATCTTGTTTAAACAGGATGGCACCAACTTGAAACACGTGTACAACGATTACGTGAATACCGACATGTCATACGAGGATTTCAGTGAGTTATGTCGTACTTGTTGGCAGCAAAAGTATGGATTTCTCGTGATAGACAAGGATAGCTTGCTTACAAACGGGCGATACAGAAACGGATTTAACGTGTTTGCGATACCACAAAATGATTAGTCGTTGCCTACATTCTGTCGTGAGGGGTGAAACGCGAGCGTTCAACACTCTCTATCGATATGGCTGGGAGCGATAATATTCGCGAGCGTGAAAAGATGGCGAAGGAGATTGCGAAAACGAGCGAATCGATCCGCAAGAAACATCGCGCTTTGAAGACCGGTAACATCGATGACGATATCGCGGTCAAGACCCATTTTAAACCTATTATCGAGCCGCTGCAAAAGATTGTCGACAACTCGTTCGCGGTGAAAAATAAGTCGGAGAGTAGCGCAAAGATTAAAATCAAGCGATACAAGGAGGATGAGAAGGAAGAGGCTAAAGATGAGGAGGTAGAGAAAGAGAAAGAGAAAGAGGAAGATGCGACACCGAAAAAAAGGAAACGATCGGACGTTTTACTGTATGAACCGTCGATAGCCTCTACGCCGTTAACCGCACCAACAAGCGTAAACGAAGATGTTTTCGAAACCTCGGGCAACATGCTCGAATCATCGTTTGTTCGAAACAAGTTACAAACGCCAGAAGTTCAAGAAACGTTGCAGGAGTACTTTGGGCCACTTGGGCAAAAGTACATAGGCGCTTTGTTTAGTGGCGACAAAAATCACGAGATTGATCATGTGTATGGAGTCTATTTTGACAGAAAGAATGAACTGCGACTCGGCAACAAACAATTCAACATCAACAAAGATGACTCTATTATCATAGACGACGTGCGGTACATTGGAACGCCAGGATTGTACGAGTTGATCTTCAAGAGAATTCCTGATGACGAACTTTACACGAGGGGGGACGATTTGGAAAAATACAAGAGCATATTATTGGTGACGAACGCGCATAGACGCGATTATGATGCGCAGGACCATTTGAAGGGTAACAGGGGGTACAAGTACAAACATATAATTGCACCGTTGATGTCGCTCGAATCGAAAAATACAAAATCTGGAGGGGAGATATCTATGCCTCGCGCTATGACGCTAACCAACAATATGATTGATTACGTGTACTGGGACAATCCCAACGAACTAGTGGATCGGCTACGATTGCTCAACGCTTCGCGCCAAGCTGGTCACAACGCTCACGACAACGAGATCCAGTCGATCATCGAGGAACTTCGTGAAGCAGGAATTATTATAAATTAAATGGTGTCTCGACAAAACTAATCAGTCGATCAGCGTTGCGTGACACTTTACGAAGCATCAGAAAAAATGCCTATCAACAAATTTGGATTATTCGATCCAAGAAATGATGCAACCGGCACAAACGGTTCTTGGGATAGATTGGTAAAAAGTTATGTGCACGAAAACGCTTTGTGTCGCGTCGTTACAGACTTCGATGCAAGGTCACGTAAGATTTGCCGTGTAGCGCAACCAGAGGCTGACACCGATGCCGTCAACAAACTGTACGTGGAGTCCTGCGTTAAAAGATTAATGAATCAACAGAAAGAATCAGACGAGAAGCTGATTTCGCTTGAGAAGGACGTGCGAGCAATACAGATTGTGCTAAACGAATTTCAACGCCCGGCTAACGCTAACTCAGAAACAGCTATCAACCTAAATGAGCATCAGTAAACGGGTTAGGAGCGGCTATCAAACAGTTATCGAACAGCTACGAAGGATTATAGAACGGCTGCGAACAATTATTGAACAGCTACGAAGAATTATCGAACTGCTATCTAAACTACAATGAGTGGCAGTGGCAGTGGCAGTGAACGACCCAGCAGCAGCTGCAACAGCTTCGAACGAGGCTATCAGCATCTCAAGCAGGGCTGCGAACGAGGCTACGAACACGTTCTTAACGGCTACACTCAAGGTTACAAACAACTCAAGAACTCCTACGATCGGTCAAAAGACGTCTGTGAACGAGGCTACGAACGGGTCAGAAGCGGCTACGAACGAGTCAAAAACGACTGTGAAAAAGGCTGCGAACGGGTCAAGAACGATTTTCGAATGGGTGAAGGACGGCGGTGAACAGGTCAAGAACAGGCCAAGAACAGGTCAGAACAGGTCAAGAACAGACCAAGAACAGGCCAAGAACAGGTCAGAACAGGTCAGAACAGGTCAAGAACAGGTCAAGAACAGGTCAGAACAGGTCAAGAACAGGTCAGAACAGGTCAGAACAGGTCAGAACAGGTCAGAACAGGTCAAGAACGGCTATTAAAAGCGATAAACGAAAATGAGTGAAAAAAATGCGAACAACAAACGGACATCGAGAAAAACTGACAAAGCAAAGAATCAACATAGTTTGGAGAGACGACAGTTGGTGAACGAACTGCATGCGCCAGCGAGAAAAAATTTTCCCCGAAGACACGTCATAGTGCGGGGATACGATGATCTGTGGCAAGCCGACATCGTCGAGATGCGTCCGTATTCTCGTTTCAACAAAGGTTACCACTACATACTCACCGTCATCGATGTGTTGAGCAAGTATGCATGGGCTGCACCACTCAAGAGTAAAGGTGGAAGGGAGACGGCTGATGCAATCGCCAAAATAATTCGAGATAGCAAGAGATGCCCGAAAAACATACAAACTGATAACGGGAAGGAATTTTACAATACCGATGTGCAACGGCTTATACGGAAACATAACATTAATCACTATTCCACATATTCGGTATTGAAGGCGTCTGTCGTCGAGCGATTCAATCGCACGCTGAAGAACGACATGTGGAAGATGTTTACGCTGAACGGAACTTACAAGTGGATCGACGCGCTATCCCGACTCGTTGCAGAATATAACGCGCGAAAACATCGCACTATCAATATGAGACCTATCGATGTTACTCCCACGATCGCTGATAGACTTTTAAATACAGTATACAACAGTATAAAAATTGCTGCTCCTGCAAAGTTTAAAGTAGGTGACCTGGTACGCGTTAGCAAATACAAAAAACTTTTCGAAAAGGGTTACACACCAAATTGGACAACCGAGGTGTTTAAGATTGTTAAAGTGCAACATACTAATCCCGTAACATATCTACTCGAGGATTATCGCAAAAAATCTATCGCTGGAGCATTTTACGAGCACGAGTTGCATCGCGCGAATTATCCAGATGTGTATCTCGTGGAGAAAGTACTGCGCAGGAGGGGTGACGAGGTTTACGTGAAATGGTTGGGATTTGATAGCTCACACAATTCTTGGGTACATAAGGATCATGTAATTTAATTTTATAAGAAATACAATGTATTCAATATAAAAAATATATGAAATATTGGAAACATACAAAATCTTTATTAATACATCCTTTCCAATAGTCATTACAATATATAAAATATGAAATATACATACAAGAAAAAAAAAAATCACGCACACATTTATATTTTATAAAGATATCTTATAATGTCCCCACGGTAACGTATCAATAGTTGTAGGTACGATATACCGCTTGTCGTCGTACGGACTTAGAGCAATTTTTGTTTCGCGAATGGTGTATACCTTGTGTAATTTTGATCTTATACACGATTGACTACGCGTTATTTCAATCTCTTCGTTCAAACACCGCGTGTAATCGTCAAACGTTATCGTTCTCGCAACAACGTTACTCTTGACGCCTTTTACCTTTTTCGTATCCTTCTTACCATTTACGCGCAACGCATACATTTTTGCTCTAAGCCCGACAAATTCAGTCATTATGGTACCGTTGTTTTCATCCTTCATTAGACCCGGTACCTTTTTATTCACGAGCGGTATACCGTACGCATTGTCTGTCGCATAGTCGCTCGTATCAAATCTGCTGATGTCGCGTTTCATATTCTCGTACACATCGTCGCACTCAATGTGATATATAAGACTATCCGTATCAGTGTACATGACTTTGCATCTCTCCCGATACATTGGTACCATATAATCGTGGTGAAATTCGTACAAACATGTCTTGGATATATCGAGAATACACATACCTACGTAAATTGGTTTGTAGAATTTCACCTCGAGTTTACGTAATTCTACAGCGATTAGATTTTCCGAAAAAATGCTTCTGCTATGAAAATTTGGTTTTGCAATCAATGCCTCTGCGCCGTACCTTCCGTCCCATTTTGTTAAAAGTTTAACATCTACGCGATTGCGCACATTTTCCATCGTTTTGCCAAACACTGCATTATTCATTAGTTTGTACAAATTTTTTTCAAAATCATTTTTTGCCAGTGTTCTAAATTTTGTGTTGAGTTCTATATAAGTACGGAGCCACGGAGATTGAGTGAATTGTAATATACGATGAATTTTTGTAACACGAAGACCGTGACGTGAACATTGCTGCAGGTTGCGGTAGTGTATCACGTAACGCTTCTTATCGTATACGGTTGCGAGAAGCTTGCCCTCGCGCTTGCCGGGTGGTTTGTCGTGTGTCGGACAAAACGGTAGGTCAGTGTGCGAATCGTGAAGATGCTGCGGATACTCGAGATCGACTTCGAGGATGTAGCCTGTAGACGAATCGAGCGCGATCGATGATACATCAAAATTGGAAACATTATCGACCCACTGAAAATCGGCGTAGGGCAATGGTTGACACATTGCCCATCCGTATAAATTATTAACATCGAAATACATCAAGTACGTTGATGGTTTTGATAAGTCATACGACTGCATGTACTTGTTATTAGCACGCGCGTACCTATTGGAACATTGACTCAGACCACCGCGTATACCTCGTTCGATAAACATAACCATGTCAATGTTTGTGAGTAATTCAAATATAATTTTCGTATACTTTAACATGGCGTCCCACGTGTAACCGGGAAGAGTATAGTAATACGCGGGGTCGAGCCCATAACTCTTGATACAACTCTCTCGGAAATTTTCAAAAATGTCTGCTAATAACAAAACATCGATTTTTAAATACAGATCGCTATATTCGCCTAGCGTTCGAATGGAGAATCGCTTCCACACAATCTCAGCGTGCGCGTAATCGCTCTCAGATACTGTGTTACCTGTCAAGGAACTGTAAAATGATTCTCGTGATGGTAAACACACATCTTGCAATTTATCTACGCAGTCAATGTACTCGTACGGGAAGACACCTTTTCTTGTTAATAAATTGAAATCTTCGGCGGATAAATTTTTATATTCCGATTGTAAAATTTTGAGTTTATCCTTGCTCAGAAAAGACGCCAATTTGTCGAGACTTGTTGTGAGAAATTTATATGAATCTATGAAACGTAATTTAATGTGATTTCCCGGTTTGTTTTTCGTACCTTTAACATGTTTTGTAAATGAAATATATTTTTCTTTTGTTATCGGAAGTAAATCGATTCCCCCTTCGAACGCTGTGGCTATTTCCTCGATTATAAAGTGAGAATCATAACCAGATAAATTGTGAAATACTATTGGAATGCAAAAAGATTCTTTGTAATTTAGATTGCAATTTGAATGCGCGGGACCTGTACCGCCCGGTCAAATGACAATGATCGCGTACGCGCGTATCATCTTCTACGAATGGTTTCTCACATATATGACACTGAGTCGCACTTCGAAATTCTTTCCATTCATTTTGCGTTAAATTTACCATGGGGACATTGGTTGTTAAAATATTTTCTACACGTTGCGCCAAATTTTTAAGTTCGTCGGTGAACCATGCAACGCAATTGGCTTCGCGACGAGAATGATACACGGATAACGAATTATCGTACGAGCAATGTACATAATAAGCCATACTAAATACTTGATGATGTTGATAAAAATTTTCTTCTTCTTTTTTCACCAAAACGCACTCCAGGTCGGCGTACACGACGAAAGGTAGTCGCTCCTTCCTGTTGTAGTTGGTGAATGCGAGCCACTTATCCTTATCGCTCGGTAATCGGATAGCGCAGTCGTTCATCTTTCCACAGTCTACTGTATGTGATTGTAATTTCTCGACCGAGTGAAAATAGTGCATGCATCTGTAAAATAAAAGTTAAAATTTTTATATCCTTGTTTTAAATATTTTTAGACAGTTTTATTAAATATACATACCGATCGCAGATATATTTTTTAGTCTTGTGTTTGCTGAGTTGCATACTAACAAGTCTAGATAGATTCTTGATCCATGCAAAATGTCCGATATCTTGCGCATCTTGCACGTAGAGCAAGTTGACGTGCTTGTCTCTCTTTTGCTCCGTAAGGTGAATAGGGACAATGTTTTCGTTTTCAAAACTGTACACGTTGATTGAAATGTCATTATAAATTTCAAATTTTTTAATTTGATTAAGAGTGACTGGGAACTCAATATCTTGGAAATTTAGTACTGTTGTATAATGCGGGTACGATGATTGTCGGTGTGTGCATCTTTCAGCTGGATACAGAGCAGCCACTACCGCCCACGCAAAACATGCATTGTCTTTAGATTGCACGTTAACCACTGCTCGTTTCACTATTATCTTTCGCGATAATTGCACGTAACATCCGGCGCGCATAGGATTATATTTATTTATATTTACAATCAAATTTAGTATACGCGATAATGCCCATCCGCTATCGCGTTCCTGAAATTCTTCGAGCGATGCAAGGATTGGCTCGACGACTCGCCGCTCATACCACTCGCGTAAATCGGATGTATGTAAGAGTTCACAGTTTCTCGTATTGATTGATTTATTGGCATGCTTATCGCCCGCCACAAACTCGCCGTTAAACACTGTATTCACTTTCACACTGTTATGTTTTTGCATAACGTCTCGCACGTGCTCGAGCACAATGTCACTCGCATCTTCCAAAAATTGACGAGGTTCGATGTGATTATAATTTATAACCGCACCAGTCAAGATGCGGCTCTCAAACGCCGTATCAATCTCTCGCCATATGAGTCTCTCCGAGTTATTTTCACTACTATAATCACCACCACTAGGTATAAACTGTCTCTGCAATCGAGTTTTTGCACCCTCGAGTCGCGCAATTCTTGTCACCAAAGATTGTCTATTTCCGATTGAGAGTCGCGGACGCTTGACACGGCTGCGTTCTTCAAGCTCTTCGATAAACTCCTCGCAATGCTGCAGCCATCCAAAATATTCACCCAATGTGGTGACTTGGTGGGAACGCTCCAACAAGTCGCGTTCTTTCTGCTGCACGTTTTCCATTTTTTTTTTCTCTCTCTCTATTTTTGTGTGCAAACATAACACATATTACGCGACATTATTATATGTAATAAAATTTGACAGCTACTGCACCATCGCATATCCACCTCATCGAGCGATGTAACTTTATGTCTCCGTATTTCGTATATTAATCCGATGTCATCTCGAAAGGTGTTCATACACGAAGCACAGAGAGCTAGAGCACCACCCGTTGAATAATAAAAGTGTATGGCGCAAATCTTACGTTGATTTTGCGCACGGAGTTGTTCATTTTCTACTACGTTGTCGTCAAAATCGGTATTACTGCAATCACTAATATAATTACTATCGTCCGACAACGCATGCTCTTCGTCTGACGACTCGTCTATTATCGCTTCGAAATTAATATTTTCCATTTATTCACTATTCACTGTCACTAACAATTCTAATGCCTGACAGTAACCACTCAAATTTTTTTTCACAGCTTCCTCTATGCCCTTTCAAATCGTACTATGGTTTGACGGGGCTCTCATTCTTCTTATATTTCGCCTAATGCTGTCTTAACACATCCTACCGAACGTCAACGCTTTGCATCTATAAAAACGTTCCGACATGTTCGTCGCAGCGTCGGCCAAAATTTCTATTGTTTTCCCACGACTTTTATGGCTTCTAAAATGTCCCCCGGCGATTAAAATCTTTTTTTTTTTTTTTTTTTTTTTTTTTTTTCCATAATGGCGCTGGTGCGTTGCATTCTTTCCTTAAAAATTATGGAAGATGTTTCGCTCCAGTTTTATGGGAGATTTTCCGCGAGGGTACAAAGCTGCCGAACGTCGGCACTTAAAATCTCTTTTTCCATAATATTCTAATGGTCATAAAATAATCATAAAAAATTAGGAAAAAAAAAGAGAAAAAAAAAAAAGTTGCAGTTCTTTCCCTAAAAATTATGGAAGATATTTTTTTTTTGCTCCAGTTTTTTTTTTTTTTTTTTTATGGGAGATTTTCCGCGAGGGTACAAAGCTGCCGAACGTCGGCACTTAAAATCTCTTTTTCCATAATATTCTAATGGTCATAAAATAATCATAAAAAATTAGGAAAAAAAAGAGAAAAAAAAAAAAGTTGCAGTTCTTTCCCTAAAAATTATGGAAGATATTTTTTTTTTTGCTCCAGTTTTTTTTTTTTTATGGGAGATTTTCCGCGAGGGTACAAAGCTGCCGAACGTCGGCGCTTAAAATCTCTTTTTTCATAATATTCTAATGGTCATAAAATGATCATAAAACTAGAAAAAAAACAGTTTTATGACTTCTAAAATCCCCCCCCCCTAACATCTACTTTCGAACGTGTGTAGGACCCTTCCCCCCCCTTTCCCTAACAGACCCCTCGCACCTCTCAGATACCCCCGTCCCCCACACCCCCCTCAGCGCCTCATGGCTTAGAATCCCCCCTATAACACTACTTTCGTCGCAATCGTGCGATCTCGTCGTCTACCGCGTCATTAGACACGTTTGCGGACGTAGACGCGCGGGGATTTTGAGCTTCTTCCATCTCGCGCGTTCGTGCGTAGATTTCTTCGAAATCAAAAATCTCGCTCTCGTAAGATGTCAATGAAAATTCTCGCCGGAGTGATACCTGGCTTGGAGTTCGACTAAGATACGGTCTCGTTCGTCTGGTTGAGTCGTGTAAATCGTCAGTGGGGTCAGTCGGATTATTTTTAACAAGACTCGCGTCGAAACTCGTAAATGGAAATTCGCGTTCTGTTATAACATTGCTCGGTAGCTCTGTGTCGCTATCACTCGAGTATCGAGTTTCGAGGTTCCGTCGGACACTATCGCGTATGTCTCGGAGCGCTTCTACGGCTACACTCGCGGGACTTAATTCGCAATATTTTATAGCTCGATTTGCTCGTTCGCTAAGCAACCACGTCTTATTTGCTATCGGTTTCGGTACGTTTCTTCCTTCCGACATTCACGCAAATTTAATTAAAATTAATTTGGTTCGGACTTACAGTAGTAGTATCGCTCGCATATTCGCTCGCTGTCTCGGTTCTCGCTGACGTTGCGTCCTTCGCTCGGCGGCTGATAAGGCTGGCGGTCGCGTTCCGGCGATGCGTCGTCGATGGAGTTGTCGTAGATCGGACGGCTTGGCGGCTCGCGTCCTTGTTCCAATCCTGCGATGCTCTGTTTATCTCGTAGCCCGTAGTCGTCTGCTCTGCATGTAGTTTTTTCTTGGCTTCTTGATGTCCGCCAGTGTTTGCTAACTTTCTGACGTGCCTGCCTGTTTACGCACTTTGTATTTTATTGCAGGTCTTGCACGACGGTCGAGGTACCAACTCCTTGACATCCACCGGGGGTGTTCCCTGGATCCCACCGCTGCCACCAGATTGTTGTGCCTCCAGGAGGGGGGCACAGGATTTTTCGGGATCCGTTAGGGAAGGCCGGGGATACGACGGGCTGTGGCCACCTTTTGTTTTAATATTAGGTTTAATTGTTTATCTCCTCCATTTTTTTATAATAAATAGCAGTTAAAAAAAAATCAAAAGGTTTGGTATTTTATCACTACTCCCAGCGTACGTATCTACACTCGTGTGTATTGTCGGTTAAAGGGAGAGAGCGGTATCTCTCATATACTCTGTCGTACAGGTAGTCTGATACGCGTCGGCTTATCTCAGGCGCGCGTATATCTCTTAGTTATTCGTGTATCTCGTTCTATTTAATAACTCTCCGTGACGATTATTCCTTGTTAGGATCTAATCAACGACTGCCCGTCGCTTTATCGCGGCGGGTGCTGAGCTTCCCTCCGAACTGCATGGTTTTTCGGAGGGGGTCCCTTAGCAACATGACCAAATATGGTTATGTTGCTGAATTCGCGTTTTAGTGCAGGCGAGGAAGTTCAAAGTCGAATTTCCTCGCTTGTACTTTTAGCAATTCGGCGACACCTTTCCGGTTTCGTGTTCGCGCTCGGTCTCGGGCGCGCGTGGCTCGCTGCGTCAGCGGCTCACGCGATTATCGCTTCGCTCGCAATGCATTCCTGCATCAATATAATTATATGTATATATATATATATATTCATTAAATCTGTAGCCTTTTCTGGGGCTATAACAATATATAGAATTTTATAAAGAAGATACATAGCGATATATGTTTAATATATATAATTTTTATTCAAAAATGTGTTTTCATACATATAATGTGTATGTGTTAAAATGTAAATTCGCGTGCATCGACCGTTCGGAGAAACTGTAGGCACAATTGTCCGCAGATGCTTTGATTATAAGTTTGATAGGATGTGTGATTATAATCTATTTTTGACACATTTAAATATCGTATCAATTCATTCGGCGGACGAAGATTGCCAAAACTGTCAAAATATATAGCGCGATTCCCTCTCTTTGCATACGCTACCCAGTGAATACCCGAGCCTTTAGCGTTATCTAAATTTATGATGCCGCTCTCGTTTAGATATATACCACCGATCGGTAATGAGTCACGCATAAAAACACCTCTAAAATACGGAATGCGCATACGTTTTGCTAGTTGCAGCAGTTGTATGTTGGTAGTTGCACCCTCTGGCATTTTTAGTGTCTCTTTGACGTTTTTTTTTCTTCTTTCTCATTGAGACTCCTCGTCCGTATTTGTATGGCGCAAGATATAATCCGCGACCTTCCATGGCGCGATTGTGACGTAGCATTTCTTGAAACTGACGTTGTGTAGCTTTTCCGTCGTTTACCATCTTTGCTACACCAGCCGCTCCACCAATCAGAGATCCGAGAGCATTCAACACTGGTAGAATCGGTAATACGCCCCCGCATTTCGCTATCGGAAGTATTCGTTTTTTCGTAATCTTTTTCTTCGTCGACGACTTTTTCATCCCCATACCCATTTTCGTCTTTGCTTTCATGACCATCCAAACGGCCGTGGCGGCTGCTCTTTCACCAAAATTCGAATCTTTCGCTGTAATACGTTCTCGCGCCCTCGCAGCTAGTATACGATCCGCTACGTGTTGTTCGCCGAGGTCGTTGCTTCGCGAATAAGCTAAATCGTGTTCACGACACGCGACGTCCAATGGGTTGATGCCTCGATCACCTCTAGTCAATCGTTCTTGTAAACGAGTTCCCGGTCCGTGATATCCAGGAATATGTAATTGTAACTGATATCCAGGAATATGTAATTCGATAGGAAGTGCGTTTATCGCGCGATTCAACAGACCACAGCCTCTTAAGGTTCTCGCTGACATTCGTAACAATCTTTTATCATCGGCGCTGGACCGTCAATGTGCGTTTGTTGCCACGGTCGATTGTAATATTCGAAACAGCGACGATATGTCTGAACCTCCGAATCCGTCTTTATGTATTCCGGAAGTTTGTCCCACAGACGCTCCACGTAACGACCAAACTGTTGCAATAAAATAATCTTCGGTATATATCGCAACTGTTTTGAGGTAAGGTTGAGAATATCACAGTCATCCGACAGTGAAAGAAACATGTTTGATACTGAGCGGTTTCGATTTGATGCGCATCTATAAATAGGCTCTCCTCCCCCTCCTCCTCCTCAGAAAGTATTGTTAAGTCTGATAACAAAGTCTTAGACAAGTCATGCGATTCATGCTACAACCAACGGTAATTAAAGTAACAAATTTTGACAATAGGCTAATGCCTGAAAAAGAAATACACAAACATGGAAAAATGTTACCGAATACAATACGCGGTCTCATTTGCGGCCCTTCGAATTGTGATAAAACTAACTTGTTGATAAGCTTGATAGAAAGTCCAAACGGCATACGCTTTGAAAATTTATACATATATTCAAAATCGTTTCAACAACCAAAATATCAATATTTGGAAAATTTACTATCATCGATAGATGAAATTGGTTACTTTACGTTCTCTAATAAACTAACTAATAAACAGCGATGTCATTCCATCGAGAGAGGCGCTTCCGAATTCTGTTTTTATCTTTGATGACGTGGCATGTGACAAGCAAGATACGATAAGAGAGTACTTCTCAATGGGTCGACACTCAAGCGTCGATTGTTTCTATCTCTGTCAAACGTATGCCAAGATACCCAAGCATCTTATACGCGACAATACTAATCTGTTGATGTTATTTAAACAAGACGGTACAAACTTGCGACATGTGTACAACGATCATGTAAATACTGACATGTTTTACGATGATTTTAGCGCGTTATGTCAAAAATGTTGGCAGCACAAGTATGGATTTCTAGTAATTGACAAAGACAGTTCAATGAGCAATGGACGCTACAGAAGAGGTTTTAATGAATTTGCGGTACCGTAAAATGGTCAGTTGCTATCGAAACATTGACAGAGCAACGTCTACATAAAAAAAAAACATGAGTGATAACAGTGATCGTGAAAAGATTGCGCGAAAAATTGTACAGACGAGCGAGTCAATTCGCAAAAAATATCGCGCGTTAAAAACTGGTAAAATTGAGGAAGATGTAGCGTTGGAGAAACAGTTTAAGCCGATTAGTGAACCTCTAAAACAGCTTGTCCAAAATACCATCGACATAGAATCCGACGTATCGAAAATCGAGCTGTTTGATATACTCGGAAAAGATTATGTGGAAAAGAAAATTATTAAAGTTAAAAAACGATCAAAAATCTCATTGAATGATTTGAGCTCAAAGCAAAAACGATTAAATGTCTCATTAAATAATTTGCCGATAACTTCTACACCGAATTAAAGACGAACGATACCGGACACATCTACTCAGATAGAAATTGCGCAACCGCGTCAATTATCGTACGAGCAACCACCCGCCGAAGAAATTTTTAAAACTACACCCGATTCGTTGGTTACAACGTTTCAACGTAAATTGCAAACATCCGAAGGTGTAAACATATTTCGAGAGCATTTAGGTCCACTCGGACAAAAATATATACTAACTTTTATGAATCAAGATAGAGATAAAGCTATGGATTATGGCATTAAGTTTTCTTCCTTCCCCTCCCCTTTCCCTCAATCTAGGGGACATTTAGGTACCCCCCCTTCGCCCTCAATCTGGGAGGACATTTGGTACCTCCCCCCCCGGACATATCAGTACCGGGGGGTAAGGTAATCAGTTCCTCCGCTTACCTTACCCCCCTCAGATCCCTGTATTAGAACTCTATATATATATCTACTCAAGTCGCTTTCTTCTTTTTTCTAAAAAATCTATCTTTCTTTCTCTTTTCATGTGTAGCATTTCTCTTTTCGAAGATGCTTCATTTCCGCAACAACAGGATCTTCAAATTGCAAAAGTTTTACTTCGATATCTTCATTGATTACATCACATAAAAAGTCTATATCATCACGGATCTTGAAAAACAGTTTTAGCAATCTTGTATAAGTCTTTGACAAACCAATTTCACGATTTCGTAAAAATTGCATTACAGAAGTCATAGCACTACCAAAGGGGCGACCTCTCTCCTCATCCTATCACTACACTTACACAATAATAGTTAATGCCATACTAAACTATTCAAAATACTGCGAACAATTTTTAATATTGCAAAACGTAATGAGGACGGGAGTATTTCTGACATAATTTCGCAAGCGCCAATGTAAGGCTGCTAAAAAATCATTAAGATTCGTCCCCACGTGCTTTCTCGAGCGCCGTGTGTGGCTGCTGTATGATGAAATCGATTCAAATATTTGGTTACAAATGTAAACGACAAAGCTTAAGATATAAATGTTTGCTAAATGAAAACATATACAGAACGCCGACAGTACGGATGTTTGCGCTAAAGAATAACGTTTCGCATAGTGAGTTGGGCATTATCATGTATATTTAATTTGATTATAAATATAAATAAATATAATCAGGCGTTCTATAGTATGATGTGGTGTAAGAAGGAAGGCGCTGTATGTGTAGGACAAGGAGTGCATGATAGTAGTAGGGTGGGCACTATGGTGCGTCAAAACAAACCTCCACTACCGATCCCTGCCGTCAAAATAAACCCCCACCACCGACCTGGCGGCGCCGTGTGTTGGGGATGTCTGCGTTCTGATTGGTTGAGGGGCGTGGTTGTCTGGAGAGGGAAGTGTTCTGATTGGTCTGCTCCATGGTGCCCATGTGTCTGATTGGCCCGCTCCATAGTGTCCATGCAGCGGATTGGCTCGCTCCATATTGTCCATGCAGCAGATTGGTACGGTCCATAGTGCCCACAGAGAGTGGGAGTAAAGAAAGGGTAAGCGTCATAAATAAAAAAACGTGTGCTACGAAAAAACGACATCTGGATGCGGCGCTGTTGTATAATTAAGTAAAACATCTTTCATTTTTGGAGACAAAGAGAGATAATAAAAAACAATCGGACAAAGGTTTGGCTACCTGCTGTGCTATGCTATTGATACTTTTCGGCTAGAATAACAGGTCATGGAACTCGACGTTCGTTTATTGAGCGATAATAAAACAGAGATAATAATAATAAAGCGAATTTGGTCATGTCTGACTGATTACGGAATGTCATTCCGGCGATAATGACAATAAAAGTAGATATGTAAAATTTCGTGCGGCTGATGTTGTAAAAGGGAAAAAGGGTAGTAGAAAGAAACGGAAGGCGATTTAAGGTAAATCAATAAAAATAATGAGATTACTCACACATATAGAATGGAAAAATATTTTACAAAATTTATTACATATAATTTTTACATTATTATTTTACACTTTTATTTCTAGTATTATTTGTTATTACTAAATTTTTACATTTTTACATTATAATTTTAATACTATTTGTTATCATAAATTTACAAATTTTAGAAATTTTTATTTATTGCAATTACCCAATACATAAAAACTTTGGTGATTTACAATAAAATTACGGCTAACGTAACGGAAAATATGCGAATTTGTTTAATGTAATAAAAGAAATAGAAGAAGACGCTACTCTGTATATCCATACAGTAGTGAAAACCGACTATTGATAAATCTTCGCTTTACCAATATCGGAGCGCATTCCTTTATATCGGGTCGCGTTACGATCTCGTGAAACGCAGTTCGCCGAATTGCGCTAAAATTTAATTTTATCGCGCTTGTAACTGTTTTATTTTCTTCTTCTTTATTCTCTTTTTTTTTATATTTTCTCGTGATTTTTCACGCTTTAATAATAAGTCTTTAATGCTATTAAAATTAATACGACGGGAGTTTTCAAAAATACGGCTTATACCTTTAACTTTACAAATTTCGTGTATACGACCCTCGGGAGTACGTACAACGTAAGCGTAAAATTTAGGCCCACCAGACACGAACGCCTCGATGTAGCTACTACGACCGTGGCTCTCGAGTTCGTCGGTCATATCTTCCAGAAAATTTCCCGTACGCGGCTCGTACTCGTCAGGCTCACCGGTGCTCACGTAAATACACGAATCCATATTGTAATATAAGACGCGACGATCTAAACGTTCTAAATAAGAATATAATTTCAAGCGCGTTTGTGCTATATGCAGCTGTGACGGCCAAGTAGAAAATATTAAAATTTTAAAATTTAATCATTACCGAGTGAAGAGATTTGCATAAATCTATCTAGAGCAAGCTTGAAGAGGTTACGCTATTAATACTATAGATATAAGTATATATATATACGTCAAAAGAATCTTAATATTAGTAACGAATAATGTAAGGAATAAGCAGATTTTATTTCAAATTATTACGACTCACACCGATTAAAAACCGACTCATTAATAACTCTGTTCATTAAAACTCGAAGAGAAGAAAAATCTATCCGACAAAAATTGTACTCCGAATACTATACAAAATTATAAGACGCTCTTAAGACGAGCAGGAACGCTCGTCTTATCAACCAACGGCCGAATCGTCTATAAACAAAATTGGGAGCCGCATACCGACCACCAGAACAAACGGTATTACACGAGAGAGAGAGAAAGAGAGAGAGAGAGAGAGAGAGAGAGAGAGAGAGAGAGAGAGAGAGCGAGCGAGAGAGAGAGAGAGAGAGCAAGAGCGAGAGCGAGAGCGAGAGAGAGAGAGAGGGCGACAGCATTCCACAGTCAAAAATCCCCGCCTCATTAGGCAAAGAAAGAACAGTCGCCTTCCGACCGTCAACTAATTAACACCGACTTACTAATTTCGCTGCATTCGTTACATTACTCGAGTATTTTGTATTCGTTAGTTTAGCGCGCACCTTTTTATAGATATACTCTTGTATTTTTATAATCAATACAGGGGCATTTGACATACCATAATAAGGGAGAAGATCTTTACTCTACCAAGATACTCATAGCCTATATATATATATACGTATATAATTTCTTCGACCATCTCAGAGAACATTGAGGGCTTCATCTCAAGAAAAATTGAAGATACGAAATAAGTTGTATTTTATTAAAAGTTGGGTGAGTAGTAAATTATTAGATTTATAGGAATTATCGTGATAGATCACTAACTCGTGGATCCCAGTAAACCCAATGAACGCAGGGTGACAAAAAACCAGGAAAAAATATAAATTTATATGTGTTACGCATCAGAGACTCTTAAAGGAGAAATTCTCATTGTTTTATTATAGAACCTCTCATAACCGTTGTTAATATACGAATTTAAATATAATAATCAAACATAAGTATAAATAATAAAACATAAATAATATCTATTAGTAAAGTACTAAGAATATCTAAAATAAGTTTTATTTTGATTTTTCATTACTCAATCTTAGACTTGTAGAGAATTTTACAGATTTCTGTTTTAAATTATCACCAGACGTAACACAGTTATTACGACATTAGTTATTGGAGAAGGTACAACGGCTTTCTGTCGCAGTCGCCACGAAACATACATCACCTCGTTGTTTACAGGCAGTATATTGGTTATTTCGTGCTCCGGACTTGTTATTAATGTTGCGAAATGCTGTTGCGTTTTAATGATTTCGATGTTGGGCATATTGGATTGCTGACCGAATTTTCCCCAAAATGAATTTAAACAAAGTTTCGCGACCGACCGTAAATCGGGATTCCGATGTTACTTTTATTGAAAACGATATTTTCGGTTTCTTTGTACTCCCTCAGGTATCGTTCTTTAGCCGCGTTGTCGTTCTCGCATTCGCTCGACCATCCGTTTGCCTCCTGCTTAAAAGTTGCAAAAATGAATTAATATATTCGGCGAACAATCCGTTCTGTCGAGTCGCGTGATTATACTGGCTAACGTTGTATTGCCAAATTTCGCTTACCGATGTCACGAAATAACCTTTTTCAATGGCCTTACGTAATTCGCAGGATATCCACGTGCCGGTGAATTCGCGCTCGCTAGGCCGATCGTGCGTACAGTCCGTCTGTGAAAATGTTTCGCAGCAACTACGACATAATGCGAATAACAATTTTCCGCGAACACGATAGGGAAGAACCGGATGAAAGAGGTCGCGGGGAGGAAGTACCGTGCAACGAATGAAACCTTCGAGTGAGTCAAAATTATAATAGGGCCCCATTCCGATTAAAGCAGAACATTCTGCACCGACATAAATATCCGGATGACCGATTGGAAAACCACCTGTTTTTAATACGTAGGGATATAGAGAACATACGTCCACGTAACGTATTTTCTGCGTGCCTGTAACCTCATATCGCGGTACGATATTTCCCGTACGCCCGCTGAAAAACGCATCGCGAAGGATCGAGCGGTGGTGTTTCCACTAGAGAATGGTTAACGAGATATTCGCGCATCTCTCGATTATCGCGCATTTCGCGATCAAAGTCGCACTCTCACTTTTCCGTTACCGAGTATCCCCGTTGACGAAGCCGCCATGACGTCGCGAGAGTTTGCTCGTAACGCGACTCGATCGTATCTCTGCGTTCCGCTGCCGACGAAAGCGTTTTATCGCGATTTAAAGGAAAACAAGTAGGGTACCCGTGCTAAAAACAACCATGAAATTGTAATACGCGCCGTTCTTTCGTTCCCTTAATACTCGTAGCCTCGAAGTATCCATCGACGAGCGTGCTGTCAACCGTGCAATATTCACGCGCGCGCCCCGCATGATTTATCGGATGGCCGAGTTCACATTCCATCCATACCAACCACTGCAGAGCTTTACGCGAATAATTAAACGTTTTCCTGTATCCGCCTGGAGGAATAATACCGATTTCCTTCTCGTGTAAAAAGTTTTTACGGAAAACGGTCATGCACGTCGAGGCAATAGTTGTGCATTCCTCGAACGAACATACGTTACTGCGGTTTATAAAAATTTTTCTAAAAGCGATGCACGCTCGTCGAAGAATGTCAACGTCGGTACGACAATAACGAATCTCGCGTTGAAAATCAAATACGACGTTTTTCTGCGTCATTTCGGCATGCCATGCAAGAAAGCGTTCGCGCTCTTTTGATCTCATATTTCCAGGAGAATAATAATGTACGGCTGGTAACGGTCTGACATACGTTTGATTTTCGACAGTGTTAAACAAATGCAGGAAAATACCTTTATCCGGTGTATCCTCCAACCCGAAAGTCTTTGGCAATTCCGATAAACGCATCAGCATATAATTAATACTGTCGATAAATTTTGTACGTCCTATCGTAAGACTAGTATCTTCGTGCCGTTTAAAACTACTTTTGGCTCTAACTGGCTTTGATGCTCCACTAAATATTGTAAAATAAATTGCGCGTCGAATGCTTTTGCATTATGTGCTATGCAAATGATTTGCTTGAAATTAATTAAGGGGCGCGTGACAAAATCAACAAATTGTTTAACTAACGGTTCATGCTGAAATATAAACTCCCGCGTACCGCACCAACGACACCACACGGACATGTTTTCTTGCACACACGTCTCGCAAATTTTGCGCGATACACAATGTTGGAATGTGCTTTTTCACAGATTTTGTGCCCTCTAATGTCTCGTCTTGTCGCGTTTCAAAATTGTAAAAAACAAACGCTACATGACCCTTTTCATGACCGCGCTCGTTCTGGTTCGCATTATCAAATTTGCTCAGCGTATCTTTTCTTTCATCTGATAAGATCTCTAACCGCCCTACCGCGGTCGTAGTAACCAACGCTGACGACGATGACGAGGTTACTTCGGTAGAAAAACCATTAACACGACGATTTGAAATTGTAAAAAACAAACGCTACATGACCCTTTTCATGACCGCGCTCGTTCTGGTTCGCATTATCAAATTTGCTCAGCGTATCTTTTCTTTCATCTGATAAGATCTCTAACCGCCCTACCGTGGTCGTAGTAACCAACGCTGACGACGATGACGAGGTTACTTCGGTAGAAAAACCATTAACGCGAGGAAGAGATTGCATATGACAAAAATGATTTCGCGACTGCTGCAACCGACATAATTTGCAATAAAAAACCCCGCATTCGTGTTTCGAATTTGTATAAACAACACGCCCGCATTTATCGCAAAAATGTACAATGCTGCAAATACTCGACTTTGCGTTGTAAGATTTTTCAAGCCGATGTCGCTCGAAACACAAAGTACTGTAAAACGTTTTGTTGCACGTCTCGCACTTTACGATTTCCGCATCGGACTGATCGCACGCGGACATGGCGAAACAACGCGGACATTTATGTAAGCACCGGTGAGCACTCTTTTCGTTTCAATAAATCGTATTATACGCCGCGCAATAATCACGAGAACCGGCAACGGCTTTTAAATTTAATACCGGATTATAATGACGCGAATTCTCATAATACATGATATTTAAACGAGTTTTGTATTCGCGTCCGAGAGTAGCGAGCATCGAGATTCCGTACAGCGGTTTCACCCCGTGACCGAAAGTACTAAAATTGTAAACTACGATCGCGATATTGTCACTGACGAGATATCGTTGGAAGCGCTCGATTTCTTGAAGCCTGCAACCTTCCTTAGGAATCACGACACCGGTGTTGCTCGTCAGCTGTAACGCTAAATTGCTTTGTAACGAGGAATGCTGGTATCTTACCGCATTTCATCCCGCGCTTGCAATGAATCTGAGCTACTACGAGGGAGCGCGGAAAACATAAATTATCTGTATTTTCGATTAATAATATCGAGCGCTTCGCGATATCGTCGCGTGTTAATTTGACACGCCCGTAACCCGAGGAAACCGTGACGTTAAAAACTCGTATATTAAAATTTTGCGCGATATCGAGTCCACACGCACTCTGCGCTACCGAACTTACGAGACGCCAAATATCCTCGTGTGTAAAGTTACGTACCGGACAAAACGATAACCCCGCAAGCCCATGAGTCAAGTTTGCCGAATCAAACGATAACCTCACGTAATCACCCGATACGTACGATTGTACAGCGTACGCATGAATCTCGCGAAACGCGTTTTCTAAAGACTTATAAATACCGCTGCCTTCAGCCAGTGGACGTATTGCGATACTCGCTTCTCTACCGATCACCCCGAAATGTTTACATTGTTACGTCAAGCGGGGTCGCGGTTCTTAAGAGTGCTCGGACCTTTCGCCTGACCGGTCGCGTATTTCAGAAGCTAGGCTTCTGGGGATTCCCCGCGACTAGGCCTATCCAGACGATGAATGTTTTCCCTTACCAAAGGCGATGTAATAGGGATATGACGGCGGTGTTACCGTGTATATGATGATGCGGCAGTGTCTAACACAAAAAAAAAAAAAAAAAAAAAAAAAAAGGAAATGGCGATTACCGACTAAGGGAAGTCGCGTGATGTGAACCTCGGGAATGGTTCCGCCAACGAAAACTTTAATAGGGTCCGCTAACGAATAGTAAGAGATGTTTCTATTTTTTAAACCTCTGCGGAAGTCAGCGTAAGCGTTAACGCACCGGTCGCAGTCGAACGGGAAAAACTCTGCTAGATTACGAAGGCAAACCGTGCAATACACGCCGGAATAGTGCGTGCTGTCGATCGCGAGATGTACGTTGAAGTACGCGTAAGAGTCTCTATCGATATTGTCGGAATTTACAAAACAAGATGCGCAATACGGGGTGAGTTATAATTTGTGAGCGAAACCCGAGATGTAGGTGCAACGGACGTTTTCTAGTCGGTGACGCGCTTCGACGGCGGGAGGGGAGGGATGGCCCTCCTGTGCGGGGCGCAGTTGTCCGTAACACATGTAGGTGTGTCGTCAGTAAGTTATGGTTAAATATTATTATTGTTATTGCCCGTATAAAGCGTTGTTATTAGTCGCGGTCGGAACAGGGAAAGAATACAAATAATTAAATAACAAGAGATAGGTTTCTTGTATTTATTCAGTTAGATATTGATAGTTTACAATTTAATGAATAAAATAAAACGCGCGTTATACAATATTTGAAACGAGTATTAATTTGGAAGCAAGTGTTATTTTCGGGAAAATCTCGACAAGAGAAAAAGTAGTCAACGCGAAGCATAGGAAAATAAAAAAAAAGGGTAGGTCGTAAACCGACCTCGGCAGCGCGGAGCAAAAATACTATTTCATAAGGGTTTAGCAGAAGGCGAGCTGGTTCAAGCGCAAGAAGCAAAAAAAAGGGTCGGTCGTAAAAAGTGTCGGCACGAGAAAACTCTGGATTTTCTAAGTTTCATATCTTGAATAACGCTGCTACAAAATATTGTTATATTTCGTTCCGCGTAATGCTAATCTATTATTATCGGTTGTTCGCGGAACCCCAGTGCTCGGGGATGGAACACCCGTAATTTAAGTATAATATTTCGTCGCGTATCTGGAGATAACGGGTCTTCCTCGGATCTCCCGGTACGTAATTCGCGGGCGGCAAAGGGAGAAACAGTAGCTGCGTGTCCAACGGTATTAGTTTGCGCGGCCACGGGAAATATCCCATAGACTTTATGCGGATGTCCGTTCTCAGAGGTTTGACCTGCTTCGCTCGTAGGGCCGGGTTAAAGTACGCCTCGCATTCTAAGTCAAAATATAGACGATCCGTCCCGAGGAATTCACTATCCGCTTGGCTGACGGGGGCGTATTTATATTCGTAACATAAATGTCGCGCGTGGAATTTGTGTCCGCCTCTTCTTATTTTTGGCATCTACAAAAAGATCAAATTAGTTCGCGTGTTCGCTGGGTTTGACCATTGGTTTTGAAGTAGGGAGGTGGCATGTGCAGAATATTAGCACGATGCTTCCAGGAGAAGGTATAAGTTTGGTTTTAGGGTAGGAGTACCGTATGTGCAGAGTATTAGCACAATATCGGCTGGGAAGGGGTAATAACGAGCGTGCAATTGTCTGCACCGCTACGTCGTTGGTTAATGGTCGAAATCAGGTCTGTTGAGGGTCGGATTGAAATTTAATATGACGCCAAACGTAGAAAATGCGAACTAGGTTCAGGTACGTTTCGGTATTAATGCACAATGAGATATCGTTAATATATGTATATTTTGACTAAACTTACATTGGATGGTTACAGTGGTAACGCGTGAATATAGATCAGAAAGCTATCGGCACGGAGAACTGACGCAAGGTGTACGGACGTCGTAACGATATAATATGCGCTCGCGTGAGGTAGAATGACGTTGAAGAGGAACCGTATGGGATAGGATCGCGTACCGAAATGGAAACGAATGTGGATATAGAAAGCGTGCTGATTTGGAACAGTGTTTGGAAATGGAATCGTGTATAGAACTAGAATCGCAAGGATAAGGAGCACTTCTAGAGAGAGAAGTGCATCGCTCAGAGTCTCGAACTGATGTGTCGATTTTTGGGACTGTTTCGAGGTCCCTCGGTTTACGCGGGTCAGGGTTGAAGAGTAGGGTGGACGCGTAGAAAGGATTATCTAAGGGTTTGGAATAGCGGGGTCTTATGGTGGTGAGAAAGCGGCTATTTTATAATTAACGTTTCGGGCTGTCGGCTAGAGTCGGTAACGATTATGGGTAACTTGTCTTAGTGAATAACTTATCGGTTAAAATGTAGTCGGTAACTTGTTATTTGGATTTATATTATAAGTTTAGTGTTTCTTAAAAGTAAATGAAAAAATTTTGGTGCTGGGACGTAACAAAATTTACGCATATTTTCCGATAATACGTTAATATATCTAAAATTTTCTCCGACCTGCGACATTTGTTGCACCTAACTATGAAGTTGATGCTGCTGCTGCTGCAGTTCCTCCTCTTCCGCCTGCTCTGTCTCTGAAGCAGAGCCAGCACGATCCCTCGCGATTTCCTCCTCCTCCTCCTCTAGCGCGTTGTTTCACGCGGACGGTGTTTTCCGCGCCGAGTTCGCGACATTGCGTGCCACGCCACCTCCTCTTTGTACTTCTGTAAAAAAGATAAAATTAACGTTAATAAAAATGAAAATTGAATTTATGAGATTGCTCTTTATTCATATTCAGACCTAATCATAAGAGTGCTTACTTTGTTAGCCAGTATTTTGTTTCTTACCACCGATCAGCTATTCATATACCGGTGAATATGAAATACTGGTACGTCGCGGGGCGTAGTTAAACTCTATGAAAAAAAAAGAAAATTACATTCACTCGTGATTAAATTTGAACATCAATATCCTCTAATAAAATAACGACGTTACCTTCTTCCGTTACAAGAGCACCGACGTTCTCTTCTTCCTCATCATCATCATCATCATCGATGAAAATCTCCTCTATAATGCGCTCTTCTCTACGGTTATTTTCCTCTTCTTCTTCTTCTTGCTCGTCCGGAATTTTGACCACATCTTTAAAAAGAGAAACAACGTTAAATTTTTATTATATAAATATTTTACATAATAATTTAACGTTTGATAAATTTGTATATTTTGAAAAGCTTACCCTGAGTGAAAATCTCAGAATCGGGCGTGCTCACAGTGTGGATGTCATCGTCATCCGTTTCGACGTCATGCGCAAGAAAAGGCGAGAAAGATCGTACGCGAGCTCTTCCCAAAAATATGAAATTTAATATTATTTTATTAATATTTTGTAAATTTTCTGAACATTGATATCTATCATCATCATAAACTTACGCGAAGGTCCAGCTTCAATTTCCTCCTCCGCAGGACGTCTTAGCCTTACCACGATGTGAGAAGCCACCACACCGACATTAGGAAGATTACCTTTAATTTTATTGTAAGAAAATTTAGAATAATGGGGAATTTAAAGATTTAACGGTAAATATTATATATTAATTTACTAGTTGACAAATTTCGGCGGTAGTTTACTAGGAGGAAAGCAACCAGACCTCCGTAATCTTCCTCGTCTTCCGACCTCACGGTACGGCGCGATTCTATTATCTCGCCTGCCGTAAATAACGGCGAGCATCGCCGTAGAACCGGCCTAGCCGGTACAAATTTGCTAGCAGTGCACTAGGACATATGCTAGCAAACGCAAAAAACACGCGATAATTTGAGCGATCGTCATCACTCAACGCGCTCAAATATTTCGCGGTTTCTATCGCCAGCGCGATTTGCTTGCAATAAGCGATGCACTTTCAAATTATTTCCCGAACACATGACATTTTGGGCAACTTTTGTTTCACGTACGCACTCAGCTATTTTCAATTATACCACTACCGAACTTTCGAACGTGCTAGAAGTACGTTAAAGACAGCTTCTCTCGCGAAAAGACGAAACACTTATCACACTTTTCGAAAATTTTTATTATTTTCTAATAAACTATTGTAACAAATACCAACCAAAATAAAATCTTTAAAATCGCACTCGTTCCCCTTCTTTTCTGGTTGATGACCTCCGTACTTATGTAACACCCGCGATCCACACACACACATACACACATACTTATACACAAATAAATCTAAGGCCGATACTAAAATTACAAAATAATAAGATCTTATGTATAGCGTTAATTGAATAAATGTAAATCAAAATAATTAAATGATAGATAAATTTATTTAACTCCCTCAATCATCTTTGCATAAGATCACACTTGGTCCCGTCCCGTGTAAAAGAGATTCGATTTTCTGACCAAAAAGGGACTACCGAGTGAGCGTTAGCATAAACAGTGTAATAACGACACCCGTCGTTTACCTGCTTTGCTAACCTCCAGCTCGCTCGACCGAGTCACTAGTCAGTAAGAATTTTGACATCAGAACAGTTCCTGTTATGCCCTTCCTCTGACCCATCCTTTCCACGGACCTGGACGTAACATTATCTTTTAAATTAAAAGAGATAGGCCATAATAAAATTATATCAAATTAAATAGTTCGAATTGAACTATATTGTGAGCATATTAATTAATTATACAAAAGTTTTCTTAAGTATCAAAGAGCAGAAAGCATATTATGATTAATATAAAAATAACAGGTTTATAATTATAGAAATAGGTTTACAATAAAAGCATATAAAGAGTTTGAAAAGTTTTCGTGTATGTATAAAAGATCATTTATCTTGTAATAAAAGTAGTTATTATCCAGTGTTAAATTTTTATTAATTTATTTAAGGAGTTAAATATAATTAAAATTATATTACTTATGTAGATAAAATATTAGACATCTAATGGATATTCATCATAGAAATTACAAATTTTCTGTAAATATCTATCTAATCTTTATAGAATATTTACTAATTATTTAAATGTTTGCTTTTTTCAGTTTGTAAAATTTAATTGAGAAGAAGAAAGAAAGAGAAAAAAAGAGAAAGAATTATAAAAGAAGAAAACAGTAAAAAAAAGTAAAAAAATAAAATAAGGGAAAAATATATATAAAATAAAAGAAGGAAAGATAAAGAAAAATTTATATATATATTAATATAAATATTTTAAGTAAAATTCTTTTTAATTTCTTTAAAGATTTTTTCATAGAAAAAAACGTAACCAAAATGTGTCACTATACAAGCTCAAATAGTAGAATTTTTATTTTATTTATTTAAGAAATATTCAAGATGATAATAATTATTGTATTTTCTAAGTGATTCTTTTATAACTTCTTTTTTTTAATAAAACGCAGTTTACTTTATGTACATAATTACTAATATTAATTATTTTCTTTTTCAGGTAATCAACAAAACTAAATATTACTAATATTATTTATTATTTAACTTTGATTAAAATTAGTATTAATTTGGATTAGAATTAACTTGGATTTAAATTGAAATTGACTTGGATTGATTTCAACTTAATTTGTAATTGATTTTTACTTGCATTGAAATTAGATTTAACTTTTAATTGGTTTTGATTTGAATTGAAATCGACTCTGACTTGGATTGAAATTGATTTTGATTTGGATTGAAATTAACTTTTACTTTGATTGAAATTGGCTTTGATTTTGATTGAAATTGGCTTAGACTTTGATTTAAATTGACTTTGACTTTGATTGAGATTGGCTTTGATTTAAATTGAAATTGGTTTTGATTTGGATTAAAATTGGTTTTGACTTGAATTATTGAATTGAGTTTGATTTGAATTGGTTTTGATTTAAACTGAAATTGACTTTGATTTGGATTAAAATTAACTTTTAATTTCATTGAAATTGGCTCTTATTTAAATTGAAATTGATTTTGATTGGATTAAAATTGGTTTTGACTTGAATTATTGAATTGACTTCGATTTGAATTATTAAATTAAAATTTTTATCAAATTGTTGAACTGAAACTATCTTTGATTTTTAAATTAATGTAGAGTTGAAATACAATTAAATTAATTTGATAATACTGTAGGATTAAAAAACACATTATTTAACATACTGCACTGTTGTTAGAAGTTTTATGTGCGCGCTTGCTGTTGCGACGTTGCAGGCGATAGTGGCTAGATTATACGGCGCGAGTATCTAGCATTGTTTATAACAGAAAGATATCGGTTCACCGTTGCAGCATTAGCGGCTAGATCATACGGTGCGAGTATCTAGCATTGTTTATAACAGATAAAATATTGAGAAAGCACGATGAATCACTATTATAAGATATTGAGAGAGCACGATGAGTCAGTGCAGTCTCTCAGAGTAGTCTGGATCCAGCCGTCATTCTGTGCGTACACCATTATATTATACTCTATATCTTCAATAAATCCTTCTCTTAGTTAATAACATCTTTTTCTCCACCATATCGCATAATACATTAATAATTTCAGAATTATATTAAATTGTTAAATTAAATTAATATTGTGAACTAATTCATATTAAATTGAATTAGTTTAATATTAAATTAATTTGATATTGACATATTAATATATAAACTTGATATAAATGAATTTGAATATATATTAAATTAATATTATATTAATTGTAATCGGAATTAAAATTAAATTGAATTATTATAAGTCATTATTAAAGTTGATATTACATTAATATATTTTGTATTTATATTGTGATACTAAACTGACTTTTTAATTATTTTAATTTGTTATTTATTTTAAATATTAAACATTAATTTTGTTTTATTATCTTTAATTTATTAAAGTTAATTTATATATTTCTGTAACGTGTGTGAAAAAATATTTATTATTACTGCTTTTTATTGAAATTTTTAAATAATAATTATGCCTCGAAGAAAGATAACTCGATCAATTGAAGAAGAAGAGAAATATCAACGTAAAAACGAAAAAGAAAAGCCAAATCTCAAGCTGAGAAGCGAGAAGCGAAGCGAATGATAACTAAGAAAGATTCGCAATTTTTGTTAAATGCCAGTGAAATTTGTTCAAATATACAAACTTCAAATTTTTTGAAAAACATAGTAATAGATTCTCATGCTTCTACTTCACTTACAAAAGTAATATATTCAGCAAATGAAACAGTTACCACCGCGCAAATGATTGGTACAAATGTTTCTGTGATTAAAAATAATAATGAAATTAGTGCAATAAACGATATAAAATTGTTTAATGTTAACGATGATGTTACAATAATTCAAAGTGTTAATAATGCAGAAACTTCATTAAATACTATTAAATATTATTTCTGCCATACCTAACACATCAAATAGATTGTTAAATTTAGATGAAAATAGATTTGAAAATTGTATTAATTTAGATAAATTAGTATCACAAAATATTATTATATATGATGAAACATTAAAATCAAAATCAATGCATAACATAATTAATAAAAATAAACAAATAAAGTGGTATGAAAGCAATCGAGCTTTAGAAAAAGGATATATAGACATTAACACATCTCACATTATTCAATTAAAAAATATTGTAGAACATTATATAGAAGAAATGAATTTACGTTGCGAACATTGTGGTGTGAAACATTTTAATGCTGAAAAAGTAGCTAATAAAGGTAACATTTAACGATTGTTGTAGCCATGGGACTGTTGAGTTAAATTCTTTACCTCGACCTCCGCATGTACTTTATGAATTGTTTACTGAAAGTCATCCAAAATCAAAACATTTTAAAATCGTATTCGTGCATATAATAATGCATTTTCATTTGCGTCGTTTAATGCAAACATATCAGATTTTAGTGCACAAAGACGTGGACCTTATTTCAAAATTCAAGGTCAAATCTATTATCGAATTAATACTGCATTATATTCTGTACCAAATGAAATACCAAGTTATGGTCAACTTTTTATTGTGGATAACAATGAAGCAACAGAGTTCGATTACATCGAAATTCGAATCTCGATGAAGCAATTTTACACACAATAGATAATGTAATTGTTACGTACTGGACGCGACGTAATGAATAAAAGACGCAGTTATCTGGTTATAAGACTTTATTAGGCACAAGTTACATGTCGAAGGTGTTCTCTCTGAGAGTGACAACTTAGAACTGCCAAAAATTGTGAATCTAACTATAAAATACGAGAAAGGACTTTTGTGGGGGTTGAACAAAATTTCGGAACTCGTGAAAATAACAACCAATAATCGAATATGTCTTAATCTCGAAAGTGATGATTGGAGCGTGTTTCGGCAGTAATAAAAGAAAAGGAAAAAGGTAAAGAGTAAATATGTATATACAGAGTGGACCATTTTAATCCATCCAGTCGAATATCTCAAAAACCAAGCCCGGGAGAGAAAAATGTTTCAGACAAAAGTTGTATGGTTTCGAGGGGGCCATAAGATGGTACCATTGGTTTGACCTTGAAAAGTCATTTAAAGGTCACGTGAAGGTCACTTCAAGTTTTTTAAATGGAATACCCTGTATATTTTTACATATTCTTGTAGCTCATCTCGAGAGCTTTCCAAAACACTTATGACAAAGTATTTTTCATTAAGTATTTTATGAGTTATAAGGCTTCAAAGTTGCAGTATTTTGACATAAAATACAAGATATCTCATAAAATATTCATTTTTTGATTATCTTACTCTAATACTTTTATGCACAGAATAACGAGACGAATCAATTGGCATAATTAAAACACATAATTATGTTAAACTAAAAATCTGAATTTGCAACTAACAGTTACACATTTTTACTTTAACATAATTATGTGTTTTCTTTACACCAATTGATTCGTCTCATTATTCTGTGCATAAAAGTATTAGAGTAAGATAATAAAAAAATGAATATTTTATGAGATATCTTGTATTTTATGTCAAAATTCTGCAACTTTGAAGCCTTATAACTCAAAAAATACTTAATGAAAAATACTTTGTCATAAGTGTTTTGGAAAGCTCTCGAGATGATCTACAAGAATATGTAAAAATATATAGGGTGCTCCATGTAAAAAACTTGAAGTGACCTTCACGTGACCTTCAAATGACTTTTCAAGGTTAAACCAATGGTACCATCTTACGGCCCCTTCGAAACCATACAACTTTTGTCTGAAACATTTTTCTCTCCCGGGCTTGGTTTTCGAGATATTCGATTGGATAGATTAAAATGGTCCACCCTGTATATATATATATATATATATATATATATATATATATATATATATATATATATGTATATTTATATTTTTTTCTATAGAAATAAGTTTTTAATAAAAATAAATTTATACTCACACAGTTGAATCATAACACTGAACATTATCAATAATTTCCTTAGGCGTTAATAAATCTAATATATTTAAATTTTCATATTGTTTTTCTCTCTCGTGTACGTAATTAGGCATCGATGAATCATTTGTGTTTAAATTTATACTGCTCTTTGCTTTGATCCATATTTATTTTTTATCGTTAAATATTTTATACACAAATATAATATAATTTTTTCTTCTTTCTTCCTTTAACAAAAATAAAATTACTTAGTAAATAATAAGCAATAATAATATAACAATAAATACATTTATTCTAGAAAAAATTTAGGGTTAAATTTGTTTTACATGTATACATATATTTTGATACAAATATAAAATAAACATATATACATACATACATACATACATACATACATACGTACGTACGTACGTACGTACGTACATACATACATACATACGTACATACGTACATACATACGTACTTACGTACGTACATATATATTGTAGGGAATTATCGGGATTTAGGTAGTGAAATAAATTTTAACCCGAGAATTAATTTGATAGTACGTATAATTAATAAAATATATTCGATTCCCGTACAACGATAACATATATGTATAGGAAAACGGATGGATCGGAAAGACAAAACTATACTCGCTCGCTCGTCGACCGTTCCCGTCGTCAGTCTTTCGTCTTCTGCCTCAAAAAGCGTTAAAACGTCCTCGACCTCTCGTTCGGCAATAATACATCGAAGGTGATAAATACAAACAAAACATGAACAAAATATAAACTCGAAAAATAACCGTCGAACATAATTTCTAATTCCCTACAATATATAATTAGAAATTATGTTTTTTATGTACAAAAACAATTATATAAATGAATTTATATACAAATATAAATCTTATAAATAATTTGACAAAACTATTATATCATATGAGAATTTTAGTTAATTCTCATTTAAAAATGTAATATTATATAAATAATATCAATATACTACGATATTATATTTTATTAGGGTACGATTTTAGAAAACAGTAACAGAAAGATTTTAAAAAATAAAATTAAAAAAGATATACATTTTCTTACCTGATGTTTAGTTACAGCACATGAATTTGATTATTCAATGTGATTACTAATATTGTGAATGAACACGAACACTTGAAACTAATACGACGGATGAATTAAATTCAACGGTAGACAAATAAACGAAAGAGATAAGATTAAAATTTCAAATTCAAAAAAATTGACGTTTTATTTATTCGACATTTGAAAAAATGATTGATAATCAATAAATAACAGATGAAATACGTGAATTTGCATACATATCAAAATAAATCTATACTCAGTGGACGCGTTGGGAGAGACGTTCTATATATATATTTAATAAAATTTTAATTTAAGGCATCCAATGTTTTTAAGATATTATCGAGTATAGTATAGAAACGCGCATAGCATATCCGCAAATTTATTTTAATATGTATATATATATATATATATATATATATATATATACTCGATAATATCTTATATTTTTTAAAAACTTAAAATCAAATTTATTTTAATATGTGTATATATATATATATATATATATATATATATACATACATATTAAAATAAATTTGCGGATATGCTATGCGCGTTTCTATACTATACTCGATAATATCTTAAAAACATTGGATGCCTTAAATTAAAATTTTATTAAAGTGAATTGCGCCTAAAATTAATTGGAGAATAGAGTTGTGTTGTCATCTTTTAACTCTACAAAGTTTAGTTTACGAAAAATTATTATATTTCAATCGTATATAACTCGAAAATTATTGATCTCACAACATTTTCACTGAGGAAAAATCATTTCCAAATTAATCAAAAAATCCGTCCTTACACAGTTGGAAATTTGCACCGTTTGGGACATATATCGTGTGTTACAAACGGTCCACACAAATTTTTCTGTTAACTTAACATATTAATATAACATATTTATAGAGCATAACGTTACTGTTACTTATTTATCTATACTGTTATTATTATCATACTGTTGAAAATGTTTTTTTCTAACTCTTTCTCTCGGCTTAATCAAAACTTCTTTGTAATAATGCTGGTTCACTGTCTTGCCGTGAAGAAGAAAACGTCACAGCTATTAAAACAGTTATCAGAAAATGAACTGCAACACGCCTTCGACCAGTGGAAAAGAAGAATGGGTCGATGTGTGAGTGCCAATGGGGAATACATTGGAGGAGACAAACAATAAATTTGCTATAAATTGTAAATACATATTCTTTTTTGAGCCAGTCCCGTTACTTTATAGACAGAGCTCGTATATATATATATATGTGTGTGCGTGCGTGCGTGCGTGCGTGCGTGCGTGCGCGCGTGTATGTGTGTGTGTATTTAAATACATATTTTATTTTCAGTGAAATTACTGGATATGTGGATAATATTAAATAATATAAAAAATATATGTTTAAAATTTATATTATTTTTAAATTTTAATCAATTTTTATAAAAAAATTTCTTTGTTTAAACATTACATATTTTTTTAACGTATAATTAATAATTTTAAAGCTATTAATATAATTTTAATTTTATCAGGAAGATTTGATATAATAGTTTATTTTTTTTTATTTAAAAGATTAATACATAATGTACAATTGTAAATGCTTTTTTTAAAGTATGAAATATTTATTTTTTATTCTTATTCCTTCAAAAGTATCATTCTTACATTTTATATTTTTACTTTTTATTACACACATACACACACATACACATGTGTGTGTATATATATGTGTGTGTGTGTGTGTGTGTGTGTGTGCGTGTGCGCGTGCGTGTGCGTGTGTGTGTGTGTGTGTGTGTATTTAAATACATATTTTATTTTCAGTGAAATTATTGGATATAATATTGAATCTCCATTGCAGGCTCAAAACTACAATATAAATTAAAAAAATTTTTTTTAAATAATGGTAATGGTAAACGTATACAAGTAATCGCGTGGAATGAGGAAATTAGTAATGTAGAACATCATATCAAATCATGTAAACAATTATTAATTAATTTTTTGAATATTATAATATATACTTATTTATATTATTTTTTTTACAATGGCAAAATAAATTATTCATATAGATGGAGCACAAGCAACAAAGCCAAAAAATCATGATTTTAACAAAGGTAACGTACCATATGAATTGTTAATTCGGAGCAACACTATCGAATCTTGGAAAATATGAACCTATAGTTAATATTGAAGCAAAAGAGACTTCAATAAGTGAAGTGTTAAATAATAATTATCAACGTATGAGTAAGTTCTATCAACATATATATACACATACACATTGACAATACAACATAGTAATATAAAGAAAGAAAGATTAAGGCTTTTTTATATTAAATCATTAAAGTATCAAAAGCAACAAGAGCCGGACTCTTGTTGCCTTTGATACTTTAATGATGATAATAATATAATAATATAACTTATATAAATAAATAATGATTTTTATAATTAAAATATAATAATATATCATGAAATATATACATAATGTAATAACAATATAACAACAACAATAATAAAAATAAAATAACAACAAATAAACACATATAAAATAATATATTCTAAAATTAATTATATATATACGTATAGTTTTGCAAGGATATGTGAAGACAAATTTTACTAAAACGTTTAATAAAAAATTAAATAAAATTATTGGCTGTGGATCCATAACTGAAGGGATACGTAAATTGGAAGTTCACGTAATAAATTTTTCTTATGATGATTTTTTCGAACTCGAAGTAAATAATGGAAATAAAATTGAAATTGTAGGACATATTGAAAATTCAGGTAAAAATAATTATATTTATAAGAATTTTTCGTCAATTCATATCTCGCATAAAATTTATACATTAAAATTAATTATATAGATTACAATACTTATCGATATATTTATATTTCTATTTTATATAAATGTACGAAAATTATATATTACATTCTTTTAAATTGTCAGCTCAAGCACCATATTTCGTTGTGAATGTTTTAAAAGATATTAAAAAATTAGAAGGATAGATGTTATTACCTCTATTATTGAAAGGGGTATCAACACCAAAAAAAAGAAAATTGGAAGGTAAAGATTATTGTTTATTTAATTGTTTATTGTATTATTTTCTCACTTTTTAAATTTTAACTTTAAAATAATTTTCAAATATTAAATAATTTTAAATTTTATAAAAAAAGAATATATACAAATTTATTAATTAATATGTTAATTCTATTTCATTACAAAGTCGACAAACGTTGCTAGTATATTTGAATAGTTACTTGAAGAGCATATATATATATATATATATATATATTATGAATTGATTCAGCTTAATTCCCAAAATACAAATACATTTGTTGCAAAAGACTATAATGATGAAAGTTTTTTAATTTTTATATAATTTAATTTATTCGAATATCTTTAATTTATTGATATTGAAATTACGAAGGTTAATTCAAATGTAGAATTTGTTTTTAAATTAATTTTTATTTTATATTTTTACCATCGTGTATATACCAATATCTTGCCTGTTTCTATTAAAATGTATTCATTTTTTCCGTAATTATTTTTAAAAGTTAATTATTAAAATGACTATTTTTAAAAAGTACAACTATTGCCATTTAGGACAAAACAAAATAATTTTAATAAAACAAAATATGTTGGTATCATGTATAATAGTAAAGATAGAATCTAAAAATATATAAAAATTGATAGAAAAAAAATGTACATTATTTTTAAAGTGGCTTTTATACATTATAATAACAGTCATTCATTATAATCACTTATATTTTAAGATCACTTATATTTTAGGAATAAAATTAAATCGATCAATAGTGTATATGAACTTTTTTGCTTAGAATAATCATTCGAATATGCTGACAACTTTTGTCTTATACTTTGTTTTTCACTCTCTTTTCTTATAATAACGAAATGTCTTTTTTTTTAAAAATGAATTAAGAAAATATATATGTTGCAGTTAAGAAGAATAATTAATAATCGTATATTAAGTTAGATATTATTAGAGTTATATAAACTTTAAATATTTTCTACAATATTATATAGTATATATTTTATTATATAAATCATTATATATCTCTTTCATAATATGCTCTCATATTGTATCCTTTTTAAATAATAGTTGTGGACAAAAAAGAAAAATAATTATTAATCTTATATTAAGTTAGCTAATTAAAATTTTATTAATGTTATTTTAATTTATTATTTATTAATTAAAATGTATTTAATTATAATTTATTAAAGTATAATAGAAGTTAAAATTTTTGTTTAATTAATTTAATTGTAATTTTAAATTTTTTTATCAATTTTATTTTTTTCATTTTTTTATTTTGTAAAATGAAATTTAAAAAAATGGCGCGTGCGTAGCACGCGCTGTGTAATGTGTTCTAGTCTGTGAAAAAGTATACACACCGAATTTTTTAATACCAAATGGAAATCCATTTCTGTAACGGAAATTAATACATTGGTTAATGTACGTATACTTTAATTCACCGTTAGTCGTATCACAAACCTTGATGAATCGACCTTTGTATCTCAGCGAAAAAAAATTGTAGAGCAAAAAACGAAAATTCATCTTAAAGCTAAAAGCTGGTGCTATACGATGGCCGTAATGAAAATATTGAAATTAATTTGGATCCCACACAATAAAGCCCTAAAATAGGTCAAAATAGGCATTTTTGGGCATTTTAACCTCAAATATTTCGATAACCTAACGTGACAGGCAAATTCTGTCGCCAGATTTGGATTCAGCACACGAAATTACGTAAGAAATCACTCACATTTTTTAAACAGCTGAACCTTGTAGACTTGTGTTATTATTAATCACAACGATAACAAAAAATAATTTTACAAATAAACATTTAGTGTTTATTAAAACTTTGACAAGTTAAATATACAGTTTTTTTATTAAATTTATAAAGAAAGTATTTCAAAAAATATCATGTAAAAAAAAATAAATCTATAAAGTCATAAAATAAATCTAAAAAAGTAGTGGAAAGCAGTTGTTCTAGAAGTTGTAATCTAGAAAGTTTTTCCAAGAATTTATAAAATGTGCCTGCAACTGTTGTTCGTATGTATTGTTTTGTATGACCTATCAGAATAAAAGAATCTTTGTTCTTTCTTTCCATTGATCAGTCAAATACTTTGAAGCGTTTCTCCCTGAAAAAAGAATGCATCTGCAGTCTAAAATGACTGGAGGTGTTAGGGAGGGGTATAGGACACGTGGAAATCTCTTCAGTCAAGGATGTGCCGAAAGAAATAATAACCTTATTTTACTAGGAAAAACTTTATTTCTTTCTTGTCTTGCGAGAACTCACACACCTCTTTCACGCTCGCGCTGCGTTCTCTGCACTGTCTAAAGTCACCTCTAGTGACTTTATGCACTGTCGCCTCTCTACCGCGCGCCCTCTCGGCTCTCGATCCATCGATCATTCATTTAGCCAATACTAGATGTCGTACACTAGTATTCACCCGCGACAGGAAACATATAGAAGTTAATATAAAGTTATTACATTTTACAGACTCATTTCAACAGTGTTAGATGCTACAGTAAGCTTTGCGAGCCCACGTGTATGAGTTATTGTATATAAATGAAATTAGATAAAAACCAATAAATAGATCACGTTGTGAACTTTTTCGTGCATCGTTAAATTTTTTTCGATGGCTACACTAACATGCTTGTCCATCAAAGTGATTTAAATCATTTTGGGAGACGAAAACGTCAGCATTGAGGATGTTTTGAGTTTTAGTGCCACGTGTAGAAGATTCCAGAATATATTATTCTCAAAGAAGTTTTGGAAAAAGAAATTTTATCAGAGGTATATCTTTTCAGTTACAATTTTTTTATATTAATATTAATTTTACATTGAGTCGATTTTTTTCATTCAACACTGTTTTTAATTTCTAGAGAGAGTTTTAATGCATAAAAATTTTTAGAATATTTATTAAACAAATTAGATCCCCCGAGGCATTATAAGTACAAAAGTGAGCTGGTCGTAATTTTATAGATTTTAAAATAAAATTTTATATTATTTGCAATTGAGGTGGGAAATCTCTTTTTTTTTGGTTAAAAAAAACGACTTTTTTGGGAATTTTTTTTAGCAAAACTATGCAGTGTTTTAATTTCATCTTTTGCGTATGTTTGCATGATATATTTATTTATTTAAAAATATTTTTTTTATTAACAATATCGCCTGCTATTCCTCCTCAACTATGATGCCGCGTGGAGTGCTTCAATCGCTGGTTGACATGATATCAACCCTTGATCATCTGAAACAAAAAAATTAAACGGTGTTTTTTTCTGCATACATGTAGTTATCGCTTGACCTACAAGTAAGCAAAAAAAAATTTTTTTGAGAAAATGGCGACTTGTCAAACTTAAATAATCGATTTTACTTTTAAAATTGGTAATTTTTTTTGCAATAAAAAAAATATATATAACGTATCACTTTTTCTGTAGGTCATGCGATAGAGGGATGTTTTCTGAACATGCAGTTAAAATTTCAAGTCAATCGATTGAATAGTTTTTTAGAAATCATGTCAACCAATTGTAAAAAACCTGTTTCGAGAAAAACGCGTTTAAAGTTTCAAGTTGAGTTTATGAAGATATATCAAGTATTGACAGTTAATCTGTTATACCAGGGCCATACAGTATGCCTTCTTCTTTCTTTCTTTCTTCTTTTCCTTTCGTCAACACAATGAAATCTATGCACATTGTATCGACCGCGCAGCAGGGAGTTCAAACAGCTGCTGTGCGCTTCAAAATATACCTGCGCGCCGAATCGGCTTACTGTTTATAACTTTCACAATTTAATTAATTTTAAATTAAAATTTTACAGAAGTATTTTCAAGACCTTAAACTACAAGATTCCGTAAAAAAAATCGATTTTTTTTACCAAAAAAGAAGAGATTCCCCCCTTAATTATACTTTTGAAAAGATGCATAAAAATTTTAAGTCTCTTTTCAAGGATTCCAATAAATTACTATTATATATTATCTTAATATTATATACTCTTAAGTTAAAATTTGAATTTATTGTGCAATATATTTTTAAAGATTTAATTTTGAATAGAAATAATGTAAGTAAGTAAAGAGATGTAAGTAAGATATTTTCGCGGCTTGATCATAGCCTCGGAAAAGTTTCTTTTTCACCGGTCAGATATTTGTTAATAATTCATAAATATTTCATGAAAGAAAAGAATCGAGGAGTCTATCTAGACGTAATAACGTGCCATTCAGATTTTCAAATAGATAAGGTATCTGATCGAGAAATAGCTATCAATTCAAATAATATTGAAACAAAGCATTAAAGTCATATGTTTAAAGATATAGTGAAAAACGCTCTAGAAGTTCTAATCTTGAAAATTTTTTCTAAGAATTTATAGAATGTGCCTGCAACTGAGTTTGTATGTATTGATAAATCAGAATAAAGAAATCTTTTTTCTTCAAATTCAAACCCTTCAAGTAAATCCTTAAAAGAATTTCTGACACAAAAAAGAATACATCTACAGTCTGGAACGATTATAGGAATACCACAATATAAAAGCCCTTGCAATGCCAGGCAGCAGGTAATAGGAACAAAGAATAACACAGGCAAGAAAGAAAGATCATTTTTCTCTTTCTTGTTTATGTTTATTGTGTTCTTATTTGGCATTGTGCAAGAGCTGCAAAAATTACTGCAGACGTATCACGACAGTGCTAGAACACTCTGGCAGCTACAATAAAGTTTGTGAGCTTACATATGTATAAATAATAATATAAATAAAATTAGTGACGTGAAATTAAATAAATCCAATAAATAAACTACGTTGCTTTTTTGTGCACTATTAAATTTTTTTCAATGGCTATGATAACACGCTTGCCGGACGAAGTGATTTAAATCATTCTAAGAGACAAAAACGTCAGCATGGAGTTTTAGGTCTAATTTACAATGTGCTCTTTGTTTCCTGTTTCTTTAAAGAAATTAATTCAATCCTGTTCGATTATTCTTCTTAAAATCAACTGCAATTGGTTAATTTCTAAAGAAACAAGAAGCAAAGAGCACATTGTAGATTAGGCTTTAGTTCTACGTGTAAAAGACTCCAGAACATGATACTGCGAAAGAAGTTTTTGGAAAAGAAATTTTCGCGGAGGTATATTTTTTTATTTATAAATTTTTATATATTAATACTAATTTTACATTTAATTTTTTTAATAAATATTTTATTAATTTTTACGCATGGAACTCTTTGTAAATGTTTCTATTGTGGAAATCTTAAGCTTTTAAAATTTGGTAAAAAAAGTTGAAAAAATGGTTGGAAAACAAAATGAAACGCACGTCAATTTAATTAATTTCGAATTATTTTGTTCTTTAATAGCCAGAGCTATTTGTTTAAGTAATAAAAAATTGTTAAACTATTACAAATAAGTCAGAATTAATTAATGAGTTTTCACAAAGTGAGAACATGCCAGCGTCACACGCATTTGTCAGTATTTTTTAAATGTATTTCCTAAAATTATTTTTTTATTTTACTATTTTTTATTTATGCACACCAATAGTAACTTATTAAAAATTGAAAATAGGTGGGTAAAAAATTGTCTCAATAAGATTAATTATGTAAAGAAACAGAATAAATTTTTATTACTCTTTTTATTTTACATAACAGATAATGTTGAAATTTTCAAAGAAATAAGATTTATTATGTTTAGTTTATATCAACAAGTTAATTTTAATTTATTAAACATTTTAAGACGTTGAGTTAATTGGAAATTTTTAAATAAATACTGACTCAAGTACATATATAAATTTAATTTATAATATTAATTGTAATTAAATAGCACAGATAATTATATAACAGTTTAATTTACTATATATAATTTATATAATTTCATAAAAATTTTCTGTTCATACTGTGTGGCTTCTGCAATTTTATAATCACTATGTACAATCAATTTTAGTTATTTGGAAATTGTAGAGAGAGAGATTGAGTTTTTCTTATAAAATTTTCCCTTTTTTATAAAAGTGTCTATTTTTATTATTATTTTTATGCAATGCGAGAGAGAATTGAAATATATTCATAAATTTATTTTTCAATCGGCCCTCATTAAAACTTAATTTAAATTGATTAACTTAAACTCGATACAAGATTATCGCAGCAAAAACTTTTCAATAATACATTTTGAGTATGTGCGTTGCTATACGTAAGGAAACTTGCCGTCACGTCACGTATCGAAACCACATGTTATATGTGACCACAAAGACATATATTTTGGGGTAAACATTTTCTCACCAATTTCCAAATCAGTCATGTTCACGACTACATTTTCGATGGAAATTCATTGAGGGCAGTTTTTAATCAGTCGTTCTCACGACTACTGTTCACTTCGAATCTTTTTCGGTACTCCAAATCAGTCGTTTTTACAATCATACTTGTATTTGAATAAATAAAATCTTGATGAATCAACCTTTATATCTCAGCGAAAAAAATGGTACAGTAAAAAACGAACATTCATCTTAAAGCTAAAAGCTGGATCTATACGAGGGTCGTAATGAAAATATTGAAATTAATTTGGATCCCACACAATAAAGCCCTAAAATAGGTCAAAATAGGCATTTTTGGGCATTTTAACCTCAAATATTTCGATAACCTAACGTGACAGGCAAATTCTGTCGCCAGATTTGGATTCAGCACACGAAAGTACGTAAGAAATCACTTACATTTTTTAAACAGCTAAACCTTGTAGGTCTGTGTAATTTAAACATAAAATCTAAATTTTATTCGCAAGTGAAAAACAAAGTATTCATAAAATTCGTTTACATAATTTTATAATATATTAAATAATAAATTGGTTATTAAAAGTTAAGTACAAATCTACGCGTGCAGGTGTGTGTGTGTGTTTGTTTCAAGGATTATATTAATTCCAAGGTCGTCAATCAGAACGACATGGGAGTACTTAACTAACATTAAATTGTAGGTTCTAACTGGTAATTACATTGCTTGTTTACAAGTATATTATTAAAATTAAATGAAATCAAAAGTGTAAATGTGTCATGTATAAAAATGTGGATAGTATCGAAGAAATGAGCAAGAGATAAATTGTCACTGAGTTAGAACGTGAGCGAGGGAATAGAAAAATCGACTCGAGGTCAATACATTAGATTATCGAATTAATTTATGGTTAAAAAAATTTACTTAATTTTAATAAGGAAAAAATAGGAGAAATGTTTAGTTGACTTACCATTTGGGCTGACTCTCATGACATATTGAAAATACGGCAAGATAAGATGTTTTGGTCTTTGACTGACTCGCGAGAGCATATGAACAAAATAAAATTCTATATTAATACTGTGAATACTAAATTAAACACTTTACATATTGAGAACGATATATTAAGAACTGAGCGGAAAGAGTTGTAAGTTATACTGCTAGTGAAAATAATGATTGTAAGTACTGCTTGTCATTCTCGCAAGTCTTCCCTTTTCTATAAATTTTCAGAGATATACTCAAAATTTTAGAGATGGAAAAACTCCACAATTTTAGCGGATTAGAATTCTTCCAACGTCTTCATTCGATAAGATTTTTCTCCCACTTTGTATATTCTTATGTGATTATCGGTTGGTGATATAAGTTTTCAATTTCTTTGATTATAAAATAATAAAAATAATAAAATAATTTTTAAAAAACTATCTTTTACTACGGATTAGAAAATTCACTAGCGATTATAATTCATATTGATGGAGCTACGTTTGTTAACATATTTCTTTCTTTTTCCGCTGAAGTAATAACAATATTATATTTGTTGACAATATTATGTTTGTTTCTTTAATTTTTGTTTGTAGAAAAGATCGGTCCTATTTTATCATTGACTTTTTCTGCATTTTTTTCTTACGGTATGGTCATCGAAAGATAATAAAATGTTTGAAGGATTATCCGGCGGAAGAAGCTCCATTTGTCGAATAGTTTTTCTATATCAAATCGAGCGATTATCAATCATTATTGCGACTTCGCGGAAGAACGGAAAAGTGAGGCCAACAAAATGTAATAATATATTTAAATATATATATATATATTTTTTTTTTTTTTTCGAGATATTCTTATTTTCATTAATATTTTTCATAAAATTATTTTCCATTTTTTAAAAATATATATATAAAACTTTTTAAATAAATCAAGGTAGATAATAATGCAAGTTGCAAAATTAAGATACGATTAAATTAGTCAATCGAAGGGGCTTTATGAACCGAACGCAAGATGAAGGGGCTTTATGAATGCAAGATAAAGGGACATGAATAAAAACACTATTTTGAACAATGAATTCAAAATTTATTCAAACATTTCGGTCCTTCTTCGGATCATTCTCAGTGATACAATATATAATATATAAAACCAGAGCAGTCACTTACAGTCATCTGGTTACAGGCTGAGTCACCTTCATCTTGCGTTCGGCTCTTAAAACCTCTTCGATTGACTAATTTATTTGTGGATTGAGAGCCTATATTAACTGTTATTATTAAGATATGATGTTTTATAATTTTCCGCATAATAAGATAAATTATTTACATTAATCAAATAATATAAAACTTTATATTTATAATATAATATAAAAATTTATAATGTAATTTATAATATAAAAAAAATATATTATAAAAATATATGCGTATATTTATAAAGTAAAATTTACATTTATAACATTTTATATAGAGCACACATACACATGAGATTTTATAACAAATGTAACAATGACCATTATTGTTTACAATATTTATGATATTTATATTGTTTATAATATTTGTTTATAATATTTTATTTATAACATTATATTATTTATATTTTATATTTTCATATACTTGTCCATTTACTTATTAAGTGTCAATTTTATTTGCTTGTGATGTATTATTATTTAATATCATTGGAACAGAGAATTGGTTATTTTCAAAAGCGCGAATTTTCGACAAATAATCATTAATATTATTTAATCTTTCTTTTCTTATAAGCTAAATGTTTGCTTAGATCGAGTCCACGTTGTTCGGCAAATGCTTCAATCTGTAACAAATTATTTAAAAATTGTAGTTACCTATCATATAAAAAAACAATATTATAATATTATTTTACCTTTTCAATTTGATCTTCTTCGATGCTCCTCATAATAATCTCGGGAAGAATATATTTATCAGATTTACTATTAGAAAATACATATTATTTAAAATTGTGCTTTAAAATAATTATTAATAAGTAATGTTTTTATTATATCTATCTCTAAGCAAATAAATACATAATTAATATGAACAAAAATTATTTATATACGTAAATATTTTATTTTTTAATAAGTACAATTTTATCATGCAGTAAAATATCAGAAAAAAGATAATTAGGAAACATTAATTACATGAAAACAAAAGTTACTTACTCTGCGATAATCTCATCAAATTTCTTAATAAAGAGATCAATCGTCGTATCTATATATCTAGCAGATTCTCCAACATATTTGCAAAGAAAGAATTATAATCAATTTTCTCCAAATTTAAATGCTTTTTGAAGATGTCTAAATTTTCCGAACAACTAAGTAATGTGAAGAGATAACAACTGTTTGTTGATTTAATATTAAAAAACAGTTGATCTTATGTATCATTTTGAACATAAGTTTATTTTATTTTAATTGAACATAAATAATAATTGAAAAATTTAACATTCTATTATATCTATCTAGCATAAACTAATTATTTTGTGTTATAGAAAGAATCAATCTTAATATCTTATCTAATTAATGTTTGAAATGAAACAATCAACTTTGTTGGATTTATTTGTTATATTCTTACAATTAGTGATAACAAAACTCACTTGTTTACGATTGGATCTTCCACATTGGCAAGTAATTTAGCGATAGCTTTCTCTCGGTACTTAGAATGTATATTGTAGAAACAAGCAATCTTATTCAATTTTAATCTAATTTCTGTAGTCACAGAATCGTCATCAGGATGATTATCGAATGTTCGATTAGTTTATACGTCAAGTTGAAGAAACACGGGTTAAAAACATTTTATAGTGACCAAGCAATTCAATCAAATGAATTAAAAATACGATAGCTTTGTTAAAAAAAATAGCTTAGTTTTCCTTCTAATAATTTCTTTAATTAATAAATGGTAATTATTTACTTTAACGGACACCTCGCCGATAACCTTGACCTTGATAGATGTTATAGAGAGGAAAGTACTGATCAACTTTTCCTAATAACTTAATTGGCGTTTTCTCGTTTGGTTTCTGAGATATGCGACTTTGAAATATTATAATTTTCCTACATACATGTGCAATAGTACTAATAATTTTTATTTTTATTTGCATGGAAGAATATAAATATTAGCGAGGGAATATTTTCATAACACAACACACACGCACGCACGCACGCACGCACGCACGCATATATATATATATGTACATAAGTTTGTATTAAATATAAAATGTATTTATTAAATATAAATATATTCTTGCGTAACACACTACAAATATGTGTCTCATCTTTATTTATTTCCCCAACGGCAAAAAATGATTTTAGTTGCACATATGCATTTAATTTAATGCAATAAATTAAAATTTTATATATATTTGAGAGATTTATATTTTTATATATATTTTATTTGTATTTTCTATATAATTTATATATATTTGAAAATATATGTATATGAAATTACATGTACCTTTTATATATCCGAAAATTTTATATTTAATCTTGTACAAAGTATTAATATTATATATATTATATATATAATATTATATATATAATTATATATTTTAATATGTATGTATGTATACATATATAGTTCTTTTATGTTTTGGCATACACGATAATTTCTGACTAAACGAAGCGTTTCACGCACTGTAAATATGACATTACATACTAGAATAGTCATAGAGAATTATCTAATTTCTTATAAGATTATAATCTTAAAATTATCAAATATATACAATAACATATAAATTTGCAATCTAATGATCGCATGTTTAATATTTCTTTTATTACCCTGTGGAATTCTTTAAATCTTCTTTTTTCTTATTCAGAATTTCACGAAAACCGATGTGTGTCTATACAACAATTATTAAATCACTCAAAACCATGTAACAATTACTCAAATTATATGTAACAATAAAATATAATTTAATTCACAAAATAGTGGTTACGGCACTATTTTTACAACTTATAAATAATGCTTTATCTTTTTTTGCAAACAAGCTCATTTCGTAAAAGTTTTTAATTACATTTGTATTAAAGGGGGAACCTGTTTATGAGGTCAAAAAAATCGATTTTTTTGTTTTAATCGATAGTAACATTCTTAAAGAATATACTTTTAAAATTATAAAGTAAAATTCGAAGTATTTTCGAAATTAAAGGGCTTAAAGAACACCATCGTGCAAGTATATGAGCGCGCAGCGGGAAATCGATCCGCCTTTCACCCTCTAAAATGATTTTATTGTCCTTAGCAGATGTTGTCGGACGAGTTTCTATGTATAGAAAATCTATATATCTTTTTATGTCTGAGTATAGGTGAACAAGTAATTCAACACACAAAAAAATAAATTCTGGTCATAAAATTAGAAATCTTTTTTGCTGTACTTTTATTGTTGTAGGTGTCTTCAAGGTTATTCTTCAAAGGATCTTTGAAGATTATTCCACCATTTTAAAAATTATAAATTTCGGTAAATATCTAGAAAAAATCACACCTTGCCGATGATGTTGACCTTGATATATGTTATAAAGAGAAAAGTACTGATCAACTTTTCCTAATAATTTAAATGGCGGTCTCTTATACTTTCTGAAATATTTAATAGTAAATGTTTACTTATAGGGAGCCACCCCTAATTCCAATGACCTTGACATATGTTGTAGAGGGTACACTCCTAAGTAACGCATGCTTTGAATTTTGCGGCGGTCTCGTTTGATTTCTGAGATATGCGACTTTGAAATATTATAATTTTCCTACATACATGTGCAATAGTACTAATAATTTTCATTTTTATTTGCATGGAATAATATAAATATGAGCGAGGGAATATTTTCATAACATACACACAAACACACACACACACGTGGAAAGTTGGAAACCCATGTGAACTTTGCTTTGTCTTGCAGCGTACATGCGAAGTGAGGTGGACGGGGTGGGTGCGGGAGGGGAAGGGCCCTCTTGCACCCCCCCCCCGTGTGTGTGTGTGTGTGTGAATGTTATGAAAATATTCCTTCGCTAATATTTATATTATTCCATGCGAATAAAAATGAAAATTATTAGTACTATTGCACATGTATGTAGGAAAATTATAATATTTCAGAGTTGTATGGTTTCTAGAGGGACATAAGCTGGTGCTATTAGTTTGATCTTGAAGAGTCACATGAAGGTCACGTAAAGGTCATCTTTAATTCCTTAAATGGAACCTACTATTTTTCATTACATATTCTTGTAGCTTATCTCAAGAGTTTTCTAAAACACTATAATCAAATGTTTTTTCGTGAAGTACTTTTCGAGTTATAAGGCTTCAAAGCAATATTTTGACATAAAATACAAGATATCTTGTAAAATATTCATTTCTCGATTATCTTACCCTAATACTTTTATGCACAGAATAATGAGACGAATCAATTGGTGTAAAGAAAACACATAGTTATCTTTAAGAAAAAATCTAAATTTGCAAGTAGCAGTTACACATTTTTACTTTAACATAAATATGTGTTTTAATTATCTCAAGATAAGCTACAAGAATATGTAATGAAAAATAGTAGGTTCCATTTAAGGAATTAAAGATGACCTTTACGTGACCTTCAAATGACTGTCCAAGGTCAAACCAATCCCCCATAAAAATGTATATATTCTAAAATATTCTAATATATTCTAAAATATTCTATAATATATTAGTACTTATACGTAAATATATATTAATATATATATATAATATATAAAAATACATATAAAAAACTTAATCACTTTTTGCCGCTTATGATATAAAGAAAATATATAAATATATAATATATATTTATAATACAAATATTGTATACAATAAATATTGGGATATTTGCATTTTATAAAAATTTTTATAAAAATTTCTTATAATATACAGGGTGTCCCAGAACAACCTTCCGTCCGTAAAATGACGTATTTCTGACACAATTCTAAGACAATTTTTCCTTTACCAAAATTTGATTTGAAGCGTAGTTTTTGTGTTATAAGTAAAAATAGTTAGCAAATCACGCGGATGCATTTATCGGTGCATCGATAAATTGTAATCAAGTTATAATTCATACAATAAATAAATTTAAATGATTTTTATTTATCTAAGTTTATTTACTAAAAGATATGCTGTAAATACGTCATAAATAAATTTGCTTTAAATTAATAACATTTATAATTTTATTAAAAATTTATTAACATATTAGGAATAAGTTATTTTTTCAATAAATAAATTTACTAAACTAAAATTTAATAAACTAATTAAAAAATTGCTAACTATAATAATTTTCCTAATATAAATAAATTTTAAACAAAATTGTGTTATTAATTTGAAATAAAACTTTTTACAACATATTTATTAATAATGAAAAAGTTGTTAAAAATTAAAAGGTTAACTTACTATAAAAAGTAGTTTTTGTAATAAAATTAAATAATTCGACATATCTTTAACAACTGTCTTATAACAGGAACATCATTTTTAATTAAAATTATTGAAATGTAATTTTTAAACTTACATCATTTTTTAATACTAAATAATATGTTGCCGTAATTAATTAAAATGATAACAAAATCGAATTTGTTGTATGAACATGCTGATAATTCCTTTTAGATAAAACTTTATTGCTGCATTAACAAATCTAATTACAATTAGTTATATCTATGCAATTTATGTAGCAAATTATTGCTTTGTTAAATCGGCAACCTTATTTTTCCAGTAAAATTAATTTCTTCCGTGTATGAGATAAATATACTACCTGACATAATTTCTTTATTTTGGTCACAATTTTCTACTAGAAATGCAGATAAATGAAATATCTTATAACTTTTACTGTGTAGGTTTGGTGCAAGGACCGAGCCGCCGCTCCACCCCACCCCGCTGTTTCGAAGGACCTGAGTGTGGGCACTGTAAGCTCGAAATCAGTCAGTTTAACTCCGAACTTCGCGTCGATTAGTCGCTTTTAACTCTAGTGTTCCATTCACTTTCTAGTGTTAACTTACTTTATTTTATCTCTAGTGAAAGATTTTTACGTAACTTAGATAATATAAATCTGAAGAATACAAATATTAAATTAATATTATTAAATTCAGTTGTCTTAGTGAAACCAATCTCATTTCAATTTCTATTAAATATCTTTCGAACTGGCACGCAGTAACACAAATTAGTTTCTAAAATTAATTACATACCGAATCTTGTGGTGAAAGGATCATCAAGATCTGCTCGTTGTTGCAACAGTCAAAATGAATTTTGCCAATTGAGGACTACCAGCGTCACACGGTAAGATATTGCAATAAGGACACTTGCTCATGTAATAAAAATTATTAATATTTAAAACTAGTAATTCTAGAAGCTTTTCAATATCTAAAACACGTTGGCCCGTATTCTGAGGGCACATTTAGTGGCACATTTATAGAACACTTTTAGAGGCGCTGATAAATGTTCTGGTAATACGACTAAAATCCGTCATATTCTCACCGCACATTTATAGCGCCTTTAGCTTAGAGGTACATTTTGACTATCATGTCATACATCATGCGAATTGCTCGTTTATGGCGGCACTGTGATTGGTCGTCGCGCGGTCAATTACGCGCCATAAGATAAATTTACAACTTCATTATAAATTTCGAAAGCATCTATTCTATTTCGAAACACTCGCGACTTACATTCACGTACTGCATTTATTTCCCGAACTTCAATCGCATGATCAATATCTTCCAAATACATCCAAAATACATCCATGATTATGTACAATACTTTCGTACTTTTATATATATTTTTGTATTTATTTTGTACTTTTGTATGTACTTTTCTAGTTTAGTACTATTGTATTAACTTTTCGCAATTTATATACTTCGCTTTACACACTGATGCACTGTTAAGATAAAGAAAATTTTTAAAGTGCCCAAATATCATAATTATTGTTGTGTAAAATCTCTATTAATTGTAAGAAACTCGATATATATGCATTTTATTAACAAAATCAATCATATAACGTTGATAAAATCAATTAAACTTGTCAATCGTACCGTAACTGTTACGCACAGAGCGCTTCTATCTTGCTAAAATGTGCCTCCAACCACATTTAGCGGCGCATCTAACGATATGACATAAATGTGCTATAAATGTGGCTCAGAATAGAATTTTCACCATAAAGTTGCGCTTTTAGGCTAAACATGGCGGTCCGTCTCTAAATGCGCTGTTAAATGTGCGCTTAGAATACCGCCACATTTAGCGCGTCATCTAAGGCACATTTAGCGATAAATGTGAGCTCAGAATACGGGCCGTTGTACCTGTTGAAAAGAAATCAACACGTCTTTTGATCGCACAGTATTATAATCTTGTCTTTGTTAACAATTTTGCGCATATCGGAGTATATTTAATAGTGAACGCAATTATAAAAAGCTATTCCCTCAATTTCTCTTGTGATACTCAATAATAACTTTACTTCATACGAATTAATCAAATTTTGTCGAAAGAATTTGCCTATGACACCGTGAATTTATTGTTTAGATCCGAAAGGAAGAAAAAGAAACACATGGAAGTATACAAAAACCATCAACGACTTTCCACGCAGTGTTCGTCAGATCACGCCTTCTATAATATTTGCTGACTTGGAAAATTTTAGAATTATCTAGAATATTTTATTGCAACGCTAAGGTAAGTAAAAACTTTTATTGTTTTATGATATAATGGCTAAGGGAAATTCATTTTCACTTTTATTGTCCCCGAGGAATTCATATTCTTTGTTTCTGAACCTTCGGCCGAGAAACCATAATTTGACCATTTCAGCAGCCTTACACGATTTAGGAATTGTAGAATATTTTTTAAATATTAGAATAAAATATTTTTAAAATATTAATTTTAAAATATTTCATATAAATTTATTTTTACTTAACATTATTGTTAATGATGATTTTATTACTTACGATTTATCATTATATCATCAAATATTCTATGTAAATTAAACTTGCTTTTATAAAATTAATTTATTATTTCACGTAAGTTCACGTTTAATGTTATAATAATTATTATATTTAATAAATTTTTCTTCTCTTATATATTCTGTACCTGCTATTATTTTATTTATATATTTTTTATTATTTTATTGATTTTTTTTATTTACATTTTATTTATATTTTTATTTATAAAATTCAATGTGTTTCTATCTCTATTAATTTTATTTGATGATAGCCAATTAATTATTTAATATTAAATAATTTGGCTAAACATTTAAATTAGTTATAAAAATAAAACATCTAAATTCTTAGATCATTCCTTCATTATCTTTTTTCATCAGTTTTAAAATAATATTATTACTATATATAGTGTTCGCTGCGTCAAGAATTATATCGTTATCTAAAGTGAAGAGCCGCTAATTGCATGAAACGATAGTTAAATCAATATCTTTATTTGAGCAAGTTTTGTTCGTACATGTGAATCGCTATTGTGTAGTATTTACAATTATCACGCAGAATGTACAGAACAAGTGCAAAATTTAGACCAACAAAATTTAGATTGCACGCGATTACGATACACGAGTTACGGTTATATGTTTCATTGCTTATCTAGACTTCTTTACTCAAAATTCCAGCACGGCAGAGATAATTATTATCCAGGTAAAATTCTTAAAAAATATATATACACAGATGCGTTACTAGAAAATTGTTTTCTAAGATAGCTTCTTAAATATTGATTTTAGACAAAAAGTTATAAACAAAAGTTAAATTATTTTAAAAGGACAATATTTTAATGATCTTAATTTTTTATTTTATGTGCATCAAAAAATTTTGAAGGTTATCTCAAGTTATTGAAATTGAAATTTTTAATCAGTTATACTATAATTATAGAGGATTAAAAAGCGAATCCAATAACTGTAAACACTTTGACCTTAGAATAACTTTAAAATTAAAAATATAGAAAAACAGGATGAATAATAAATAAGGTATAAAAGTAATAGTTTTTCGAACAAAATTAATTAATTTTATTTAATAAAGTTCTCAAAATGTACTCAAAGTCACATTTTCCATTCATTTCGTGACTACGAATATGCTCTAAAAAAATGCGAACTCTTTGAACGTATCTTGATCGACAAGCATTGATAATACGTTGTTTTAATAATATCTCGTCAGATGTTAAATAATGTTTCCAAATCGGTAGAAATGATTCAATAGCTTGGCCTTCTCGTTCCATTGACTTAATACGCTAGATTATTTTTTTGGTACACATTAAAACAAATAACGTACCAAGATGTATTAATCGCCCGCTTTCTTTCTAAATATTTACGTATTATTATTGTTGGATGTTCGGAAATAAATAATAAATCGTGTAAACAGATTAGATAAATAGATCGTCGAACAATATATTATTCTAAATAAGATAATTATAAGATAATTTAGAGTACACGGGATGCGTTGGAGGGAAGTCATATCAAGTATTTTTTTGTAATTTCGACTAAATCTATTTCGTTTCAATAAGTTTTAATACAATCAATGCAATTTTGCATGAAACTATTGTTATATTCTATATCTAAATGAAAGCTCATCCTCTACTGATAAAAAGTGTTTTTCTTGAAACTGATTTGTTTTAATAAAATGACATAAGAATAATTTTTCTTAGAGAAAAATGTGAAGAATTTAAAAACATATTTAAAATAAAATGAAAAAAATCTACTGACTTAAAAGTTTATAGATGGTCTGTTCCTGGCTCTCTGAGGTGATATCAGGAAAATCACACTATTTTAAAGATCTTTATTTGACATAATAAAGTTCTTATACATTATTAAGATCTATACAGTGATATAAAAATTATTAAAAAAAATAATTATTAGATTTTAACTTTGAAAACAAATATCTTGATAAAGACGCGTTATAGAAAAAAAATTTATAGGAACTTATACGATTATTTTTATCATGGCCACGAAAGATTATCCACTTATACCAAGATATACTGTATGCATATCTAAAATTTATTATTTTGTAAAACTTGAGTTGCATGAAAAATGAGCTTAATAAATTATTAAAATAAAATTTAAAAATTTGACATGCCGGGGTCGTACTGAGGCATATGCATTTTTATAAATATGTAAATAATTTCACATATTACATATTCTGATTTTTAATCTTCTGATGTTTTCTATTATTGCATGTAATATAAAATTTTAATAATATCATAAAATAATATTTATAAATTATAGTATTTTATAAATATATCAAATTATCTTAATTCGTTTCTGTATGTAAAAATACAACTTTGACATTTCATCAGTTTTATAGTAATAAAATTTTCTATGAAATTAATCATTTTGTGCACAGGACATGAAAATTTCTTGGTCTTATCCCATGTAATATAAATTAAATCTCACATTTTTGAGATTTAACCCTCTTTACCTCCCGCTTCGGGAACAAAAGTCTTTGTGTAAGTTCTTATAACTATGTAATTTGATACTTATATCTTTTGTAAACTTTGTATTGTTATATCATTAATAAATTTAATTAAACTTCACATGAGTTTGATGACATTGAAAAGTAAAAAGTTTTCCTTAAAACTTTAGTTTTTGAGATATCTTGACCAAAAACATTTGATATAAAAAACTTTCAAATAAAATAAATAGATAAGTGTCATAATGTTTATATTAAACTTACTTATGAGATTTAATTTTATCATCGCATCTTTGATTCATTGACTATTAATTTTATATATTTTATGTATTTGGCGTCACGACGCTACCGCCTCAGTAGATTATTAATATACATATATACATATATTATTGTATTAATATATATATATATATATATACACACAGGAAAAGGAAAGTTACTTTTAAAAAGTAACTAGTTATCGTTATCGTTACTTAAAAAGTAATTATTCGTTACATTTTTCGTTACTTTTTTAATGTTAAAACAAAATTGAAAATTAAATAAATAACATACTTTTATAATATATTTTATTAAAAAACTTAATTAAAATATTATTAAAATATTAATAAATTTAAAAAAATTTTTTATTTTAAATTTGTAAAACCATAAGTAAAAAGGAAAAAAAATTTAAAACATTCAAAATATAAATAAAAAAATTTTGGGTTGCATAAAATTTATAACTATAGTCAATTACACGATATATTTTTTGTACTTTTATAATTAGGGTCCGTATTCAGAATGCGCTTACAAAGACGTTAGCGCATTCTAAATACGGACTTCTATGAATATTTGTTGATAATTGAAGATTGAATATACGAAAATAGAAAATATAATATGTCATAAATAAGTTCCATATATAAAAAGTAACGATGAAAGTAACTGTTAAATTCGTTACCGCTACAGTTACAGAAAAAAAATAGTAATGCCGTTATCACCTTAAGGGGATACCGAAGCGTTGGTCAAACTCATACGCGGTTTTGAGCGCCGCCTTGAAAGAACTAAAAAAGTATTACCGACGCAGTCGGCATGAGAGTGAGCGAGACAGCAATAGGAGCGAGCGAGACGCAATAGGAGCGAGCGAGACAGTAATAGGAGCGAGCAAGACTGCAATAGGAACGAGGGAGACAGTAATAGGAGCGAGCGAGACAGTAATAGGAGCGAGCAAGACTGCAATAGGAACGAGGGAGACAGTAATAGGAGCGAGCGAGACGGTAATAGGAACAAGCGAGAGAGGAATAGCAGCGTGGAAGGAAAGGCTTGAGCCTCGAGTTCTCTCTGCCAGCTGCTATGCCACTCTCGCTCACTCCTATTACTATCTCGCTCGTTCCTATTATTGTCTCGCTCGCTTCTATTATCGTCTCTTTCGTTCGCTCGCGAAGAGATATTTGTTGCGTGGTAATAGTACACACTGATGCATAATCTTTGTACATGTCGTTTCCAATTGTTATAAAGAAACGACTTTTTATCTCAACCAAAATTTCGTCGCAAGGCTGAACATAATGTAGAGGACTAATAGGCATATACAAAATGTGTGTAAACAAATTAAATTTGAGAAATATGTGTATGTAATATAAACATCTAATGTCATACTTATTTTTATATCTATATAATAAATATAAATGAATTGTTAAACTTTTTCTTTTATAGTTATTATATATATATATATATATAATATAAAATATATATATATATATATTTTATATTATATATATATATATATATATATATTTGTAAAATAAATATTTTATCATACTTGATATCTCTTAGCACTTTACACGTCTACTTCATCTTGTACGTGGCTTCATTATATCATGGCTTTGCATATGCAATAAGTAGGAACTAAATATGTTACAATATTTTTTGAGAAATATATGTATATATAACACATATCTAATGTCATACACTTTTCTTATTTTTATCTGTATGTAATATAAATGAAAATAAATTGTCTATTAGAAATACAATTAGATATTGAATATAAAATTATGCTTTTTTTGTATTTTATACCATAATGAATGAAATTTTAAAACGTATTTTTATAATAGCATTCAATATATATTATATAAATACATATATTTATTTCTATTGTAAATACACGTATTTATAAATTTTTTCACATACATTATGGTATAAAATACAAAATAGAGATAATTATATACTCAACACCTAATATGTATTATAAATAATAAACAATTTATTTGCACTTATTACATACAGATAAAAATGAAAAAAGTATATGATATTAGATATATATAGTATTATATACACATATATATTTCTCAAATTAAACATTGTAGCATATTTAGTTCCATATTTATTGCATGTTTGACATATGCAAAACCATGATATAATAAAGCTACAAGATGAAGTAGACGTGTGCAAAGTGTCTAAGAGATATCAAATATGATAAAATATTTATTTCACAAATATATAATACTAAACATTTATAAAATTAAAGAAAAAGTTTAACAATTTATTTGTATTTATTGTATAGAGATAAAAATAAGTATATAACATTAGATGTACAATGTTATTTACATATAATTCTTAAATAATTAAATATTTTGTTTATATTTATTGCACACATTTTGCATGACGATTCCTCCCGCACATGGCTTTGCATGGCAATAATTTTGGTCGAACAAAGAAATGCAACAGAATATGAATGTATATCATTTGACATATGTATACATATGGAACGTCAATGTGTAAAAAGAAACGTATAATGCCATTACACGTTAGATCGCCCCTGGCTTTATATATAACATATATAATATAAAATATATTTATAGAATATTTTATATATAGAATGGGCCCCATCCATCGCCCATTCTCGTAAGACGCAACCATTATATTTTCGTCTTTCCGATTTGTCAAAATATTTTATATATAGAATGAGCCCCTCCATCGCCCATTCCCGTGAGAACGCAACCATAATGTATGTATTATTTTCGTCTCTCCAAGTACAAAGAAATCAATAATATTGAAGCGTCTTTTTCCAATGATTCATTGGATTACCATTTAGGAAAAAGCGACAGTTCATTTTCTGCTATAATATTAAGAAAATGTTGCCTCATTCGTATTCCACACGATTGGAATTTCTCGTTACAAAGATTTCCTTCTAATGCTACAGTTGTGGCGAAAGCTGCAGCATAAATTCCACAACATGTGCTATCATACTTGACATGTGATTGTACTTGAACCTTTGCAAATATTATATCATTTGCACTTATTTGTGGATAACGACGATGAATGTAATTTTTTTCTTTAGACGCCAATTTATCGTATGTACAACCGGGTAAACTGTCGTACACTCGAAGCTTGGTGCCGTCAAAAAATATACATCGCCAGTGATCACTACAATTTCCTCCAATAATTTGTAAGCTTTTGTCGCTATGACTTGCTTCAATTAAATGAGGATATTCTAAATATAGCACACTTTGTGTTTCAAAATGAGATTTATTTCTTACGATGCGTAAAAATCGGTCCAATAATTCGTCGTTTAGTTTGCAACCTACAGGTAATACATTGTCCCTTACTAAATTAATAGCCTAGTAAAATGGAATTTTTTTGAAGAAATAATTGAACAAATGCTGCAATTTATTTTAATTTAAGGAAATGCACCTAAATTGAAGGAAATTTTGTTACCTTCAATTTAGGTCCTGTGCATTTTCTTTGTAAAGTTGACAGAAATGAAGATATAAACAAGAAAAGGAATGAAAATGCAATTTTGGCATAATTTATCCGAAATACAGCATTTTTCCAATGCCAGTTTTTTTAGTAAAACATATCTTGTGATGGACTTACGCAGCTGGACCATTTTCATATGTATATGAACTAATAAAAATAGATTGAAACTAATTTTTTAAAAATTGTTACCCATACGTTTTTGCACTATAACTGTAATTTTTAATAAAAATGTATATTGGCCTTTATTTTTAAACACCTATAACTCATAAACGATTTATCGTAGGAGGGTCGGCCACGGCTCATTTTAAAGATAATTTAATTGTCTTTAATTAATGTATATGTTATTATAGCCTACAGTCAACCGGAAGTGAGCTATTTTGCAAAATACCTTTCAAAATTCAAATTTTGCGACTTTCTTGCGTTTATCTCGTAGACTCATTACCAAAATGAATTTAAATATACATGTAAAGTTTCAAAATTTTATTCCCTATTACTTTTGTAATACATGCTATATGCGTACGATCAGTACTTTTTGAGTTATAATCGACTTTTTCACACGAAAATTGTAGTTTTAGCCACTAACAGCGCACTTAAAAAATTTTTAAATATTCGTATCTCCGCAAATATCGATCACAGAGGAATAAAAAAACGCAATTTATTTGCAATTTAGTGCTCTACAACTTTCATTTAAATGATTTTGCGATCCAAATGGCCATTTTCGAAATATTAACGAAAAATGCACGACGCGCGAGCACGTTTTCGTCGCGTCGCAAAATGACCCAAATTTTAAAAAATTCTATCTCGGCTTCTATTGGTCGTACGGTGTTCTATAAAAAATCAAATTGTGTGGAATTTTATGAGCTACAATTTTGATATTCATGTTTTTGCTCGTAAACTTGATTTTCGAATTATTTACGAAAAATCGGTTTTTTGGACTTTTTTATCACCACTGAGTTTTCCGTAGCTTCCACGCATGGGGACTTTTGATATGTCAAAAAGCACTCTAAAACAGACCTCTCCACAAAATTGCAGCATTTGTTCAATTATTTTTTCCAAATCGTGAAATATCGAGCAATTTTACTGGGCTATAAAAGGAATAATCTGTTTATCGAGAAATTCTTTATGTCTCGCTATATCATCTTCAGTTAGTTCTTCTTTATTTTGTGAATAACTAACAATGATGCAATCGTCATCTTGTTCCGCATTTGTCAGAACAGTAACAGTAGTATTAGTTGCTTCCATTGGTAAAATATTGGATTCGCAACATTGACTTTCTTCGATAATATTTTCGTCTATATTATATTGTCGACGATTTTTTTGACCAGTAAATTTTGGGCTGCTTCTTGAGCTTCTATTATATATTTAGGATTTCTAATAGGCATATGTCTATTATGTCGATTATCCAAGATTTCGGGCAGCATGCAATCATAATAGAAACGTGTTAAAAAGGGCAGCATGCAATCATAATAGAAACGTGTTAAAAAGGGCAGCATTTGACTATTCCAAAATACATTGTCTCTATTAACACTTACTATTTTTAAGCTCTTTGGTGTTCACACAGTGAAAATACAATATTCTCGCTGCGTTACACTTAACTGGCCTTGAACTTGATAGAAAAATCGATGTTTTGGATTCATCTTATCTAGATTTTTCTTATCAAAAACGCTTTTTAATTGAGGCAGCGTCTTTATAGCCTCTTCCGCTGTTAAATATTCAGCTGATAGAGGACATTTTATTTCTACCAGGCCATCTTTATCTATGAGCCCATCAAGAGAAGCACCCAAGCATGGATTTTTAAAATCAATGAATAATCCGCAAGATTTAATCTCCTTTTTCTTTTTTTTTGTCCAATTTTTTTACCATTTTTTTCCTCTCGCAACTATATTTCATAGCCGCGATATCGATAGAGGGAGGGAACAAAATGTTCTTTACAATTGCAGCGCAAAATGTTACATGCAAACCGCATCTGGCATAAAATGCAACCAGCTCACGAATAAATAGCCTCTGGGATAATTTTTTAACAAGTGCGCTTTGCAAACCGCATCTGGCATAAAATATTGCAACCAGATTACGACTAAATCGCCTCTGGGATAATTTTTTGACTAGTGCGCACATGCAAACCGCATCTGGCATAAAATGCAACCAGCTCACGAATAAATCGCCATTGGGATTATTTTTTAACTAATGCGCACATGCAAACCGCATTTAGTACGAAATATTACAACCAGCTCACGAATAAATCGCCTCTGGGATAATTTTTTAACCAGTGCGCTTTGCAAACCGCATCTGGCATAAAATATTGCAACCAGATTACGACTAAATCGCCTCTGGGATAATTTTTTGACTAGTGCGCACATGCAAACCGCATCTGGCATAAAATATTGCAACCAGTTTACGACTAAATTGCCTCTGGGATAATTTTTTAATCAGTGCGCACATGCAAACCGCATCTGGCATAAAATGCAACCAGCTCACGAATAAATTGCCTCTGGGATTATTTTTTAACTAATGCGCACATGCAAACCACATTTTAATAATAGACTTTATATATACTACTTATATGTTTCATTTAGGAATTATTTTAAAGATATAATTTGAAAAAAAATGTAAAACAATTTTCATAATACTAATGTTTTAATGGACTTTATGGAAGTCAAATTACGAAATATTATCGTTTTCAAATGATACAAGTCATCACTCAAAAAGTGTGATTAATGACGTTAAAAATCCGTCTTGTGTTAATAGAAATATTTGGATTTTTAGATCAATGGACAATTTCAAGAACATTATAACATTATTTTATTATTTTGATAATTTGATTATTAGAGAATAAAGTATGTGCTTTATAAAAGTGAAAGTGTCAAATGGGACATTGTAACTTTCTCTACATATATTATATTATTTAAATAATATTATATATTATTATATTTTATATATATATATATATTTTTTATATATATATATATATTATATATGTATATATTATTTATATATAACTTATGAATCAAAATTCATATTTGATAAAAAATATAAATTTATTGGAAAATAAGATCGCTCTTTGAGTAATGAAATCTTTCATTCGAAAACGATATGCCATAACATATGATATAACAACATTAAAACATTTCCTTTTATATAAATGAAAATATTAACCTTTTCATCCAGCCTTCCTTGAAGAAAACTCTACGTTGACAGAGAGACAAATATTTCCTATCGTGCTGTTGACCCATAAATAACTAACACTACACAAATAACTTCACTACACTAAACGATATTAGAGCGTGCATCAGTAATGCCAAATCAGATGCATGGCTCACTCTCCGTATGACGCACACACAAGCACGAGTCGTGTATATGTGGCACCGCGCATGTACCAAGCTCACATGTAAACGGCTCGCGCTTGTGTGTGTGTCATATGGGTCGTGAGCCGGTTCGATATCACCGGCGTGCATGTATATTACTCTACGCATGAAACAGACAAGGATAGTACTATTGTCCTTCCTTGTCACAGAAAAAGATTAGAGCTCTGACTATCGCGACACCAGTCAATCTGCATGGTGCACTAATCTATTGCTCTTTTTTATCCATTTATCTTCGATTTTCATATGATAATATGCACGAAAGTGTTTTAAAACGAAATTATTTTTACTAGACCTCAAAATCATTTCTAAAAGTTTACATATATTCTTTCATGCATTTCCAAGCGGGAATATATCTTATTTTGTACGTGCAAATTGCAAAACTTTTATATTAAACAAATATATGTATGACTTGACGCTAGCAGTCGATAATTTAAAACTGTAATTTTTTTTTCTTGTTTTTAACTGAAAATTGAACATAACCCGGTTTGTTATTATATGTACTTTAATCATGGAGAAGCATTTTTCATTCTGTGCAACCAATTTAATAATTTCTTTTAAAAACTAAACAATCGTTTTGATCGGTAAGGTAGTACGGTACGGTATCCTCTTAATAGGAGACTGTGGTGCCAGTGTCTCTAACAATGTTATTGAATTTATCAGTTAGAAGGGGTAAATATGGAATCGTGAAAAAGAATTTTTTTCTTTAAGATCATTGTTATTAAGATTACTATGTTCCTTCTGAAACAAATATTTTAAGCGACCATTAATCAAATATGAGTTTTAATGGATATCCGTTTTTTAGTAAAATGTTGATAGTGGATAATATATTTTATATTAAATATCTTATATTAAAGTATACTTTTGTGCAGTACTAGATTTACATTTACATTTTATATACTAAATTTACATAAATAAGTAAGTAAGAAAGAGGCAATAGGAGCGAGGAAATGTGAATATAAAATTATAAATTTTTTATATATAGGTGTCGCAAGTATATTGACATTAAGTACATTAGTAACATTCTATAGAATGACGGAAATTATAATAAAAATTTGAACGTTTCGATTCATGTTTTGAATTCTCTTCAGCATAATATATAAATTAAATAAATAAATTATAAATAGATAAAAACGAAATTAATGAGAAAACATCGCATAATAAAAGCGTAAGACATGTGTGAACTAAAAATCGTGATCGTATTCGCATGATTAAATGGATCAATGCCTTAGAACCGCTGTACATATTTATCGCATGTTAGTTGTATAAATTACATATATATAAAACGATCCAACTTGTTCGGCTCTTTTATTGTACGGCTTGCATAATAATCCCGCGAGGCAATTCTCCGAGGTTTCCAGACCGAGGGAGGTATGCAGTTAGATTGAGGGGTTAAGTCTGTATTAGTAAAATGAGTATAATAAATACCTGTTTGTAATAAAGTAATTTACCGTTAGTTTGTGTATAATGGTGGTGACTCAGAAAAAGCTTACAGGATATGCATTCCGTTTGTGTGTTGTTGAATCTATGGTATATATATCGCGCAACTGATGTTTAACGTGTGGTTATGCCGATGGTACAGATGGTAATGAGCTTAAGGGCGAAAAATACATTTAAGATGGAAAGAGTTAGATAGGTGACATTAGATCTTAGGCAGTTTGTTTATTATATCATCGTAAATAGCTGGCAAACATTCTATATCTGTTTGTAGATTTATGCTATTTATTTGTCGTTTAATGTATAACATTTCAGATATCAGTCTTTTTGTGTAATAGGGCTCGTTGTCTAGTATTTGTGCATTGTCCCAGTCAAAGTCATGATTGTATGTTAGGCGGTGGTCAGTGATCACTGATTTGTTGTTATTGGGCTTCATTATGTTGGTCTTATGTTCTTTTATCCTAGTATTCAGCTTTCTGCCCGTTTGACCAACATAAGAAGCGTCGCAATTTAGACAATTAATTTTGTATACCACATTTGTTTTCATGGGACTAGGGATAGGATCTTTGTGTGTCTTAATAAATTTGTTGTTTTTGTTTATACTGTAGTAGGCTAATCTGATGTCGACATCTTTTAGAGCATTCTTTATTTTATCAGTTACTGTATGCAAATATGGAATTGTGAAATATGAGTTATTATTGGGTGTTTGTAATTTTCTGTCGGATGGTCTATTGTTAATTAAAAACTTTATACGGTTGTTAATTGTTTTGAATATAAAATCGGTTGGATAGGAATTGTCCAGTAAAATCTTTATTATAAATTGGATATTCTTTTCATGGAACATGGGATGTGATAATAAGAATACTTATCAATTCCTATTACAGTGCCTCTTTCTTGGTTGTTAGGATGTTGGGAATGGAAATTGAGATATCTACCCGAGAATGTGTTCTTATGGTACCAGCCAAATATTAGATGGTTATTAATGAAAATGAGTGTTAGATCTAAAAAGTTAATCTTGTTGTGGTCATTTTTTTTCCACAGTAAACTGTACTCTGTTATGGAAAGAATTAAAAATTGTCAATGTCTCGTCAATAAATTTTGGAGGTACCGATATTAATATGTCGTCCACGTATCTGAAGTAAATGGGAGGGGTAAAATTCAATAACGTCAATGCTTTCTCCTCTATGTCTTGTAGGACTATGTCGGCGATGATCGGAGAGAGTGGGGAGCCCATTGGTGTGCCAAATGGTGTCCTCCCCAGAAAGTCGACTTTCTGACGTGACAATGTGACGTTCGAATTTATAACTCCTTAACCGTTACAACGTTAATTAAAACTTGAAAAAGACTTAAACCAAAGGTCGAAACGTCGTTGTTACATCAAGCATTTAATTAAATAAATAAAGTTTAATTTGCCAGTTTGGTCGCAGAAAACAAACCTTCTGATTAAAATATAAAGATGTTAAATATATAAAGAAAAAAAATTTCGCGAAAACAAGGTTTGTTTCTTTTTTTCTATTTACAGTTCTAATTATATAATAAGATTTCTGGAAAAAAGTTTATAACTAATTTTGTTAATATATATAATTATATATGGTATATAATTATATATGGTGTATAATTATATATGGATTTTGACCTGATAATCATACATAAATAGATAAAATTGTTTCTAATTATGTATAATAAGATATAATAAGATATTATGGATATTTCTTGACATACATGATTAGATACAATTATATGTATATTATTATAATTATATATTTCTAAATACAATTAAATCAAATCTTCAATAGATCATGGTAAATATAGAAAATTAAAATACATTTTAACTTTCTGTTACGTCCTGTCCCCTCCACATTTTTCCTCCTACGAAATGAACAATAATCGTCCGATCGGTCACAAAAAAAAAACGGGTCGCGCAATAGAAAAGAACCGTTATTATCAAATAATGTTTAGACCTACTAAAAACGATATCTAAACAAATACCGGAAAGGATCAATAACGAAATTCTCTAAACAACGAAACAGACAAACACAGCTGCATAATCTTAAGAAAGAAACAAATAATACCGCTACGCACTGTCGGCTCCACATTTTTCCTCCCACGAAAATGAAGCAAAAATCGTCCGACTAATCATAAAAAGGATCGCGCGACGAAAAATATTTTAAAACATTGAAATCGATGTTCAAAGGCAACGACCGGAAAGGATCGATAGTGAGATCCTCTAAATGAATAAATCAACAAACACAGCTGCATAATCCTAAGAAAGAAACAAATAATGCCGCTACGCACTGTCGGCTCCACGTCTTTACCTTCTATAAAGATAAAGCAATAATTGCCCGACCAGTCATAAGAGGGCCGCGGAACGAAAAATATGTTTTAAACATTGAAATCGATGTTCAAAGAAATGACCGAAAAGGACCGAAAGCGAGATCCCCTAAATAAATAATGGATAAAAACAGCCGCATAATCCCAGGAGATAACCAAATGAAAAATCTCCAAATTTCCTAAGAGGCCGTACAGAGCCCACCAATCAGCAACAATCAAAAATAAGGAGGAGAAGGATCTTACAGAACGACAGCTTTTACACGTCAAAATCTCAAAAATACTCCCGCCCAAATTGTTAACACGCCCTCAAGATTTAATATAAAAAGGGAAGACTCGCGCATTATCATCATTCCAAAATTTAAAATCAGTTGACAGTACATCAAATTCATTTCGGTCGCTCGCTGACTCAAGCAATTCATCTACACTACGGGAGTTCCGTTTACGTCTCAAAACTATTAGAGTCAGTGCTCAACAAGACGACCCGCCGAGTAAGACTACAACTACACCAGCAGCTAGGACGCAACCAATCTGCCTAAGTAGTAAGTTTAATTTCCTTCTCTTTTGGTTTGTTTTTTTTTTCATCGTCTCCCTTCCCCTTTATTCAACTTTATTCTTTATTTAAAGTGCCTAAAATCGCGTCGACCCGCCGATTCTCGCGAGCAAATCGAGACAATAGATCGGACGACACGACCGAAAACGAAATCAACAGTTTAGATTCCCCCTTTTCTTCACCGCAGTATTCGCGCTGCTCCACCCCGTTAAAAACCCTTTTCCCATCTACTCATAGATACCCTGAAGTAGATTTTCCTTCCCCCGTACCCCTTTCACCTTCAGTCATCGATATATCCGACGATTCACCGCCGTTGTCTCCTCTAACATTTTCTGATTCCTCGTCCGTAATCCTCTCGGATAATTCATCGAGCCACACGATAAAATTACCCGACTCCTCTTTGGAATACTCTCCAGCAGACTCTGACACCTCTGCGCTCCCCTCCTTAGAATCAAAACTTGCATCCATATCCGATTCCGCTCTCCTCAGCATTATAGATAGCGTCTTCGAAGACATCGACATCGCGCCGTAACACACATAACACCGTTCCCAAATTATAATTATTATTATTTTTCTTTTTTTTTCTTATTATAAACTATTGTACAAATACCAACCAGAATAAAATCTTTAGACTCGCACTCGTTCCCCTTCTTTTCTGGTTGATGACCTCCGTACTTTTGTAACACCCGCGATCCACACACACAAACACACACACACACACTCATACAAATAATTTTAAGGCGGATTTGATAATATCAATAAAGTTATATGTATAATGGTAGGGATCAATTGAATAAATGTTAATTTAAAAATTAAATGATCGGTAAACTTATTTAACTCCCTCACTTCCTCCACGCGAAAGATCACACAAGGTCCCGTCCCGCGTAAAAGAGATTCGATTCTCTTACCAAAAAGGGACCACCGAGAGAGCGTTCGCATAACAGAGTAATAACGACACCCGTCGTTTATCTGTTTGCTAACCTGCAGCTCGCTCGACCGAGTCACTCGTCGATAAGACTTTTGACATCGGAACAGTTCCTGTTACGCATTTCCTCTGACCCATCCTTTCTACGGGCCTGGACGTAACATTTCCATATTTGAATAAGTTATTTATAATACTTGTATTAATTTATATAAACAACATATAAAAGACTCATATAAAAGAATATACTGCTAAAATAATACTTAAAGTTTTTAATAAAATAAATAAAATTGATTATCATTATATTAAACTTAAAATTTTTTTGAACTTATAATTATAAAATATTATAACTATGTATATTGTGAGACTGATTTTAGTAAACGTATGTACGTGTAAGTGTATGTGTCTGTATTCGTCAGGTGTGGTCAAGTGTTTACACCACACCACACATCTAAAAACGCCGCGCTCTAAACAACTAACAATAGCTGCGTTTGGTAAAACAAGAGTCGGAGTGCTCTTTTACCTCGTAAATGCGTTCGGAAATGCACATTTACTTGCTCTGTGTTATTTCATCTGCGTTCGGTATTAACAGTTTTAGAGCAAATCAAGATTCTCTTTCGATTCGCTTTGGATTCAAAGACCGAGCGCGTAGAGGAGATAGTTGTTTGAGCGCGAAAATAGAATTGTTATTAGGTTAGCATCGAGATAACACCATTTTACAGTTAATTTGTATGCAACGTTCCTCTGTTTGCATTAAGTTACATCTGTTCCTGGTTAAGATTTTAAGGTTAATTTTATTATCTTAGCGATTGTGTCTTTATTTAATGTTTAGTATTCTGGAAATACTAATGCTGGAACATTCAAGAATTGAACATTGCCAGTCAATAACATTTATTAAAAAAGGTAAATTCTTTATTAATTACTGAGCCTTTTCTACTATTGCAAATAGTTACAGCTGTAATTTCTGGTTCATTATTAAATATGTTGTTCATAACTTTAAAATATTTCCATTTTTTCAACTTTTACCTGATGTAAAGCTTTTTTTCGTTTCTACCATTGCTATCCTAAAAAAATTATCTTGAGCAAAATTTAAAATAAAAATCATACCGTGATGTTTCATAGACCATACATAATAACCTCAATCTCATATCAAAACCGATAACAAAACTAAGTTTGAGAGCTCTGAATCGTTCGGATTAGTGCTTTATTTACTCGAAAATCATGTGATTCAAGTTCAACATCTGCTCGCTCGTATCTCATATTTGTTTTACCGAATGCAGCTATTAACGCAGCGAGATTGATATACAAAAATCCACGAGCTCGTTGTAAATATACTTCTACTGTTTTGAAGAAGACCGCACAAAAGGTAACAAGACTCGATGCCCGAGCAGAGCGATTCGAGCTGTTGAGCGAGTTGCATCTGCGAGATTGAGCAAACCTTCTTTTGTGACTCTATTATAATAAAAAACGGAAGGAAACACTTCTGTTAACACATGTTGTATATTAATTGAGTGAGGACAGTCCTACAATATATAATTTATAATTTGCAATAGAAATTAATCTTTTTTAAAAAACAAAAATTATTATTTAATAAATGTAAATATATTCTTAATATCTTTTTAACTTAAACTTATAGTCAATATGTTATATTTCAAATGTATAAAAACTTTAATAAATTAAAAAAAAAATTAAAACAAAGAATAAAAATAAGATTTAAAACAAAGAATAAAAAGTTTGTGAAATTTTAGAAACAGAATTACTAAAATTTTTTATACTCAAGATGAAATTAGGCATTTAAGAGCCAACGCAGGTGTAAGGCGTAAAAATGAACTTCAAACATTGTTCAATTGATATTCAATCTGTACTCCAAACGTTTCAGATTCCATTCGAGTCTTCTTCAGTGGCTTAACACATAAAAAAACAATCGATAAGATAAAAAATTAAGTTTAACATTAAAGAAAAAAGAGCTAACAGTCATATTAATACATACATTAATTTAATTATGCAAGCAGCACGACCCATCTCACCGACCTCCACGAGTGTCCAACGTAAGAAATCTCCTAGATGTAAAACGTAAGGAAAGAAGCACTAATGAACCAAAAGTGCATATTGTAATACGTCAAAAAATAAAATGCGGATAAAATAAAAATAGTGAACCAAAAGTAACTTACTCGGACCGAGAAGTAACAACAGAGACAAAACAAACAGCTGACATACAAGTAAAATAAATTAACGAATAATTTAAAACATTCAATGTCATCCAAATATAACCACAAAAACAATAAATTCATAATAGTAAAAACACAACATATGAAAACAATAACATATTAAATCTTTGATAGATTATCAATAATTGTTAGGCAAGCTTTATTCAATTTAATAGTATTGTTTTGTCAATTTAAGGCATTTTTTTGGCGTTTGTACCTGTCGTGTTAAGAATTGAGCCCGCTCGTGTTTCCACATATTAAAAGCTTCATAAACACTCCAAACACGTTTAAGAAAAAAGAAAGAATCTCAGCATTATTATTATTAGCTTAAAGATTTATATAAAAAAGTGTATCTAGCAGAATAATTCAAATATGAAATCGTGTCATTAAATATAAGACTAAGACTTCGAGCGGATCGCATACTCTCAGGAGGAATTGGATCTTGAACCACATGTTGTTTAACAATAGATGGACTGATTAATTTGAATAATTCTTGGAATATGATAGGATTTTTTCGAAAATAATTGACAATTTTTTTGTCTTCAATCTCCATTTTTTTTACAAGATTATCATTTGCTCGCTTGCTTCAACTCGTCAAATTGTAAAACAAACTAGTAGGTTGGAAGTCTGTATTGAAATTATCAAAAATCAACCCACAATTTCACTAATTAATAACAGAAGAGTTTTTATAGAAGAGACACTGTGTTAAATTGAAACTTACATAATTATTCGTAATTTTTTTCCTACTGAAACGATATTTAATGATAGACAGATCTTATGCTAATGATAAAAAAGTCGACAGCTATAGCTTTGAAATCATGGATAATAACAAACAAAGTCATACAGGTTGTTTAGATTTTCAGTAATTTGTCAATAATGTTTAGATATGTAAAATTTAAACATTCTGTGTCCGTTTGCAAGATTATGCTGTTTATTTGTCTTTTAATGAAAATCATCTCTGAGGTCAATCTTTTATTATAAAACTTTTCTATCTAAAATTTCTACATAATATATAATATATAAGAAACACATACGTTTGATTCAAATTATATCATTAGTTAAATATTAATTGTGTTTCTGTAATTTACTTATTGCTGTCTCAATAGTGATTGTGTGTGTTTTATTGTTTGTGTTTATTGGAGAGGCATGATATAGTTGAGGTCTTTTATGTACAAGAGCGTGTTCTGGTTTAAATAATATTCTATCAAATATATACACGTTTAATAAAATTTAGTTTATAAAATTAACTGTAAAAATTGTTAAGGATGAAAATTATCTCTGAGGTCAATCAATTCATTATAAAACTTTTCTCTATCTAAAATTTCTACATCTTCCCAGTCAAAATCATGATCATACATTAATCTGTAGGTAGTAATAATAGAATTATTTTTATTATATGTTTAGTATGTTAGACTTATGTTCTCCAATTTTTGTTTTTAATTTCCTCCCCGTTTGTCCCACATATAAATGTGGGAATAAAAATAATTCTATTACTACCCACAGATTAATGTATGATCTTGACTAGGAAGATGTAGAAATTTTAGATAGAGAAAAGTTTTATAATAAATTGACCTCAGAGATGATTTTCATCCTTAACAATTTTTACAGTTAATTTTATAAACTAAATTTTATTAAACGTGTATATATTTGATAAAATATTATTTAAACCAGAACACGCTCTTGTACATAAAAGACCTCAACTATATCATGCCTCTCCAATAAACACAAACAATAAAACACACACAATCACTATTGAGACAACAATAAGTAAATTATAGAAACACAATTAATATTTAACTAATGATATAACTTGAATCAAACGTATGTGTTTCTTATATATTATGTAGTGTTCAAACCGGTGTAATTACAATATATATATGTTTGTGTAGTGTCAATCTATCGAAATATAAATATGTAAATAACTTATCTGCTAAATGTGCACAACTAAGACGAAACGCACAGGTCGACAGTTGCAGAAGGAAAGGGGACAAGGCCACAACGACGACGACCTATATTACGTTTTTCTTTTATTTTATTTTATTTAGTGTGTATGAGATATGTTCTTAAAAATCTAGTACAAAATTATATTAATACAATTTTGATTTTAACAAATTCGATTGTGAAGATGGAGGTACAAGGTCTTTGTGTACTTTGATAAAATTCTTTAGTTTATTATGTATGTTATAATACGACAGTGTGACATTCGTATTCTTAACTACATTCATAAATTGTTCAGCTATTCCAGGAATGTATGGTATTGTGAAGTAAGACGTATCGTTAATCTTGTCAGTATTATTACATTTTCTATTTAAAATTTGGTTATTCGTAATTAGAGCTTTTAGTCTGCAAGAAATAGTATTGAATATAAATTCTAATGGATAATTGTTATCCAAAAGAATATTTATAGCTAAAGATATATTTTTATTGTGAAAAGATGGATGGGATAGAAAAAATATTCTGTCAATGATACCAATTATCGTTTCTCTTTTTTTGACATATCGGGTATTGCGAATAAAAATTCAAATTCTTGCCTGAAAATGTTGGCTTGTGGTATCAATCAAAAATTATATGGTTTTTCTTCACGATCAGGGTCACATCTAAGAAATTGATTCTATTGTTGGTACTAGTTTCCATCGTAAACTATGACCTTTCATGGATGGAATTAAAACATTGCAATGTGAAATCAATGTCTGAGAGAGGAATTGCCAACATAATATCATCGACCAATCTGTAGTAAAAACTCGAGATAAAATTTAGCATTTGTAGAGCTTTTTTCTCTAAATCCTGCATAACTACGTCAACAATGAGCGGAGACAACAGTGATCCCATGGGAGTGGCATATGTTTGTTTATAAATTGAAAAAGTGGAATTTAATATTAATCTTATTCCCCTTAAAAATTCATCTGCAGAAATGTCACACTTGTCTGTGATATATGAAATTGTTTTTTCAACACTGTTTTGCTGCTTCTATTGGGATGTTAATAAATAAAGAAATGACATCCAGTGAAACCAAAGTGAAATTATCAGCTATATTGCAGTTAGATAACTTATTGACCAGTTTAAAACTATTCTGACTCTATAAACGGGAGGTAAATTTTTGCACATAATTTTGTGTAAATATGCGGCTAGTTTATAAGTTGGACTATTTATTGAAGATATAATTATTTTAAACGGGCAATTATTTTTATGTACTTTCGGGAGTCCATAGGCCCTAGGAATAATTCCATCACTGGTATATAAAGATCTGTACGTCGCGTAGGATATATGACCTAAATTCTTCCATCTTTTTAGCAGATTATGCACGTCATTATTTAGTTTATTTAATAGATCTTTTTTATCGGAATATGCATTTGTTGATCGTTCAGGACTTCTTCAACTTTTTTTATATAGTCATTTTTGTTTAAAGTTACTGTAATATTTTATTTTTTACTTTATCCGCGCTTGTGAAAATAAGATTTTTATTACGTTTGAGGAAGTTTTTTGTTTTTATAACTAGGGCATTTATTTCCCTATGGAATTCATCATTAGGTGTTTCATAAACCGAAAGATTGTTAATAACTTGTCTAGAGTTTTCTCTTATTGCCGTTCTCTTCTCAACCGGTAGTTTATATAAATAATTTTCAATATTTTTGATGTATTCATCAGTCAATTTATTAATGTTGGTAGTCGGTGAGCTGAAATTATCTCTTAATTGCAACAAACTCTGAATCTCATCTGGAATGTCACTGGAAGATAAATGAACAAATCATTTGTCATTGATTTGTAAAATTGATTTAGGGGTATTATCAAAATATAGATATATTTTGCCTGCCCCAATATGATTGTATGTATTTGGGAGATTTTATGTTCTGCATGCAGATGTGTCAAGCTTTTTTAATTTGTACTTAAATTAATTCGGTTATAAGCAAATTTTCGCACGTATTTCAATTAACTACACAACTATTGCACATGACGATCACAAAGAACATACAGGCGATCGTTATTGGCTCTCATTGAACTCTAAAGTCGCGTTCGAGTAGACGCTATTAGTGCGAAGAGCATCGTTCTATATTTGTTATTTACTCAAAGTTGAGTAAGAACAGAACAAGTTTAATAGCGCTAAATAGTGTCTCCCCGAACGCAACCTAAGCAAACTGGAACGCTCGCCATATGGGGGAGCCGCGCGCTGAGAGAGATAGCCAATAAAGCTTACTATCCTTGTCTTTGTACAGTCAGAATAAAAGTTACTCTAATGAAGCGAACTAATACATACTAATACAACCACTTGTCTATTATACTCACAAAATTACGAGAAAATATTTTTAGCAAGTACTGTACAAGTGGATTTGAGCATGCGCAGTACAGCCCGAAAAGACAAAAGGCAACTTGATTTGCTCTCTCTTTCGGCATGCGACTTTCTCATTACAGCAAGCGTTCCAGTTTGCTTAGAGTTTAATATTGGCTCTTCAGTTTGCCATATGCGTACACATACTTTTTACCTCCAATTCTAACCGCCATGTCTGTTTCCCACTTCTCGATACTACTTCATTCCCGTAGGTCCAACCATGTTTTGATTCCGTAACCAATAGAAAAATCTGAAAAGTATATATCTGTTATAATTTTATAAATTTAGCTATTACAAATATTTTTTCACAATACAAGAATTTCTATGCCATAGAATGATTAAAATTATTATGTTACGTCCTGTAGACTTTACGATTCTTTTCTTTCGAGAGGAATGCATAAACATATAGAGATAATGATTCTAAGAACGCTCTACGGCGAAATATCAAACCGTGAGAGCTGTCATTTTAGTCACACTCCACGAATATTACGTTACGTGGATAACAAAAATTTTAACAAACCTCCGTAAGGAGAGACCAACTCTAAATAAGACAACCAAAGAAGTCTTAGAAATCAAATAAAGTATAAATACTTGAACTGCTCTAAAAGAATTTTAAATAAAACAGAGTTACCGTAACTCGAAGCAGTTGTTTAGAACTGCAATCATAAATTTGAAACGGCGACGAAAACTTAAGAAGTATTCGATAAGAGAGCTCGCCTGACAAACTACCTAAAGTGACTGTTTATAATAAATTTCTAAATAGCGATAAGCGACTCTGACGGTACCAAACTCCTCATTGGCCAAACGAAAAAATCTCTTGAGAGAAGAAATTTCTGAGACTCGAAGGCAAAAGAAACACCCCCTAAGCATATGGGGGCGTTAATTAAAATTCTAATTCGTCCAATTGTCCATGGAGAGGAGGTACGAATTCTAGTATTTAATGCGAAGAAATGCGCCGCGATCACACTACTGTTCTATCTCTCGTCCGGTACTAACTATTTTTCTTCGACCTCGGCTTCGAGACGCGGAATTAATTACTCTATCTTCGTTGTTAATTGCTCGAGTGTTAATACCTTCGAGTATTAATATTTTCGATTCCGCGACGTGTGCTTCGACTTATATTTAACACAGATTCTTCGTGAAGTGGTTGCGTCTGAATTAAAAGTTTAAACAATAAAGAGTGTCAAACATTGTAAGTGGTTGCGTGCGAATTAAAAGTTTAAAACAATAAAGAGTGTCAAACATTGTAAGTGGTTTGTGCCATCCAACACGAAGGATTCGACCGCTAACCAGGGCCCCTGTAAAATTCGGACCGATCCCACGAAATCCGCTGCCGAGGTCCTCTTCAGCATTCAAACCGACCAACGCACTCAAGAAGTAGTGAGTCTCTAGCAAATAATTCTATTTGATTGCTACCCCTTTCAGATTAAAAATTATTGAAACAGTTCTTGGTCTATCAGTAAATAATTTAAGTATTAATATTTCAATTTTTGTATGCCTGTCTCCTCTTTCTCTCTTCTGTTTTATTCTCATTTTTATTTCTCTCTTTACCACTGTATCTAAGTGTACCGATATTCACACATCCGGTTACTGAGTACAGTTAAAGGTAAATCTTTTTATTTCTTTCTTTACCACTGTATCTACGTGTACCGATATTCACACATCCGGTTACTGAGTACAGTTAAAGGTAAATCTTTTTATTTCTCTCTTTACCACTGTATCTACGTGTACCGATATTCACACATCCAGTTACTGAATACAGTTAAAGGTAAATCTTTTTATTTCTGTCTTTATCCTTGGTTTTATGTGTACCGACATCCACACGCCAGGTTACTAAATTCAATTAAAAGTAATTCTTCTATATGTACCGGGGTTCACACTCAGGTTACTAAAAATAGTTAAGGGAACTTATTGTTACGTCCAGGCCCGTAGAAAGGATGGGTCAGAGGAAGGGCGTAATAGGAACTGTTCCAATGTCAAAAGTCTTATCGACAAGTGACTCGGTCGAGCGAGCTGCAGGTTGGCAAACAAGTAAACGACGGTGTCGTTGTTACTCTGTTATGCGAACGCTCTCTCGGTGGTCCCTTTTTGGTAAGAGAATCGAATCTCTTTTACGCGGGACGGGACCAAGTGTGATCTTTCGCGTGGAGAGAGTGAGGGAATTAAATGAATTTACCGATCATTTAATATTTAATTTAACATTTATTCAATTAATTCCTAACGTTGTACATATAATCTTATTGATATCGGCCTTAAAATTATTTGTATGAGTGTGTGTGTGTTTGTGTGTGTGAGTCGCGGGTGTTACATAAGTACGGAGGTCATCAACCAGAAAAGAAGGGGAACGAGTGCGATTCTAAAGATTTTATTCTGGTTGGTATTTGTTACAATAGTTTATAATAAGAAAAAAAAATAATAAAGATTTACGAAAGTGTAATATGTGTTACGGCGCGATTTCGCACACGGTCGTGTCGTCCGATCTATGGTCTCGGTTGGCTCGCAAGAATCGGCGGGTCGGCGCGATTTTAGGCATTTAATAAAAGAACAGGGTTGAATAAAAGAGAAAGAACGGCGGTGAAAGAGAAGGAAAATGGACTTACTACTTAGGCAGATTTGTTGTGTTTTTAGCTGCTGATCAGGTCATGGCCCAGTTGTGGCTCTTGCTCGACAGGTGGTCGTTGTTGGGCACTGACTCTAATAGTTTTCAAAACTTAATCAGAACTCCCGATATGTGAAACGAATTCCTTGTCAGCGAACGACCGAAAATAGGAATGAGCGGGAGTAACTGTGCCGAATGAATCTAACGTTGTACTCTCGACTGATTTGAATTTTTTGGTCGGTAATGCGCGAGTCTTCCCTTTTTATATTAAATCTTGAGGGCGTATTAACAATTTGGGCGGGAGTATTTTTGAGACTTTGACATGTAAAAAGCTGTCGTTCGGTGAGATCTTTCTCCTCCTTATTTTTGATTGTTGCTGATTGGTGGGCTCTGTACGGCCTCTTAGGAAATTTGGAGATTCTTCATTTGGTTATCTCCTGGGATTATGCAGCTGTTTTTATCCATTTATTTATTTAGGGGATCTCGCTATCGATCTTTTTCGGTCATTTCTTTGAACATCGATTTCAATGTTTAAAATATTTTTTCGTTCCGCGGCCCTCTTATGACTGGTCGGGCAATTATTGCTTTATCTTTATAGGAGGTAAAAACGTGGAGCCGACAATGCGTAGCGGCATTATTTGTTTCTTTCTTAAGATTATGCAGCTGTGTTTGTCTGTTTCGTTGTTTAGAGGATTTCGTTATTGATCCCTTCCGGTATTTGTGTAGATATCGTTTTTAGTAGATCTAAACATTATTTGATAATAACGGTTCTTTTCTATTGCGCGACCCGTTTTTTGTGACCGATCGGACGATTATTGTTCATTTCGTGGGAGGAAAACGTGGAGTCGACAGGACATAACATTATACTCCTTCCTCGTTTCTTCTAATACCGATAATAAACTCTTATTAATTTCTACAGTCGTACTGTTACTACAACCAATCGAAGATCTATTATTTTAATACTATTGTCAATTTTTACTCATTTTAATACTATTGTACTTATTAGTGATAACATTCCATATTATTTTATTCTCATTTTTCTCGTATTCTTACTAGTTTTGTAATTTAACATATAAATTAACCAAGAACCGTTTCCCCAAATAAAAATAAAGTATTAACGTTTCCTCGTGGGGGTTCTTAGTGGATCCTGCCACCCTCAAGAAAATTAAGTCGAGCGCCAGAGTAAAGAAACGGCACCGTAACCATCGTACAGTCGGAATCGCGGCCAGGGCCTTAGTAGATAAAAATTTCGTAATAGATTTTTCAAAAATAAATATAGAGTTATTTAATTCACTTATAGTTAACCTCACAAAATAACACTGAAACCTCTCCTCCTATTTCAATAGACATTCCTCCTCCTCCTCCCCCTTCAAGAGAATCGGAACTATCCCACTCATCTGACCCTTTTCTTCGCACCTCAGTCGACCCCCCCTCCCCCTTCACATCCAGTAGTGTCATCCTCTCACGTACATCCCTCCCCATCTCCTCCAGATTTATCGGACCCTTCCAACGAAACTCCCTCTACCTCTGAACCCCCTCCACGTCCACCCTCAGCAGCTTCTACCATCGTCTTGGGTGATTCACCCCCATCTTCCCCTCACAATTTACTTGATTCTCAAGAAGAATCGGATGAAATTTGGGAGACCCTTCGTGAGATTGCCGAGGTCGTCGTCGACTTCGAGAAAGAAAACGCAAGTTCCACCGAAAGGGAACAACCCAATAATTCCAAACACCAAGAACTTCCTTGTCCCCCGCCTCTGGATCCTCTCCAATATTTAATCAATAACCTTTCAAGAATCCGACATCCCAGACGGCTCGTATACAATTGGGCCTGGCCCTGTTGATTTAGAAACACTGTACTCCATTCTTACATACAACCCTGCGAGATCCGTTATTCCGTGGTTCCTCCCTGGTCATAGATATCCCCTCGCCGTTTCAATAGAGGCTCTCTGGAAGAAATTTCCTCCTTCTACGGTTAGGTCTTTTGAAGAATTATAATTCCTTTCCTGCCCCTTCCCCTAAAATTTTAAGTATTATTGTATAAATACCAGTCAGGTAATAAGTCCTTTTTTTTTCTCCACTTCCAATTTATCTGACTGACGTCCCTCCGAATTAATGTAACACTCGCGAATTCCCACACATACACACACACACACACACACACACACACACACACACACACACACACACACACACTCAATCCATTAATAAGTTTAATTAATCTAATTATAATGTTAATAATTTTCTAAATCTCATATATATATATTTTCATTTTTATTTAATAAATGCATAAAATTAAAATTTTTAATTTTTAATCAAATTTATTAACCCTTTCAAACACATTCCCTGACTCCCATATCGCACAAGGTCCCGTCCCGCGTAACAGAGATTAAATTCCCTTACTGAAAAGGGACCACCGAACGAACGGCCTACTGATCCAGTAAAAGAGACGCTCGAGGTCTTTGACCAGGTCCTCCTTGCACAGTTCGTTCGAGTCGAGAGCGTTAAGATTTTACGCGTTTCGACAAGGGTAAGTTCCGTTCTTCCGTTATCTCATTTTTTTCCGAGTCTGGACGTAACAATTATAATAATATAAAAAATTATTATTATTTACCGACTATTGCGTTAATTACAAAAGGATGTAAGCATGAAACTTTAACATTTTGCCAATCTTTTTCTTGTGATCTAGAAGTTTGCCCAGTCAAAGTACCGCCAATCGATACTTCTTTCTTAAATACCCCTTAAAAGTCTTTTAGCAATTTACGATGGTCTATGAGATTACTTTAAAGCTGCATAATATATTGCATTTCTACAATAGATTATTCTTTAAGTGTAACATCTGCAATCCAATTTTTTATGATTAATAATTTACAGTACAGTTTTGCATTTATTAATCATTATGAAATTCTATTAAAAATTAATGTATAGTATATACAAATATTACAATATATTAAATTAATTTTCAGTTATATTCGATAATCCCATTTAAAATATTTATCTTAGGCTCGAAGTCTTTACCAACTGATTATCTGTATCTTCACAAATTCTTCTATTTCAATATCATTATTATCGTCCTTCAGATTTTCTGTATTATTTTATCAACATTTTGGAAACGATTTATGAGCGGTTTGTGCATCTGAATTTTCTATATCCATTTCAAGAATATTAATATCGTTAATATTCTCGGATAGATTTAATTGACAGAAATCTATCAATTTCTTTTAAAACTATTACACAAATATGAAATAAATACTATTACGTATACTATTATCTATACATTATATAGTGAGATTATTGACTTAATTAAATTATATAATTTATATTATATGCATTTTTTAAGCATGTAGCAAACTTGTAAAATTTTTATTTTAATTCTTTTTTTTTCTTTTCTTTTTTTTCTATTTTTTCCAATTCTTTCTTTATCGAACTACGATTCTACAAAGGTTTTACAAACTACATTTAATTAATAAATATTATATACTTGTTGAAATAATATTCTGATTAAAATAATATATTTTTGAAATACTATTCTTTTATTATTTTGTGAGCTATTGTAATCATCAATCATTGTACTGAAACTCGATAAATCAATCATGCTGTTACGTCCAGTCTCGCGGAAGGATGAATCAAATGGAAGGGCGTAACGATACTTGAGTTAAAGTCAACCGTCTTACGGACGAATGTCGAGCAAACTTGAAGGCTTGGAAAGCAGGTAAACGACGGAATGTCGCTATTACGCTGTTTTTCCGAACATTCGTTCGGTGGTCCCTTTTTGGTAAGAGAATTGACTCTGTTACTCGGGACGGGACCACGTGTAATCTGCGGACTGGTTATAAGTAGGGAGAGAGCGAATTAAAAGTTTTAATTTACATAAAGAAATGTATATTTATTTTATTTTTAATTTATAATTTATCAGTATACATAGTTGGAATTTGTTCTTTTACAATTTGCAACATGTCATCTGACTTAAATCTACATATATAGTGGATATGTGTGTGTGTGTGTACATCGCGGGTGTTACAAGAATGCGGAGATTATCAGTCAGAAAAATGTGGGAGTAATTCTAACATTAAATTTTAAGTTCTGACTAGCCATTACAATCTATAATTAATACAGTAAGAAATACAAATAAAATAATATCAAAATGTATATGTAAATATAAAAGTGTATATATTAAAGACGATCAGAGGTGATTTCGCCGGTCGCATGTGCGTTAGATTGCAATTAAGAGATTGAAATCCAGAAGATAACTAAGATGCATCTAAATTAAAATTGAATAGTTAACATTCTCCAACCCCAATCCACAAGATTTATTTATCTTTTCTAGTTTTATTATATTTCGAAAGATTCTTTATTAATATAAAATGGTTAATTTTCGACAAAATAGAGAAGAATATGATTTCATATTATTGTTAAATATGGCTTATATTTGACAAAAAGTTCACAATTGTTGACTTTTAACGTTTCAAATTGTAAAATTATTTCAACATCTGAGAGAATAATTCATTATTATATATAAGTAAATTATAGTATAATCAAAAACCAGTAATGAATACTTTTTTACATTCTTTTTGTTTAAAATATTTTCAAGATGAAATAAATTGGCTTCCTCCTCAAACAAAAGTTGTTTATAATACAAAAATTGGTAAAAATCCCGAACAGGGGACCCAGCTCCAATGACCTTGATCTTGACATATGTTGTCAAGATCATGACCCTGAGTAACATGCAAACGATTTTAGCCGTCGCTCGTTGTTTATTAAAAAGTTATAAACAAAAAAAGCTCCATAAATAGGACATAATTTTCTTACATCATGTATTTGTAATGAGGCATATTTTTAATAGATTTATTTATCTACTTATTTAAATGTGATACATTGAATGCATGAGCGAGGGAGTTTTAATATTATAACTAGCTATATTATTTCATCCATATCTTAAAGAATTTTCCTAAAAAATATTTTTAACATTGGCTATTGCTTGTTATGTCTATATTTATTTTACTAAAGTGCAATATAAAATTATTTGATATTGAGAAATATATGCTGAAATATTTGTAAAGCAAATTCCAGATCGTTATAGTGATAGACATTAAATGTATATTTTAGTATTTACGTTAAACATTGGGATCCTTTATGGGTTATTTCTTTCTTTTCATTTGAAAATTATAATGGAATAATAGCGAGTTTATCACACGCATCTAAGAATATGGCCAAAAAATTATTAATTTAGCTATACTTTATGGCGTCACTATTTTAAAGAATAAAATATACCCTTAAAGAAAATTATCTCGTAAAGAAAAAATGATTAAGTGTTTGGATAAAAATATTTCTTTCTCTATTGACAGATTAAGCTGAAAACTTACATCAAGCTGGAGATTTTTTTATTTATGAGAGCAAACATAAAAGATAAGACAGTCACTTTTGCAATTTATTTTAGACATAATAAAACTAACAGTTACAATTTCAATACTAAGCAATTTTTCTAATTCTGCAATATATAATACATTAAGATTTTTTGCAAAAGCTAATAATGTTATGTACATTATTTTTCAAAGCTTTAAAATTACTCATACCAAAATATTTTATCATCAAGAATTACGGAAGAAAGTAAAACATTGCTTGTAAAAATAAGTGATCAACATGTTATATTAAAATTATGGACATTAAAACCATTAATAAAGTTATACAAGTAGGTGATTATATTTATAGTACACCAAATTTATTAAATAAAATTATGTAAACAACAAAAATGTGTATACGCGTATGGAACATGTATACAAAAAGAATAAAATATATATAAATTATATATTCTACACTAAAAATTTTTGTTTATTAAAATTTTAATGTATTTGCGCAAATTTATGTGTACGTAATCATACGATATCAAATAAACTCGTAATATCAGAATAACTTTGTTTAGATGTAATTATATATATACAGGGTGGACCATTTTAATCCATCCAGTCGAATATCTCGAAAACCAAGCCCGTGAGAGAAAAATGTTTCAGACAAAAGTTGTATGGTTTCGAGGGGGCCATAAGATGGTACCATTGGTTTGACCTTGAAAAGTCATTTGAAGGTCATGTAAGGTCAAGTTTTTTAAATGGAACACCCTATATATTTTTACATATTCTTGTAGCTCATCTCGAGAGCTTTCCAAAACACTTATGACAAAGTATTTTTCATTAAGTATTTTTTGAGTTATAAAGCTTCAAAGTTGCAGTATTTTGACATAAAATACAAGATATCTCATAAAATATTCATTTTTTTATTATCTTACTCTAATACTTTTATGCACAGAATAATGAGACGAATCAATTGGCGTAAAGAAAACACATAATTATGTTAAAGTAAAAATGTGTAACTGTTAGTTACAAATTCAGATTTTTACTTTAACATAATTATGTGTTTTAATTATGCCAATTGATTCGTCTCGTTATTCTGTGCATAAAAGTATTAGAGTAAGATAATCAAAAAATGAATATTTTATGAGATATCTTGTATTTTATGTCAAAATACTGCAACTTTCAAGCCTTATAACTCAAAAAATACTTAACGAAAAATACTTTGTCATAAATGTTTTGGAAAGCTCTCGAGATGAGCTACAAGAATATGTAAAAATATACAGGGTATTCCATTTAAAAAACTTGAAGTGACCTTCACGTGACCTTTAAATGACTTTTCAAGGTCAAACCAATGGTACCATTATGGCCCCATCGAAACCATACAACTTTTGTCTGAAACATTTTTCTCTTCTGGGCTTGATTTTCGAGATATTCGACTGGATGGATTAAAATGGTCCACCCTGTATATATATATATTGTTACGTCCGAGAAATCAATATTTATCAAACGCGACGTGACGCAACTAATACTCGCGGACCGCACTAGTAAATGAAATACACTATTAAATTAATAAGAGTAATTTTAATGATAAATACAAACACAAGAAACACAAATATCAGTATCACTAATATCAATATAAGACACGACCAGCTTTACAGCTGTCAAAGTGCGTCTATGCGTGCGTGCGTGCGTGGTGCGTGCGTGCGTGCGAGCGTGCGTGTGTGTGTGTGTGTGTGTGTGTGTGTGTGTTAATCGTGGGTGTTACATAAATTCGAAGGACGTTAACCAGAATAGAGAGGGGGAAAGTGAGATTCTATTATTAAACTTTATATTCTGGTTGGTAATTCACAATAATTTTAAGGAAATGCGTAGTGTGCTTGTGTGTGTGTATGTTGCAAAGCGATTTCAAATTAATTGAAAACGTTATGTATTATGTTAAGTAAGATGGGAGTAGGAATAGCGGAGAGCTCAGATCTTAAAGAGGAGATTGAGTCACTATTGTAATCCGTAGTGTAAAAGGGGGCGAAGAAGGAGTCGGTGGAAAGTTCTATTGTGTAGACGGATGAACTATCCGATAAAGTTATCGTGGACGAGGAAGAACAGTCCAAAAGGATAGTGGAAGGAGACTCAGGCCTGAAAGGAGAGGTATTGAAGAATACGAAGAGGTGAGGTGGGTGAGTGCTTTTCGGGGGAATAGTGTATCCTAGCTTTCAATAAGTAAATAGAAAGGAATATAAAAAGTAAATAAAACATATCCTATATTCAATTTACGTCGTGCCTCTCTTGAACGAAAGTTAGGATATGTTCTCTCTGCTGTAGAGATATTTCGTTTTTCTGTATATCTGAATAAGTAAATATTCATGTTTAAAATCAACCTTTAATATATTGTTTATATAAATATTAACGTATTTATCGCATAATTCAAACCTTGTGTTGATTCTTCTCTCTTATAAAATAAATTTTCCGTAGGGACTGTATCTGTTTTTAAAAATTTTCTTTTAGCTTTTGGATTGTTGAAATCTGTCAATTTAAAATACAGTTTGCATATTCGACTGGATTCAGTAGGCATCCAATTTTCTCTGTTAGTTGTTTGAGTCCAAGATTTTAGTAACGACTCTATATTTAATGGAAATTTATAACATTTTTTCTCAAATATAGTATAAAAATACTAACATAAAAATGTATTTATATAAAATCTAGAACTTACTTATAAAATCGTGTCATACAGTTTTTTCCTTTACTACTTAAGCAATTTGTTATTGCACAACGAGTAGGCATTCTTAAGAATTTAATAATTATGTGCTTCAATGTATGATTACTCTCTCCAAAGACTAAACTAATAACCACAGTATACTGTGCTATTACTTGAAAATATTATTGGCACGTTCTAATGCACATGTGTGAGTTGTACATAAGAGATACGTTTTTACATAAAAAACAAAGGATATTAGCAGTCTAGTGCACCATATAGAAGTCTGTGTGAGTTGCAGAGACACTGAAGACACTGCAACTCTCGATCTAAAGACTGGTCTCACGCGCTGTACTAACGCTTAGTTATGTTATACACTCAATTTAAACACAAAAATATCATGTATACGTAGCATAATAATTTAAAATAAAATCCAGAGAGAGCCGGAATCGGGACTAATGGAGTCTTCTTCTTTTTGTTTGTATATCAAAAACTTCAAAATCAATTTGTTCATCGTTTTTATATTTTCTTCTTGCATTCGATCATGTTTTCCGAATTATCGATACTTTTAAGCTATAATTAAATTTTTTTAAAACAATTAAATTTATTTGAACAATAATTTAATTACAAAATAATTTCACGTTTATATGTTGTTACATTTCCTTATATTATTTTATAATTTGTTACTTACCTATTATTGTTGATTTTTGGATAAAGTTGCGGTAAGATAAAGTATCCTGTTGTGTATCCAAATCCAAAATTAATTTCCGTGCACTTTCCAGATGGTAGAAAATCCTCTTCTAATGTATGCCAACACAATGGTATTACAATACTCTCTTTTTTAAAGTCAGTTTTGAAACTGTATAGTTTCAGAAAATAAAATTAATCCACATTAAAATATTATTGTTATTCTATTTTTTAATTTCGTCAGGCGGAATATTATGTTGATAATATATTCAAATATATGTAATATAATATTTCAGTAACAATGTGTATTACACTTATAGAGTGTGACAGAATGATAGTCTGAACGTTGCCTTTGAGAGATTGGTCCTAAAATTAATTAGCATAGTTACTGGGCATCTTCATTCAACAGACAAAAATATACCTATTGTGTATACAGCGCAAGCACTAGATTTTTTAGAATTTTTAAAAAATCTTTTTAAAAAAATGATAATAATATTTAAGCAAAAATTGAAAACATATTTTTTTAAAAACATATGTTACGTCTAGGCTTAGAAAAAGATAGGCGATAACAATTATTAATGAAGGACATAATAATTATTTTATCGAAAATAGATACCTTAAAGGCGTATGGCTCGGGTCGAACAAATCGATAGGTCTGAAAAATACGTCAATGACCAGAAGGATCGTTTTATTACTATTTTGGAGGTTTGCTTGTTGATCCCATTTTTGATAAAGGAACTTACTCCTTATTATCTAGGATGAAACCAAGTACTATTTTAAGTAAAGAGTTCTAATTAAAATAAAAGAATTTCTAGTTAAATAGCAAAATAATTGAAAATTGTATTTATATTAAATATATACTAAGTTTATAAGTTATATTAAGTAAAAATAAATTTAAAATTTATAAATAAAAAAAAATAGAAAAAATATTAAATCTAAATTTAAAAATATTGATTATATATAAAATATTAATTGTAAATAAAATATTATTCTTTTGCTACTACGGGCGACTATAGTCGATCTTCATCAGATACTATTCATATACTACGGGCGCCTATAGTTGATCGTCATGAAGCTCTGTTTTCTTACTGCGAGCGACTGATGTCTACCGATATGTACCTGCATCGGCAAGAATGGTGCATCCTTGTTTTAAAAAATTTTATGCAGAACACTATTATTAAAAAGTTATTGTTCAATATTACGTTACTATTATAATTACTGGAAATAATTGTATATTATGTTTACGAATTTAATAATACCATGTTTATGAATACTTATTAGTGTTATGTTCACAAACATTTATTTTTACGATATTTGTTGTAACAATGTAATCATTACTAGATCGAGCCACACACAAATATCTGTTTAAAAGATCGATATATTGTCCGCGCTCCGTAGTTAGTAAGTTCGCGCCTTTCACACTTTGTATATTGTCTGCGCTTTCCGTGCTTTGTATATTATCCGTGTTTTCCGCGTTTTATATATTGTACGCACTCAGTAATTAGTAAGTTCGCGCTTTCCATGCCTTGTATATATTGTCTGCGGTCCATAGTTAGTAAGATAAATTAGATATTATAAAGAATACGATAATCTGGAGACAAAGCTGTGTTATCACCACCCAATCATCACAAAATTGAGTCATAAGTTTGAATCTCCCGAATGCCCGAATCCTGGCACTAGTAAATCGATCTGGAACATCGGATGTGGTAAACCGTTACATGGTGCCCGAACAGAGATCATGTAGGGACCAGGCTAGTAGAGATTCTAGATCGGTGACTCATAAACGGATTAATTATATTCTCAAGACCGAAGTGATAGAAAAGTTAAAACACTATGGCATAAATAGTCGTGAAAAGCTCGAGGACTTGCGAAAACGTCTGCGGCGTTTTGCAAGAAACAATCCCACACTCTTTGCACATCGACAAACTGCGATTATTATGACCAAAGACACGATGCCGGACGACAACACCTTGAAAATAATGGTGGCCTAACTCAGAGACCTCCTCTTCCGATTGATACACCAAGATAATCAATCAAATATGAAAATGGGGATACTATATATACGATATATTTAACGGATATGATGGGCTTTCTGGAGAAAGTCGAGGAAACATACTATGGATTCTCTCCTCAGTAGCCTGCTCCTAGGGCTTTTAGAATTCTTAAAGCACGAACTCCTGCTATGATGTCGGAACTGTCACGGCAACTGAAAAGTCCTGGTCAGACTTTGACCATTTCTGGACTTAATTTCTATCTCCAACCAACAACCTACGGCTGAAAAGAAAATCGTTGCAAAGGCTTATGCGAACCCTTCAACGAATTCGCGATTGACGATGATGTGACGAGCTGGCAATTATTCTGTGGTGACGACCAGGTGGAGCACTCTATGAAAAGATGAAGTTTGAATGCCGACTTTACATCCGACGTGAGGACGTTGCCAGTGTCTGGCTGGGCGTTCTTAACACCCAGGAGGCCGAATACGAAAAGATCATCCACCATCTACAAGCCGAAACAAGAAAAGCAGCTACGCGATTGTTGTGGCCATCACATACAACCAAGAAGAGGTGCTGGAAGTGCAAATAATGAGGACATACTTAGCAACACTGTCAATGGCTTCTGCGGAAGTTCTGCTCGCGATGCGACAAAGATAGAGTTCTTACCCGAGATTGCTATTTTCTGGCGAAAAATAAAACCCGGACCGATGCCGCGGTTGTCTCCTCGTCCAAGTCAGCATAAAATCCGCCATTACATACAAGTCTGCATGCGGCGGCATCACTAATGGTTCTTCTTGATTCTATCTCCGAAGTTTCATTCCTGAGCCCAAATATGGCCTGACGCTTGACTACAAGAAACTACCGACCTACACTGACCACATCACAAATTCAAATGACCGATGTGGACGAGGGTGCGCAGTTTTTGAACTCTCCGTTATGGTACGAAGAAAAACTATCAAGCACCGATTCCAATTTGGGCAATGCTGTGTTCATCAGTATATTGACCAAGCTAAAGCTTACGCTTCTTCCATCGCTCTTAGACAAAGAAACTAATCCTGGTAACTCAGGCCTATTACCGCACATACTACCACTGAAGAGAACTTCCTTGTACAGGAGTTGCCAAAATTCGAAGAAGACGTAAACTCACGCACAACATCATATTCATCTGAAACTTGGGCCGCCGATCAAACACCGCTATCATCTGCGCAACCCGGTCATGCAGGCCATTATAAACTAGGAGGTAGAAAGAATGCAAGTCGACTGCATTATCGAATCCTCCTCCAGTGCCTGGAGCTCGCTCACAGTAATTATCCGGAAGGAAGAAGAACAGACCGGTTCTGTATCGACTTTCGGAGATTCAATGACGCTTTTGAAAAAAAAACTGTACTGGTTGTTACATATCGCGGCGACCTTGGAGCTATGCGGCACTCAATATCTATCGACACTCGACTTGAAATGTGGTTTTTGACAGATACCCCTATTGTCAGAAAGCTATCCCGCCACCACTTTTATTTTGTCTGGCCAGAGATTGTCCCGGGTAATGCTGTTTGGATTACACTTGACCCAGGCTACAATCCAACGGTTGCTGGACTCCATACTCATTCCCGAGCTCGAACCTCACACATCAGCTGCTATTAACAGAATGAGTGTCACAAATGCGCCAGTCTCCTGCGCACAAGTTGCTGTCAGCACGCCAGTTGCCACCGACACGTTAACTATCAATATGGACCTGTACAAGTTACTCTGAGTAACGAACAAATTGTAGACGTCCGTTGCGGCCCATGTCTCAAGAACGTACAAGATCTGGAAGTCAATGTGATCGGATGGTGGATAATTCGGTCCGACAGACATGACCGCTCACGAACAAGCCATCGCTTGTCAACACCATAAAGAAGAGAAAAGATATAGTTGTTACTAGATTGGGCCGAACATCCATCCGACCTTTTAAAAAAATCAACGCCACCAAAACATATTCTGCGAATATTCCTTGCTCGTCCTACTACACACAAAAACGGCGCGAAACTGTCTAACGAACTACTTCTGACTCTTGCAATTCAAGATGACGAACGTTCTCGTCGATAAGGTAGAATTTTCTCAGTCTCCGGATCCTGTCTCATCATATTTCTGGGCGATGAGCGTTCTCGTCAGTAAGGCTGAGCCTAACATAGTCTCCGAGTCCTGTAATCACATGCCGGGTGACGAGCATTCTTGTTGATACAATCGAACGTTTTTGATCTCCAGTTTCCGCTTATAAAAAATCAGTCAGACTGGCCGTCCTCGGACGGACTACTGAAGACCCGTTCATTTCCGGGCGATCTCGAAACAGTTCGTTAACATAAACCGCCCTTCTCTGGACGAAAATAAAACAACTTGCCTACCTAGCCGCCCATCTATAGGAGAAAGCGGAACAACTTGTCTATCTAGCCGTCCGTCTCCGGCTGACTTATGACAGCGAGCGATGCATTACTTCACCACGATAACGGCTGATTGCGACACCCTACGCCTTCTGCGCCTTATATATTGTCTCCGCAGTTAGTAAGATAGATTGGATATTATAAAGTCTATGATAATCTGGAAAGCTGTTACAATTCATTAAATCTGAGTCATGAGTTTGAGTCTTCCATCAACCTCCGAGCATAATGATGGGAGACATGATGCCGGACGACAATACCCGACAAGGGTGACCCAACTCAAGGACCTTCTTCTTTCCTGATTGATACAGCAAGGTGATCAATCAGATATGAAAATGGGAGTGCTCACTTGACGGCCTTCCTGAAGAAAGTCGAGTAACTACGCCTCAGCTACGGACTGTCTTCTTAGCAACTGCTCATAAAACTGTCAGAATTCTTAAGGCTCGAACTTATGCTATAGTATCAGAACTGTCGCGGCAACTGGTAAACCTAGACGGACTTTGATCGCGATTTCGGGATTCAGTTCCTACTTCGAAACTACAACCGACAGAAAAGAAAGAACTTACGCGAGTTCTTCAGCAAATTCGCAACTGAACTACTGACGATGACGCAGCGAGCTAGTGACTACTCCAGGTGAAGATCAGGTGGCGTAACTCTACAAAGGGGTAAACCTTGAATGCCGACTTTACATCCGACGTTTCCACTGTCTGGCTAGGCGTTCTTAACGTCCAAGCAGCCGAATACGAGAAGATCAGCTACCAGCGACAAGACCAACAGACCGAGGCAAAAAAAGCAGCTGCGTTTTCTGGTCATCACATACAACTGAGAAGAAGTGTTGCTGGAAGTATAAACAATGAGAACATATTCCGCGACACTGTTAACGGCTCTCGCGGAAGTTCGGCTCGTAGTGTGACGAAGATAGAGTATTCATCACCAGCAACACAATCTGCGACCGCACCTACAACAGCACATTAGTGGGTTCTATTTGTTATTAAAACAGAAAAAGGAGGGAAGCCGCTAAGGTATTGGTTTAGTGAAGAGTGAGAGGGATCTCATATTGTGAAATACTAGAAGATGAAGTTCTTGACAGACTCGAAGAGAGCAGAGGTATCTAAATATGAAGGAACTTCTTAAAATTCTGCAGAAGAAACCGGGAAATAATTTCTCGAAACGAGTAAGAGAGAAAAAATGTGCGAGAACTCACACCTTATACAGGTTTTATGTATTAGGCAGATTCTAGTTACTGGATTAAATTAATTGTCTATAAAGAGATTCTAAAATTAGGGTTCACGATACCGTCCGGACCAAAACTGCGTTTGGTGGTTGCTTAAGCACTTAGCTCAGAGTCTAAGTTTTATGTTCGTGATGGTTTCCACTAAGAAACCGGAAAAATTATATAAATGTTTAAGCAAAAAAAGAAAAAAAACACTAATTTTTTAACAGCATGTAATTACGGGCTGTTGTCGTACAGTATGTGAACTATGTCTTTTATTTGCGAACACCTAGAGGGCTGACGGTCTCTACTAAACTTGTGTCCCAAATTGAAAATTCGTAGTAGTATTAACGAGCCGACTAATTTTACAAATATATATTATTCTGCGCATTATTCACTACTGTGTACTATTGTGTGTTTGATGGAACTCTTTGCTATACACGCGATTTGGTTTACACTCTCCATTAAATTATGGAAAAATCCGACGAATAAACGATTTTGTTACATTTTCTCGCGACTCTTTCGTGTCTTTTCTATAGAATAATTTAAAAACTGTAACGAAAATGGATTTATTTACGAATAGGAGAGCGTCTCCCAAAAATGGAATCAGCGGCAATATATATATATATATATATATAATTTATGTTTTAATTAAGTTTGCGATGCGCACTTGTTAAAGACTTGTTAAAAACGAAGAGTTAACTTTTATTATTCTCTTAAGTCTTTGCTAATACATGTGTGACGTCTCTGTGGCGATCGCGGTTTCGCATTTTTGACCATTCGTATTTCTTCCGGATAGTTTTTCTTTTGTTTTATCGTTTTATTAAAATTAAAAATAAATGGGTTCAAGGCTCTGAATATTAAATACTATAAAATAAAAATAAAAGGCAATCTAGAGCCGACGCAGATGTAAGGCGTGAGATTTATGATTTCAAGATTGCCTTTTATTTTTGTTTTCCTGAATTTTATGAATCTATTTGCGGATAGAAAATATCAGTTTTTTCAGATTTTACTATTACCTAGTTAGTATTAAAAAAATTTACAGCCTAATGTTGCGGTTTCTGAAATTTTACTATTTTACGATGACTGAGTGCTTAAACTAATATTTTCTGAATGGAAGCAGTTTGCCCGTTACATTTCACTAAATACATTGTACGATGCACTTTTCCGTGTACGCTTCGTTACCCGTCTAACCACCAGCCGGAAATTACCACCCGGTGCACACTGACCGGGCAAAAGCAGAAGCATTAATTTTTTAATTATTTAAAAATCAGAAGTACGATACGGAGACTAAGTCACGGTCTCACTCGATCGTCGTCAAACGGGCTCGAACACTCTGTATGTTCTCGGCACGCTAATTATCGTCCGATCTCCATCGAACAAAACCAAACCGCCCGATGCTTTTTTTTTATTAAAAAAATGTTTATTTACTTTTTTTATAAAATTACATAAAACATCAAGTATAATAAAATATACTAAATCAGAAAATATTATTTATTAATTTAGGAGCAAAAAACAATCATGCACACCGAGGCAATAATAGTCGTGCATTTCTTGAACAAGCATACATTGCCACGGCCTATAAAAATTTTTATAAACGCTATGCATGCTCAACGACAATAACGAACGATCTCGCGTTGAAAATCGAATACGGTGTTTTTTTGCATCATACCCGAATACCAAGCAAGAAAGCGTTTGCGCTCTTTCGATTTCATGTTTTCAGGAGAATAATAATGTAGGTAACGGTTCGACATACGTTTGATTTTTTATAGTGTTAAATAAATGTGGGAAAATGCCTTTATCCGCTGTATTCTCCAACGAAAGAAATTTCTTTGGCAGTTCCGATAAATGCATCGGTATATAATTGATATTGTCGATGAATTTTGTATGTCCTACCGTTAATACGGCAATCTTCGTGCCGTTTAAAATTACTTTTGATTCTAACCTTGCTTTTCACTATACATATATTGTAAAATAAATTGGAAGTCGAATTTGGCTTTCGCATTGTGTGTTATGCAAATTATCTGCTTGAAGTGTTCTATTGGGAGCGTAACAAAATCGACAAACTGCTTAACCGGATCATGACGAAATACAAACTCTCGCGTTCTGCATCGACACCACACGGACATGTCGTTTTCTTGCATACACGCTTCGCAAATTTGTTGCGCAATACATAATGTTGGAATGTGGTTTTTCACGGATGTTGTACCCTCGAGCGTCTCGTCTTGCGTTTTAAAATCGTAAAAAACAAACGCTACACGGCCCTTTTCGCGTCCACGCTCCTTCTGGTTCGCGTTATCAAATTTGCTCTGCGCATCTTTTCTCTCATCTGATAAGATCGCTGTCGACTCTACTGCGGTCGTCGCATCCGCCGTTAACGACGATGACGAAATTAATTCGTTAGAAGAGGCATTAACACGTCGAAGAGGCTGCGTAGCAAAAATGATTTTTGGATTGACGCGAGCGACATAATTTACAATAAGAAACTCCGCATTCGTGTTTTGAATTTGTGTGGACAACACAACCGCATTTGTCGCAAAATTGTATAATTTTACAAATACTCGACTATTACGTCCAGGCCCAGGGAAGGATGAGTCAATAGGAAGGACATTAACAATACTCAAGCCGAAGTCAAGCGTCTTATGGACGACTGACTCGGTCGAACAAACTTTAATGTTCAAGAAACAGGTAAATGGCGGAATATCGCTATTATGCTGAATGTTCGCTCGTTGTTCTCTTTTTTGATAAGAAAATTAACTCTATCACCCGGGATGGGACCACGTGTGATCTTTTACCAGTTATAAGGGAGAAGAGAGAGATTTAAATAAACTTATTAACATATATGTAAATATATAAATACATCAGTTTATTCTTAAATTTATAACTAAATATAGTCGCTCTTTCTTTTCAATTGACTATCGACCTTAAGTTAATTAGTGTTTTTGTGTGTGTGTGTGTGTGTGTATCGCGGGTGTTACATTAATGCGGAGGGTGTCAACCAGAAAAGAAGGTGGAAGAGTGTGTTTTTAGAGGTTTTATTCTGGTTGGAAGTTTATTACAATAATTTATAAAAATAAAATGGAAAATTAGAAGGAAGTGTAATGTGTGTTACGACGCGATTTCGAAATCTTCAAAAACGCTATCTATCAAGTTAAGGAGAGTAGGGAGGACATCTTGAAGGAAAGTTCGGATCTTACAATTAGTTAAACTTACATGAAACAAAACCCAAAGTAATGTCGGAAATGTTACATCGTTCGCCAATGTCGTGCTGTTTTTTGTAGACCGTTTTTGTTTTTTCTTTAAGTCAATCTTAGAGTGCATGAATTTTGGAATTTGATGTTTGTCAAATTCTTTTGCTAAATTTCATATTGTCTCGAAGATTGGTTAACAAACTATAGATGATGTTATACATTTGTATTTACAATACCACTAGAAACAATGTGAGATTGACAATATAAGATAATATAAGACAAGATAAGACAATGTCTAAGATAAGCATATATTTAAAATAATAAATCAATGAATATCCATACTATGTATAAACCTATTATTTAATTATTTAAATTTATAATATACTTATTATTATTATAATATATTAAAAAATTAAAATTATTTTCAATAAGTAAACTAATTTTACAGGACTCTTTATGCATATATAAATCTAAAATAATTTGCAATTAAAATCCGAAATTTATCAAGTATACTTACAATAATACATATAACAAGTATAAAATATAGCAATGACAAGACTAATGATCATTGATATTATTAGCAAATTATATTGCATAACAGATGTTTGGATAATTCTGTTAAATCAATGACTTTACTTAATTTACTCCATTCTCCAAAGCCATAAGCGTTTTCAGCCCGCACGAGAAATTGATATTTCTGATTCATGTCTTTTGTAATCACCCAGTAATTTTTTGTTCCATTATAATATAAACTCCAATTTTTGTTTTTATCAGTCTGATTGCTTTTTTTGTATGTTACGTCCCAGCACCAAAAATTTTTCCATTAACTTTTAAGAAATACCAAATTTATAATATAAATCTAAACAATAAGTTACCGACTACACACACACACATTTTAGCCGATAAGTTACTCACTAGACAAGTTACCCATTATAATCGGTATCGACTCTAGCCAACAGTCCGAAACGTTAATCATAAAATAGCCGCCTTCCCACCACCATAGGACTTCCTCGCTATTCCGAACCCTGACCCGCACAAACCGAAGGACCTCGAAACAGTCCCAAAAATCGACACATTAACACGAGATTCTGAGCGATGCACTTCTCTCTCTGGAAGTGCTCCTCATTCTTGTAATACTATTTCGACACGCGATTCCATTTCCAAGTACCGTTCCAAGTCAACACGATTTTCCATATCCATATTCGTTTTTTTCCAATACGCGATCCTAGTTCATACGGTTCCATTTTAACCTTAATTCTATCTCACGCGAGCACATACCACACCGTCACCTCGTTATACTACGCCCGTACACTCTGTGTCAGTTCTCCGTGCCGATAGCTCTCAGGTTTATACTTACGCGTTAGGTTACTTCTGTAAACCATCAAATGTAAGTGTAGTTAAAATATACATATTTTCGTGAAGCTTCATTGTGCATTAAAAACCGAAACCCACCTAAAGCCAGTCTGCATTTTCTACATTCGGCGTCATACTAAGTTCTGATCCGACCCCTCAATAAAACCTGGTTTCGATCATTCATAAAACCGACAACGTAGCGGTGCGGACGATTGCACGCTCGTTACCATCCCCACCCTGCCAATATTGTGCTAATATTCTGCACATACGGCACTCCTATCTTAAAACCAAAGTTTGCACCTTCTCCTGATAGCATTGTGCTAATATTCTGCACATGCCATCTCCCTATCTTAAAACCAATAGTCGAACCCAGCGAGCACGCGTTACTAATTCAAATATTTTTGTAGATGCCAAAAATAAGAAGAGGCGGAGATAAATATCACGTACGGCGTTTATACTACGAATTTAAGTACGCCCGTCAGCGAAGCGGATAACGCGTTCCTCGGGACGAAACGTCTCTACTTCGACTTAAAGTACGAGGCGTATTTCAACCCGACTTTGCGAGTGAAACAGGTCAAACCTTTGAGGACGGACATCCGCGTGAAATCCATAGGGTACTTTCGGTGGCCGCGCAAACTAATACCGTTAAACACGCAGCTACTGTTTTCCCCTCTGCCGCCCGCGGATTACGTACCGGGAGACCCGAGGAGGACCCGCTACCTCCAGATACGCGACGAGATATTATACTTAAACTACGGGTATTCCACCCCCGAGCACTGGGGTTCCACGGAACAACCGATAATAATAGATTAACACTACGCGGAACGAAACATAGTAATATTTTACAGTAGTATTACGTAAAATACGAAACTTGGAAAACGCAGATTTTCTCGTGCTGACACTTTTTACGACCGATCCTTTTTTTTTGCTTCCTGCGTTTCATTTGAGGCCAGCTCGCTCTCGGCTGAACCCTTTCGAAATAGTATTTTCGCTTCGCACTGCCGAGTTCGGTTTATGACCGACCTTTTTTTTTATTATTTCCTGTTGACCAGTCTCTCTTTCGACCAGATTTTTCGAAAATAATATTTGACTCCAAAATAATATTCATTTTAAATAATGTACAACGCGCACTCTGCTTTATCCACTAATTTGTAAATAACTAACACCTAACCCAAATACGAGAAACCTATTTTCACTATTTAATTATTTGCAGTCCTAGTTACTCCTTCCCCTGTCCCGACCGCTACTAACAACCACGTTTTACACGAATAATAATAATAATAATATTTAACTATAGCCTACTAACAACACCTCTACATGTGTTACGGGCGACTACGCCTCGCACAGGAGGGCCATCCCTTCCCTCCCGCCGTCGAAGCGCGCCATCGATTAGAAAACGTCCGTTGTACTTATATCTCGGGATTCGCTCACAAATCCAACCTCACCCCGTATTGCGCATCTTGCTTCGTAAATTCTAATAACATTGATAGAGACTCTTACGCGTACTTTAACGTACATCTCGCGATCGACAGTACGCGCTATGCCGGTGTATATTGCGCGGGCTGCCTCCGTAACCTAGCAGAGTTTTTCTCGTTCGACTGCGAACGGTGTGTCAACACCTACGCCGACTTTCTCAGAGGTTTAAGAGATAGAAATATCTCCTATTATTTGTTAGCGGACCCTGTTAAAGTATTCGTTAACGGAACTATCCCCGAGAGATTCGCATCGCGAGACTTCCCTTAATCGGTAATCGTCATTTCTTGCCACTGCCGTATCATCATACATATGGCATCTGGTAACTACACCGCCTTTGGTAAAGGAAAATATTCATCGTTCGGACAGCCCTAGTCACGGAGAATCCCCAGAAGCTTAGCTTCTGAAAATAAGCGACTGGTCAGGCGAAAGGTCCGAGTACTCTTAAAAGCCGCGACCCCGCTTGACGTAACTTGTAATTAATTTTTATAATTATTTCGATAATTAAACCTTTCAATCGATACACATTTACTTGTGAAACCTGAACTCGCGCAGGTTCCCAATTTAACTGGTACATGAAATTTTGAAGTTTCGTTAGAGTAAGCATCCCAGGAGCATTTGGAACATCACCATTGTTACACAAAAATACAATTTAAAGTTCTTCGTTTTACAAACGAACAATTTTTATTTATAAACTTTATTATTTAATTTAAAAAATTTATTAAAAAGGAAATTTCTAAGAAGAAAATGCATGATATCATAATATACTTATCTCCTTTACCATAAGTTTTAAAAGTAAATTCTCCATCAGGTCACATAAATTCTTCCTTGTAATTGCAATATCTCAGAATCAAACAAAATTTATATAGCGTTGCCGACAGCAAATTTTCTATATAGTATTCTACTGTATAATTATATGTCTCGATATTGTTTACGATTTGCCATACTTGTTCCAACTTGTTTGTACTTTAATGTGTAATAGGTCATATTATCGCTGAGATTCCACGAGATATTTATACTATTTTTACTGGATCCGCTCAAAATTATTCGGCTCCAGATACATGTAAACACTTTTCTTCCAACTGTCATTGAAGAAATGATTAAAATTAACTGGATACACTCGTACATATATCAAATATTCCTGCTCTGCCACAGCTGACGCATTGTCATGAAAAACTTGCCATCTGCCGTACGCTCAAATTTATTGATAATGTCGTATTCATCTAGAGTAATTCCTTTTTGTGTGCCATTTGTAAAAGAGATTGATAGCCAATGCACTTCGTAATTCACTTCCATGCAGTTTATATTCTCAAGTGGCATACAATAGACTATCGCCAAAGTAGGCGTTAGAACTTGAATCATTACATTTTCCGGCATATTGAGCTTGGTAGGATTAGTTTTTAATATTATATCCTCGCCAAATTGCAAGTTCATCGATAACTTGTCGGTATAGAAATTGCTTAATGCAAATTTCAAAGTGTACGTTGTGAATGGAGTTAAATTTTGTATTTTGTAATACCGTTCATACGTTTCTACGTAGAATTTGTTGAATTTGTCAAGATTATTGTTCAAACATGTCTGATAGCTCACGGAGATGATATATGTAGTGATGGCTAAGTTGTACTTCTTGCATTCGTTAATGGGAACCGACTCTGGCATGTTTAGAACGATACTGTTTGTAGTTATCGTTACTTCATTCAAAAAATTAATATTAATAACTTTGGATTGAAATTCTTTTATGTCAGGTACTTTGTAATGTCAGACATTTCGTCGGGGGATATGGTTGTGCAGAATTACTAAGCGCTATAAGTTTATTCTCAAAAGGAATATTCAAATGAATATTAACTATTTTTTTAACATATTTAAATACGTTTTATTTGTTTTCGAGAAGTGCATATTTTTTTTTTTAAATATAGATTACTCCCCCAACATAATCGTACAAGTAAAGATTTATCTTTTCAATTGTTAAATAAGGGAAATGTGTTTTTATATCTTTAATATCTAAAATCAGGTTGTCATTTACAATCATGTCTGCTGCAATTAAGTGAATGTTCGATTCTGCATATATTCAGTAAATTAACGGATTATCAATATTCGTGTTATCAATCTGCTTGAAGGTTGATGATTTCAACTGTTTTTTGTATGGACAAGAACACAAATTGTTTTCCAAAAAGGAAAGTCTTACATTTTTCCCATTAAAATCCGATTGCATTGTCATATCCTTACCATACATATTTATTTCCATCTAATAAATATCTCTAAAAGAAGAAAACGTATTATTATTCTTCAATTATAAAACATTATTGTAACTGTATCACACACGTATACACAGAAACTATGTAATTGTTTAAAATTTTTGAAAGTTTGTCAATTTATGATTTCATGGCATTGTAATTAATGATCTTCAATAAAAAAATATATTAAATTATATATATTATATATATATAATTAAATTACATATATTAACAAGTTTTGCGGTAATATATATATATATATATATATATATATATATATATATATATATATATATATATATATACATACATTACTGTATATACATAAATTCATATATATATTCATATATATATTCATATATATATATATATATATATATATATATATATATATATATATATATATATACATGTATTTATGTATATACAGGATGTCCGGTAAAAATTGAATCAACGCTCGTGAGCAGGCAGAGTGCATTAAATTGAACAGAAAAGTCCTTTACCATTTTGCGATTTTCACAATAATTATTGAGAAGTTAATTAAAAAATATCGACCAATTTGTGTAAGTATTAGCACGTGGCGAGAAAAGCAAAAAAAAATTAAATTGAAAAATTATAAAATAAACTTTTAAAACGCTCGCGATGTTATCGTGTGTCAGTGAGACACGCTTGTCTTCTGTCACAACCGTCTTTGACATCAGTAATGCACGCTAATGTTAGTAAATATAATGCTTAATAAAATGGATGGAGAGTGTAGACTTTATTTAGTTGTGTTAACTATGAATTATTTATTGAAGTGTGTAAAACTATTTATTTAGTGAGACGTCGCAAACTTATTAATTATAAGAAAAACTAAATTATTAATTTTTTTAGATGAATAAAATTTGATGTACCCTGTAAACGGCAATACGTTTAATAATGAAATATATTTATTTTTCCGTAGAATTATATCGTATTTGACTATTCCATTTTGCCACAATGTTAAGTACAGCTTTATAAAATTTTTCTTGTCGATATTCTCATATTGTAATCAATAAAGATTACTTGCCACCCAATTGATGCAAAGATTATGCGCAGAACGGTGGAGATCAATTATATTTGTACAATTATATACTTTGATTACATTTAAATCAAAATCGCATGTCATTAGCTCCCACTTATCATTGATGAAGAAAATCTTACATTCCAGTTCTAAGTAAGCGTCTTCTCTCGCACTGTGTTCTTTAAGGGATTAGACCACCTTGAAGCCTCAAATTTTAAAACATTCTTAAGAATTTTTTTTAAAGAAAACTATACTGTACAAGGAAAAATTCTTTTTTGGTGTTTATTATGAACATATTGAAAAATATAAAAAATATTTTTTAAAGTATTTAATATAAAAATTAAACGCGTAATGACTATCTTTTTGTACGTGGTTTTGATCGACATGCAAAACGGCGGGCACAATTACTCAGCACTGGTTAGTCGTAGAACAAAAAAACAGAAATATTTATTTTCTACATATTCAAAACTAGGGATGTACGTAGTCGTTTTGAGAAATATGCATTTTTGTTAAAATGGCAATGATTTGAAAAAAAGTCATTTTTAGCTTCAAAAATTTGAATGAAATAAAGTGATAGCGGCAAGAATTTTTAAGATATCGCAAAAATCCTACGTACAGTCCTAGATAATGTTGAAATAAAGATCTGGGTAAAAATTCAAGTCAATCGGATAAAAATTGGCGAAGTTATGCTGCCCGCCGTTTCGAAAAATGCTGTTTTTTTGTAACAATTTTTGACGCTGAGCGTCGTTTGGCGTCTGTTCTATAACTGACCTCGTGTATAAAATAACGGTCAAAATTTTAGCTGAGCCATCTACAGGTACAAAAAAATTCATAAGAATAAGTGTCCCTTTGCAGGTAACAGGCTCTTTTAATAAACCGCTTACACGACGTAGCGCACGGTGACGCGCTTCACTATACTCACTCGAAACATCATTTTCCTTTGTGATTTCGAAGTCGAGTCTAATATATATCATTTTTAAGACTATAAGGAATATTTTAAGCAAAAAAAAATTCGATTTTTTGAAAGTGTCAAGATGGTCTAACCCCTTAAGCAGGAAACTGATCCTCAAATCCACATCCAATACTTCCAACGACTTATATCGTGAGATGAACAAAAATAGAAGTACCGGATTCTCATACGTCGGTCGACACATTGATGAAATTCGTGTAAGGACCAACACCAGCATCGCTATGCGCTTGTACTTTAAAGTAGTACATTGTATTACATTTTAAATTGTACACTTCGTATTGCAATATGTGTTGTCTAGCTGAAATATTGGCGACACGTATAATTGTCTTTAGGTTCTCGATATACCAATACTGGATCCTATATATTTGTATCTCTCCGTTTGTAATCTGTATCTGTAATTTATATCTCTCGTTTGTAAATTCAGGTTGGTTCCATCTATAAAGAAAATGTTTTTTTTTATTTTTAATGAATTTCTGACAGAATTAGAAACAGACAAAATTATTCTTTTATATATATTGTAAGCGGTAATACGTATATTGGCCATAAGTCATTGCGGGAGCCGGTCGTTCCGACTGTATATTTGTTTGTTTGCGGAGCTCTTCCTCGACGTTACCGTCTAGAGAAACAAAATCAAAATGTGTCCAAAACGACCCCTACCACCACTCGGGCGACAAATCAAAATAACTCGCGTATTCGAGATATAATTGGTGCGATTTTTGAGGAAGGAACGTTATCGAGCTTCCAACTCGGTATATAAAGAACGTAACTCGGAAAGGAGACACACACAATTTCCGGAATACTGAAGATCGAGAAAAGCCTTCGAAGCGGTAGCGACTAGTGGATCGACCGGAGCTCTGTGACTGTTCGCAAAAATAAACTTATATATTAATTGATAACGTTGGACACAATCCTTTTCCATCCTGATCACCTTTAAATAATCCGTTAACAACGTCAGAAGTGGGATTCAAACATCACACCCGGTAACAGATTTTATTGAGTGAGGTAAGCCTCTCAATTTTATTGGCGCGAAGTGTGTATAAACAATAACTTTCGGTTAACACGGGCGACGTAACAGTTCACTAATTTTATGGACTATCTCATTGAAGGCGTGACAGACATCAGATTGCGGAACCAGGCGCGCCTTATGAATTACCGGACGAGGGCCGAACTGTTGAAAGCCTTCGAAAAAGTTCAACCGGACTTCAACGCGAGGAAAGGCGCAGCAGGGACATCCAATGACGGGAGGACGGGGACGCTGACGAGAAGGCAGCAGACAAGATACTTCAAGTGCAAGGAGATGGGACATATCGCATCGCAGTGCAAGCGGGTGCCTGCGAGGAGGACCTGCTTTGAGTGCGGATCGACGGAGCACTTGGCGAGGGGATGCCCGCAGCGTGATCAACCCTCAAAATCGGGGACGTCCGGCGACGCTACGCGAGCAGCGTCAACGAATGTCGTGCAGCCCGTCGAGCTGCCGCGACCGTATATGATTCGTGTAAAGATTGCTACGGAAGGCGCGAACGGCGAATCGTGTAATTATATCAGTGAAGCGATGGTTGATTCGGGATCGCCGATTAGTTTGGTGCGGAGTCATGTTATTCCGGGCGAGTCGCGTTTGCTGCGGGAGGAAGACGTCAGTCAGTTTTGCGGTATCAACGACTCGCAGTTGAGGGTGGACGGCATATTTTTCGGCGTTTTGGAGGTGAACGGTGTACGCTTGAGGATGAAATTTTATACGGTGCCGTGTTACACCATGGCGTATAACATTCTTCTAGGCAGGGATTTCTGGAGTTGTCCGCGGTTATGTATTTCTATGGAGGAAATTCATAAAGTGGCGGGTGTTGAGGAAACGTGCACGATAAACCAATTGATACATATAAAGTGCGACGGTGATTTTCCGCACTCGAGTGATGAGCTAAAAGTTAACCCGGCGGTAGACGGAAACGTGTATGAGCGAATTTGCGAAGCGTATAAGTCATCTTACGTAGAAAACTTTCGAGCGGAGAAGTGCGTGCCCGACTTTGAGATGGTCATCGCGCTCAAACACGATCAACCTGTGAGCTCGCGTCCGCGTAGATTATCGTTCGCGGATAAGGAGGTTCTACGAAGGATATTGGATGAACTGTTGGAGAAGGCGATCATTCGTTTGAGTAGTTCACCGTATGCGAGCCCGATCGTTTTAATGAAGAAAAAAGACGATAGCCATCGATTGTGCGTGGATTACCGCGAGTTAAATAAGATCACCATATACGATAATTTTCCCACCGAATTAATAGATGACAATATTGATCAGTTGCGGGGTAAGATGTATTTCTCGATATTAGATTTGAAGGACGGGTTTCATCATGTAAAAATGCACGAAGCGTCCACGAAATATACATCGTTTGTAACACCGTTAGGATTTGAATATCTACGTATGTCGTTTGGCTTGACAAATGCGCCGTGTGTTTTTCAGCGTTTTGTACATTTGTTTTCGAGCCATTGATACGAGAAAACAAAATCATTGTCTACTTTGACGATTTGTTGATCGCAACAAGGGATATCGATGAACACCTTGAGATTCTATCGGGAGTCTTCGAGACAGCTGGTAAACATCACTTACAGTTCAAGCTCGACAAGTGTTACTTTGCACAAACGGAGGTAGTTTATTTGGGATATTGTGTAAATAAATATGGCATTCGACCCAGTGATCACAACATCGAGTTCATTCTCAATTACCCGATACCGCGTAATGTAAAAGACATGCACAGATTTATTGGTCTTGCCAGTTATTTTCGTCGATTTATTCCTAACTTTTCAGTTATAGCTAAGAATAGATATAATAAGAGAGTTCTAATACAGGGATCTGAGGGGGGTGAGGTAAGCGGGGAACTGATTACCTCAGCTCCCGGTACTGATATGGGGGGGAAGGGGGTACCAAATGTCCCCCCAGATTGAGGGGGAAGGGGGCACCAAATGTCCCCCCCCCAGATTGAGGGGGAAGGGTGGTACCAAAAATCCCCCTGATTGAGAGGGGGTGGGGACATACATATGGTTCCGCACGTGGAGGGAGTGTCCTCTCCGACTGACTGCGGAGGTCTGATGGTGAGAGAGAGGAATATCAACTGTTATAGATAAAATAATCACCCCACTATTTATCCATAATGTATATTTGCAATAAATAATTACGTTCGCAACGCAGTAGAGGGAGACGTTCGCAACGCGGTAGAGGGAGACGGTGCTATAGGCGTTCTATATAGCGTAGGACAAGGAGAGTATGACGTGGTGTGAGAAGGAAAGCGCTGTATGTGTATGACAAGGAGTGCATGATGATAGGAAAAAGGAAAGCATGATGGTAGGAAAAGGAGAGCATGATGGTAGGAAAAGGAGAGCATGATGATAGGAAAAGGAGATATGGGTGCGAGAGAAAAGAATAGAGAGGAAGGAGGATAGCGCGATAAGACGGAAGCTAAGGCGTACGCGAGAAAAAGATCATTTTTGTATGTTAAATTTTTTTTATAATGTTAAATGTTATCTTATTATCTAATTATATCTAATACAGAGGAAGAAGGATAGGATAGATGAAGAAGGCGCAAATAAGTAATATATATATATATATATATATATATATATAAATGAGTTTAACATAAATTTTTATTTAAAAAGTGTGTATGTGTATACATATAAAGTGTGTGTGAGTGTGTGTGTTTTAAAATTAAAAAAAGAATTGAAATTGTAATAGAAAATTTAAAAAATTAAAATAGTTATATGTTTAATTATAAAAACATAAAAAAGAATTAAAATTATAGTAGAAAATTTAAAAAATTAAAAATCTGTAGGGGCGAGGCGCCAGGGGAACTCGTCATAGCTGCGTCTGTAACAGAAATGAACATTTTTATTAGTACTTTAAAAATATTTTCTAAAATGATAAAAATTATAAATACTCACAATCTATTCGGAGTCTCTCTCATCTGACGACCTGGAGTCCTCCTGCAGAGTTTCGCGGAGCCACGGTTCCTCTGTCTCCCACACATCATACGGAAGCTCACCAAAGAGTTTCCGCAAACAAAGACGATCCTTGTTAAACTGAGGAGTCACCTCCTCACACCTCCGGTTCTCGGGAATGTCACCCCAAAGATCATCACGCACCCATGCGTATAATTCTCTCTCGTGGCGCCGGAACATCCTTTTATTTGTCTATCGTAAATATTTACAAATCCCTTAATTTTTATACCAGCTTGTGACTCGTACTGTAAAAGAACATTATTATTAGTACTATTAGTAACGCTATTAGTACCAATATTATTAAAAAAAGTAAATACTTACGTTTTTAAATGCTACTATATTTAGCACAACTCTTATTAAATCATGTGCGAGGTCCCTCATCGTCCTTGTCAAATAACGCCAGTTTTGAGTAAAAATTATATCCACTAACGAACACATCTCGTGGTGTGGCATCCTTAAAACTTGCACACTTTAGTCGTTCACAGTCTAACACAGTCTTGATGGAAGTTCTAACGGAGTTAGCCAACGTCTCGGGAGTAGTGTTATAGTGGGGATTCTAAGCCATGGGGCGCTGAGGGGAGTGCGGGGACGGGGGTATCTGAGAGGCGCGAGGGGTCTGTTAGGGAAAGGGGGGGGGGAAGGGTCCTACACACGTTCGAAAGTAGATGTTTATCTTTGCAGTTGATTTTATAGCCGGGGTATTTTAGAAGTCATAAAACTGTTTTTTTTTTCTAGTTTTATGATCATTTTATGACCATTAGAATATTATGAAAAAAGAGATTTTAAGCGCCGATGTTCGGCAGCTTTGTACCCTTGCGGAAAATCTCCCATAAAACTGGAGCAAAATATCTTCCATAATTTTTAGGGAAAGAACTGCAACTGCAAGATGTTTATCTTTGTAGTTTATTTATAGCCGGGGGACATTTTAGAAACCATAAAAGTGTTTTTTTTTTTTTTTTTTTTCTAATTTTTTATGATCATTTTATGACCATTAGAATATTATGGAAAAAGAGATTTTAAGCGCCGACGTTCGGCAGCTTTGTATCCTTGCGGAAAATCTCCCATAAAACTGGAGCAAAATATCTTTCATAATTTTTAGGGAAAGAACTGCAACGCATCAGCGCCATTATGGAAAAAAAAAAAGATTTTAATTGCCGGGGGACATTTTTAGAAACCATAAAAGTGTTTTTTTTTCTCTTTTTTTTCTAATTTTTTATGATCATTTTATGACCATTAGAATATTATGGAAAAAGATATTTTAAGCGCCGACGTTCGGCAGCTTTGTACCCTCGCGGAAAATCTCCCATAAAACTGGAGCGAAACATCTTCCATAATTTTTAAGGAAAGAATGCAACGCACCAGCGCCAACATTCGGCTGCTCGAATTTGAGAATCTGTCTCCGCGTTAAAACGTATTCAACAGTCGTCGAGTGTCTTTCGATTTAGTGCTAAAATGAATATAGAAGATGTGATTGTCATCGAAGACAATGAAGACAATGAAGATGTGGTTATCATCGACGACAGCGATGAAGAAGTGGAAATAGTGAATGACTCTGATTATGAGAGTGATCCGGAAGACTATTTGAATGAACAAGTAGTGCCGTTAGTGCGTGAAGATTTACGAATTATAACTGAACGGCAGGAAATGTGTAACATCATATTTTATTACGAAGTAAAAAAGTATGACAACGACGAGGAAAATAGTGAAAAATTTTGTTCGGGATGTTTTATTGAAGTTCAAGATTCATATACACAAGGTAAAATTGTGTATAAACATGAAACTGGACAATATATTTATCACGGTTGGAACTCATGTAATAATTGTGGACACTCACTGTGCCAAGTAATAGCATGTAGTGTGTGTCGTTTTTGTGCGCAGCAATAAACTTTTGTAGACATTTGCTAGGACTAAGTGCTGTGAAAAATGGTGACCGAAAAACTATTAAATCCGGTGGTAAAGTTTCAACGAAATCGCGAACTTGACATAAAAAATTCCTCAACAGTGATCTTTAAACTACAAAGTTATATATGGACGAATGAAAACAACAGACTAAGGGGAAAGTCTTGCGAGAATTGCTGTTTACCAGGCGGAAATCGGCAAGCATGTCCTGAGCAGTTACAAGAAATCCATCGGGAAATCCGTCAACATATCGATAACATGTTGTATCTACAACATGTCATCGACAATGATCCAGATTCTGATACTGATTCTGATCAGTAATTGTAAGTAATTCTTGATGTGTAAGATTCTTTTTCAAATTATGAAAATATTAATAAGTTTTTTTTTTTCTGTTATGCAGGAGCCCTGCCTGGACGCCACTACCACCGTCCGGTCATCCCCTCCAGTGCCTCGCAGCAGCAGTCGTCGTCGTGCCGTACCCCTCGACCATCGGCGTGCAATCTTTTATATATTTTTTTTATATCTTTTTCTTTTTATTTTTAAATTCACACACACACACACACACACACACACACACACAGATTTTGTAAATAAACACACTTTTTTAAATAAAAAAGAAATTATGTTAAACACATATAATTGCTTGCACTTCCTTCATCTATCCCATCCTTCTTCCTTCATATACTAGATATAATTAGATATAATAACTTAATATTTAATATAAAAAAAAAATATAAAAAGAAAAAAAAAAGAAAAAAATAATAAAAAGAAAAAAATTATAAAAAGAAAAAAAAGAAAAAAGAAAAAAAAATTTCTGTTTGCGTTCTCGCTTTCCTTCGCCTCGCGCTATCTCTTTCTTTTCCTAGCACTTACTCTCTCGCTCTACTTCACCTCGCGCTATCTCTTTCTTTCCTAGCACTTACTCTCTCGCTCTCCTTCGCCTCGCGCTATCTCTTTCTTTCCTAGCGTTTACTCTCTCGCTCTCCTTTGCCTCGCGCTATCTCTTTCTTTCCTAGCGCTTACTCTCTCGCGGTCCCAGCATGACGTCATTCCCCGCAACGAGCTACATATGAGAACTGGGACTGTTTACGGGTGGGAGGAAGCACGGATGGGAAATGCGTGCGAGTAAATTATATCATGATTTAAATTTAAAAAAACTTTATTCTTCTCTATTATATATATTTTTTTATTACATATTGTGACTAAAAACTAAAGCTACCAGTTCGCAATCGACGAGTTGATGTTTATTGAAGGCGTCGCTGGCGCATATTACATTTGACACTTTTTTATTATCCGTTATAGTGGACGCGATATTGGAGAATTGTGTAAACTTAGTATCGACTGTCTCGGTGATTCTAACCAATCGATCAAAGGTTACATCGATGCATTGATCGAGATTAAACATACGGTGTAACGTCGGTTCAATCATCATCATGCGTACGTTTAAAGATTCGAGACTTATAAGTTTAGTATCGTTAATCGTATGAACTCGCACTGTTAGCGGTCCAACGCTTATAAAATTATAGGTATCTTTAGAGTCCTTTCGCAGTAAATCGTGAATATTGCGACGTTGCTCGTAGAGTCCCTTCCATGTTTCGAGAGATAATACCAGTTCCTTTCCTTGATGATCTCCTATGACAATTTCCACGTAACTCGGTGTACCCACGTTGATACCAATTTCAAGGAATTTGAATTCCGTGGTTGTCAATGCGTATCGTCTACTTAGTATACGAATCGCACGACGCTTCAACGAAATGCTGTAGAAAAATAAAATTAAAAAAAATTAGTTTAAAAACAATTTGTGAAAAAATAGAAAGAAGTTAAACAAAAACTTACTTGTCACATTTGTTCTCAAACAATGGAGTTTCATAACGATTCGGTACGTAATTATTCACGCTTCTGCTGGGGCCGCCACTGCTTCTTTGACGTAGTACATATTTCCAGATTTCAAAAGTGGACCACTTTCACGAACGGTTAACGCAACACTGACCGTATGAAGAATCAAATATACGTGACATCCCGTTTTTCAAAGTAGTGGGAGATTAGTGGTAAATGTGATGGGAGATTCTAGAATACTTTAGTGCTCTAAAATTTTTAGAAGGGAGAGAGAGACGATACTCGGATAAAAAGAATTCTTAAATGACTCGTGAAGGAGAGAGGGAGGGAGGGAATGAGGAGGGGGAAAAAAAATAAAACATATTAGTGTTTAAATATTTTATTTTTCCAAATCTTGCAATTCTTTCTGGCGTTGCGACCACCAGTTAAATATTTTGAATACATTTTGTAATGCGCAATTCTTAACATGTTTTTCACATCGTATAGTATTTTTAACATCTAGATTATTTAGAGATTCGATATCGTCGTAATCAGCATCCAAGGTCTCAATGATTAAATTTTCTCTCGCATCGTCGTCGAGCATATTAGCAAGCCATTCTCGTTTCTGGCATCCTTTAACGTATACGATACACTGCATTTTATCATCTTCTTCTTCAACTACAGCTGTTGTAATCAATCGTTTTGCCATGCTGTACGCAACGATTCCATCCTCCCATTGTAGTCCATGATGATTCGCCATCAACCATGAAGCTTGACACTTTTCGAATTTTGTAAGGAGATGCCATGGATATAGGACTCCGAAAAATGTAGTGTGCGAGAGCAGTTCCTCTTCTTAGCACCGCCACCTCCTTTGCGATGAATTTATTCGAAACGAAAAATCCTTGCAGATCGACAAACGTTGGTACAGACATGATGAGATCTCTTTTCGTCAGTTAAGAAGAATGACAACCATCTCGTAACACTCGGATTTATATCCAGCTTTCCCTCTCTCTAAATTATTGTCGCAAACACTTAGGTAATTTTGCGCACAACGTTGGTCAACGGGTTGTACTGGATTACGCGATCATGTATGATGAGACAGTACGCAGTCGTATTATTAGCCACATTCTCCTTACACTCAAATTCCAATCGCACATCCACGGTTGCACTCTTGACCGATTCGTTTTGTCGAGAACAATCGATGATCACAAACAGACCGTACTGTAGAAACAGTGAGACAGTGAGACTCGGTTCGAGGTACTCGTATCCGTAATAGTTTTTGCAGAAACGCGCGTACGTGTCGTACAGAATCGACCATCTGTTTTTATCGAAATCCAGATTCATGTCATCGTACGGATAACATTCCGAGTTCAGATAGAGTTTCACGTTTGTTAATTTACAGTCGTCGAATTTACTCGCATCTTCGGACATAACATTCTTCCGGCCTGTCTGCAGAGCAAAGATAACGTATCGTGGTTTCTCCAGCTGAGTAGCGGTCTTAATGGCCCACGAATGTTTGGTTGTACGCTGCAACAGCGGAAACTTGTACAGATCCCACGAGCGAAAACCCATGCTGAGGTAGCGTCCGCTTTCCAGAGCTCGCAGCATAGACAGCTTTTTAATTTCACTCAACAACACATGTGGCATTCGCCATTGTATCTTGAATATGTTGATCACAGGCTCCAGCGTCGAAGCTTCAAGCAGACAATTGTTGTCATTGCGCGATCGTATTAAGATCAATTCGTGACGAGCGTTAATTACTATGCGTCTGTAATCCTCGCAAAATCCCAGTAACATGTAGAGCGGTACGCAAAAATTAAAGTGTCCATTCACAGTAGTTGGATCACTCCAGCCAGCATTTCTCATAATCACGCTTCTATCAGATGATATTGTTACATAGTTTTTGAGCATATTTATTATTCCCATGTTTCTGTTGCGATCAATCTCCACGCCATTGAGTTTGTATCGAATCTCGTCAAACATGAATGCTACGCAATTATTTTGCAGTACCACATTAGATCCGTCAGTTGAATTGTTTATCTTCAATTCTCTCTCGATGTATAAGAAACTCTCGTACGGCAATATATACAGATCCTGTTGTTGTATGGGTATTCTTATCTCGTCACTGTGTCCGAACGTTGTGTTGGCGAATGGGTTGTATGCGTGAGTCTCAATCTTGATGATGCGATCGTCAAAGATTGGTTCGTCCGCGATGTTGAGAATGTCAGTCATCGTTCAAATGTTTCGCACTGCGAGTCCCAAAGATTGTAAAAACGCAACGTTTGATGTGTTCAATTTCTTTTTCTTAGTGCAAGATGATTGCGTATTAGCAAATCTCGATGTTGTTGTCGCGGGCGTCATAAAGATTGTGTTGTCTCTCACGTCTTTCGATCCGTTCAACACGAGCATCACACGCTAATCTTGCCGCCGTCGTACATGCACTCTAATGGTGATTTCTTCTCTTCGAAAATCGAGTAATTGTCCTTCCTCATTGACAACGCGTAATGTTAAATCCGTAATGCTCCGTACGATGATCGGTAGGTAAATGATGTGCGCCGGTGTTTCCGATATTTTATATCCTGGTGGTACCCTCGGTGAAAATTCATGTATCGTATGAACGAGTTTACCATTGTTGTACGCCCCCGCGGTGACATTACATTCGACGCGGATAATGTTCACGTTGATAATGTTAATCGGCACGTCCGACTCGTACCATTTTCGCGGCTGCAGTATACGGTTCGAGAATCCTAGCAGCGATCCAATGTTGTTAGGCTTACTAAAATTTATTCTGTAGGCGCATTTGATCTCGCTCCTCATCGTATTGTAATTAGCGCGGAGCACTATCGGCCATTCTCCATCCTCAAAGTCATCGTCGTCAGTGTGTTTTTTATCACCATCACGAACTGTGTGTTGCGAACGTTTTCGTGAAATTATTTTTTTCAAAAATTCATGTATCGCTTGCAGCTCGTACGATCCCTCGGGAATCGTAATTTCCACATCGTCTTTGCCAAAGTAAAATTTATTATTCGAGATATTCACGTTTGATATCGTGTGATAACTCTCAAAATCCGCTAGACCGAGCTCGTACTCACCATCGCTTAAATCTACGGTGGGCGAGTAATTTACCGCGAAAACGCTACTCTTCCCAGTCAGCGTGAATGTCATAGACATGTTGACCAAACTGTTTAACGAATACTAAGTTAAATAGTGCAATGTATGTCTTTAAATTCGCGTGCATCGACCGCTCGGAGAAACTGCAAGCATAATAGAGCGTAGGACAAGGAGAGTATGACGTGGTGTAAGAAGGAAGGCACTGTATGTGTAGGACAAGGAGAGCATGATGGTGGGAAAAGGGCAGCGCTATAGGCGTAGAACAAGGAGAGTATGATGTGTAAGGAAAGGAGAGAGCAAAGGAGAAGGCTACAGTAAAAGAAATATAAATGTAACTTATTAAGATATTAAAAGTATTCTTGACACATTTCCAATATAATAGCAGATTAACCACGTATTTCGATTAAAAAATATATCTAAATGTAACTTATTATATACAGAAAGAAGGATAGAATTTTATAAAGAAGATACATAGCGATATATATGTTTAATATATATATATATATATATATATATATATATATATATATATATATATATAATTTTTATTCAAAATGTGTTTTGACATATAATGTGTTAAAATTTAAGTTCGCGTACATCGACCGTTTGGAGGCACTGCAAGCATAATTGTTCGCAGATGCTTTGATTATAAGTTTGATAGGATGTGTGGTTATAATCTATTTTTACCACATTTAAATATCGTACCAATTCATTCAGCGGGCGAAGATTACCAAAACTGTCAAAATATATAGCGCGATTCCCCCTCTTTGTATATGCTACCCAGTGAGTACTCGAGCCTTTAGCGTTATCCAAATTTATGATGCCGCTCTCGTTTCGATATATACCACCGATCAGTAATGAGTCACGCATAAAAACACCTTTAAAATACGGAATATGCATACGTTTTGCTAGTTGAAGCAGTTGTATGTTGGTAGTTGCACCCTTTGGCATTTTTAGTGTCTATTTGACTTTTTTTTTCTTCTTTCTCATTGTGATTTTTTGTCCGTATTTGTATGGCGCGAGATACAATCCGCGACCTTCTATGGCGCGATTGTGACGTAGCATCTCTTGAAATTGACGTTGTGTAGCTTTTCCGTCGTTTACCATCTTTGCTATACCAGCCGCTCCACCAATCAGAGATCCGAGAGCACCCAACACTGGTAGAATCGGTAATACGCCCCCGCGTTTCGCTACCGGAAGTATTCGTTTTTTCGTAATCTTTTTCTTTGTCGACGACTTTTTCATCCCCATACCCATTTTCATCTTTGCTTTCATGACCGTCCAAACGGCCGTGGCGGCTGCTCTTTCACCAAAATTCGAATCTTTCGCTGTAATACGTTCTCGCGCCCTCGCAACTAGTATACGATCCGCTACGTGTCGTTCACCGAGATCGTTGCTTCGTGAGTATTAGGGACTAAAGGAAATAAGTATAAAAATGTAATTGCACCGTTATTTTCTAGCAGAAAAGCTGGAAAAGGTATACTACTGCGCGCTATGACTCTAAACGACAATAAGATCGACTACGTGCATTGGAACGATTCAAACGAGTTGGTAGATCATCTGCGATTACTGAATGCTTCGCGTTGAGCCGGTAACAATGCTCACGACAATGAAATCATGTCGATTATCGAAGAACTTCGCGAAGATGGTCTTATTATAAATTGAATGATGTCTCGACAAAACTAATCAGTCGATCAGCGTCGCGTGACACTTTACGAAGCGTCGGAAAAAAAAATGCCTATCAACAAATTTGGCTTATTCGATTCAAGAAATGATGCAACCGGTACAAACGGCTCTTGGGATAGATTGGTAAAAAGTTATGTGCATGAAAACGCTCTGTGTCGCGTCGTTACAGACTTCGATGCAAAATCGCGTAAGATTCGCCGTGTAGCGCAACCTGAGGCTGACATCGATGCCGTCAACAAATTGTACGTGCAGTCCTGCGTTAAAAGATTAATGAATCGAGAGAAAGAATCAGACGAAAAGCTTCGCTTGAGAAGGACGTGCGAGCATTACAGATTGCGCTAAACAAACTTCAACGCGCGGCTAACGCTAACTTAGAAACAGCTATTAACCTGAATGAGCATCAGTGAACGGGTTAGGAGCGGCTATCGAACGGTTATCGAACAGCTGCGAAGGATTATCGAACGGCTGCGAACAATTATCGAACCGCTACGAAGAATTACCGAACTGCTATCTAACTACAATGAGTGGCAGTGGCAGTGAACGACCTAGCAGCAGCAGCAACAGCAACAACAGCCCTGAACGAGGCTATCAGCATCTCAAGCAGGGCTGCGAACGAGGCTACGAACACGTTCTTAACGGCTACACTCAAGGTTACAAACAACTCAAAAACTCCTACGATCGTTCAAAAGACATCTGTGAACGAGGCTACGAACGGGTCAAAAGCGGCTACGAACGAGTCAAAAACGACTGTGAAAAAGGCTGCAAACGGATCAAGAACGATTTTCGAATAGGTGAAGGACGGCGGTGAACAACGCAAGAACAGCTGCGAACGGGTCAGAAAACGTGAAAAAACATAGAAAAAACGCGTCAAAAACGGAACTTAAAGAACGGTTATTAAAGGACGATAAACGAAAATGAGTGATAAAAAAGCAAACAACAAACGACCATCGAGAAAAACTGACAAAGCAAAGAATCAACATAGTTTGGAGAAACGGCAGTTGGTAAACGAACTGCACGCGCCAGCGAGAAAAAATTTTCCCCGAAGACACGTCATAGTGCGGGGATACGATGATCTGTGGCAAGCCGACATCGTCGAGATGCGTCCGTATGCTCGAGTCAACAAGGGATACAATTACATACTCACTGTTATCGATGTGTTGAGCAAGTATGCGTGGGTCGTACCGCTCAAGAGTAAAGGTGAAAGCGAGACAGCCGATGCGATTGCAGAGATAATTCGAAACGATGCGAGATGCCTGAAAAATTTTCAAACCGATCAAGGAAAAGAATTTTACAATGCAAATGTACAAAACCTCATGAAGAAACACAATATTAATCATTATTCGACATATTCCGTCATGAAAGCCTCGATCGTGGAACGCTTCAATCGTACTTTGAAGAATAAAATGTGGAAAATGTTTACGCTCAATGGAAACTACAAGTGGATCGACGAACTATCGAGACTTGTTGAAGAATAAAACACGCAAAAACATCGCACTATTGGTATGAGACCTGTCGATGTTACTCCAGCCGTCGCAGATAAACTTTTAAATACGGTGTACAGCAACGTAAAGATTGCGGCGCCGGCGAAATTTAAAATAGACGATTCGGTGCGCGTGAGTAAATTCAAGACTTTATTCGAAAAAGGCTACACACCAAATTGGACCACCGAAGTGTTTGAAATTGTTAAGATACAGAAAACTAATCCCGTGACATATATATTAAAAGATTCGCGCAGAAATCCCGTCGCCGGTGGATTTTACGAATACGAACTACAACGCTTTGCTAATCCCGATATATATCTTGTGGAAAAAATATTGAGGAAAAGGGGGAATGAAGTTTTTGTGAAATGGTTGGGATTCGATAGTTCACGGAATTCTTGGATACATAGAAATAATGTATTGTAAAAATATAACAAATATTATATAAAGTTTACAGATATATATAAATATATAATATTCAAATATAAACACTATTTTCTTTTTGTAACGGTATTCTGTAATGCCCCCATGGTAGCGTATCGATACTTTTAGGTATTATATACCGTTTATCATCGTGTGGACTTAGAGCAATTTTTTTCTGCCGCATGGTATATACTTTATGCATTTTTGATCTTATAGTTGATTGCTGCCGCGTCATTTCAATTCCTTCGTTCAAACACTGCATGTAATTGTCAAATGTTATCGTTTTCGCGACAATGCTATTCTTGACACCTTTTACCTTTTTCGTATTCTTTTTACCATCTACTTTTAGCGCATACATTTTTGCTCTAAGCCCGACAAATTCTGTCATTATCGTACCGTTGTTTTCATCTTTCAGTAGACCCGGAATTTTTTTATTCACGAGCGGTATACCGTACGCATTGTCTATCGCATAGTCGCTCGTATCGAACTTATCGATGTCTCGCTTCATATTCTCATACATGTCTTCACACTCAATGTGATATATGAGACTATCCGTGTGGGTGTACATGACTTTACATTTTTCTTTATACATTGGAATCATGTAATCGTGATGAAATTCGTACAAACACATCTTGGATACATCAAGTATACACATACCTACATAGATTGGTTTGTAAAACTTCACCTCGAGTCTACGCAATTCCACAGCGATTAAATTTTCCGAAAAAACGCTCCTGCTATGAAAATTTGGTTTCGCGATCATTGCCTCTGCGCCGTACCTATCGTCCCATTTTGTTATAAATTTAACATCTACGCGATTGAGCACATTTTCCATCGTTTTGCCGAAAACTGCATTATTCATTAATTTGTATAAAGTCTTTTCAAAATCATTTTTCGCCATTTTTCTAAATTGTGTGTTTAGTTCAATATATGTACGTAACCATGGAGATTGCGCGAATTGTAATATGCAATGAATTTTTGTAACGCGAAGACCGTGTCGCGTACATTGCTGCAGATTGCGGTAGTGTATTACGTATCGTTTCTTATAGTATAAGGTTGCGAGCAACTTGTTCTCTCGCTTGCCGGGTGGCTTGTCACGTGTCGGACAAAACGGTAAGTCAGTATGTGCGTCGTGAAGATGTTACGGGTACTAGAGATCGACTTCGAGGATATAGCCTGTAGGCGAATCGGACGCGATCGATGGTAGATCATAATTGGATATATTGTCGACCCATTGAAAACTAGCGTAAGGTAAAGGTTGACACATTGCCCATCCGTATAAATTATTTACATCGAAATACATTAGATATAATGACGGTTTCAATGGGTCGTATGACTGCATGTACTTGTTATTAGCATGCGCGTATCTGTTGGAACATTGACTCAAACCACCGCGTATACCTCGTTTTATAAACATTACCATATTGATGTCAGTGAGCAATTCAAACTTAATGTTTGTATGCTTCAACATGGCATCCCACATGTATCCGGGAAGAGTATAGTAATGCGCAGGGTCGAGCCGGTAACTCTTGATACAATTGTCACGAAAATTTTCAAAAACATCGGCTAATAACAAGATGTCAATTTTTAAATATAGATCGCTATATTCGCCTAGCGTTCTAATGGAGAATCGGTTCCAAACAGTCTCGGCGTGCGCGTAATCGCTCTCGGATACTGTGTCATCGGTCAAGGAACTGTAAAATAATTCGCGCGGAGGTAAACATGTATCGTGCAATTTATCTACACAATCGATATATTCGTACGGAAAAACACCTTTTCGCGTTAACTAATCAAAGTCTTCTACACGTAAATTTTGATATTCAGATTGTAAAATTTTTAATTTATCTTTACTGAGAAAAGATGCTAATTTGATGAGACTTATTGCGAGAAATTTAAAAGAATAGATGAAGCGTAATTTAATGTGATTTCGTGATTTGTCTTCTGTAAGTTTAACATCTTTCGTAAATGAAACGTATTTTTCTTTAGTTATCGGAAGTAGATCGATTCTTCCTTCGAACGCTGTGGCTATTTCCTCGATTATAAAATGTGAATCGTAACTGGATAAATTGTGGAAAATAATTGGAATATAAAAGGATTCCTTATAATTTAGATTGCAATTTGAATGCGCGGGACCTCTGTATCGTCCAGTGAGATGGCAATGATCGTGTACGCGCGTATCGTCTTCCACGAATGATTTCTTACATATATGACATTGAGTAGCGCTTTTAAACTTTTCCAATTCTTCACGCGTCAAATTTATTATGGGAAGATTTGTAGATAAAATTGTTTTTGCTAAATTTTTTAATTCTTTAGCAAACCATGCAACGTAATTATTATCCCGACATGAATGATACGCGGATAACGATTTGTCGTACGAACAATGTACATAATAAGCGATACTAAACACTTAATGATGCTGGTATAAATTTTTTTCTGCTTCTTCTTTGTCCGTCTTTCTCAAAACACATTCCAGGTCGGCATACATAACGAAAGGAACCTACTTCTTCCTGTTATAGTTGTTAAAAGCTAACCACTTATCTTTATCGCTCGGTAATCGGATAGCACAATCATTCATCTTCCCGCAGTCTACAGTATGTGACTGTAGTTTCTCATTCGAATAAAAATAATGTAGACATCTATAAAAAATAGAAATAATAATTATATATTTTTACATTTATAAAATAGGAATAAGAATTATATATTTTGAAGAAAAATCAATAATATTAAATGTACATACCGATCGCAGATATATTTTTGTCCATTGTGTTTATTGAGTTGCGAACTCACGAGTCGATAAATTCTTGATCCACGCGAAATGTCCGATATCTTGCGTATCTTAAATGTAGATCAAATTGGCGTGCTTGTCCCTCTTTTGCTCCGAAAGACGAATAGGAACAATATTTTCGTTTTCGATGATATACACATTGATTAAAATATTGTTGTTAATTTCAAACTTTTTAATTTGATTAAGAGTCACTGGAAACTCAATGTCTCGAAGATTTAGCACATCTGTATAACGCGGGTACGATAATTCTCGTTCAACCCTTCTTTCAGCGGGATACATAGCAGCAGTCACTGCCCATGCAAAACATGCATTGTTTTTGGATCGCACGTTAACTACCGCTCGCTTCATCATTATTTTTCACGGTAACATAATATGACATCCCGCACGCATAGGATTATATTTATTTATATTTACAGTCAAATTAAGTATACGTGATAGTGGGTGGGCATTATCGCGATAATGCCCACCCACTATCACGTTCTTGAAATTCTTCAAGAGATGTTAAAGTGAACTCGATAACACGTTGCTCGTACCATTCGCGTAAATCAGATATACAAAATAGTTCACAGTCTTTTGTATTTACACTTTTATTGTCATGCTTTTCACCCGTCACAAACTCACCGTGAAACACAGTATTCACTTTCACACTGCAGTGTGTTTTGATAGCGTCTCACACATGTTCGAGCACGATATCACTAGCGTCTTCGAGAAACTGGCGAGGTTTGATATAATTGATATTGATTATCGCACCAGTCGATATACAGTTCTCGAACGCTGTACCAATTTCTCGCCAAAATAGTGCAGCTTGATGCGCGCTGTGTCCGGCACCCGCGTGTACGAAACGTTTGCGCAACGCATTTTTCAGTCCTTCGAGTCGTGCGATCTTTGCAATCAACAATTGTTGATATTCGATCGATATTCGCGGTCGTTTAATTCGACTCTGCTCTTCCAACGACTTGATATATTCATCGCATCGCACCTCCCACGCAAAGTACTTCTCTACCGAATTTATCAAGGTGGATTGATGCGTTCAAACCTGCTCCATTTTTTACATATAAGGTACACTCGCACAAGCTTCGACAATAATGGCAAAATGTGACTCTCTGTTCTGATTTATATCTAATCGTTATATTCTTTTCGCGTTGCGAAACGTTATTCTTTCGTGTAAACATCCGTTATTTCTATAATATCATGTCTCTTTATCTCACACATATTTCGTGGTAATGTAATATAATATGACATCCTGTACGCATAGGATTATATTTATAGTCAAATATACATGATAATGCCCACCCATTATGCGAAACGTTATTCTTTAGCGCAAACATCCGTACTGTCGGCGTTCTGTATATGTTTTCATTTAGCAAAAATTTTATCTCACGGTTTGTCGTATACATTTGTAACCGAATATTTGAATCGATTTCATCATACGGCAATCACTCACGGCGCTCGAGAAAGCACGTGGGGACGCGATTTTTAATAATTTTTAGCAGCCTTACATTGGCGCTTGCAAAATTACGTCAGAAATACTCCCCTCCTCATTACGTTTTGCGATATTACAAATTGCTCGCAGTACTTTGAATAGTTTAGTATCGCATCAGTTGTCCGTACATAAGGTTGTGCTAAAAAATGTGCTCCGCAAAAGAAACCAACAAGATAAATTTTTACATTCCGATTGAGAACGGTGAAATTCAATCGAAGAAAATGTAAGTTTCATTTATTTTCTAAATATTATTTTCTAGATATTATTTTCTAAAAATTATTTTTAATATATTTTAATATTTTATATAGCGTTTCATCTCGTCGTGCGGTTTGCATACTTGGGAGAAGGTATACCTTAACCCCGACATCTTACTAATATTTGGAGATTGGAATAAGCGTTGGAGCTATGTCGTATGTGGAATTGATACTTGGTGATAACCGAGGCAATCGAGTAGTATTGCCTATCATACTCTGGTACTCATTGATGCAGAAACGTACAGACATTGAACGACATGTACAATCGACTGAAAGTTAGCCATTATGGATCTGCGATCTATCTATTCAAATGATTAAATTAAACGGATCGAGGATTGTTAAATTAACATTATTTAATAAGTCTTTATGCAACCTCAAACATTATTACATTTATTCGGTTTTGAAGATTGTATCGATCATATGCATTCATGGTTGTGTCAAAAAATACACATCTCGTGAATGAAAAGTTTAAACAATTTTGTAACGTTTTTCAACGTAACAATATTACTAATGTAAATGATGCTGTGAAAGCAATTCGCAAGAGTGACGCGTTTGATAGCGGATCACTCGTAAATTGCGAATTGTTGGCGTGTGCTATAAATGATACACTTTATGATACTTATAACAAATAAAAAAAATAAAAAATTATTATTAACATTAATGTTTCTCTTCACACTATTTTATTCTACGACTCTTCCTCCTTCTCCTCGCGCTATCTTAGTCTCAGTCAAACAAAGACGTTTACCTCTCATAGGATTATATGCATAGTCTATTTAGAAAGAGATACTCTATTTAGAAAGAGATGAGATATGGGATCTTGTGTTATATATTTGAGATAAATGCGCGTGGCGCTATAGTTTTTTCTCTACGCTCTAAGAAGAAGTTTATTACGTGCTCGTGTCGCGAGTAAGTCTATGCATTGTGCTCGTGTCGCGAGTAAATCTGTGCATTGTGCTTGTGTCTTCCGAATATGGGTGAAAATAACGGTGATGATTATTTAATGATCATTTCTGACGAAGAGGAATCGGACATTGAAGTGCCACTCTTAGAACTATCTAGTGATGATGAAAATAATGATAATATTGGAAATATCGGTTCAGATGATATTGAAAATAATGGTGATAATAATATGGACAATTCTGACGAAGAGGGATCGGACATTGAAGTACCACCCTTAGAGGACAGTGACTATGAGAGTGACGAAAGTGTTTTCGAGGAAAGAATCTATCGTGATATAAACTTATCGGAAATTAATTCATATGATGGACTAAAAAAGATGTGCTGCATTTTTATTATGCAACTACAGATGGTACTTACTTCTGCGCATCATGTTTTATGAGAGTGGCGGAACTTTTTGATGAGATTCGTGCTGTACGAGAACACTCAATTAATATTTACTCATTAATTCTCGGACCATTTTGTAGCGAGTGTCGAAATCCATTATATCAAATATTACCTTGTAATATGTGTCCGATTTGTATAATTTAAGACTTGTGTGTGAATACAACAAAAACTATTATTGTGTAAGTGTTGCACATACACCGAGGACTTATGTGTGAAAACAACAAAAACTATTATTGTTACGCATGGGTGCGTGATGATGTTCCGGGGCCTGAGATCTCGACGTGGAGTATCAGCATTTGTATGCGGATATATTCAGCCTCTGCAGGCTATTCGAAGAGGAGCCCTTCGTATTGTAAGTATGCGCAAATTTTAAATATTTTTAAAGTATTAATAAAAAATGTTCATTTCTGTTACAGACGCAGCCATGACGAGTTCCCCCTCCGCCTCGCTCCAACAGATTTTTTTAGTTTTTTAAAATTTTTTATATCTTCTATATTTTAAAATTTTTATATCTTTTAAATTTTTAAATTTAAAACACACACACACACACTTTATATGTATACAAATACACACTTTTTAAATAAAAAATTTATGTTAAACTCATTTATATATTACTTATTTCCACCTTCATCATCTATCCCATCCTTCTTCCTCTGTATTAGATATAATTAGATAATAAAATATATAATAAGATAACATTTAACATTATAAAAAAAACTTAACATACAAAAATTATCTTTTTTCTCGCGTACGCCTTAGCCTCCGTCTTATCGCGCTATCCTCCTTCCTCTCTATTCTTTCTCTCGCACCCCATAACACGCTCTCCTTCTCGCTATCCTCCTTTCTCTCTATTCTTTCTCTCGCACCCATATCTCCTTTTCTTACCTCCTTCTCGCTATCCTCCTTTCTCTCTATTCTTTCTCTCGCACCCATATCTCCTTTTCCTACCTCCTTCTCGCTATCCTCCTTTCTCTCTATTCTTTCTCTCGCACCCATATCTCCTTTTCCTACCATCATGCACTCCTTGTCATACACATACAGCGCTTTCCTTCTCACACCATGTCATATTCTCCTTGTTCTACACTATATAGAACGCCTATAGCACCGTCTCCCTCTACCGCGTTGCGAACGCTTTTAGCACCGTCTCCCTCTAACGCGTTGCGAACGCCTATAGCACTGTCTCCCTCTACCGCGTTGCAAACGTCTATAGCACCGTCTCTCTCTACCGCGTTGCGAACGCCTATCGCGTCGTTACCATGGGGATATAAAAATTTATTAATATTAATCTAATTATTTATTGCAAATATACATTATGGATAAACAGAGTGGGGTGAATATTTTATCTATAACAGTTGACATTCCTCTCTCTCACCATCAGACCTCCGCAATCAGTCGGAGATGACACTTCCTCCACTTGCGGAGGCATATGTATCCCCTCCCTTCCCCCTTTCCCCTCAATCTGGGGGACATTTAGGTACACCCCCTTCCCCCTCAATCTGGGGGACATTTGGTACCTCCCCCCCATATCAGTACCGGGGGGTGAGGTAAGCGGTTCCTCCCGCTTATCTCATCCCCCTCAGATCCTTGGATTAGAACTCCCTATATATATATCTACTGATACGCTCGATTTCTTGAAGCCCACATCCCTCCTCAGGAATTGCGATACCGGCATTTCTCGTCAATTGTAACGCTAAATCGCGTTGTAACGAGGATTGCTGGTGTTACGTCCTAGCACAAAATTTTTCAATCCATTAGCCTTAAGAGAACACCAGTCAGAACCAATAGTCTAAGTCTAAACAGTAAGGTACCTATTACATCCGATAAGTTACTTACTCTAACTAAGTTATCCATTACACTAGTTATAACTCGAAAGCGCTAGTTGTAAGTAGCCGCCTTCCTACCACCATGGGACTCTCCCGCCGCTCCGAACCCCATCTTGATAACCTTCTCTTCGCGCTCCCCCCACTCCTCAACCCTGACCAGCACAAACCGAAGGACCCCAGTGCAGTCCCAAAAATCACTCTCTCTAGCTCGAGATTCTGAGCGATGCACTTCTCTCCCTAGAAGTGCTCCTCACTCCCGCGATTCTATTTTAACAATACGATTCTATTTTAACACGCGATTCCATTTCATACGATTCTACTTCAACACACCGTCCTATCTCACGCAAGCATACACCGTATCTCGTCATATTGCGCCATCACATTCAGCGTTAGCATTCCGCACCGATAGCTCTCGAATTTATTAACATACATTACTTTTGTATCAACTATTCAGTGTAAGTGTAATTAAATATATATATATATATATATATATATATATATATTTGAAAAATCATATTGCGTGTTAATGATTAGCACACCTAATGCCAGTCCGCATCTTCTACGTTCAATGTTGTGTTTAGTGCTAATCTGATTCTCCAACAAAACCTTCGACCATTAATAAGGATCAGCGATATAGCGGTGCGGACGATTGCACGCTTATTGCGACTCCTACCCTGTAGCATCGTGCTAATACTCTGCACATGCCGTATTCCTATTTCAATACCAATGGTCGAACCCAGCAGTTATGCGAAATTAATTCGATCTTTTCTGTAGATGCTGTTACGTCCTCTAGACTTCACGATTCTTTCTTTGCGAAAGGAATGCATAAACATTTAGAGATAGTAATTCTGACAACGCTCTACGGCGAAATATCAAACCGTAAGAGGTGTCACTTTAGTCACACTCCACGAATCATAACGTTACGTGGATAATAAAATTTAATAAACCTCCGAAAGGCGAGACCAACTCTAAATAAAATAACTAAAGAAATCTTAGAAATCGAATAGAGCACAAACACTTGAACGGCTCTCTAAATTCCAAAAGAATTTTAAATAAAACAGAGTCACCGTAACTCGAAACAGTTGTTTAGAACTGCAATCATAAATTTGAAACGGCGACGAAAATTTAAGAAGCATTTGATAAGAGAGCTCGCCTGACGGACCACCTAAAATGACAACTGTTTATAATAAATTTCTAAATAGCGATAAGCGACTCTGACGGTACCAAACTCCTCATTGGCCAAATGAAAAAATCTCTTGAACCAATAGAGAAGAAATTTTTGAGACTCGAAGTCGAAGGAAACACCCCCTAAGCATATGGGGGTGTTAATTAAAATTCTAATTCGTCCAATTGTTCAATGGAGAGGAGGTACGAATTCTAGTATTTAATGTGAAGAGCAATGCGCTGCGAAATCACTACTTCGGTTCGATCTCTCGTCCACGGTACTAATATTTTCTTCGACCTCGGCCTCGAGACGCGGAATTAATTACTCCATCTTCATAGTTAATTATTCGAGCGTTAACACCTTCGGGTATTAATAGTTTTGATTCCGCGACGTGTGCTTCGACTAATATTTGACACAGACTCTCCGTGTAGTGGTTGAGTGTGCATTAAAAATTCAACACAGTATCGAGCGTTTCAAGTGTTTGTGTCATCCAACACAAAGGGATAGACGTAAGATTGCTGTCAAATTTAACCGGACGCCACAAGATCCACCGCCGAGGTCCTCTTCAAAACCAAAACCATCAGCGTACGCAATAAGTAACGAGTACCGAGCAAATAATTTTATCTGTTTGTTTCACCTTCCCCAGTTAAAATTGGTTATTGTAATTATAGTAAGACAGTTCTTGATTTTTTTGTTCTTTTATTTTATTATTACTGTTTGATCAGTTTACTCCTCATTTTACCCTTGTCATTATAATTAGTTCTCCTTTTCTTGTTGTTCATGTTTATTTCCCATCCTCTTCATTTTCACGTAGTCTTTCTATTTTCTCTGCAAGTACCTGTGTATTTTGCGGAACCGGTATCTCGTATACTGGTATAAAATATAACTAGGTAGAATCTGCAAATTCTATTTTCTCTGCGGGTACCTGTGTATTTTGCGGTTACTCGTATACTGGTACCAAATATAACTAGGTTGAACTTGCAAATCCTTTCTATTTTCTCTGCGGGTACCTGTGTATTTTGCGGTTACTCGTATACTGGTACAAAATATAACTAGATTGAACTTGCAAATCCTTTCTATTTTCTCTGCGGGTACCTGTGTATTTTGCGGAACCGGTATCTCGTATACTGGTACAAAATATAACTAGGCAGAACTTGCAAATTCTTTCTATTGTTGTAGCCCAATAAGCTATAACCGAAATGTTGTGAAACAAAGCGAGAAGCTCCACATACCGTGAATGCAGAGCATTGACCGCGCGAACTAATGACACAGCGATCCTCGCGCGGAACGATTGTAAAAACCGAAACACCGCGACGACAATTACAACAGGGTGCAAGCAAAGAATTCCGACCCTTGGACTAGCTACGCTTGCATCCGATGTAGGTTAAACGACCCGTACGAATTTTGCGCAAGTACACAGCACGATAAAAACCCGCTCGCGCTTAGACACGCGGGCAGTCGCGAAATTAAGTTAGTAGTATCAAGTGCCGTACAACCGAAAATCAACAGTGATAAAGCGAGTATCCGACAACCAAGCAAGCAAGCAAAGAGAGTCGTGTAACCACATCTTGTAGAATTAAAGAACGCTTATTTTCTAAATCCGACTGAGTCATTCCACTTCTTGGAACTCCTCTGGCCCGTTCCTTCCGGCAAATCCTGAACTCGTGTCGCTCAGATAGCGGTACAACAACTAGTGGCAGCAGTGGGATGCTGGAAGACTGCACCTAGGGAAAAAATCACCATAGTGTGACAAGGACAGGCGAGATCCTAGAAGACTACAGCCAGGAAGCTGAAGAAGGACGCGAGCCAGTCAACGCCACGACCTACGACAACTCCACAATCAGCAACGCAGCGTCGCGCGCCGTAGCAGCCGTTGAACCTGCAGCGTCAGCAGCCCGACCACGAGCGAGCGCAAAATGCGAGCCGTACTGTTACTGTAAGTCTGAAATTTAATACTATTGTAACACATCGAGCGAATGCGAATCGATTCTCAGAAGCTAATTATAAAAATATAGCGTGAATGTCGGCACCAGCGAAACGCGTGACCTTCCGCCGACCACGGTTTCTTAGTATACCGACGCAAATAGCGAATAGATTCGGTCACATAATACCCGAACAGATAATCGAAGGAGCGACTCGCGATATTCACGAAAATGTGCGAAGAAATTTAGGAGATCAATATTCGGACGAGGAACTCGACCACACTGTTGAAAATCACCCCGACGCGAACGGACCAATCACTGGCCGTAATACCGTCGACCGTTTCCGTGAGAAGGACGTATTCACCTTTGTCGTTTGACGAAAGCATATTAGAGTCCGCTGTCGAATCGAACATGGCCGGACAACCGAATGTACCGTCAGCAGAAATAGATAGAGAAATTGAGCATATGCGAACACAAGCAAGAGGAAATTCCACTGCACGATAAACAAACGCGGAACCGGCAATAGGAAATAATACAAATAATGAGGTATTCTTAGAACTTTTACACAGTTTCCGGGAAATGCAAACGGAAATAAGAGAATTACGGGAACAAGTGCAAAATATGCACATCAATCGCGACGAATTAAACAGAACGCGAAACATATCTCGCGATAATAACCTAGACCTTACGTACGGACGGACAGAGTACGATGTCAGGCATCGACAGAGTATAACCTCACAGTTCGTGTCACTAAAAGAAGCGCGAACTCTAATTCCGGAATTTGATGGAACTTCGAGAAGTAATTTGAAAGATTTTATAAATTCGTGCACCTACGCAATGAACACTATTAACCCACTGGACGAAGACGCATTACTGCAAGCGATCCTGTACACAAAGTTAAGAGGAAAGGCTAGGCAAGACTTTGAAACACGGGACATACAGTCGTACGATGAGTTAAAACAACAACTCGAGAACTGTTATCAACCAAAACAGAGCACGACCCATTTACAAATAGAATTTAACTCACTGAAACAAAAAACGAACGAGACCGCTTACGCTTTTAGGCAACGCGTAGACCAACTTGCTATGAAACTATACGAATCAATGATAAAAGGGGAAGAACATTCGCCCATGTTCAAACGCGCAATCCAACGAACAATAAAGAAGCAGGCTCTAATTAATTTTGAAACGGGACTACGTGACGATATCAAACTATTAGTCCAAACTCAACGATACACTACACTACAGGAGGCCATAAACGGAGCGAGTTCGGAAGAAAAACTCATAGGGCATACGGGAAAAATTCACAACTCATTTAATATTATATATTATTATGTTATTATATATTATATATAAATATTATATAATATTAATAATAAAAATAAAGTTGAAGCAAAGTTTTCGCGACAAACTCAGAATTCGAGTTCGCAACGCTTCAAATGCGGTAAACCTGGACACTTCGGGTGTGATTATCGAAGTAGCAAATATGTACTTCCCAAAGCCAGATAAAACTACGCGAGTAACTGCGATAAGTAAATACTGCAATTACTGCAAAAAATCCGGACACAAACCGAGATGAATGCTGGAGCCTAAAGGGACAACGACTAGTAAAATAAAAGAAAATAATAACAAAACACGCGGTGAAAGTATGCGCGAAAATAAGAATCCACATCGTCAGCGAAAGAAAAGTACTGCCTCAACAAATAGCGATAGTGACGACGGACAAGAAGAAACCAGAAGCAAACAGCCGCGACCTGCATCAACATACCGGGTAGCACATTTAAAAAATACCCCGCGTTCACAAAACCCAACCGAACTACTAATAGCGAACTTGCCAATGCGCGAAGCAAAACGCGATAGAGTAAAAATGCTTTACGATTCTGGATCAACAATTTCCTTGATAAAACTTAAACATTTGAAAGATGAAACTCTCATATATGAAAAGCGAATTACGCTTACAGGGGTAACAGGACACCAAATACATACATTAGGAAAAATGTACGCTACGATTATATAAGATAAAATCAAAATAAAGCATGCCTTCAATGTCGTGAAAGACGACGTTCCGATTAAACACGACGGAATTTTGGGGATTGACTTCCTAAATACTCCGTGTCTTGTGACTACCAACGCGCGGTACTAAAAATAGGAGATTCCGCTGTAAAACTCTACCCATTCAACAAAATCATTTTAAAACTACGTAGCGAAACTATAATAACCGCTAATACGGAAGGGAGTAGAGTCGGCCTCGTGCAAGCCGAAGAAACCGCACCGGGCGTATACATAGGAAACTGTATGGTAAAAGCTGAAAAACATACATGCCCGATCAGCATTATTAACACCACGAAAAAAGAAGTCGAGATATGCACACCTATTGTCACCCTCGAAGAAGTCGCACATGATACCGCAGCGGAAGTCAATACGATACAAACACGAGGAAACCAGAATTTTAGTTCAACACGGCCCGCACACATTTGACAGTTACTGCGAACAGACCATTTAAATACAGAAGAAAAACAGGCTCTTGAAAATATATGCGAACAATACGCGGACGTATTCCATGTGGAGGGAGAACCCCTGACAAGTACAACAGTAAAACACGAAATCAAGACGCGAATCGACTCTTTGCCGGTTAACATAAAACCATATCGCCTTCCAGAAAAACATAAAGCACAGGTAGATAGACAAGTGAGAAAAATGTTAGAAGACGGTATAATTCAAACAAGCGCTAGTCAATGGAACGCACCGTTATTAGTGGTCCCAAAAAAGGCAGACGCATAACCAAAGCTCCGAACAGTAGTAGATTTTCGAAAGCTCAATGACTTAACAATAGGAGATTCGTTTCTACTACCTAATATAACTGACATATTAGATCAGTTAGGAAACGCAAAATACTTTACCACACTGGACTTGGCATCAGGGTATCACCAGATACCGATGGCTGAGCAGGATAAACAAAAGACAGCATTTTCAACACCCTACGGACATTTTGAGTTTAACCGAATGCCGTTCGAGTTAAAAAATGTATCAGCAACCTTTCAGTGACTAATGAATTCCGTCCTGACAGGATTGCAAGGGCTCATATGCCTAGTTTACCTGGATGACATTGTTATATATGGAACAAGCCTGGAGAACCACAACAAGCGACTCAAAGAAGTACTGAAGAGACTTCGAGAGAATAACCTAAAACTACAACCAGATAAATGCGAATTTCTACGAAAAGAAGTAATTTATCTAAGGCATATAATTTCAGAAAAGGGGATCTCATCAGATCCATCAAAACTAACGGCCATAAAGAATTTTCCAACGCCGAAAAGCATGAAGGACATACAATCCTTCATAGGGCTGGCAGGATACTACCGACGATTTATTGAAAATTTTTCGAAAATAGCCAGACCGCTAACTCAGTTAACGAAGAAAACAGAAAAATTCGCGTGGACCACAGAGCAACAGCACGCATTCGATGCCCTCAAGGAAAAATTAATGACGGCACCAGTATTAAAATACCCTGATTTCACAGAGGAATTCAATGTGACTACCGATGTATCTGATCATGCAATCGGAGCGATACTATCACAGGGAAAAATAGGCAGCGACAGGCCAATCGCTTACGCAAGCGGAGTGCTGAACAACGCTGAACGAAATTATAGCACCACCGAAAAGGAACTACTAGTCATTGTATGGGCTGTTAAACATTTCAGACCGTATGTGTACGGAAATTTAAAATTATTACGGACCACAAACCTTTGACATGGTTACTTCGTGTAAATGATCCCGGATCAAGATTAATCCGATGGCGACTAAAATTAGAAGAGTATGATTACGAAATCATACACAAAGCTGAACGAGCGAACGCGAACGCCGACGCGCTGAGCCGAAACGTGACACCAGAAGTCTATAAGACAGAGAGAAAAGAAGAGATACTCGTAATAACCAGCGAAGAAAGAGATAAAGAAAAAGACGAAGAGGATAGCAGCGATACTACACGTACTTATAACGAAGAGGAAAAGAAACAGATATTATACGAATAAAGAGAATACGTCTAAAACACAATTGGACCGGTTTAACAAAGGACGTTGAAAAATACATAAAGAAATGCGAATTATGTCAGAAAAACAAACTTTCACAAAGAAATAAAGCACCTCTCGTTATAACAGATACGGCTAAATAGTTGTATAGAGTAAAACGGATATAGATAAACTATGTCTTTATAGGTATATATAGGTATAAAGAAAACCCGTAAGCTTTTCTTTTCCCTAGGGGGAAGAAATGTTATAGCCCAATAAGCTATAACCGAAATATTGTGAAATAAGGTGAGAAGCTCCACATACCGCGAATGCAGAGCATTGACCGCGCGAACTAATGACGCAGCGATCCTCGCGCGGAACGATTGTGAAAACCGGAACACCGCGACGATAATTACAACAGGGTGCAAGCAAAAAATTCCGACCTTTGGACTCGCTACGCTTGCATCCGATGTAGGTTAAACGACCCGTACGAATTTTGCGCAAGTACACAGCACGATAAAAACCCGCCTGCGCTTAGACACGCGGGCAGTCGCGGAATTAAGTTAGTAGTATCAAGTGCTGTACCGAACAACCGAAAATCAACAGTGATAAAGCGAGTATCCGACAACCAAGCAAGGAAGCGAAGAGAGTCGTGTAACCACACTTTGTAGAATTAAAGAACGCTTATTTGCTAAATCCGACTGAGTCATTCCACTTCACGTCTTGGAACTCCTCTGGCCCGTTCCTTCCGGCAAATCCCGAACCCGTGTCGCTCAGATAGCGGCACAACACTATTTTCTCTGCGGGTACCTGTGTATTTTGCGGAACCGGTATCTCGTGTACTGGTACAAAATATAATTAGGCAGAACCTGCAAATTCTTTCAATTTTCTCTACAGAAGCAAACTTCTCCGGAATTCCATTTTTCCTGGTCCTTTAAACATTCATTATAATTTATTCATTACTTCCTTCCTTTTGTTATTACTTTTATTAATTTTTTTTCTTTTCTCTCTTCTTCTTTCTTCTTTTCTCTCCTCTCTTCTCCCTATATTATGCGTTTTTAATAATATAATTTCATGACTTAAATTATATTAGGAATATTATAAATTTTACTAATTAGAACTGTCTCGCCAAAAATAAACGATAAGTTTTCTTAACATTTGCGTGGGTTCATAGTGGAGCCCGTTCATCCGAAACGCCTAAAGGCTAAAGCGAAATTGCAGTCTTAAGAACCGACGTGCCCGAAGAGTGTTGGCTCAGGCCACAGCAGGTTATAATTTTAAAAACGATATTTCCAATCTTAATATAGAATTAAAAAATTAATTTTTCCGCGAACATGTAACACCCTTCCCTTAAAATTTTAAATATTATTGTATGAATATTTGTCAGGTAATAAGTCTTTTTTTTTCCACTTCCAATTTACCTAACTGACGTCCCTCCGAACTAATGTAACACCCGCGAATACACACACACACACACACACACATTCAATCTATTAATAAGATTAATTAATCTAATTAAAATGCTAATAATTTCCTAAATCTCATATACATATATATATTTTCATTTTTATTTAATAAATGAATAAAAATAAAAATTTTAAATTTTTAATCAAATTTATTAACCCTTTCAAACACATTCTCTGACTCCCAGATCGCACAAAGTCCCGTCCCGCGTAACAGGGATTAACTTCCTTTACCGAAAAGGGACTACCGAACGAACGGCCTACTGACCTAGTAAAAGAGACCCTCGAGGTCTTTGACCAGGTCCGGCCTTGCACAGTTCGTTTGAGTCGAGAGCGTTAAAGTTTTACGCGTTTCGACAAGGGTAAGTTCTGTCCTTTCGTTATCTCATTCTTTTTCCGAGTCTGGACGTAATAGTACATACCAACAATAGCTACATTATTTTCATCAATGTTTATAACGTCTGTATTTTCATTGTAATCTTTAAAACATGCATGTTTTAATATACTTTCACAGTGATGTGCCAAAAACCAACCGCAATGTCCACATTTAATTTGCTTCAAAAAAATAATTATTTTAAATAATTAAAAACCAAATTATTTTAGTTTTATTATTAAATATCAGAAATTGTATATTTGTATAATTATATGTTATTATATATTATATTTTAGATAAACTAAATTAAAAAGATAAAACAATATAACCTATAAATAAACCTAACCCAGGTAGCAAGCAAACATCATTTTGACGTTTCAAATTGGTCAGTCAGTGACCACTTATGACGTGATGAGTTGACGTTTTTATGACGTAAAAATGACGGTCTATGTCACAAACTTTTGACGTCATGACATGGACCGCATTTTAACGTCATGGAATGTACCGTATTTTGACGTCATGGAATATACCGTATTTTGACGTCATGAAATGACGTCTTTTTAAATGTATTTAAGGCATAAATGTGGTAAGAAATAGGGCACATAATATATTTATGTAATATATTAATTATATTTTCTTAAAACATGAGTGAATTAACTTATGCATCTACATATATATATATTCTTACTTATAAATTATATAGATAGATAGATAGATATATAGATTTATTAACTCCCCTTGGGGATTTCAATTTCTTACAAAAATCTTACACAATATCATTATCTTACCACTAAACTTAGCCTAACTTAGCCTAAAACGTTTTTTGACAGGCATGCGATTGCGAGCGACTCCATGTTCCTCCCAATCGCATGCTCCCCCTCCCCCTACACACACACACTACCCTCTCTCCGTTGGACTTCCGCTTCCTCTTGCCTTATATGAATTTCATTTTTTTTTACTTTCTATTCCCTCGATTCCCTTCTCTGCTCTCATCCTACCATTCACTCTCATTCTCTCCTCCTCGTTCATTCTCATCTTTATTACTCTCCTCTCTCCCAGCCCTCTCTCTCTCCACCTCTCTCATCCATTCCTCTCCCTCCCCCTCCTCTCCCAGCACCCATTCACATTATCCTGCCAGCTCCCCTCTCCCCTCATCCAGCTTCTACAACTCTCCCATACACGTTCCCACGTCTCTTCCTGTTCTCCACATAGTCTATATTGTCTTTTCCTCTCCTCTTCCCAGTATCTACAGTCCTTCATCTCTTCTCCTAATCTAAATCTTGCCACCCTTCTCCATCTGCTCTCTCCCCAGTTCTTCTTTAAATATCCTGGTATCCCTTCCCCCTTAACCTCTTTATACCATCTATTAAATCTCCTCCATCTTTCCCCTTCTTTCTTTCCACTGCCTCTCCTTATCTCTATCTTCTATACCCTTATACCAGTCTTCTCCCCTCTCCTCCTTTTCTTCTATTTCCTCCACTCTTATCCCTCTATCCTTGAAAAAACCTTCTCTTTCCTCCTCCCATTTCGATCCCACCTCCTCTATTTTACTCGTGTCCCTTAATTTTTTTAGGCACTCCCTTGCTAATTCACCCCCCTCCCTTCTCTTAACCTTTTTTCGTATCCCCATGCTCTTCTTCCCGCTCTAACTCTTAATTTCTCCCTCTGTAGCTCTTCCCTTATCATGTGTCCCGGCGTCCTAATGTCCACTCCTAGTACCCACCAATAGGTATCTCTCCTCTATTCTCTCTATCCATTCCCTCTCTTTTCATATCTCTACCCCATATTCCAGTATCGTCCAAACCAACCTATCAAACAGCCATATCCTCCTTCCCCAGTCCCTTCCAAATCTTCTCTTTCCTATCCCCCAAACCTGTCCTATTATTGCCGCGGCCCTCCTGACCCTATCCCTTATCTGCGCCTCCTGTCCCCCATTCCTCTGCAACATATATCCTAAGTATTTAAACTCCTTTACCTCCTCTACCTCCTTCCCCTTCCATCTCCAGATCTTCTTTGATAATCTTCCTCCTCTCCCTCTCCTAAATCTTATGATCTTTGTCTTCCCTATATTCAATTCCGACCCCCTTATAAATTATATCTATATATATATATATATATATATATATATATATATATATATATATATTTATATATATATAAGTATTTTATAAATTTATATAAAATAATAATATAAATGTTTAGTTATAATAATATGTTTATAATATAATAGAAATATATAATAACGAATTTGATTGGATGCACTATAATAGTGCGCACTGAGTGCACATAAAGGTTATCGCACACAATTTTACAATAACATAAGTAATTATAAAAATAAAATAATTAATAATAAGAGCTATTATTATTGCTGTTGAATATGCATAATGGTATATGTAATAGCTTTTACTATTAAATACTATTAATTATTTTACTTTTATAATTAGTTATGTCATTGTGAAATTGTGTGAGCTAAACCTTTATGTGCACTTAGTGCGCGCATTATAGTGCATCCAATTGAATTCGCTTTAAATATTTAAGTAGCATATGAAATTTAAAAAAAAACCAAATTAAAAATTCTATATATGCTTTGGCATTTTAATTAAAATTTTTATCACATGTTTAAATAATTATAAACTATATCAATCAAAACTATGTATGATTGGTAAACATACGTAACGATTATTATCATTAATATATGGCAATAGAATACTGTCAATGAGATTAACAGGCCACATTTTGAGATCAAACCTTCAACTACATATATATAAAGTAATGACGAGTTACATGGATATAAATATAATGGTGAATATTCGATAAAGTGTTTTCCTATAAGATAAACATTATCTTGTGTTGTTTGAAGAATATTATGTATTTGTATTATTTGTGTGTTACCTTTCAAACTACAATAACTATTTGATATATTGTTTTGGTTAGTAGTAAATATTAAATTTGCAAAAGTCATTTTTTTATATTGTTCATCCCATTTGCAGAAATAATTTAACAAAGGTCGATCTGTATGTTCCATGTAAAGAGAATATTTCACTTTGTCAAGATTTTCTAACTTGCGTTTATTTAACTTTAATAAAAAAGGATTACTTTCTTGCAGTCGACGATATATCTGTTTCAATGGATTAGTAGATCTTACATATTTTTCTAAACGACCAAGGTAATTTTCAAATGGAAACGCCGAAAATTCATCCAAGGGACCATAAATTTTGATATCGTCACATATATGTGCTAAAAGATGAACATTATAAATAGCAAATTCTAAACCGTATAATTCACTTCTACTATGTTTGATAAACGTTAGTAAACAATTTCGTGCAAATGAAATTCCAAAAGTATCGATATATTTTCGTAACAGTAATATAGTAATTGCAACGTGTAATAATAGAAAATTCTCATAAACAGCTCTTTTTACATTTTTTAAAACTATAGGATCAACATAAATTAAAAAGGTCCTAAATTCAGTTGCTTTTCAAAATTCTAATTCCGTTAATGATCGAGGTTTTCTGTTAAATTCTATAGGAATAAATTGTTGTAAATTAATTAAACGTTGTGAGACAATTCGAACCTTATCGGCAGATAATCTAACACTTAATGGACCTACTGGACCAATCTATGTATTTAATAATTTTTTTACCACCTCTAAACAACTGTTATGCATATAATCCGTAGGAAAGCGTGTAATTAAATCTATAGGCAAATTTAAAAACGGAGATAGGCCATTATGGTGATTATCATCTGTTTGGTTTCTAAACGATGTGTTTGTGCGTTTTTGAGCTATTTCTCCCGTAAAGACAACTTTATTTTTATAGCATTCTTCATGCTCAACACATTTATCGCATGACGAATAACCTGAATGATACTTTATTTGCTTTAAATAAGCACAAGCAGGTGCGTCACACACAAAACTATGAATTTCAATCTGAAAGTGAGTTCCATTAACATTAATTCCATCATTTAATAATTTATTTAATTCATCTATAAACTTTCCCAAAAAAATATTTAAAGATTTCGGTTTTGATGTTCCGCAGAAAAGTGAAATGACAAATGAATTACTGTGAAAATTTTTTATAACTCCTAAAATAGACCATAATTGTGTTTTATTGCTTTTGAACAATGGAATACCATCTATATTAAAACAAAGTTTTAATGTTTTACAAAATTTTAAATAATTTTGAATATATTTTTGTGACAGTATGTTTTTCAAAATCATTCATACCTATGTACCACAATTCTCCAGTTTCTAATTTATGAAATATAGAAGTATGTGAAGAACATGGAGTATCTAATAATGTGCGAGCATGTAGCGGTAATTCTGGATGATAGGGTAAGAGTATATGCAAGAGATCTGTTAGGGCTGTAAGAGCTGTGTGTGATACGTGTCTATTCATAGCCCATTTAACTAATTTTTCTCTTAGGTTATTTTGATTTTCTAAAATAGTATTTAGATCTGTAGCGAAAGAGTTATTTAAGTGTTCACTACTGTGTGACATCACACAATGTGAGACACAGTATCAATATTAGAATAATTATCGACTTGTACATTTGAACGGTCACTATTTTCTGAAATAGTTTCACTATTACTTATTTCATTATTAATTAAATTTATGTTACTATTTAAATTATTAGATATTATTTCGTCTGATGTGGCTGCAGTTACAATATTACAAGATATTCTGTTAAAATCATTGACAGAAAATGTTTCCTTTACAGCTTCTAATACTCTTCTGTATTGTTGGCGTCATCCAACAAACTCTTTGCGTTTCCATTCTATTGTTTAACATACTGATACACTTTTTTAAATATAAATCAATAAAGTAAAGTATAATTTAAAACGCGTATTATTAAACTGAATATAAACTATATCAACTTAAAATACTTTAAAAAGAATATTTCAGTTATTTAACATAAAATATAGAAAATATAGAAAGACAATAAAGAATATTAATTAAAGATTATACATAAAATTATACCGACTTTTTCTGTCTTCTTGAACTTTTGCCCTTTCTGGAGCATGTTTTAACCAAACTTTTCATCGCAACATCGCTTTTTCAACATCACTTTCTGTGTTCGCTGGTGATTTCATTAGTACACTATCTATTATATTGGAAAAAAATTTATATTGTTCCAATACATTTTGTTTATAGATTAATTTCTATATGTTTATAATATTTAAAAATTACTTACGTACAACCACAGTTTTTAAATTAAGTTCTTGAAAAGGCTTCTTAACATTATTTTGTCCTGCATAGTTAAACTCCTGTGCAAGTTCATTGGTGAGAACGCGTTTTAGAATCCGATTAGTTTTTGTAGCAATAGTGTCACCTCCCAATGTTGATAAAAATAATGACTATGAAACAAAAATAACACATGAAACACACATACATAAATGTGGTAAGTATAAATTATAAAATAGATATTAATTGAATATAACATACCAAAGTTTTTCTGTTTTCAGGAGAGTTTAAATAATTTTCTAAATCTTGTAGTTCTTCATGTGTTTTCAATGGAAGTAAGTCAACAGGAACATCATCACAATAAATAAGTATGGCATTTGCAGATTGTTTTAATATACCATGTATTTCTTTCATTTGTTCTCTCAGTTTCTTTATTTCAATAAAAATTTTCTCTAAAATAATATTAATACATTAATACATATATATATATATATATATATATATATATATATATATATATTGTTACGTCCTGTCGGCTCCACGTTTTTCCTCCCACGAAATGAACAATAATCGTCCGATCGGTCACAAGAAACGGGTCGCACAAAAAAAAAGAACCGTTATTATCAGGTAATGTTTAGACCTACTAAAAACGATATCTAAACAAATACCGGAAGGGATCAATAACGAAATCCTCTAAACAACGAAACAGACAAACACAGTTGCATAATCTTAAGAAAGAAACAAATAATGCCGCTACGCACTGTCGGCTCCACGTTTTTCCTCCCACGAAAATGAAGCAATAATCGCCCGACTAATCATAAAAGGGATCGCGCGACGAAAAATATTTTAAAACATTGAAATCGATGTTCAAAGGAAACGACCGGAAAGGATCGATAGTGAGATCCTCTAAATGAATAAATCAACAAACACAGCTGCATAATCCTAAGAAAGAAACAAATAATGCCGCTACGCACTGTCGGCTCCACGTCTTTACCTTTCTATAAAGATAAAGCAATAATTGCCCGACCAGTCATAAGAGGGCCGCGGAACGAAAAAAATGTTTTAAACATTGAAATCGATGTTCAAAAAAATGACCGAAAAGGACCGAAAGCGAGATCCCCTAAATAAATAATGGATAAAAACAGCCGCATAATCCCAGGAGATAACCAAATGAAGAATCTCCAAATTTCCTAAGAGGCCGTACAGAGCCCACCAATCAGCAACAATCAAAAATAAGGAGAAGAAGGATCTCACCGAACGACAGCTTTTTACACGTCAAAATCTCAAAAATACTCCCGCCCAAATTGTTAAAACGCCCTCAAGATTTAATATAAAAAGGGAAGACTCGCGCATTACGATGATCCAAAATTTAAAATCAGTTGACAGTACAACACCAGATTCATTCGGCACAGATTTTTCGGTCGTTCGCTGACTCAAGCAATTCGTCTACGGGAGTTCCGTTTACGTTTTAAAACCTATTAGAGTCAGTGCTCAACAAGACCACCCGCCGAGTAAGACCACAACTGGAGCCACAACTACACCAGCAGTTAAAATGCAACCAATCTGCCCAAATAGTAAGTTTAATTTCCTTCTCTTTTGTTTTTTTTTTTTTTTTTTTCCTCTCATCGTCTCCTTTCCCTTTTATTCAACCTTATTCTTTATTTAAAGTGCTTAAAATCGCGCCGAACCGCCGATTCTCGCGAGCAAATCGAGACAATAGATCGGACGACACGACCGAGAACGAAATCAACAGTTTAGATTCCCTCTTTTCTTCACCGCAGTATTCGCGCTGCTCCACCCCGTTAAAAACCCTTTTCCCATCTACTCATAGTTACCCTGAAGTAGATTTTCCTTCCCCATCGTATTCCCCCGTACCCCTTTCACCTTCAGTCATCGATATATCCGATGACTCACCGCCGTCGTCTCCTCTAACATTTTCCGATTCCTCGTCCGTAATCCTCTCGGATAATTCATCGAACCACACGATAGAATTACCCGACTCCTCTTTGGAATACTCTCCAGCAGAGTCTGACACCTCTGCGCTCCCCCCCTTAGAATCAAAACTTGCATCCATATCCGATTCCGCTCTCCTCAGCATTATAGATAGCGTCTTCGAAGACATCGACATCGCGCCGTAACACACATAACACCGTTCCCAAATTATTATTATTATTATTTTTTTTTCCTTATTATAAACTATTGTACAAATACCAACCAGAATAAAATCTTTAGATTCGCACTCGTTCCCCTTCTTTTCTGGTTGATGACCTCCGTACTTTTGTAACACCCGCAATCCACACACACTCATACAAATAATTGTAAGGCGGATTTGATAATATCAATGAAGTTATATGTATAATGGTAGGGATCAATTGAATAAATGTTAATTTAAAAATTAAATGATCGGTAAACTTATTTAACTCCCTCACTCCCTCCACGCGAAAGATCACACAATGTGGTCCCGTCCCGCGTAAAAGAGATTCGATTCTCTTACCAAAAAGGGACCACAGAGAGAGAGCGTTCGCATAACAGAGTAATAACGACACCCGTCGTTTACCTGTTTGCTAACCTGCAGCTCGTTCGACCGAGTCACTCGTCGATAAGACTTTTGACATCGGAACAGTTCCTGTTACGCCCTTCCTCTGACCCATCCTTTCTACGGGCCTGGACGTAACAATATATATATATATATATATATATATATGTGTATTAATGTAATATAAACAAGAAAAAATAATAAAATAGCGAGATGACAATATCACAAAAATTATTTTATTACTATATTATAGAAGATATGTGTATAATAGAATAAAAATACATACCTTCATATCTATACATACACGATCTTCAATTTGATTTATTCAAAAACGATGAATTTTTTTTCCAGTTGTGGATAAATTATGTGCCGAACTTTGAGCAGTTATGGGTGAATTACGTGAAGAACTGTGAGTAGTTATGGGTGAATTACATGCAGAACTTTCAAAAGAATTGGAACATATTTCTTGCGATACATAATCTAATGCAGCATGTTAAAAGAAAAATATAAAGGTATTAAAAACCAAAATTCTTAAAATAAATATTTAATTAGTAACAATAAATTGTTTTAATTTTTTTTACCTTTTTCTGCAACATAATTTTGTTTGGATCGTTTCTTTAAACGTTCATCTTTCAATTGTACTGCATATTATTATATATTATTTTATTATTCAATTGCGTAAATAATAAATATATATGTTAATTTATACACAAACACACACAATCATATGTATATATATATATATATGTATATATGTATATATGTATGAAACAAAAAGATAACACACAATAAATATATTTTTGGTAAAAATATAAAAACTAAATAAGTAACAAAATACTTTATCATATTTAATAGAATATAAAAATAATATTTTTTTCACCTGATTTATAAAGTTTTGATGATGGCTGTAAAAAATCAGAATCTTGATTTTTATCTTCAGCATCACTACTATTTGTATATTTTAGATTTGATTTGCGTTTTCTTTTCTGATGTATTATTGTTTCATCTTCTAATTTAGTAGATTGTAAATCTGAACATTCTTCACATTCTTTCAACAATTTTTTGTTAGCCTTATTAAAGTCATCTGGAAATAAATAATGACAATAATTTAAATATACGTACATATATATATATATATATATATTGTATATAATAATACGTACCACAAGCAAAAAATATACGTTTGACATCATACAATTTCCATGTATCTTTTTTCACTTCTTCTGTAATAAAAAGTGCTTTTTTAAATTGAGCACTTGTTTTGTATGGAGGCTACCAGACTTGATTCTTCGAAGGCGTAAGCCATGATTGATGCACCAACGCAATTATGCCTGTTTCTTCAGCATTGTCACTAATAAATTCAACACCCACAAAAGCCATTTCGTAGTGCTAATATATATGTTCACAAAACAATAAATAATTATTTTATAATTAATTTCATTAAAATTTAATTTTATTAAGCGTATTTCAGTAAAAATGCCAATCATCGTTTATGATTTTTTGCTTGTAATTGTAAAAAAATATATCTTAGTTCTACATATCTACAAAAATCTAATAATAATTATATTGCAATAACAGTTACGCTTTGTTAAATGTATTCATTAATATGCATTTTCTTTACTTTATTAAAGAGAAGAATAATTCTGTTATAAAAACTTACTAACTGACTGTTAACCACAATTTCGATAAGATGGCAGTCCGATTTTCTTTCTTCAGAGAACGATGAGAGAGGTAAAAAACATTCAGTATTTAGGCACTTACATTTACAACCTCTCAGGTGTAATATTACTAATTAACCACGAGACAACGTCAAAACACAGTAATTATATAGAAAACAAATTATTGCACTGGTGAAGTGATGAGCATGTGATAACAAAAATGAAACGCTGCCCTGTCGAACAGTCGAAACACGAAAGATACCGAAGAGCCACGTGCCACATCCATGTGCGTCTGCAATGACGATGAGTGGCGCTATCTATACTCCGTACATATATAATTTAAACCATCAGTTTAAGACTTAAATATGACGTCACAATAATGTCATTTCATGACGTCAATATAAGGTCATATAATAAATAGGTTATTTTGACGACATATAATCATGAATGACCAATTTGAAACGTCAAAATGACGTGTGCTTACCTGGATACATCAAACGAAAAAAGAAGGAAATAAAAAATACATAACATAGAATAAATAAATATAAAAATAAATGAAGAAAGAGTAGAAGAGAGCAAATAATATTGTAGAAATATTTTTGTTATAAAATAAATTAAAAAATAACTCACAGATGCCTGAGATGCCTCCATGTTGCTTATACCGCTCTAAAAGTTGCGTAAACGCGCATTAAGTACGCACCTTTTTAAGAAAGGCGTAACAGAAAATGCGTAATGCCTCTGATTAGTTACGCGAAACGCGTTACGCGCAAAATTTTAGTCCATGGGATCGCACCCTAAGAGTTTAATAAAAATAAAATTAAATTAAATAAAATCCGCGTAACAAGATAGAAAAAGTATATTTTAGAGTTTGTCGTTCAAGAAACTTAGTCTGTTTCAACCGATATTTATCCTTGTTATCGGACAAGTTGCAGAAATTAATTATTCAGTTTTTAGAACTTCTGCGTGCGACAGTTCGAATACATTACTCGCGGCGTTGTATGGATTAGGCCATTTTAGTGGCTATGAAGACTTATTATATGTCTATCACGGATGAAATAATTGAAATGCGCGAAGCATTTAATCACGAGAAGGAAGATGCAGGAGGTCATATAGACCTTTTTTTTGAGGGTCCAGGTCTGATTTCACTTCCAACCTGCACAACCTTTAAGGCTTGCAGGCTTATTCCTGCAGTTTTCCAGAATATTCTAAGTGTAGTATTTTCTAAAATTACTTTATTTGAAAATTGTTATTAACTATTATAAATAAACTTTAATTATACACAGATATACATATCCATTTAACCCACTTTCTTCACCCACCTCTTTTTGCCTCCTTCCTTTACTATCGGTAGAAAGACGACACTGGACCTTAATAATTATTTAATAATAATAATTGTTAATAATTAAAGGAGCCAATTAAGCAGCTAATGTGTCGTCTCGCCGTGTCTGGAATAATTAGCATTCCACATAAATTCGTGGAGCCCACCGAATTGACTCGATTCTTTTGTTTTCAAGCCACACGGGACTTAGCAACAAATTAACCAGAGCCGAACTTTGCAATTACTGTTATTCTCGATACTCCGCCGATGAACCAGTCAACTGATTCGCTGTAGAAAAGCACAAACATGGAAATAGGAACTGAAATTCCCGCACGTGTAGAGTGCATCGGGTGTCATAAAAAGTTGATTGAAAAGTCTATTCACGTAGCAGAAAGTCGTGCCGGTCGTGTACCTCCAAATTTCTAGAATATTCGTGGAAACACCCCTGATTGTGGAAAGAGATAATTAGCGAACCGCGGCAACTTATAAGGAAAAGGTTGGAAGTGTCCCCCTCCGATTTTAATGAGCTTTGAATATGTAGTCTAGGTCAAAATAGGAAACACGTATTTTTCTTTATATGTGCTCTTACGGCCGTTTAGGGGGTGAAATGTTTCATATCCTTTTGAAAAAAATCGGTTTTTATATTTCTGAGTGAATACCGTCAAAACAATAAGAGATATAAAAAGAAGTTTCGAACAAGAGTTTTATGGTTTTTAATGTACTTTAAAACTGCATAATCAGGTTTTTCAAAAATTGAAGGAAGAAGCGGGATTTCGAAAAATATGACATTTTCAAAAAGGTAAGAGCACATATAAAAAAATACGTGTCTCCTATTTTGATCTAGACTACAACATATTCAAAGCTCATTAAAATCGGAGGGGGACACTTCCAATCCTTTCCTTGTTAGTTATACAGACAGAGGATAGAGGTATAATTACCACGTTATTTTCTCATCCGAAAGCTCTTAACTACTAGTAAACTCCCCACGTGACTACCGATTTAGGCAACGTTGGTTGCGAATGGTCCCCGGATTTACATGTTCCGAAAATTTTAAATTTCGCGACAGGCTCGAAAGCTGGTCCAAGCACTCGACATGACCCGTGACCCCCCGAAACGTAACATTTTTGGTGACATCAATGGGATCGGAAAGCTCTGGATATGATAGGAACGCGTTTCGGAAAACCTGGCAATGCCCCGAACTCGAACCTGACCGAAGCAGAGATAGACACATACAAGAGAAGTTAGCTCAGAAGAAAGAGAAATTACAGGCTGAAGCCCCTCTCCTGCGCGAACAGTTTTAAAGAAACCAGAGTCTCAGGAAAATAAAAGGTGGTGCATGGTAATCGACTACCGCATGTTAAACAAAAAAACGGTAGGAACGCTTACCTCTTGCCCAACATCACGGAAATCCTAGGTCAGTTAGGCAACGCCCAATACTTCAGCGTGTTTGATCTCGCATCCGGATTTCACCAGATACCAAAAAATATACAATATAAAGGTGGTTGTCAGAAAGGGGAGAAGGAAAAAGAAGAAGGGGGTGACGAGATCAGCGGAAAAACCGGTTTCGTCGTTAGCATCACGTTCCCCCTTACTGGATGTAAAAAGTTCAGGGGAGAGAGGGGAAGTGCTGGTGATAGAGAGAAGGTTGCGAGTACCCTTCAATTTTAAATAAATGTTTCTTCACAAATTGCTTACAAGAGAGAGGATTATTGAGATGTATTATTTTGAGATATACATTTTGTATATACAACTAAAGCAGAAAAAGATATTTTATCATTTTCCTTGACTTAAAATAATATATTTTCGTAATACATATAGGTACATGAATATAATAGGTAACGAATGTCCGATCTTGGTTTACACATAACGATATCTTATATTTGTAGAATTTTTAGGCTTATGTAGCCTATCGTGGTTGGATTATGTAAACCGTAAAAGTTTATAACCTTTATTCTAAAACATTTTACAAATTTCCCAGAACAACTATATAAAATACATACATAAATTTAATAAATTTAACACACATACATTTTGATTAATATTGTTATATTTTTTAGACACTATTTTAATTTACCTTAAATATTTTTTATGAGATTAATATATTCCATTGCTACATAGTTAGCAAGATGTTTATCAAGACTTTTAATGTATCTCCAAATAAACATCAGAATTACTTCTGACATCTAATAATCAAGCTGTAAAAATATGCACAATATTTTGAATAAGTTTTAAAAGCATTAAAAACACAACTATAAACTTGGCAATAAGAGCCATGCGCAGATGTTAATGCGTGAAATTTCTTTTTAGAAATTAATTCTTTCGCGAAATTTGATTCGTGTACAGGGCACGTATTTCACTTGATGTATTTCACCAAGAAATAGATTCTCATTTTTGAGAATTCTATAACCCCTCTTTACTCCCCTAAAGAGATGTAGACGAGAAAAAATATCGGGACGAAGTCGTTGAATCGGGAATCGAACCCGAGTCTTTCGCTTGCCGAGTGACTGCTCTTACCACTGAACTATTCAGCCCCACACCGATACTTCTCTCGTCTATTTGTTTATAAACCTATTGATTGATAACCGAAAAACGCGATTTTTCAACCCGCGTGAATTTAATAATTCGAAATTAAGAAATGTTAAAATTTAAAAGTATCCAGATGACATTAACACTGACAAAGAAAATTAATTTTACCAAATATAGAAATGTAAATTATAATATGATATTTAATACATTTTTACAGCATAACAAAAGATAGTCATAGTCAACTAATCAATTTATAAACTTGTCAAAATATTAATATTTTTCTTATTGATATGTGAAAATTTGCTAATCGATTTTATATACTTACTTTTACTTTGTCATTATTCTCCGGCATCTTATCAGTTAACATATTTATATCTCTTTGAATTTGTGTATCAAACATAATGAGTAATTTCTGCTTCTTTTCTAATCGCTTCTCAATTGCTAATCGCAAGAAGGTGAATTGCATATTTATACCCTAAATATAAAAATTAATTATATGCATTAGTAAAACTGTTTTATCTCTCAGCAGGCAGCGCTGAGAACAAGAAAAGAAATGAGAAAAAAGAAATAAAAACAATGAAAATAGAAGAAGAGAACAGGTATATAATGCGAAAGTGAGGTAATGTTGTGAGTAGATAGAAATATATATAATAAAAAATATACAGAAAGGAAAAGAAAAGATGAGGGTAAATATATAGAGAGGAAAAACGAGGGAATTAGGGTAAGAAGATAAGATAAGCCGAAGGAAGATAGCATGAAAGACAAAAGTGAGAAATATCAAAGACTTTTAGAAAAGGAAGTGGGGATGAAAAACTAAAGAAAAGGATTAGAAGTGAGCATTTCAATCAATCACATAATGATCAATATCAACGTAATCCATCGCAAAATGCAACATACTTATTAATAATTTTGGTAAATTTCTAGATTAAGGTTGTCAACTGCGATTTCGCTCTACATTTGCATAGAGCTTTCTTTCGACTTAAAATAGAAAGTTATGACGATTTAAAGCGAGGCAAACAACGTCTTATTCTTGAAAAAATTCATTAAGTGATATTTTGGTAAATATTCACATAAGGTCAGTCCTTTTACAAATCAATGACCTTAACATATATTGTCAAGGTCACTGTTCTGAGTAACGTTCAAAAGGTTTTAGCCGTCGCTCGTTGTTTGTTAGAAAGTTATAAACAAAAAATGTTTCATTTCAAAATGCCATAATTATTGTATTTGTTGCTTTATCTTGATATATATTTTAAATATTTTCATAATATACACACACAGGGAGGTACAAGAAGGGGCCCTCGGCCAACCCTCCCGTACCCACCCCGTCCACCACGCTTCGCATGTACGTTGCAAGACAAAGCAAAGTTCACATGAGTTTGCAACTTTCCACGCAAAGCGAGGTGGGTGCGGGAGGGGGGGCCTAAAGCCCCCTCCCCGTATGTGTGCGTGCATGCGTGCGTACGTGCGTGCGTGCGTGTGTATGTGTGTGTGTGTATGTATGAAAATATTGAAAATATATATCATTTAAAAATTAATATCAAATGGTTCATTCAATAGAAAATCGCATGTTAAATAAATAAATTTGCAGTAATATGTTGAACTTTGACAACATATGTTCTAAAATAATACTGTCTTCAACTTAATTTTTGTGTGGATGCTCCATGTTAAATCGTTATAACTTTTCATTTTAAGTCGAAAGAAAACACTATGCAAATGTAGAGCGAAATCGCAGGTGACAACTTTAATCTAGAAATTTACCATAATTTTTAATAAAAATATTGTAGAAATATTTATTTCTCACGTTAAAAATATTTATTTATCGGAAGGAAAAGAAATGAAAAAAAGTAATAAACTATATGTTTAAACATGTTTCATTTGTCACATATCAAAAGCTGTTTAGACTGCGAGAACTTTTTATACATGTTTACTAAAAAGAAATTATTTTTTAAAAATATTTATTATAACATATCAAGTAAATATTGTTGAAGTTTTTATGAACTACATTCGCAATATGTTTAGATATATGTTTAGATAAATAGTTCCATTACTTGATAGTTTGCCATGTCTTCTGTCGAAATAGTTATATCGAATTCTTCCATTGTATCGTACATTTCCTTAACATAATCCAGCTGTTCCTCCATAAAATCTACTTTTTGCTGAACTTTGTCAATAAGCTCAATATATGTAACATCATCGATGGAGACCAAATCAAATTCAAGATAATTTATTGTTTCCATGGTTTCTATTAATAAAGCATCTACTTTCGTTTTACAGATTCTGTAGGAAAATGATATACATATAATCTAACATATATATGTATATACATATATATAAAATATATTATATATAAAAGAATAAACATACAAAAAAATATACATTTTAAAAATAATTCTTGCAATTGCAAAATGAACATGTATAAAAAGCTGTTCATGCACAAAATGGTTTAGATAATAAAATAGAAATAATTTTGACTTTGTAAACAAAAATGTTAAAAACATTTTAAGATTTCTAATAATTTTTAATAAATAAAAATGTATTGAAACTTTTTAAGTTGTTAAAAACATTTTAAGATTTCTAATTTTTAATAAATAAAAATGTATTCATTATTAGATAAAAGTTTATTTTTCTTTTTATCATGTACATGAAAATATTAAGATATTAAGATCATTGAAAAATTATTTCACGAGTATTTTATATTTTTAGGTTTATATACATATATAGAGCCTCATTTAATTAATATAGATCGAAACGAAAGTCACTGTAGAGTTTCTTATATGTCAAAACCAGCGAAATGAATTTTTTAATATGAGGTTGATTTGAATAAAAACAGATTTAAAAAATCTTTCTACTTCTTTTTACTCTTTTATTTGTTCGCTATGTCTTTCTTTGATTTTCTAATTTTCTTTCTTTTTTTTACAAAACTTTATTCATATTATCTGAGGCGGAATCTTTGGCTGGGTATACACTTAACGAACCAACACCGAACGAACAGCGAACGCAAACATTTCATTCTAATTATTTTTTTTATGTATTATATTAAAATTTCAATTTACTGTAGCAAACATCGAATCTGGTCGAATGCTAGTATTTGGTGCAATCAAGAAAAAGAATAAACAACTTATGAACGCGAATGTCCAAACGTTCGCGTTCACTTTCGTTTCCACGTTCGTTCGCTAACGTTTACCCACCCTTATGCGATCTTATTAGGTGAGAAAAAAACGAAATTAAATATTTTAATCTGCATGGTGTCCAGTAATAATCATATCACCTCTCGTGTGCAGGTAGAGAGAGTTAAATTGTAGTGATGTACCGTTTGCAATTTTTGTAATAATTAATGAGAAATTCATTAAAAAAGATTGACTAATTTGTATGAATATTAGCACTTAGCGAAAAGAGACAACTTATTGTGTATGCGATTGCTAGATAGATTGCGGCGAGAAGAGACAGTTCACTGTCATGCAGTCGCTGGGCGCGTGTAAAAATTTTGGGAGGAGCGTTTGCTAAGACACAGGACTCGTATTATTTGTACAAAGTCGTTGTCACTTGTAGACCTGCTCTCAATTTAATCCGTTCTACACGAGAGGTAATACGGTTGGTTATTATCAGACATTCTATATATATTCAAGATACTGTCTTTGGATAAAAAAAATTAATGCTGTTATAATTACCTTTGTTTTTAATACCATTCTAGTTTCCAAATTGCTTCATTAAAATGTTAAAAAATTTTCACTTAAAGTTAAAAGAAATTATTTTAATGTATTTTGTAGCGTCCTATCCTACTCTATCATAAACTATTATCACATATGACAGCAACCTTCTACGCGTACTAAGAATCGATAAGAGAGTCTATGATGATTTGTCGCCCGGCTAAAACTACGAATTTTCTTTTCTCGTATTATGGAAGTACAGAGATAGTCCATAATAACTCTAATATTCGTAATCAGTAAAATTGTAAATTTATCGTTAAATTTGTTTGGAAGAAAAGGATTAAAATAAAATTTCGAATTTGCAAACAAGGTACAGCTCATCACAAATTAGGTGCAATTGACCATTTTATTTATTGTAACGGTTCGCTTTCTTGAGAGACGGTCGGGTAGCTCGATCAGGATCAGAGCTCGAGAAAGGATAGAGTCACGAACGCAATTTATGTGCTATCTGGTTTATTTGTGTATGTACATGTACAGTTGTATGTGCGTGTGGATGAGAATATATATGGATATAAATACATATGTGCATGTCTGTGTGCGTGCGTGTATGCGGAAACGGAATCAGCGATTTCTATTAATAATCTTTTGGATATTTTGGGACTGTAAAGTCGTCGATTATATCTGATATTAAATCCCAGAGAGGATCTTCAAAGGAGGAGGTATGCGGAGGATTTTCTACGGAAGAGCATGGATGCTGAAGTTTTCTTGTTTTTTCTTCTATGAATCGCAGCGAGCAGCGGGTGGGTTGTTTCGGTATAACTGTCCGTTTATTTCGGCGATTTTTTAAAATGAAGCGTAACGAGCGGCGTGGGTTAGGACACTAAGTCGGATTGTGTTAAAAATGAAAGAAGAAAAAAGAAAAATATTTAAAAGTTTTTGTTTACTTCACTATTGAAGGCTTAAATTGATGATTTACTGATGTCACGAATCTCAACCTCAATGCTCGATATCGAGCTAGACTTGTGAAGCGAGGTGGTTAGGCAGACCTATTAAGGCGCGCGTGTTATTCTTTTCCCCTCCCCCGATGGTGTGCCACCTTGTCGTGGTGGGAAGGCTCAGCCCTGAAGCGATCTCGGTGTTCCGTCGGGTTTTAGGACTCGCGGACACCGGGTGATGGAGGGGCTGCTAAGAGCACACCAAACAAGGGACGGTGAATTGAGGAGGGTGGAAGTTTACTCTATGGCGCACGTTGCGCCCGGAAGTCGCCGGATGCGCTAGAGGGGTTCTTCCCCTCCCCCCTTCGACATTTGGCCAAGGCCATGAACTCGAGGCTATTTATTTAAAATAAATAGCCCCTCGCCCCAACTCTGGTTGTTAACTAAAGGAGGATGAAAGTATCTATACTTCTGCCCTCCTCAGGGTCCTGCGGCGACACACACCTCCCATTACACCGTGACCCCTCGGACCTTGCGTGGTGGTCTCGCAATGCCGTCATCAATGCGCCGTCATATTTTGCGGCACATTGCGGGAAGGAAATTCTCTCTCCTTTTCGGAGGAAGGGGGATTGACGGGGATGGGTCCTGATAGAATGCTAAAAGCGACCCCAGGGCCTACCCACTCAACCGCCGTGGAAGGACCACCAAGAGATTTTAGCCGGTAGGAGTCCGCATAACCTATCCTTCTCCCCGGAGCGATGTGTATCCATGATGGATTTCCTCTTGTAAAAAAAAGACTTCAATCGTCACTAACTATTATATATAAAGCTCTTACAAAAGAAAATATACAGGGCAGAGCTTGTTGTGCAACTATCGAGAATTATATTAGAGCGTAATCCTATGTGCGTCTCAATATATCGCTTTTCCAGTGAGAAAATTTTCTCCAGTATTTGTCTATTATCGGATATTATTATGATGCTCAGAGTTTTTTTAACAAATTTTTACAAAGAAATGTTTTTTTCAATAAAAAGGCCTTACAATAGTTTTAATATTATCAAGTTCATTTTAGACCTGACGATTTTTTGCATATCCTAAAAACTTGAAAGGAAGAAATATCTTAATATTTCTTCCTTTGTTTATAGCTTTTCTAACGCTCATAAAACTTGCATGATTTATTACTCTCCTACATACAATACTATTACTCGGCGCTCAAGCCCTTTCGACGACGTAACGAGCAACCTATGACGTAGCCGTGCGAACGTGAAAAATACTTATCCTTACATGTAAAACACTTTCTCTTTCTTTCTTCTCAATAAGAAAATCGTCCCGCGGTATTAGCGTTAAGATTACGCAGGAGGCGTTAAGCAAATACGTCGCCCGAGGACGAACTTTCGCGTAAGTTTTAACATGTATTTTTCGACATGTATCCCAATGTCGAAAAACAAAATATTATTTTTCAAATTTTAATATCGTACATTTCAGGACGCGCACGCATAGTGTTAACACCAGAATCTTCTGTTGTCGATTTAATGGGGGAGGATGAGAACGTGGAAGAGCCACCTTCCAGATGTATCCTTTTATTTTATTTTCTAAAAATTAATTGTGTAAAAATAAAACAAAACGATAAAGAATAATAATTATAGCAAAGATCTATTTAATAAAGATACAGACAGAATGTCCTATGTTGTTTAATACAAATTGTCTAACGAATATCTAATATCACTTATGCACGAGATATTTCGCTATTCCTCTCGCACACGTAGTTGGGAGGAATATATATATATATATATATATATATATATAGATACAGATATATAATAAAGATACAGACAGAATGTCCTATGTTGTTTAATACAAATTGTCTAACGAATATCTAATATCACTTATGCACGAGATATTTCGCTATTCCTCTCGCACACGTAGTTGGGAGGAATAGCGAAATATCTCGTGCATAAGTGATATTAGATATTCGTTAGACAATTTGTATTAAACAACATAGGACATTCTGTCTGTATCTTTATTATATATCTGTATCTATATATATATATATATATATATATATATATATATATATATATAGATACAGATATATAATAAAGTATAATACTTTATTTTGCCGCGCACCGACAACGGCGTTGATTCGATGCTACACTCAACGCTAGAATCATCATGTGATATCACACACACATTGAAGACATTGTGTGCGTGAGACAGTGACGTCGTGGCGCCTCAAGCTAATGGCTCTTGCATACAGGAAGCGCTTGCCGCGCGGCAAAATTCAGCGCGATATCCAATCAACTTGTATTTCCACAAGATCCAAAAATTGAGGAGATAACTCGTCGTTTCTTGCCGTGTGGCAAGCGTTACCGCGTTCTATGTGCAGAAACCATAAGTGTTGTTTACTTAATATCAATGCGCGAAATCCTTGGCGCGCATGTCCAAAGTTACACAGTCCACTGTTTCAAAACATAATACTAGAGAGCTTCATCACGAGCTGATAGGATAGGGGCGTGAGTCACGTAATAGAGTTTGCCTTTGTCTCCTTACGAGGCTTTCTACATAATACGCATCGTGTCTTTCGATAATTTTTGTGGTCTTATTAAGTGATCTTATTTTGGTAATATTGTGTGTAAAGTGAAAGAAATGAATAAAAAAGTGTTTTGTATTATCGGAGATCGGTGCAAAGCAATGAGATACACAAAAACTGCGAATGTATCGGATCTTGAAGCCATTTGTCGAAGTCTCGAATCAGCTAGTAAAACTGATATTTTGCTTCAATCAATGATTGAAAATCAATTGTTCTATAACGAATGGATCCTGATAGGAATAATCAACGGTATGACATTGAAGAAGACGATGAGGTTAAAGACAAGGAAGACGTGCGTGTAATTTTAATCAATTTACCGCAGACTGTGATTGCTAGTAATTTATTGTCTGATGAAGTATTACCGAAAGGCAGTTCATTAACTATAGATCTGCCCGTTTTATGCAAAGATTCATCTTCAAAAATGTCGAAAACAGATTCAGCCGTTATGGTATATTCTGTTTCTTCTGATCCACTTGAGGTAAGTAATTGAGGACATAATTGCTAAAATAATATTTCTTGTTACATATACATAAATTTGATATTAGAAAAGAGAAAAAGAATGTCGATTATAGGCCGGCTTCTTGCTTCAAATGTAGTAATTTTTTTTTCTCAAACATATTTTTTATTAATAAAAAAAATTAAGAAATATAAAAAATTAATTTTATATATTTTTAAAAATATATAAAAGAAAAATCGAAGACGTTTGTTAGATAAAATAAATGAACAATGCTGCTTTAAAAAACAATTTCAGCCAGTATTTTAGCTTTTCTGTTGAAATGCCTGACTGGCATTTTTACTCTCCCTTAATTATTTGGATAAATAATGTTAATTTTTTTATTCAATAAAATAAATCGTAGAGAATGACAACGAATCGAACTTCGAACATGTTGTGAAGACAATAGCATATAAAAAATCATTAAATGAGGATACAAATAAAAAAAGATCAAACACGGATAAGTCTCAATTTCAACTCCGTGTCAAAACAGAGGTTACCATTGATGAATCTCAAAACGATGATAATGGAAAAAACTTGGTATTGCTTAAAAAACCAGCAAACAAATCTCCATCATGTCAACGTAAAATTGCTCAATCTGCAAATGGACCATCAACGAGTCATATGCGTCAAAAACAATCTTTGCAATTGAAAAGACCAGGAACAGTTTCATTTTCAGCACCACTGCTAAAGTTGACTCCACAGTTGGAACAGTTATTGGCAACTGTTGGGATATTTGAAGCCGTAAAATCCTTTATTTATTTTTAGTCCATAGAATTAGAAAACTTAACCAATGGGCGGCCGACTAAAAAAAATTACGAAAATTATTTAAGAAGCACTGTTGACATTTACCCAGTATTGAAAGGCGGTACAAATACTTGTGTAAGTTGTGTTTAAATTGCAATGTAGTATAATCATATTTGTATTGTAAAATTTTAATTTTTTTGTCACAGGGAATTGTTAAATCTCAATTGAGTATTTGTATACAAAACCGACGTCCAAACTTGAAGAAAAAAATTGGGCGAACTACAAACCAGAATATAAATAGTCAAACCAGTAGTGCTGCATTCATTGTATCTGATGTGTAAGTTAATGAAAAATAATTTCTTTACACAAAAATAATTTATACTTAAAAAAAAGTTATCCATTTTATTTATATTTTTGTATGTTTCAATCGACAGAAACAGATATAGAAAGTGCTCTCAAGGAATTAGGTAAAAATAAGAACGCTGGCGACACTGCACATGTGAGAGATTTAATGCGAGAAACTTTGGCAATACGTCGATCATGGATTGAAAATGAAGCCAATGGAATATCAATTATAATCAACAAATATCCATAGCTATATTTAGCAGACTATAATTTGGTACATTATGATTGTACAATCAACGACAAATAGGAATATTAAGTTCTATTATTTTCAATTTCTTTTATTTATTTGTTACAGATATTATACGAATTTTCAACATTAAAAAATATTACTCTGGAGATTATTTTTCAAAACGTAGACTCAATGATTGAGAAATTAGCATTTTTTTTTAATTGATGAGATAATAACAGAAAAATCCAAGTGCTCTATTATCACTAACAAGGGAACCTCGCGAACCCGGAAATTCTGATTTTAATGAAACTTTGCACACATATAGAGGGTAAATAGATGAATTTAGAAATTTTCAATTGCTGTCCAAAAATGATTCTAAGAGATGAAACTATCCCTTATATATATATAGAGTAGTTTTTCGGTTTTCTCTATATACCTCGAAAATTATTAGAGATATCGAAAAATGTTTTATATAAAAGTTTTATGATAAAAAGTCCTCTATTTAACCATATTAATACAATTAAAAAAAAATAATTTAAAAATATTTTTTTTAAATCTTGGAAAAAAATTTTATTAATCTAGTCAAATAGAGGTGTTTTTATCATGAAACTTTTGTATGAAACATATTTCGATATCTCGAATAATTTTCAAGATATATAAAAAAACTACTCTTCATATGAGGTATGGTTTCACCCTAGAAACATTTTCAGGCCGGAATTAAATATTTCTAAATTTATGTACCTACATATTATGTATGTATTGCAAGTTAAGAAATTAATATAAAACTCTACATATTATATAGTTTTATCGAAATTAAAAATTTTTTAAGGTTTTTTTTCCTACCTTAATACTACACAATTAAATTGTTAATGATTAATATTTCTATTCCACTCGCCGAATTCAGTTATTATAATTTTATTTATATGGAATATTAATTTTAATTTATCATTTATTTAATATGTTTTTGTAATACAAGTCATACTGATTTATCTTAAAACGTATTTTTTCATTCCTTAATTTACATAAGATTACTTCATCAAAAACTACGCATTATTTTCTCTGATTAAACAAATTCATATTATCATATTTTCTAAATAAATAAATTTTGTAAAAATATTTCTACATTGCATTAGAATGTAACTTAAGAAATTATCGAGTTTATATAATCGCACTTAACATTGCGATTATATTGTACATTTATACTGTCTTATTATATTGTATACTTATTGTATCACGTATTTATCGTGTCACGTATTTATTGAGCAATCATGCAAAGTGTGTCCAATCGTGCGGTATCCAATCGTGCAAAGTATGTGTCCAATCGTGCGATGTCCAATCTGAACGTGTCCAATACTACGTGTCCAATCGTTCCGTGTCCAAACGGGATACTCTCTTCGCTCGTATCGTCCGTCTCATTCTCTCTCTTTTTCTGGCTTACAAAACGCTTTCGAGCTCTAGCGCTCTATTTGGATCAGCCGTGCCAGTCTTACTGTGCCGGAATTTTTCCGGCGCCGATCAATAAGCCGCTCGATGTCGCCCGCGAGAGGTGGCCTTTCGCACGGCCAATCACGCTATCGCGCCGCCGGGTAGCACAGGTGTATTGAGGGTTTTCGCGTCCCTCGTTGCGATATCGTTCTCGGATCCGGGATTTCGGGATGGTCCATCTTCGTCGTCGTCTCCCCCCTCATCAAGGGTAGAAGGCTTCCTGGGGTGCCTTGGGGGTATCCTCTTCCGTCGGCGATCCGCGGATCCGGCTTTCGCCAGGCCCCTCAGGGCCCCTTACCGGGGTGCGTTTTCGGGCGGCCCTCCTCTCGCGTGCGCAACTTTTCCAGCGGGTGGTTGTTTCCGCGCATCAGGTATGCCGTGATCACGACGTGATGGGCTGATCATCGACAGCCAAAATACCAATTTCGTCCTTTGAGGTCGTGAGGCGTTCTTCGAGAGCCGGGTGTTCGGCGATGTTTTGCTCCTTGCCGTCGTCGCCTCTGTGAACTTGGCACCGCATTTTTTAAAATCGTAAGTTTCAGCGAGAGTTCCATTTGCACCCCAAATAGTTCTACAGTTCTTGATAGGTTTTAGAAATAGTTCCGGCAAAATACCATAAAAAAAATGGCATTTTAAAAATATGAAGTGCTAACTTCTCGTGGCACCGCAACATGCGAAAAAATAGCATTTAAATCATGCTATCTTATAGTTCTCGAAGAGTTCTATAGTTCCTGATACTTTTTAACAATAGTTCTGACCGTTAAATATTAAAAAAAAATTTTTTTTAACTCGAAAACGGCACTTCATTTTTCGATAAAGGGGTCAAAACTTTTTTGTTCTTGGTTCTACAGCTTCGAGCCGTCATAACTTTCGAGAGAACTCGTCGGTGTGCAAACGGAACTGTCATCAGAATGCCGGAATTGCGAAAAAAATTTCACCTCCTTAAGGACTTAGAAATTTTCGGACGCGTATAACTAAAAATGGTCATAACCTTTTTGTTCTTGGTTCTACAGCTTCGAGCCTTTATAACTTTCGAAAGAACTCGTCGGGGTGCAAACGGAACTGTCATCAGAACGCTGGAATTGCGAAAAAAATTTTACTCCTCCAGGAACGTAGGAAATTTTTGCCAATCTTAGGTACTACATTTAAAAAATAAACTAAAATCTATCTATAAATCTTAAAAATAATATATATTAAAATAATGAAAATAAAAATTTTTACCTAAGAGAACATAGTTATAATCTAATATATTGCGTACTACTCTTACATGCTAATTTAAAATATTAAAATTTATGTCAATCTTTGGTATTAAATTTAAGAACTAAATCTATCGTAAATTCTCTAAATATTAAAAATAATATTAGTTAAAATATAATAGAAATAGAAAGTTAATATCAATTATAAAATTTTTTTTATTTTTTTTAGAATTTTGTATATTTTAAAAAATTTTTTTTAAATTTTATGTTTTGATTGGTATCTATACCTATTGAAATATTTTAATATTATGGTTTTAAAATTAAATAAAACTTAAATTCTGCAATTTTAAACAATCAAAATAATAAAATAAAATCGTAAATATTTAGTCACATCTCACATATAGAATCACATGAGGATTTATTATCTGGGTAGATTTTGCAATCATGCGCTTCTTTTGCAGATCATCATAATCGTACCATCGCGTACCTGCAAATGCAAAAGCGCTATAATGTCCATTTTTATCACTGTATTGTATGTAGTTTACTATACCTATCAAAATATAATTTATGTTATTCAAAACAATGGTTTTCGCTAATGAATTTAGATCATGCCTAATGTCCAGTCGTCGATTAGTATATTTATGATCTGTAAATATGAATGTGTCAATTATTATATGTTTTCCGTAGGTAATATTATATTCTGCTGAGGCATTACGACATTTTGATTTCAAATCTTTTGCGTCGTCAATAGCTTTTTGTATATATTGTAAACCTTCTTGTAAGAGTACGTCTACGTTGATATTGCACGTAATTGTCTGACGAGTATTTACAACATTGCAAGAGCAAGATTTGTTGTAAGTACAACTCGGTTTGTTATTGAACAGATATTCTGCTAAATGAGCAGCGTTACAATTTGCATTTAATCGTTTAATACCACGAGTGTACGTCGTTAAAGCATCGTTAAAGAGAGATAAATGTTGTAAAATTGTAGCGCGGTGATTATAATGTATCGATAATAATCTGCCATGTTCCAATATAGATTTTGCCAATTGGAAGATATCATTCGAGGATGAATTAATTGTATCGCGATATGTTGCATGGGTTACGATTCCACTGATAACAAGTTGTAAAATGGAATCGAAAGCACATGTTTCTTGAAGATTAATAATTAATTTTCCTTGTTTTACAGGCTTACACTTGCTGCCGTTAATAATAAGTGGTAGATTAAAGGAAGACTTACTGTTTTTTATGAAATCCCATTTAGAACATTTGTCTAGAAATAAAACGGTTTGGTCCGTTTCTTTGGAACATTTTGTTGCGAACATTCGACAATATTAGATGAGCTTGTCAAACCGTGCCAGTTCTCACATACATTCCAAACATCATCCTTTTCATTTAAATTATTTAATTTACTGAGATTTGTTTCAGATGAACTCAGGCTTGTCTCGTGTAAATCTGCGACGTATTCAGTGTCAATACTTTTTACTGAAATTTCTGATGTACTTTTAAAACTGTCAATTATGTCTGAAATATTTTGTAAAGGTGGTTCTTTATATTTATTATTTTCATTTTCAGATTTGTATTCTTTGTCTACGCTAAGTGTACTTGAATTAGTTATATCATTTTTATTAAAATCGTCATGTGTGATGTTTTGCTCACTTGACGTGAGTAATGTGTTATTTGATATATTTATATTTGATATATCTTTTTTATTAGAGGCTAAGGTAATTTTTGCATCCAGAAGATCCAAATGTTGTATGACAAATTTGTCGATTCTCATGGGAAGTTGACCCTTAAACCCTCGACTTTTCATATCTGAGAATTCTGCCTCGATTGCAAAAGACGTAGCAATTTCATCAGATCTTTTAAAAAATGGTCGCATTACACCGGTCCATACAGGTATATATAGCAATAAACGTATTTTCATTTGTTTCGCAAATTCTGGGTTGTAACACGCATTTATATTGCCATATGCCGATTCTTCGGCGATTTTTTGTGCAGATTTTAAAACAGAATCACTCCAATGTATCCAATCAGTAATATCGGAGTTTCTTTCGTAGTTATTGAAATTATTGATAGAAGGTTCAGACACTTCTTCGTTTGTATCATTATTTACAATTGTTTCTATTTTAATATTCATATCATTTGTAATATTACCTTTTATCAAATTATTTAAGTATTGCATGCGGATATCAGATTTTAATTGTTTTTCATTTATTGTGCAACAACCTATAGTTTTACTGAGTGCTACGCATAATAATGATGTTATTGCATATTCTATTTCTGTAAAAGTATTCATTTGATACATTTGACTAATGCAGCGGAGATTAAATGCTCGCACCGTTATTTTTTCTCTGCCCTTGAGGCATTTCCATCTTGCTACCATATGAACTAGATGACTAACATCTAGTCTGATGTAACAAGATGGAAGTACATTGATGTTACCTATGATTACACTGTAACATTTTTGCAGATAATCTAAAGTCAACGCACTTTGCGAAGACATCTGACGCAGCGATTAAAATGGCCCATCCGAAGTCAGATACAATTACAGGTGGAGGAGAAACACCTTTAACAATAATATTGCGTAAAAAAAAGCAATTATTACAGCTCTGTGATCGGCTGAGATCATTTGGAAGACAGGTACGCTCCCTTCTTTGCTCACCAGTACACACTGATACAAAAAAAACGTAAGTCTCGACAGTTCTTATATACTCTTGTTCTTATATACTCACTATTCCCACTTCTGAGGAACGCGACCTATCTTGCGCAAGCGCGACGCTCGAGCGCCGAGTGCCGTACGAGTAGTAATGAGGCAGGTATGGCCCGTCAAAACAAACCCTCACCACCGCGCCCTCGGACATCGCGGGGGGTGTCTGGTGGTTTCCCCCACCACCACCGGGACTGACAGAAAAAAAGTGGTGGTTGGAGGGGGAAGGGTTCGCGCTTAGGTAAGAAAAATTTTCTGGTTTTCTCGGGACTTGAACCTGGGTCCTTCGTATTGCTGATCCTGGTCCTGGTGGGCTGAGCTAAATAAGAACTTACTAAAGTAGAGGTTAGATAAGGTATTTATGTTACATAGTGGGGCAGGTATGGCTCTTGGGCCGATATCGGTTACGGTACTGGTGAAGGGAGGAAAAAGCGCTTTGACGTTCTGCAAGCGGGGCAGTTATGGCTCTTGGGGCGATATCGGTTACGGTGACGGTGGTGAGACGGAAAAGCGCTTTGGCGTTCTGCACGTGGGGCAGGTATGGCCTGTCAAAACAAATGACATCACATGGTAGTTGACCATGTATAACGTCATGCCTGTGAAAATGAAAAAAAGATAATAACAGGAACGTGCAGGTTATGTCAAACGCGATGGTATGACGAAAGAAATAGTATTATCGGTGTCTTATATTACGATGAGCGCCTATTGTTGAAAGAGGTTGCGGAACATCCTCTTTCAACAATAAAAGTAACGGAACTACTTATATGTAAAATGGGAAAGAGGAGTGGGTGAAAGAAATCGACAATAGATTTAAATGTACAAATATGTAACGTTTATATTTAAAATTTTTTACAAAATCAAAATTATTCAAGAAGTTTTTACAAAATAAATAATTGAAGAAAATATTCCTGGGATAATGATTATAATTTTCGTTTTGTTACTATCATATGTACAATTTGATTGAGGTAAAGCGAAATTATTTCTAAAAATGTTATTTCAAAGTATATATCGAGAAATGATAAATCTTTTAGCTGCGAGCTTTAATGCGAACTACGTTCTATTTCCTTGCTATTACTCTTGATCAGAAGTTTTATAATACTGTTATTAATGTTACTATTGATAGGAAGATTTATCTCTATTTCGTTCATTAGATATCGCGCACATTCGTTGACACTGTTGGAAATTAAATTTAGTTGATTCAAACGAGCGTTTACACATCCAACTATATTTTCCAGTCCCAGAAAGGTTGCTCTCTGCATTACTATCGCAACGGTGTAAGTTTTCCGTTTCTTCGGTATAGGTCCGTTTGCGTTCGTATCCTCGATGTTTTCGGAAGGAAGATCTTCTTGCACGTTTTCGCGATACGCTACTAGCACAGCTCTAGCACCATATGCGGTAGTAAAATTTATTATTTTATCGATGATAATCGTACTCTGTTTAATTTTATCACCGTTTAAGTACAAAGACATCTGTTCCATATTTTCTTGAAATTTCTGCCACGATTCCATATCGAAGCAAATTCCTTCAGCTCTATGAGATGATAATTTAACAATCGGTAGAAAATCCAGTTCCTCTCCATCCGACGCCATAAGGCCCACATGAATTTTCTTCGTATAGGATGAATTCAGGCCATATGTTGTAGATAACAACATACGTTGCAGTTTGATTTTTCCCACGAAATTGCATTCTGACTTAGAAGCGCTGACTGAATACAAGGATTTCTTGAAATTTGAAATTTCCTTACGATTGTCCATGATAGCTGCTTCTGCGTAGAAAATCGAAGTTCGAATAATCACGCTCAGAATACAAACAAAAACAACGAACTTTTACAGTTGAACTTGCTAGTTCGGATGGCAGGAAACGACTGAACTTAATTTTCCCGAATACTTAAATTAGAAAGATGAAATAAAAAAGTGGTGGGGAAAATGCGCGTGCAGAATAATAAAAAATTATATGTGTATGGAATTTTAAATCAATTTAAAAAATAGATTATAAAAATGTACGTTACTCTCCATTGCTTGCCTGTGTCGCATCTAAAGTTCAGAGAATAATATTTTTATAACGTAGTTTTACAAAAATCGAGAAAAATATAATAAAAGAAAATTTTTCATATATATATATATAAATAAATAAAATTGTATTCAATATATATATATAAATTTAGAGAAAGAATTTCTAAAGAGTGCCAAGAAATAAAACAAAACCTTGCGTCACATATAAAAGTTATAAAAAAAAAGATATTTATTTATTGCTTGTTGGTTTTTCTAAAATTTTTTCATGACATATTTCTTATAGCTAGCCGCCGGGAAAATAAAGAAAATAATAAAGATTACTTCGCGTAACAAAAAAGGAATATTCGTTTATTACCGTACGTAACAAAAAAAGAAATGTAAACGTGGGAAATAGATTATTTCCAAAACTTTCTTTGAACTTACCGTTAATCCATCATAAAAGAAGAAAATATAATAATAAAACATTTTTTCGAAAGTTTTGCATTGTATTGTCCTATCGCATTTTGTTTAACAATCCGACCAATGCAAAATCAAAGAATTTTCCCCTCTTCCTAAAGAGGCGTCTTCTTTAAAATGTATAAATATGGTTCTCCGTATTGGAAAAAGTACATTTCAAATTCCGAATTTGAATTTTATCCATCACGCGAGTTACAGTGCAAATAATTAATTATCATGTCGAATCTTAAAAACGTTGTAGAAATTTGCCTTTCACTGGCACAGAGTTTATGCGGCCAGAAATTTGATAAATTGTTATCGGGATTAACAAGCGACGACGAAAAAAATTATAGCGTCTTCGAAAAGTTCGCTGGCGAGTGTCTTAACGTGGTGCTCGCGGTATTATTCCGCCTAGGGCATTTTTGCAATTTTCGCGAACTTTTGAATATCGCCGGAGAAGTTATCGAATCGCGGATCTGTTTTGGTGAGGAAGAGAGCGATGCTGGTGGGCACATAGAATTTCTTCGGCTGCATTTTCATCGATTTCTCCAGAATTCGAATGGTAAGTTTTTATTTTTACTTTTATCGGGTTTAAAATTATAAAATATGTTATCTAAATCAAACAATTTTTAGACTCAACGCGTCCGATCGCGATCGCGAGAGTCGAAGGAAATCGTCTCCCTCGAATAAACGAAGATCGAACCGGTAGATTAAGTTTACGCAGGAGACGACAAGCAGACACGTCGCCAGAGGCGGAACCTTCACGTAAGTTTTAACACATATTTTATAGCGTTGATGACAAACAAAAAATTGATGAAAAACAAAAAATTGATGAAAAACAAAAAATGATAAAAACAAAATATTATTTTTCAAATTTTAAAATACCGTACATTTCAGGACGGGCTCGCATAGTGTTAACCCCAGAACCTCCTGTTATCGATTTAACGGAGGGGGAAGAGAATGACACAGAGGAATCGCTTTCCGGAGAAGTTAGCTCGATTGACAAAATGGTCATATTCTCCCAGATTGCAAGTAAGTAAAAAATATTAATAAGTAAGTAAGAAAGAGGCAATAGGAGCGAAGAGATGTGAATATAAAATTGTAAGTTTTTTATATAGGTGATGTGTCGCAAGTATATTGACATTAAGTACATTAGTAACATTCTATAGAATGACGGAAATTATAATAAAAATTTGAACGTTTCGATTCATGTTTTGAATCCTCTTCAGCATAATATATAAATTAAATAAATGAATTATAAATAAATAAAAACGAAATTAATGAGAAAACATCGCATAATAAAGGCGTAAGACATGCGTCAACAACATCAACAAGTACGCGTAGGAGAAGAAGAAAATCAGTCGCATACAGATGAGGAAACACTTGACGCTGCGGAAAACGAGCCCGATAGAAGAGAAGAAGAGGGTGTATATACTGGCGATCAGGTAGAAAATAATTTTAGAAATATTGTATTATTATCGGAAAACGTGCGCCAATTTAAAAATTTCGGTATAGAGGGACTCGAAATTAGTTTTCGTATCCGACCCGTACCCGAAAGGGCTAATGTATATAACTGGCTAGAGAACGCGTTTCGGGAACTTCACACGTACGTAACGCGTTCGTGCGTACCAGGTGATTACGTCGGGATGACTTTTGATTCCGGAAATTTTACGCGTGGACCCGCAGGTATATCGTTCCGACCATTTCGCGACTTGACTTACGAGAATATTTGGAATCTTGTAAGTTCGTTAGCGCAAAGTTGCGACGGTCATGATATAGCTCTAGCGTTTAATATCCGCGTTTCTAAAGTTACTCCTCCTCAGGGACGCGGACGTAACGCACTTACACGGGATATTATTGTTAAGCGTTCGATTTTAACGATTTCCAATTCGGACAATTTATGTCTCCCTCGTGCGCTTGTATTCGCTCAAATTTTTAACGAGCGTGGAAATTTGCGCACGGGAGAGTTACATGAAAAATGGAACGCAGTGAGACGACAAAACTCTGTGTTACAACGCGACTTAGCGTTGCAACTTACGAGGAATGCAGGTGTCACGATTCCTGAGGAAGGAAGCGGAATTCCCAAAATCGAACGCTTTCAACAATATCTCTTCGGGGATAATATTGCTATAGTGATATATAATATCGTTACTTTTGGTCGGGGCGGTAAACCGTTGTACAACGGGGTTGAATTCTTAGCCTCTCTACAGCGAGAGACAAGAACGTGCTTAAATATATTATTTCATCCGGACATAAAGTATTTCGACGTAATTTTAAATTTAAGGGCCGCCGCGGGTGGGAGAGGATAGTGCGTTCCGTGTAATTTAAGTTATCGCTCCGATAAGGGGGAGCATCCATGCTCTAACAAATGTCCGCGATGTAACGCGATGCCGCCGTGCGAGCAAACTGATACGCCACATATTAGATGCGATAATTGTGGACGGGGATTTTTTAATCGTGAGTGCTTGGAGCGTCGCCGTGCGCGGAAATCATACGATGGAAAATCGCAAAAAAGCGTTTGCGAAATTGTACGATTTTGTAATGATTGTGGTCGGTTAATTCAAAGAAATAAACAACACGAATGCGACATGGCTTATTGCGCCGTGTGTCATTCTTTACAATCGCTGAACCACCTTTGTTATATGTTACCTATTCGGCGTGGCGATAATTCCAATCCTTATTGTGCGGAATTTATCGAAGAGAATAGGGAGCAACAACAACGGAGGAACGGCGGCGAAAATAATTGTATACCCGCACGTAAAAAAAAACCGCATAGCATTCGTGTTTTACGACTTTGAGACGAGGCAAGACGAAACGCTCCAAGGTACCACGAATGTAAAAATTCACGTGCCTACGCTCTGCGTAGCTCATCAAATTTGCGAGTCATGCGCGAAATAAATGAAACCTCGGTGCGATGTCGTTGGTGCAGGATTCGGGAATATATATTTCATCGTAATCCCGTACAGGAATTTGTAGATTTTGTAACACGTCCGACAAAATATTTTAAACAAATAATTTGTATCGCACATAACGCTAAATCGTTTGATGCTCAATTTATTTTACATCATATCGTGGAAAACCGTATCTCGTTAGAGCCGCGAGTAATTTTAAACGGAACGAAAATAGTTGTATTAACGGTGGGACGTACAAAATTTATCGATAGTGTTAATTATATGCCGATGCGTTTATTCGAATTACCCAAGGCTTTCGGCCTGACGGATATTTCGAATAAAGGTATTTTTCTTCACTTATTTAATACTATCGATAATTAATCTTATGTCGGTCCACTGCCCGATGTACAATATTATTCACCTGATTCCATGCAGGTGAAAGAACGCGAAAAATTTTTGGCATGGCACTCGGAGATGACGCGTGCGAACTACGTGTTTGATTTTCAACGCGAAATATTGGATTACTGCCGTAATGACGTAGATATTCTTAGACAAGCGTGCATGGCTTTTAGAAAGATCTTTTTACAGCGCGGGGATGTGTGTCCATTCGAGGAATGTACAACTATTGCTTCTACGTGTATGAGAGTATTCAGAAAAAACTTTTTGCGCGAAAGATAAGTGTTATTCCTGCGGGCGGTTACAGACGTGTAAATATTCAGTCGCGCAAAGCTTTACAGTGGTTAGTGTGGAAGGAGCGTGAGCTCGGTCATCGCATTATCCACGCAGGGCGAAGCAGGGAATATCGTTTACCCGACGGCACGCTTGTCGATGGATACTACGAGTCTGTGGAAAACGGAACAACGCAATATTACGTGTTACAGTTTCACGGATGTTTCTGGCATGGTTGTCCGAAATGTTTTCGAGTCAATCGCGATAAACCACTTTCGTCAGATCATACAGATACAAACGATTTACGTTATGAGCATACCGTCGCAACGATATCGCGTCTTCGAACACGGGGATACAGGGTGATAGAGAAATGGGAGTGCGACTTTGATCACGATATAAATGTAAATGTTGAGATGCGTGAATATTTACAACATCATCAAATGTTAGACAACGAACCGCTCGATCCTCGACACTCCTTCTACGGAGGGCGCACGGAAAATATTGTGACGTGCTACGAGATTACGGAAACGGAGAAAGATACGATACGTTGACGTATGTTCACTGTACCCGTATGTGTTGAAAACCGGTGCTTTTCCGATCGGGTATCCAACGGTATACGTAGGCGGGGAGGAATGCGCGGAATTAATCGGAATATCGCCGGGATATAATTTCGACTCGGTCGAAGGAATCGTTTGTTGCAGAGTACTCCCTCCCCGCAATCTTTTTCACCCTGTATTACCCTATCGCGTGCAGGGTAAATTATTATTCGCGTTGTGTCGTGCTTGTTGCAAAACATTTTCTCAATCCACGTGTGCTCATGAACCTTCCGAACGCGAATTCGAAGGTATATGGATATCGTGCGAATTAAAGAAAGCTATTGAGAAAGGTTATTTTGTGACAGAGGTTAGTGAGATTTGGCAGTATAATGTCACTCGTTATAATCACACCACGTGCCAGGGAGGTCTATTCGCCGGATATATAAACACATTTTTACAATTAAAGCAGGAGGCTAGTGGTTGGCCGAGCGAATGCACGGATGACGATGCTAAAGAGCGATATCTTCGTGAGTACGAGGAAACAGAAGGTATTGCTCTTGAGAAAAATAACATCGTACACAACCCCGGTTTACGTTCTGTCGCGAAACTAGCGTTAAATTCTTTTTAGGGAAAATTTGGTCAACGCGAAAACTTGCCACATACTGACATCGTTAAAACGCAGCAGAAATTAATGAGCCTACTCATTAGCCCGCAACACGAAATAACCGATATTATTGCCCGTAAACGACGAGGTAATATATGTTTCGTCACGAATGCGGCAAGAAGCAATTGTACCATCGCCTCTTCGCCATCATCTACTACTAATGTAGTAATAGCAGCTTACACAACGGCACAAGCAAGATTAAAATTATACGGATATTTAGAAAAATTAGAAAGCCGCGTTTTGTATTATGATACCGATTCATGTATATACGTGAGTACCGGCGATCCTCAGGAATACGAACCGCGTACGGGTAATTTTTTAGGCGATATGACGGATGAACTCACAAACTACGGCGAGGGTAGCTATATAGAGTCGTTCGTATCCGGTGGACCGAAATTTTATGCCTATGTGGTTCGTACACGCGATGAACTCACTCGTGAAGTTTGTAAAGTAAAGGGTATAACTCTGAACTTTGAAAACTCGCGCTTAGTTAATTTTATTAGCATTAGAGAATGATTATTACAAAGAGAAAGAGAGGAACAGGTTAAGGAACAAGTAGAAGAAACAACCCCTGAATCGAGGATAAATCTTCAGTTTAAAGCCATTCGGCGCACAGTGTTTCATGATATAATTACGCGTGATGAAACAAAAAGATGTGCGCCTGTGCTATTAAAACGAAAATTTATAAAAACAAAACGATATTCTCTACCGTACGGATATTTATCAGAAACTTGATAGATATTAACATACTTTCCTGTTCACTCTTTTAACTTTGCGTGTAAAAATATAGAATTGCGCACGTTTTCCGCCCACCTCGCGTAAAATATAAATATTGTCAAAATGTAAAGTTTTGTAAAATAAAATTTCAGTTTTAAATATAGCTGTAATTTTTTTTATAATAAAATGTAAATCTTAGTTTAGTTGAAAAATGTAAATATAGCTAATAAGAAAAATGCTATGTAAATGCAAATATAAAAATAAAAAATTCATTTTTAATAAAAATACTGCTCCTATTTCCAACTTTTTATATTTTTTAGTTTTATTAATTTAGTTTTTAAGTGGTATATTTTTTATTTAGTAAAACAATAATTTTTTAAAAATAACGCGTACGCTCAATCACTTGTTATCGCGAGTATATACAGGGTGGACCATTTTAATCCATCCAGTCGAATATCTCGAAAACCAAGCTCAGGAGAGAAAAATGTTTCAGATAAAAGTTATATGGTTTCGAGGGGGCCATAAGATGGTACCATTGGTTTGACCTTTAAAAGTCATTTGAAGGTCACGTGAAGGTCACTTCAAGTTTTTTAAATGGCATCCCCTATTTTTTATTACATATTCTTGTAGCTGACCTCGAGAGCTTTCCAAAACATTATAATCAAATGTTTCTTCATTGAGTACTTTTCGAGTTATAAAGCTCTAAAGTTGCAGTTTGAAAAAATTCAAAATATCTCGTAAAATATTCACTTTCCGATCGTCTTATCTTACATGATCCAGCCAATCAAGGCAAGATCTAAGCATGATCCAACCAGTAAAGATAAGATCCGAGTATGATCCAACCAGTCAAGGCAAGATCTGGACATGATCCAACCAGTGAAGGTAAGATCTAGGCATGATGTAGTCAGTGAAGGTAAGATCCGAGTATAATCCAGCCAGTCAAGACAAGATCTAGGCATGATCCAACCAGTAAAAACAAGATCCGAGTATGATCCAACCAGTCAAGGCAAGATCTGGACATGATCCAATCAGTGAAGGTAAGATCTAGGCATGATGTAGCCAGTGAAGGTAAGATCCGAGTATGATCCAGTCAGTCAAGGCAAGATCTAGGCATGATCCAACCAATAAAGATAAGATCCGAGTATAATCCAACCAGTCAAGGTAAGATCTTTATCAAAGGAACTGTTCAAAATTATCTCCATTGGCTTGAATACATAATTCCAACCTATTTTCGAAGTGCCTGACCGTTTTGAATAAGACAGCTCGCGGTATATTTGCGCAAGCTACTCTTATTTTCTCTATCATATCTTCTCTAGTTGTAGGCGCATGCTCATAAACCACATTTTTAATATATCCCCAAAAATAAAAATCAAGTGAAGTTAGATCAGGTGATCGTGGAGGCCATGCGATGGCCCCTCGTCGCCCAATCCATCTGCCATTGTATTTTTGATCTAGATAAGCTCTCACTATTGCCGCATAATGAGGTGGTGCCCATTTGTATCCACATTCTTTGACGTGTATGAAAATCAACGTCTTCAAGCAATTGTGATCCCTGAGAAGTTCCAAAAAATTTACACTATTAACATTTCCTTCAAAGAAATAAGGACCAATCAAGAAACCATTTATAATACCATACCAAACATTCACACTCCAGCGATGTTGATTATCTTCTTATCTATGCCAATGTGGGTTAACATCCGATCAATAATGGCAATTATGTCTATTCAATTCACCATTATTTTTGAACGTCGATTCATCAGAGAACATAACATAATAGAAGAAATTCGGATCAGCTCGGATCATCTGTTGTGCCCATTGACAAAATTGTACACGCAACGGCATATCTGCTTGAGTAAGAGCTTGTGTTAACGTGATATGGTAAGGATGGTACTTCATTTTCTTCAAAATTCTTAAGATCGTTGTTCTCGGGATACCAATTTCTCTAGCCATAATACGACTACTTGTATGAGGATTAAGATGAATGAATGCCAAGATAACGTGCACACGCACATCATCTTCATCATACTCATGATGTGTTCTTTGACATTCAACGGCCTTGGCGAGCTCTTAGTTCGAGGTCCCGGATTGTAGTATGATTCGGATGTTGTTCTGTTTCGAGGTAACGATTCCGGTAAACTCGCGAAGCTTCATGATAATTTAGTTGACATTTTCCGAGACCAAGGAGAATATCAACAATCTCTGAGGGACGATAATCAGCCATAGGTATTGTCGGCAGACGTAAGCCTCTGATTGTAAGTAATAAAGTTTGATACTCCGATCAACAGTGGAAGAGATTTTCGTAATCAATTGATTCCTAAATAGTGACAAATAAATTTTCTGGTCGATATTTTCTTTGGAAACAATAGAGGGTATATTATTTCAAAAATAAACTATTTGAGATGAGTAGAACATCAAGAACAATCAAGGGATCAATCAGGTTTTTACTTCTGCGAACAGGATTTGTAGCAATCGTCTATATGAGCCGATTATCTGTGTGTATATAAATGTGGGATGTGTATGTATAAGTGTGTGTGAGGTATGTGTATGTGTATAGGTTATGTGTGAATGTATGCGGAATGTGTGTGTGTATGTGTGTGGAGTGTTTGTGTGGTGTGTGTAAGAGCATGTAAAGTGTGTGTACATGCGTGTAGGTTATGTCACATAACCTATGTGTGAGTGTGTGTGGAATATGTGTGTAGGGTGTGTGCAAGTGTATGTAAAGTGTGTGCACGTACGCGTGTGTGTGTAGGGTATGGAGCATGTTCGAATCTTACCTTTACTGGCTGCATTATGCTCAGATCTTGCTTTTACTGGTTGGATCATACTCGGATCTTATCTTTACTGGTTGGATCATGCCTAGATCTTGCTTTGACTGGCTGGATCATGTAAGATAAGACGATCGGAAAGTGAATATTTTACGAGATATTTTGAATTTTTGCAAACTGCAACTTTGGAGATTTATAACTCGAAAAGTACTCAATGAAGAAACATTTGATTATAGTGTTTTGGAAAGCTCTCGAGGTCAGCTACAAGAATATGTAATAAAAAATAGGGTATGCCATTTAAAAAACTTGAAATGACCTTCACGTGACCTTCAAATGACTTTTAAAGGTCAAACCAATGGTACCATCTTATGGCCCCCTCGAAACCATATAACTTTTATCTGAAACATTTTTCTCTCCTGAGCTTGGTTTTCGAGATATTCGACTGGATGGATTAAAATGGTCCACCCTGTATATGCTGGTGAGAGATTTTTACTAAAGATACAGCTTATCACCGCGCCATTACGCTCACCGAGATATTCGCTAGCGCGAGCACGCGACCGCCGCGGGTGGAGGGCCCCGAAGCGTGGATAAGCTTATTCCTCTGCATTCCAACGTTTAACATTAAAAATTTATTGCGCATGCGCATTTTTAACAAGCTTATTATTATTTGTAAGGGTGACGCTGAACTTATTTCATTTATGAATTCGTGTGTAAATGCGCAATCGCTCATTTTGCAAAATGGATGTATGCTGGAAACATCCTTGGACGTCGATCGTTTGCGGTCCTACGGGATGCGGAAAAACGATTTTCGTGGAAACTTTCCTTCGAAGTTTATCAATCATGTCCGATGTACGATTCGAGAGAATTTTATTTTATTACGCCGAGTGGCAAGATGCGTATCAATGCTTACAACACGCTGTGAGTGAAAGAGAAGTAGAAGAGAAAAGCGCGCAAAGAAGCGAATACTTTAGCGGTAATAATACTTTGAGAAACGCGAAAAAAAATATAATCGAATTTCGAGAGGGATTGCCGCGCCCGGAAGATTATTCTAACGATCCGCTTTCTCCGAAATTGGTAATAATCGACGATCTTATGAGAGAATCATCATCGTGCTATCGTGGATCTGTTTATGAAAGGAAGCCATCATAAGAATTTCAATGTTATTCTTATCTCGCAAAATCTGTTCCATCAGGGGCGTGGACAGCGTGACATATCTCTTAACGCAAATTATATAGTTGTTTTCAAAAATCCGCGTGATCGTGCCCAAATTCGTCATTTAGCATGTCAAGTATATCCCGACGACCCAAAGTTTATGGAAGAAGCATACTACGACGCAACCTCGAGACCACATGGGTATTTATTGCTTGATTTGAAACAATCGACTCCAGACGAATATCGATTTCGGACGTGTATCTTTCCCGACGATTCATTGCATTACGTCTACGTACCTCGTAGATCGAACAATAGAGGAGAGGATATATAAAAGGAAGGTGATTACATACGCATCTTGCCAGTCGCGCTATTACATCGTAATGGTAAAAGAGAATAAATATCCTTCGTCACTGACGTCGCGGAATTCGTCGGACGGAGCAATAAAAACTGCTAGACGATCAATCGGCGAGCGAAACGCATGTCTTTTGAAAACTGTGCTATCTGAAAAAAAATCAAAGAGTGTCTTTCTTACGCACTGCAGATAATAAACTAATAAAGTGCATACAAGAGTGCGCTTATAATACGCTCAAAGGAAACGTACCACTTGGAAGTAACGAAAAAAGACGATTAGCCAAGCATAAAACCATCCTATGATACGTCGCGACAAAACGAGGTAATTGGAGAGGCAGAAGAAAGCTATTGGTACAACGGGGAGGATTCTTACCCTATCTTATTGCTCCTTTACTCGAGATTATATTATCACGGATTATCGGGAAATGAAAAATTATACAACTTTTTATATCAGTTTTTTTCTGAATAAAAAGTAAAGCATTAACGATTACGATATTTGAATAATGGAAAGAGCTAAAAAAATGGTTTTAATTTCTACGGAAAATCTCGAGAGAATGCAGCGCATGCAACATCAACATCATCCAGAAATAGCACCCAGCGCATCATCGTCGGATAATTCGATAAAAAAAAATCTGGAAAATGTTAACGAAAATAATAATACGGTGCAGACGCCTGGAACTACTTTATCGCGACTCGATACTGAGATGTGCCGTATTCTTAATCTCGCGATTACCCGCGACGAGGGGGAAAGATGGAAAATGTATAAGGAAGTACTTCAACGTTATCTTCACTTTGTTCGAGCTGCGAGAAAACGTTTACGCAAAGATAATGGCGAGGTAGATGAAGAGCAAAACGAAGACATGAAAGATTTGTATGATGACGATAACAATGAACTTTTGGAAACGCAAACTTTAATTAGCAGTGACGGTAACATTAGCGGTAGTAATGCTAGTAGCAGTTTCGGGAAAAAACGCGCTCAATCGGTGGAAATGATAAAACAAATAGTCGTCTTCGTGCCGAAATCTTATCACGACAAAGCACGCGCTCTATTGAAATATTTGGTAGACACCCCGGAGTCTAAGATTAGCTGAGATAGACGCGGAGTTGTGACTATAGACGGTATAGTCGTAACGGGATCGAATATCTCGGATCTCATAAACGACGCGATACGGGAAAGAAAACCCGTAAAAGCAACCGGAAGAATTCAGTTTGCTCGATTACTGCATGATATAAACACACCTTCCAATCTCATAGGTAATCACGATTTGTTACGAGTTCATCGTATTAAAAATCCGTTACCTCGCGGGAGCTCCACTCCGAAGAAAACTCTGCGCTCAAAATCATACACTCGTAAATTAAACGAATCCGACGCAGACACGATATTTGTATCCGCCGGCGAAGACAGCGCCGATGAAACATTAACATACGATAACGAAGATTCTCCGTCGAAAGGGAAAAAAACGTTTACTCGATTGGATGAGACTCTAATGTCGGAATTCGAGAAACTGTATTACGACCTCGCACTACGCAGGGTATTCCGCGGTGGACAATTTAACGCGAGCCTTTAAACCGAATTTTAGTCACAACAATGTTCTCGACTGGCTTAAATCGCAAGACGCGTACACGCTGCATCGACCGGTACGACGAAAATTTCCGCGTTTACATTATAACGTGACAAATATCGACGATTTGTGGGAAGCTGATTTGATTGATCTCCATAATCTCAAGAGCTATAATGACGGTTATTCCTATTTACTCGTAGTAATCGATGTGCTTAGTAAATTTGTATGAGTTGAACCTTTACGTGACAAAACAGGTATTTGTGTAATACGAACTTTTGAGCGTATATTCTTGAAAAGCAATGGTCGTCTACCGGTTTACCTACAGACTGACAAAGGTAAAGAATTTATCGCGCGTCCTGTACAAAAATTCTTAAAAGAAAAAGACATTCGCTTTCGCGTAACTCGCAATCCTGATATTAAAGCAGCTATAGTGGAGCGTTTTAATAGAACACTCAAGGAACGTATGTCGCGTTATTTTATGCATAAAAATACACGACGTTACATAAATGTTTTGCAGGATATCGTTCACGCTTATAATCACACGCGTCATTCCAGTATCAAAATGCAACCTGCGGTCGTTACGCGGGAAAATGCCCGCATCGCGCGCGAAAATATAACTCTTCGTTGGAAAAACGAGAAATGCGAAAAACAAAAGGCTAAATATCGCGTTGGCGAACTCGTGCGGATCAGTAGAGCCAAAAGTCACCTTCGAGGAAGGATACGAAGCGAAGTGGAGTGAGGAGATATTTCGAATTCATCGGATTCTTGATTGGCGAAAACCGCGAGTGTACGAACTAAGTGACTTAGCCGGCGAGGTCATAGACGGAATTTTTTTTTGACGAGCAAGAATTAGCCCAAGTTGAGAAAAATTTACAGGAGGAAGAATTTATCGTCGATCGCGTGATAAAGAGCAGAGGACGTGGTGATAATAAACAGTTGTTAGTTAGCTGGCGTGATTATCCTAGCAAGTTCGATAGTTGGATTCCCGCTTCAAGTTTAACAAATATTTGAGATGAGGGAGGACCAATTTCTACTGGTTCTTCCGAGCAATAGCAGTATGCGTTATTTTGCGGACAATACTACCTCGTCATTTATTACGGAATTGCCTCAATCGATACAGTCATACGGCGAATGGGAAGTCGCGCTCAGCGAAATTCAATTTCCCAATACTTTTTTTCATATACAACGCGGTGAGAATATACTCACATTTGCCGATGTTGACATTTGAGATAACGAGGAAAAAGATTCTGTGATAATTTCGAGGGAAATACGGCTGGCATTTATAAAAATATGGACGAACTTCTCGACGCGATTAATACGATGTGTAAAGGAGTCGGTTCGCATTTTCGTCTGGATCGACGGGGGTTATCCGCCGGTAGTATAGAGTTTTACCTTGAGTGTGATGAAAATAAATGTAAACTAAATCATTATGTAAACTATTCCGATAAACTTCTACGAATACTCGGTTTAGGGGATGCACTTTATAATGCTCCTAAGTGGGATGGACGATACTATACTATGCTTATGACGTATAATCCTGATACAAAAAAAAAATCTACATCAATTTTTGTTAAACTCGGTTTTGAAAAGGGACACTTTGGATTCTTTAGTTACGAACCCTGTAGTTTGGCTCGCGGTATTCCCGATAAACTATTCGTTTATTGTGATATTTGCGAACCTTACATAACAGACGATGTGCAGTCTCCTCTTCTCCGAATAGTGTCGGTCGAGGGGCATGGTCGCGATTACGAGTACGGAACGAATCAAGTGAAACATTTCTCTTCTCTGCATTATATCCCGTTATGACGAACAAATTTCAGTAGGATTGAAATCGATATAAGAGATCAGTTCAGAAAAAAAATAGCATTCGAATCCGGAACATCGACTGTGATGTTACATTTTAGGCGAACCCATTAGTATTGCGAACGTCGGTGTCATAGGGAAAAAGATAAAAATTAAGTTCTCAAATGCAATATGACAGACTACGAGTATTACAATTTACAAAGCGACAGAGGTGGTGGAATTCCGAGAGTTTTCGTCGGCGCACCTTATCAATGCGGTCATGGAATCGAAAGTTTTCTAGGATTATTTAGACGTATACTATCTTATCTAAGTAGAGGAGCGCGTGCAGTAGGGAAAGAAGCTTTACAAGCAGGTGTTAATATAATCGGTGATATTGAAAATAATATACCGCTAAAGGTGTCGGCCGAAAACCGTTTTAAAGAATCGCGCGAAAATCTCAAGAGAAAAGCTAAAGAAAAAATAAGTAGTCTGATGAAAGGCTTGGGATATAAGACAGATGCGGAAATGCACGCAGCTCGGTTTCCTTTCGCCGGGCTTAACGCGCGTATCGTTAAATCAGTGGTAACGTCGTCATGTAAACGTCGGCGATCAAATAAGAAAAGATTACCGAAAAAAACCAAAGCGCGGAATAAAACATTAAAAAGCAAGAGGAGAAAGAAAAATCGCAAGTCAAAGAAAAGACATAACTCCTCCACGAAACGTCGTAAAACTTCTAGAAAGCGCACCGTATCCGACATTTTCTTAAACGATACCACGCTAAACACAGTAGACAACGAAAATATCGGTAAAAGATATTGATAAAAATTTACGGTAAATAATCATGTCTTTTCTTCATACGCATTCGAGCGAGTGTTTAAAAAGTGAACTCGATTTTTTTTCTTTACCATCCACGCAGACTAGCATCGAAAGTTCACAATCTATCTATTACAAACCCGTCAGCTCGCTCTCGGACGACTCGCCGATAGAATTTGTCATCCCAGGCCATGGAGAAGAATATTTAGATCTCACACATACCATGCTGAGTCTTCGAGTGCGCGTGGAAATCAACGACGACCTCGCGCCGCGAACGGGAGGTATCGCCGCCACCACAGAGGTCAAAGTAGGGCCCGTAAATCATTTACTCCACTCCATCTTCAATCAGATCGATGTGTATTTCAATCAAAGCTCGTGTCGCCTCCGAACAACGCTTATGCGTACATCAAGGCGTTGTTAAATTACTCTTCACCCGCAAAAACTATCCATCTAACCTCGAGTCTGTGGGACGCGGATACACCCGGATACATGGACGATCTATTGGAATCAAAAGACAACGCCGCGCTCGTGAGACGAGCTCGATACATTCACGGAGAACGAGCGCTAGATCTTATAGGACATCTTCATTGCGATGTTTTCAATCAAGACAAATTTTTAATTAACGGAGTAGAAGTACGCTTACGACTCGTACGCTCGAAAGATTCATTTTGTCTCATGGAAAGTAACAGTTTATCGAAAATTCATATATTGGATGTCAGCTTACTTGTGAGAAGAGCGAAAATAAGCGCCGGGGTGTTACTCGCACACGCTAGAATGTTGAGTAAAGTTACTGCCAAGTATCCACTTACGAGAGTCGAGGTTAAAACTTTTACGATTCATAGCGGGGTAATAGCGGAATCAATAGATAATGCAATATTAGGTCAACTACCGAAACGAATAATAGTCGACTTCGTCAATAATAAAGCATTTAATGGTGATAGAAAATTAAATCCGTTTAATTTTAAAAATTGGGGTATAAATTTCTTTTCGATGTATGTCGATAGTATGCAAATTCCTAGTAGGCCGTTACAGCCGGTTTTCTCGGTTGAAGAACCGCTTTATGTTAAAGCTTATCAAACGCTTTTTTCGGGGACAGGTATCCATTTTTTGAATGAAGGAAATTCTATAAGCAGAGAGGATTATTACAAGGGATATACGTTATTTGTTTTTGACCTTACACTCGATTTGTCCGCTAATTGTGCCGGCCATTGGAATCTTGTGAAACATGGAAGTTTTCGATTAGAAGTGCGATTCGAGAAAGCTCTCGCCGAGACCGTTAACTGTATTGTTTACGCAGAGTACGATAATGTGATAGAAATCGACGCGTCGCATCAAGTCATCGTCGATTTTTCCGGCTAGTTTATCTATGCACGATTTATGCCTCGTAGTGTAATACTCGGTTAAAAATTCCCCCTCTACTTTCAAATAAAATATCGATATCGCCGTGTTTTCCAAAAACGTGTATTGTAACAAAAAAAGATTTAGTTTCGAGACGTGAACGCGAGCGTTTCGTGAAGAGGTTATACTTTGTCATTGCAAGCACATAAATTTTCACAATATGGACATAGTCATCGACATACAAGGCTTCCGTGATGTTAACGATAAATTTATCCCAAAGGAAGTCGCTATTGTCTCGATTGACGCCCCAATCGTCGGCCATTGTATTATGATGCCTCCACATCCATTTGGAGAATTATCCGCAAAAGCAAGACGAGAAAACAATTGGCTCTCGCAAAATTATCACGGTTTCGAGTGGTTCGACGGTGAAACTAATCTGAAATATTTTATTTCACATTTGCGCGAAATTACAAGACGTGTGCGTTACATTTACGTTAGAGGCAACGAAAAGGCAAGCTACTTGCGGAATATATTTCCCAGAGATAGAAATAATTTGGAAGATATCTCTCCGCCATTTAAAAACTTATCGTCGAAAGAAGAAGACGGACGATATTGTTCTCACCACGGATTTTGGAATTTTGGAATCTTCCGTTGCGCATTACACAATGCTTATAAACTAAAATGCTGGATAGTCACACAAAATAATCGTGATATCGACGTTACGTTTAGTACTCAAGTTAGTTGTAGTATTGAGAAAGATTGTGAAATATACTCCGAGAACACAGACGACGAAATCACCGAGAAAATCGAAAGCAAAGATTATGTTTTTGTGACATGAATGAAAATATTAAATCGAGTAATGAAATAGAGAAACAAAACCTGCAAAAAATCGAACATCTAATTGAAAAAGAAGAAGAGGGATTCGTGAAATTGACGAAATCAAAGATGCTGCTGGATGAAAACAAGTTCAAAATTACTAACATTTCTACGCAAACCGACATTGAAAACCCGAAAGCCGATATTGATAAAATCGCATTATCAAAAGAGATAAAAACCGTTATTCAAATAATACTGTACGTTCGTTCGCCTTTGTTGGAAAATATGAACTCTCGCGAAATTTTGCAAGCACTCCATCATCTCGATGCCGGACATGGGAGTGTATTCTGCCGACAGAGTTCCGAGGGTGTGGACGAGGTCGACGGCCATCGTTGCTAACACCGACAACCATACTCGACCTGGAGAACATTGGGTCGCTTTCTTCCTCGATAAATACGGTACAGGCACTTACTTCGATAGCTACGGATTACCCCCTTTGTATTCCGGATTTTTACTCCGACTGCGGCGAAATTCCACCATCCACCATTGGAACACCCAGCAATTACAAGGAATTTTTTCTCAAACTTGCGGGCAATACTGCTGCGTATTTTTATATTATATGTGTAGTGGTTACGATCTTAATCAGTTTCTTATTCTTCTTACCGAAGATTGCGAACGTAACGATCGCTTGATTGTACGATTATTTAATAAAAGTTTCTTTCACGAAAAACGTATTAAACATACCGACATGTAATGTTTAAAAATGTAAACCTTTGTGTAATAAAATATAAAAAAATACATTGTACTATTACTTAATAAAAATTATTTATTACCTTAATTATATGTAATAAAAATATTGATTTTTGTAATAAAAATCTGCATCAATAAATGTGAGCAATTTTATTGTTAATCATCTATTTCTTTCACCCACTCCTCTTTCCCATTTTATATATAAGTAGTTCCGTTACTTTTCTTGTTGAAAGAAGATGTTCCGCAACCTCTTTCAACAATAGGCGCTCATCGTAATATAAGACACCGATAATACTATTTCTTTTGTTGCGTCATACCATCGCTTTTGACAGAACCTGCACGTTCCTGTGTTACTATCTTTTCTTTCACTTTCACAGTCATGACGTTATACATGGTCAACTACCATGTGACGTCATTTGTTTTGACGGGCCATACCTGCCCCACGTGCAAAACGCCAAAGCGCTTTTCCGTCCCACCACCGTCACCGTAACCGATATCACCCCAAGAGCCATACCTGCCCCGCTTGCAGAACGTCAAAGCGCTTTTTCCTCCCTTCACCAGTACCGTAACCGATATCGGCCCAAGAGCCATACCTGCCCCACTACGTAACATAAATACCTTATCTAACCTTTACTCTAGTAAGTTCTTATTTAGCTCAGCACACCAGAACCAAAATCAGCAATACGAAGGACCCAGGTTCAAGTCCCGAGAAAACCAGAAAATTTTTAAAAAATAAAGTTTTCTTACCTGAGCGCGAATTCTTCCCCCTCCAACCACCACTTTTTTTTCCTGTCAGTCCTGGTAGTGGTGGGGGAAAACACCAGACACCCCCCACGGTGTCCGAGGGCGCGGTGGTGGGGGTTTATTTTGACGGGCCATACCTGCCCCATTACTACTTACGCGAAAATTTCTAAGTCTTTAAGGAAATGAAATTTTTTTCGCAATTCCGGCGTTCTGATGACAGTTCCGTTTGCACCCCGACGAGTTCTCTCGAAAGTTATGAAGGCTTGAAGCTGTAGAACCAAGAACAAAAAAGTTTTGACCACTTTTATTGAAAAATGAGGTGCCGTTTTCGAGTTAAAAAAATTTTTTTTTTAATATTTAACGGTCAGAACTATTGTTAAAAAGTATCAGGAACTATAGAACTCTTCGAGAACTATAAGATAGCATGATTTAAATGCTATTTTTCGCATGTTGCGGTGCCACGAGAAGTTAGCACCTCATATTTTCAAAATGCCATTTTTTATGGTATTTTGCCGGAACTATTTCTAAAACCTATCAAGAACTGTAGAACTATTTGGGGTGCAAATGGAACTCTCGCTGAAACTTACGATTTTAAAAATTGCGGTGCCAAGTTCACAGAGGCGCCGCGTCGATCTTTGGTGAGGTCTCTGATTTAACGCGTATCGCTCAAAAGAAAAGAAAAATACAAAATTAGCAAAATAATTATATCGCTCACGATAATTGCCTCTCTGGAGGTCGCGACAGGTTCCTCGCCCTAAGCGGACTTAGCGCGGCCGATCCGATATCGATCCGCGATCACGGAAGCCGGGCGGATGCGCGAGACGGTCACGACACAAAAGATAAATACATATATACATAAAGTTACGACATTTGAAACGATTTCAATACCTTATTTTTATTATCATAACTATTTGTAATAACTATTTGTATTTGTATTCATTTTTATTTACATTTTGATGCATCTCGTAACTGATAAAGAACAGCGTATCAAATAAAATTTCTTTACTTAAATATTAATAATTAAACACGTGAAAAAATTGTGACAAAAATGTTATAAAAATAAACAAACAATATATACTTTTGATTCATAAATCAGATACAAAAATTATTTTTTATAAATTATTTTAGTATAATTTGCTATGTTTGCAATTTTGGTTATATTTTTCTATTTTGTAAAAATTTAGAAACAAAATATATATGTGCCTTCTCTTTGATTTGCACCCGTAGGATTTTTAGTGGGTAGGCCCGTTAAATAGGGAGAGTCCCTATAGGCGTCTCACTCGTTCGTATACTCTGTATATATATATATAGTGTTACGTCCGAAAGCAGACTCGTCTTCTTGCGACGCTCGTTTTTCTTTCAAACTTTTGACCGATCGATATATCGATTTCCTCACAGCTGACACGGACGTAACAGTGTATATAATTCTATATAATTATATATATATATATATATATAATATTTTTTATATATAAATTCTCTCTCTCTCTCTCTCTCTATATATATATATATATATATATATATATATATATATATATATATATATATATAGAGTAAATATAATGTAAAAAAAAAATATTTATATATATATATATATATATATAAATATTTTTTTTTTACATTTTACATTTTATACATAATTATATATAAAAATATATATATGTACTTATGAAAATAAATAAAAAAAGAGAGAAAATAAATAGAGTTTTTAATTTACTTTAAATTAATATTTAATATTAATATATGTATAATTTAATCATTAATATTTAAAAAAATTTTATGAAGATATCTAAATTTTTGTAATATTACGCAGCATAACGTTATCTTCTCTAAATTAGTTACATTTTTATATAAGTATTGTAAATTTACAGTTAAATGCTCGTTGGTGACAAACCATGAATTCGATCAGATATCGATATTGTGTTATAAACCCGGTAAAAAATTTTTATATATAATCAGATAAAAATAGTCGTATCTAATTATACAAATTTATATACAAAATTTGTCCATTTTATATATAATTATATATAATTATTAATAATTATACATAAAATGTTGCAGGCATTATGTATAAGTATGTATAAGCTTACATATACATAATTCTAATTGTAGCTATCAATCCATTTATATATAAATATACGTAACGTTTTATACGGTGTCATCTATAATAATTATACATATTTTTACATAATTGTGTTGAATCCTGTATAATAATATTCAATTCTGCATAACTATACATAAGAAATTTTTTATCGGGAATTTAAAATTTGAGTTTTGTAATAATACAATTACGAAAAATATTTTATATCACGAATTATCATTTCTACACATTTATTTATATGTAATTATAAATTTAATTACAAACAGATGCAAGTTTACAATTACTGTTCTAGTGAATCTCAAAATTACTCATAATGATACATGTATATATATTTTTTACCAAATTTTTTTACATAAATAGAAAAAAAATACGCAATCATAAATAAATTAATATTTAATTAGAATAATCATGTTTTTTTGCTATATATGAAACCGAACTTTTAATATTAATATAATATAATTATAATTTTACGAATGCCGGCATTCGATGCGCAGGGTTCAGCCACGTTTCTTGAAGGAATAAGAAAGAAAGCATGACATAAGCGCGAGAGCGAACGAGACGCATATAGAGACAACGCGGTGTCCTATAGCTCTCTCGCTCATTCCTTCTGCATTCAAGCGTAGAGTGAGTGAGGCAGTGCTACAGGACACCACTAATCGGCATCACGTCTTGTCATGCTTTCTCTCTCGATCGTGCGGCTTGCGCTAAGGATGCAACATCGGATTGCCTCCCACTTTTTTCTCCTCCGCACGAACTCCGCCGCGTTTCAAGTGACACGTACGTACGCGCTGCATGTGTATGTGACGCTCTCGGTTGTCATACACGTACGTACATACACATTTACCGACGGACACCATTTATGCCGGTGCGTGTACGTGTCCACTGCCTGTTGTACACTATTATTCATCTGAATCTATGCAGGTAAAAGAACGCCAAAAATTTCTCGCATAGCATTCCGAGATGATGCGCGCGAACTACGTGTTTGATTTTCAATGCGGAATATTGGTTTACCGTAATGACATAGATCTTTTTAGGCGAGCGTGCATTTAGAAAGATCTTTCTACAGTGCGGAAACGTGTGTCCATTTGAGGAATGTACAACTCTCGTCTCAACGTATATGAGAGTATTAAGAAAAAACTTTTTGCGCAAAAGAGAGATAGGTTCCAGGGGGTGGATACAGACGCACAAATATTCAATCGCTCAAAGCCCTACAATGATTAGTGTAGAAAGAGCGCGAGCTCAGTCATCGCATTATCCGCGCAGGGCGAAGCCGGAAATATCGTTTTATCCGATGGCACATTCGTCGATGGATACTACGAAACGGTGGAAAACGGAGTAACGCAATATTACGTGTTGCAGTTTCACGGATTTTTTTGGCACGATTGTCCGACATATTTTCGAATCAATCGCGATACGTCGCTTTCGTCAGATCGCACAGATACGACGTTATGAGCATACCGTCGCAACGACATTTTGTCTTCGAAGGCCGGGATACAGGGTAATAGAGAAATGGAAGTGTGACTTTGATCGCGAAATAAATGAAAATGTCAAGATGTGAGAATATTTACAACGACATCAAATGATAGACAACGAACCAAAATGGTGAACGCGAAAACTTACTGCATAGATAATTAAACGAGATAATTAAAACGCGACAGCGATCATTGAGTTTGCTCATTAGTCTGCAATATGAAATAACCGATATATTACCCGTAAACGACGAAATAATATATGTTTTGTCTCGATTGCGACAAAAGGCAATCGTATCATCTCTTCTTACTAATGTAATATTAGCGGCTTACACGATGGCACAAGCGGGATTAAAATTGTATGAATATTTAAAAAAATTAGAAAGACACGTTTTATATTATGACACAGATTCCTGTATTTATGTGAATTACCTCAAACAATATACTTACGGCAAATGGAAGGTCGCACTCAGCGAGATTCAATTCCCCAATACTTTTTTTCATACATAACGCGACGACAATATACTCAAATTCGTTGATATTGACCCAAGCTAAAGAGGAAAAAGATGCTGTGTTAACTTCGAGAGAAGCCATAATACTGAACGGCATTTATAAAAATATGGGTGAACTTCTCACCGCGATTAATTCGGCGTGCAAAGAAGCGCGTTTACATTTTGGATCAGTGAGCCTTAACCGGCGGTAACCTTGTTTTTTCTCAAGTGTAATGAAAATAAATGCAAACTGATTTATTATATAAACTTTCCTGATAAACTTCTACAAATATTCGGTATAGGAATGCACTTCATAATACTTTTAAAGTGGAAAGTACATACTATTCTATGTTTACGACGTCTAAACCTACTTTCAAAAAAACTCTACATCAATTTTTGTTAAACTCAGTTTTTATGAAAAAGAAGAGCGCCACATGAGTTTCTTTAGTTACCAATTTTGTAATTTGGTTTGCGGTATTCCCAATAAACTATTCGTTTATTACGATATTTGCGAACCTTACATAACAGGCGATGTGCAGTCTCCTCTTCTCCAAATAATACCGGTCGAGGGGCTTGGTCGTGATTACGAGTACGGGACGAATCAAGTGAAATATTTATCTTTTCTGCATTATATTCCATAGCAAACACATTTTTCGTAGGATTAAAATCAATATAAAAGATCTTGTATATACAGGGTGTCCCCTTTTAAGTGTGCATTCCCAATAACTTTCTTATTTTTTATTTTAGAGAAAAATGTTTCAGACAAAAGTTATATGGTTTCGAGGGGGCCATAAAATGGTATCATTGGTTTGACCTTGGATAGTCATTTGAAGATATGGAAAATCTGGATCCCCAAATCCTGGAAGAAGTGGTCTCCACTTTGTTTCCGGGGGACGCTGGCTAGGTGGACACTACCGGCATGCCCCCGCCAGTGGAAAACACTCCCTGGACGGAGGATCTGGGGGTGACAAGCGACGAGCTCAGGCGGGAAGTAAAGAGGCTCCGGGCAAAGAAAACTGTCCCAGGGCCGGATGGCATCCCCGCCAAGGCCTTGGCCTTGTCTATGCAGGTCATTGAGGAGGAAGTGAAGCAGCTATTTAATAACTGCTTCAGAACAGGGAAATTCCTTGAATGGAAGGAGGCACGTTTAGTGCTGCTCCAAAAGGAGGGCAAACCCGCAGGCACACCCTCTGCGTATCGCCCTATTTGCCTGCTGGACGAGGCGGGCAAGTTGTTTGAGAGGATCATCACTGCCCGCCTTAAGCGACATCTGTCCCGGGAAGGCCCGGATCTGGCCGAATGCCAGTTCGACTTCCGGGAGGGCCGCTCTACCATAGATGCTATACAGCATGTAAAGGCCCTCTCGGAAAAGGCAATGGCCAGAGGGAGAGTAGTTGTGGCGGTATCTTTAGATACAAAAAACGCCTTCAACTCCTTCCCCTGGGAATGTATACGCAGGGCCCTGGATTACCACAGGGTTCCTGCATATATACAAGAAGTAATCCGGGATTACTTCCGGGGCAGGCAAATCACGTATGGGGCGTTACGGGGAGTCTAACAGGAGGGAAGCTCACCGCGGGGTTCCACAGGGGTCGGTACTTGGCCCGCTTTGGTGGAACCTTGGATATGATTATGTCTTGCGGAGTGCCCTCCTCCCAGGGCGATGGTGTGTTATGCAGATGACACTCTCGTCCTGTCCTTGGACTCGGATTGGAGCAGCACCATCCAACTAGCCAAGGTGGGGGTAGCACACGTGGTCGACCGCATTAGACGGCTGGACCTCGAGGTGGCCCTTACCAAGACAGAGGCGGTGTAGTTCGCCGCTATCAGGAAGAAGGGGCCACCTCGGGAGAGGGCCCATATGGAAATCGAGGGAGTCCGAATAGGAATAGAGACCCAATTGAAATATTTGGGTCTCACGTTAGACAGCAGATGGAGCTTTCAGCCTCACATAGAGAAGCTGGCTCCTCGAGTGAGAGCAGCAGCTGCTGGCTTGTCCAGGCTCATGCCCAACCTCGGGGGGCCAGGGGATGGAGCACGCCACTTATACAGGGTGTCCCCGAATTGGCGGATCAACTCTCGTGGGTAGATAGAGTGTATTAAACTGAAGAGAAAAATCTTATATCATTTTGATAAATTCGCAATAATTAATGAGATATAAATTAATAATGATCGGCCAATACGTGTGAGGGTAAGCGCGCGGCGCGAAGAAGCCTCCTACTTGTTACTTGATACTAGGCGCGCGGCGAGACAGTAAGCGGAGCGCTCTACAAAGGACGTACAAAGAACGTACAAAGGGCGTACTTAAAGAGACACGTACAGTGCGTTCTGCGTTTATGTCTTGCCGCGCGCCTATCTTTATTAATTTATATCTTATTAATTATTGCGAATTTAGCAAAATGATATAAGATTTTTTTGTTCAGTTTAACACGCTCTATCTACCGACGAGAGTTGATCCGCCAATTCGGGGTTTATACTCTGTATATGACGGCGGTCCAATCAATAGCGCTTTATGGCGCCCTCGTATGGCACGCAAAAGTATCGTCCAGCTGCAAGTCCATGCAGATCCTTTAGGATATGCAAAGGCGATACGTGTCATACGGGGATACAGGACTGTCGCCTTTGAGGCGTATAACGCCAGCATTCTCTAACTCCCCTAAATGTCCCTTCTCCGGGGTCGCGGGGGCGCAGATGCGGGAAACACCTGCGCCCCATTGCACCGCGACCCAAGGTAGAGGCGGTGTTGCGCGGTGATCCCGCAACGCCACCATCGGTGCGACATTGGGCGTCTGGAGACGCCCAATGTCGCCCGCGCGAAGGAAGTCCTCCCTCCTTCAACCCTTAACGGGGCTGAAGGACGGAGGATTCAGCGGGGACGAGTTTCGGTCGAATGCGAAAGCGATCCCGGGACTTGTCCATAACCGGAGCGTGGATCACTGTTGGGTTTTGTGGGTATGCCCGACCATAATTAATTGGTCGGGTGAGTCCATACCTTCTGAGAATGCCCGCTCCCAGAGGGATGCGTAAAGTATTTCCTAACGCTAAAAAAAAGGTTATATGAAGGTCACTATGAATTTTTTAAATGTGACACCCTATATATTTTTTGATATTCTTGTAGCCTACCTCGAGAACTTTTCAAAATACTATAATAAAATGTTTTTTCATTAAGTATTTTTCGAGTTATGAGGCTTCAAAGTTACAGCATTTTGATAAAAAATTTTGCCTTGATTGGCTGGATTACACTCGGATCTTGCCTTGACTGGCTGGATTATGTCCGAATCGTGCTTTGACTGATCAGACAATGTAAAATAAAACTATCGGAAAGTGAATACTATTTTACGAAATATTTTTTAGGTATTTTTATCAAAATACTGCAACTTTGAAACCTTATGACTCAAAAAATACTTAATGAAAAAATATTTTATTATAGTGTTTTGGATAGCTTTCGAGGTAAGCTACAAGAATATGTAATAAAAAATAGTAAATTCCATTTAAGAAATTAAAGGTGACCTTTACGTGACCTTCAAATGACTAACCAAGGTCAAACCAATGGTATCATTTTATGGTCTCCTCGAAATCATACAACTTTTGTCTGAAACATTTTTCTCTAAAACAAAAAATAAGAGTTATTTGGAGTGCACTCTTAAAATGAGACATCCTGTATACGAATGAGTAGTCAACTCCTTACATTTTAGCTCGCGGTATTAAATATATTTTGAATTTTGAAGACGCTTTTGGAGTTTTCACATGTCACTGGAAGCAAATCCAATGTAAAAGTTATAGACTTCAAAATGGCGGATCCAATATGGCGATCTGGAAAATCAAAACAGATTTATCTCGCTCTTTGCCGAACCCAGGAATAATCGACGAGGAGCAGAATCTATTCTCATTTTGTTCTTTTTTGTTTTTTTTTATTTTTTTACATAAAAAGTAAAGAACTTTACATAAGGCGCGAGATACGAAAAGCGATGTTGCAAAAAATCAAATAAATCAATAAAAAAATTAAAAAGCATATAGATATAAACACACAAATATATATATATGTATAATAGACTTTTGCCACCTCCTCGTCGGTTATTTCTGGATTCAGCAAAGAACGAAGTCTATTTTGATTTTTCAGATGGCCATATTGGACCCGCCATTTTGAATTCTATAATTTTTACATTGGATTTGCTTTCAGCGACATGAAAACTCCAAAACCATCTTCAAAATTCAAAATATCTTTAACACCGTGAATTGAAATACAAAGAGTTGACTATTCATTCGTATACATACAAGGGTAATTTTCACCCTTAAAACTGCACCATTGCTGATATCAAAAAATACGTATCTATTATTTTTGACTACTCTACAAGTATGTTGAGTTTCAATAAAATCGGCGAGTGACATAAAGATAGGTTTACTTGTACATAAGTAGAGGCGTACGTACCGTAAGGAAAGAAGTTTTACTGGCCAGCGCTAATATAATCAACGATGTTGAAAATAATATTCCATTAAAGATAGCGGTCGAAAGCCGTTTTAAAGAATCGTGCGACAATCTCAAGAAAAAAGCTAAAGAAAAAATAAGTAGTCTGATGAAAAGATCGGGATATAAGGCAGATGCAAAAACGCACATAGCTCATGGCAAATTCGGTTGGATGCACTAGTGCACACCAGTGTACACTAAGTTCACTCCTTCTTACAAGGAAAGGGTTGGAAGTGTCCTCATTTTAATGAACTTTGAGTATGTTGTAGTCTAGATCAAAATAAAAGACACGTATTTTTTTATATGCGCTCTTACGGCCGTTAAGGAGATGAAACACCCTCTTGAAGAAAATCGGTTTTTATATTTCTGAGCGAATACCGTCAAAACAATAAGATATATATATATATATATATATTGTTACGTTCGCGGAATCGATATTAATCGAACGCGACGCAACTGACATTCGCGGACCGCACACATAAATAAGAATATAAATATATATATATATAATTATTATATTATTTATATTGTGTAATAATATATAGTTATATATATATTTATTATATTTTTAGATATATATTCATTCTACATATAAATGTATCCGTACAGCTATAGGAAGTATCGATGACAAAATTATGGAGACATTCACGTGTTACTCTCTAATTACGTCTTACTGCTCTGCGTGCTTTCTAGGGTTTTTTTGACTTCAAAGAAAACGTTTCGGAGTATCTTCTTATTTTTTGTTATCCTTGAACGTCCTCCAATATCTTTGCCCAGTAGAAGCTCTATATCCTTATTGCCTTTTTTATATGCACGTTGCAAAAGATCAAGAGTGATCCCTGCTTCTGCCATCTTACTAATCATGCCGACTGAGACGGATCCCTTCATGCACCATTGTGACCTTGTTCGTATTTTTCAAAACGGACTTTTGAATTGTCTGTATCATTCACACGCAGTCACAGATTTCGAGCGATCCATTAATTCTTGATGTGTGACTTCTGCTTTGTCGACGATTCGCTGGAAGATTCTGACATTGTTCAATGCATTGTGAGCATCGGCTGCAACATTCTCGCCAAGCAAATTACTTGCAAGATCGACTTGCGTGAATTTGAGCTTAGCCGCAGTTCGGGAAGGCAATTTCGCCTTCAGGACAAGAAGAGTATCGATAAATCCGTAAACGACTGATGTGAACTCCTCCCATAGATTATAAGCGGTTATATCTCTGATCAGAAATCGTGTGTCGAATGTGAATCCATTGTGAGCAACCAGCGTAATATCTTTGCTTATATTACTTAGAAATTGCAGGAAGTTCTGTAGGGCAGCATGAAATAGAGTCGTTTCGACCTTTTCTCCGTGGAGAAACATTTCACCTGCGCAGACTGATAAACCAGTTACGTCTGCAGCGTTTTTTGAAACGGGTCGCAGAGGAATCATATAGGCGCTGAACTCCTGCTCTTCGTATTTGGGTGCAATTTGGCAAATTTCCGAATATTTCACGGAAAGACCAGTCATTTCGAGGTCAAAATAAACTAGAGGACTGTTTTTAGGTGCAGTTGAGTTTCTTATAGGACTATCAATGAGTTCCGTTATTCCGTCAAGTCCACATTCAGTCGAATATGTGATTCCTTCTTTTCTCTCGGCTCTATTTTTATATTTATTGGACCGCTGCTTCTGCTTGAAAAGACGTCTTCTTTTGGTTTCGGGCTTGCTGGCTCGTTCTCGTCGCTTGGCTCGCTTGGTAGTCTTTTTTTCCGAAATTCTTCCGTTATTAAATTGACGATATACTTAGTACCGATGTTCTTTTCACAAACGGTGGCAGCAATTCGAAAATCGACCGATTCGGAACCCGCGTAGTGATGGGCTTTACAACTTTTTGCCGACACGCTTGAATTGAATGCCTCGTTCGGTTGACTAGAGCCACATGGGACGAGTTTGTCTGCGTTTTTCCAAAACACGCCAAAGATAACTGTAAATGTTTGTCTCATCGTCTGTTCGATAAGTCCTTTACCTCTTGATAGCCCGTTGTGCGTGTAATTCTCCGGGTCTTCCGCATATCTACACCATTCGCCACACTTTGCGTGTTCATCAAAGGCATAAGAGATAATATTTTTTATCGCATTTTCTGTCGCCTCTACGTTACCTTTCTTCTTTAGAGCACAGCCGAAACAGTATTTCAGATACTCTATAACATCCCTTGGTATTTTTTGTGCCCACAATGCTTTGCTCAGTTTCTTCGTAGCGTGACTTAAATCAGACCACTTGGCTATCGGCTGACTGCATTCACGACGAATAGCGATTGTGGAGCTATCGTCATCATCAATGAGTGTGCCTAATTTTACGTTGTGCTCCTCAAAGTCTTTATTTTTCGCAATAATTTCTATGGCGATATCTGGCTCCATCGCCTTCGCACTCCCAGTCCAGTTGAGCTAGCAATCGTGATTGTCTGGACTATGCCCCACTTGGCACAATCGACAGTGCTTCACTCGAGTCCCATATTCGATTACCATTCCTGATTTAGCGCCGATAAGAGATCCAATAGCTATAATGAAGTGAGGAATAGGAACGTTGAATTTAGTTGAATCAAAAATTGGACACATGTTGGACACTTTAGTAATGAGTATTTATTTTTTTGTGACAATAAAACAAAGATTATAATGATAAAAATACTTTAGACAATAAATAAATAAAAAATATAGTCTAATATAAACAGCTTGTATATAATTAAATAAATGTATAGAAGTATAAATAGATTTACGAATCATGATTGAAGTATAGAAAAGCACAGGAAATGATATTAGACTTGACGCAAAACTAAATCCTATACATTTTGATAATAATGATTTTTTTGATTCTGGTAAAATTATACAGATCAAATGCTAATACAGATGGTTCATATTCACTACTTTTACCCTAAGTATTCGAAATACTTGCTAAATTATCATTTCCTCGTTTTGGCCAAGCAGCATCGGAAGAAGCTGCAATTAATACCGGATCCTCACTTTGTACAGCCTTCGACCTGCAATTAATATTCCCTTTACTAACTGATACAATGTATCGCAGCGATAGATACGAGTCATACAATATTATTGCTCACGTATCCATAGCACAAGAAAGCTCCTTTTCTACTTTTATCGCCTTAACACAACTCTCCTTCGCAGTTGACTCAATTGCTACTCCAACGGAACGTTCATATCGTTTCAGCAGTTGGAATGTTCATTGCTGAGAGCACAGTGTTCAACTGCGTAATCCCAATGCCTCCGTCAATAACTCCTACAAAGTAGATTATTAAATAGGGAATCAGAAAGAATTTGAAGCCATTTACTTACCTAAAGCAGCTTTGTAGTTAATGTCAAATAAACGTTTGCGATTATCGCCGACGTTTATTTCCCGATTTGAGGTATCAACTCTTTTGATCATGTGGCAATTCTGACACCGCACATGAAAAATGCTTGTCAAGCCTAATATGGTTTCATTTTCAATGTGTCGAAACGAAAGTGGTGCGGTTACATTTTTGACACCACAAAGCCTTTGCGACTTTCGTGATGTTAACGATTCGCTGATCATCGATTTTTGGCTTATCGTGTTCTTTGCGAATTAATATTCTTCGCTTGGCTGCAATGACATTATTTTTCCATTCAATTTTTCATTTCGTTTCGAAACGACCTTTGCGTTGAAGTTGTTCGCTCATGTCTATACGCACTGACTGTTTGGTTATGACGATACACCAGGCGCTCCAGCGGCCAAATCGCGACGTTGCCAAATATATGGTTCCAACTCTAGTCAAATTTGTGATTCCGCTTTTGTGATTTCCGATATTTTCAGTTTATAGAGACGGTTCAATGAGAAAAAACCTTACGAAATAATTAATTTAAATGTATGCTGATTTTTACATATTAAATCATTCATATTTTTCACTAGTAACAATAGTTGCCTTTGTGACTTCAAAGTACTGCAAGAACCACCTTAATATAACAGAATCTATTTTTCATGACATTTTAATAAATATTATGACGTTTTTAAATCATATCCGCACCTTAAATAATTAAATTTCTAGATACGGAATTAAGTAAAACAGAAATTGCACGTGAATTTGAGCAATTAAAAGTCTATTTTTATAATGTAAATAATGTAATTATATAGAATTTTATGTAATTATTTTATTTAATTTTTTATTAATTTATATATATACAGGGTGGACCATTTTAATCCATCCAGTCGAATATCTCGAAAACTAAACCCGGGAAAGAAAAATGTTTCAGACAAAAGTTGTATGGTTTCGAGGGGGCCATAAGATGGTACCATTGGTTTGGCCTTGAAAAGTCATTTGAAGGTCACGTGAAGGTCACTTCAAGTTTTTTAAATGGAACACCCTGTATATTTTTACATATTCTTGTAGCTCATCTCGAAAGCTTTCCAAAACACTTATGACAAAGTATTTTTTATTAAGTATTTTTTGAGTTACAAGATATCTCGTAAAATATTCATTTTTTGATTATCTTACTCTGATACTTTTATGCACAGAATAATGAGACGAATCAATTGGTGTAAAGAAAACACATAATTATGTTAAAGTAAAAATGTATAACTGTTAGTTGCAAATTCAGATTTTTACTTTAACATAATTATGTGTTTTAATTATACCAATTGATTCATCTCGTTATTCTGTGCATAGAAGTATTAGAGTAAGATAATAAAAAAATGAATATTTTATGAGATATCTTGTATTTTATGTCAAAATACTGCAACTTTGAAACCTTATAACACAAAAAATACTTAATGAAAAATACTTTGTAATAAGTGTTTTGGAAAGCTCTCGAGATGAGCTACAAGAATATGTAAAAATATACAGGGTGTTCCATTTAAAAAACTTGAAGTGACCTTCACGTGACCTTCAAATGACATTTCAAGGTCAAACCAATAGTACCATCTTATGGCCCCCTCGAAACCATACAACTTTTGTCTGAAACATTTTTCTCTCCCGGGCTTGGTTTTCGAGATATTCGACTGGATGGATTAAAATGATCCACCCTGTATATATAATTATATTATTATTATACTTATTATTTACATATAATTTTATATATTATATATTTTATTATATTTTATATGTTATATTTTATTAGATTTTTGGATTTCCTAATGTTATCGGATGCATTGACAGAACATACATTAAAATCAGAACACCTGCTAAAAAAATTAAATTTACTTATGTTAATTGACATGATTATCCGTCATTTACATTACAAGCAGTTTGTGATGCCAACACAATATTTTTGGATGTTTTTACTGGTCCACCTAACAAAATACATGATGCTCGAATATTTCAGTTATCATTTTTAAGTGATAAAAAATAAATATAAAAAATATTTGTACAGATTATCACTTATTAGGCGATACAGCATATCCTTTAAGGAAATATGTATTAACATCATATAGAGATTATGGCAACCTTACAGCTGCTCAACAAAATTATAATCGTAAATTTTCTGCAACAAGTGTTAAAATAGAAAATTCTTTAGGTTTATTAAAATAAAAGTTTAGGCAATTGATGCAATTAGATTTTTTGACAGTTTTGCGTTCGGCAAGTTTTATTATTTCTTGCTGTGTACTACAGAATATATGTATTATGAATAATGATTATTTGGAAAATAAAAAAGATGTAGAAAATAATGAAGAAATAATTATGCATGAGGAACCAAATAATGAGAGACACGAGAGAAGAGAAGGTAAAATTAAAACAGACTATATTTGTAATTTATTAATGTGATGTAATTTATTAAATTAATTTAATAATGTTAATAATTTTTAAAAATGTTTAATAATGTTAACATGATTTAAAATAAAATTATTTAAACAACTTATTTAAAGACAAAAATTTACTATTTAAACAAAAAAAGTTTTTTTGCATGTCATTTTTTTCACTCACTATCTGGATCTTTATGATTAAATATTTTCATAAAATTTTTTAATAATTCTAATTTTTCCTTGTGTCTTTTTTCTCTTTTTTCTTTTTTATCACGTTGAATTTGCCACAATGTTTCATTTATGGACATTTTCTTTTTCTTCTTTTTAAAACTACTTGATGATTCTTCTTCAAAATTTTTTGATGCATTTTCGTTTTACTTTATAATTAATTTTCCAGGACTTTGCAATATTTCTGGTTCCAAGCTATCATCTATTGCTTTTATTTTATTTAATTTTTTTTCAAATTCTACTTTTACTCGTTTTGCAGTCGACTGTTGGTTATTTTTCGTTGATTGATTTTTACGTTTTAAAATAGTTTTATATCGGTTTTTACATTGAGTGGCAATTCGTATAATATTCCTTTTCGTTTTGATATCTTCCGCTATTTGTATCCACATAGCTCTTTTATATTTCAATTGTTTCATTGGCCCAACTAATGCTAAATATTGTTCGTATTTATCTAATAATAATTTTTTTCTTTCTTCACACCATATACTTTGTTCTCTTTTCTGCATTCATGTTGTCCAAAGTAATTTTTAAATTAATCTGTAATAAATTAAAGAAATATTAAATAAGAAAGGTGATTGTACAAAATTACTGAATAAAATAATATTAGTAATTTAACGAGTAAAAAATAAATAAAATTGATATAAATAATATATAAATAATAAATAAAAATAAAATCGGTATGAAATAGTAAAATTAGTCAACAAAAAATAATCAGCAGTCAGATGCAAAATAAATAAAAATAGAATTTGAAAAAAAGTTAAGCAAAATAAAAGCAATAGATGACAGTTTGAAACCGGAAATATGTAAAGTCTTGGAAAATTAATTATAAAAGCCAACGAAAATGCATCAAAAAATTGTAAACAAAAATGTATAAATGTAAATAAAAATGTATAATACAAAATGTTATAATACAAAAAATCAAATAAAAATTTTATAATTTTTACTTCCTTGAATAAAAATGTATAAAAGTTATTAAATAATTTATACTTACAATTATAGTGTATTTATAACTACACCACAAATTGAGGCTCAAAGAAAGTACGTGCGCGAATATGTCAAATCTCGTCCACAGGCAGAAAACACTCGATCGGTTTTTGTGTAACTGAATGATGTATGTATGTATGTACCTTGCACGTTGAACTGCACTGAATTGCACTCATGTTACTCTCAGACCAGTACGCCCCGAAGAGAGGCATAATAACTTTTAGAATTACTATTACTGGTATCGTGCTTGTGCACTCCAACCGAATTCGCCATTAGTTTCCTTTCATTGGACTTAAAAAAAGATTTGTGAAAAAAACCAAAGCGAGGAACAAAACATTAAAAAGCAAGGGGAGAAAGAAAACTCGCACGTCAATAAAAGACTTAACTCATTCGCGAAACGACGTAAAGTCGGTAAACAACGTAGCATATCCGATATATTTTCTTAAACGTTACGGTAAACGCAGACAACGAAAATATCGGCAAAAGACATCGATAAAAAAATTACGGTAAATAATCATGTCTTTTCTTCATATTCGAGCGAGTGTTTAAAATGCGTACTGATCTCTTTTATTTTGCCGTTCACGTAGACTAGTATCAAAAGTTCACAATAGATCTATTACAAACCCGTCATCTCGCTCTCGGACGACTCGCCAATAGAATTCGTCATCCCAGGCCATGGAGAAGAATACTTAGATCTCACGCATATCATACTGAGTCTTCGCGTGCGCGTGGAAACTCCCGATGATATCACGACACGACTGGGAGGTACCACCACCGAGGTCAATGTAGATCCCGTGAATCATTTACTCCATTTCATCTTCAATCAGATCTACGTGTATTTCAATCAAAAGCTCGTGTCGGCTCCGAACAACGCTTACACGTACCGCGCATACATAGAGGCGTTGTTAAATTATTCTTCACCCGCAAAAACTACCTATTTAACCTCGTGTCTATGGATGCAACGGATGTAACAGGGCACATGGACGATCTGTTGGAATCAAAAGGCAACGTCGCTTTCGTGAGGCGAGCTCGATACATTCGCGGAGGACAAGCGCTGGATCTCATAGAACGTCCTCATTGCGACGTTTTCAATCAAGACAAATTTTTAATTAACGGTGTAAAAATAAGCTTAAATAGAGATGATTTTACCACAAAAAATTTTTGCATAAAACATTTTTTTATATCTCCAATAATTTTCGAGATATGTATATCAAGAAAAGGAAAAATCCATTTTATATATGAGGGGTGATTTACCCTTTAAAATCGTTTTTCCACCTGAAAATTTCTAGATTCATATATTTATCCCCCCTACGTGTATGCAAAGTTTCATTAAAACCAGAATTCTCGGATTCGCGAGGTTCCCTTGTAAGTACGCTTTATTAAATGTATATGATGTTCAGAAATGTATATGATGTTTATCAGAAAAATGATATATTATTTAGTAAATTTTTTCTGTTAATAACTTTTTAATAAATAAATTGTAAATTCAATGATCTAATAAACTCTTAAGTTAAAATTAAGATAATTGAAAATTATTTGATAAATTGAAAGATCTAATTCGCAATAGAGCGCATATTTACCCATGAATATCTTATTAACCATAACCATAATTGACACTATAATTTTTTTATAAATTTCTACAACGTACTTAATTTTTATTACGGGAAAACATGAAAGACATGTAGAATCAAGCGCCAGATTCAGGAGCGCAAATAAAACAAAATCTTATAAAAAAATGAAACTTTATTTTCAAACGTTTCGATCCATTTTTGGATCATTTTCAGTGATAAGGTTTTAAGAGTATTACAAAGGCGCCTATGCTTTCGCAATTACATCAAAATATATAAATTTTGAGTACCCCAATGGTCACTTGTGCGTCTAACACGGTGGGAGACGGTCGTGTGCGCTTTGTCTCATGTGCTCACAGTATGTGATGAATCTCTCTTTGGTTTTTTCTTTTTTCTTGTTCTCGCCATTATGGCGTTGATCTTGAGAGTCCATTTGAGCATAAACCATTAATTTTTAATTATACAGTGTGAAACCATTGGGAGAATTAAAAATATATATTTTGATGTAATTGCGAAAGTATAGGCGTCTTTGTAATACTCTTAAAATTTCATTACTGAAGATGATCCAAAAATGGATCGAAACGTTTGAAAATAAAGTTTCATTTTTTTATAAAACTTTGTTTTATTTGCGCTTTTGAATCTGGCACTTGGCTCTACATGCCTTTCATGTTTTCCCGTAACTTTAATTGTAAACCTTTTAGTCTTTATTGTTTAATTTTTATTGCAATAAAAATCGAATCCAATACATGCTTTAGTTTTGATATGTAAATATACTAAAATAAACATTTCTTGCAAATCTACAAATTTCTCAAAATTATGATATAATGAAGCAATTTGAAAATCGGAATTATAGTCAACGTCAAAAAATCTATGAGAAATAAGTAGTTCTGTTCTTGTAGTTCCTTTGTTGAACTATATATTATATTATTGTGTGTATTTTCTTATTAAATTTATATTATTATATTTATATTATTATTATATTATTTATATTATATTATTACGTATTTATATTATTATATTTATTTTTATTTGTTTCACTAAACAAAACATTGTAAAACATTTAACTTACCTTGGCATGACTGCTTCTATGACTCTTTTCTTACTCCTAGGTGCATTTAAAGCTGCATTTTTAAAACGTTCCAGCTGAATAATGAATATACCTAATGGTTGATACTCAACAATTCTCTTGATCGTATCGATTTCTCTCTTGTAGCGAATGCACCAATTTCGAAATAAATCACACTGTTTATTATCTCGAATAATATTCTCGTCAAATTTCATATCTTCATAATAAAATTCCTTGATCTCATTAAAACGTTGAGAATAACGATTTATGGCATTGAAGTTCGTCTCTAGTATATCGTTGAGTTTATTCTTTAAATCCCAAATTATTGAATCTTCTTTTATGATTTTGAGAAGTTCCAAAGATTTTTCGCACGACTGCTCTCCCATTTTGTGAATTATTATTGGCCTTAAATAAAAAACTTTAAAATGTTAAAAAGAGAGAGCACCGATTGCTTATATTCCTAATTGTCAACTGCTTCGTTTGTGCACAATATTTTGCCTACAGTTTCGATTGCCGACATTCTCGATTACATCCCCATTACCTACATGCATTATTGCACACATAAAAAAATGAAAACATAAAAGCGCGATTACACATACGTCATTATTGCACACATACACATTAATTTATTGCATACATGCATTTACATACATATTATTGCACACATATAGATTGCATACATGATATTATTGCACACATACACCTAAGTATATACCTTGTTTTGCATCCAAAGTATCAAATAATATGTGATAGACTTCGCATTGCGCAAAAAGTTATAAATCCAGTAAAACTGTATAATTATAGACTTCGTTATGCGTCCGAAGCATGGAATGATATGGGTTGAACTTTGCTTCGCATTGAAAGTCGTAAACACATGTGGAACCGCATAATTATAGACCTCACTTTTTGTAGAAAGTCGTAAACTCGTATAATTTTAAATTTCATTATGTGTTGGAAGATATGAGATACCACGGGAAGATATGAACTACCAAGTGGATAAGATATGGGACGCTTGCTTCGCGTGGAAAGTCGTAAACTTATAGATTTTTATGTGCAATGTGCATGTGTGCAAAAATATTATATGTGCAAAGTGTTATTGATATAATATAAAAATTATGTTATAATTTTTTTTATTTTACATGCAATAATGTGTGCAATGAATTTTAAAAACGGCTTAGCGGGAAGAAATTTACATTGAATTCTGAAGTGCAAAGTGTTATGAATGACTATTTCTTTTTTAATGTGGACAAAAGTTTTTTTTTTATTTAAGGTATGAAAGATCTAGGAAAACGTTAGAGTAAACATATCAAATTAAAAGGAGATTACATTGAAAAATAAATTTTATTTTGTCCCGTAAAGTCATAGTTTTTTGATCAGATTGGAAATTTTTCAAATCACATATATGAGCAATAATGTCCTGTGTGCAATCGTATCTTTGTATTTTCATTTTTTTCATGTGCGCAATAATGAATGTAGACAATCGGGATGCAGGCAATCGGGAATGTCAGCGATTAAAACTGTCGGCAAAATGATGTGCGCAAACAAGCAATTGGCAACCGGAAAACGGGACCTTCTCTCCGTTAAAAACAGCAGACTTATTATAATGAAAAAAGTTCTGGTGGATATACAAGGTGATACATAAATTGTTATAAGCTTATAAATTCACAAATGATTAATATTTAATCAATCAAAAAGTTGTATGTTTCTAAGAAACTTTTTTAATCATATAAAAATTAATTTGTTCTCGTTTTCCTATAAAGAAAAGCAGAGAGTAACTTTAGAATTTCAAATAAAACGCTTCATAATTAATTGCATTTTTTTATTTTACAAAAAAATAAATTAATTTTATTTGTAACATTATTTTGTAAAATGTTTATATCAAAAGTTCTCTCTTTCTCTATCTTCTATTGTAGTAGGTAATGTAGGGAGTGTCCCGTTTGGCCACGTTAATATTGACCACAGTCCCGATTGACCACGTTGATATTGATCACGTTGCGATTGACCATGGTCCCGATTGATCACCGTCCCGATTGACCACGGAATCAGTTAATTACTTCGCAAATCTTCAGCACTGATTCCTCTTAATAAATGATGATATGGATCTAATTGGATATTGAATTCTAACACAACTAGCCTAAGCAACCACGGCAGTTTGACAGCGAAAAGATGCCCGCCAAGAAAAGAAACCCGCGTAGTCTTAGTAGTAATTTCAGGTCAACATGACATACTGACTAGATTTTCAAGTATTAAAAATTAATTCGAGTCATTGCATATTGTTTAAAATTCATTAGACGAGATAAAGAAAAGAGAAAAATAGGACCTCTTATGACATTCGAATTGGAAATGGCTAGAATTAGTCATTCGCATGCTTCAAGCGGAGTGCTTCCTATAGGATTTGACTGCGCTAAGGGCAGGACGACAATTACATAAGAAGAGTGCTTTAAAACAGTTAAATCCCTTTGTAAATGGCATAGGAATAATAAGAGTAAGAGGTCGTCTTCGACATGCAAATATTCCAGAGGAACAACGACATTCGATATTGTTACCAAAAAAGCATCATGTGACTACCATCATACTATGGGAGACGCACATAAGAAATAAGCATTGTGGACTTTAGTATCTTTTAAGTGAAATAAAGAAGGAATACTGGCTGCTCTTAGGAAGAAGGGAGCCAAGGAAGGTAACGCGAAGATGCGTACGGTGTTTTCGTTACAATCCTACAATACCTAACGCTATTATGGCTGATTTGCCAAGAAGTAGAGTAAAATTAGCGAGTCATCTTTTTGAGATTTGCGGCGTAGATTACGCGGAACCGATCTTAATAAGAGAGAGCTGACGAAGAGGAAAGATACCGACCTCAAAAGGATTGCAGTATTTGTGTGTTTTAAAACTAAAGCTGTACATTCAGAGTTGTGTATTAGATACTGAATCATTCATGGCCGCTTTGAGAAGATTTACATCAAGGAGAAGAGTATCAACATACATCTATTCTGATAACGATAGCAACTTTGCCACAGCTTCAAATGAACTAAAGGCCCTTTATGAGTTTCTCAAGAAGGAAGAATTAAATCTTACTACAGAATTAGTCATAGAAAAATTCACTTGGCATTTTATACCTCCTGAAACACTGCATTTTGGCGGATTATGGGAGGCGGCGGTAAAGAGCGTGAAAAGACATCTGAAGATAACATTACGATCACTTATTTATACATTCGAAGAATATCACACGTTGCTAGCAGAGATCGAAGAAATATTAAATTCACGGCCGATAAAACCGTTATCTTCAGATCCGAACGATTTTGAGGCATTAACATCGGCTCATTTTTTAATAGGAAGTGGTTTGAGACGACCAGCAGAGCAAAACTATCTTGAGATAGCCGATACAAAATTGTTAAGATAGCAGCAGATTAAACTGCGACAACATTATTGGAAGTGATAACAAAGAAAATACTTGCAATAATTGCAACCACGTACAAGGTGGAGCTCTTTCAAGGTGGGTAGGATGTAAAGAATTCAGGTTTGGTATGACTGCGCAAGCAGTGAGAGACGGCGCCACGGGCTGAGAAGGGTACTGAAGCAGACGCGGACATAGCGTCGTCAACGATATTGTAAGATATAATTTTAGTACACACGTTATGAGCCGACGTCTGCGCGTCGATGGATGAGGCACGCGCAGGATTGCGTCAGAAGCAGGATCTCAGAGCAGAATCGATATAAAAGATAGACATTTTTATTGCGTGCTCTTTTTTCTGTCTGCGAGCGATCCGAGCATCTTTATATTAGCAGTATCCGAGTATTTTTATATTAGAGAACCGTTATTACGAACAGTTATCGGCTCTCATGGTTTGTGCTGTCGCTGCCGTTTATATTAATAAATTCAGTGAACTTTGAACATTTAAACTATCTCTCTGTATTTTATCCTGACATTAATTATTATCCTTGTGTATCCACACGTGGCCTATCAAGGTTTAACTTTATTCATCCTTACGGAAATTGATTTTCGTATCATCTTTCCCCATCAGTATCTTATAATATTAGTATTCTCAAAGCCTTTGTTGTAAAAAAGTAAGCAATAAAACAATTATAAACAGATTGAATATACATTTATTCACAATACTCAACATGCATAACTTTAGAAAATTGAATAAATGTACCTAATCACGTTAGTGTTGTATTTTTGATAAAAAAGCATTTTACAAAAAAATATTACTAATAAAACAATAGCCAAATTAAGGCGGTCCTCTAAGTTACTAATAAAATTTACTTGTTTTTTTCTGTAGAAATAATCGATTTATAATCGATTAATCGATTATCTACAATAGAAATAAATAATCGAAAACAACCAATTAATGCAAAAAAAATTAATCAATATTAATCGATTATTCAAATAATTAGTTAAATATTTTTTTATTTTTTTTTCGTTCCTTTGAGTTCAATAATACACTTGGCGTTATAAATTCCTTCTCGTATGATTCCGGGCTAGACAATGATGTTATTGGACCGCTTTCAGTCAAATGTAGATACCATCTACTAGATGGCCTTGTTTACATTGACATACTTTGATACGCGTACTAACTGTAAGTACTACTAGCTAATCATAGCCAATCCTCTAAAGAATAAAATGACTGTGATTGGCCAGTAGTACTTAGTACGCGTATATCGTTGATTGTTACAAACAAGGCCAGTGATTCATTCATTGTATGTACGTAGAATCAGCAGATAAAGAAAACTTTATTAGAATTTAAAAAATTTGATACGTATTTATACTTATATGTTTGTGGAACGTCTCAGAACTTATATAAATTTTCACAAAAATAGTTCAAAGTTTAAATTCAGCTTTTTATTGATTGATTTCAATTTAATCTAACTACTACTTAACCTAGATAACCAGTTTGCATCTGGAACTGAATAAATATGTTAAAAAATTGGATAAATAATAAAAAAAAAAAATAGCGGAGAAAGATTACAAACTGAAAATAATGATAAAGGTAATTCTTATTATATTAATATAAAAACAATATAAATATAACTTTGATTTAATTTATAATAGCTAAAGTTGTTATATTAGCAGGCAATTATTCCTTCAATAATTATTTTTTTTCTTAAATTATTAGAGATATCTTCATCAGAGAGTGAAATAGAAATTTATAGAAGCCGATCAACTATATCCAGTAAAGCTTTTCTTTCTCGTACAAAACGGTAAGACATTTTTGTGCTATAGATCATTATAAAAAATATTTGTATAGGCAGACATCTATTTTTTCTTTGACTTACAGTTCTAAAACATTCCTATGTTTTGGAAATGTTTCTGATAATGATGACAAGAAAATTTAAAAAATTGTAAGAAAGAATTTAATGCTAGGTTTGTAATTATTTATATTATATAGAATGAGTTAATTTTTTCTTATGCATTATCTGAATATTACTAATATGTAAATTTTTTTTGGTTTTGTAAATAGCGATAAATCTTGTATAAATAATAACAAGCAAGAGATAAAGATAAAGAAACGGTATGTAAAAATTCGGAAACGATACATTATATTTATTTATAGACTATATATTATGTATATACATCCATACATAATATTGTATATATATATTATGTGTGAGTGTATATAATTTCATTAAATATTAAATTTTTATTTTTAAGAATATTTCGTACGAAGTCTAATGCATGAGATTTTTTCACAAAAATTGATATAAAAAATACTCAATGCAATATTAGTAAGAAGATATTTAAACATTGTGGGAATACCACTAACTTTTTGATACAACTAAAAAAATAACATGAAGTCGAATTTAATAAACAATATTTAAGTGGTTCGGATTCTGAGGGATTATATTTTGAGGATTCGAAATCAATTACTTCGACAAATGTGTGTGTTACAGGTTAGTTAATGATAATAAGAACATTAATTATATCATATTTAATGTTTTTATATTATTTTATATTTATCTTTATTACATTATTTTTTTAATATTGTTTGACTATCTTTAGGTTCTATGTCTGACAAAAAATCATTTAAAAATTTATTTAAGAATATAATTCCATATGATAAAAACAGTAAAAAGAAAAAAAATTTAGACCAGAAATTCGCTATGATGATAGCTAGAGATTTTCAGCCTCTATCTTTAGTTGAAGATGAGGGATTTTGTGAATTTATAAATGCTTTAAATCCTAGATACAATATAATTTCAAGAAAAACATTAACTAATTCGTATTACCTGATTGTTACGAAATGGCAAGGAACAATTTGAAAAGTTTATTACGAGGATACCGAAGTACCGACCGAGTTCTAACCTAACAAAACAATATATTTACTTAATATAAAAGTTGCAATTTAAATACATAAAATAAAATAGATTTTCCCCTCTCAGAATTGTATGAAAGAATATTTGTGAACTTTTAGAAATGAGCTTAGAAGCCTAGAAAAAAATATTCCTTTAAAAACAAATACAACATTTAAATGCGTCAGGTCCCTCACGGAGGACGCCGTGAAAGAGGGTAGGGTGGCACTCGCGGTGTCAGACATAGCAAATGCCTTTAACACCCTGCCCTGGGATAGAGTGGGGGACGCCTTGCTGCAACACAGGGTCTCTCGCTACGTCGTGGAGATCATAAGGCAATATTTCCAGGATAGGAGTCTGGAGTTCGTCACAAAAGACGGACTCCAAAGCCGACGGGAAATCCGGTGTGGGGTTCCACAGGGGTCAGTCTTGTGCCCCTTATTGTGGAACCTTGCATACAACCAGGTACTTTGCCTTTCTCTCCCCCGTGGCTGCTACGCCATCTGCTATGCGGATGACACGTTAGTGGTAGCCACGGGGGACAGCTGGGGGGATGCGACGGCCAAGGCCGAGATAGCGGCGGCAGCTGTGGTGCGAAGTATCATCGGTATGGGTCTCAGAGTGGTAGCTCATAAAACCGAGACTCTTTACTTCTACAGTAAATCCTCTCGTAAGCCGCCAAGGACCCATATCCGCGTGGGAGGTACCTCCATCCTGGTGGGGGACCGACTTAAATACCTTGGTCTCTTCTGGACGGCGAGTGGAAGTTTAGACATCATTTTGATGTCCTCGCCCCCAAGATGGAGCGCTTCTCCACTGCGTTGGGAAGGCTCCTGCCGAACCTTGGGGGACCGGATAGTCGAGTCCGCCGCATATATATGGGTACCGTGAACGCAGTGGCCCTGTACGAATGTCCTGTATGGGCAGCGGATCTCGCGGCCATGCGTCACGCAAGGAATAAGTTCCGGCGCATACAGCGTAGCATGGCTGTGAGGGTGATAAGGGTCTACCGCACGGTGTCCCATGCGGCGGCCACGGTCTTGGCGGGTTGGCTTCCTTTGGAGCTTCTAGCCGCGATGTATGCGGAACGATATAACCAGGAACGGAGGCTCCAGGGGGGTTGCAATGGCCCCTTGCCAGCCAAGGTCAAGGAGATCATTCGGCTCCACGCCCAACGGTCCATGGTGGATAGGTGGAACGCCCACCTCTCTGACCCAATGACTACGGGTCAAAGGACTGTTGGGGCCATCCGGCTCTGTCTAGAGGAATGGCTAGATAGGGCTCAGGGGGAGGTATCCTTCAGAATGACGCAGGTGCTCACTGAGCACGGATGCTTCGGTGAGTACCTGCGCCGAATTGGCAAGGAAAGCACCACGGCCTGCCACCACTGTGAGGAGGCAGGAGACACGGCGCAGCACACATTGGAGAAATGTCCAGCGTGGGATGTGCTGCGCCGTGATCTCCGTTCAGTGATCGGCAATGACCTCTCGTTGCCGGTCATCATTATGAAGATGTTAGGCAACGAGAGGTCCTGGAAGGCGGTCGCCTCCTTCTGCGAACAGGTCATGACGCAGAAGGAGGCGGCCGAGCGCATACGTCGCCAGGAAGAGGCCGTAGCGGAAGCGGCAGCAGCGGCCGCTGCAATGACAGCAGCGAGGAGGAGCAGGAGGAGGAGAGCGATTCCGATGGAAGGAGCATGGCACCCTCCCTACATCAGTCTCCTCCATTGTTAAGGAGGCTAAGGCCTCGAAGAACAACTAGGGGGGAGGACAGCCCAGTCGTTCTCTCCGCAACGGAGAGGATGACAATGAAGGGGGAGCATATTCAGAGGTTAGGCTCTATTAAACGCTCCCCCTTCTTAATTACATTTCCCCCCCTATAACGATCGGAATGGCGAGGGGGTGAGATTGGACTCTCCCCTCACGGTCGCCAAGCGCGGCTGTGTGTTAAGAAAGAGGGGCCAGAAGGCCCCCCCCCTATGAAAAATCGTATATTAGCGATAGAGGTTGTTGTTGCTGAGGTAAATTCCCTCAGCCGGAGTCTAGCGACCGCCCTCACTAGAGGCGGTAGCGTTTCTCCCTCGGGACCCGGGCAATGCAGGCGGGGGCCTAAGTCAGGTCCCCGAGGAAGGTGGACGAGCGATGTGGCCCCGCTCGCCCATAAAGTGGAAGTTAGGAAGGGCATCAACAGTCCTTCCCGGGAAGGAGACTCGGCAAAAGTTAAAACGTCGCTGAGTCCTAAGCGCGGAGGGGATTCACAGCCAGGGACACCGAAGTAATGCAATTGCGAGTTCCAGGTCCTTGCCTGCCCCTCCATTGCGCGGAAGGCCACCGCAGGAGTTTTAGTTGGTAGTCCGCCGGCCCATTATTAGGACGCGCCGGAAGTCCAACATAACCACCGCCCCTTCCCCGAGGGGAAAGGGGTCTCTTGCGAAAAAAAAAAGAAGACCGCCGCGGCGTATGCTCTCTCCAAGGCATCGGAGAAGCCGTGAATTTCCAGTCCGAGCTCGTCCGACCCGTCCGTCCATCGGGAAATGCTCAGGCGCTCCAGATCCGGCAGCGAGGTAGTGAAGGCCGCCCATCGAGCGCTCAGAGCGGGTTCAAGAGCCTGATCCCATTCCAGGCCGGCCAGAGATCCTGCAATAAAATTTTAGCTCCGACGAGTACGGGCGCCGCCCAACCCGCCGGGTCGAACAACTTGGCCACGTCGGAGAGAACCGTTCTCTTAGTCGACTCACGCTGAAGATAGTGTTGGAACCGCTCGTAACCTGAGCGTGTCCGCCGCGGGACTCCAGATGACACCCACGCTATCCGTCGTGGTGAAGAGACGCTCCGTTTGGTCTCCATCTGGGCACAGCGCCGTGTGGGTGCCGGCCCATTTACTAAGCTGGAAACCGCCGCCCTTGAGGAGGTCCACGACTTGCTTTCTGACCTCCTGTCCAATGAGTTCGCCCCGGTAAGCAGGTCGTCCACGTACGCGTGGTCCCGCAGAACGGCCGCCCCGAGTGGCAAAAGCAAACTCTCGTCTCGTGCCAGCTGCAACAATGTACGGATGGCCAAATACGGTGCAGAAACCGTGCCGTACGTGACCGTGGTAAGCCTATAGTTCTAGATCGGCGACTCCGAGTCCGCCCGTCATAAGATTCGCTGGAGCTCGAGGTCGTCCGGATGGACGCAGATCTGGCGGAACATCTTCACGATGTCGGTCGTACTGGTGAAGGCGCCACCGGGTTAGCACCAGCCAGAGGTCTGCTTGCAGTTTCGGTCCTGGTAGAAGCATGTCGTTCAGGGAGATTCCAGTCGACGTCGGGAACGAGGCGTTGAAAACGACTCTTATCTTGCCTTCCGGGTCACTGGGTTTGACGATGGCGTGATGCGGGAAAGAGTACGCATGGTTGGATGCCTCGTCCTCGTCGGGTACCTTCTCCATGTGTCCTAGAGACAAATATGCCTCCATAAACTCGTTATATTTGGTCTTGAACGAAGGTGTTCGCTTAAGACGTCGCTCCGTACTGAGGAGCATTTGCAGTGTCCCGCGGCGAGAGGCCTCTAGTGTCGCCGTTGATCTCGCTCGTCGGGGAAGTCGCACGACGTAGCGCCCCTCCGCATCACGACGGTGGGTATTCGCGAACAGTTGCTCGCACTGGGCCTCCTCCGGGGTTAGAATTCGGTCGTCCGGGAGCTCCTCCAGCTCCCAGAACCGACAAAGATCTTCGTGCAAGTCACACTGCGTCACCATGTGATGAGTCGCGGCGTTGATCGACCGAGCATCGGACGGCTCAATAAGTGCTCCCATAAGCACCCACCCAAAGATCGTGGAGTGAGCAGCGGGATCTCCTGCCGCGCCGCGCCTAACACCACCCTCGAGCAGCATGCCATAGATATCTGCTCTCAAGACAACGTCAACCGTTGGGTTTGTCATAGGCCGAGTCGGAATCCGTCCAGGTGAGGCCAGCTGCGTTGAAGAATCTGTTTACCTGGCGTGAAGGCCGTGAGTCCGGGCAGCACTAGTGCCCGCGGCAATGCTATCCGGAGTGACGGCGATCGTTCCGTACCGATCATCATGGAGACCGCATGCACCGCCTTGCCAGTGATGACGCTTTGAAGACCGGAAACGGTCACGTTGGCGCGCCGCCTTATCTCTGGGTAATCTCAACTACTGAGCTACGCGTTCCGTCACGAAGGACGCCTCCGAGCCCGAGTCCAGGAGCGCCCGCACTGTCATGGAACGCGCCGTATCAGAGACCACTCGAATTACGGCCGAGGCGAGTAGCACCGAACTGGTCGTGGTACTGGAATGCGCGGCCACTTTCGCGGCCTCTCCCGAAGTAATGGACTGGCTCGTTGACGTGGAAGGCTCGGCAGATTTCCGTGTGGCAGTAGAAGACGACGCGGTTAGGTTAGGACTCCGCGAGATGCAGGAGCGTGTGGTGTTTCTCCTGGCAGTGCCGGCATCGATGCACCGACAGGCAGAAGGCGAGTTCCTGCCCCAGACAGTTGAAACAGGCCTTCCCTTTCCGGATGTCTCGGCGGTGCTCCGCAGAGGTTAACTTGAATTTAGCAGACATGCGCAATGGATGTCGCTCTTGGCAGAGCGGACACGGACTCCCTTGATTCGAACCCGCAGAAGTAGCGTGGGAAGACACTCCGCTCCGCTTCGGCTTGATTTGACTATCAATGGGCTGCAACGCTCGTGGATGGGCGGCATCCAGGGCGCGAGCCCGCGAGAGAAGAAACTTTTTCAGATGCTCGAAGGTTGGGAAGTTCTTGGTTGACTTGAGCGATGATTCCCATAGAGACGAGTGCTCGAGTCCAACTTCTCAACGAGGTAGACGAACCAATCGTCCCAGTGATCCACCGGGCGCTCCAGGCTGCGGAATGAACGAGTTGCTTGGTTGACCGCGCTGATAAGACGGCAGATCTCCGAGGACAACGGCTTCAACATCGGGGCGCAATTAAGAAGCATCCGCATGTGAGTCGCGAGCAGCACCCGCTGATTATCGTACCGCGTGGCGAGCTCTTCCCAGACCGCGTATCCGTCGGAAGTAATCGGCAAGTTTGCGACGGCCGCCGCCGCATCTCCGACTGGCCTTTAAATATTGCAACTTCTGTGTCGGCGCGAGTCCGGGCACGTTGTGGAGCGACTTGAAGAGGTCGCAAAATCCCTCCTACGCTAGCTGGTCGCCGTTGAAGGTGGACAGATTAAGCTTTGGGAGTTGGATCTGCTTCAACCGGGCCAGCATCGCTCTTCCCGTCAGGGTCGACATGTGTCACCAATTGAGCTGAAATGCTGGATTTCGCATCTAAATAGCACTCCTCCGTAACTGTGTAGACGTCCAATTTGAAGTAGTCAGACTCCTCTGACCTTTGATATGCCAGGATCTTGTCGTATTCTTGTAAGAATCGCGCCCAGTAAATCTCTAGCAGCTCGAGACGGGCGAGGAGGTAATACCGGGTCAGCTTCTCCTCGCCGACCTTGATGAGATTGTCCCAAAATTTCTCGATGTATCTGGCAGTAGCCATCTGTTTCTTCACCGACAGATCCATGATGTTGCAGTCACGGAGGGACACAATGCGCGCGAGAGAGTACAAGTGAGCCGCACACGAGAAGGCGAGAAATACGGCTATCCATTGATTCCGATCGAGCTGGTAGGCGAAACACGCGCAGAGCGAGTTACGGCAGTCGCGTTGCGGAAGGCTTGGAATTTGTAGGCGAGGCGAGCGCGAAGCGCGGGCGGCGAACCATGTAACTGTCGGTTGCAGTCCGAATCGTACTTGGATCCGGCTCGAAGGATCAGTAATGTCGGCGCCTCACCGATTTGCAAAATGATCGGTTGGAGAAGGCCAGAGGAATTGGTCGGTTCGGCAGATTCAGGCTGACACCGTTTTACTAGTCACCAATAAATGTACTTCACCAGTCGTCACTACATACGAACGTACAGAGGGCGCACAATAATACGCCGAGTCAAATTGAGTCAGACCGTACGGAAGCTGAAGGCTAGCCGTCGGCCGACGATCGCTCGAACAGTTTACCGTCGCTCGCTAACACGTTCCGCTCGCTCGCGGTTGTCATAGGGGATTGTCGATTCTTCCGCGGATTGGAATGTGGGTGCCTTACCCCCTCGTGCCCCGAGCTCCTCGATCCACCCACTGGCACAAAGGAGTTTCGGCGCAGCAAACATCAGCTGATGTTCCCCCCTTTTTTTGTGCGTGAAAAAGTTGTTTGTTGACGCGCCGAGTTTTCGAGAGCGATCGTTCTCTCAATCTCAGGAGCGCCGACGAACTATGAAGTTCCGCGACCGAACAATTATAATTTAACAGATAAAATAAAATTATTTACATAATATAGCAATTAACATTATAATATAATTTTATTAGTTTATTTTTTTAAAGTAGTTTAAATAAAAGAAAAATTATTTATAAAATAATTATAATAATTATAATAATAATCTTTGAATAAATATTAGTAAATAAAATTTGATAGTTAAAATTATTTGAAGTAAAATTAATATTATTTCATCTTGTTTGAATAAACAATAATTGAAAATAATATATTTACGTAAACAATAATTAAATTTAATATATCTATGAACTCCAGATTTTGATGCTTATAAATGTGCAAAAATATTTTCTATGTTTATTTCTAATAATTCGATATATTCGTAAAATTATGTAATATGTACCTGGTGAAATATTGGAAGAAATGATCACATAATAGTGGTTTGATAGCGCTCAAATTCTCTTCCCACATAGTTTGCAGAGTTTGGATTATATCATAAAATGTATTTTGCGATGGATCTATAACAATTCCAGTTGCTATGGATATCAATAAGTCCACCACGAAATATGGATGCTAAAAAATATATTTGTGGTAGAATATACATTTTTAGTGCTTAAGATTATTCTTAAAAATAAATTTGATAAATCTTTAAAAAGTTACACGTTCACCAATTTTTTTATCTTAACATATATGTATTATAATGAATTCTGAGTCATATATACATATATGTATATGTATATATATATTGAGCAACAAAATTAGCGCAACAAAAATTTTTATCGAAATTTCACTCAACTTCAAATAATCATAACTCTGCGAAAAATTGTCTTATTTAAAGTTTTTTTTTATTTTGAAGCTTGAAGTCTCTACTTTAAAAAGCATTTGTCAGACTTCGAATTTTTTTCTTCCCCCCTCCCGCCTTTTTCTCAAAAGTAAGGACATGTTTTGTCTCGGAAAATTTGCACAGTTTGACGCACTTCACGGAGTGGAATGAATTTTTTTCACAAGTATCATGATAATCATTGTAAAATTTGGACTTTTCCTTGCAAATTAAAAAAAATTGATATCGATACAATTTTTTTCGCGGACTTATGACGTATCAAAGTAACCTATACATTTTTGTGCCTGTTAGCGCAAATATTAGCATTATCCGATGCGCACCATGGGGAGGTTATTGGACAGATTTTACGCATCATGTGTATGTATGTATACGTGCGTGCGTGCGTATGTGTAGGAGAGACTGGGATTGGGGGAGCATCTTTGGTAATCCGCAGACAGAGTTTGTTGTAATTAAGTCGTAGCTCAGATTATTTGAAGTATAAGGAAAGGTCAATAGGTTTAAGTTAAAATTGTAAAGAAGTTAGGATTAAGTTCTTAATAAGTAAGGTTAGTGCTAAGAGTATATATTAAGTTAGTGATAAAAGTATATATAAAAAAATATATTTACAATAATTAGGTTAAGCGAGAGATAATGGGGATTGGGGGTATAATGGGTAATTATAATGAATTCTGAGTCATACATACATATATGTATATATGACTCAGAATTCATTATAATACATATATGTTAAGATAAAAAAATTGGTGAACGTGTAACTTTTATTGTCTATACTTACAAGGAAAGGGTTGGAAGTGTCCCCCTCCGATTTTAATGAGTTTTGAATATGTTGTACTCTAGGTGAAAAAAGGAGACACGTATTTTCTTATGTGCTCTTACGGCCATTAAGGGGCTGAAATATTCTCTTGAAAAAAATCGATTTTTATATTTCTGAGCGAATACCGTCGAAACGGTAAGAGATATAAAAAAAAAGTTTTTAATAAAAGTTTTATGGTTTTTAATGTACTTTAAAACGGCATAATCAAATTTTTCAAATATGTTATATTTTTTGAAATCCCTTTTCCCCCCTTTAATTAAAAAAAATCTGATTATGCAGTTTTAAAGTACATTAAAAACCATAAAACTTTTATTCAAAACTTTTTTTTATATTTCTTATTATCTTGATGATATTCGCTCAGAAATATAAAAATTGATTTTTTTCAAGAGGGTGTTTCACCCCCTTAACGGCCGTAAGAGCGCATATAAAATATGTGTCTCCCATTTTGACCTAGACTACAATATATTCAAAACTCATTAAAATTGGAGGACACTTTTAACCCTTTCCTTGTTTGGTTAAGTAATAGTTTGTAAATAATGTTTATACTTGAGGTTAAATAATGTTTAACTCCTAGAGGATCAATAAATAGCTATCTATAAATATATTATAAAATCTTTCTAAATATTATAAACTTTCATGTATTTGATAGTTTGTAAAAATAATTAAATTAAGAGAAGCTTAAAAAGATGAAGTTAAAAAAGAAGAAAAAGAAATGTGAGGCAAATAAAAGAAGATATGTTTACCATATATACATTGTACATAATCGTATGTATATACCTCTTGTATTATATTATACATTTAATATGTAATTAAAATTTACGATATATATCGAAAAAGAGGAAAAGAGAAAAAAAATAATATAATTTTAAATTATATGTATAATAGTATTCTGAAAGTACCATAGAAAAATCGTTCCTTAATTTTATTTATTGATTTGGTATTTGCAATCCAATAATTTTTTTTTCATAATAGAAATATCCATACTCATATTATTCTGAAGGAAGATTAAACGACAGTTTACGAAATCTCTTTGCTTTTGAAATAAATTTTTTCTATTATTTGTAATTAGTGCTCGTAATCACTTGTAATAGATTAAGATTATTTTATAAAAATTTCGACGCAAACAAAATATTTATTTTTATATTTTAATATAATATTATATAATATTGTATCATATGTATTTTTAATAATACATATTTGTATAATTTTCCCTAATACAACTTTATTTTTATTCTACGTATTATTTTGTATAATATTGAAATATAGTCAAATTACGTTATTCAAGTTAACTATATATTATCATATCAAAATTACATATTTTCCTTTGACACTAATCGAAAGTCACTTCCTGATAAATAGTATTTACTAATTTATATTAAGATATACATCTGATAAATGGAATGTGTTCTAAATGCTTTTTAGTGGCACTCCTCGATACGATATAAATTAAAACAAGTGCCTTGTATACAATGTGCAGACGAGAAATTTTCCATCGGTTTGATTTACACAAGTTTTTGCATTTGAGCGCGAATTAAAAATAAGTTTCCGTCAATATTATTTCTAACAAAATAATAGAACAAACAAATAAGAAAAAAGTATAATTGAGAAAACAAAGAAATATTATATAAAAAAGTCATGATTAACTATAAATTAATGAAAACAGTTAACAGAATATGCAATAAAAAATAAATTATATGTAAAAAATAACATAATAAAATTTACTTATTTTGCTTGTCAATAAATTTTTAAAAATTTTTAGGGCGGTAATGAGGGGTTTCTAAAATTTTTAAAAATGAGAATAAACGTCTTGGTAAAACCCAGATAGAAATTTTATCTAGGAACAAGCAGGGCTCTATATATTTATTTATAGGGTCTAGATGGAAAATCTAGCTAGGATCTGTGTAAAGTTTGGAACGTCTAAACCGAACAGGCCCTATTGCTGAATCTAGAGCGGCTCAAGTTTTCGCCCGGAATTTGTTAAAAAAAATACTCTAGATTTTAGCTGAGGCCTATAACTTTTCTAGATATTTTCTTTGATTTACACCATAATTATTTTCATAATCCATCTTGATCCAGGTTTAAATCTAAAATTTTTCCCTAAAATATTTTCTGGAATCCTACTTGAGCCAATATTTTATTTCAAGGATTTTTGAAAAATATTTTAATAATAATTTTACTCGTTTTATAAATGTAGTTTAAATGCTTTATTTGCACATATAAAATATGTAATAAAATTTATAATATTATAAAACAAAAATATATTTATTTAATTGTAAGCAAATAACAAAACAATTATATCAAAACATTTGACATATATATAAAGAAACTTATTATAATATAGTATATAAAGAAATATATAGCCTACAAATTTTAATTTACTCTGGGTTATTTTGTACTTTGTTTCTCTTTGTCCATCCCAGTCCTTTTCGTTTGCAATAACTAATACCATTGAGAATTTCCTTTTCCGTTAATGGCTGATTATTTTCATTAACGAGTTTGTGCACTGCTAATTCTAAAAATGTTTAAAAATATTTATATATATGCTAATAACAAATATATTGAAATATTTTATTATTGATTTGCTAAAATACCTATTATTGATTTACAAAAAGGCAATTTCTTGAGTACTAATTTATCATTGCATACTTACAAAATCACGCTGGCAATCATTATTATTTTGCAGTAATTCATTGAATTTTATAAATTCTTCTGTTGTTTTAAAAGGTATATTTAATTCATACTTTTCATGAAAGGTTTGAGGGATACTTTTCAAAGTACCTGACGCTTCCTACAAATTTATGAATTTATTTTGATTTTCTAAAACTTGTTTTAGCGTCGAATTTATTCCTTCGATGGTCTTCATTACTTCAGTATGTTCGGATGAAATTTTAGTTTTTCTGTCTTTTTGTCTTTGGGTTTTGTGTTTTCAGTATTTCATCTGTAAAGATATAGATGTACAGAAAATGATTAATTATAACAATTAATTATCGTAAATATTATCGTACAACGATTATTATCATAAAACAATTATCGTATTTGTACACTTGTACATTTGCAATATTTTAATTTTTTGGAAAATTACCATCATCTTTTAGAAATGAAATATCCATGAATTCTGAATCTGCAAATATATTTGAGTCGTCCATTTGATTTATAGAGTTTTCATTTATCACAGGAGCTATCACATCGATGATAATATTCGATGTAGATGGTTCATCATTTGGCACATCTAAAATTGTCAATGGAATTTTTTATTAAATATTTTTTTTAAGGAAAGTATTGATTATTTGTATCATTTTTAAAAGACGTCGTACACATTCTGTTTGTAAATAACATTTTTTCTTTAAATTATGGAAATGATTATTATTATCTCTATAAAAAATTTACCTGATTTATTTGATCGGTGCATCATTTTTGGTTCTTGGTCATTCTAATTCTCTTCATCGTCTACAAACAAAAATATTATGCGCATTAAAAATATGAAAATTTTATTTTGTGAAACTTTTAATTGATATCTTCGAGCATTATTAGAATGGAAAAATAATTGCCTAAATTATTCATTTCATCATCATTTGACTTATTTTTATAGTATTTTGGATTCGGCTGAATCAAAGAACTGGACGTGATATTACGCTTTTTTGCACTTTTATATACTGTAACAGCGTTAAAAACAACGATAAGAAAATTGATTAAGTAAAATTGGACAACAATATTTTGCATTTCATACGTTACTCTTTACAAACCTTTGCTGGGTTCAATGGACTTAACATTCATCAATGATTTTATTTCTGAGACACTTGCAAGTAGAGTTTTCTTTTTAAATTCTCTTTCAAATGCAGTAGCTTTTTCTTCTGGTTCGACATCAGTTTCTGTTGTGAATGCGTAACGTTGATTCTCTGCTAATCTTAATTTCTTAAGTGTTTCAGTGTAATTTCCTGTTGATATTATATATATATATATATATAATTAATATATATATATATAATTATATATATATATATATATATATATATATATATATATGATAAAATTTAATACGTTATATATTTATATAAATATATGCTAAATATTATTTTATCAGCTGTATAATGTATTTTTACATATGTTAAAATTAATATATATATATACATATATATATATATATATATATATGTATATATATATTAATTTTTAACATATGTAAAAATACATTATACAGCTGATAAAATAATATTTAGCATATATTTATATAAATATATACGTATTAAATTTTATCATTTAATTATATATAATGATAAAAAATTAATAAGATTTTAATTCAATAAATTTTATATTGCAGTATATATGTATTAAAAAAAAAGTATAATTTTCATTGCTTTTTATATTAAATTATTAGTATATCATATATATTTACTTCCTCGAGCAATAACTCTCACATGATACAAAGACCACTCTGCTGGTGCATCAGCATTGTTTTCGACTAGGTTTTTTAATTCTTTGAAAGATTCTTCGTTGTATGGGGGTGGTTTGAATTTAGCTTCCATACATTTCTTTTTTTCATTAAAACTGAGCCACTTCAATGAGACTATATCAATTGTTCTTGACGAAGGTCTTCCTCGCTTGACAAATTCAATGACACCGTGCGAATAGTCGTCAAAATCATCACTTGATGAACTACTCATCTGAATACGAAAAAATCTTTGTAAGCTTTCTAAATCTTTATGTCAATATTAAAATCATTATACACAAAAATTAAATAGAATTTTTTTGAAGTAAATATTTTTAATTATACAGATATATATTTTAGTTTTAGGCAACTTTCTTTATCCCACATATGTCAGGAACAATAAGTATAAGAAAGTTTTCTCATTTGTAAATGCGAAAAAATAATGTTTTTTCAAAAATTGATTCAAACAAATATAGATGAATGTCGTGAAATTTATACCAAAGAAATGTTTCGATGAATTTATAACCTCAAATCACCGAAATATGATATCAGTGGGTTTATTTGTCACATATTAAATATTTCCAATTTTTTGATAATTTGTACCAAAAATGATGAACAAAAATATAATGTAGAATTTTTTTACCGTAGTTTTCGTGCAGTAAACTCTTCTTTTGCATATATCTTTTTAAATTCCTCTATGCTTCCCAATATAATAGCACAGCACATGTTTATACGTGCTCACGAACAAAATACAATCGCAAATCACGACATTACCGGCATAACGAGATCGCGAAATTTGTTAGACTGCTTTTCCTTTAGAAAATACAAACGACATTTAACAATGATGTGAGTACATTGTACGTGTCGCTCTTGTGTTCTAAAAGGAAGCAATCTTTAGTCGAAAAAATTCTGTTGTGTTGTTTTTCTTCAGTCATTATTAAAAACTGAAACAAAATTAAATATGATTCATAAAGTTAGTAATAAAATGTTATTTTATTTATTATAACATGCATTATTTAATTAATATGTAAACCTACCATAATCTCTTTATCGATGTTAATATATATACATTCTAAGGAATAGTATTTACATTTGGTGTAAATATCCTATCGCAAATTTGCAATTTTGTAATTGTGGTTCAAAGTTAAGAACTAAGTGCATAAGTTTACACTTAATTTGTTTAACTGATACACTTATTTCAAATTGTTGATTTTCGGTTTGAATTTCCCACATGTCTGTTACACTTGAATTCGATGGATATGAATAAATGCTTCGTTTCAATGGAACCATATTGCCTACAATGTTCACTTCATCGTTGTGTTCTATTCTAACAAATTTTGTTATTTTCAAAACAGTTGTGTCATCCCGTAACAGGACCATATCATTTGGTAATTTTGTTTTTAATAATACATCTTTATATGTTATCTGTGAAATTGTTTCATCTTTTTTACGATATTCAACTATACTTGGTATTGTAGGCTTCAGAGTATTTTGCATTAAGTTATTTTCATGAAGTTGACGACATAATTGAGCCAATGGACGATTTGGTGAGCGAAGTGCTTTTTTAATCATTCTTAAATAGTTCTTAAATGTACTAATGTTTATTAAAGTGCTTCATGTTTCTTACATCATCAGCCAAATGAATTAAGTTGTGTACGTTGATGACAGCAAACTCTTCACCATAAATTTCTTGAGACGATGCGCAGAAAACTCTAAGATATTTCTTTGCATTTTCTACATACATTACTGCTTTACTTTCAGTGCAAAGTAATCGGCAGGCCATGTGTAATAATAAAAAATGATTATATTCTGTTTTTCTTAAAAGGTCTTTTAAAACAATTGAACTAATATATAATAGAAATAGTATAAACTCTGTCGCTTTCCATTTATGCAAAGTATCGACGTCTCTCGGCTTTCTTTGAAAATCGTTTGGTATAATTGAACGTATAATTTGCAATCTTCAAGATAATTCCAACTTGTACGCTGAACTGATTTTAAATTTTGTATTGCTTATCCAATATTCTAGTAATTTTTTCATTGCACCAAGGCAACATAAATGCATAAAATCTAAAACAAAACAATGGACCATATTTATTGGTGGATTGATAAATAATAAAGATGTCGCATTTTTGTGGTGATTTGGATCTAAAAAGCTTCGAAATGTTTCATCAGTTCGTTCTGGAGAATCGATACTTGAAATGACTGTTGTTCGATTAACTTTTACATCAATTGTAGTACATTGCTCGCAAGAATGGAATCCTGTGTGATTTATAGTAGATTTTATAAAGGACCTTACAGGTATATCGCAGATGAAACATTTAATTTTAATTTTGTAATTTTTATTGTCAATTTCAAAACCATTCGTTTGAAGTTCGTTCATCTCCGTTATAAATTTTTGTAAAAAATCCGTCAACAATTTAGGTTTTGAATTGCCGGCGTATATTGCAATTGGAAACGGTTTATATATCATTGGATTGTAATCGACTCGACATAAGATTGGCCAAAATTGTTTCGCAGCTGATTTAAAAAGTGGCACTCCGTCAATATTAATTTGTAAATTAATTATTTCATTATTATTGATGTGTAATTCTGTATGAAGGATATTATCAGATTTTTTTTTATTCTCAAGTAAACAAATTTTCCTACTGATCCATCATCCATTTTTTCGTCTTTGTATTTAGCTGACGTCGTTCCAATGAATGCTTTCGTACATTTCGGCAAATTTGGCATTAATCTTGGCCTTAAAATATCGAGTAACATATCTGCGTGTGCGTGTGGAACTTGGCATTTAACAATCCAATCGCGTAATTTTACCATCTCATCTTCGGGTTCATTTTCACTGTCTCCAATTTCGTCATTTGTTGTTTCATTAATTTTATCATCATTTGAACCATTTTCTTCGGCATCAACATTTTCATCGGCTTCAATTATATCATTGTTTGTACTTCCATCAATCTCAACAACTTCTTCGTGTAGTGTGTTTTCACCGACTTCGAAATTTTCTTTTTCACTTTTATCGTCTTGCACGTCATTATTAACCTCATCACTATTGATATTTAAAAACATTCTTTTCTTTATTTTTTTTCTTGCATAGTATTTTCGTTTCCTCAATCGTGAGGATGTCCATATATTTTCGATGTCACTCATTTCAAGTATCTCAAAATTATATGACCACTTATTATATAAAACGAAAAAAACGACAAAATTGTTACAAAAATGTATACAATTCTGTGAACTGATAACTTATTTAATGTATTTTGTAGGTTAATTTTATCTGGGAAAGGATTATGATTTATATTTTGGGCCTATCAGGGTATTTCAAGCTAAATTATTCAATCCAGGTCCCATAGCTTTATATCTAATTTGAGAATAATTTGGCAGTGTCAATATAGGACCTATGTAGATTTTTCTGACTATTATTCTGATTATTTTTTCTCGGTAAAGTTAAGGTCAATTTCTAGAATCTATTCTAAACCTAAATGGATATTTCAAACTGGATTTTTCTATTTAGGCCCTGTATTTAATCTTGGCAAGTTGAGGAAATTTCTACCTGGGAATACACCAAGGAAAATATGTGCCCTATGCACTCATCAATTTCGCAGAATAAATTATTTTCTAAAAAATCGACGCATTAATATCTGCGTTGGCTTTTATTTACTCCTATTTGTTTGTTTGTAAATATTAAGAGCTTTATATTCGAAGTATTTAATTCACGCAGGCTGAAAATCGCGTTTTTGGTTATATGTATACAGATTTATAAACAATAGACGCAAAAGATATCGGTGGGATTGAATAGCTAAGAGCAGTCACCCGCAAACAAAAGACTCGGGTTTGATTTCCGATTTCCGAGAGAAAGAAAAAAGAAAGAGAAAGAGAGAGAGAGAGAGAGAGAGAGAGAGAGAGAGAGAGAGAGAGAGAGAAGAGAGAGAGAGAGAGAGAGAGACAAAGGTTAAATTTAAAGATAAGCATATATGTATATTTCTGGAATTATTTAACTAAATGATATGTAAAGTAAGAAACATACTTGAATAGCGTGCGATATTGGTCGACGTTCTTCTAAAATGGTCTCAATAATATTGTTATCCAACAATGTGTTTGGCGGTATAAACGAAGTGTGCGTTTCGAGAACTCCAATAAACTTTCTATATGTGTTTAACAACACTTCGTACATCATGTTTGTTTGCATATAATCGATCAGACGAATAAAGCTGAATAAATAAATAAATATAGTTATTTAATTTTTTCGAAAAATTGCAATCATATTCATAAAACCAAAAAAAGAACTCAGCCTTCATACATTGACATCACAGATAGGAAACTTTAATCATAAATGCACAATTATTGCTTCTTTCTATTTAAAATAATTTCGCAATAATTGTTATAAAGTGATTCTGAAAAATATATATTTGTTGCGAAAAAAATAATGTTGTAAATATTGAAAAAGTTATAAAAAAATAATTACGCGTCCAGAGACGTCCCTTATACGTGTGCTTGTCTCTCTCGGTGTGTACCCTTTTAATCTATAGGTGCGTGCGAATTTCAGAAACGATCTGAATTTTTCCCGAGACAATTCGTGCCGAGACGTAAAGATACGTTTACCCAATACGAATCGCCGCCCATGAAAACTCCTGCGCGATTTTCGTGACAATTTTGTAATTATTTGTATATTACATTTGTTTAGTGTTAATAGCAAATATCGGTTATGTCTCAAATTCCGCGACTCTCATCTGATTAACAAGACATGTTAAAGATATGTTAAGGAAAAAAAGAGGCTGGACAAGCGGAGGCCCGGTTACAAAGATTACGTCAGATGTTATTAAATTATATAGTTCATTTTGATACCAATTTAGATATCTGCCAAATGTTAATTTTTTTACACTGAGAAAAATATCTAGCAGTTTTAATCGGAATGAAAAGCCGTTCGAACATTTTATCCGATCGATTTTAAATGGATTTGTGGCTATCCGATAAAATGATGGATGCCTTTATCCGATAAAATGTAATTTCCAATAAAATTGAATGTATAATGAGCCGTATTTGTCCGTTTAAATTGATATACACTATCGGATATTGCAATTGATCGGATAAAAACAAGGTATTTTATCTGATCTAGCTGAATGTCCGCTCTAATGTATATCCAATGAAATATACGAATGAAATCGAATAATATTCAAGAAATTATTATCTGATAAAGTAATATTCGATGAAATACAATTTAGAACGTGTCCGTTCCACGATTAAGAAATAAGGCGACGGAGCACAAACTCTAGCGGGGTAACACGTTTGCAGCGGGGGAGGCCATATTCCACCATATTGGTTCCTCAATTATACATGTGAGCGCATATACAAGAGCTTCGTCAACATACGACGGATTGCCTGTCCATAGGAACAGAAGGTTGATAATGCAGGAATAGATAATACAGATTATTCACGTATATTTTTGACGAAGTATACTAGCTGTCACACTATCAACGTGTAATAAACTGTTAAAAGAAGAAACTAAATTGCACAAAATAGCGAACTTAAAAGAATATTATGATATTATTATATTAATATTATTATAATATTCTTTTAGATATATACTTTCAAATATTTGTCACAAGTTGGGCAAGCAACCCGTCACAATGAGCTGTATGTTGACGAAACACCCTGTACATATACGGTTTTCGCTCATATATATTATCTTTTCTACTACGGTTATATATTGTTCATATAGTGGGTATATCACAAACGTGTTTATGTGTGAGATAAAAGGAACTAATATGACGGAAAAGCAGTTCGCCCCCCCCCCCTCCATGTCTGAGATGACGCCCCCTCTGGCCTAAACTGAGACTTTAGACTCTGTCCCCCTTTTCCTTAGTTTGTGGTCCGTTCAGAACGTGTCCGAAAATATAAGCGTGTACATTTCGGTAGTTGCGCGCGTACCGGTACCTACGATTGCAAATGGTGCTAACAGCCGTACCGATCAGGCGGACTAAGCATGCAACAAGAAAATTTACAATAAAATTTTAATGAAGAAAATGTACAATAAGCATGAAGGGTCCCATGGCATATTACGCTTCTAAGTATTCCGGCCGCGCGCCGTCTGATTAGTCAACTTTAATTGTTAATAACTCGGTAAATAATGGTCTGAGCCAAAATCGGAAAAGGAACTTTTTACTCAAAATTCCACCTTCTTTCACCCCCTAAAGTATTAATTGAGAGTTACGGAACATCCTGTATATATTTTCTCTCTTTCTATTTTAATTTTTAATTTACTTTTTCTATTATTTTATATGTACTGTTTTTTATAGTTAAAAATATATTTATTTTTATCACACACATATTAGAAACACAAGTTTAACAATGAAATGATGAAGAAATAAAATAAAATTATTTTTTATAATCACTTTCCATTCAAAGCTTAAATTTATCATTTGATTTATATTTTATAATAATTTTTGTTTCAAAAATTTTTTCAAATTATCCTTATAAAAAATTAAAGCATATATTCGAATATTCTTCTATATTTTTATTTAGTATAATACTTTGACCTCGATTTGTATTATTAGGACTTTTTTATTTATATATGTGTTTATTATACAATAATTGCAAAAATCCTTACATGTTAATTAATATACAAACTGTTATAGCCCGAGACTATAACTAATTATACAAATAAATATTATATACCGCGATTAGGCGCATTGACCGCGCGTGCCGCTGACATAGCGAACCACGCGCGAAACCGGAGACGAAGCCGGAACACCGCGGCGAGCATTGCGAAAGAGTGCAAACCATGAAGTCCGACCTTTGGACCCGCTGCGCTTGCACTCAGCGCGAGTTGAGCAACCCGACCGAAATTTAGAACGCTCGCTCAACAGTATAAAAAACCCACCCGCGCTCGGATGCGCGGGCAGTAAAAAGTAAGCTGGCAATCGTCATAACTACAACGGGCAGTCGCAAAGTGAACGAGTGATAATCATAGATTGAGATCACTAACGCACGCGGAGACTCGCCTATCGACCGCGCTGGACGCCGCCACGCTCCTCGAACTATCTCCTGGCCGAACGAGCTCGGCCCACTTGACCACCGCTAACCGTAAGAGAAGGAACCTCTGTAAAACAACTACTGTGTATGGGTAAAAATATATATTCTCTAACTACTACAAAGAATCTACGATCATTGAAATCAACGAAGCCTCCCTGCGCCTTAAATCCTGCTATCCTCCGCGGATCCCGAACTCAGTGCCGTCACGCGGCACAACAGTACGTTACAATTTGCTTCCATCGTGTAAATATACCACAAATCATGAACACTAGTCCATGTGTAGCATGAGGCTTTAGTCCTATAAATATGCAAACAGAAAAGAATAGAAATAATAATAATAGAAATATAATAAGTAAATATAGTTAAATATATATATATATATATATATATATATATATATATATATATATATAAGTAATGAGGAAATCGCACATGCAAAAACGGATCCCAGCAAACAGAGATATATAATTGTTGTATAACATGTAACTAACATAGATATTACAGATGTAACATACATGCTAAGTTCTAATTTCCCACTCATAGATATGTAACACAACTGTTAAATTGTAATTATATTGTAGTTATATCTCATTTAACGCAATAAATCGTCGATATAAAAAACTTGACATCTTTAATACTGACGAGTTATTATGTTATATGGGATATAACTACAATCTAATTATAATATAACAGTTGTTTGTTACATCTATGAATGGGAAATTATAATAATTAACGTGTACGTCACATGTAACATCTATGTTAGTTACATGTTATACAGTAGTTATTTATCTGTGTTTTCTGGGATAATAATGTACATGTCATTGCAGTAATCACAAATCTAATATAACATCAATGTTATATAAACAGGTTTGTGTTTGCTGGGAAATTGCATATAAATCAAGGATTACCAAGTTTATCGGGAATTGTAGCATATCCAATGGTCTTATTCGTGCAAGGATCTATTTGTTCACCTGGAATCAAACTCATTTCATCCACACAAATTATGCAATCGTTACATCGTTCATCCGAAAAGTTTAATACTTTATCCCTTAATAAATTGAAAACTTCATCACAAATTCCATCCTTAAAAGTAATGCATTCCAAACATCTACGCAGTGTACGAGATGAAGGCAAAGGATAAGATTGATTTAATAATTCTTTGTATCTATTATCCCCACATGCATGTCTGAGCCGTAATGCTTTTTTAATGGTTGCATCTGTCCATTTATATATATGGCGTCCTTTATATTTAGCTTTAAGATATTCTATCTGATCTTCATTAAACATTTGCTGTAATATTGGTATCGGAATAATTTGGTGCCTTTGTTGATTCTTTTGAATAATAGTATTTGTTTTGTTCAATTTTTTGTTTGCCGATTTTCTTCTTAATTCCTTCACAATGTCATCTGCAAGTGTCTTTGAATCATCAATCGGAATATCTACTTCATCTTCTTTTCGTAATCTTTTTGCATCATTCACTGTATCAATGTCTTCGAGAAGTCGTCTTGATGATGTAGAAGGAATCTCAAAGATGGATTGAGTTGTGTATTTCTCTTGAATCTATGAAAATTAAAACAATTTTAAAATTAACTTTACAATAACGCTATTAAGAATGCAGTTAAAATTAATACATACAACATGTTCGTTTCTTTCTGTAGCTGGAATGTTTGTGGAGTTTTTTGAAGGAAAAATTGTTGGAGTGGCATTGGCTTTTAGCTTTTTCTTGCCATCGACTCGTACTTTTTCCCACATTTCTGTCGAAAAATGAACCTATAAAAATTACACAAAATTATATTTTTTTATTTTTAATTAACACAATATATATATATATATATATATATATATATAAATATTTTAATAAATACTATATATCACTTACTTCATATACATATGAGTTTTTAGTTAATATCCACTTTGATGAGTGATTATTAATATTTTGTCACCATATTGTTCTTTGCTGCAAGTTTGATGGAAAACACTTCAGCGAAAAACCTTTTTCAGTCGAATTTGAACAATTAGGTACACAGCAGCCAGTCATTTTCTACATAATTTATATAATTTGTAATAAACATTGAAAAAGTAATACAATATTAAAGGTTAGAAAATAATTTTTTTAGTCGTTTTCATTATAATGTTTTTCCTTACCTTATCTTTTTTCTATATACTTTGTCTTTTATAATATGGCACAACTTGTTGCTTGTTCACTTATTTTAATATTTGATCACTTTATATATCACTTTTATTACTTTACTTTTTATCACTTTAACTATGGTTTCACATCACGACACAATTTTGTATACAATCGAGCGTACTTAAGTGTTCTAAATTCGAGGCACCTTATTGGTTCCGCCATATTTCATCGGAACCAATAGGAGCAAGGGCAACTCTGTCCAGACTCTTACTTTAGGGTCTCTAGTCTACATCTACCTCCCCCCGAGGGACCCCAGGCTTCTCCCCCGCTTGTCACCACGTCTCCCAAGGTTCGCACACACGTACACAACCTATCAAGGGCTTCCGTTTCCTCTTGCCTTCAATATCAACTTCTTCAATCCCTCTCGTCCCGTCATTCAGCCTCTCATTTCCACTCATTCACCCTCACTCACTCTCTCCCCCATTCTCCTTCCTCTTCCACTCTCTCCCCATTTACGCCCCTCTTTCTTCCCCCTCTCTCCTCCCTTTCCCTCTTCATCTCCATCTCCCTCATCCATCCTTCCTTCTTCTTCCTCCCCCAGCAGCCATCTTACCTTTTCCTGCCAGCTTTCCCCTCCCTCCTTCCAATTCTGGCATTCCTCCCACACATGCTCCCACGTTTCTCTTACCTTTCCGCACAACCTGCATACCTTTTCTCCTTTTCCTTTCAATACCTACTCTCCCTCACCTCTCCACCTAGCCTGAACTTTCCCACCTATTTCCCCCCCATCCCTTTTTCAAGTATTCCAATATCCCTATCCCCTTCACCTCCCCGTACCATCTATTATATCTCGAGTCCTTTATTTTGTCTCATCTCTCCTCACTCTGCATTTCTCTATCTCTCTCCTCTACCCCCCAATATCAATTCTCCCCCTCTTCCTCTTTTCTCTCTATCTCTTCTAACTTTAATCCTCTCGCCTCAAAGAACCCCTTCCTCTTCCTCTCTCGCCCCGATCTCTCCCTTTCCCTCCTTCCTTTATCCTTTATCTTCTCCAAACACCTTCTCGCTAATTCACTCCCTTTCCCTTCCTTTAGCCTTTTTTTGAATCCCCATGCCCTCTTTCCTGCTCTTATCCTTAACTTTTCTTTCTACAATTCCTCTCTTACTAAATATCCCGGCATTCTCCCATCCACCCAACAACAACCTTAAATACCTCTCCTCCACTCTTTCCATTCCCTCCATTCCCTCCCTTTTCATCCTTATATTCCATTATCGTCCACACCAATCTATCAAACAGCCATAGTCTTTTTTCCCAGTTTCTCCCAAACCTCCTCTTCTCAATCCCCCATACCTGTCCCATTACGCCGATGCCCTCCTAATCCTGTCCCTTACCTGCGCCTCTTGTCCTCCTTTCCTCTGCAGCGTATACCCTAGGTATTTGAACTCCTTCACCTCCTCTAACTTCCTCCCTTTCCATCTTCAATCTCTTCTGGCCATCCTATCTCCTCCTTTCCTGAACCTCATTATCTTTGTCTTCGTGACGTTAACCTCCAACCTCTTTTTATCTATATATCTTCCAGCTTCTCTATCATGCTTTTCATTCCTCCTTCCTCCTCCGCCACTAACACCATATTATCTGCGTACGCTAGGGTATACACCTTCCCCCCCAACTTTCCCCCTCCCCATTTCACTTTCTTCATCTCCTCCTCCAAGTCAGCTATCAGGATATTAAATAATGTTAGGTTCAGTGGACACCCCTGCCTCACCTCCCTTGCCGTCCAGAAACTCTCTCCCAACTCCGTCCCTACCTTTACTCTCCCCTTCGTCTCTCTTATCGCTTTCTCTACCCTCTTTATTAAACTTTTCTTCACCCCTCTTTCTCTCATCGCTCTAAACAGTACCCCCCTGTCCATTGAGTCAAATGCCGCCTTCAGGTCCACAAATAATGCTACCATCCTTCCTCCTTTCCTTTCCACCTGCCTACCTATTAGATAATTTAAAATGAAGACATTATCCATCGTCCCCATTCCCTTCCTAAAGCTCATCTGGTTCAGTGGTATAATGCCCTTCTCCTCCACCTCTTCCCTCAGTCTTTCCTCTAACATTGCCATGTATACAGGGTGGACATGAGTGTCACTTCCCTATAATCCCTCACCACCTCTTCTTCCCCCCTCTTTATTATCGGCACTATCACTTCTTCCCTCCATTCCTCCGGCTACCTCTTTCCTACCCCTATCCATATCCTTTTGAAGAACTCCCATGCCCATTTTTCGAGCCCCTTCCCCCCGTACTTCCATATCTCCCCTGTTACCCCGTCCATTCCTGCCGCCTTCCCATTCTTCAATTTGCCCACTGTCCTCCTATATTCCTCCATTCCCAAATCCTCCTCTCCATCCTCCACCCCTTCCCTGTCCCTCATGCCCCTTACCATCCTATTCTCTACCCCTTCTAGTATCTTCATGAAATACTCCTTCTACTCCTCCATCCTAATGCCCTCATTTATCCTCCCCTCCTTTCCCTGTTTACGATCTCTCATACCTCCCTTCCTACCTTGCTTCCATTGCTTTTCTTTCCCATTTCTCATTCTCCTCTTTCTTCTTCCCCTCGCACATGCTCTTGTATTCCCTTCTTTCCCTTCTATATAATTCCCCGTCTCCTCTTTTTTTCCTCCATCTCCTCAACTTCTTCCACACTTCTTTTTTCTTTTCTTTACATTCCCTATCCCATCATCCTGTATACTTCCCCTTTTTTCTTTTACTTCTTTTATCATCTCCTTGATCCTTCCCTTCACCTCTCTCATCCTTTCTTTAAACTGCTTTCTTTCCTCCTCATCCCATACCCATCTCCTCCGTTTTCTCTCCCTTCCGATTCTCTTACCCCTTCTCCACTCTCCTTTTACCCACACCTCCACCGGTTGATGATCCGACTCTACTTTATCCCCTATTCTTATCCTCTTCACCCTCTCTTCCACTTCCTCTTCCCCAATTACATAATCTATCAATGTATTCCCCCTCCTCCCTGTGAACGTAAATTCTCCCTCTTCATCGCCTCTGACCTTTTCATTAAATATCCTTAGCTCCCATTCTTTCACTCATCTCACCAGCAACCTACCTTTCCTGTTCATCTTTTTGTCTTTCAACCTCCTTCCTCTTTCCCTCCCTTCCCTCGTTCCTCCCCCTCCCTTTCTACTCCTCCCTTATTCGCCGTCTTTGCATTAAAATCCCCCCAAATTATCGTTTTTACCTCCTCCTCTCTCTGTCCCACCCACTTTTCCAACCTCTCTAGCATACTTTCCATCCCTCCAATCTCTCTTCCCCGTACTTTACCTTACCCACCATTATACCCTCTTCCATGCTTTCTATTTTACATCCTTCCTCCATTAGCTTCCTTTTATGCCCATCACCATTCCCATTTTCAGTCTTCTCCCTCTTTCCCTCCCTTCTCGCCCACTGCACCTCCCATTTCCATTACCTCGCCAATCTCCCTCTTACCTTTTGCCATCCCTTCCCATCCACCTATGTCTCTGATAGTACCAGTACGTCCCACTCTCTTAGCTTCTTCCAGAATTCCTCATCCTTCCCTCTCAATCCCGCTACGTTCTAAAATGGTATCTTCTATCTCTCTCCCCCCTCTTCACATCTACCCACCCCTCTTTCGCCTTCTCTTCTCTTCTTTACTTCATTTTCTCTAGTTCCTTCTTCCCCTCTTCTCCCCTCTTCCTCTCCTCCCCCTGCTCATCTCTCTCACCCTCCCCTCCTCATTTTTAGCACCCCCTCTCCCTCATCCCACCGCCACCATTGGCCACCATTTCTCATTTTCCCATAACCAACCCACACCCTCCTCCCTAGTCTCTCCTCCTCCCTCACTATCTTCTCCAGATTCCATTTCATTCTCCTTTCCTCTCATGTCCAGTCCTCCGCAATCTTTTCCCTCCTTCCCCTCAGGTTTCTTTTTTTCATCAGAACCTTCCTCCTCTGCTCCTCGTTCTCCAGCCTTGCCCATATCATCTCCTCCCCTTTCTCTCTTTCACCTCCCATTCTCTTCACCTCCCTCACGCTTGCTTCTGCTCCTTGCTATCACTCTAATAATTTCCTACACTGCTTCCCTTCTCTTCCCCTTCTTTACCTTTACTCCTCTAATTATGATGTTCCTCCTCCTATTCTCCCTCTCCATCTCCATTCTTCTTTTCATCTCTCTCAATTTTCTCTCCACCTTCCTTTCCCTCCCCCTCTCTCGCCCCTTCCCCTTTGCCCCCTTTAATTTTCTCCAGCTCCCTAACTTTCTCTTCTAACCACTTTATGTACTGCCTAATCTCCTCCTTCTCCACTCTCCATCTTTCTTCTTTCTCCCTGAACTCCTTTTTCATCATTTCTATCTCTCCTTTCATTAAGCTCCCTTGCTCCCTTATCCCCTTCTTAACCTGCTTCTAAACCTCTTTCTTAATCTCCTCTTTCATCCCTTTCAAACCCTCCTCCCGTTCCACTCTCCACCTCCCCATCATTTCCTCTATACATACCTCTCTGTTCTCCGTCGGAGATCTTAAAGTCTTTCTGCTTTTACTAAACACTCCCTGCCCCTTCCTTTTTCCCCCCGGTTCTTCTCTATTTCTTTTCAATAATTCCTCTATATTTCCATAGCTTCCTCTCCTTTCCTTACCATCTGCCAGCTTTCCGAGCTTACTTTCTGCCATTTTTCTTTTTCCCGCGCCACTTTTCCTAGTTTCCTGTCTCCTAGTCTCCTCTCTATACTTTATATTTTCCCTGCCCAACTGTCACTTTGCTCTCCGTCGCACTCTTTCCTAGCCTTTTCCCTCGCTTATCCCTCTTCACCCGCTTTCCCTCTTACTTCTCCCTCACGCTCACTCAATCCCTCTCACTCACTCACTCCACTTACTCTACTCTATCACTCCTTTTACACTGCTTATCCACAAGCTCACTCTTTCCACGTGTCACTATCTTACGCACCAGAACCAGAAACCCTTGTAAAATTTAGTATTTATACATATATACTTATTATTATTTTGGTAAATATCCCGAATAGGGGACCCAGTTCCAATGACCTTGATCTTGACATTTGTTGTCAAAGTCATGACTCTGAGTAACAATCAAAAGGTTTTAATCGTCGCTCGTTGTTTATTAAAAAGTTATAAACAAAAAAAGATTTATAAATAGCACATTATTTTCTCACATTGTGTACATTTAATGAGGCGTACTTTTAATGGATCTAATGTAATATATTGAATGCGTGAGCGGGGGAGGAGCTTCGTCCCTCCCTCTACATCCTTCTGCACAAAAAAACTAACCCAATCCAACCTTTGTCTAAGGTATGAAATAGATTTTGTTTCGTAACATAGATTGGGTTGGGTTAGTTTCTTGTGGGGTGGAGGTGCAGGGAGAGCAGCTCCGCCCCTCCCCCGCTCACGCATTCAATGTATCACATTTAAATAGTCTTCCTTTCAATGTCAAACGTGATTTATTATTGCACCATTTCATATAGACTCTTGTTTTGATTTTTTCTGTCATATTTATACATACTTTGTATTGATACGTTTCAACACTTCAAGTGCCCAGCACTCAGTCCACAGAAATATTTCTGCTGGTGAACATTGTAATAGAAAATTTTGCAATGCATTTGCACGAATTCATAAATATTACACATAAATTTTGGACAACATATGTCAAGATCATTGAAACTAGGTCGCCTATTCGCGATTTTTACCATTATTTTTAATAAACCGTAATACAGTAGTAGATATTTTAATACATATTATAATTTCTCTGCATTTCTTATTTCTGATAAATATAAAATATAAATTAATTAATAGATTTATCCATTTATTTTTATTACATAATACATAGAAATTGTTAGTACGTATTAACAAAAAATTTCTGGAATCAGTATGGCTGTAAATAATCAAAATTAATCCATCTCAAGAGATATTACTATTTTCGCATTTATGTAGTAATTTAATGTTTGTTTCATATACAGGGTGGCCAAATAACCTATGACAGGCTATTTTCTCCGAAACTATTGGAGACATGGACTTGAATTTTTTTACATTAAATGGCACATGGGGGTTAATTACTTGGCGTGTAAGAAAATTTTTTGGGGGGACTTTTAGGAAGACAAAAAGAAAGTACCCCTTATTTTTTTAATTGAATGGGGTACGTTTTTTAAACATTCGGGTAGCTTTCATCAAATTAACATTTACTTGAAACATTTTTTTTATTTTTGTACTGTTAAGAAGTTATGAAAGATCTCAATTTGATTTACAGGATACATTTATTGATGTACTCTAAGTTATTTCAACCTTGTTTACAAACATTCGGCATTGAAAAGGTAATTTCTTACAAAATATTAACAAATTTGCTGGATATGAGAACGGATTTAAAATTATTACGCATCGAAAATAATTCTAAATCTGCGGGCTCAGGGCCGATGGTACATATTCCGTCTGGAAGGCATCTCGGATCGGAAGGAATTGACTAAGAAGGTATTGCAGGGGATCTATAGGAGAGAGACGATGAGGCTCTCGATGTTCTGAGTTGTCGCGTTGTTCCCCTTCGGTAGAACCTGCGATTTCCTCCTCGAGGTCGATGACGACCTCGGCGAACTTACGAAGAATTCCTCACAAAGAAGCCTCCCAAATTTTATCTGACTCTCCTTGAGAATCAGGTATATTTTGAGGGGAAGATGGGGGCGAGTTCCCCAAGATAATGGTGGAGGCTGAGGATGGACGTGGAGGGGGTTCGGAATTAGAGGGGGGGTTTCCTTGGAAAGACCTGGTAAATCTGAAGAAGAAAAGGGAGGATGTACGTGTTCAGAGGGTGATACCATGAAGTGTAAAAGGAGAGGGAGATCGCTGAAGGCGAGAGGAGAAGGGTTAGGTAAGTGGGGTGATTCCGGCTCTCTCGAAGGAGGAGGAAGAGGAGAAGTGTTTACTGAAGTAGAAGAGGAAATGTCAGTGTTAGGTTGTGGATTCGATTGCTTAGTTACTAGTAACTTAAATAAATCTACATTAATTTTTGAAAAATCTACGACAAAGTTTTTGTCCTCTGCTGCCCGTGCCGCGACTCTGACGGTATGATGATTACGGCGCCGTTTATTTATTTACTCTAGCGCCCGACTTGATACATTTGAAAGAGACAAGATCCATTAAGAACCTCCACGAAGAAGTGTTAATATTTTATCTTTATTTAGAGAAGTAGTTCTTGATTGATCTATATGCTAAATTACAATAACTAATAATAATAACACGAGAGAAACCGAGAATAGAATAATATAGAATAATATCGATAATAATTATAATAGCATTAAAAGATAATAATATTAAAATAATAGGTCTTACACTGTTTGTAATGACGGTACGGCAATATAAGTTAACAAGATATTATTATCAGTATTAGGAGGAAATGAACGAGGAAGGAATATAAGTTTCCCTTAAATGTATTTAATGACCTAGCATGTGAAAGCCGGTACACATAAATACAGGGGTTAAAAGGGAAAGAAAAGATTACTCTTAATCGTATTTAGTAACCTAGCGTGTGAATGTCGATATATACATAAATACAGGGTTAAAGCGAAAAAGAAAAAGATTACCTTTAATTGTATTTAGTAACCTGGTTTGTGAAGGCCGGTATACATAAATACAGGGGTAAAGAGAGAAGCGAAGATAAGAGTAACAGAGAGGAGAAGAGGAGAGGAGAAGAGGAGAGGACAGGCAAAACAAAATTTAAATATTAATACTTAAATCATTGACTGATAGACCAAGAACTGCTTCAATGAAATTTAGTCTAGGAGTGGTAACAATCAAATAAAATGATCTATTAAAACTCACTACTTTTTAATTGCACTGGTATTTTTTCGCAAGGGACCTCGGCAGCGGATCCTGTGGCGTTGGTGAGTGGATTTAGCAGCGACCTTTGTTAACGGTACAATCTCGGAGTTGAATGGCACAATTACTTTATGAGTGTTATCAGTTTCGACACTTAGTATTGTGCTAGAGAACACTTGCACGCAACCACTTCACAAACAGTTCCGTGTTAAGTCGGAGCCGAACGGTGTACCGCGAGATTGAAAGGTAACTCCGCTTCTACCCGAAGAATTGATATGTGTTAAGTCGGAGCCAAACCGCGTGCCACGAAATTGAAAGGTAACACTGTTTCCACCCGAAGTATTGATATTGAAGAAGAAGAAAAAGTAATCAATTCAGCGTCCCGGAACCAAGATCAAAATGGTAGCGAGTACTAACGTTCGAGCAGCAGTGGTGTCGCGGCGCATTACTCTTGGCTTAAATAATAGACTTACAAGGAAAGGGTTGGAAGTGTCCCCTTCCGATTTTAATGAGCTTTGAATATGTTGTAGTCTAGGTCAAAATAGGAGACACGTATTTTTTTATAAGTGCCCATACGCCCGTTAAAGGGGTGAAACACCCTCTTGAGAAAAATCGATTTTTACATTTCTAAGCGAATACCGTCGAAACAATAAGATATAAAAAAAATGTTTTAAATAAAAGTTTTATGATTTTTTATGTACTTTAAAACCGTGCAATCAGATTTTTCAAAAATGTTATATTTTTTGAAATCCCTCCTTCTCCCTTTCAATTTTTGAAAATTTTAAAATTTGTCTTATAGCAAAACTTATAACTCATTTAAAGACAAATTCAACCATATATGATAAAGTTGTATTCCAAAGTCGCATTTTTCAGAAATAAGTTAAAAATATCTCTATATATCACTATACGCGCGCTTTATTCGCCTCATAACACTCGCTATTTACAGCGACAGTTTTTTTTTCGCAAACTTACAGAGGCAACCATAAATTATTATCAATAAATAATTTATGAGAATATACATTTATAAATTATAGCAATTATATTTATATAATTTACAATTATATAATATATATATATACATATATGTATATATACATATATATATATATATATATATATATATACAGGGTGTCCGGTAATAACCGCCTCACCGCTCATATACAGGTAGAGCAGGTCAAACTGAGTAGAAAAGTCCTCTACCATTTTTTGATTTTCGAAATAATTATCGAGAAATTAATTAACAAAGATTGACAAATCTGGGCGAGTATAAGCACGCGGCGAGAAGGCCTGTATATGAGTGGTGAGGCGGTTATTATCGGACACCCTGTATATATACAAGGTATCTCCGAATTACCAGATCAACTCTCATGGGTAGATAGAGCGTGTTAAACTGAAAACAAAAGTCTTATATTATTTTGCTAAATTTACAATAATTAATGAGATATAAATTAATAAAGATCGACCAATCCGTGCCAGTATAAGTGCGCGGCGCGAAGAAGCCTCCTACTTGTTATTTGATACTAGGCGCGCGACGAGACAGTAGGCGGAGCGCTCTACAAAGGACGTACAAAGGACGTACAAAGGGCGTATTAAAAGAGACACGTACAGTGCGCGCTGCGTTTATGTCTTGCCGCGCGCCTAGTATCAAGTAACAACTGGGAGGTTTCTTCGCGCCGCGCGCTTATACTGGCACAGATTGGCCGATCTTTATTAATTTATATTTCATTAATTATTGCGAATTTAGCAAAATGACATAAGACTTTTGTTTTCAGTTTAACACGTTCTATCTACTCACGAGAGTTGATCTGGCAATTCGGGGACACCCTGTATATATATATATATATATATATATATATATATATATATATACATATATATATATACATATATATATATATACATATATATATATATATATATATATAAATAATATATATGTTATGTGACAATAAATATATAATTTGCATAAGAAAAAGAATGTTTTTATACATTAAAAATAGAACTAGTCGAACAAGGAAAATTTTTGACAGAATGCAGAGGTTAATAGATTAATGATTCAGTTCTATGAATAAACAGATACGTTTACGCAACTGCGAGATAAGTTGGTGCAATATAGTTTTATTTACAACCACGTGTAGCACAACACGTATTACTACAAAAGCATCCATCGAATCAAGCAGCAGTTTAGTTGAATTCAGCAGCAGTTCTGTCTTGCGTGTATGCATATTATGTATGTTTTTTTTTTATTTTTTTAAATTTTTATTGTTTTTTGCTCTCACATATTTAAATTTTATTCAAAATTTAAGTTTATCTGTTTTGTTTTATTTAAGTTATAATTAATATTTTATTAAATTATTTAAATTATTATAAATTATGTGATAAAACAGTGTGCTATTTTTCATGAAACTCGGAAAATACTTATAACAAAGTGTTAATACGCATTAAATAATAAAATATTTTTGCGGCTGATAAATATTTTTGTTACTAATATTTATAAAATAAATATATATAATTTTAATAACTTTTTAGAGAATAATGTTTAATCCAAGAAACATAATAATGCTGCTATACGCAGTTTTTATTACTATGGATTTCCCAGAAAGTCCTGTTACTAGAGAAGAAATAGAAACAAAAAGCAAGATTGAAACTTAAATTAATGCATGAAGAAGCGTATGAAATTGATGAAGAAGTATCATTAGATTTTGAAAACGCATTTGATATACCCGAAGTAGAACGAGTAATTGATGAAGAAAGAGAAGATGACACATATGTTGTAAAGGAAATTACATGTGTTGCGGATTGTATACCAATACAATATAAAAAAAAGCTGTAGAATTTTGGAGAAGTGAGACAACAAAGTCAAGAAATCTTGAAACTGTAAAACATAAATTTCGGAAAGTCATGTCACTTCGTCAATTAAGAAGATGGAAACAACAGGTAAATCAAGGTGGTAGCAGATTTGATAACCTGAAAGTTTGTGTTATTAAATTTTCTTGTAACTTCAATTAGTTGCGAGATATTTACTCTGACATCTATGGACAGACATCCTGTATACAATGTATACAGGATGTATACATATATTTATACGCATTGTTACACTATGCAGTCTTTAATATTTTTATAATAATTGCTAAAAATGTGTCATTGTCTGAAGTATATCGTTAAATTGGAATAGGTTTATATTATATACAGGGTGTTAGAAAAGTCTGGAAACGGTGAAATATCTCAAAAACGAAACGTTTCTGAGAAAAATGTTTCCAACCAAAGTTGTAGGGTTTCGAGAAAGCCATAAAATGATATCATTGGTTTGACCTTTGGAGGTCATGTAAAGGTCACGTCAATTTTTTTAAATGGTACACCTTATATATTATTGCATATTCTTGTAGCTTATCTCGAGAGCTTTCCAAAACACTAAAATCAAATATTTTTTCATTAAATACTTTTCGAGTTATAACGCTTTAAAGTTGCAATATTGTGACATAAAATACAAGATATTTCGTAAAATATTCATTTTCCGATTAGCTTGCCCTAATACTTTTAAGCACAGAATAATGAGACGAATCAATTGGTGTAATTAAAATACATAATTATGTTAAAGTAAAAATGTGTAACTGTTAGTTGCAAATTCAGATTTTTTTCTTAAAGATAACTATGTGTTTTAATTGGTTTGAGATATAATTTAACTTTGATTTTCTTGAAAACTATCACTCGTATGGTAAAAATGAATAGAGTATAAAATGCATATTTCGAAGAGATCTTCAACTTTTGTTTAAAACATTTTTTTAATATTCTAATATTTGATAAATTAAACGCAAAAAAACGTCAATTTTTAACGATTTTTTATGGTTTTCACCATGAAACCATTTTCAATTTGCGCTAATTTTCACTATCATATTCGTAATCAGCACGTCAAAATACGTAAGTATACGTACTTCCAAACAAATAGGACATATATCCTATTCGGAAGTACACCCATAAATTTTAAGAATAAATTTTAAAAGTACATTTTCTAAAATGTATGTAATGTTTAAAAATTACGTGTAATTCGTAAAACTTTGTTTGTTAATAGCTTTTAATAAACAACGAGCTAAAATTGTTTTGTGGTTATTTAAAATTATTAATTTTGAGACTATATCAAGATTAAGGATATTAGAGCTGAATCCTCTTTTTGATGTTTTTACCAAAAATGGATATAATTTTGATAAATTCATAGTTTTCCATATAAAATGTATTTTATTTATTTTCTCTATATATTATAAAGAAAACACATGTAATTTGCTCGCAATTTATTATTCACTTTTTCAAAATTAAACCTGACTTTATTATGAGTAACATATCCACACAGCACAGAAAGAATATATACACATTACAACAATATTTCACCGCAATATTGCAAATTTACTGCGAAATGTTGTTGCACCATTGCTGTAGGATTGCAGTAATGTTAAAATGTTCGCCTTTAGGGAGATTGCAACGAAATATTATAGCAATATTGCAATGTTATGAATTTGCAATATTGCATTGTTACTGCAATCGTGGAATAATGTTGCACATAGGAATATTTTTGTTTCTGATAGATAAATGTTAGAAGTATATGAACACATAAAATACGAAAAAATTTAACTTAAACAAATGTTTGTAATAATTTTTTGCCTCTGTGAGTTTACGAAGAAAAAACCGTCGCTGAATAGCGAGTGTCATGAAGCAGATAAAACGCGCGTATAGTGGTATATAGAGATATTTTTAGTTTATTTTTGAAAAATGCGACTTCGGAGTACAACTTTATTATGTATGGTTGAATTTGTCGTTAAATGAGCTATAAGTTTTGCTATAAGACAAATTTTAAAATTTTTTAAAATTGAATTGGGGGGTGGGATTTCGAAAAATATGATATTTTAGAAAAATCTGATTGCATAGTTTTAAAGTACATTACAAGCCATAAAACTTTTATTGAAAACTTTTTTTTATATCTCTTATCGTTTTGACGGTATTCGCTCAGAAATATAAAGACCGATTTTTTTTCAAGAGGGTGTTTCACTCCCTTGACGGCCGTAAGAGCACATATAAAAAAATACGTGTCTCCTATTTTGACCTAGACTACAATATATTTAAAGCTCATTAAAATCGGAAGGGGACACTTCCAATCCTTTCCTTGTTAGATAAGTATTGTTGCGAGCATTTATTTTAAGTCCAACTTTTTCATATTTTATGTTTCCCATACGTTTTACCATAAATATAATTATAGAATTTTGATTTTGAAATTTTTCCAAAATATTTATGTAATGTTACGACAACTGTGCTCGTATTTTGTGAATTTATATTTCTGCAATGTCTTTGTAATGTTTCATTGCAATTTGCAATATTGCAACGTTACTGCAATGTAATTGCAATGATCTGTGCTGTATGGGTAATATTTAGTATAGAGTTATAATAATGTGCACATATTATTTAGAAAGAAGATTATAAATATCAAATTATTAAAATTGACAATAATTGAACAAACCAAGAAAGACGATGGCATTTTTCTTTTTTATGGGTTCGTTCAATGTAACTCATTTTCACATCGACATCGTCCTTCAGCATTTTGAACTTGATTGTGTTATAGTCACCTAAAAACATATCAAAATGATAACAGATTTTCTTTCTTTGGTAAATATTTAGAATAACGGAGCCAGCTCCGATCGCGTTGACCTTGACATAGGTTGTCAAGGTCATGACCCTGAGTAACATCTAAAAGGTTTTAGCCGTCGCTCGTTGTTTATTTAAAAGTTATTAACAAAAAAAGTTTAGAAAATATAACAGTTATTTTGAATCATTTAAATCATTTGAATCATTTAAAGCAGTTAATCGTTAATATATATAATAGTTTTTTATTAAAAATTCAAAATATTTTTTACTTTAACCACAAATAGTTAAATCAATTTATTCTCTGCTTTAACCAAACCATTTTACATATTATGGGTGTATATCTGAAAAGATGAAACAATATTTTCATAATATACGCACGCACACACACACCCGTGTGTGTGTGTGTGTGTGTGTGTGTGTGTGTGTGTGTGCGTGCGTGCGCGCGCGCGTGTGCGTATGCGTGTGCGTGCGCGCGCGTGTGTGCGTATGCGTGTGCGTGTGCGTGTGAAAGAAGAAATCAAAACAGAAAGTAAAGGACAACACATATTGCCCTGTGCTTCGGATGCGTATATATGTGGACACATATATACCCATGCATATTTGAAATATATAAAATATTGAAACCTCTGTGATATCGTGCAATGATAGTTAACAAATACATTTACTGTAAAGTTATTATACATTGTAAAATGTTACTTTACTTTCAAGAAGAACGAAAAATTGCATCACATTTTTCAAACTTTTTTTGTTAATAACTTTTAAATAAATAACAAGCGACGGCTAAAACCTTTTGGATGTTACTCAGGGTCATGACCTTGACAACATGTCAAGGTCAACGCGATCGGAGCTGGCTTCGTTATTCTAAATATTTACCCTTTCTTTTTGTTCTTCTTTCTTTTTAAAAGTTATGTTCCTGTTATGCGAAAAAATAAAAAATAAATGAAAAGTAAAATAATCAAAGCGTGTAAGGAAAACAAGAATAATTTATTTCTGGAATGCATTGGATATAATTAATTTCTTCAGTGACATAAGCGTCATGGGGTAGATGGGCTTCCAGTGTAGACGCATATACAGGGTTTACCAAAAGTGTGAAAACCCCTTAATATTTCGAAAAAATATGCATTTTCAAAAAAAATGTTTCATATAAAAGTTATAGAGTTTTATATAGCGTATTACATAGCAACATTATTATGACCTCGAATAGTGCTGTCAAGGTTATGTGAAGGACAGCTTCAATTTTTTAAATGGAACCCTATATTTTTTATTACAATTGCAGCTTAACTTAAGAGCTTTTTCAAACACGAAGACAGATAATATTCCGAATCACATAATGCGCATTTTTGTGCTGTCACGGCAGCAGTATATGATTGTGCGCCTGTCGAAGGTCGAGAAAAAGTCGAGCTCGATATCTGTTGTTTTTGCGGGAGCGACCGTTCAAGAGCCTCGAGAGTGTATATCCGACTGACGAGAAACATTTCGAAGTCGGCGAAGGACGGCAGATTGGATTGAGCGCCAAGAGTCTCCTCCCAACGTCTTAAAAGATCTGAGTCGAGCTTCCGTGTCATCATAAAGATGATGATGAGATCCCAATGACGGACAAGGCAGTCGAGAGCTTCGAGGGCTCCAAGCGCTTCCTTCACATCGCTGAGAAGTCATTTTTAACTCTGTTGCACTTTCAGGTTTCACTTTACGTGTTGCAAAGAGCGACGAAATTTGCACATCTATGAGAATTGCTTGTTCTCGTAGCGAGCGACGAGAATATCCCAAGCACGTGCGAAGTTTTCGCCTGAGATTGCGATATTCTTCAGATGTTATACAATAACATTATAAGAAACAAAACAATGTTCTTTTTTAAAGCACAAAACAAGGAAAATACAAAAATTTTTTAATGTACTGATAACGCATTAAAGTTGCTATCGGTAATTTAAAAAAATTTTTGTATTTTCCTTGTTTTGTGCTTTAAAAAAGAACATTGTTTTGTTTCTTAAAATATATTTTATTGTATTTTTGACATTGCAACTCGGTAAAAAAATTTCTCTCGAAAAATTTAAGTCAAGTTCCATAAACTACAATATTTTGCTTACAAAATGCTTTTTTTAAAACTTTCCTACAATTTTTTTTGACCGAGATACATAATTTTGAAACTAAATATGTATTTTTCAAACATATTGTCGATACTGGGAGAAAAATTACAAACAAAAAATTAAAAAACATTTTACAGCTTGACATTTCAGCTTTAAAGTGCTATTGATAGTTTTTTAAAATGTTTTAATCTTTTTAGTATTTATATACTATTAACAAAATAAGAAATACGGAAAATTTAAGGGTGTCTAATAATTTTGTCAATGACTGTACGTTTTAGGGTGGGGTAAAAAATATTTCTATAACTTTGATACAGAAACGAGACTATGTTTATATTTTATTGAACATTACAAGCATCTGCGAAGCTTTGCGACTTCTCCTAAACTAAGGTCCATTGACCCAAATCCCTTTAGGGTTTTTATTTTCTACCTTTAACCGAAGGTGCTAAGACTCATTAAAAAAGCGATTTTCAAGTTGGCGTCATCTCCTTGTTAGTATAGAACGACAAACAAACTATTAAAGAACTACTTAAGAACATATAACAATGAACATTTTAAAGGAATTTTTAAGTTATTAATTTTGACGCGAAAGAAGTAATTCCAGGTTTCTATTGCCTGTATTAGAAAATTTATTAATTATATCTGCAATATTTATTCCAATCTCTTTATAAATATTAAGAAGAGCGAGACCATTTAATCGATTTTCCGACATTAAAGAGTTTTACCAACTTTTAAACGTCTCAGTGTTGAAAAGCTTTGTTTAAATTCACTCGTCGTTATCGGAATGATGCAAAAGATTTTAAGAATTATTTTTATATTAGGGAAAAATTCTTCGCTGCATGCTCTTAAGGCAACTATTGCAGTTTTTAGAGCATTTTCCTCTACTAGCCACTTTAACCTCCATCTCTCCACTTCAAACATAAGCAGAATTTTATCAATATCTGGTTCTTCAATTTTTTTACGGTTTCTTCTATTTCTTTTGTTGGAGATTGCCATTCGCGCATCTGAGTTTTAATTCATGAGATTCACATAGATGATATACTTTGCCCAGATGGCGCTGGACCCTCTCTCGACGAGTGCGCCTCTCTTCGTACGGACGCAATTCTTCATCACACCGTGCCTTATATATTAACTATATACTCTATTGTTGTTGTTCATCACACCGTACTTTCTATATGTGTTTATAATACTGTTCTTGACTATTAAGGATCAACAGGACCGGCGAGAAAATTCCAGCGTCACTGTCATCAACATTGAGAAATGAATTCTTATTCAATGTATTGGTGTATGTCTGTACACGTACAAACATCATTGCATTTCAAGAGAGACAAAGACGACGTTATTGTCTTTCATTGTCTCTTCTTAGCAAGCAGTGCTGCCAACTCAATTTCTTACAATTAGCTGCACTTGCACTTTAGGTACAGATACAATATTCTATTCGGTAATATTTTGCCTCGAAGAAGTTATATTTCTGTATAAAACTTTTTTTGCTACATTTCTTGTAAAGTTTATTACCTCGCTAAAGAGCCGGATTTTACATTTTGGCTTTTAAAAAATTTATAATAATTACAATCGGTGCACATGGTCTATATACTTCATTCACGATCAGTATACCTTATTCATGTCAACTTTATGAAATTTTATTTTGAGCTTTTTTTCCAAAAAATCGCTCTTTAGCGGGCTGTGAGCAATTCTCCTGAATAAGAATATCATAATTTAAATATAATTCTTTCTTAATTTATAACCGAAATATCGTCGAAAAGAATTTGTAGTTCCGAAGTCTCCGCATGAGGTCTCCACCGTCGGTCTTCTCGACCCTTAAAGTAAAGAGTCAGTAGTATATTCCCCAAAGAGTAAAAAGAAACAGGAGGGAGCATTTGGCTCGAGCTAAACGGACGGAAATGCTTAGGGTAGTGGTCCCTATTACTGTGTGCCTGTCCTTATTAATGTGTCCTTGTATTTAAAGAAGCCATAAAAAAAGCTAGTAATAAATAAATAGAAAAAATATTTTTTTAAAATAAGGGGATCCCGGAGTGACAGGCGAACTCCGACGGATTTGCGCCCTCTTCTTAGTGGAACTAAAATTGTCGATAATACCGATCGATTATTCTATCGCTCTGTCTCTCTCTCTTGCCTTGATCTCACGCACACATAAGGGGATCCCGGAGTGACATACACGAAAATTTCAACTACATTTATCTTTTTTATTAGACTTCCGAACTCATTTCTAAAAGCTCACTAATACTCTCTTATGTTATTCCTATCGAGCCAGCTACATTTGCTGCATGAATAAGCTGCAGAACTTTTACATCAGATAAATATTCTTGTGATCTGACGCAAGAAAGTCATAACAAAATTGTAAATGTTTGATTTTTTATTTGAAATATAGCTGTCACGCATTGTTATTAAAAATACTTCAATCGTAGAAAAGGATTTATCAATAATTTTAATTAACAAAGATATCGGTGAGTTTAAAAAATATTAGCGTTTTATCGGTAAGGTAGGACAGTACAGCATCCCCTTAAGTTAAACTATTAATGTATATGATACAAAAGAAAATATTCTATTTGTTAACTATTAAAGGAACGTAAACATTTTTTGAAAAATACATATTACGATTCTGAGGAATTTACTCAAATGTCTTATCAAAAATCTTAAGAAACGCTTATTCAACAGAAGTGACTAAATTAATTATTAATATTATTTTCATCGCATAGAATGTAAATTACATCTTAATTTGGTTTAATATAATGATAAAATAAAGAAATAAGCACTTTTAAAGCATTTAAACAATTTTTTAAAGTAAGTAATACCGCGAGATTTTAAGGCTTCTCCGTATTAGTGTGCCCTCTTGTTCTCCTATATTACCGATTAACCTAACCTTTGTTTTTAATATCGAGACAGTTAGATACGGTGTGCGAATGTTATGTGAAATTGTAAGTATAATTAAAATGATTTATAAAATATTAATTTAAACAATTAATTACATCTATTACATAATTTAGGTAGTAACCAGTATCTTAAAATGAGTCAGTCTTATAAGAAAAAGCGTAAAGATTATGACAAAGAGATCATGGATAAAGCCTTAGAAGCAGTAAAATCAGGAACACTGATTAATACTGCTAGAAAAATGTATAAGGTTCCACGATCATCTCTTCACAGCAAATTTATAAATAAATATAGTCATGAAAAAACTGGACCAGGTACTGTGTTAACTTCGAATGAAGAAAATAATCTTGTACAATGGATTCTCCGTATGTGTTTTCTTGGCTGTCCAGTAAATAAAGAACACTTAATCCATAGTGTGGCAATATTAATTAAAAAGTTGGATAAGCCAAGTCCTTTTGTTGATGGACGATCAGGTCGCCACTGGTACGAGGGCTTCCTTCGTCGACATACAGTGCTGAGGAATAGAATTTATGAGAATGTTTCACTTTCTAGAGCCTCAGTTAGTGAAGAGTCTGCTAGAAACTGGTTTAAAGATGTTGAAAACTATTTAAAAAAAGAAAATCTTAAAAATATTGATGGTTCCAGAATATTTAATAGATAAAACAGCTTTGCTATTAAATCCTAAAGGAGGTTCTATATTAGCAGCGAGAGGTTCTAGAAACGTTTACAACATTATGAATAACAATGAAAAGGAAAACCTGACAGTATTAGTTACTGGTAATACTGTAGGTCAGTTGGCTCCGACGTTAGTTGTGTTTAATTACAAGCGAGTTCCTAATATTATTTACAGTACACTACTAAAAGAATTTCATGTTGGCACATCTGAAAAAGGATGGATGACTGCGATGCTCTTTTATGAATATATAGCGAATAAATTTTGGCTTTGGATTGTTACAAATAATATCCAATTACCAGTAATTTTATTTTTGGATGGTCACGTATCTCACCTAACACAACTATTAAGTGAATTTTGCCACACACATCAAATAGTGTTAATAGTTTTACCACCGAATACAACTCATTTCATGCAACCGATGGATGTTAGTATGTTTTCACCATTAAAGGCTCATTGGAAAAAACAAGTGCAATTTTATAGAATAGAAAAAGAAGTTCCGAGTGTTGGTAAACATGATTTTGCACCTTTATTGGAAAAAGTTTTCAATAATATGGATCTAATAAGAATTCTATCGCATGGTTTTTCAAGCTTGTGGTCTACATCCATTCTCAGTTGAAGGAGTAGATTTTAGCAAAGTTTTTATTCGATCTAAGAAAAATCAACAATTAGATGTTGAAACTATTACTTCAAAAAATAAATGAGAATTATTGAAATCTATTGAAAAGTATATTGATCAATCAACGCTAAAAACATTCAAATCCTGTAAAAATGAAGAAAAATGGATGGGTCCAACTGAGGACAAAAATCTCTTCTATTTTTGGAAAAAAATATTAAATGAATATGATGAGACTGACGTTGAATCCAATTCTTTGGTTAATGTAAGTAATAAAATTTAATTCTCTGGTCGTCAATTTTCTCAATCTAATATAAACAAAAATGTAAATAAATATAAAATTATTTTATAGCAGAATGAGATGTCTATGGAACCAGAACAAGTAAAAGATCAAACTGATATCTCACAAATAGAGAATAAAACTGATATTCCACAAGTAGAAGATGAAATTGATATTCCACAAAACAAATCACAAATCACAAATAATGAAGAAAACATGCAGTCGTTGAATGAAATTTTACATAAAGAAATTTTAGATGCAGAAGTAAATTAGAAATTATAATTTAAATTTCAAGAATATATTTTAAATCTATATAGGATATTTTAAATCTATATCAACAGAATATTTAAAGTTATTTTTTATTTAGTAGTTTAAATCTATTTTATAAATTTTTACAGGTAATTGTTTTGCAAAATAATAATAAACAAGATGTGTTATGTGAAGAATAGCTATGACATTGTTAATAAGTTGAATAACACCCGCATAGATGACGATATGAAATTTATTTCATTAGATGTGACCTCACTCCTTACTAACATTCCATTAAATTTAGCGCTTGACAGCATTTCAAACAGATGGCAATTTTTAAGCAATAACTGAATTTTCTGAAGCAGAGTTTTTAAATGGAATCAGGATGATTTTAAACTATACGTTTTTTACATTTAATAACGTTATATATAGACAAACATTTGGGACTCCCATGGGCTCACCATTATCACCCATTATAGCGGACATAGTTATGCAAGACTTAGAGATGAAAGCTTTGAACACTTTACATTTTAATCCTCCGTTTTATTTTAGATTCGTGGATGACATAATCATGGCTGTTCCCTCAGACTCTATTGAATACACGCTTAATATTTTTAATTCACAACATGTTAGATTGCAGTTCACTATTAAAGTAGAGAAGGATCATAAAATTAATTTTCTTGACTTAACATTCATGACGGAAAATAATAATTTAATATTTGACTGATATCACAAACCCACCTTTTCAGGGAGATACCTTAACTACTTCTCACATCACCCACTCCACCAAAAACGAGGCACAATCATAGGGCTAGTAGACAGAATAATTTTTCTCTCAAATCCTAGATACCACAAAAAAAATTTTGAATTGATCATCAGAATTCTGTTAGACAATAGTTACCTATTAAAACTGATTTTTAATGTCATCCGACTAAGATTAAAATCTATTATTGATAAAAAAACCCTCACTAGTAACATACCAAATGCAGTGAAACCGGTTTATTTCACGATTCCTTACATACAAGGATTAACAGAAAAATTTAATAGCATACCTAAAAATTCGAGGGTGAAAATCGCACAGTATAGTCTTAACAAAATAAATTAATTAGAGCTCACAAAGACATCATTTCCACTGAATCAAAAACTAACGTCGTTTATAAAATAAACTGTTTTCATTGTGACGCCTCATATGTTGGTCAAACGTCACGCAAGTTAAAAACTAGAATCACTGAACATAAAAGACATATACATCACAATACGAACACAAACTCGGTAATTACTAATCATAGGCGGGAGTTAAATCATGATTTTGCCTGGGGAGATACTTGATGAGACTCCATTTTATACTAAGAGGCCTATCTCTGAGATGCTGTTCATCAAAAGACAAAAGAACGGTCTAAATTTACAAATTGACACGGAAAATTTACCGAGTGTCTATCATGATGTTGTTAATGCTCTTCCTAAAATCTAGTGGTGGGAACACATTATATATATACGTAGCTTGTTATTGTTATTTGTCACTATCCGAGCGAACTCCATAGAACACGAATCAACAATTTTAATACCAACCATCACTATATATTGTTAATGAGTGAGTGAGCGCCTATCAGTTACTATTATTAAGTCATAAGTTACTTTAGTTAAAATATCACTTATTTGTAGATTTCAACGACCATTGCTATTCACATACAATATTATAAGGTCAGTGATTTTTTTTTAATGTTGACTTTGATGTCTACCACATTTTTAAAAAACATCCATTGGAGATGGTCCTAACAATCAAGTTAATAGCTTTATTACACTTACATTTTTAATTTATTATTAATAATTCTCGTTGTACTAAAACTGTACATTTATATTTTAATTATTGCGCTGAAGAAGACTAAAAAATGAGCTCGAAACGTCCGCATTTGTAATATATTTAATTGTATTTTAATTTTTCTGTAAACATTTATCGTTTTAATATATCTGGTTAGGTAATGATGCGAAAATGCGATACATAATTACGATATCAGGGATTTATTATTAGAGTTTTTGCGACATATGTATGTTAAAGTTAAAATTTCCGTTATTAATTATAACACACCTTACTTTGAGTAATTATATGATTTCTTACTTATCACCTAACTTGTTTTATCAGTACATAGTTTTTGCTCTCCATTGCCGTTTGTAATTTATTGTTCTTAATAAGATGTAAATTCTGATATTAATCTTACTTTCTATGATTGATGATCATGGAAATGTTAACCTTCATGAAGCTCTAAAGACATCACAAAATCAACTCCTTGAGCCTTTAGATATATCGAAAAATCTATATCTCAATCCTTTAAAGTTATCACAAGATTCACACCTTGAGCCTTTACAGTTATCGCAAGAACCACTTCTTAATCAAGATGAAAATCAAAATTCTAACATTAATGTGGATCAAAGTAGTAAAGCAGTTCAAGATACTGTTTTACAAAACTTAGATTCAAAAATATTATCTCCATTTAAAGAATTTATATTCTGGCCAAAAGAAAATACTTCTACAAAAAAGAAGAGAGCACCAAAGATAAAAATACCATCCGTACTATCATAGGAGGAAGGTTTGAAATGGTATAGTGAACAAGAAGAAAAGAAAAGAAAAATTGAAGAGCAAAAAGAACTGAAAAAAAGAATAAGAGCTGAAAAAGCTGTAATTAAAAAAGAAACAGTGGAAAAGAAAAAGCAAAAAAAATATATAATAAAAAAATAAATATAAAATAAAAAATACCTATATACAAAATAATATATATAATAATAATAATATATTTGTAATAAACTATTTAATTAAAATTAATTTATCATGATTTTATTTAATCGAAAATTATATACCTACAACCTACATAACAAAATGTTTTAAGAAAACAATTAAAATTGCTATAAGATCTATTAACCAGAAGCACATTAATCAGGCACACACAAATGCGGACAGGTACACTAATCGGGCACACACAAATACGAACAAGCACACTAATCGGGCACACACAAATACGGACAGGCACATTAATTGAGAGCACACAAATATGGACAGGCACACTAATGGGGGGGCATATTAATATGCTCATCGCCGTTGGAGAGGCACATTAATCGGAACAAAAACATCTTTATTTATTTTTATTATACCATTATAAAATATTAAGATTTTTCGTTTAAAAAAATACTTTAAGATAAAAAAATATCTGAAAAATCGATATTGAATTTAAACAGAAATTAAAGTTGCAATATTTAATAATTAATGTAATGAACAAATAGGCTTAAAGGCACACTAATATGGACATCTACCCTATATATACCAGCATAAAAGTGGACACTCAAAATGGTTGCTTATGGGCGCCAAAATTGAATGACTTTTCGGAGATACTGGAAAAACAAAGTTTTAAATATAAATATGGAATATACTTTATATTTTTAATAAAATCAGCTCAATAAGATTAAATTGAAATATATAATTTTAATATGCAACAAATAAAATAATATATATTAATAATATTGAAATTTTAACACATTGTTTTCTGTTCTTTAAATAGTCTAAATAAAACATAACCTTCAAAACATTAAATTTTCTTGTTATTATATTGATTACAATTACTAACCGATGAAATGTTATCTCATAATTTCGCGCTGTTGTTGTTATGCCACAGGCCTGACAATGCACCATAATTTTATTTCACTATTTTTTTTAGAATTAATAATTGTGCAAAATAATACGCACATGTGTCTCTCTGACAACAGCTACAGACGATACTAATAAGCGTTAAAAAAGTGGACACTCAAGATAGCGGCTTCCGTCAGCGATTTGGCTAGCCCCCACCGATACATTCCCTCTTGTTTTTTTTTACATTTTGATATTCCCTGCGTTCTTATTTTCGGATTGCCTTCAACATCTTTAAATAAATATTTTTTTATAGTATTTGGAAAAAAACATTTGCATAAGAGATTTTTTTTTTAAGTGAACCAACTCTTTCTGAAATTTCATTTAGTAAATAATATAAAAGGTATAAATACTGTTATTTTATAATATTGTTGTGCGTTTTCTGTCTGTACATTAAATCTATTTTGCTGCCGTCCACAAATTCTTGGAAGCGATTGTTCTATGTCGTTTTCTTCTGCGATTTTTTAAATTTGTTTGTAGATCCGCTCAAAATGGTTGATGACATTGTACCTAAATTTTATATTAATTTTTCTAAATTCTTTATTTCTTCAAATGCTTTCAGAAAGTCACATCCAGGACATTGCAAACTTATATTAATTAGCATAGAAAAGAACTGAAAACTTCCATTAATTTCAAGCACATAACCAAATTCAGTACCGAATTTAAATGAACCGCAAAACTATTGTTCTCTCTGACAATGAGAGACTGCAGAATATGGATTATTGTTGGAAATAACTTTACAAAGTCATTTATTATTTTATGACGCTCAACCCACCCTATTTCACATAAATTTCATCATCTATTAAGATAATACAAATATTAATTTATATTATCTGGTAAGTTTTATTTAAAATAATTTCGCCTTATATGATTGTCTCTTATAAAATTTGTTACAGTTTTTATTGTACCGATTCTATTCTAAATTTACTGGGTTTTATAACTTGACGTAATTACTAAATTTAGAGCATGACTTGAACAATGAGTATATTGAGCTAAAGGAATTTTTTGTAAAATTGTCTTTACACCTTTAAATCTTGTTTTTACACCGTTAACTTTCTCTATCATATTTAAAGCTCCGTCGAATCCCTGTCCTCGTAATTTAGTTAAATCTAATTCGAGAGTTTTCATAACTGAAATGATTGTATTTGCTATATTTTCACCAGATGTGTTATCAACAGGAGTAAATTTCAAAAATTTCTTGACAACTGTCGCATCTTTTAAATATCTCACACATAATGACATATATTCTATTCCAGCAACATCAGTTGTTTTCTCTACTAAAATAGAATAGTACGGTGATTCGCTTATTTCTTGAACAACTTTATTTGAACTTTCTTTACCTATGATTTCAATTATTTCATTTTGTATAGTAAGACTTACATAAATTGCGTTTTTTGATGCAGTTTCAAAATGGTTTTTTAATACGATATTACCAGCGTCTATTCTGAAGTTTAAAAGTGCCTGAAAATTACCTTCATTAATATTAGTATTATTAACTACTAAAATTGCTGATTGGTTTTTTCTTCGTGTTTTCATAACGGGAGATTCTACCGACCACAAAATATCAAGATTTTTAGAATAGATGTTAATAAATCTTTTTTGCCAAGTTATGTTGTGCAACGACGTTCAACTTTTCATTTTTATGAATTTTTATAAATTCTTCTGCAGAAGATGCAAACAAGTCTGATGATAAGAGATCTTTTCATGACTTCGAAAATACTCAAGAGCTTTTTTTCACTTAATTAAAGATTTTGTTATTAAAAACCCAAATTTATTATTATGAGCAGATGAAACGTGGAATATATAGTACAAAATTTGCAAAATGTTCCGCTATATTTCTGAGAATACACCATGAAAATTGTTCAAGCCATTTATGTTAAAAAGATTGCAATAAATCTCTTTCCGCCTATATAGGAAAGATATAATTTTGAGAAACTTTAAAATTGTAATTTAAAACCATAAACTTTTTTCATTTGTTAAGTTTGAAATGTGTTGGTCCAAAATACAACCAAAATCATCATTGTCTGAAAACACATTGACATGTTTACTTCTCTTTGATATGCTCATCAGGAAGGCTTTGTAAATGCAAAGGAGTTCTATTATCATCAGCATGATTATCATCTGAAGTCGAGATTTGATTTTCACTAGTCCGTTTAAGGAATTTTCTGATATTCATTTTGAAAATTTCTTATCAAAATCATACAAAAATAGGTACCTTATTTTCAAACTACATATTCTGCATATTAATTAAAAATACATAACAATAATAATCGAATAATTATTAAAGTTATCATCAATTTATAGGAGAAATAAGTATTGATTACTTCTATACTAAGTCGACGTTTCGATTTTATTCAAAATTATCAGGACTAAAAATATATACAAAAAAATCATTAGACAAGTATAATACGTATAATATAGATTGTTAAAAATTTATATTATTGTACTTATCAAATCATTCTTTTGTATATATTTTCAGTCCTGATGAAGATTTTGAATAAAATCGAAACATTGACTTAGTATAAAATATTTAGTACTTATTTCTCCTATGAACCGATAACTATTATCTCATCTACCCAGAAAAGAGATGAATCAGTCAAACTAGCAAATAGCAAACATTAATGACTAATTTCTTAATTTATATGTAGCATGTCAAAGAATTCTTGACAATGAGAGAATTTTATTATTGATTCAGAAAATTTTACTTTTACTCCACTTTCCTCTCCTCAACATATGTATTTTAGAATATCCACGCTGTTCTACCACGCTTAAAACTTATTACACCCTTATACATTATTGCCCAGAAAAACATTCACCCATCCCTTTGTATTCTCTAGTACATCCCTTTCCTTCTATCATCTCAATATCGGATGATTCCAGATTTCAGTTTCTAACGACTACTAATTTTAAGACTGTTCTTTCCACCGTAATTTTATCCCATAACTCACACTATCACATCGTTGAGCTTTTTAGTGACTCCTTTTCTGTCTTCCCCTACACTATTCCCACGGATTCCGATCGTGACTCAATTCTTTCTATGAGATCTAGGCTTTCAACTATTCCCACTCACACTTTACTCGATAGATATTTTGAATCAATTTAAATCCATTTTTTAACACACCTACACATTTCTTTATTTTGCATTCTTTTTTATTCAAGTAACATCATTGTAAATCACTAACCAGGATCTAAGTTTTAATAATAGAATCTAACTCTCCTTTCTATTCTGGTTGGCCTCCTCCGGACTTATGTAACACCCGTGATTAACACATACACGCACGCACGTATACACACGCACACAAATTATTAATTGAAAATAATTAATAAAATATGTAATATTATTAATTAGAAAAAATTAAAGTTTTATCACATTTGTCTTTATCTACTATAACTTCACCTTGAATCTGATTTCTTGAAATACATTATAGCTGAAATTACCGAGTTTCTCGTATGTCGGTTCTTCTATATTTGAATTATTCACTGTATATCCAGCTTGCAGCAGTGTGGCAATACATGCATTATAGATTACGTTCGATGTCAGTTCTCGAAACTCATCTAATTTTTTTTTGGCGTACTCCAATTTAGTGAGCTGTTTAAATATACAAAATATATAAAGTTACACAAAATATGTGTATACACAGAATGTATATTGCCGGATAAAGAACCTCTGAGACAGAAAATTATAAACCGGTCATCACTAACTATTTCGTTATTAATTAGCATAATATATGTTAACTTGCACATTGCGACGCCAATGCAGAACCAGTGAACTCTATATTATACTAGAATGGCTAGTACTGTGTTAAGAAAATGAGTCATAGTAAAGGTAAAGGACAGAGGATAAGTACTATTTTTCTCTTTGTCTAATTGTTTTTTGATTAATCAATGATTTTTTCTATCTTTCTTATCTTCCGAACTTTTATGTTCAGTAGAAAAAAGATACAGATAAGTACTTATCTTTTCTTTTACTCGCGCTTTCTTTTTCCATTTGACTAAGCATTTCCGTGTAGAATAGAGTTCACTGTATAGAATATGTATCCCAATTGGCATGGAACATTCACAAAACATCCCACAAAGATGCTATAAATATGACAGTGGTATTTATACACTTAAAAATATGACATACTCATATCTGAAATAGGTATAAAATATAAGTTACTTCATAATTTTATATTTTGCTGATTTCAGATATAAGTATTTCATAATTTTATATGTCCTAATACAACAGTAATAACATAAAATTAACAATATCTTAAAATATTTACTTTTATAGAATCTTTTATCAATTTTTATGTTCACAGAATACAACACCTGTAACATCCCAGACAGCGCAAAAAACTAAAAGATGATGAAAAGATTCCTTTTTTTAAGTCATCTTTTCGACAAGGCTAAAAGATGTCTAAAAAGATGTCTTTCTGCTTACACAAATAAGTCATCTTTTGAAAGATGTTTAAAAGATGTCTTCTAAAAGTCATAATTAATTTTAGTCGACGAAAATATGTTTTTTTGGTCATCTTTTTAGTCATTTTTTCGACAAGACAAAAATATTTATTTTGTAATATATGTGTGCCTTTGTTTGCTCCTACGTGGCGCGCTCAGATTTAACTCGTATTCAAGTTTTCATAAAATGTATATAAAGCCTACAAATAACAGGTACTACTAAATATGAAATTTAAAGTATATGTCTTTTTGTCAATTTAATTTCTGATATAATCTGAACAAGAGATTCAGAACATGATGAAATAGATTACTTGCTGGTCGCTAAATTGGAAGTTAGTCCGTTTTATTGTCTATTTGAAGCACAAAATCGAAATTTTTATATAACTTAAATACATATATATAATTTATTATATTATTAGTTATGATCAATTCTAAGTGGAATTGCAAAGCATTTCAATTTTGAACTGACCATATTTTGACGTCAAAATGTCGTGTGTTGCTACCTGGGATATCTAAAATATAATTTTAAAAAATAACTAAAAGATGTCTAAAATTAGACGTCTTTTAGATATCTTATGAATTAACGCTATAAGATAACTTTTAATGAGACATGAGACATCTTTTATTCATCTTTTTGTCGACTATACGCTCAGACTAAAAGATGTCCAAGCCGAAAATCCGTCATCTTTTAGTCGTCTATATGCTGTCTGGGATTCCTGGAACAAGACAATAAGTATTGCCAGCATATTCCAATAAAATATTCTATAAATATTTCAGGCTGTGCCAACCAGAGGTTCCAGAAATATTTTTTGAAACATTAATGAAACATCTGAACATTTCATTTAAGATATTTCTGGAATATATCTGACATATTCCGATACAAATTGAGATGTTATCTTTTTCCTACATCTGTTCTGCATTAACATTATAATATCCAAATCGGCACATATTATACCAGACAATCACGGAATGGCTGGTCACATGACCCATTAGTGATTCTTTCTCCTAGAGCTTGTCTATTTCCAAAAATAGATTAGTTCCTCTATCGGAGTACGAAGTAAACATGAAAGTATACATGACATCTTTAGATAGCAGTGGTTAACTATTATAGACTTTCATTGATCATTGATCGCCGAAATATATTGCTCTACATCGATAAAGAATAATATATGCACGATTTATCCAAAAGACATTAAAAATAATATTAAATTAAAAATATAAGCTTCTATATATTACTAAAACTGCTAATTCCCAAAATTTTGCTTGTACAAAACAACTTGAAGAAGCATGTAATAAAAGTATTTTATTTTGCACATGCGCAGAAGTAAAGTAATAGATTGTTAACAATTTGTCATTATTTTAATCTCTTATATTACATATAAATATCGTGTATGTAAAAGAGAAATAGAAAAATGATGAAAAAGTAAGAGTTAGTAAAACTAATTGCTTCAATTATAATTTATGTAGTTTGATATAGCTTTTGTAAATTCATTTTGTTATGACAAACAAGTGCGCTAACTATGCTGATGCTGGACATTCCATTTATGTTTAAATTTTACCTTTGACACGATTTGCTGTTTTCACTCTAACAAAATTAAAATAACTTTTAAATATTTATATGTTTTTCTTAAATTTTTTAAAACTCCCATTAGTAAGATTGTGTCCAAAAATAATTAAATCTTGATTTTAATACTTTCTCATACCATTAATTTATATATTTTTTAAAAGATTTTTATGGAGATAAAATCTGTCCAAAAAAAGTTTTTTTTACAGTTTTTTTATGTGAGAAAAAGAAGAGACAACTAGACAAAACTGAATAATTTTATAAATGTATTTTATTTTGCTCATTTATCGCATAAGTTATTTTATCAACTATTATCAACTATTCTAACTATTCTAACTTTGTCATGTTAGATGGAATCTTAAATTTACCTGTAACTCGACGAAGTCAGACAGTAATAATTTCTCAATAACATTGATATCCACCAAAGAGAAATTTAGAAATATCACGCACAAACTTCTGAAGTTAACCAGAGCCTTGCCGAGAATTAAATCGGACATAAATAAATTTTCTTGTATATAATGCCTCGCTTCAGTGAATTTTCGGCAGTTTATTGATTTTCGCCATATAAAGAAACTTTTCCAAAGTCGAAATGTTAGGAAGACTTTTAGCTGTTACAAAAAAAAACTAATAAATTTTAATGAATTATGTTTTTGACTTTTATTTATTTTGTTTGTCTTATTGTTAGAAAAAGATGGGATAAAATAGTGAATTCAATATTTAATGTTAAAAATAAGCCAATAAAGATTCAATTGTAATGTTTAAAGATATCAGAAAATTGTCACATTTTAAATAAACAAATACTACCTGAGCGTCTTTTTCTGGCATGTACATACCAGAAAATACATGTTGGAAAAGAATGTTAGCCGTCGCTCGTTGTTTGTTAAAAAGTTATTAACAAGAAAAGTTTTATTTCAAAAGATTATAGTTTTTCAACATAGTGTACATTTGAGAAGTAAATATATGATCTGCTATATAGAAATATAATATATATCTAATATATAGTAAAGTTTGCTATTTTTTTTTTATTTCTACGGTCAAATATCATATGAATTAAAGAGTCAGTGTGCTATACATTTCTATATCAGACGGTTGGAAGATTATCGATTTTCTGCATTTTTAATATGTTTACACGAATTTCTTAATATGACACACAATTTTGATTGTTTATAGAATTTTTTGTATGAGAAGAAAGTCATTCGTGAATCTATTTATGTAATGGATCTATTTATTTAACCATATATTGAATGCGGGAAAGGGGCTCTGCCCTTTCCCCTGCGCCCCCGCTCAAAAAACTAACCCAATCCAACCTGTGTCTAAGGCATAATATAGATTTTGCTTTGTAATTTAGGTTCGGTTAGTTTTTTTGGGTGGTAAGGATGCAGGGGGAGGGGCAAAGCCCCTCCCCCACCCACGCATTCGATGTATCACATTTAAATAAATAGATCTATTAAAAGTACGCTTCATCAAACATGATATGAAAAAATTATGTCCTATTTATAAAACTTTATGTGTTTATAACTTTCTAACAAATAACGAGCGAGTCAAAACCTCTTGAAGGTTATTCAGGGTGACTTTGACAATATATGTCAAGGTGAAAGTTATTAAAGCATCCTTCCTTAAATAGGAGTTTTATCTCTTCCCCTTTAAAATTAGTTTTAGTTTTCAAGATACAATCTGTTTTAAAACTGTGTCTTGTCCATAGTATAGCTCGAACGTTATTGTAAATGCAAAAAGGCAAGATGATTTGAGCAGTTCTATTGCTTGTGGCTAAATATGGTGACCTTTCTCATATATATGTATTTACAAATTATTTACAAGTTATTTTAACTATAAAAATAATAAAATAAAATGTCTAAATTAAAGGCTCTTGATATTACAAAGTAATAAAATTAAAATAACTAGGCAATAAAGAAATATTTGATCGATATGCCATGAGATTGTTGATCTCGTTCGTGTTATTTTGATTTACCAGTGTCAATTTGTAATAACTTCTTTATCAAGCAGAGCAGATCACAACAATTATACTACAGCTACGAAAGTACAAGGTTAAAAAAGAAATTTGGTTATTGTACAAACAAAATAAATTAACACAAAAAAATATTCGGCCCGTTCGATATTTTTGTAATGTATCGGACAATTCATCCAAAAGTCTGTCGCTTTCAGGAGCTAGTCAGTCATTGGTTGGATTCTGCGAATTTTTCCTTTAACCATATAAATCCTTCACCTTTTTCTTTTTCCTTTTGTATTTCTGTTGAGCCTTTGTCCTTCACTCCATCTGTTTCTTTTGTTTTCGAAAGAAATTAAAAGAAAAATAATTTATTAATTTATCGTCATCAATTATACCTCAGGAAGTGCAATCCCTTTTACAACTAAGGAAAAGATTCTGTTTACCTATCATTGATAAAGGAAAAACTATTATTGATTTATTAAAAAATGTAAAGTTTAACATTGATAAACTTCCTACGGAAGTTCATATGGCAAGGAACAGATCCTTCCCTTTAATAAATAAGTTTCATAATTCCATCATCCACAGATCCCTATGTGATAAATTTTTCTTAAATGCCTTTAAGAATACTAAGAAATTTATACAAGAAAATCCCAATATTATGTTCATTAAAGCTGACATATAAAATAATAAATAAAAACCCAGTTAGAGAGATGATCAGTAATTTACATGAGCTGTTGAGTCGATGGAAGACTCGTAATTATATTTCGAACGCGATATACAAGTTTTTAAATTGTACAGATGGAGTATGATCGAGGGCTTATGGGCTGCTTAAGATCCATAAACAGGTTTACTCATTGCGAATCATTGTCTCATCGCTAAACAGGCCTTTATATGACCTTGCGAAATTTTTGCATAAGATTATTTACAAATCTGTCCTGAGACCCGACAGACAAGTCTCCAATAGCGCTCATTTAATATAAAAACTTGATGGTCGACGTATTGATAAAAACATTAAACTAGTCTCCTTAGATGTTATCTTGCTATTTACTAACCATAATTATTAGACATGACGATAGACAACATCGTAAAAAGATAGGAGTTTATTGAAAAAACGTGTGCAATGCCTTGAGATACATTTCTAATTGCGGTATGCTTTATTATGAATTCAACTTATTTTACATTCAATGACGTTTGTTACTAACAAACTTTTGCTATCAACACCCATGGGCTCTCCGCTCTCTCTCTCCGATTATCACAGATATTACATTCTAGAATTTAGAAAATAGCTTGCGACTCTCCCTGTTAATCTTCCTTTTTATGTAAAATATGTTGACGATGTTGCGTTAGCGGCTCTTCCCTCGACACTCAACATGATTTTAAATATTATCAATTCTTACTATCCTAGATTACAATTTACTATGAAGGAGAGAGTTGATAACCACCTGACTTTTCTTGACATCACAATTATTTTAAACAATGGAGTAATAGAGTTTTACTGATTTCATAAACCTACTTTTTCCGGAAGATATCTGCATTTGGAGTCGCGGCACCCTTTGTGCCAAAAAAGTGGCAATGTGATTAGTAAAATTAATTGATAGAGTTTTTATAGTTTTCTCACTCAAGATTTCATCAGAGAAATTTTGAATTAGTATTGAGAATTCATTTAAATAACGGATATCCTCTCTCTTTTATTTTTGACACTATTAACGAGCGTTTCAAAAAGTTGTTTTTATAAAAGAAAGATAAGAGCTTGGATAATTTGTCAATCAACACTCACGCTAATAAAAATTAAAAAAAATTTCGTATTTTAATGTATGTCCTATATATCAGAATATTTTTGAACATTTTCGATATTGCACTAAAGATTTGGACGTTAGATTGTCTTACGAAATAAATAATGTGCGCTGTTTTATTAAAGTGGGAAAAACCAATTTGCAAACAGGGTTACACAACATAGTATATAAAATTAATTGTACAAACTGTGGTACTTCTTATGTGGGACAAACAGGATGGTTGTTAAAAACAAAAATAAAAGAACATATGAAAAATCATATTTCGGTTATTGCTAATCATAGATTATTAAATCATATTTTTAATTTTGACGATGTTGAAATTTTGGATGAGGAACCGTTCCTGGGAAACAGATTAATATCCGAGATGATTCACATCAAACGTCAAAAAAATGCGTTAAATCTTCAAAACGATACGTTAAAATTGAATAACTTTTGCCTAACAATTATTAACAATCTATCAAAGATTTGATATATATGTTGTTTTGATACGTGTCTTGTATATCGGAATCTAATATTTTCTACTTTTTTTTTTGACATTCAATGGTTATTTAAATTATTAGGTAAATTCTATCAGTCATATATCCGCGGTTTATCTTGTCTCTACTGTTCTTCTCGGTCTGAGTAAGTTGTCTCGGTTTCATATTATTGCTTTATTTTAAATTTTAATTTTAACAGTCTAAAAATTTGCTTCATTTTTATCAGTGCATCCCCTCCTCATGTTTTGTACCGTTTAGGAGGCTTCTTACATTAGACATTCGTGATAATCGGCTGAGATATCATGTACTAAACATCTTGAAAATGTATGTATTGTAATTTTATTATCAATTTCGTATATTGTTATTTTGAATCTATTTTGATTCTATCTTATAAGAAGGTTGTAATTTAAGTCACTGACCTTGAAAGGAGTCTGAAACGTAGGGATCATGAATAAATAATTAATTGAATTATTGTCTGAAACTATTTTACGCTTTACATTTGCGTCAGCTCTTCATTGCTTAGTTATTTTAATTTTATTACTTTATAAAAATAATGAATAAAAAATTGCGCTAACCAAAAATGAAAACTTATAAAAATTAATAATATTTTAACCAAAAAGAGTTGTATGAAATAGTTGTTTCAATATTCTGAGGAAACTTAACTGAGAAATTGCAAGATATAGGGGGAGTTTCCCTAACGCCGGACACAATTAATATCTATAACTGTTAGAAATGTGATTAATGCCCGTTTCTACCAACGCAGTTTAAAGCGTTAATCCCTAGTGACATTCGATTAACCAAAGTTTAGCAAAATATTGATTTTAACCAACGATTCAAGTTTAAACTTATATAAACTGAGATCAATTTAAGCGGCCAATTTTGGCCGTTTAAAGATTATTTACTGTCCAGTTAAAAATGTAACTAGCTTATCTGATACAAAAAGTAGCTCTAACCTCTAAACGTATATTTTTCAGATATGGACAATTTATTTAATCTTATGCTTTCATCCTCAGATGATTAAAATCTTGATGATTATCAAGAACAACATCGAAGAAGAATGTTTAAACAACGTATAAATTATTTTGACGAATTAGATGATATAGAATTTAAAATTTCGATTAAATAAACATTCTGTATTGTTAATATTAGAAGAAATAAAAGAAGAATTGGAATTTGCTAACCGGTAAGTTAAAATTATACTGTATAATTAAATTATAATTAAATTACTATATAATTAAATTTTTAAATATTAAGAAAAAGATGAGTAAATACAATATTTTTTTAGGAATAATGCCATATCTCCTATGGAACAATTATTATTAACACTTCGCATTTATGCAACCGGCTCATTTTTTATAACAATGGGTGATTTTTCTGGTGTAAGCACAACATCTGCGCATTATATAGTTCATCGAGTCAGTGCAGCAATTGCTAGACTGAGATCTCGTTGTATTCAGTTTCCAAGTACTGTACAAGAAATAAGAAACGAACAATTAGGTTTTTATAATATTGCTCGTTTTCCAAGGGTCATTGGCTGCATAGAGTGTACACATGTACGTGTTCAATCATTTGGTAAATTGTATTATCACAATAATATATTTAATTACTTTATTTATCTGAAATAGATTTATTAATAATATATTGCATTTATATTTTGATTATTGCAGGTGGAGAAAATGCCGAACTATTTCACAACAGAAAAAATTATTTTTCTTTAAATGGTGAAACAGTATGCAATAGTAATTTAGAGATAACGAATGTAGTTGCTCGTTGGCAAAAATCAGTACATGACAGCACTATTTTTAACAATAGTCACTTGCGACCAAACTTTGAAGATGGAACATACGGCAATAGTTTATTATTAGGAGACTCTGCTTATCCTTCAAAACAGTATCTTATAACTCCATTGCTAAATCCACAAACTGCTGCAGAGCGACTTTACAACGAGTCACATATTCGTACAAGAAATATAATAGAGCGCTTGTTTGATGTCTGGAAAAGAAGATGTCCAATATTAGCACTTGGGATGCGATACCATTTACATAGAATAATGTCTGTCATTGTCGCCACAGCTGTACTTCATAATATTGCGAGAAGGAATAATGATGTGGTGCCAGATCTCGATAGAATTGCATGTACCCCTACCATGGAATGAAATGTTAGGAGAATGTAATATCAACATTAACAACAGAATTAATAACGACGAAATTAACGATGTAGCAACTCGAACAGAAATAGTTGATAACTACTTTGCCAAATATGTTAGCATAAATTTTTGTATAAAAGTAACGTTTTGATATCTGAGAGATTACGTGTGTGTGTGTGTGTGCGTGTAACGAGTTTTTTTAATTCATCGATTGATCAATCAATGAATTAAAAAACTCGCCAATATTTGTGTATTAGCATAGTTATAATGTATGTAAATTATTCAATGTTGTATATAATATATTTATCTTTTTCAGCTTGCTATAAATAGAATACCGAATACCAATTTTATATCTGAAAAGATATATTAGAAATAAAGTTATAAATAAATAAGTTAACGGATATAAATGTGTATGTGAACAGAGGTTTAAATGAAAAGTTACAAAATACATTATATAATTTGTATGTTATAAAATATATATTTAACTCAAAAATATACATTTTTGTATATTATATTATTTTATACGCTTAATACTTATATTATTATATCTTCAAATATATTTATTGTTTAATAAAATATATAATTAATATTACTTTAATATCACAAAACAGGAACATTTTCTTCAAAACTATTTATTAAACTAAAATATATAGTTATCGCACAATAACGAAAATATATATTTATTTTTCTTAAAATAATTATAAATATTGGCAAAATATGTTTATAAAAACTCAGTCTTTTATAAAAAAAAATAATAATTAATATTTTTAAACAATCTTATTATGTCGTTCTAACAAAAGAAATTAAATATTTTTGATAAAATAATTTTAAAACTTGCTATAAAATAAAATGAATCTTTGTGACTCTTTTATATGAAAATCTTAAATAGAGTAAAGAAAACCTTAAATAAAATATAAAAATAAAAAACAGAGATTAAACATTAAAAACGTAACTTTTGTTGCTTGCTTTGCAGCATGTTTTCTTTTAACTCCAGCTCTTTTTGCAATATTTGTACTTCCAATTTCTCCTTCTCTAGTTGCGTTTGTAATATTTTTATTTCAATATCACTTTTTATTTTTAAATCTTCTACCATAAATTGCACAAGCTCAATTTTTGTGTCTCCTAATATTTTATATTGCAATATTTTTCAGTTATAGACTCTGGTCTCTTATATTTTCGTTCCTTACAGACTTTTCCTAGACTATCTTCATGTTTTGAAAGGTTCCTTTTTCTAAGTGGTGCACTTATCTTGCTAGTTAGTATTCCTACTGCAGATGTTTTATTAATGTTCTGTTCTTCTGTTTTCTGCATTTTGCCCTTTTCCTTTGAAATGTTATCCATGCACTAAAAGAAAAACATGTACGTATAATAATAAGAAATATATAAAATAAAAATAGATTCGTATTCTACATATTTTCTTAATATCTTCGATAAAAGTTCCAAATAAAACTTACAAACTACTTAATTGGCTGAGAAGTCACACATTTGAAGCACTTTTATTGATAAGAAAGATAAGTTCAGAATAAAGAAAGTTTAAAATATGAATTATAGTTTTATTTAAACTTACATGTAAGTTTATCGGTGTTCTATTATTAGTGTTTAAATCTGAACCGCTACTTTCAGTAATGTTATTTTCATTGTCGTTGTCTAATGCTGTATATGTATTTAAAACATTATTAGATGATTTTTCTTCTATACCAATAGCATTTCGATTTTTCAACACCTACAAATTAATACATTGAATATATTATTACGCTGCTCGCGTGCACATTTGGATATAAAATATATATATTTGAAAAAAACTGAAAACAATCAATTAATATTACAGATTTTTTCCCAACGTTCTGCTTTCACTTCTTTTACAAGATATAAATAGATGTGATATATCTTAATACTTACATTTAGTATATCATTCTCATTTCTGCTTTCATCTGTATCATCATCGAGCCATTCGATTATACTTTTGTTAATGTTACTTGTTGTTGCCTCATATAAATTTGTATTTGTATTTGTATATGTAATAGGAAGTTTACATGAATTTAAATTGTCATCTAAAAGATAATAAAAAAATAATGTCATAATATATTAGATACATTAATACATCATTAATGTCTTTCTATGATGACATCTATTGAGTATATTTTACCTATTGTATCACTGTCAAAATTATTAGTTATACCATCAACTGAAGGTTTTATAACTTCCCGTACATGTTCCAGAAGCACATCTAATTTTGATTGATAAAATCCTCCACCTAATGTTAAAATTATATAATATAGAATTATATTATTTTAAAATATATTTCTGCAAATTAATTTTTATTTTTCTTGGAATAATCATTAAGCAAAGACAACAGTTAATAATACCAAAAAGGTGAAACTAAAATATTTACCTGTTTTGTACAACTGCATCTTTTCATCAGCAAAAAATTTTCTTGTTTTCTTCTTTAAATTATCCCAACAGCTTCTCAAAACTTCAGAACTTCGATATTCGCTCGAAGATCTATTATTAAATAAATGTTCTATAATTTTCCAACATTTGTCTTTGTCTTTTGAAGTTACCGCGTCAGACCTTTTATTTTCAAGAATATCTTTATTTTCTTGTACTAAACTTATTAAAATCATTTTCTCTGCTTTGGAGAAATTTTAAGCACGTTTGCGTTACGGTTTATTTGTCATTTTTTCTTTACTCATGACGATACTACGGAGATAATAACAAGATATTTTTAGATTTGCACCATATTGTACATAGGTATGTCCGTTAGAGCAAATGTTGAACCAATCATATGCAATATCTCTAAATTTTCTGGAGTTATATCGCACAAGTCATAAGTTTTATTAAACGTTCCAAGTGGAGTGTTTATATAAACCAATCAATATTAAACTGAGAATTAATTCTAATTAAAGTTTTACTAAACTTTAGTTAAAACCAAACTTGGTAGAAACGGGCATAAGCCGTTACTGTGGCGAAAAGGGCGTGGGGGTGGAGCGATAGACGTGCATGTAACGACATGGCTCAGTCTTGCACGGAGGAAAGCGAGGAAAAGCGCTTCTTTGTTGCAGTTAGGAGGGAAAAACTGTACGACGCAAACTTTAGACAAATATATTTACAAAATTTGTGTTCTTAAATATTTATACATGGTATTTTTACGTGCCTGGTAAGTACTCTTTCAGTTACATTAGTGTTTTTGTACGTAAATACAAAGTTTAAACAAATATATTTTTTCTTTCGAAAATTAACTGTCCTCTGGTACCGGACAAACAATTGTTCCCTAATGCCGGACAAAAGATATGTCAATGTTATGTGTTTATATTTATTCTAAAATAGTATATTTTATGTTTAGAGAATATAAGAAATTCCTGGACGATATGGATACTAAAAAGAAAGCGTCATAGGATAAAGATAATTTGAAAACTGCTTTTGATAAAATCATGTCAAAAAAAATTAGTCTGAGCGAAGCTTCGCTGCAATTTGGCATTCCTAAAAGCACTTTACATGACAAAATAACCTGTCTCAAATCTGGCAAAGAAATTACATTACAGCCCAAGATTGATAGGTTTACCAAAACATTGTCATCAGCATATAAAGAACAATTAGTGGATCACATAAAAGACTTAACCAAACGATGTATGCCTTTGATAAAAAAAGAATTTCTAAAGTTGGCCTACAACTTAGCAATAGAGCACAAGTTTCCTCATCGCTTTAACACTGAAAAGAAAACAGCTGTAAACATTTTTATTATGAGTTTATGGCTAGACACTCTGATCTATCATTAAGAACACCTGAGTCTATGAGTATCATGCGAACTAGGATTTAATAAGCCGCAAGTTGATACCTTCTTTTCAAATGTTGAGAAACTCATGAATGAGTATAATTTTTCTTCTTCTAATATATATATATAATTGCAAAGAAACGGGAATCAGTTATGTTCAAAAATATCAAAAAGTTTTAGCTTCAAAGGCTGTATGTCAAGTAGAAAAGCTTACTTCAGTTAAAAGAGGCAAGAATATTACCATCTTGTTTTGTATGAGTGCCAACGGATATTTTAACCACCATTTTTCGTTTTCCCAAGACAGAGAATGAATGATCGTCTGATAATTAATGCTCCCGCACAAAGTAAAGGTGTGGCCCAATCAAAAGGTTGAATAAACAGCGACTTTTTTCTACAATGGTTGCAACATTTTGTACAATTTTCACGTCCTTCAAAAGAATCACTTGTGCTTATTCTCCTAGATGGTCATAGTAGCCATAGAACATTAGATGTTATATAAATTTTTGTAGAGAACATTACATTCATTATGATTAGTTCACTACCACACATAACCCATAAGTTACAGCCTTTGGATAGAACTTTTATGAAGCCTTTCAAAAATGCTTTCCATGAGCGATGTGATATGTGGATGAAAGTCAACGCAGGAACACGAATAACAGACTTCGAAATTGCTTGGTTGGTGAAGCACTTACAAAAGTAGCTCGATTAGACATTGCAGTGTCTGGTTTCACAAATGCACAAGAATTTATCCCTTTGATAGAAACATATTTTCAGACAGTGATTATCTATCATGTGATATGACAAATGTTCCATTAGAAGAAAAGGATTCAGCCTCCTATGCTTCCTTCCAGCGCAGAAACTCCTGCAATATCCAACGTTTTTGATGCTCAACCGTCTACTAGTTTTGCTGCTGAGATTTCCAAAAATATACGAAAGTTATCTCCATTACTCGATGCTGCAAAGAAGAGATCAAAATCAAAGAAAAGAAAAGTCGAAAGAAGTGAAATTTTCACTTCATCTCCCTATAAATTACTTACTGAAAAGAAAGAGAATGCAAAGAGAGCTAAAGAATTAAAAAAAAACTTTGGGAAGAAGTTAAAAAAACTAATCGAATCAAACAAGATAAAGAAAAGCAAAGCACTAACACCGAAAACTACAAATATTGAAAATATCTGTGTAGTCTGCACAGAATCTATGGATGAAGATTGGATTCAGTGCTCAAGCTGCCAAGGTTGGGCTCAAAGCTTGTGCCGATATTCCTGAATGTTCTGATGATTATATTTCTGATCGACGCAAATTATTTTAAGATTATCCGGTGTTAGGCGACCTAATTTTATTGTGTCCGGTACTAGGTGCCATTTTATGTTTCTCCAAAATCACAAGTCAAAGTTTGGTTATTATTTTAGATAATTGTACGGAGGAAATTTATAATTACATTTCTTTATTTTGAATTCTAATACTGGTTACTTGTAATAAATATAATATATATAACAATATAATTTTCAACTTATGATGAGAAATCCTTAAGTGTCCGCCACTAGGGGAACTCCTCCTACATGTATATTCATATGTAATATACACAAGATGTCTCATTTTATTTTTAATAGTTAAATATCTAAAGATCAGGGTTTTATAATTTTTTATAATTTTATAATTTTTTATATTTTTATGTATCAGATGAAAGTTGTTTGAATCTAAAGGGGAAAAAGAGATAGAGATATTAATTTGACTTTAGGTATTCGTGCCAAGATTATTAAGGAAAATCAACCTAGTTTTTTTTAAATAAAATTATCCTAATTTTTGAATATAAATCGATTCTTCGCAATATTCTACGTAAAAACTTATGAATATTTGATAGTCAAAATTTAATAGTTTGCAAGATATTTTATAATTTAATTTAACATAATTTTAGATAAATTATAAAATATTCATTTTTTTATTATCTTACCTCAATACTTTTATGCACAAAATAATAAGAATTAACTGATGTAAAGAAAACACATAGTTGTCTTGAAAATAAATATAAATTTGCAACAAGTAATTTAGATTTTTGTACCACTTGACACATCTGAGCCACTCATATATATAAAATAAGAAATGTATAATACCTCCATTAATTTTAAATAATATATATACTCCTTTTCCCACAATTCGATAGGAGTAAATGTCATCTCGTCTGGCCTATATTGCGTCACTCCACTTACATTGATCGTCATATATGTTTTATTTACATCTTTATAATCCACAATTCTGTAATAAAGTTAAATAATTTATTGCTACTAAAAGACGCTTAAAACAAATATTGACAAAAATGAATTCATTCTTAACTTCCTTACGGTTTAATCCGAGTCAGTCAGAGAAAGCAAATCGAATGGTTAACCTTGAGTCTGACTCAAGATATTATTTTTAATAGTTAAATATCTAAAGATCAGGGTTTTATAATTTTTTATAATTTTATAATTTTTTATATTTTTATGTATCAGATGAAAGTTGTCTTCCTTCATAACTTAATAATCAAATATCATACAAATATAAATAAAAATGAAAATTAAAGCCAAAATTAAAGACTATATATTAAAGTAATTAATCATACTAATGATAAATTATTTTAATCATTAAAGTTCGCTCATTTAAATGTTTAAAATAATTAATTTTTTTTTAAACTAACAAAAAAACAATTACTAGTTATATATATTATTTTATATATATTGTTAAGTCCCTGCTTGGCGTTCCCGTGCCATCATACCGCTCGTTGGGGCAAAGTAGACGTTCGTTGTTTGACAGCGCGAATGTCAATTTGTCAACAGCGAACATTAGAGATCTTAGTGAACTGCCAAGCTGTGCGGACGCGTTTTGACAGCTTCGCGATTTTTAAATATTAATCGCATATAATATCTGTATTTGTGCGTTCTGTTATTGTTGTGTTCGTTATTAAAGTTCTCGTATCATTATAAAAATCTTTTTTATTCCGACAGGTCTACGAGTATCGGTTGCGTCGCGCGTTTGATAAATATCGAAACTCGTCCCGCGGACGTAACAATATTATTATATATATTATTATAAGTAAGAATATTTAAAATTATATTCAGAACTTTATAAGTAAGAATGATATTGTGACAGTGTTTGAAGATGCTTTAAATTGTAAAGTGGCCATTGTTATACAATTCAAAATGACGAATCCAAAGATGTCAAATGATACAATCAGTACTCAGTACTGATATTGGTACTCAGTTTTGCGTCATTGAAAGATTTAAGCTAAAAATTTAAGATACAGAAAAATACGATCTATCATCAGTATAAGCACACTGAATTCGTCTGATTTTTCAAGATTAATCAGTATGCATAGTAAAACCATTTGTACTTATAGTAAAAACAAAAAAGTTCGTATTTCTCAAATTTTTGTTTTTTGAATTTGTATTACTTGGTATCTGAATCATTTATACATAAAGGATATTTCAATAAATAAGATAATAAAACTCAAGATGGTTCACAATTTGATATTTTTATATCAAATTGTGAACCTGAAATCAATAAATAAGCTATCAAATCAATAAAAGTAAAGTGTAAAAAAAGAAGAGAAGATAATAAACATTATATTTTAGTATAACGATGGATGAAAAGTCGATAAAAGAAAAAATTGAATATCATAGTCAAGAATGTTGCTGGTATGTTGATATTGGCATTAATATTAATAATATTAATATTTAGAACAATAATAACATACAGATAACGTTGCACGTTATGCGTTGGTCGTAATGTTAGTATAAATGATGACTGGAAACTTTCTATTAGCATATTATTTAATTAATGATTTATCTAGCGATAAACGCGTAGCAATTATTAATAAATGTTTAGAACAATTACATGCAATCGATGCAAATGTTGCGATAACAACTAATGGTGCTGCATGTAATTTATCAACTTTTAAAAAATTTGGTGCTTTCTTTGATATTGACAATCTTAAACTATTTTTTAACTATCCATCAATAAGAAAAAATGTTTACATACTTTTAGATCTTTGCCTTATGCTCAAATTAATTAGAAATTGTTTGGCTTTTAAAGGTATATTTATTGATAATGATAATAACATTATTAATTGGTTATATATTATTAAACGGATCCTAATAGGGTAGTGCATGCGAATCACAGAGCACACAACAAGAGAGATCACCACAGTTAGAGCCCGTCTATCGAGAGTCTAATAATTAACGACACTGAAGACTCCAAAGCTTGATATAGAAAAGCTAAGGAGACGGGAGATAACAGATAGGCTCAATGAGAAAATTCGTGAAGACTTGGAGACAACACAGATGGAGTCAGCACTTTCTCTGGGAATGGAAAATATTTGGACAGGGATAAGGGATAACCACCAGATGTTGATCTGCAGAAAGATAATTGAAATGAAAAAAATACACCAGGCAATGCTATTGTTTCGACAATGAATGTGGCATAGTAATTAAAAGAAAAAAACCAAGCATACTTGAAAGTGCAAGATAGGCGTACTAGACAGAACATGGAAGATTATAAGGCAAGAAGGGGAGAGAAAAAGCAACGTAAATAGAAAGAAAAAGATAGTACATTAATGTAAAATATAGACAAATTTAATAGAGAACATGACTACAAGAAATTTTATAAGAAAGTTAACATCAGTAGAAAAGGTTTTGCACCAAGGACAATCATGTGTATGGATGACAATGGAAAGCTGCTAACCAATAAACACAATATCCTTAACCGCTGGGCAGACCATTTTGAACAGCTGCTGCAAACCGGGAAGTAAGGCTATAATACACGGGATGTTGGCCACTGGCCAGCAGGCCAGAGAGATGCGTGTGGTGAAGACAGCCTGCGCTCCTATGAAGAGATGCAGAAAATGATTGAAAAGCTAGCAAACAATCACCTGGATCTAATAGGATACTATCGGAAATATTAAAGGTGGCTGGAACGACACCTCTCGCTAAGCCACACCTTCTAATCGTAGACATATGGAAAAAGAGAAAACTATTCGAAGATGGAATACTGCTATTGTATGTCCTATATACAAAAAAGAGAACTTGATGGAATGCGAGAACTATAGAAGAATAAATTTGCTGAACACAACGTGCAAGGTGTTCTCATCGGTTCTTTGTGAAAGATTGGCGCCATACGCTGAGAATAAAAGAATACCAGATAGGGTTCTGTAAAAATAAATCAACAACTGACTAAATATTTAGTCTTAAACAATATTGGAAAAAACTAAGGAATACAACATCGACACCCACCATATATATATTCATAGATTTCAAGGCAGTATACGACTCCATTAATAGGAATAAACTGGCATCGGTATTGCTGGAATTTGGAATACCAAATTACTTGGTAGAACTCGTGAGGTCAATCATGAGAAGAATAAAATGCAGAGTCAGAATTGGCGAAGACATGACCAGGAAGTTCTACACAAATAAACGCCTCAGACAGTAAGACGTGCTTTTCTGTATTTTGTTCAACCTAGCGTTGGAGAAGGCAATAAGGAGCTAGTATTCACACCGCTGAAAATATATTTAATAAGAGTACGCAAACGTTAGCGTATGGCGTCGATATTGACACTGTAGAAAGAATAAAAAATGATGTTAGTGAAGAAGAACAAAAGATGATATATATTACTCTTTTTTAAAAAAAGCGGCAAATGAAATAGGACTGTACAGTAATACAGTGAAAACAAATTTATGGTGGTTACGCAAAGACCAATAGTGAGTAATCGAGAGTGATACCTGCAGTATAAGATTGAGGTCGTCACGGAGTTTGTATACTTGGGATTGATAGTAGACGACGGCAACGACATGTCCAAAGAAATTTGGAGGCGTATAATGATGGCTAACAAATGCTATTTGAGCTTATTGCACAGCTAAAATCCCGAAATATCACAAGAGGCACTAAAATTAAGCTATATAAAACTTAATGCCAGTGCCAGATCCTAAGGCCAGTGCTATTATATGGCTCGGAAACCTGGACCGTGACAAAGAGGGGCATGGCGTTGCTTGGCTGTTTCGAAAAAAATACTCGTAAAATAGTATTCACTTTCCGATAGTCTTATCTTACATTGTCCGATCAGTCAAGGTACGATTCGGACATAATCCAGCCAACCAAGGCAAGATTTTACGAGATATTTTGTAGGTATTTTTATCAAAATACTGCAATTTGAAGCCTTATGACTCGAAACATACTTAATGAAAAAATATTTTATTATAATGTTTTGGAAAGCTCTCGAGATAAGTTACAATAATATGCAAAAATATATAGGGTGTCCCATTTAAAAAATTCAAGGTGGCCTTTATATGACCTTCAAACGACTATTCAAAGTCAAACTAATGGTACCATCTTATGTCCCCCTTAAAACCATACAACTTTTGTCTGAAACATTTTTCTCTAAAATGCTTTGTTTTCGAAATAAAAGGGATGTACGGGTGGTCTCAGACACCCTGTAGGGCGGACCAAATAACTTGTGACGGCTATTTTCTCCGAAACTATTGCAGATATGGACTTGAATTTTTGTTTTACATTAAATGGCACATCGGGGCTGATTACTTGGTGCGTAGGAAAATTTTTTGGGGGGACTTTTAGGGGGACTTTCAGGGGGACAAAAAGAAGGTGACCCTTATTTTTTTAATTGAATAGGATACATTTTTTTAAATATTCGGGTAGTTTTTATTAAATTAACATTTACTTGAAACATTTTTTTTATTTTTGTACTGTGAAGCAGTTATGAAAGATTTCAATTTGATTTACAGGAAACATTTATTGATGTACTCTAAGTTATTTCAACCTTCTTTACAAACATGTTCGAATTGAGCATTAAGAAGGTAATTTCTTACAATCAGTTGTCAGTATTATAATGGAAATTCTGTCGCAAATTAAACGTAAAAGATGTCCGAAACAATCTTTGCAAATGCATTAACGTGTATTTAGAAGCTGGTGGACACTATTTTAAACATTTAATAAAGTGACTCCATGTAAATACTAATAATTTACATTGTACATTTATTTCTTTAGTTACTCTATATTAAGCGCAAATTTGTTAATATTTTGGGTAATTATTTACTATAGAGGAGGCAGCCCTAATGACCTTGACCTTGACATATGTTGTTAAGGTCACTGTCCTGAGTAATGTTCAAAAGGTTTTAGCCGTCGCTCGTTGTTTCTTAAAAAGTTATTAACAAAAACGTTTGACAAATAGGATATTATTATTCGTCAGTAGGAATAATTATATAATATCTTATATTGTAAATTGTATAATTTTATTTAATTTATTTCATTTATTCATTTACATTTTCACTTTGAGGATACTTAATAGCCATTACTTCGAGAAAAGCATCTAATCGTTTTTCAAAATCAAATCTCTTTTTAAATACAAACTCTAAATAATGATTAAAATGTTCCTCTTTACGATCATACTTTCAGTGAACAACATAATACGAAAGGATACAGTCTATACACATACACATACACACACACACACACACACACACACACGGGGGAGAGTGCAAGGGGGGACCATCGGGCCCCTCCCTCTCGCACCCACCCCGTCCACCTCACTTCACATATACGTTGCAAGCAAAGCAAAGTTCACATGGGTTTGTAACTTTCCACGCGAAGCTAGGTCGACGAAGCGGTTGCGGGAGGGGGGGCCGAAGGCCCCCCTTGCACCCCACCGTGTGTATGTGTTTTATGAAAATATTCCCTGGCTCATATTTATATTATTCCATGCAAAATTCGAAGCACGCGTTACTTAGGAGTGTACTTTCTACAAGATCATCATCCGATATCAAGGTCGTCATCGGCGCGGTGTCCCTTAAAGTAAGTTTTTTTACATGTATGTATCACTGCTCACGCGATTGATTTAATACATCTAAATAAATAAACCCACTTTATTAAATATATATTAGGTGAGAAAATTGTCCTATTTATGAAACTTGTTTTGATAATAACATTTTAAGAAACAACGAGCGACTTTTAGAAGGCTAAAACCTTTTGAACATTACTTAGGACAGCGACCTTGACAACATATGTCAAGGTTAAGGTCATTGGAGCTGCCTCCCCTATAGTAAATAATTACCATATTTTGTAAGAAATTATACCTTCTCAATACCGAACATGTTTGTAAACAAAGTTGAAATAACTTAGAGTACATCAATAAATGTATCCTGTAAATCAAATTGAAATCTTTCATAACTCTTTAACAGTATAAAAATTAAAAAAAAGTTTTAAGTAAATATTGTGTCGTTACAGCGCTATGGCACACAGAGTGTTCAAAAAAGGTTGGAAGAAAAACTGAATAACTTTGAAACGACTGATCCAAAGTAGATAATAATGTTTTGAAAAGCTTTTGAGGAGGGCTACAAAAATATGCGATGAAAACTAAGTGGTCTTATTTAAAAAAATTCAAGGTGATCTTGACCTGACCTTAGCGACGTTTCTGACCCTAGGTTCATTTGCGAAAAATGATCATTTTGGTGCTCCCTACTACTGCTGCAAGTTTGTCGGTTTAATTTCCAAACACCCTGTATACTTACGAGGGAACCTCGCGAACCTAAAAATTTTGATTTTGATGAAACTTAGCACACGTAGAGTCAATAAATAAATTTAAAAATTTTCAGTTGCGTCTAAAAACCGTTTTAAGGAGTAAAATTATCCCTCATATGTAGAGCAGTTTTTCGATTTTTTCAAATATTATTTGAAATATGAAAAATTGTTTCATACAAAAGCTTCATAGTAAAAGCACCTCTATTTAACTATATTAATGAAATTAAGTGAAAAAATGTTTCAAAAAATTATCTTTTTTAAATTATATTTGGAAAATTATTCGAGATATAAAAAAATATTTTATTAAAAGTTTCATGATAAAATTATTTTTATTTAACCACATAAAGCAAATTAAAAAAAAAATTTTTTTTAATTTTTGAAAAAAATTATCTTTTTAAAATTTTGTTAATTAAAAAGTGATTTTACCATGAACCTTTTGTATGTAATATTTTTTTGTATCTCGAATAGTTTTCGAAATATATTGAGAAAATAAAAAACTGCTCTACATATGAAGGATGGTTTAACCTCTCAGAATCGTTTTGTAGCAGCAACTAAAAATTATTTTATTCATCTATTGACTCCGTATCTACGTGTGTGTCAAGGTTCATCAAAATCAGAATTTTCGGGTTCGCGAGATTTCCTTATTAGGACTAACAAAAAGTAATATAATAATGTTTTGAAAAATAACTAAAAAATTGATTTTAGCTTCATTTTCAGTTGTTTTGATCACTGTGCATCATATGAAGTACACACTCTGTAACATACTCAGAAAAGGTGTACTTTATTTGAGTTTTATCATACATTACAAGTTGTTTTATAGAATTACTGCCAGAGAGCTAAATGTATTTTTATTTTTATTATTAGTGACTGTCTCTTTATTTTATTATTTTATATATTTATAAATAATATCTCTTCTATATATTTATCTGTGCCTTATTAATGAAATGATTTTATTTATATTAATAGAACTCTTTCACGATGTATCATATAATCAGATATATTATTAATTATAAAAATTCGCAGAATATTTAGATTTAATTGACTTTTTTATTTAATTAAATATTCATGAGCTTTTAAATTTAAAAAATTAATGTAAAATTTTGCCTTTATGCAATATTGAAAAATAAATTAGAAATCAGATTGATCATAATCTTTAATTAAGCCATAATATATAAAAAAAATTTCTTACTTTAAAGCATAAGGAGAAAAATACTCAGAGGATCGGTCTGCAGCATAGATCATGTAATAGAACTTTCCACTTGGATCTTCTCGTAATTGTTTGATTAAATTTAATTGATCTATTATAGGTGGCTTGATTCTCATTGTATATTTTTTACTGTCCTTCTTATCATCTTTTGGTTGCACTTGTACTTATAAAATAAGATAACGTTATTATATGAAAATTAATTAATAAACTATAAAATTTAATTTACAGAAATAATGTTACATATATACAAAATTATTATTGTGCAAATAAAATAAAAAAATAATCATTTATAAAATTTTTTTACACTTTAAATTGTTAGATTTATATTTTGTAAAATAATAGCTTTTTATAATTTTTATTGCAAATAACTGCTCATAATTCTGAAGATATATGCTTTAAAAATAATGCTTTTAAAATAATAACTTTTATCTTGTGAATGTAAACAACTATTATCCTATATTTTTCCTATATATTATCCTATATATTTTCAATGCAAAATAATCTCAAAATCATACATTTTATATTTTCTATGTAAAAAAATCATATCTAAATTAAATTAAATTTTAAGTTAAATAAAAATTTATTAAATGTTCTCTCAGAATTACAATAAATACATTATATTAAATACATTAGCACTGTAATACCTTATCTATTAACTTTTATCTATTTTATATTAACTTATATGCGATTATGTTATCTTACTTTCTTAAACCTAATCTTACACCTCCTCTACTTCTTTTCTCCTAACACACACAGACATACACACACACGCACGCACGTACGTACACATATATAAATTTCTCTTATTTTATGTATTTACATTATTCTTTCTTTTCCTTTATCTAGTCAACAGTTTGTTATTTTTAATAAATTACGAAGGAATTCTAATTAAATAATTTCTTTGTATATTACCTCGGATTGGAGTGTGCAGTATAAAATTCTTTTTAGATGAATTTATTTCTCTCTCTGACACTTCAGTTATAATTGGTAAGTAAAGTTTATCTGTTTTTTGCTTGATTATATTTTGCTGCCAATGAAATCCACACTGAAAAATTTAAAACTATATAACTAAAATGAAGATAAAACGTCGAAAAAGGTTATTTAAAGGTTTTTTCATAAAAATTTTTATTACTACAATTATTTTAATAATTAGTTAATAAACAATATATTCAATATTTTAAATAACTCATATGTATAAATATTATTGTATATGTATATACAAGGTAGGCCATTTTAATCTATACACTGTGATATCTCAAAATCCATAAGTTTAAGACAAAAATGTTTCAGACAAAAGTTGTATGGTTTAGTGGGGGACATAAGATAGTACCATTGGTTTGACCTTGGATAGTCGTTTGAAGGTCACGTAAAGGTCATCTTTAATTTCTTAAATGGAACCTACTATTTTTTATTACATATTTTTGTAGCTTATCGAGAGCTTTCCAAAACACTATAATAAAAAATGTTTTCATTAAATACTTTTCTTGTTATAAGGCTTCAAAGTTACAGTATTTTGACATAAAATACAAGATATCTCGTAAAATATTCATTTCTCGATTATCTTATTCTAATACTTTCACAGAATAATGAAACAAATCAATTGACGTAATTAAAACACATAATTATGTTAAAGTAAAAATGTGTGTGTGTGTAACTGCTAGTTGCAAATTCAGATTTTTTTTCAAAGATAACTGTGTTTTCTTTACACCAATTGATTTGTCTCATTATTTTGTGCATAAAAGTATTAGGGTAAGATAATCGGAAAATGAATATTTTACGAAATATCTTGTATTTTATGTCACAATATTGCAACTTTAAAGCGTTATAACTCGAAAAGTATTTAATGAAAAAATATTTTATTATAGTGTTTTGGAAAGCTCTCGAGATAAGCTACAAGAATATGCAATAAATATATAAGGTGTCCCATTTAAAAAATTAAACGTGACGTTTATGTGACCTTCAAATAACTCTTCAAGGTCAAACCAATGGTACTCTCTTATGTCCCCCTCGAAACCATACAACTTTTGTCTGAAACATTTTTGTCTTAAACTTATGAATTTTGAGATATTACAGTGCATAGATTAAAATGGCCTACCCTGTATATGTATATACATACATATTATATATATATATATATATATATATATATATATATATATATATATATATATATATATATATATATATTGTATATACACAGGATGTCCTGGTAAAGGTGGGCAATTTCTCGTGGGCATGTAAAGCAGATAAAAATAATCCCATAAGTTCGTATAAATTTTTTTTCTAAAATGCATTTCTACCGAGGTAGTCTCTAAAGTTTGTCTTTAAAGTTTGAATTTGAGAATTATTTTTCTTAAATAATTTTTATTATTTTGTAGATCTTATTAATGTATGAGAACTTTTTTTATTATTAAGTAAGGATAATAGAGTATAGATTTTTTGATATCATCTCCGAGAGTCAGAATCGGATCACTTGTCTTTTAATTTACAAAACTTTAAAGCCGGTGTATTTTTTTACTTTTAAATTATGTTTTTAGATTCTTCACATCTTTCTCTAACAATAAGAAAAAGGTATTTTTATTTCATTTCGTTAAAACTAACTATTTTCAAGAAAAACGCATTTGATCGATAGAAAATAAACCTTTATTCGTAATAATTGAATAATGATTTTCAAAATAATATAGCATTGGATAAGAACAACAGCCAGGAATATTACGAGACTTTGGACGATCTTGATAGATAAGTCGGTGAGTTTGATTGTTGCGGATCAGTCTGGCACGACGTGATCGGAACGCCTAAGATGCGCAGAATTCATGGGCCGTCAGACAATCCTCGCGCAAGGAGCCAGGGTAGTACGAGGCCCCCCACAGGATACCCGAGGCGGAGGTGTTGGCTTATCAAGAGCGAAGAATGCTGTCGGAGGATCTCGAAGAAGATTGGCCATCAAAATCGAGAATCCAGACTCCAGCAGCGAGCCCTTCGACGACCTCGAAACCACACAGCGTGTCGTAATCGAAGGCGCGTGCACCTCGATACGGCCATAAGCGCGCGGCCTGGCGGCAAGACAACGTGCCGCGAGGTAATTGGCCACGCGGCACGCTGTCCGTATTATTTTCCGATTTTCGCAATAATTATTAAAATATTAATTAAAAACGCTCAGTGTATGAGCGCGCGCCGCATATAGCGCTTAACATACCCTGAGCATTTTTAATTAATAGTTCAATAATTATTGCGCTAATCGCAAAATGATAGACATTCATGTTTAGTTTGACCTGTTCTATCTGCCCTAGAGAGTTGGGGCGATTATTATCGGACATCTTGTACATATGTATAATATTGTTCGCTAAGCGTTTTTAATTAATATTTTAATAATTTTTGCGAAAATCGCAAAATGACCAAATACTTTTTTGTTCAGTTCACTGTACTCTATCCGTTCACGAGCGTTGGCTCGTTAGTTATGAGACACCCTGTATAGTGAACTTTAAGTTTAATAGTACTTTTAAATTTAATAATAATTAGGAATTTGCATTAGCATTCTTTGTATAAATCACAATTGTACCATATAAATAAATTTAGTTTAATACACATTAGTTGATTTTTTAGGCTTACATTAATTTCGATAATTTAAAAAATAAATAAGAGTACATACATATAATAATTTTAAATTTTTTCTTAGATGTAATTTATCAATTTGTTTTATCAATATGTAAATAGTTTACATAAAATTGTACTATACACATTTGTTTAAAAAGATTTATTTATTTATACTGAATTTTAATAATATAATAATGAAAAAGCTTTTAGATATAAATGTACGTCATGAAACGGTTTAGTTAATAAAAAAATTATTTTGTTTTACTTTAAAAATTTCTCAAATTTTCGGAAACTTAAGGAGGAATATTTTGCGATCTTTTATTTGAAAAATTGTATTGAAATTTTCCTTCGAATTTTTTATATACATATAATAACTATATGCATGCAAAAAGTTGATCTTACCAATGGTTTTTCTTCTTCTTCGTGTTTGATTTTCTTTAATAACTTTTTATGGGGCACGAATAATGGTATCTTGTCATCATATCTGCAGAATTATTTTCTTATTGAAAATAGCATATAGCAAAATATGAATAAAAATTAAATATATATATATATATATATATATAATGTGTATATAATGAGAAATATATGTATATTAATTGTAATAATTGCTAATTATAAATTAAAAAATTATAGAATAAAATTTTTTAATGTGAAATACTATTTAAGGAAACCAATTAAAAACAAAACAAAATAGAAATCAGCAACAGTATAACTTGACTAAATTCAGTTTTAGATATTATAAACTATACTATACCATGTTATGTTTATTTACAAAGTTTTTTATGATTTATTGCAATAATTTTATATAATATAAAATCTTCCATGACGTAAACATATAATATTGTATAAATGTGTAGGTAATTGCTAAAAATCGAAAAAACATTAACGTTTCGATTTTTTTAAACTTAATTTTCAAAAATTTTATATCGTACATTTTTGAATGACTTTCAAAATAATATTAAAATTAATATTGATATTATAATAATATATCTCGTACACCTCTCACATGCAAATAATGAATAAAAACAATATAAACTAATATAACCATTATATAACTAAAAATATGTATATAAAAATATTAAAATTGCTTTAATTGTAATTTTACATAATGTATTAGTTCTATATTAAGTATATTTTAATATTTTAAAAATTGCTAAAATACTTTTATATAAAAAATAGAAATTATTCTTATATAATTGTAGCATAATATAATGTTACAAATATGAAGATTATTTTTTCGTTTTTATTATATTAGATTATAATCGTTTATTATATATATATATTGAAATAATATAAACTGAATTATCGTTAAAATTAGAAAAAATATCAATTATTGTTATTTCAAAAATTATTTTTTATATTGCAAGCAAAGTTTTGTATAAAAATTAAATATAAATAGAATTTTCTGCTATATTTTATATTTATTCTTTAAAAAAATAACTTTTTCTGGTCATACACTATTCATCGACTAATTTTAAAGATATAAAAAAATAATTTATATACACAGAATTAAAAATTATATAATAAATACAATACAAAATATATAATAAATACAAAGTATATAATATAAATGCAAACTTTAATATGATGTAAGTTCTTTGTACACACAGACAAATAATTTCTATTACTTTTTATAAATTTCTTGCTGTGTCAAATACAGTCGGGATGCAAGGCTTCTAGAGAAGAAATTAAAGTTGAATTTTCTCTTAAAATTATTCAAATCTGCATTGCAATTGGAACTAATGTAATCACTATCTTTCTTATTCATCTCCATTTTTCTCTGTCAAAGAAAAACATACGAAGTAAAAAAAGTATTAAAGGTTAGCTGATCACTGATATATTGGCTATGAAGTCGATTGATATTGAAAGCTTATTGATTTAACAAATGACTAGTACTGCATCTGCTACATTTAGTAGTTATAAAAATGCCATATGTTATTAAAGATAATAATTATTATATTAAAAAAATTTATTTATTATTGCAGGAAATATAATAAAACTCACAAATTTGCAAAATTTTATATTTTTATTTTTTTATATATATTTATATTATTTATATTATTTATATATTATTTAATTATTATTTATATATTATTATGTATATATTATTACGTGTAATATAATATTATATAATATTATTTAATTCTAAAATAAGAAAAATGCAGTATAATTAAAATAAATTTCTATAATATTTTTATTAATTTATGTTATTAATTTATGTTAGTGCTAATTCTTATTAACTGATTAGGCCTAGCATGTACAAATGTTTTTTTGGCTTTGTGATTATTTTTCCACAATAATAAAAGGATTCAAAAGCTGTTCTATATTATCAACTAAAATTTAACCTAACATGACAATATATTTGCTTAATATAAAAGTTTTGCAATTTTTACACACAAAATAAGATAGATTTCTACTAGGAATTGCATGAAGTAATATTTGTGAATTTTTAGAAATGACATCTGACGTGAGTTTGTGTTTCAATCTCGCACACTCACAGATGCACGAGAGTAATATGTTTTACAGATTTTGAAAATCTTTTTTACTAGGTTTCTAAAGTCATTTCCGAAAATTTACTAATATTCTGTTATGTTATTCCAAACGCGGACGCTATATCTCTTACACGAACATACCGTAGAACTTTTTATATTAAATAAATATTGTTACGACGTAACTGTCATCTTTTAATTTTTTATCATTTTTATATGAAATTATTAACCCCCGCTGTTGTTGTTTTTATAAGTATTTTAATTGTGAAGGTTGTTGTTTTTATAAGTACTTTAATTTTGGAGAAGGATTTATTAATCCTTATAGCCAAAAAAGGAATTTTCAAAATCTTATTCATGTTCTGTCGGTAATTTTGGATCCTCTTAAATTAAGAAAATGTAATGATGCACGTATAAATAAATTATTTTAAGAATTAAAAGAATTTTTACAAGCGTAATCTTATTAATAATCTATTATATTTATTATACTTAATACTTATACTTATACTTAATACTTTGAATATAAGACTTTTAATATTTACAAACAAAAAACTAAGAAATTTGCAAATAAGAGCCAACGCGGATGTTGATGCGTCAGTTTCGTAGAAAATATGTGCCCCGTGCACTCATCAATTTCACAAAATAGATTATTGTATGCGAAATCAGCGCATTAATATCCGCATTGGCTGTTATTCGCCAATTTCCTAGTTCTTTGTTTATTATATTTATTATATTTTCTTTCGATGCAATAGTGATGTGACAACTAGTTGATAGCTATATGAATGTATGTATTATATATCAAACATTGTAAAAAAATTATATATACAGCATGTCTTATAATTGGTGAAAGACCTGCTAAACCGCTGGTGTTAGCATTATTCAAAGCTATGAGGAGATCGTACGGTCGGATTTAAATTCCGTTTTGTGTATATATGTGTATGCTTGCATAGAGATCTTACAACATCGCTTTTGTGGTTTTTTTTTACTTCAACCGGTTCGAGCTTTTCATGGTGGTTCTGTAATGTTATGGGCAGGAATATCTCAATTTTCACGAACATCTCTAGTAGTTATCCTCCCACCAAGAGTGGTTTCTAGACGATAAGTTTATGAGATACTGCAGCCATACATTGTACCAATTAAAAATTGCCTCTACATTATTTACTCACTCCACACACATACATACATACACACACACGCGCGCGCGCGCGCACACACACACACGTATGCATAAAAAAGAGTTAGAAGTGGAATTTTTTATTAAAACTAAATTAATAGATTATTGTATAATCTGTACATATAGGTTATTGTCCAAATAATAAAGTTTGATAACTAAAAGTAATTATTTACTTATACGGAGCCACCTCCGATTTCAATGTCCTTCACATATGTTATCAAGGTCATCACCTTGAGTAATGTTGTGAAGATTTTAGGCCGCGCTCGGCATTTATTAAAAAATTATTAAGATGGAAAGTTTGTAATTTTCAACGTTGAAATCTATTTATTGACATTTTCATATATGGGATACATAGTACATGTGCTATACTGATTTATCTTTCTCGAAAGATGATGTCTGATAATAACGATTTATTAGTTACCAAAGCTGACAAGGGACAGTCCACAGTCGTAATGAACAAGACTGATTATTTGTTAAAAATGGAGTCGTTGTTGAGTGATGAATTTACTTACAAGAAAATCAATAAAAATCCGACAAAACCACTTATGAACAAGATAAATTCATTACTAAAATCTTGGCTCAACAACAAGCTCATTGACGAAAGAACTTACAAACATCTAAACTGTACTAATGGAAATTTACCACGTTGCTATGGGTTGCCCAAGACCCATAAGCCTGGTTTTCCATTAAGAATCATTGTTTCGACTGTTGGCAGTGCTTTGTACAATTTATCAACTTACATACAGGATATACTGCAAAGGTCAGTTGTAAAACCAGCTTCACATATAAACGACGGATGGTCTTTTTCCAAAAAGATCAAGGACGTTATTATTGAGGGCGGTCAAGTAATGATATCATTGGATGTTAGCTCGTTATTTACTAATATCCCTAAAGAATTGGTTCTGACCGCCATTGAAAAGCGATGGAATAGCATCAGTTCTGCTACTAACTTTAGCCTTGCTCAATTTATTCATGTTGTGGAATTGATTTTAGATTCGACAAGTTTTAGTTTTAATGGACAGTTTTACGAGCAAATTTTCGGAAGCCCCATGGGCTCTCCTTTATCTCCGATATTAGCGGACATTGTTATGGATGATTTAGAGTCTCATTGTCTAAATTTGTTAAGTTTTAAAGTCCCAATTTACTATAGATATGTGGACGACATATTTGCAATAATTCCACGCACAAGCATTGATGAGATGTTGGATACCTTTAATAATTTTCACCCTCGTTTAAAATTTACGTTTGAGATTGAACAGAATAAGTCCATTAGCTTCTTAAATACTACTGTTTTACGTGCTGACAATGGACTCATAACTAATTGGTACAGGAAACCCACTTGGTCGGGAAGATATATCAACTTTTATTCGAATCACCCCATGAAATATAAAATTAATACGATTTATAGTCTTGTTGATCATGCATTGTTGCTCTCTGATACTAGGTTCCATAATGAGAATTTGTGTATCGTTTATAAAACTTTGCGTAATAATTGTTTCCCTGACAACCTTATTGGACGACACATCAAAAAGAGGGTCAATTTTTTAAAAAATCGCAACAATTTGGAATTTGAACCCCGGGTGAAGGAATTACAAAGAGGCAGACCTTATGTTTCAATTCCTTATGTTAATGAATTTAGCTTTTGTTTACGTCGTATTGTTTGTGACGCTGGTTTGAACGTCGTTATGACTATAACTAATAAACTTAATACATTGATTAAGCGTGGTAAAGACAGATTACATACTGACTTTAGAACTGATGTGGTTTATAAATTACAGTGTAAGGATTGCGATGCGCTTTACATTGGCCAAACAAAGCGACATATACGCACACGTATTAGAGAACATCTTAACAATATAAAATTACATCCTACCAATCAATCAGTCGTTAGCAAACACAGAGTTGAATTTGGGCATGATTTTGAGTGGGATGATCCGGTTATTTTACACAATGAAAAATTTATTAAGAAAAGAGAAATAGCTGAAATGTTTTTTATTAAGAAATTTAACTCCACCATTAATCTACAAAGAGATACTGAAAATTTAAATAATATTTATGACAAAATTATAAAGGTCGTTTGAACTGTTTTTCTTTTTAAATATTCACAGTTTTGTTCAAAAAACTCATGCTGACATGACGTGTCTCCTTGTTTGTGTTCATCTCAAAATTTATAACCATTGTTTTTAACTAAGTGACATATTTAATTATTCCATCATTATGTTCTACCTTTAAACATGCCCCATTGGATTTTTTCATCTCTTTCTTAATTTACGTGTGAGTAGACTAGTTTTATGACGCCTTTATGTTGTATTGTTTGGCTAAAATCTGGTAAAAATTGTATCTATATATCAATGTTTGATCCGTTATTTATTTATTTTCTTTATAGTTACACTTGAAAAGGACCACAACCATATGGTCGAAACGTCGTGTAAGTAAATTGAATAATTTTGGCTAGTCAGGTCGTTTTTAATTAACCCGTTGTTTATAATCAAATACTAGCGACTTTAATAACTTATAATTTTAAAATTGCTCTTGGACCTAATTATGGAGCCTCCCCGTATTGAAGACTTCTTTAAATTCATATCGAATCTTTATGGCGACCATTGCACATCTCTACTGAAGTCATGGATCAACTACAAAAAGAAGTTTTTTACCTCCAAACATCAATTGACTTTCCTATTACGATGCAGAAGACTGGATCTCGTTCCTACACACATAAAGAACCTCAAGACTTACATTGAGTTTCACAGTTGTAGTGTTAACCACAAATTTCAAAAGTTGTTAAATTTAAGTCAGCATTCTATTCTAAATTTCGAGATTGAAGACTTGAACATTAGTTTGATGTTTTTTAGAAAAAAGATCTGTTATATTGAGAAAGGACTCTTTGAATGTTTACCACATGACTTGGTTTTTGACTTTTTTAAACGTAGCAAACAAAGGATGTTCTCATTCGGTTTAAAGATAAAAAATAATTTAATTAATAAGTTTGACAAATTAAAATTAAAAAATGATTTCAAAGAGGATCCTTTTCATAATATTGATAAATCCAAATGGTTTGTAAACATTAGTGATAAGACCATTCCCGAACATGTCTCCACTCTCTTAAGCTTGGGTGACAATTTTGCGCTACCCATAAATCCTTCACGCAGAAAAGATCGCGTTGATTATGTATTAAACGTCGTTAAAGGTTTTGAGGCGTGTTCTAGCATGATTCCAACTGATCTTATAGAGACTACCAGAATCTCTGTTGCGAATACACTGCAGAGATTTTTATGTTCTCGTCGTCATGTCAGTTATATTGAAAGACATATAGGGCGGGCCTTTACACTTTCGAAAAAATTTTTGTCTGATAATAACGATTTATTAGTTACCAAAGCTGACAAGGGACAGTCCACAGTCGTAATGAACAAGACTGATTATTTGTTAAAAATGGAGTCGTTGTTGAGTGATGAATTTACTTACAAGAAAATCAATAAAAATCCGACAAAACCACTTATGAACAAGATAAATTCATTACTAAAATCTTGGCTCAACAACAAGCTCATTGACGAAAGAACTTACAAACATCTAAACTGTACTAATGGAAATTTACCACGTTGCTATGGGTTGCCCAAGACCCATAAGCCTGGTTTTCCATTAAGAATCATTGTTTCGACTGTTGGCAGTGCTTTGTACAATTTATCAACTTACATACAGGATATACTGCAAAGGTCAGTTGTAAAACCAGCTTCACATATAAACGACGGATGGTCTTTTTCCAAAAAGATCAAGGACGTTATTATTGAGGGCGGTCAAGTAATGATATCATTGGATGTTAGCTCGTTATTTACTAATATCCCTAAAGAATTGGTTCTGACCGCCATTGAAAAGCGATGGAATAGCATCAGTTCTGCTACTAACTTTAGCCTTGCTCAATTTATTCATGTTGTGGAATTGATTTTAGATTCGACAAGTTTTAGTTTTAATGGACAGTTTTACGAGCAAATTTTCGGAAGCCCCATGGGCTCTCCTTTATCTCCGATATTAGCGGACATTGTTATGGATGATTTAGAGTCTCATTGTCTAAATTTGTTAAGTTTTAAAGTCCCAATTTACTATAGATATGTGGACGACATATTTGCAATAATTCCACGCACAAGCATTGATGAGATGTTGGATACCTTTAATAATTTTCACCCTCGTTTAAAATTTACGTTTGAGATTGAACAGAATAAGTCCATTAGCTTCTTAAATACTACTGTTTTACGTGCTGACAATGGACTCATAACTAATTGGTACAGGAAACCCACTTGGTCGGGAAGATATATCAACTTTTATTCGAATCACCCCATGAAATATAAAATTAATACGATTTATAGTCTTGTTGATCATGCATTGTTGCTCTCTGATACTAGGTTCCATAATGAGAATTTGTGTATCGTTTATAAAACTTTGCGTAATAATTGTTTCCCTGACAACCTTATTGGACGACACATCAAAAAGAGGGTCAATTTTTTAAAAAATCGCAACAATTTGGAATTTGAACCCCGGGTGAAGGAATTACAAAGAGGCAGACCTTATGTTTCAATTCCTTATGTTAATGAATTTAGCTTTTGTTTACGTCGTATTGTTTGTGACGCTGGTTTGAACGTCGTTATGACTATAACTAATAAACTTAATACATTGATTAAGCGTGGTAAAGACAGATTACATACTGACTTTAGAACTGATGTGGTTTATAAATTACAGTGTAAGGATTGCGATGCGCTTTACATTGGCCAAACAAAGCGACATATACGCACACGTATTAGAGAACATCTTAACAATATAAAATTACATCCTACCAATCAATCAGTCGTTAGCAAACACAGAGTTGAATTTGGGCATGATTTTGAGTGGGATGATCCGGTTATTTTACACAATGAAAAATTTATTAAGAAAAGAGAAATAGCTGAAATGTTTTTTATTAAGAAATTTAACTCCACCATTAATCTACAAAGAGATACTGAAAATTTAAATAATATTTATGACAAAATTATAAAGGTCGTTTGAACTGTTTTTCTTTTTAAATATTCACAGTTTTGTTCAAAAAACTCATGCTGACATGACGTGTCTCCTTGTTTGTGTTCATCTCAAAATTTATAACCATTGTTTTTAACTAAGTGACATATTTAATTATTCCATCATTATGTTCTACCTTTAAACATGCCCCATTGGATTTTTTCATCTCTTTCTTAATTTACGTGTGAGTAGACTAGTTTTATGACGCCTTTATGTTGTATTGTTTGGCTAAAATCTGGTAAAAATTGTATCTATATATCAATGTTTGATCCGTTATTTATTTATTTTCTTTATAGTTACACTTGAAAAGGACCACAACCATATGGTCGAAACGTCGTGTAAGTAAATTGAATAATTTTGGCTAGTCAGGTCGTTTTTAATTAACCCGTTGTTTATAATCAAATACTAGCGACTTTAATAACTTATAATTTTAAAATTGCTCTTGGACCTAATTATGGAGCCTCCCCGTATTGAAGACTTCTTTAAATTCATATCGAATCTTTATGGCGACCATTGCACATCTCTACTGAAGTCATGGATCAACTACAAAAAGAAGTTTTTTACCTCCAAACATCAATTGACTTTCCTATTACGATGCAGAAGACTGGATCTCGTTCCTACACACATAAAGAACCTCAAGACTTACATTGAGTTTCACAGTTGTAGTGTTAACCACAAATTTCAAAAGTTGTTAAATTTAAGTCAGCATTCTATTCTAAATTTCGAGATTGAAGACTTGAACATTAGTTTGATGTTTTTTAGAAAAAAGATCTGTTATATTGAGAAAGGACTCTTTGAATGTTTACCACATGACTTGGTTTTTGACTTTTTTAAACGTAGCAAACAAAGGATGTTCTCATTCGGTTTAAAGATAAAAAATAATTTAATTAATAAGTTTGACAAATTAAAATTAAAAAATGATTTCAAAGAGGATCCTTTTCATAATATTGATAAATCCAAATGGTTTGTAAACATTAGTGATAAGACCATTCCCGAACATGTCTCCACTCTCTTAAGCTTGGGTGACAATTTTGCGCTACCCATAAATCCTTCACGCAGAAAAGATCGCGTTGATTATGTATTAAACGTCGTTAAAGGTTTTGAGGCGTGTTCTAGCATGATTCCAACTGATCTTATAGAGACTACCAGAATCTCTGTTGCGAATACACTGCAGAGATTTTTATGTTCTCGTCGTCATGTCAGTTATATTGAAAGACATATAGGGCGGGCCTTTACACTTTCGAAAAAATTTTTGTCTGATAATAACGATTTATTAGTTACCAAAGCTGACAAGGGACAGTCCACAGTCGTAATGAACAAGACTGATTATTTGTTAAAAATGGAGTCGTTGTTGAGTGATGAATTTACTTACAAGAAAATCAATAAAAATCCGACAAAACCACTTATGAACAAGATAAATTCATTACTAAAATCTTGGCTCAACAACAAGCTCATTGACGAAAGAACTTACAAACATCTAAACTGTACTAATGGAAATTTACCACGTTGCTATGGGTTGCCCAAGACCCATAAGCCTGGTTTTCCATTAAGAATCATTGTTTCGACTGTTGGCAGTGCTTTGTACAATTTATCAACTTACATACAGGATATACTGCAAAGGTCAGTTGTAAAACCAGCTTCACATATAAACGACGGATGGTCTTTTTCCAAAAAGATCAAGGACGTTATTATTGAGGGCGGTCAAGTAATGATATCATTGGATGTTAGCTCGTTATTTACTAATATCCCTAAAGAATTGGTTCTGACCGCCATTGAAAAGCGATGGAATAGCATCAGTTCTGCTACTAACTTTAGCCTTGCTCAATTTATTCATGTTGTGGAATTGATTTTAGATTCGACAAGTTTTAGTTTTAATGGACAGTTTTACGAGCAAATTTTCGGAAGCCCCATGGGCTCTCCTTTATCTCCGATATTAGCGGACATTGTTATGGATGATTTAGAGTCTCATTGTCTAAATTTGTTAAGTTTTAAAGTCCCAATTTACTATAGATATGTGGACGACATATTTGCAATAATTCCACGCACAAGCATTGATGAGATGTTGGATACCTTTAATAATTTTCACCCTCGTTTAAAATTTACGTTTGAGATTGAACAGAATAAGTCCATTAGCTTCTTAAATACTACTGTTTTACGTGCTGACAATGGACTCATAACTAATTGGTACAGGAAACCCACTTGGTCGGGAAGATATATCAACTTTTATTCGAATCACCCCATGAAATATAAAATTAATACGATTTATAGTCTTGTTGATCATGCATTGTTGCTCTCTGATACTAGGTTCCATAATGAGAATTTGTGTATCGTTTATAAAACTTTGCGTAATAATTGTTTCCCTGACAACCTTATTGGACGACACATCAAAAAGAGGGTCAATTTTTTAAAAAATCGCAACAATTTGGAATTTGAACCCCGGGTGAAGGAATTACAAAGAGGCAGACCTTATGTTTCAATTCCTTATGTTAATGAATTTAGCTTTTGTTTACGTCGTATTGTTTGTGACGCTGGTTTGAACGTCGTTATGACTATAACTAATAAACTTAATACATTGATTAAGCGTGGTAAAGACAGATTACATACTGACTTTAGAACTGATGTGGTTTATAAATTACAGTGTAAGGATTGCGATGCGCTTTACATTGGCCAAACAAAGCGACATATACGCACACGTATTAGAGAACATCTTAACAATATAAAATTACATCCTACCAATCAATCAGTCGTTAGCAAACACAGAGTTGAATTTGGGCATGATTTTGAGTGGGATGATCCGGTTATTTTACACAATGAAAAATTTATTAAGAAAAGAGAAATAGCTGAAATGTTTTTTATTAAGAAATTTAACTCCACCATTAATCTACAAAGAGATACTGAAAATTTAAATAATATTTATGACAAAATTATAAAGGTCGTTTGAACTGTTTTTCTTTTTAAATATTCACAGTTTTGTTCAAAAAACTCATGCTGACATGACGTGTCTCCTTGTTTGTGTTCATCTCAAAATTTATAACCATTGTTTTTAACTAAGTGACATATTTAATTATTCCATCATTATGTTCTACCTTTAAACATGCCCCATTGGATTTTTTCATCTCTTTCTTAATTTACGTGTGAGTAGACTAGTTTTATGACGCCTTTATGTTGTATTGTTTGGCTAAAATCTGGTAAAAATTGTATCTATATATCAATGTTTGATCCGTTATTTATTTATTTTCTTTATAGTTACACTTGAAAAGGACCACAACCATATGGTCGAAACGTCGTGTAAGTAAATTGAATAATTTTGGCTAGTCAGGTCGTTTTTAATTAACCCGTTGTTTATAATCAAATACTAGCGACTTTAATAACTTATAATTTTAAAATTGCTCTTGGACCTAATTATGGAGCCTCCCCGTATTGAAGACTTCTTTAAATTCATATCGAATCTTTATGGCGACCATTGCACATCTCTACTGAAGTCATGGATCAACTACAAAAAGAAGTTTTTTACCTCCAAACATCAATTGACTTTCCTATTACGATGCAGAAGACTGGATCTCGTTCCTACACACATAAAGAACCTCAAGACTTACATTGAGTTTCACAGTTGTAGTGTTAACCACAAATTTCAAAAGTTGTTAAATTTAAGTCAGCATTCTATTCTAAATTTCGAGATTGAAGACTTGAACATTAGTTTGATGTTTTTTAGAAAAAAGATCTGTTATATTGAGAAAGGACTCTTTGAATGTTTACCACATGACTTGGTTTTTGACTTTTTTAAACGTAGCAAACAAAGGATGTTCTCATTCGGTTTAAAGATAAAAAATAATTTAATTAATAAGTTTGACAAATTAAAATTAAAAAATGATTTCAAAGAGGATCCTTTTCATAATATTGATAAATCCAAATGGTTTGTAAACATTAGTGATAAGACCATTCCCGAACATGTCTCCACTCTCTTAAGCTTGGGTGACAATTTTGCGCTACCCATAAATCCTTCACGCAGAAAAGATCGCGTTGATTATGTATTAAACGTCGTTAAAGGTTTTGAGGCGTGTTCTAGCATGATTCCAACTGATCTTATAGAGACTACCAGAATCTCTGTTGCGAATACACTGCAGAGATTTTTATGTTCTCGTCGTCATGTCAGTTATATTGAAAGACATATAGGGCGGGCCTTTACACTTTCGAAAAAATTTTTGTCTGATAATAACGATTTATTAGTTACCAAAGCTGACAAGGGACAGTCCACAGTCGTAATGAACAAGACTGATTATTTGTTAAAAATGGAGTCGTTGTTGAGTGATGAATTTACTTACAAGAAAATCAATAAAAATCCGACAAAACCACTTATGAACAAGATAAATTCATTACTAAAATCTTGGCTCAACAACAAGCTCATTGACGAAAGAACTTACAAACATCTAAACTGTACTAATGGAAATTTACCACGTTGCTATGGGTTGCCCAAGACCCATAAGCCTGGTTTTCCATTAAGAATCATTGTTTCGACTGTTGGCAGTGCTTTGTACAATTTATCAACTTACATACAGGATATACTGCAAAGGTCAGTTGTAAAACCAGCTTCACATATAAACGACGGATGGTCTTTTTCCAAAAAGATCAAGGACGTTATTATTGAGGGCGGTCAAGTAATGATATCATTGGATGTTAGCTCGTTATTTACTAATATCCCTAAAGAATTGGTTCTGACCGCCATTGAAAAGCGATGGAATAGCATCAGTTCTGCTACTAACTTTAGCCTTGCTCAATTTATTCATGTTGTGGAATTGATTTTAGATTCGACAAGTTTTAGTTTTAATGGACAGTTTTACGAGCAAATTTTCGGAAGCCCCATGGGCTCTCCTTTATCTCCGATATTAGCGGACATTGTTATGGATGATTTAGAGTCTCATTGTCTAAATTTGTTAAGTTTTAAAGTCCCAATTTACTATAGATATGTGGACGACATATTTGCAATAATTCCACGCACAAGCATTGATGAGATGTTGGATACCTTTAATAATTTTCACCCTCGTTTAAAATTTACGTTTGAGATTGAACAGAATAAGTCCATTAGCTTCTTAAATACTACTGTTTTACGTGCTGACAATGGACTCATAACTAATTGGTACAGGAAACCCACTTGGTCGGGAAGATATATCAACTTTTATTCGAATCACCCCATGAAATATAAAATTAATACGATTTATAGTCTTGTTGATCATGCATTGTTGCTCTCTGATACTAGGTTCCATAATGAGAATTTGTGTATCGTTTATAAAACTTTGCGTAATAATTGTTTCCCTGACAACCTTATTGGACGACACATCAAAAAGAGGGTCAATTTTTTAAAAAATCGCAACAATTTGGAATTTGAACCCCGGGTGAAGGAATTACAAAGAGGCAGACCTTATGTTTCAATTCCTTATGTTAATGAATTTAGCTTTTGTTTACGTCGTATTGTTTGTGACGCTGGTTTGAACGTCGTTATGACTATAACTAATAAACTTAATACATTGATTAAGCGTGGTAAAGACAGATTACATACTGACTTTAGAACTGATGTGGTTTATAAATTACAGTGTAAGGATTGCGATGCGCTTTACATTGGCCAAACAAAGCGACATATACGCACACGTATTAGAGAACATCTTAACAATATAAAATTACATCCTACCAATCAATCAGTCGTTAGCAAACACAGAGTTGAATTTGGGCATGATTTTGAGTGGGATGATCCGGTTATTTTACACAATGAAAAATTTATTAAGAAAAGAGAAATAGCTGAAATGTTTTTTATTAAGAAATTTAACTCCACCATTAATCTACAAAGAGATACTGAAAATTTAAATAATATTTATGACAAAATTATAAAGGTCGTTTGAACTGTTTTTCTTTTTAAATATTCACAGTTTTGTTCAAAAAACTCATGCTGACATGACGTGTCTCCTTGTTTGTGTTCATCTCAAAATTTATAACCATTGTTTTTAACTAAGTGACATATTTAATTATTCCATCATTATGTTCTACCTTTAAACATGCCCCATTGGATTTTTTCATCTCTTTCTTAATTTACGTGTGAGTAGACTAGTTTTATGACGCCTTTATGTTGTATTGTTTGGCTAAAATCTGGTAAAAATTGTATCTATATATCAATGTTTGATCCGTTATTTATTTATTTTCTTTATAGTTACACTTGAAAAGGACCACAACCATATGGTCGAAACGTCGTGTAAATAAATTGAATAATTTTGGCTAGTCAGGTCGTTTTTAATTAACCCGTTGTTTATTTCTCGAAAGAATTTGAAAAATAAATATGAACAAAATATACGTACAAGTAAGATAGTACATCAAGTACGTAAAAATGATATAGTGACGTTCGAGCAAATGTAAATAAACACTCAAAGGAATTTCTGTGTAAGTGAAAAAGATACTTCATCGACATTTCTTCGTTGGGCCACACACACACACACACACACACACACACACACACACACACACACACACACACGCACGCACGCACGCACACGCACACGACACGCACACGCACACGCACACGACACGCACACGCACACGCACACGCACACGCACACGCACACGCACACACAGGCACACGCACACGCACACGCACACGCACACGCACACGACACGCACACGCACACGACACGCACACGCACACGCACACGCACACGCACACGACACGCACACACACACACACACACACGGGGGGAGGGTGCAAAAGGACCTTCGGCCCCCCTTCCGCACCCACCCCGTCTACCTAGCTTCGCATGTACGTTGCAAGACAAAGCAAAGTTTATATGGGTTTGTTTTTACAACTTTTTACGTAAAACGAGGTGGACGGGGCGGGTGCGAGAGGGGGGCCTTCTGCCCCCCTTGCACCCCCCCCCCCCCTCCCCGTGTGTGTGTGATGGCAGAAGAAATCAAAACAGAAAGCAAAGGACACCATATTGTCTTGTGCTTCGAATACGTATACATGCGGACACATATATACCCAGGCATATTTGAAATATATGAAATATTGAAACCTCTGTGATATCGTGCAATGATAGTTAACAAATGCATTTACTGTAAAGTTATTAAACATTGTAAAATGTTACTTTACTTTCAAAAAGAACAAAAAATTACATCACATTTTTCAAACTTTTATTGTCAATAACTTTTTAATAAACAACGAGCGACGGCTAAAATCTTTTGGATATTACTTAGGGTCTTGACCTTAACAACATATGTCAAGGTCAACGCGATCGGAGTTGGCTTCGTTATTCTAAATATTTACCGAAGTTTCATTATTCTTAGTAATAATGTGTTATCTAAAGTTTGTTATTTAAAATTAAATTTTTTTATAGGTAGATTATTTTTGTACACTGATGAAAGTCGATGGACAGACCGATGAATATACAGCTGTCGGCCGTATTCTACCTAAACTTATTACGAATTCTTTGCTTGCATGATAAATTATGCAGAATCAGGTTTAGTAAAGCTCAAATTTCAAAATACTTAATAAACTTCATGAAGCAATCAATTGTAAGTTTAAATTTAACTTCTTAAATAATATTTTTTAAATAACACACTGATGTCTATTTTATACAATACATAGGTTATTTTAAAGATATTCCCTGAAAATAATTTAATTCAAGCGGAAAGGAAAATATCACGATGGTTCCACACAAGTAATCAGTGAAAAATCTAGTTGTGTCAGATTTTTTAATGACCGAAATTGGAATCTGACATTTTCAAAATATGCTCTCCTTTACATAAATGTCTTATGTTAGGATAACTATAATTGCGCTTTAGCATCAGAATTTTTATTGAAAGTTTATTTTGGAGATATAAAATTTTATTTTCTGTTATGCAGTTTTTTTTCAATTTATATTAAGTTTAAAATACCAATGCTTAGACCTATATTTGAAGATTCGAATTTTTTTGGTTTTTTAAAATGCAGATATCTAATAATAATTGATACAATAAGTGCTGTAGAGAGCAAGGACACGAAACAAAATAAATTAAAATGGATAACATTAAAATAACATATCATATAATTCAATAAGGTTAAAATACAAATATGAAAATAATTAGTACAGAACACTAAATAAAATAATCGTAGAAATCGCGAACGTTTCGGGTTCCGATTTGAACCTTCTTTAGCGCAATACAGTAATTGTAATGAAAAGTCAAAAATATAAAATTTATTAAAAGTTAAACTAGTTTTATTGAAACGCAGTAAATAGAATTACAAGTTAATACTATGGTAAGATGCTAAAAAATTATAGTTGTCAATATGTATAATCATGCATGGTTGATAAACCATGAAGAATTAATAATGTGTTGTTTTTAGATTAATGACTTGAACACAATACCAGTTGAATCCTATAATGACATAGGTAATTATTTATATGTTAACAATATCTCAAGTCATCAAACAATCTAATTGATTAAATATCTATTTATAAAGTCAGGTTATATAACAGCACATTTGTTACAAAGATGATGGACAATAGAGCAGTTAAAAAGTCAGGATGTTACTGTCAAAAATTCTTCAAAGTAGTCAATATATATATACAGATCAATGACCTTTAAATTTTAGAAAGTTTATTTATTAAGATGTAACGAGGCGCCCCTCCCGTTACTAAATTCCCGACCATCCGACCGTCGGAAGTCCGCTGCCCGGCGAACACCAGCCGGGCACAAGCGAAGGTGCAGTGCGCCCCTTTTTAAAACGCAAACATAAACACCCGCAATGGGTAAACCTCGGCGCGCCCGAGATTAAGACCCGCTCGAGCACCGACCGACCGAACCCGAAAACGCCCGAGCGCGAGACGAGATCTCGGAGCCCGCCGAAGAACCGAGCTCCAGCAGCCGAGCCCGGAGACGCCCGACCGAGACGAGCCTCGGGCGTGAAGGGGAAGCCATACCGGTATAAAACCCGCACAGCATCCACGCTTCAGACCAGATCTCCGAATCCAGTTCTCCGAGACGGGTCTCGCCTCAGAGAACATCCCAGCATCCCGCAACGAATCCCGGAAGCAACCGCGGTGGAGCGTACTTCACCACTGTCGAGAGTTCTTGACACCTTCCACGACTGTTCCTCTCGATATCATAGCAGGGACGATCGGGGAGTGGAGAGTACTCCGCTTCAGTCGAGCGTTCTCGACAATCGCCACTGCCGCGCGGCCATCTCCTCGTACCCGGATCCTCTAGAATACGGGAGACAATCACAGTCTCGAGGTGGAGAGTGAGCCGCCTCCGACGAGGGTTCTCGTCGTCGCCCGATCCTTCGCCGCGAATTCTCCGCGAACCCTTTTCCTAGCCCACGGGGTGGGGGGGGGGGGACCCGCGATTAAATCGCGACCTGCCCGGCAGCGGCCGGAAAACGAAAATCACCAGAAGAACCGGGCCGGCACGCGCCGCCAGCGTAAAAACCGACACGCGCGTTGTACGAAGACGCCCGCAACAAAAACATCGACACTCAAGCGTTAGCGCAAAAACGCGACCGCCGAAAAAACCCGGCACGCGCCGCGCCGACCCGCGCACCAATACCCGCGCGGCCTGCCCGACCGACACTCCGCAATCACTCACTGTATCTATTCACTCTGTACATAGCGCTCTCACCTATACGCACACACGCACACAAACACACCTCTGTACATACATCATCCAATAAACCATTATACCTTGCAGCAGAACAACTCTCGCAGTGTATATTCTCCCCCCTCGAACCGCGAACCTTGATCCCGACGAACTGTCCGGTCAAACATACGAGACAACGAGGGGGGCCGTTACAAAGTCGTTGTATAAAGTCAATAAACTATCTGTGTCTATTTGAAGATTTAAACCGTTGTTCTGTCTTTTAATGAATAGTATTTCTGAGATCAATCTCTTATTGTAAAAGGGACCAACCTCATCCAACATCATCTCAACGAAAATCATGATTTTACAATAGTCGATGATTAGTAACCACGGAAAAATTGTGGACATTTCTATTGATTTGCGATTTATGTTCAGATATTCTAGTTTCAACATTCTTGACGTTTGTCCGACATATGAGGAATCATAGTCAGAACAATTAATTTTATAAACGACATTAGTTCTACAATCTTTCGGAATAATATTCTTATGTACTTTGATAAATCTCTCAAGTTTATTCATGCTGCAATAAGACAATTTAACGTCCGTATTTTTAAAAATGCTTCTGAATTGTTCCGTTATGTTCAGTAAGTACGGTACCGTAAAATACGAGGGTGAATTCGTAAGGCTCGTTTTTTATTAGAATCCGGTTTATTAATCAGATATTTAATCCGTTGATGAATGACGTAAAATATCAATTTAAGCGGATAGCCATTATCTAAGAGTATTTTGATGATAATATCAAAATTTTTTGCATGAACTTTAGGGTGTGACAAGGTAAATGCTCTATCAACAGGACCAATTATCGTGCCCCTCTTCTGACAAACTGGGTGTTGAGAATAAAAATTCAGGTATCTACCTGAGAAAGTAGACTTATGGAACCAGTCAGAAACTAATAATAATTATTTTCCGCTATAAGTATTACGTCTAGAAAATTAATTTTACGATCTTGTTCAATCTCTATGGTAAAACTGCAATCTATCATGGAAAGAGTTAAAAATGGAGAGTATCAAGTCAATTAAATTAACAGAAACAGTCATTAAAATATCGTCGACATATCTGTAATATAAAGACGGACTGAACAATAATGTGTTGAGAGCTCGATTTTCCAAATCTTGCAGAACAATATCAGCAATAATCGAAGATAAGGGGGAACCCATAGGGGTACCAAAAGTTTGTCGGTATGTGATGTTATTAAACGTGAAGAATGTTGAATTTAAAACTAATTTAATTCCATTTAAGAATTCACTCTCAGGCAAATCACAGTTATCCTGTATGAAGGCCCATCTATTAGAAACACTTTCAATAGCTAAATCAATGGGAACATTAGTAAATAACGATACAACATCTAAGAGATAATCGAGATAAGTTTTATGTATATCATCGTTTAAATGAATATTTGATATATTATTTAGAAGGTCAAAACTGTTGTTAATATGACTCCGTGCTGTGAGGAAATTTTTGTTCATGACCTTGTGCAGAAACAATGCAAGGGAGTGAAGAGGGGTATTAATGGTGGAAACAATAAGCCTGTAAGGAGCATTAATTTTATGGACCTTTGGTAGCCTATATACCCTTGATAAAGTACCATCAGTAAACAAGAGTGACTTATAAGTAGCATTTGTAACCATGATTCTTCCATCTACAATAGATAATAAGTTGGAAATTAATTTTTTTGTCGGATCTTTTTAACGATTGTATAAGAAGCTTCATCTCTTAATAAGTCTCCTACTTTTCATACATCTTCAATTCTGTTTAGAGCCACCGTTACATTCCCTTTATCTGCTCTTGTGAAAATTAGATCATTATTATTCTCAAGGAATTTTTTTGTAGTGGAATATGAGTGCAGTAACCAATCATGCTGTGGTGTTTTCGGGTAGGAATATGTGGAAATATTTTCAATAATGTTCCTCGATCAATCTCTAAAATGCATTCTTTTTTTTACCAAGAGTTTTTTCACATTAGTTTCTATATCTTTAATGAATTCCATGGTTAAAGAGGAATTTTTTAAAATAGGGAGACTAAAATTATTACCTAGTTGTAAAAGACAACAAATATTTTTTGGAATATTTACATTCGATAATTGAACCATTTATCTCTGACCTCATCAAGATTCGAATGTGATTCCGAATAATAAGATGGATCTATAAGAACTTTAACGGTCTCGTTAGAAGAGGAATGATTGTTGGAAAAGAATTTAGTTGAAAATTTAAAATGTTGATTTTGTAAGACCTTGTTATTGGTGAAAGACGACTGTGGAAAACAATAGTAATTAACCGGTTTTATGATATTTCTATTTTTCTGTTTAATCAATAAGAAATTAAACTTTTTGTCTAATCTACTTTTCTCTTTTTTAAAAAGATATCTAATCTTTCAACTATAAACATATATGTAGTACATTTAATATATATGTATATGTATACATATATATATATATATATATATATATATATATATATATATATATATATATACATATATATTGTATATACATATATATTGTATAATATATATACATATTAATTAGAATAGAATTAATTAGAAAATTTGTTTGTTTTTATATTAATATAATGTACTTTTATTAGTTTATAATATTATATGTTTTTTGCGTCAAGATTTTTATTTTCAAAACTTTTTGTTTTATTAAAAGTTATTTGTATTACTTTCTAATTAGAAGATATTATATTAGATAATTCATTTATTTTTACATTATTAACATATGATCTCTTAAGTACTTTTTTATGCAATACTGTTTATTTATAATAATAATTAATATACTACTTGTAATATTACTTATAATAATAATATGTATAATTTGTAATATAAATATTTTTATTAATATTAATATTATTAATATTATTGTGATTAATAAGCTCACTACTTCGCGACACTCGAACACACATGTACAAATATCGCGCTCAATTACGTCCCGTGACAGTATTTTGACAACTAACTAGAGATGTACAGCACTGTAGAATACTCTGGGAAACTAGTTCTTTTTTTGTTGATTCAAGACGGCAAATTATAAATATCTTAAAATTTGACTTCATACCTTTGATCACCGTTGCGTTAATTTTATCATACAATGACTGATTATTAACATTTGAATATTTGCGCTGAAGAAGGCTTGAAAAGACAAGCCGAAACGTTCGCCACACCACGACACATGTTTTTATTATCTTCTTATTTTTAATTTTGTATTATGTAATTTATGATTTTTATGTCATTACACTTTAGTTTATTAGTTACGTTTCAATTTTGTTAATACATTTTAGTTACTTCCGCTACGACTATATAATATTTCGATTTGACTTTTTAATTTTATTGTATTTTTCTGACTTTGCATTAAATAATTTTTATTATAATTTTAATTTATACGTGTTTGATTCACTCACGCCTTTGTATCACATCTTCCGATCTTTAAAAGATTTTAGCGTGCTGTAAACGTTTGGTTTGTTTCAAATCGTACTAACAAGGAAAAATATGGAAGTGTCCTCTTCCGATTTTAATGCGCTTTGAATATATTGTAGCCTAGATCAAAATAGGAGACACGTACTTTTTTATGTACTCTTACCGCCGTTGACCTTTTTGCAGTGTATGAGCCGAACTCGGCCAAAAATAAGTCGTGCCACCAGTGTTATGGCCAAACTCGGCTATATAAAAAAAAAGGGTTTACGCTTTTTCAATTTTTACAAAAGTACGTACTCTAAGGTTTTTGGGGTCGCTGAATTCAAATCTGACATCAGAATTTCAAAATTCAAAATGGCGGATCAAAAATTTGAAAATCGTTCGATTCAAACGATTATCCAAGGTCAAACCATCTTATAGCCCTTTAGAAACCATATAACTTTTGTCCGAAACATTTTTCTATAAAACTTATATTTTCCGAGATTTTTCAGGGTTTCCATATTTTTTCCTCATCTTGTATGTATTGGATCCGCCATTTTGAATTTTAAAATTCTAATATCAGATTTGAATTCAGCGACCCCAAAAACCTAAATAGTAAAATCATCAAGAGAATCTAAAAACTTTTTTTACACATTGGTGGCACAGTCTATTTTAGCTACACTGCGAAGGAGTTAAGGAAGTGAAACACTCTCTTGAAAAAAATCGGTTTTTTATTTCTGAGCGAATACCGTCGAAACGATAAGAGATATAAAAAAAAGTTTCGAATAAAAGTTTTATGGTTTTCTATGTACTTTAAAACTACATAATCAGATTTTTCGAAAATGTCACATTTCTTGAAATCCCCTCTCGATTTAAAAAAATTTTAAAATTTGTCTTATAGCAAAACTTATAGTATATTTAACGACAAAATTAATCATGATAAAGTTTTATTCCAAAATCACATTTTTCAGAAATAAGTTAGCCTCTATATTGCTATATGAGTGCCCCATTCGTATGTGCTCGCTACTCGCTGGCGACAATTGTTTCTTCGCATTATTAGAAACAACCATGAATTATCAATAAATAATTTATATATTGAAAATTGAAGTTGATACGATTTTTTTCGCGGAGTTATGACGTTTTAAAGTTACCCATGCATATTTGGTCAATTACCGCCAGCATTAGTATTACCCGATGTGCACCACGAGGAGATTGCTGGTCAGATTTTCCGCATCGTGCGTGCGTGCGTGCGTGCGTGCGTGTGTGTGATATTGGCGAAAAAAATTTATTCCACCCCGTGGAGTGCGTCAAACTATGCAATTTTTTGGAAATGAAATACGTCCTCACTTTTGAAAGAGCGGCGAAAAGGGGAAAAGAGAAATTTAAAATCTAACAAATGCTTTTCAAAGTAGAGACTTTAAGCTTTAAAATAAAAAAAATTTTTTCAAATACGACCATTTTTGACGGAGTCATGCTTATTTGAAATCATGCAAAATTTTGCATAAATTTACATATGCGATAATTTTGATCGCCAGTGTAATTTTTGTTTTCTCATACCGATATGAATCTGGTGTAGCCATTTTCCATATGGCAATAAGAAATTGTTTTTCCGGTGATATTGTTTTTTGTCCACTCTTAGACCTTAATAATAAAGGTTTTATCATATTTAAGATGTAATAGAATTGTTGTGCCCGTGCCGTGAGGATAGGGTCTTCCGGGATATTCGCCCAAAGAGTTGGAACTCAGGCAGCAAATAAAAGCACTCCGTACTTGTTTAATAAAGGAATATATTTCGGTCGTACTGTTACACTATTCTCACACTACTGTTAACTCGCGTATTCGGTCGTCGTGTAGACGAACCGTGTCGATAGGTCGATAACTTATTTACGCGCGGCTCTCTTATTAGCTACTTTCTTACGAGTGACCGCGATGGGTCTCGCGATCGGTTTATATATCGCTTTAATTTCGAGGGTGGAAGGATGAGGTTTTCCGGGTCGGAGCGCGGGACATGCTCCGTGCTCGGGTGTAGCTAAATGCTTATTTAGCTTGACCGTGACTTGCTTTCTTGTTAGTCACGTCTTATTTTTCTTTCTTAATCTTTCTGTTTAATTCTTATTTAATTTTCTTATTTAATTCTTTTAATGTTTTGCTTTGCTTGCTTGATTTTAGTTTCTTATTTCTTAATTTTATATATTTACTTTTCCTTTTCAGGTAAGTGTATCGGGTTACGACAGAATGTAGTGCGCTTCATTCTAAAATATAATAATTTTAAAAAGTCAGCTTTAAAACATAAGTTTTTTACTTACATATATTAAATATATTTATAAATATATGTATAATTTTGTCTTATCGAAAATAAAGTTGATACTTGTACAAATATTTATATAAAAAATATTACACTTACCTAAAATGTGATTTAAACTGTACATCGGTATATGATGGTAAAATCTTTTCCACGTAATTCTTTAAACGTAATATTGCGGTTTTCTCACGATACTTATTAAGAATTAAAAGAATGTTTTCTACTTCTGTATTAAATTTTAAAGACTCTCCATCGTCATCAAACAATATTTCGAACATTATTATAATTAGCGAACACAAAAGAACAATTTGTTTTTCCGCCATTTTGACATGCTCACGATGCTCATACACCCAAAAGGAACAACTTTCCGTTTGCAATTTTAAGCGCTTAAGCAGCAAACGGAACGATTGAAAATAGCGCTTATAAGCGTGACCGCTTACAGCGCATGAGCGTTCATATGGAACGCACCTTAAGCCACTCAGTGAGCGCTCACTCAACGGTTGAGTTATCAGTAATGTTTTCTGAACGCATTCAATTATATACATGAAATCGGCTATGGTAAACTGACTGATAAGAAACAATGGAAGTTTAGCAGCAGCGATTTTATCAATATAACCCAAAATATAATAATTTTATATCTGAATTTAATATCTTCCTCTAAACTAATATGATAAAAAGATGGTCTTCTATATCCGACATTGCAAAGATCGTTTCGGAAGATACGAAATGTTTACCATTACATGATTTTACGCTTAGCAAGGTAAGTCAATCATACATACCTAAACGTTTACATATACGTTTTATATATATTTTATATGAATATATATTATATTTAAAAAATTATATTAATTGTTATATAAAGTACGCATATTTTTCTATGTACCGTTATATCTTTTTTACATTGATATACATTTTATTTTCTCTTAATGTTTCGGCTTTTAAGTTACTTGCTATGGAGATACAAGATGTTTTGGAAGCGGCGTCGACAAAAGCTAAAATGCATCATTACGAGAGGTTTGATATTCATTTGACCGAGTGCGAATTAGCAGAATCGCAGAATTTTTATTTTAATAAGATGAGAAATGCTGCCGAAAAAGTGCCTATTAGTGGTTTACTTCCGGTAAAGTTATGTTTTAAAATTTAGTATTAATTTTTAATTTTTTATGGTAGTTTTATAGGAAAATTTTTTGAAAGATTCTAATTATTAAACTTAAATATTAAAAGTTGTAATTATAATTAAGATCAAGAATTATAATTATAACTTTTTCCTTTAGTGAATTAAATTAAAATTAAGATTAAGTAGAGAGCTGTTTTTCTATTTTTTTTAAAAAATATGTTTTATATTAGAGATGTTAATTCTTATATGTAAAATTATTTAAAGTAAAAAAAAAGTATTATGTATAATATTTTTATAGTTCTTTAATTCTTTGCAGAACATTAAAAAATAAAGAATATAAGGCATACTTTAACAATAATTAGCAATAATTAACAACAAAATAAAAATACAAATACATCATTTTTATTAAGTTCATGCATAATGATAATATTGAATAATAAAAAAAATTTTTGAAAACATTTTTTCTATAATGTCAAAGTTTTTTTTTTAAAGATAAGTTTTTTATTATTTATCTACATTATTTAATATAAAATATGCTAGTAAAATAAAAACATTTATTTTCTTGTTTTACAAAATTATTTATTATTAATATAGTTATTTTTGAAATTTTAACGAACTATTCAGAAACATGGTTAGTAATGCGTCAGTTTCGCATAGAAAATTAATTTTTTGAAAACAGAATTTTAGCTATTAGTAAACATTTAATATACAACAGGAATGGGAAGACAACATTCGTGACTTAAGTCGATTGCAACTATACAGCAAATATAAAGATATCTATGAAGAACAAATGCAAGAGACAAAGGAGCGATACTATAAGACGATTCGCGATACAGAGATACGTCGAATAATACTTATCGAATGCGAAGAGGCATGCAATGAGAACTCATTTGCTATTTTGCCATACAAATACCCTGGTCACACTGAATTTACTGTGAAGTTTCGTAAGAATCGCTGTGTGTTCGTTAAACAATATTATTTGTCGCACCGACTTATCAGAAGCATTGTTGAAAAGGCGCATCTTCTTTTGCCGAAAATATTTTGCGATCTTGAACATTATCGGAGCTTCGATTTTCTTGATATTGACAAGTATATTAATTACACAAATACATTATATTAATAAAACAAAATCTTATTATTATAACGACCATATAAACAGGGTAATATATATATATATATATATATATATATATATATATATATATATATTTATTTATTTATTATCTTTAATCAATATTTAATAAATAGTTATTATTGATATCGTATAAATACAACAACTAAATATTAGTTGTAATATCGCAAAAATACAGAGTATCTCTTAAATTTTTTAAATCATAAACTATCTTGTAAATTGTTCAATTTTTGGCCATTTCACCCTTTTAACTTTTACACTATATATTCCTACACTATATATTCCTTTACACTATATATAAGGAAGCAATGTACATAAAATTAGAGTAAATCTGTTTAAACAAACTAGTTTGATTTTTTGACATAACTTTAAAAAATAACTTTATTTGAAGATTCTTAACTTTCTTCCTTCTCAAAATCCTATAAATTTTTTTTTTTTTGAATTTTTTTATGCAATATCAAATTTAGAAAATATATAGCTGTTTCCATTAAAATAAAAGCGACTGTAAATATTTTTTTTCAGAAATTATTTATAATATCTTAACTTTTTATGTTACTAATTGTAAAACTATTAAAATGAAAATTATTCGTCAATGTGTATTGCAATTATATAAAAAACTTAACAAATTATTTGTAGCTGTTTTATTTTTGATCTTATACTGTACACTCTATACAAATATAGTATAATAGATATAATAATAGATAATATAATATAATATAATATAATAGATAATATAATAAATAATATAATGTAATAGATAATATAATAGATATATAATAATAGATATTATTACTCTATAAACATATCTTTGTGTTTTTTAAATTATATAATACGTGTATAAGAGATAATATGTACAAGAGATTTTTTTTTTGCAATTAAAATTAATTAATATAAAAGCTTAAATTTAATTCGTTTCACAGATTTTTTGAATTCGTCGAAGCGGACTTGAAAAAAAATGCGCACATTATTATCACTTTGTATTACAATAATATCGTACGGTTGGTCTCTCAACGTCGTTACATCCAGGATGTGCCATCAAATATTCTAATGCGCTTTCTTAAATGCGCTACAACTATCCTTGGTTTGCAGATAATAACTCGTGCAACTGACACCATCAAGCATTTATTAAGTATCCTTGCTGATCCGACAAAGATACCTTTATTAAAGGTATGCTATCATAGAGTTAAATTAATACTATTAAATATTTAAATTTGTAAGATAATAATTAAAAAATTTTTATTCATTGAAAAAACTGTCAATTAAAGACTTGAAAAGCATACAATAATTTTATTTTATTTTATTAATTGTAAAATTAATTACGTTTATTATTTTATCCATTATATGTATATATAACTTTATCATATAAAACATTAATTTTTATTAAAGATTATTTATAACTAACAATGAGAAAATCTATTGTAACACAAAAATAACTTTTTGTAATTATTTTTATTAAATATTTTTGTAAGAAAGAAAATAACCAGAAAAGAATAACATAAAAATAAAACATAGAAATAAACTTTAACATATTTTTCTAATTTTATAATTAATTAATTGAATATTTAATCTAAAAATTAGGAAGTTAAAAGATATATATTTTTTATTTATTCTTTACGCACATAAAAAGATAAAACATCTCTTTGCAAAGATCGATTTTAACGTTCTTCTGCTAATATAATTGAAATGGTAGAAAAAATATAAAAGTAATTTAAATATAATTTTATAATATATAAATGATTAAAATCAAATTTAATAAGTCTCATTATTTTATAATATATTTTGCAAAAATGTTGAACTTTTGAAAATATTCACTCTCTCTCTCTCTCCCTCTCTCTCTCTCTCTCTCTCTCTATTGTATTTTTAGAATTTTAAGATTTTTCCTTAAAATAAAAATAAACATCATTTTATATTAACTTCGACTTTGTATAATAAAATTATTTACTAAAAAGGTATTTTTTTTAAAAGTTAATTACAAACCTTTTTTACATCATTCATGTGTCATTTATTTGTTAATATGGGCGCGTTCAGCAGACGCAACTGTTGTACAACTGTTGGATGATTGTATGCTGAACGCACTTCGCTCAGTCACCGCTACTCAACATGTTTAGGGAGCGGATGCCATTCTTTCCATTAAACTTTTTCTCCGCTACCTAAACGGAACATGTTGTAAAACAATATGGCGGCACGCATCTGAAAAATCACATCACATACCCTGGAATAATTTAGAATCATAAAATAAGAAAATGAGTTTTGGAAATCCCGGGATCGAAATGTATAGTGTTAATTATACAATTGGTGGTGCGCAATATAGTATAAGTGACACAGAAGAGGTTCACAGAAGATTACAGTCAAGTAAATGCATATAACATGCTATTTTATTTTTTAAAGTATACTTGCAAATAATTTTTTTTACTTTATTTATTTAATTGTTTCTTTTGTTTGTATAAATCCGATAATTATTTTTTAGATGCAGATTTTTTTGTCGCAGTATGTTGCAAATACTTCAACTGCACCAGAGTTGGTTTCAGTTATAGATGAGACTACTGACAATACATGTACCGGTATGTAAATCATTCTTTTTTACTATAAGAAATAAAAAAATAAAAATATCTTATCGATTTTTTATATAATTATAGATCCTTTAACGAAAACCTTTTCATGGACTAAACAAGCGACGAAATTATTTTTGAATAGTTATTTAGAGCGCAAAGACAATGTTCGGAATCCAAAAGTGAAAAAAAAATCTCTGTGGACTGAAATTCTTCAAATTATAAAAACAAATCATTATAATGATTTAAACGAAGATCTTCTCAATAGAAAAATTATGTTATGTAATTAGGTAATAAACTAGCTATAAAAGTAACAATTTTTTTAAATATATAATGACTAGTGCTTTTAGGTAATCCAAACCGATTTCTGGCGAGAAAGCTTTCTGGTTTAGCTAAAATCCCGACCGAGAACATGATTTTCTTTCTTAAATCCGCAAAGTAATTTGGATTTTCAGGGATAGCATGTCCAATTATATTGACTAGGTCCTAAAGAGATTTGTTCACAAAATTAATGAAATATTGAGTACTCTAATTAATTTTATACAAGATTTATTAAATATCTATATCTTTATTTACAGTTTCATAAAATATGTTATAATGTACCTCAAATGTTGCACGAGACATTCTAAAATGTTCCTTAAATAAAAAATCATCATATTGAGGAACAATAATTTCGTAATATTTTTGATTTCTGACCCTTTCACTACGTTGTTTCACTTGTAATTCCTCATCTAATTCTGGTAATGGTTCCATAATTTCATCCAGCAGATAACGCAATGCGTTATTTCGATCATTTTCATCCATGGCAAATATGGCAATAATATCCAAATCATCCATTGCAGATAATATGAGCTAGTATTTCGTACTTGCAATATTAAATATACTGACAATTGAAAAATAGGTTATCAAATATCTATTATTAACACAAAAACGTCATCTATTGGTAATAAACATTATTTTTTTATCAACTTAATATTTTAATTTTATTATGTGTGATTGCCCAAGATACGAGATAAATTTCTCTTTTTTTTAAAGTAATATTATTTAAAAATTATCTAGATAAGATCTTTTATAACTTCATCTATGTTTCAGACAAACTTTTTTTTTGTTTTGCTGGCCGGGAGATGGAAATGCTTTATGCAAACCCTTAGACCGGCCTAGGGGTTATGTGAGATTGAGTGCAATAGTGAGCGGACATAATGATCCCCGACATACCGTACGTTATCCAATAACCCCCCCTCCTCCCCCAGAGAGAAGACGGCAATTATCCGCATCCTCTCTCCCTTTAGGCATCGGAAGTCCTTCCAGTCTCTCTCTCCCCCTCTCTCCCCCACTCTCTATTTCCCCCCCCCCCCTCTCTCTCTCTCTCTTCCTCTCTTTCTTTCTCAAACGGACGCAGGCCCCAAAATACCGTCCATAGTCATAGTTAAAGTATGTTTTACTTCCAAACTTTCTAATTTTGTATTGTTAAGAGACAGTTTTTGTCTCGATATAATTTGTCTCATCCTTTATTATATCCGTAGTTTTTTTTTTTGTAAATACGTTTTTAATTAGACGACAATATCTCGGAGATAATGGTGTAAAATTTTGCCAAATTATTTTTTTGGTTTTTGTGCTACAAAGTAGTCACAAAGGTACTAAAGAACTTTGGAAAACATTAGCATCTGATTCCTCATTGTTAACAAATTTTTGTACTGAACCTGCTGTGAGCTATCACATCTCCACTTTAATATTAACTCCAAAGAATTGACCTCGTCTTTACTTAAGCCTATTGCACAATGTAAAAGTACAGACAATAGGAATAAGAAATAACACAGGCAATAAGAATAATCACATTTCAGTTTACCAAACCCTATATCAACGCACAATGGAATATGGAATAGGCAATAGGAACAGAATTTCCGACGCGTTGAATTTCTGTTCTCTATTGCCTGTACCTGACCAATCATAGTGATTCAATTTCTGGGCGTCCGCATATTTTCAAGTAGAACTTTTTTGTCATCCGCGGACGAGAATAGACTTGTGAAATGACGACAATGTCATATCACGATTATTATAAAAAAAATTTGACGACGTGATGGAGATTCCGAATATTACTGAAACCTTTGATTCAGATGCCGAAGATTTAACGCAAAATCAAAAATTTAACAACAAATTAATAGATATGGTGCGATCTCGTCCATTCCTTTATGATAAAAGTTCAAAAGAATACCGTGATTCCAACATGAAGAACAATGCATGGATGGAGATATTTTTTGTTCTAGAAATGTCAAGTATATGTTTAACTTAATATTTTTAAAGCTATAAAAATATAAAATACACTGAGAATAGAGGTTATATTCTTTGGTAAAAATATTTCAGTATATATTCATATGAAAAACAAATTGCAAGAAATTCTCCGATATTTATAATTTTTTTTTTGCTAAAATTTTCTTTTGCTTATATCTAATTAATCTAATTAAAATTATGTCTAATACATATTTTGTGTAGCATCAGATTGTCAGACACGTTGGCTTCGTCATCGTCAACATTTCGGTAAAGAAAGGCAACAACAAGAGCAGGAAACAAAAGAAATGGTGCAGCCAAACCAACAAGACAGAAATAGGCTTTGTTTGATCAATTGAATTTTTTGAAGCATTGCATCTCTCAGAGAAAGTTTGTTTCATTTTTTAGAACAACATATATTATAACAATAATAAGCATTTATTATAACAATGATTATTATTTTATTTCATTATATTTTTATAATCTTATATTTTTTATATATCTGTACTATATTTTTTTATGATTTCAGAAGTTCAGAAGTTTCAGTAATATTGGTTGGTCAAACCCTAAAGAATCAGAGCCAGAGTTGCTTGGACGTCAAAGAGTTCCAATTCTTTTTCAGTTTCAGAGTTTCCAGTTCTTATTCAAACTCAACAAAATAAAAGAAACCAGGATGACATTGACATTAATAAGATACAAGAAGTTAGTATTTTCAAATAAATTATATCTGTATTTATGATACATTTAATTATTCGTATGTAACAACACCAGTAGAAGATTCACATGTGGAAAATGTTTTTATAACTATATATTTGCATATTATTTTTTTTAATAGAGATTTATTATTTGAATTATTATTTTTATTCATTAATTAAACTGTTTTTAGCCAATGGCGCCTTTGGTAGTGCAGATACCAACATTTTTGCCCTCTCAGCGAATAATTCCTTCACAGCTGCTTAGATCAACTCCTTTGCCATTACAACAATTACTTCATTTGCCGTTACAACAGTTATCTTGTTCGTCGTTGCAATCATCATCTGCTTTGTCGCGTAGAACATCAGTGTCAGAAAAAGCAGATTATCAGAAAGATCTTTCAGCAAGTCCATCAAATATATCATTATCTTCACAGGAAAAAGTAAGATGAAGAAAAAAAAATTGATCCTGTAGAAACAGCCTTTCTTGAAATGAATAATACTTTGAATACTATGGCATCTACAATTTGTCGGAATAAAAATCTAAATGATCAAGCTGACGACACGGATGTATTAATTAGCAAACTTGTGACAGCGGAACTTAAAAAGGCAGCAGAATCAAGAAAAATTATATTAATAAAGAAGTTTATGCAAATTTCATATTCTTTAAATGATGATTGAAATAAATAACTTAAATTTATTTTATGATACGTATATTTAATATATATATATATATATATATATATATATATATATATATATATATATTAATATATATTAATACATATTATACATATATAAAATATATATTTTTCCAATATAAAAATAAAGTTTTTTTTATTCTCAATTCGTTCACAATTACTTACGGAAAGTTACATGAATTATGATTTCTATAATGTATCATTATATTGTCCACGTCTTACATATTCGTATTGCCAAGATACCTCGCCAGCTGGTGTTAAAAAGTATGATGAAAGAGTGTCTCGCATTTCATATGCATCTCTAGCAGCTCGATGAGGATCATGTGGCAACTATTTTAAATTGTTGTTATCAAATTGATCTCTCCAATTATCAGTAATTGTGCTTCCTTCGGTAATTTCTCGATTCACATATTGACTTGGGCAATATCTTTGATTTTGTGGTAATTTCTCGTCATTTTTACTTTTTAAGAAATTATGTAAACACATTGCTGCTAAAACTAATTTATCAGCAACATCTGGACTAGTGCATATCGGCTTTCGGAATATTCTTCATCTGAACACGAGGATATCAAATGTATTTTTGATTACCTTTCGAGCACGCGACAACCGATAATTGAAAATTTTCCTCTGTTTATTTAAATATCGTCCTGGATAAGGTTGCATTAGGTTTGTCGACATTTGGAAGCTTCATCACCAACAAAATAGAAAGGCGTTTCCTTCTCAGAGCCAGATAAACGTATTTTTCCTTTTGGAAAATTTAAATTATTTTCGTATAAAGCCTTGCCGAATGTTGATCTAGACAGAATTCCTCCGCCACTTTCACTACCAAATGCACCCACATCGAATAGTGTCAATTTGTAATTGCGATTGCATGCAGCCATTAGAACTATACTAAATGTCTTTTTATAATTAAGAAAGAGAGACCCAGAATTTGATAGTGCTTGTATGGTAATGTGCTTACCATTTATTGCACCAATGCAATTTGGCAAACTCCATGTTGCTAAAAAATTCCTACTAATCTCCATCTATTCTACTTCTGAAGGAATTTTCATACAAACTCCAAATAAAACATTGACGTTATACGTTTCTTTTATAATCTTATAAGCAGTAAATTCTCCTACTCTGTATGCAAGAATAGTAACTTAATCGTCACTCGCCAGATATTTATAATAAAATTGTTGACATTGAAAAAAGTAAATAAAGAATTTAATTATTGTACTATAATTTATCATTACAACATATATTTAAATTATCAGAATAGTACTATCTCTTGCCTAAGTGTAATTGCAAGCCATTGTTCTGGGCAAATTGGTCTTCTAATGCTTTTTTTTGTGAGTGTGATCGTAACATGTCTAGAAGCTCATAAAATGTAATAACATCCATTCATGTATAGCAAAAAAAGAGATCAGGATCTTTTTTTAATTCTGCAAAAAGAGTTGAAAAATCCCTCATACTGTTCTCGTCTTCTGTTTATGGGTCTCACCCACCATCTTCTATTAATCCAATGCTTAGATTTATTTCTTTCCCATACTCTGTATAATCTTAAACCAAGAAGTTGCACATTGGAAAGAAATAATAATAAATCATCCTCATTCATTGCAAGTATGCTATAACAGAAACATAAATAAACATTACGATAAACATGTATAAGAAAAAAAATGTGTAATAATAAACAAATTATATAAATTACTCTTAATATCTTTCGATCTGTATTGTATTGGAGAGTTTAATTGCAGTAGAGAAATTAAATAGAAAACTATTTTCAGTTCGAATTCGAAATTATTAATAATATTATAATATTAATATTGCACGTAATGTAAGTTATAAAATGTCAGGCAGTGAGGTTATATCTGTTATACACATGCGTGTGAGTAACGACGCAGATGATTGGACAACATACTTGTTACAGAAGAATCATTGTGTTTTAATATTACATAGTTTCTATTCCTGTTCCCTTATTTCTTTTCTCTGTACTTTTACATTGTGCAATAGGTTTTAGAGTCTCAACTATTTCTTCTAAATATTTTAGTAATCGTTTGGCTGTATGGTCCAGTAAATCTTGGAGATTGATTTCAGCATACTTTTTGGTCACTGTGTACGCCTTAGGAACAGGGTAACAGTCTCTTTTTGCTTTCTATACTAAACTGTAACAAGGAAATAACTTCTTGTCATTAGTACTAATAATCTTATATTGTCTTCTAGAGAAACTTGCCTCCATAAATATAGAAAGAGCTTTCAAAGTAGATATACAATTTTTTTTTTATGTAAACTGTCTAAATAGGCCTTTCTGTACTTTTGCACCTTTGTCGGAGAATAAGTAATGTCTTCTAAGACTTTTGCCGTTTCATTATTTCCGGAAGCTCAAAGTTTCATTTTAGTGGCGGGTGTTAATTCTTCTGTACTCAAATCTCCACGAACATTTTGCATTTTACGCCTTTTACTTCGCAAGCTTGATTCTTGAAACGACTTAATTGGGTGTCCAGGTCGCTTGGTTACAATTGGTAATTCAATAGTATTTTGAACCCAATTTTCATTATTTTAAAAATATCATTTTTTCTATGTGACTTTTCCCTACTTTCATCTACTTTTAAATTCAAACTTAATATTATTTATTTTCACCTTCAATTCTTTCAGTTGATTTTCCGAATATTGATCTCTACTTAACAAATATTCTTCTAAAAAATCTAACTTTTTTTCATGTATTTGTATGACGTCATATAATTGCTTTTTTGTTAACACTTTTACCTCAGAAGATTCTGAGCACAAAATAAAAAAACTTGTAATTTTGTATTAATTTCCTAGTATCATCAACTTTATGTATAAATATCTGTAAAAACTGTTGTCCGCAAAAATCCACATTTTTTTTATTTAATGAAATAGAACCTTTATTTTCTTTCTAATCCTGTAAGTAAAATCATCTAACAACACATTCATAACAATAACAAAAAATATATTTTCTTTTACAACTTGTTACTAAATAGTGTTACATAGAAAATGTATTAATTTAAATCATACATACCTCCTTTTGAATAATCCATAATGAATAATTCAACACCATTTACCATAAAAAATTATTAAAAACACTGCAGATCGTACACAAAAAGAAGGTAGTAGAATAAGTGAACCGCGTGTTTATTTGTAATCATCGTCCTTAGATTAACTTCATTATATATCTTCTTTCTTTAGTAAAAGAACAAGTACGATTTAATGTTCGACATGTATTCAAGTCGCGTAAAAAACAAAAAATATGTATACATGTATAAGCAACTTTTGAAAATTGACTTATGGCCAAATTTTTATAGTAAATATTCCTATGTACAGCGGTTTAAATATGTTCGTTTTTTAAAGCGTAAAGCTCGGCGAATCAGGGAATTGACCACTAAATGTATTTGGGGTAAAAAAGGAAAAGAAAGAAAGAACAAACAAGAGAAGGAAGGAACCAAAATTAGTGTGAAGTTACTGCTGCGAAAGTTCAACGGGGTGCTTATTTGCGGCCGTTGGTTAAGGTCCTCAGAGTCGGAAGCTGTGAGTAGTGAAATCCTCCGCGGTCGGACTGTAGGTGTGATTTGCTGAAATTGCGCCGTAGGACTGTGAACGTTGTTTCGTTGAACTCGCACTGTCGGACTGTGAGTGCCGTTTGTCGAATTTGTCTAACGTATTCAACTGGGTAGTTCACCAACGGGTTTTCACTGGCTGACTGACAGATTAATGGGCTGAAGACTGGCTGATAAATTTTCTCTTGATTGACTTCCTCCCGAAAATCTCTCTTATATACTTTTTTGGGAGTAAGATTATTTCATGACATGTGGTCCTGAGTCATATTATTTTCTATGGTTTCTGCTGATAGTTCTATCGATTTTAATTAGAAATTCTTCTAATATTGTCAGGAACCCGTTTCCTGTTTTTGGTGCTTCCGTTGCATTGGAAGTCATACAAAAACTTGTTATCATTTTTATTATTCAGAAGATGATTCATGGTTTTGTGCGAGGACTTGGTATTAAATACGTTATTGTAATTTTCTAATAGAGTAGAGTCATCTTTTTCTATTTTTTTGTAATAATAAGTTGTTATCGCGCGCTTGGTTATTATCACGACTCCGCGAGAGTCATTAAGTCAGGATGGTCTGGATGATTGTTGTTGTGTAGGTGGTTAATCTTATTGTTAGAACTCCGCGGAAAGAAGAAATATGCAGTCGAGACAACGTAACAATACTTTATACATGAGCAAATAAAATTTTTTTCGTTAATTGATGATCTTTTTCTCCAAGATAATAATGTTTCTCTTGTTGCTAAATTTTTATGAGAAAATAATCTTATATTTAAATATTCTGTTGCTATAGACGGTATTAAAATTAATTTGTGTCGTCGCTCCAAATAATTAAAATTTTTGCAATTTATTTCAGAAAATGTGGTTATCTAATGCAAATTTACGTTTTATATTTAAAATAATAGTTCTGCCTAAATTGTATGCTGTTAAATTGCTTAAACTTGGTACTTGTTTGGTACAAACTAAGGTTGGGAAAATATCAATTACATCTTTTAAGATTAATAATTGATGTGAATAAATTTAATTAAAAATTTTTAAATTGATCATTAATTTGAGAAAAATTAATTGTGGATCGTTCAACTGACGATTGATATAAGCGAGATTAATTGAAGATTATTTGATTAACGATTAATATGAACAAAATTAATTTAAGGTCGCTCGATTAACAAGTGATATAAGCAAAATTAATCGAAATATATACGATTAACGATTCATATGAACGAATTTAATTGAAAGTCTTTTGATTGACAATTGATATGAGCAAATTCAATTAGTAAAATGATTATTTTTTAAGCTAACGTCATTTTTAACTCATAAAGTCAATTTATATCGACAAAAAATTTTTTCGTGATCTAATTAGTTAAGAATTGAATTTAGAAGGAAGAGTGTTGCAGCACATTGAGGAAAATCCTTGCTCAAGTACAAGGAGAATTGCAGCAATACAAGAAATTAGTAACAGTACTGTGTGGCATATTTTAAAAGAGCAACAATTGCACCCATATCATTACCAATGGATACAAGAATTGGAAACAGAGGATTTGGAAAAAAGATTTAATTTTTGCACGTGGATCTTGCCTAAAATTACAGAGAATCCAAATTTTACGTCGAAAATATTATTCATCGATGAGGCAAGTTTCAATAGATGCAGCATAATTAATTTTCATAATAATCATGTTTGGGCTGATGAAAATCCACGCGCACTGATAGAAATAAATTTGTAGTGACAATTTTTTACAAATATTTAGGCAGGAATTTTTGGCGATAAAATTATCGATCCTGTTATTTTACCTCATCGGTTGACAGGATAGGCATACATGGACTTTTTACATTTTCAGTTGCATGAACTTTTAGAAGATATATCGCTACAAGTGCGCAAAGACATGTGGTTTATGCGTAATGGTGCACCACTACATTATACTGCGATTGTGCGAGAATATTTGAGAAATAATTTTGGAAATAAATGGATCGGTCGAAGAGGACCTGTATCTTGGCCGGTTTGCTCTCCAGATTTGAATCCTCTCCATTTCTTCTTTCGGGGACATTTAAAAACTTTGATATATTCAATGTCTGTGTTGATGATAAATTATTATCGCCTCTTTTTATTGTTTTAAAAGAACCTACTGGAACATTTGGTTCAACGGTAAAAGAAACAATGTTTAAAGAAGATAATATCTTTGTCATGGCATCAAAATCTGGAAAATTAACATCGCATCATTTTGAGATCTGGATAAACGAAGTGTTTTTTCCAAATGTTGGACCAAAATCAGCTTTATTATTAGATTCTTAGACTGGTCATTGTTCTGATATAATTCAAAGAAACAAACCAGATTTTATAGAAAATATCAATTTGTTAACTATACCAGCTGGAACAACAGGAAAAATACAACCTTTGATGTATTCGGTTTTCGTTTATGGAAAAATATTTTGAAACATTTTTCGGATACCGTCATGCTTTTAGATCTTGAGGTCAAGCTTCATTCAAGAAACAATATTTTAAAATTACAATCATTAACACATAATCAATTTTCATCACCGAGGTTTAAAAATTTATTCAAATATGCATGGTATAAAAGTGGTTATTTAGAAAAGAGACTAGAAGAATTTGATACACCAGTAGATTTTTGTTTCAAAAATAATTTAAAACCAACATGCGATATTTGCGGTGAAGTTGCTATAATTGCCTGCGCATGGTAAAAAGTCCCTTTGTATAAATCATTTCTTTCACGATCATCATCTTACCGATATGAACCATGAATATTTGTTATTCTTGTATGCAATAATTATGCTATTTTATGTATACTTATGTAATATCTCCATATAATTTATTAAGACAATGCGTATTACATTTTTCTTTATACTTTAAGAAATTAAATATTATAAAACAGAATATCTGATTAGTAAAATACTTTATTTCTCTTTCATGTATGTAATGTATATGAGCAAGGAAGTTATCTTGCTATTTACATTTTCGACACAATAATGCATACATGTTTTGCTGCACGTGGTTATAAATAAAACTGTATTGCACCAACTTATCTCGCAGTTGCGTAAACGCATCTGTTTATTCATAGAACTGAATCATTTAATCTATTAACCTCCGCATTCCGTCAAAAATTTTCCTTGTTCGACTACTTCTATTTTTAACGTATAAAAACATTATTTTTCTTATGCAAATTATATATTTATTGTCACATAACATATATATTAATTATTTATATATATATATACATATAGAGTGTCCCGAAACAACTGGTAAATATTCTAATGGTAGGTTCCTTAGAACATTTTAAAACAAAAAGTTTAATACAAAAATGTCGAGGCTACAATAGTTTTCAAATTAGAAAAATTACGAATGACAGGACTAGAATTTCGCGCGCTCAGGTACGGTAAAATAACAAGTGATAAAAGTGCTTCTATGAATTTATCTAATTTATCTAATTCTTTTATCACTTGTTATGTTGCCGTACCTGAGTGCGTGAAATCTCAGCCCTACCATTCGTAAAATATAATCGCTTCCAGTTTGAAAACTATTGTAGCCTCGACATTTTTGTATTAAATTTTTCGCCTTAAAATGTTTTAAAGAACCTGCCATTAAAACATTTACCGGCCATTTCAGGACACCCTGTATATATATGTATACAATATATACATATATATATTATATAATTGTAAATTATATAAATATAATTGCTATAATTTATAAATGTATATTCTCATAAATTATTTATCGACAATTTATGGTTGCCTCTGTGAGTTTGCGAAGAAAAAACCATCGCTGTGAATAGTGAGTGTCATGAGGCGGATAAAGCGCGAGTATAGTGATATATAGAGATATTTTTAACTTATTTCTGAAAAATGCAAATTCGGAATACAACTTTATCATATATGGTTAAATTTGTCTTTAAATGAGCTATAAGTTTTGCTATAAGACAAATTTTAAAATTTTCAAAAATTAAAAGGGAGGGGGAGGGATTTCGGAAAATATAACATTTTTGAAAAATCTGATTGCACGGTTTTAAAGTATGAAAAACCATAAAACTTTTATTTGAAACATTTTTTTATATCTTATTGTTTCAACGATATTCACTCAGAAATGTAAAAATCGATTTTTCTCAAGAGGATGTTTCACCCCCTTAACGGACGTATGGGCACTTATAAAAAAATATGTGTCTCCTATTTTGACCTAGACTACAACATAGTCAAAGCTCATTAAAATTGGAGGGGGACACTTTTAACCCCTTCCTTGTCAGAATACCTCTCCCCCCTACAATATATTTAAGTAGCGATAAAATCCATGAGATGTTACCTTTTATGCAGGTTTACCTAATTTAATAACTTATACATATAGTTTAAATAAATATCAATAAATAAATTTAACTAATAATAAATTTAATAAAAATACAGCTCGAGTTAAGATGCGAAAGCAACGACTTGTTCGTAAGTCCGCGATTGGAGGAGTTAGCTGATGCATTCCATAACCTCGTCGACAAAATAGCCAATATCGCTTGTCATTTGTCACCATTAGAATCATGGGTGAGGATGAAAGGAAAACGAATACAAGAAAAAGAAAGAAGCATGGCAGAGATCAATATAGCTATGAATAACAAACCTACATTCATCTCATTGCCTAGTTGGTACTTAGATGAAGTGCATCAACGCTTAAGCGTAGTTTTGCGGGAATCTTTTCGACCTTTAAACAACTATTTAGAAGAATTGCGATTACGCTTTGGCTGCATCGTTTATGAAATAGATCGTGATGCAGCGGTAGCCTTAATGAATGCTGGAACGGAACGCTTCTTTGAAGAGTATATCGCAAAAGTTGAGGACTTCAATCAATTGGTGCGAGTGATAAATAAAATGGTACGTAGTCTTTTAATTGTATTTTACTATGATTAATATATGGAAATTTGAATTTTTAATGTGGAAATTTCAAGCCATAAAAACTCATTTAATTTTGAGTATAATCTTGTTAAGTCATAGTTATTATATTTGTCTTACACAGCACTATAACTTTTATTCTAGAGATATCTTTCCACATTAATCATATTAATTATAGAGATATCTCTCCACTACTTTAAAAAAATAATGCATATTTTATCGTTCTTTAAAATAGAGATATTTGTGTGCTTTTTGTGATTGACTCTTATACTCACAATAAAGTCAATTTGAATCATTTAATTTCATATACAGGATAGGTCAAAAAAAGCTTGAGTACACCTGAATAACTTTAAAATAAACAGAAATAGAGTTAAAATTTTAAGGGATTTTATGAGACTATCTTTTATTCATAAACTCTATAAAAATTACTTTTGACAAGGGTGATGCCCATATTCTTAATCTCATGAAGCAAGAAAGTAAAAATGATTTAAAAATCTTAAATCGCATGAAGGTCGAGAGGGTATCCATTAAAAAATAATGTAATATGACGGATATCAGATCCCACATGCGTGTATGCGTGTGTATGTGTAGATTTTATTATAATTCTAACTATTCCTTCATTTCTATCAATCTTCTTCGGCAGTCGTTTACATTTTCTTCTCCTGTAACTAATTATCGTTTTTTTCGTTGCTGTTATCCCTTCTTCTTAACCTATAACACTTTCTGATTGTGAGTTTAACTATTTTTACAATTAATAATTCCGTGACTTTTTTCTAATTTTTCCTACGTTATTTGCTTGGTTTAACTGTTTTTACAACTAGTAAATATGTGACATCTTTCCTTAATTTTTTCTCTGTCACTTGGATTTAACTATATCTGTAGATAATAAACCTGTAATGGTTTTTTTTTTTTAATTTTTACTTTAAGCAGTTTTCCGAACTTACTTCTTAAGTAATTAGTAGATCCGTCATTCCTTTCTTAATTTATTACTTTTTCTTTGTCTATTTTTTCATATTTTTATTACTTTATTTGTTTGATTTATTTGCATAATATTATAAAAGAATTAATAAAGAATCACGTACACATGAAATTTACGAGAAATAATTGGAGAAAGAACAGACGAATAAAAATGGCTCAGTTTAATGAATTCGACTATTATTTTTAACTTACAATTAGACGCATGCTTTGGCAATAAAATCTATATAATTGAAATTTTAATTTTAATTAAACATGTGAGTTCTATAGTTCTTTACATATATACACATTTTTACTAATATATTTGATTACTAATAATATCAGGAGAAAGACAATACAAGCGCAGAGTATAAAAGCGCAAATAAAAACTCTTATTGAAACTCTTAAAATAAGTTTTTTTCAAAATAAAAAACACATTTAATTGAATTTCAGTCCATATTCAGACCATCTTTAGCAATACAAATTGAATATAAACATATAACAAAACAAATCTTGTAAAAGTACGCGGATGCCTAAATTATAATAGGTCTCTTATCAACTCTAAAAAATTTAAAAGCAAAAGTGGAATGCGTACTGAAATGCACTCCCCCATTTGATGCTAAAATGGCGAAATTAAAAAAAAAACAATAGGAAAGAGATCTACCACAGGTCTCGAAACGCAGGAGATAATCATGGTAATGCACACACAACCGTCGCTCAACGCACAAGTGAGCATAATAAAGTTGAATGTTGGCTACAAGCCTACATTGTCCGCAATATTAATATAGATAATAGATATAGATAAAATTTAATAAAATTGATATAGATAAAATTTTATTCAAATAACAAAAATGTATTCGAATAATCCCTATCTCTGTCCTCTACCTTGTTATTTGAGAGTGAAGTTTTATTACTGACAATTTGCAGCATCCAACTTTGTTATATTCACTTATGCGTCAAGCGACAGTTATCATTGCCATAATTATCTGCATTTCAAAACTTGTGGTAGATCTCTTCCTAGTTCTTATTGTTTTTCTTTAATTTTATAGCGTAGGGTTAGAAAATACTTTTGAGCACGCATTGCTGTAATTATCTGCATTACAAAATCGTACTTTTGCTTTTAAAGTTTGGTACCGATAAGAGACCTATTTTACAATTTATATCCGTATATTTAAGAGCTTAGTTTTGTTATATGTTTATATTCAATTTATATTGTTAAAGATGATCTGAAGATAGATTAAAACGTTTAATTAATGTGTTTTTTGTTTTTTTAAAAAACCTAACCTGAGTTTTATTTGTGCTTGCGGTCGTATTGTCTTTTTCCTGATGTTATTAGTTTTATTTAAAAGCCTTATAAATTATTTTTATTATATTTTGATTTTGTTTTACTTATCTTGTTAAGAGGGATAAGCACTGTGACGGCAAAAAAATTGATTTTTTTTACATTTCCTTAAAATATAATATGTGGAAAATAACCTTTTAAAATATTTTACTGAAATTTGTAAAAATAACAGACCCAGATAGCCAAATGTTCCGATTTTGCAATCATGTTGCCGATAACCGTTGCGGCAACTAATTTTGAAAAACTAGGGACAAGGTGCGACAGCATTATGCTTGTCGGGTTGAGCTCACGTGATTTCTTATTCTCAGAACAGCAAACTGATAGCAATATGGTAACATTGATTGCTGTCAGCAAACAAGAGACTTGACAGCAATTTGATGACAACCTATATTCATCGATTTGTCATCCGTGATTAACCACATTGATAATGTGGCGATAATTTTTTAGGGGATCAATCATGTAATTTTTGTTTTAGTAAGACAGAAACAAAGAAGTTAAAAATTCTTATTAATTAAGCATTCAAGAATAAGAAATTTTAACTTTTTGTTTCTACCCAGACAACATTATGTCGTCTTAAAGACGTCTAAAAGACATCCTAAAATTTCTAAGACATCTTAAAAAATTATCAGAAAGACGTATTTATGACGTCTTTAAGACGAATAATCTTTTTTTATTCGGACAATCTACCCGAAATGTTACAATTTTATTTATTTGGATAGAAACTATCCGAAATGAAATTGATCGAAATGGTTGTTACAATAATCTTATTAGTCGCGCTTTTATATATTTTTGGTAACTAAATTTTAAATACGAGATAGATACCTCATGCAGCGCTGCATAGCGGTAAGAAAATGACCTTTTTTGGTCCAAAAAGACATCTTTTAGTCATCTTTTTGCTTTGTCGAGAAAACAACTATAAAAAGATGATGAAAAGATATCTTTTTTAAGTTGTCTTTTTAATAAAGCAAAAAAATGTATTATAGACATCTTTCAGATGGCATCTTAAATTAAATGTTTTTTAGACGTCTTTAAGACATCTTAAAAATGACGTCTTAAATTACAATGTCTTTAAGACGTCAGAAAGACGTCTTTTGGTCAAGTCTTAAAGGCGTCATAAGAAAGACGTCTTTAATACGTCTTTAAGACATGCATGTTGTTTGGAAATATTATACATGTATTGTTGTTATCATAATGCTGTTGTCAGCTGTAGACAAAATGGCAATCATCAGATGTTACCTAACCTAACCATATTGCTGACAATATAACGTTTCAGTATCTCAGATCGTTTGCTTTAAAAATTTTGTAAATTAATTGTTTGTAATATGCTCTCATGTTGCTGAATTCAGTAGCGCGTTTTAATTTGATGTCAACAAACGTACAAACAAACATATAACAACTCATGCATTGCATTAGTTTGTTTTTAATGATCAATCACGCTTGGCTATCTGGGGAATTATATTTTTGTTGCGCGCCATACGGGACTCCAGATAGGTATGACATTTTCACAACTGATCTTGTACTTTTCTGAGCCAATTTACATTCAAATGATGATTCGTTTGCACGTCCGATATAGACAATAGATGAACTCGCGAGTACGCGTACGATGATAGTCTTGAACTAATCGATGGTGAGAAGCGCGGAAGTGAGAAGCGTGCCCGCGAATTCTTGTTATACGTCTTCGCTTAACACTGTTTCAAGAAGAAGGAAAACGAGTAGAGAGCTCACCACTGCTAACGTCGCCTTCCTGCGTTCCTTAGGTCTCATCGTTCCTAGAAGAGTGGTATTTTGAGAGAAAAAAATGTACGATCGTATAGTTAAGATCAAGACTCATATGTACAATCCATACACTAACACTACGTTTGGCCACAGCGATGAAATACGAATACCTATACAACAAGATTTATATACATTATACCATGCGAAAATTTTCTATATATCGAGGGAAAACTTACAGCGAAGAAGAAATTCTCTGCTCAATCGAGCGGAAGCTCTATCGAGAAACAGTTGATAACGCTGGTGAACAAAGGTGTCGCATTTATATTTGAGGAAATTCGTTACGAACACAACGGCTTGAAGATAGATCGAAATAGAAATATAGGGATAATCAGTACGATGAAAAATTACGTGTCATTATCAGCGAAAGCAAAATTGGAAAACCGTTATCGTTTTGCGAATTTAAGGAAGATTTCAATTTTTTACGTGCCTCTTTATATATTACTGGGTTTTTGCGAGGATTATAACGAGACAGAAACTTATTTTGAAAATGGCGCGAAACGACAGCGATTACATTGTAGCACTTGAAGAACTCGAACCTAAGATCGATCTGTTGAAGATACAATGGAGAATGCCACATATTGTGTTGAACGACGTTAATAAATTGTCATTATTACGCGCGTTGAACAGTGGACGATATTTAAGCGTTGATTTTCACTCATGAGATTTGTACGAATTTCCGCTTCTGCAAAGCACGACCAAAATATTCATAGGCCTTAAAGCAGCTACTCAGTTGGAGAAACCGAGATACGTCATTTTTGTGCAAAATAAGTTTCTGCAAACAGGAAAAAAGAACGTCTTATCAGCTGACTCTTCTACGTTTGACAATTGTAAATTGATTAATGTAAAACTATATTTAAATTTAGAGTTTTATCCTTACGATGATTCTTGATTTTGAGACAAATAAGTTTGTTATATTGTATAATATGTTCACAAAATTTCAAAAACATATTACGGATACGTTAATGACGACGCGCTCCTTAATATACTCAAATTTCTCACGTGTGGACCGCTCGTGGTGATCGATTGCTCTAGACAGAACGAATCGATCAAGAACGCTATCGTAGATGTTCGTTTAGAGTTCGACTACAAAGAAAACGTTCCTCTTAATACAACCGTCTATTGCCTTATCGTTCACGACCGTATTGTGGAGTACAATCCGTTCACGAATATTGTGCGCAGAATTGTGTGAGAAACACGTATTAAAGAGGAAAAAACGAAGCGAGGCGATCACTCATTCGTGAACAAGTCGCGACAATGAACGCGCCGCAACTTTTACCGATCTTCAAGGTTTCATCGTAAATGAGATTCGTTGTGAAAAAGGTGGCAGTACTCGGTAAAAATATGGATTTGACTCATCATATTTTTCGCGCGCCAATGTCTTGGAATTTATTAACAAAATCTGAAAAATCGCGCACTTCTTGCTTAACTCTGAACCATCATCAATTTCATTGGAACAATGGACACGTGGATTACAGATTTATGAAAGAACTTATATGAAACGCTATATATCGTGGATCTAACATGCGAACGAGTGTACTAGTCTATGTAAAAGGTCTCGAGAAGAAAAAGTGGTTGCTTGAAATCTTAGATATCATTGAGGATCGCAATATAGTGATTGAAACTATAGATGCCGATTTCGAGGGCATCGTGTGTTGGAAATGTTGCGTTGCGTGCGTATCATACGTTGCGCTTATCATACAAAAAATTGTGCGTTGAGAAATGTGTGCAAATTGCGCAATTGGTGGCTAAAACGGCGCGGTCAATTAAACGAAAATGACAGATTAATTAGTGAAAAGTATTAGTTCCAGATATTAGTATAAGATATATAAATTTTTTATTTTTATATTTTTTATTAACAGAGAGTGATATGTATAGCGCGTGTAAAATCGCAATTACATATCCTCCTCTCGTTGAGCTTTTCACTCGATAAAAAGTCTTGCGCGAAGAGTTATATGAGTCAGATTAGTGTGTATTTATGGTGAAGATTCGCAAAAACTATCGCGACAAGTCAGAGATGCTGGTTGAATCATTAGTTACTAAAGCAAGACGCATTGTAAATATACGCGTGCTTAAAACACAATTATATATCTATTATATGGAAAATCGTCTGTACTGCAGAGAAAAAGAGAACAAAACATTGTGTTATATGCTTAAAACCGCTAATTATTACGTTTTTAATGAACTTTACATAATAATGGACATCGATTCATTCTTTTCATTCAAAACATGGAAAACAGAATATGGTGTTCTGGAATTCGCGTATGAAACTAATAGAGCCAAAAGCGTGTGATACGAGATTCTTATCAACGAGACTTCCCTCACTCTTTTCGTTTGTTTTGAATGCGTTTACAACCCCGAATTTAGACAGAGAAGAGGAAATATAACTGAAGAAATGGTACGGTTCGAAATACGTGCTTAGCGAAAATATCGTAGAATATATATTGCAAGATCATAAAAATTAGTGCGACAATTGCTGGCGCACGTCATTGTTTTACATCACAGATTGAGAGGACGACAGGAATATCGAAAAATACGATTGTCGTTGGGAAATAAATCACAGATTGCTTAATACTTTCAACAAACACAGCAAAAAAGGAAAAGAATAGGCGACACGGATGCATTTCCTTCCACTAGATATACTTCGCCAGATACGCTTTGCTAGACACACATCGCGCGTGCATTTCATTAAGTGATGGATGATTGGCATATCAAGTTGCATTTTTTTATGCGCTCTTTACAAGATCGGATATTCGGCCTTCGGATAATAATTACAACACTGCTGGATGAGTGAAAAATCTAGCATTGAAACTGATAAGGATCATTATCGCTCTTGTGCAGACACAAAGTGTGAATATCACATTTATCCTTTAATCCTAGGTATTTTTTCACATATTCATGTATTTATGTTTATTTTTTATTACAGATTAAATACTTTTCAGAAATTGAGATAAATGGATTCATTAATATATCGGATATGCACGATAGGCGTAAATGGAGAAAATACGAAAGAGAGATAGACTAATGGGAAAGAGATAACATATGGGGCGATTTTCCAAAGATTGATCGCGCCGCTGAATTATTTCAATCAGAGCTTTCCATTCTCCTTCGACGTATTTCCTTCTCTCTCTTAACGCTATTGTCAAATTAGAACGCACGAGATCAAATGTTCGAACCGAGCGGAACGATTATTCGCGTTCGGGAACTCTTGTTCACGCCTCTCTCCTTTGCTCATGAAGATGCTGGCGATTCTGATTGTGGCGATGCTTGTCGTTTCCGTCATCGTGCGTTCTCTCGTCGATGATGCGGGAAGAGAGGAGGTTTTTCGCTTTTTATGGACCTACATCTTCCTAAATGACTTCGCTATTATCGAACGACACAACACATCTGAGTTGCGCGCTCACATTGTTTCAAGAATATTACAACCTTCCCGGAAATTAAACGCAGATATACTCCGTCTAATGCGCAGACCGAAATGTGGTATCAGGAATGTTCCGGATCGTGTTTATAGTTCGGTCACGCGTAATGGTAAAAAACGCATCTAACATCTTTCTTTCAATCGACCGATGTGGGAAATATACGAACGCTCAAACCGCATTTGCAGTATGGGCGACGAATTGCTCTTTAATGTTTGGACGCGACATGCTTTATCCCAATATATTGATATTGTATCGAACAGATCTTCATAATTTCGCGAATCCAAGAAACGGCGACATCTGCGTGTCGAAATTCGATCGGTCTTAGCCCACGCGTACTTTCCATCCGGAACAGCCGACTACACGTCTGAGGTACATATCAATGCGAAGAAATCGTAACACATAACTCTTGATAAAAATCCACCGAACAAGATTCATATGTTGCACACGTTGATATACGAGATCGGTCACGCTTTAGGCTTGCGCCACAGTTTGCGCAGAGACTTGGTTATGTTTGCGTTCGTACCAGACAATGATAAGCAATTTTCAGTTAAACTGAGTCTAGACGATATTATATTTATACAAAATATAGATAAAAAAATAATACGGAAAATCCTAAACTAATTCCCGATTTACCCTATACTACGACGATACCGACGATAACGACCACGATCGTAGCTTTGACAACGATCGCTACTATGGCGGAAGCGACGCCCCAACATCCTTTGACGACGGATCTGTGCGCGTTGCAACGTGTAGACGCTGCGCTGATATTGAATCATCGTATGTACATTGTTTACAGAAACTGTTGAGATTAGTACAATTTAACCTTTTTGATGGTAATTATTATTGTTGGTACGCCACTGGGCATCTAATTCCTTTTTTTAGTTTCTTTTTGGTTTCCTTTGTCGCCACTAGATAGTGTTCCTACTTACTTACTTATTAACCATCTATTGACTTCCTTTTTGTTCATGTTCTTCTTGATAACTATCGTCTCTACGATTCATTGTTCTTTTGTACGACCGCATGTAAGAATATATATATAAAAAGTAAACCACTGGTATTTATTCCACAAAGAAAATCCCAACAGAAACAATATATGGTCCATTAATATAAACGAGAAGCGTTTTGGAAACCTATGAAATTGACCGACTACGCGAGATTTCTTCCAAAAAATTTCACGCGTTTATCGGGCGCGTATCAAAGGCCCTCGGGCAACCTTGCGTTATTTGTAAACGACTCGTTCTACGCGAGCCACTATTCAGGTTTTGACACTAACACCAGGTTGGCCAAAATCCCTCAAGAACATCATACTACCTACGAATTCAAAGTAACGCTGTAGTGAACACTCATGCGAGACGAACCTACGTAATCTACAACAACGACAAAGTAGCCGAAATAGACGAATGTTCTATGAAATTTATTAGACATAATTTATTACAGAATATCAACCGCGATAACGTCTGCTTATCGTCAATACGACAGAAATCTATACTTTTTTGTTAAACCAATTTTTACGCGTTCAACGAATTTACGAATATCGTGCAATTTGCTGGTAACTTCGATCTGTACGCTCTCGAAATTGAGTCCCACGGATAAATTGCTGCAGGAATTGCGCGATCTCCTGAACAGAATTTATCGCCCTAGTGAAACAGTGACGATCGAGCCGATAACGAGAAGGAAAATTACGACTCGTGACTATACAACATTGAGTGGAAATTACAAAGAGAATGAAATCAATAGTATATAACACAAGTATATAAGAATTCTTTATTAGAAAAGAACAAAACCGCTCATCATTCTTTCAGTCGTGAAAACGAATCGAGCCATTCTATCTCGAGATGAAACTCATCGCCATGTACGCATCCGTGAATCAACAACCGCAACAAATATCTCGAAGTATCCATCGCCGTCAGTCGTCCTTCTTACGTCGATATTATTATCGGAAACAACCATGGCAAGGAAATCTCGTTCACACGCGATATGTGGAAACAGTTGCTCGGTCAGCGAAACACGTTCTTATCGTACATTCGCGGTCACGAATACGACGAAATGCATCCTCCTCCACCGATGTACATAGGATACGTTTCGCTAAGATTCGGTAAAATAAACAATCTAAGAGTGTTGCGCATCGAAACGCCGATGGTTCGTCTCGCCGTCGAAAGCCACCGTATGCGCCATATTCAGATTGAGAATCTTCGTTGACTACATGATCGATACTCTTAGTACTTTAACAGCATGAGTAAACGAAAAAGTGCAACGCTTCGACGAAATCGTATCGAAGATAACGAGCAAAGAGGATGTCTCAGACGTGATATCTGAAAGCAAGAGTTTCAATAGCATAACCTCGTCGATTGCGAAGCTCTCCTTTTCAAGAAGACTATCTAATACGTACTCAATAAAAATTATTCAAAAATACTTGTGTAATGCGTACCAAATTAACCCTACAATAAAATTAAATACTTATGTAATATGTATGAAGTAATGAGTGCAAAAATAATATTTATGTACATTAAAATAATCCCACAATAAAATTATTCAAAATACAAAAATAAACGTAATATTTCCTTGAGCGATAAAAAATACAACCTCTTCTTTTCATGAACGATAAAAAATACAGTTCCTCGTAGTAATCTCATTTTTTTCCAACCACAATCCTTCCGTTCGACCGTGATGAAAATACGACAATTGTCAAAGACGCGACCAAGCGGCAACAGCGATCTACACACATTGAATATTTGATACTATAAATAAATCTCACGACCGATTCGGTGTTTACTACCTACTCACATAAAATTAAATCGTCGCAAACAGAACCTTTTGGACAATTAACATCAAACATGAAATTACTTTATCTCGCGCCAAAATCGAAGGCATAATTAATGTACTCCCTTTTACAATCCAGTTCTCCCAACTCTCACCTCTCACCCCCCCATTGACGACTTGAGTTAGAACTCTTTTTCTCTTCTTACACCAGAGACCGAACTCCAAAGACGGAGCTCCAGAGACCGAGCTCTGAAGGCCGATTCCTAGAAACTTTCACCCCGAACACCCGCTCCCCCGATCGAAACTGAAGACCCCTTCAATTCCCTCCTCCACTCACCCCACATCACGCGCACCTCAGCCATCAGAGACATTTCTCGAGTAAACCTCGTACCCCTCCCCCCCCTCTTTCTATCTACGTCGCACAATATCTTTTCTTAAACTAACATGAAAACTGACAATGAGTTAGAATCATAGATATATTAAATATAGAAAGATCTTCTCTAGATATAATACTTTGACATAAAAAATGTACAAATTCTTTGTATCTTCTTGGATTGTTCTTCAACATTAAAATCTGTGAACAGTCGCTGAACGTATGTACTGATTTATTGCACACGATACATAAATGATCATTTGTTAGTTTATCATCGGAATGCTAAACTTGCATTAATATCTGTATTATGTAAATATATGAACGTAACATGTCGGAATATCGTCCCGACATTCTTGTAACATATTTCTCTATATTTTGATGTTTGATAAAATCTCATATCACAGCTGTCAATAATGCTCTACATGAATCGTACGTAATTTCTTTTGGTATAAGTATCTTTGCTTGCAATCACTCCATAGTCAAAAAGATATAATGTTTGTTGTTTGAGTTTCAGATACCATTTGCATTATTGGAAAATTGTTATGGTTAGTTGAATTTAAATGCATGAATATAAAAAAATATGTTTTGATTTATTATTATTAGGTCTATTGAGTTTGGTTATTATACTACCAATTGCATCAGTAGCAATTGAAAACCTTATCCAGCATATTCTCTGTACATTGCAATCTGGTAATAGATCAATAATGAATATAAAAAGGATTCAGTCCTATATTATGTATTATATTTTTATATACAATTTCTTGTATTATTAATAATGATTGAAGGAGTTCTTTATAGAAACACAAATTTTGACTATATTCTTGTTTTGCACTTCTTATCGTTTCGTTGAATATGCGATGGTTCTGGATCATTAACTGTCATTAATTCTTCACCCTGTTCAGCTCTATATACTTCAGTAGTTAAATGTCTATCCCATAATATTTTATCAATTTTTGTTCGTTCAGATTTCTCAAGATTTCTTGACATATGCCTGTTCCTTTCGTACGTTCACATATTATAACATTATCATTTTAAAAATTTAAATAATTAATAACGCCATTAATAACCATGCTACAATTACATTTTCCATTTATTGTAATTGTGTTATTATAAATTTTATTTCGTTTAAAATAATATGCACATTTAATTTTATATAACCGTTCCACAATTTCTCAATTATAAGCTATTGCAATACATCCGGTTGCAATATTTCATATTTTCGAAGTTGTTTATTATATAATTTAGGGTCGTTATTTTTCTGTGCGAACATATTACTTTGTTACAATCAAATTTTTTAATCCTTATTTCTCAAAAATAATTTTAATAGCATTATTTGCATCATAATCGCTTGTATTTAATGTAGAAGCAGTGATATTCAAACTTATATTCAAATCTGTATTGGATGAACAATTGTGATTTGAAATATTTGTAAGACTGTTTGTATTAACTATAATCTAAAACTATTTGTGTTAATTATTTTGTCTTTTAATTTAAAATAATTTTTTACGACTAATGTATTTGTATTGTATTGTATTTGGTTTCTCCCGGACTCCCCTAAGGATTTGCCATGTAAATCAACCTCTTACAATCCACATCTCCTATACACCCCTTCCTATACAGCCATCTGGCTTATCCCTCTAACATCAACCGCAGAGTGCGTCTATCTGCAGTCAATGGGATCTACTGTTTTAATGCCGGTTTCAAACGGCTTAGATAGAGGGAATTTTTGTGGCAAGATACTCTTTGGTGGGTTGTCATTTCCATCCGAGAGATGGCGATCAAATAAAGTCGAAGAAAAATTCGAAATTTCTGATCGGATTGAACCTGAGATCTTAAGCACAGCAGACGCTCAACTCACTGTGCCAGAATCGCACTTTTTTAAGACTAATGTCTAAATCATTTTCTGAAATATCCCACTTTTCGTTCACGAGATACAATTCATATTTTGCTTCATTTTGAAATTATTTTGTTATCAATAAACAATCTTTATATTGCAAAATTGTTGATACAATTAATTTTTCGTCATACAGACAAGGTCTACCACGTTTTGACGCCATAGTTGTAAAATTTTTTACTTGAAAATTAAACCGTATATGCGCGTAAAACTATATAACTGAGACTATATGCGAGATTCCTGTTAAATCACTAATTGACTAAAGTTTCGCGGAAATTCAAAATGGAGAGTTAATAACAAAAGAAGTATATCGAGATTCAATTTATTTATCATTACGTAACCATAGTGGAATGAATGACGAAATAAGCGAAAACTGTGTAATATGAACTCAGCGCATCGACTTTGAATAAAAGAAGATATATATTTGCTGTCTGCTTCCTAATAAGCCAGTAACAAGGATGATGGGCAACGATGGACGACTCTGTTCGCTTTTTGCTGCTTGATATGCGTGACAGCATTAAATGTTTTTTTGTTACAATCTTTTTATTAATTAGTTCAATATATTAATTAATAAGAAGATTGTAAAAAAACATGGTAAATATGCTTAATAGAGGACCCAGCCCCGATGATTTTGACATATGTTGTCAAGGTCACTGTCCTGAGTAACATTCAAAAGATTTTAGTCGTCGCTTGTTGTTCATTAAAAAGTTAATAACAAAAAGTGGGAAATATTCATATAAAGTCAGCCCTTTCAGAAGTTAATGACCTTGACATATATTGTCAAGGTCACTGTCTTGAGTAATGTTCAAAAGGTTTTAGCCGTCGCTCGTTGTTTGTTAGAAAGTTATAAACAAAAAATGTTTTATTTCGAAATACCATAATTATTGTATTTGTTGCTTTATCTTGATATATATTTTCAATATTTTCATAATTACACACACATACACACGAGGGGGGGGGGGTGCAAGTGGGGGCCTTCGACCCTTCCTCCCACACTCATCCCGTCCACCTCGTTTCGCATGTACATTGCAAGACAAAGCAAAGTTCACATGGGTTTGTAACTTTCCACGCGAAGCGAGGTGGACGGGGTGGGTGCGGAAGGGGGAGTCAAAGGTCCCCTTTGCACCCCCCCGCCTCGTGTGTGTGTGTGATGGCAGAAGAAATCAAAACAGAAAGCAAAGAACAACACATATTGTCCTGTGCTTCAGATGCGTATACATGCGGACACATATAAGTGTATCCATACATATCTGAAATATTAGGTAAAGTAAAAAGTTCTGAGCGTTTTTCGCTAGATGTCTTTAGTGAGCCATATCTCACAATATATCGCATCGGGGCATATTAAACAGCGATTTAAAGATGTCATTATGCTTACAAAAAAGTTCTTTGACATTTTTGTGTTTGGTCAAGCCAGTTGTAAGTTACAGCGTTTCAAAATGGAGATAAAAAAAGAGAAAATTCGGTACATTCTTCAGTACCACTACGACCAAGGTGAAAAGGCGGAGCAGGCAGCCAAAAAATTTGTACTGTTTATGGATCCAATACCGTATCGAATGCAACAGCAAAGCGATGGTTCCAACGATTCCGTTCTGGTAATATGGACGTCGAAGACGAGGCACGCTCTGGTAGACCAATCATCGAAAATGTCGATAAAATCATGGAAATCGTCGAGTCGGACCGGCATGTGAGCACTTATTCCATTGCCCAGGAACTGAAGATTAGCCAGAAAACCGTTTGGAACCATTTGCAAAAGGCTGGTCTCAAGAAGAAGATGTATGGGTGCCACACGAATTGACGCAAAAGAATCTTTTGGGCCGAATTGATGCCTGCAATTCTTTGCTGAAACATAACGAAATCGACCCATTTTTGAAGCGGATTGTGACTGGCGATGAAAAATGGGTCACATACGAGAACAAAAGCCGAAAAAGATCGTGGTCCAATCGCGATGAGGCGGCCCAAACGATCGCCAAGCCCGGATTAACGGCCAAGAAAGTTTTGCTGTGTATTTGGTGGGATTGGAAGGGAATCATCCATTATGAGCTGCTCCCATCGGGCCAAACACTCAATTCTGACCTCTACTGTCAACAACTGACCAGATTGAAGCAGGCGATCGACCAGAAGCGGCCAGAATTGGCCAATAGGAAGGGTGTTGTGTTCCATCAAGACAACGCCAGGCCGCGCACATCTTTAACGACGCGCCAGAAGCTCCGAGAACTTGGATGGGAGGTTCTATCGCACCCGCCGTATAGTCCAGACCTGGCACCAAGCGATTATCACCTTTTTAAGCATTTGCAAAATTTTCTTGATGGCACAAAACTGGCCTCAAGAGAGACTTGTGAAAATGAGCAAGTTTTTTACCAATAGGGACGAGGACTTCTTCAATCGCGGAATCATGAAATTGCCTTCAAAATGGACAAAAGTTATTGAACAAAATGGCGCATATTTGATCTAAATCGGATAATCTTAACTATATTAATTTTATCGTCGAAATATAATATTAGCGAAAAACGCTCAGAACTTTTTACTTCACCTAATATATGAAATATTGAAACCTCTGTGATATCGTACAATGATAGTTAACAAATGTGTTTACTATAAAGTTATTATACATTGTAAAATGTTACTTCACTTTCAAGAAGAACGAAAAATTACATCACATTTTTTAAACTTTTTTTGTTAATAATTTTTTAATAAACAACGAGCAACGGCTAAACCTTTTGAATGTTACTCAGGACAGTGACCTTGACATCATATGTTGACATATGATGTCAAGGTCAAGGTCATCGAGGCTGGGTCCCTTATTCAGCATATTTATCAAAAACTTTTCACTTATGTGGATTTCCATTTCCAGTGCGATAGAGTGACATTTGTGATAAAAAGATTTTTGCAGATAAAGTTAAGAGGTGTTAAAGAAAACTGTGAGTCAGAGTAAGAGAGGAGAGAGTGACGGTAAGAGAATAATGGGTGAGTGAGAATATGAGAGTGTATCGAGAAATGGGGTGGAGAAATAAAGAAAGAAAAAGGGAAATAGAGATCGGGAGAGTGACGGTTAGGCAGGAAATATGAAGAAGGTAGAGAGTAAACGTTGGCAGGCGACGAAAGCGAGTGTATTTTAGGAAGGATCATGGAGCTTGGGAGAAAGAACGCAGTGAATAAAGAAATACGTGGGAGTTATGGAACCGTGTAGGATATGTTAAAGAGAAAAAGAGAGGAGTCAAGGGAGGGAAAAAGGGAAGATATATTTAGTAGGAACAAGAAAACGAGATTGCCAGTTAAAGGGTGGGAGAGAAGAGAGGAGATGAAAAGGAGTTATTGAATAAATGGAGGATAGAAATGGAAAAGGTTATGAGGAAAATGTGAGGCATAAAAGGATAAAGGGGAGATTTAAGACTGATGAAGAAGGAGGTGAATGAGAGAATTAAAGAGCAAGGTAAGATAATGAGAAGGAAAATAGAGGAGAAAAGAATTTAGGGAAAGAAAAGATAAATAGAAAGAAGAAAGGAAGGAAATAAAGAAATGTATTAAGAAATTGGAGAAAAAAGTTGAAATTTTGAAAAAGGATAGGAAAGATAGAAAGAAGAGTGAATGGAAGGAGAGTTAATATGGAAGTTATTATAAAGTAAAAGAGTTAAAGAGAAGAATGAAGGTGATGGAGCAAAGGAGAGGGGAAGGAATGTAACAATAAAAAGAATGGAGACAAAAGAAGGAAGGAGACAGAAAGCAGTGGAAGAAATAATAAAATATATTGGAGCGAAAACAAAAGTAATAAGAAAGATAGAAGAAGAAAAGGAAAAAAAGGCTAATTAAATGATGGTAAGGGTAAAAAATAAAAAGCAGAGGAAGAAGATCATGTTGAAAAAAAGTTTGAAGGAAAGAAAAGAAGGAATTTTTGAAGATTGGACATGGAAGGAAAAAAAATAAGATAAAAATTAGAGGAAATTGCAGAAAAAGGAAGAGAGTAAAAGGAAAAATATATGGATAGGGGTATGGGAAAATTAGGATAGACGAGCAATGGGAGGTGGGATGAGGAAGAGGAGGATCTAAGAGATGATATAGGGAAAGCGAGGAAAAAGGGACAAAGGAAGAGATGAAAAAAGAAAGAGAGGAAAAATAGAAGAAAAGAAAAGAAAAGAAGGAAGAATTAGAAGAACGTGAAGGGGAAAGAGAAAAGATGGAGAATGGTGCTTTATAATGTAGCGAGTATGAGGAACAAGGATTGGAATTTTTGGGAGAGTCTAAGGGTGTGGGACGTACTCTCTTGGAAACATGGATTCAAAGGGGTGGAGAAAGACAAGGAAAAGACTGCTAGGGGGATTTGTATGAGGAGTGTAGATAGCGAAGAGAGTGAGTGGAAAGAGGAGACCAATGGGTGGTATGATGAATAGGAAGAGGAATAGGATAGGAAGAGGAAGAAAGGAACTGGTAGAGAAGGGGACAAAGATTGAGGATGAAATGAAAAAGATGATGAGCAGGATAAAGCAGAAAAGAGAGATGACGAATAATAGGAGTGTATGTAAATGGGAATATGAATAAGAAGCTGGACGGGATTGAGAGTGGAGGACAAGGCGGGAGAGATTAGGACAATGATTAGGAAGAGAGGTAGAAGACTTTAATGCTAGAATAAAGAGGAAGGAAGAAAAGGTAGAGGGAGAGGATACGGTAGGTATGGAAGGAGGGAGGAAAGGAAGAAAATCAAAAGGGAAGTGAACAGGGAGGGAAGAACATTGGTGGAATTTGTAATTAAAACATATAATTATGTTAAAGTAAAAATGTGTAACTGCTAGTTGCAAATTCAAATTTTTTCTTAAAGATAACTATGTGTTTTCTTGTCACCAATTGATTTGTCTCATTATTCTGTGCATAGAAGTATTAAGGTAAGATTGCCGAAAACGGAATGTTTTACAAGATATTTTGTATTTTGAAACAAAATGTTGAAACTTTCAAGTCTCATAACTCGAAAAGTATTTAATGAAAAAACATTTTATTATAGTGTTTCGGAAAGTTCTCGAGATAAGCTACAAGAATATGCAATAATATATAGGGTGTCCCATTTATAAAATTAAACATGACGTTTATGTGACCTTCAAATAACTCTTCAAGGTCAAACCAATGGTGCCCTCTTATGTCCCTCTCGAAACCATACAACTTTTGTCTGAAACATTTTTGTCTTAAACTTATGGATTTTGAGATATTACAGTGCATAGATTAAAATGGCCTACCCTGTATAGCTATAGTATTTTATTTTATTATCATAGTCTTTTTGCATTCAGTTTATAATTATTTAAAAAGATTTAATTAAATGTAAATGCACTAAACTCATTATTTTTGCATGTAATGTATTGGAAAGACTATATGATAAGAATATGCAAAAGAAAAAAAATGTTTGCAGCCTGATAACGAGTATTTAGTAACGACAAAACTGAATCAAGTCTCCGCGAAACGTAACCTCGTCGCTTACGCAAACGAATTACGAGAACTTATCATTGACAAACTAGTTCAGCATCATTGGACCTACAATCTGGAGATATGCACTACGTTTGAAATGTTAAAAGAACGTGCATTGAATATTCCACGAACTACAAAAGAATTACTGGAATTGGGTGAGTTTTTCTCCTAATTACTCGCTGTAGTTTTCTTTTTGTCGCAATTATTTTACTGAAATGATACATGAAATGACACATGAATTAAGCAAAACATTTTTTACATTTAAATTCATTTATTTTATATTTATTTTCAAAACTTAATTAAATTATTTCTTCTAAAATAAAAAATGTCTTTAATATATTGCACATATTTCGCTTTATAAAGTAACTATTTTAAAATTGTTTAAAAACTTATTTTGTTTTTAATTTTATTATTTTATTTTATAATAAAAATAGAATTGGTCAATATACACACACACGCACACACGCACGGATTAATAAGTTCAGATATTTATATTGTAACATAATATCTAAAATATTTATAATGAACAAAAAATCCATATTTATCTATATTTAGATTAGTATACAAATTATTAAATTTTTTTCATATTATTTATGCACTACTCACGAATGGCGAATCACGCATCGTGAATCGCGTTAGCATTATATTCTAATTTGCAGATTTGAATTCGGTTAACTTACATATTACGGATTATTTACGTTTTTATATGATAATGGGTACATTCCCAAGTAATACTTTTGTGGCGCTCTCTTTTGGTTCCTGAGATGCGCAATTTTGAACTATTGTAAAAATAATATTTTTTAGAAAAAGAGCTTTAGTTAACCCATTAATCTTAACACATGTTTTCAACTTTTTTATCATAAAGACGTAGACAGAAGAGCAACGAAGCATCTCCCTTTCCACTGAGAAAAAAATAACTTAACTGAACCTATTTCAAAATTAAATCTTAAATTAAAATCAGGAATAGGCGGAGCCCGTTCCCCTGCTCACGTGTTTATTAAAATATTTATTCTCTTTTTATTTTTAATATAAAGACATAAGCGGAGAAAAGGCGAAGTCCTTCATACTTAACAAACACATAAATAAATAAATAAATAAATATAAATAAATATAAACATACAAATAGGATATAATGAAAAGATAATACAAATAAGCACAAAGATTACAATATTCTAAAATTGCATCTCAGGAAGCAAAACGAGAACGCTACAAAATTCAAAGTGTATTATTCAGGAATGTACCTCATGTCATATAAAATAAAAATTTTAAAAATGATCCATAATGTGTAAATTAATCATTTACCTTTAATTCTGTCCTTTCTAATTAATTAAATACTTAATATCATACGTAAAATAGAACAAGGTTTATAAGTAATCTTAAAGTGTTATTGCTATCTTCGAAAAGATTAATAATAATAACAATTGCATCTTTCTGATATAGGGCAGTATATGTTAAAAGCAACATCAACGCTGATGATAGAATTACAGAGTAAAATAGCTCTCTCACTTTCTATGATGAGTTCACTGATTGAGATGACTACTCTAAGCAGACATCATATTGAATTGAACAGCACAACTGTTCAATGGTTAAAACGTATTAGACCAATCTTTGAGCGTAATTCAGCAATGTACGAACAAATGAAATTCGATTTGGAAGAAAAACTTCAAGAAGAGACAGTAATTCTAAATGCACGAGTAGAGGACGTGTTTCCCAGGTAAATCAGACACTATCTATATTTTATCTATTTATAGTGTGGCCTTGTACCAACACATTTTATTATCTTGTTTAACACCTGTGCCTAGGTTCGTCAAATTTTCATTATTTATTTTTCATTCCAGTGTTTTTATCTATTGTTCTCCATTTAAAAATTAATTTTTAGAAAAATTAGAAATTAAAACTAAATGGCAATAATATTATTAATCTATAATTAATAAATAAAAAGTGTGCAGTTTTTTTTCATCTTTGTATTCAATTCATTATTAAGTTAAAAATTAAAATAATTTTTAAAAATGTATTTTGTTTATATGTATATGTATACATATATACAAAAGCTGTTCGATAAGTCTGTGCAAAAATAAACAATATATCACTTTTTCGAAAAAAATTAACTTTATTTTTCAAAGTAATAGTAGTAGTAGTAGTAGTATTTAGTAGAAGACTAAGGCCGATTCTCATTTAGTTTTCATGTTAGTGCAAGAGAGAGCTATTGTGCGATATAGATAGTAAGAGGGGGTACGAGGCTCGCTCGAGAGATGTCTCTGATGCTTGAGGTATTACGTGTGATGTGGGGGTAAGTGGAGGGCGTGAGAGGAGATGTGAGGGATACGGTGTTCGCTCTAGAGGTGTCTTTGATTCGAGGGTTTTCGGTTTCAATCAGCGGAGCAGGATGCGAGTTCCTACTAGGAACTTCCTAGGAATTGGTCTCCAGAGCTTGGTTTATGGAGTTCGGCCTTTGGAGTTCAGTCTCTGGTGTAAGAAGAGAAAGAGATGGGTCGTCGGTCACGCAGTTGGTCAATATCATAGGTTTTCCGAAAGGCTTCTTGTTTATGTTAATGGACCATATATTGTCTCTGTAAGCAATGTACATACAATGATTTAATATCAACGCGGCGATTACACGTCGCAACGCGCACAGATCCATCCTCGAGGGACGTCGGGGTACCGCTTCCGTCGTGGTAGCAATCGTTGTCGAAGTTACGGTCGTGATCGTTGTTATCGTCGATGTCGTCGTAGTAGAGGGCAAGTCAAGAATTAGTTTAGAATTTTCTGTATTATTTTTTGATCCATATATATTTTGTATAGATATAATATAGATATAATATCGTCGTAGATTCAGTTTAACTGGAAATTGTTTGTCATTGTCTGGTATGAACGCAAACATAACCGAGTCTCTGCGTAAACTGTGGAGCAAGCCTAAAGTGTGACCGATCTCGTGTATCAACGTGTGCAACAGTTGAATCTTGTTCGGTGGATTTTTATCAAGAGTAATGTGTTACGGTTTTTTCGCATTAATTTATACCTCAGACGTATAGTCGGCCGTTCCGATTGGAAAGTACGCGTGGGCTAAGACCGATCCGGGACCGTCGAACTTCGACACGCAGATGTCACCGTTTCTCGGATTCGTGAAATTATGAAGATCCATTTGATACAATATTAATATATTGGGACAAAGCGTGTCACGTTCGAACATTAAGGAATTCGTCGCCCATACCGCAAACACGGCTCAATTCATTCGTATACTTTCCACATCAGTCGATTGAAAATCTCACGTGAGATGCGTTTTCGGCCATTTACGCCATCGAGTTGTAAACATGATCCGGAACGTCCCTATACCGCATCTCGTTCTGCGAATTAGACGAAGTGTAATCTGCGTTAATTCACCATTTCTGAAATGGTTGTAATATTCTTGAAACAATGTAAGCGCGTAACTCAGATCTGTCGTGTTGTTCAATAATAGCGAAGTCTCGTCGTCGTTTAAGAAGCCATAAGTCCGTAAAAAGCGAAAAATCTCTTGCTCTTTGGCGAGAGAATGCGTTATGACGGAAACAACAAGCGTCGCCACAATCAGAATCGCCAGCATCTTTGTGAGCGAGGGAGGGAGACACGAATAAGAGTTCTCGGACGTGATTAATCGTTCCGGTCGCTTGAACGTCTGTGCTCGTGCGTTCTAGCGGGACAATAGCACTAAGAATAAGAGAGAGGGCAATACGTCGAAGGAGAATCGAAAGCTCCGATTAAGAGGTAACGCGACAATGCAATGTGCATTTATCTAATCGCGTCCTCGTACATTCGCGCTAATTGGAAGCAAGAGGAATCGTCTTAATTAGAAGTAAAAGAAATCGCGGAAGAACAACACGATGATTTTGCCAGATTTAATCACGGTTTCGACGATACAATAATGAATTGTTAAAAAATAGTTCGCAATTTACGACAGACGAGACATGACCCAATAGGGAAAAAAACGAGATAATTTAGTGGTCGCACAAAAGAAACACTGACGATTGAGCGATAAGACGAGAGAGATCCGGCGACAAGAATAGACGAGGAAGTAGGAGAGATATTATTTATCAAAAATAATTTTTTTCAGTTGTTTCGCTTTAATAAGAACAATTTGAAGAATAATACACGTGTTGTAAAAATTAAAAAATTCAACGTATAATATGAATATAATACAAAATAACAATGATATAATCTAAAATAAAAGAATATATTAATAAGTGTGACGCAATATTAAAAAATAATCTAATATGAAATACGCAAATCAAAGTATAATGTAAATGAAAGGAGATATCAATAAGTGTATACGAAATACGCAAGTATGAATTTTATGAATAGCGTCGAGGATTATGATAGAAAAAAACTCACAATTCTTTTTTGTTCGAACGCTCATCAGTATCATCGATATCATCGAGATCGCGATCTCTTCGCCAATTTGTGGATACAATGGAGTTCGTCGAACCCATTTGTGTCCCATGATTCTTCCTCCCAAGATTCGTACGGCTCTTCTCCGAACAGCTTTCGAAGACCGATCCAGTTGTCGAAAATCTCAAGAAATAATTCAGCGGTGTCACCAATCTCTGGAACATCACCCCGCATGTTATCTCTTTCCCATTGGTTTATTTCCTTTTCATATTTTCTCCATCTGCACTTATCTTGCATATTCGATATATTGACGAATCCATCTATCTCAATTTCTGAAAAGCTTTTAATCTGTAACAAAAAATTAAACATAAATATGTGAAAAAATAATTACGATTAAAGGATCAATGTGATACTCACACTTTGTGTCTGCACAAGAGCAATAATGATCCTTATCAATTTTAATGCTAGATTTTTCACCCATCAAGCGGCGTTGTAATTATTCCGGTCGAAAACCAAATCTTGTAAAGAACGCATAAAAAATATATCTTAGTATTTTGATCGTTCATCACTCAATGAAATACACGCGCGATGCGCATCCAACGAAGTGTATCTAGTGGAAGGAAATGCATCCACGTCGTCTATTCTTCTCCTTCTTTGCTGTGTTTGTTGAAAACCCAAGTGTTAAGCAATCAGTGATTTATCTCCCAACGACGATCGCGTTCTTCCTTATTCCTTTCGTCTTCTCAATCTGTGATGTAAAACAATGACGTGTACCAGCAATGGTCGCACCAATTTTTATGATCTATTAATATATACTTTACGATATTTTCACCAAGCACGTATTTCGAACTGTACCACTTCTTCTGTATATTTCCTCTTCTCTGTCTAAATTCGGGTTGTGAACGCACTCAAAACAATAACGAAAAAAATGAGGAAAATCTCCATCGTTAATAAACTCCTCCAACGATGACAAGATGGAATCGATCATACGTCTTCCATACTACTCTCGCAAATCGGAAACAGGTAATAGAAAATTATTTTTAGTAGCAATGGTTTTTACAGCGACTCTATCTCCAGCGACGAATTCTCCGTTGAACGCTGTCACATGTGCCGATGACATCGCGCACTCGATTTATAATTATATCTCTAACATCTTCGAGAAATTGTAAAGACTCTATATAATTCAAATTCACCACTATACCAGTCACTACATGTCTCTTAAAAGCTGTCTTGATCTTAGACCAAAAAATTTATCTCGCCTTTCGATGTCACTGCTGTCGCCACCATCAAAATGTTCGAAGCGCCGTTTTCTATCATACCTGTCAACTGTGCTATTCGAACCACTAAAGAATTTATCGCTCCGGTAGACTTGCCGGATCGCCTGACTCGACACCTCTCTCTCAAAATTCGAAGACATTTATCGCATCGTCGTTCCCACGCAAAATAAGCGTCAGCCATCCCCACGATTCAAGCATGATCCAAAAGATCGCGGTCGTCTCGTCAATAACGAAACGTTTGACTTGCGATATTCAACGTTTCGAGCATCTTTTTATACATATCAATACATATCTCGTTCCCCGCGTCACGTCAAAACAACGCCGGGCACAGGATACGCAAATATCGCATTTTCGAACACATAGGATACGTATATCGCGGTTCTAATTAATATAAACTGATACCAATGATGTGTCAACGATGTGACACGAACTGCAATCACGGAAACGACTGATGCACACGCACACGCGCACGCACGCACACACGCACACACGTACGCACACTAGTTAGCGATACGTGTGTGCGTGCGTGCGTGTGCGTGTGCGTTAGTCGTTTCCGTGATTGCAGTTTACGTCTTGTTGACACATTATTGGTATCAGTTTATATACAGGGTGTTCCATTTTAATTCCTCCAGTCGAATATGTCGAAAACCAAGCCTGAGAGAAAAAAATGTTTCAGGCAAAAGTTGTATGGTTTCGAGGGGCCCTAAGATGGTACCATTGGTCTGACCTTGAAGAGTTATTTAAAGGTCACCTGAAGGTCACCTCAATCTTTTGAAATGGCACCTCCTATTTGTTGTTACATATCCTTGTAGCTGACTTTGAGAGCTTTCCAAAACATTATGATAAAATGTTTTTTCATTAAACACTTTTCTTGTTATAAGGCTTCAAAGTTGCAATATTTTGACATAAAATACAAGATATTTCGTAAAATATTCATTTCTCGATTATCTTATCCTAATACTTTTATGCACAAAATAATGAGACGAATCAAGTGGTGTAATTAAAACACATAATTATGTTAAAGTAAAAATGTGTAACTGTTAGTTGCAAATTCAGATTTTTTTTAAAGATAACTATGTGTTTTAATTACACCACTTGATTCGTCTCATTATTCTGTGCATAAAAGTATTAGGGTAAGATAATCGAAAAATTAATATTTTACGAGATATCTTATATTTTATATTAAAATATTGCAACTTTGAAGCCTTATAACTCGAAAAGTATTTAATGAAAAAATATTTTATTATAGTGTTTTGGAAAGCTCTTGAGATAAACTACAAGAATGTGCAATAATATATAAGGTGTCCCATTTAAAAAATTAAACATGACGTTTATGTGACCTTCAAATGACTCTTCAAAGTCAAACCAATGGTACCATCTTATGGCCCCCTCAAAATCAAACAACTTTTGCCTGAAAAATTTTTCTCTCCCGAGCTTGATTTTCAAGATATTCGACTGGATCGATTAAAATAGCTCACCCTGTATATATATGTATATATATATATATATATATATATATAATGTAATTATAAATTATAAAAATATAATTTTGCTATAATTTGTAAATGTATATTCTCATAAATTATTTATTGATAATTTATAGTTGCCTCTGAGTTTACGAAGAAAAAACCGTCGCTGTGAATAGCGAGTGTCATGAAGCAGATAAAGCGCGCGTATAGTGGTATATAGAGATATTTTTAGTTTATTTCTAAAAAATGCGACTTCGGAATACTTTATCATATATGGTTGAATTTGTCAAATGAGCTATAAGTTTTGCTATAAGACAAATTTTAAAATTTTCAAAATTTTCAAAAATTGAAAGGGAGGGGAGGGATTTCGAAAAATATGACATTTTAGAAAAATCTGATTGCACTTTTAAAGTACATTAAAAACCATAAACTTTTATTGGAAACTTCTTTTTATATCTCTTATTGTTTTTACGGTATTCGCTCAGAAATATAAAAACCGATTTTTTTCAAGAGGGTGTTTCACCCCCTTAACGGCCATAAGAGCACATATAAAAAAATATGTGTCTCCTATTTGACCTATGTGACCTAGACTACAACATATTCAAAACTAGTTAAAATCGGAGGGGGACACGTCCAACCCTTTCCTTGTTAGGAGTGTACCCTCTACAACATATATCAAGGTCATTGGGGTGGTTCCCTATAAGGAAACATTTACCATTAAATATCTCGGAAAGTATAAGAGAACGCCATTTAAGTTATTAGGAAAAGTTGATCAGTACTTTCCTCTCTATAATATATATATATATATATATATATATCAAGGTCAAGGTCATCGGCGAGGTATCCGTTAAAGTAAATAATAATCAAAAAACTAAAGAAATCTGTGTTTTATTGATCATTCCTGCTTTCTTTAAAGATCTTGAAAACACCGATAATTCCGTAGAATGTTTATATGAAATTATACATAAGAGATTTGTTTATATATAAAGAACAAAGGATGTTAACGGTCTACTAGATTATATAGAAGTCTTTGTGAAACAGTCATTCAGCAGGCGGAAAATTCACATTTGATTCTCGATTCAGCAATACTTTACTAGCTGATATATTTTATGAAGATACAAGAGCTTTATTATTAATAAATCTTGTAAGATTTATTTAATCACTTGATATTGTATATCAAGAAAAATTTGTTTTTTTCTATCATACAAATTATCTAGTTTCAAGAAAAATTAATTTTTCTTTAAAGTTATACATTATTATGCACTACTGGTGTGTGTGTGTGTGCGTGTGCGTGTGCGTGCGTGCGTGTGTGCGTGTGCATGTGCATGTACATGTGTGTGTGTGTGTGTGTGTGTGTGTGTGTGTGTGTGTGTGTGCGTGCGTGCGCGCGCGCGTGTATGTGTGTGTGTGTGTGTTTAAGGAATTTAAATTAAATAATTATTTAATTTAATTATAATAATTTCTAGGTTAATTGTAATGAACGATATGGATAATGCCGAACGAATAAAGGAATACATTGAAGACATGCGAAAGATAGTGCGCCAGTTGAAACGTATGGAACAAAAAGCCGAATGGATAAACGCCGAGGAAGCATTATTTCAATTTCCGTTATCCACTTATCCACGTATTAAGGAATTGAAAGAAAATATTTTACCGTTTTATGCTCTGATCTATCGAAGTTATCAGTGGCAAAGGGATCGCGGAGTTTGGTTAGACGGTCCCTTTGAATATCTTAATGTTCAGTATATTGAGGACAAGCTCAATCAATATCTAATCGATTTCACCAAAACCAATAAACAGTATAAGACACGAATCAAAATGCAAATTGCAATCAATTATCCATACAGGTAATATAAAATTTAAATAATCTCTTTTTAAACATTTTGAAATAATTTAAAATCGATTTTTTCTCAAACTAATAAAATTTCGAATAAAATTATTGCTTTTTGTAAATTTTGAATTTGTAACATTAAATATTTGCATAAATAAAAATTTTAAATTGTAAATTTATTAAATTAGAAATAATTTACTTAAAAACAATGTCTTACTATTTTCATGTGGTATATTTTCTATAAAATTTTTTATTCTTAATCATGTTTTTTAACTTTAAAAAATTAACTTCAGATTGCTAGAGAATTTAAAACGTTACAGCACTGTCACACTCGATATTTTTGTTTTAAAAAAATCAGTTTAATTAATTTCAGAATTTTTAAATAAAGAAACTAACATGATAATTTTAGTAACACAATTTGACAAAAAATAATTTTTTTTATATACTAAATAAGAATAATCATTTCTTATAGTTATTTTGACACTGAATATAATTCTAATTTCGAAATTATTTTAACATGTCTCTATTTTGAAAAAGAAAGATATTAAAAAGTGTCGATTTTATTTCCCAAGCGTAAGTAAAGTCAGCAGATCTTGAAAAATCATTATTGTCGATTCTCGTTCTGCCATTATCTTTCAACAATCGTATCCGTATGCTTAATATGTCGGTGTTTGTATTTACACGGACACTACTACATATTGTTGTGCCTGAAGATGACCCATTTTTGGATCATCTTCAGTGATAAAAAAAGTTATTGTGATGCCACATACGTGGGTCAAACAAGTAGAATTTTGAAAACGCGAATTAAAGAACATAAAAACCACATTAATAGAAATTCCACGCAAAAATCTGTTATTACGGATCACAGGTTGAATAACCATATATTTGATTGGGATAACGTTGATATCTTGGATGAAGAGCCCTATCTGAAAAAGAGACTTGCATCAGAGATCTTGTTTATCAAACATTAAAAGAATGGTTTGAATCGACAAGGAGATACGGAGTTTTTGAACCAGGCATACATATCTATTGTAGAACAGATGCCTCAACTTTAGAATCTAGACCTTGACTCATTTGTTATTCCCCTCTCTTTGAGGGCTGAGTTTATTATTGACGATTAATGAACGGCTCTCGGATCATTGTATGTTTACTTGTGCGTTTGACACGTCGTGAGACGGTCGCGTGCGTCTTGTCTCGCGTTGCTCACAGTTTGTGATGAGTCTCTTTTTGGTTTGTTCTTCTTTTTTCTTTTTCTTTGTTCTCGCCATTATGATATTGACCTAGAGAGTGCATTTGAGCAAGCACTATTACTTTTAATTATATAGTGTGAACCATTGGGGAACTCAGCGTTATAATTTGATGTAATTGCGAAAGCATGGGCGCCTTTGTAATACTCTAGATAATTCTTTTTATCACTAAAAATGATCTAAAAATAGATCAAAACGTCTGAAAATAAAGTTTGCTTGTTTTACTACAAAACGTTGTTTTTATTTGCGCTCCTTTATCTGGCGCTTGGTTTTACATGCCTTTCATGTTTTTCTGTAATTTTAATTTGTGAGCCTTCTAGTCTTTATTGCTTTAAATAGAAGTTCCATACTACGCGAAAAAAATTACTGTAACTTTGTACATTATAAAAAATGGGAGCATCCTGTTTGACCAAGTTACGATTGACCACAGCCACTTATATCAACCGATGCCTAGGGTCATCAGCAACAATTGACCAATCAGAGAACCTCATTTTAAACTGGCCAATTGGCGACATGGTCAATAGACTCCCATCCTAAAAAGTTGAATTGTTTGGAAGGGTCAATATGACATATTTTTATTATTTTTTTCTTACGAATTGTTTAGTTTTGCGTATATTTTGGATTAAATAAATGAACAATAATTTCAGATAATTCAAATTTTTTTTTCTATTATAAAAAATCTATAAACTTTTATAAAAACCACAATCCATAACTTAAAAAATCTTATGGAAAAAAATAATCCATAAACTTTCAGAGAGAAACAAAAGAAAAACAATCCATATATTTAAAAAAAAATTATAGAAAAGAAATTGTCTTTTTTATAATTCATAACTATTTAAATTTTAGAAATACAAAACCGAAAGGAGATCTATCGCAAACAACGCACACGCGAGACAAAGCGCACACAACCGTCTCACATCGTGTCGGACACACAAAAGTAAACAAACAATGATCAAGAAGCTGTCCATCAGTTGTCAATAATAAAACTTGATCCTCACAGAGAGGGAAAATAACAAATGAGTCACGAAAATTTTTAAAATTGAGGCACATTTTCTACAATAAATGTGCTTGATGTAAAAATTGGATGTCTTCTTATCGATTCAAATCATTTTTTTGACTGATAAATAATATCTCTGATACAAGTCTTTTTTTAGATAAAACTCTTCATCTAAGATTTCAATATTATTCCAATCAAATTCATGATTAATCAGTCTGTGGTCCGTAACAACAGATTTTTGCGTAATATTTCTATTAATGTGGTTTTCGTATTCTTTGATTCGCGTTTTAAAAATCTACTTGTTTGACCAACATATGTGGTGTCACAATTATTACATGAAATTTTAGAAACCACATTATTATGATAATCTTTCAACAAAGTGTTCTTATTAACATGGATAAACGAACGCAACTTATTCATCCCTGTGCAAGACATTCTTACGTCAAGATTACGGATCAAATGTCTGAATTGTTCGGAAATTTTAGGCACGTAAGGGATATTAAAATATGAGAAGTTGCAAGTCAGATTACAAAGAAGCTTATTGGAAGCAAAGATATTATCTTAACGTATTCTCTCCGATATGTGAGATCGGATAAGATTGCCAATAACCGAGAAAACTTGGTAAAGAATGTTAACAGTTTTGTTTTTCTGTACGCACATTTGATCAAAGCTGCGAAATGTTTAGCAATATACTATTATCAAATGAATTTGGTAGTGAACTGGTGATTAAGAAAACGATTCCCTTTATAATACTAATTGTTGCATTTGGTAATGTTTGATCGAACCCACGGCGGTTAGGTCAATTACTGTGCTCAAGTTGTCAGAGCTAAATAATAGTTTGGTTAATTAACACTCTTAGGATTATTCGGTAGTTCGATGCGGTTCAGAAATGTACAGCAGAACCGAGTTCGGTTATTAGCGGCAGACGCGAGTAGGCGAATTCTCATGATTCAGATAGGCTCGTGTAGATCTCGTAGTGTTAGTACGGCGATATTGTATGCATACTGCAGCGCAAGTAAATTTTTATTCTAGTCACAATGATCCTTCTTTACGTATTATTAGCTGAGCAATGTTTCGCTCGTGGGTTTGTCCGCTCGACTTACAATGTGGAGTGTAAGTATGTGTGGACGTCTTTTAGTTGCGTTCTGTTAATTGACAATATCAAGTAGCAAGATGGTACGTTAGTGCTTTTACAATGTTTTTGCGATCGTTTGTCACAGGAGTTTCACTCGCTTTGTGAACTGGTCCTGCATAATTTATAACCAGGTGTGTCTATCGGGGCCTTGTAGACCGACGAAGTCGATCACTTGTTTACAAAGGCCAGTGACATTGACGGCATGCAGCGTCCTGGCAGAATAGTATTTCCTGAATTTATGCCAAGTAATTTTGGCATGTCCATACATAGGTTGCGATTTCACAGGATATACTAAGCTAATAGTATTTTTCTAAAACGCATGTTATGATCTTCGCGATACCGAGGTGTCTGGTCAATGCATAGCGGAATCAGTGGATGATGCTTGTCTATTGTTCTCGCAGTTTAGCGTTTCCATTGTGTTTCGATTGGCAGCTCATTAAAACTGTGCTGGTGCAATTGTTCATTTTTGATGCGATAATCTGGTCAAGAGTCAAGGATTGTGACCAGTACAATAAAGCCATTCCAAGGAATTAACATAGCTGTTTAACTGAATGAAGTTCTGGCCAGTTTTTGATATTGCTTATTCTTTAGGGATCAGTTCGACGAAACCAAGATTTAATGATAGCGACAGTCATTTCCGCTACGGGTCATAACAATGACCGTTTATAAATATTTTAAATTAAGAATGTCAATGAAGGCTAAACCGAGCAACTGTTTTTTGGATAGAACGTGCTATATTTTTTCAATAATTACATGTAAATATGTACGTTTCGGCACTACTGATGCCTCTTCAGCCCCTTATATTAAATCCTTAATCTATAATAAAGTATAACAATGTAATCATACATGCACTAAAATTTGACAATATTTGAACTCTTAATGGACTTACAAAAGTAAAATGTTGCATGTTTCAAGCCCATGATGGTCAGTCGAAAAAATGAAAAATTTTTCGACTGTTTCATAGTCACTAGTCAATGCGCAAATTAAAACTAATGATATATGTCTAATTATAAAAATATATGTGAGTCATAACATTGTTTATTGCCAGTTAAAGTCATAAATAACAGAAAATACTGTTCGTTTAAAGAGTTCGTATCCTCTACAGTGTTTAGAGCATTCTTTTGTAGTTTAATAAAAATAGTCTCTGAGATAATCCTTTTAACGTAATTTGTTTCAGAATCTAAGATCTCAACATTGTGTTCAATCTCAGCAATGTGATCTCAGCAATGTGTTCTTTAATCCTGGTCTTCAACTTTCTCTTCGTCTGACCAACGTAACTCGCATCACAATTTTTGCAATTAATTTTGCAAATAACATTGTTGTTGTCCGTAAAAAAGTGGTACCTTTGTGTCTCTTTATTATGCCGGTCAGATGATTGAAACATTTATTACCAGCGGAGAACTCAGTCTCTCTGAACGCTATGCTGACAAATTCCGAAAGGCCTTTTATATACAGGAACCCTATAAACTTTTTGTTTTTTTCTTCTCTTTTCATTACATTGTCCCTCACCAATGTCCCTAATGTTTTATTGTTTAATTTTGTGGCTAATAGTTTTTTTAGTCTTATCTTAATATATTTAAAAATGACCGGTAACGGATATTTATTCTCTATTAATGTTGATACAAAAAATTATATTTTTTTCATGATGCCGAAGATGTGACAGAAGTGTCGCTTTAGCAACTAAACTGTAAATTGTTCCAATCTTATGACGTAATGGGTAACCTGAAAGGAAGGACAAATACCTCCCAGAGAAAGTATTGTTGTGGAACCAATCTAAGGTTAATCTATTATTATTTCTTTTAATATTTAATTCTAGAAAGAAATATTTTTTAAAGATTAAAAAGAACATCGTGCGTCTGTGCCTTTGCCCGATTGGTTCACCAGAGATTTCCGGCGGATAATCAGCCGGGGATACATTGTATTATATAACAATAATTTATTTCATACCGCCATCTATTATACAGTGAGAGATTTCTACCTAGGGCGTATGAGCTGTCGAAGGTACACAAACCGAATTGTCCATACAGAATTATAGTGTCATCAGTTAATAGACCACTTTACAATATAGCGTCATTTTTACACAAAATTATGGTGAAAAGTTTTCCAAAGGCTTTGAAACATGTAGAGAATAGTTTTGATATGGTGAATAGATTACATAATATTGAGATGGACAATAATTGCAAACTTGTTTCACTTGATGTGGTGGCTCTTTTTATTAATATAGCCATTGATCTCGCCATTGAAAGTGTCTCTAACAGATGAATACATATTAGTAATAATACTGAGATTCCACAATCAGAATTTCTAACGTGTGTTAAATTTGTGCTTGATTTTATTTCACGTTCAATCAAGTTATTTATCGGTAATTGTTCGGCACGCCTATGGGGTCCCCCTTCTTCTTTATTATCGCAGACATCGTTTTGCAAGATTTAGAACCGAAAGCGCTTCAAACCATCAAGTTCACTCCTCCGTTTTATTTCAGATATATAGACGATATTATAATGGCTGCTCCTCTTCATCTTATTGAACATACTAGGACAATATTTAATTCCTTTTACCGAGGTTACAGTTTACTCTAGAAACGGAATCTGATAACGCTATCAATTTTCTTGAAGTTACCATAATGCGAAATATGAATTCATTCATCTTTGACTGGTATCATAAACCAACCTTTTCCAGATATTTGAATTTCCTTTCACAACATCCTGATTGTCAAAAGAGAAGTATGATTATGAATTTAGTCGATAGAGCTTTTTTCATATCACATCTAGTTTTCCATCTCAAAAATATTAAATTTATTATTGAAGTTCTTCTCAATACGTAATTCGCAATAATTAAGAGAAATAAGAATATGTTCGAGAGTAAAGAAAATAAACCAGAATGATTAAGAGTCGACTTTCTACCTTAACTGGATCTTAGAGCTTTGGAGAATTAGCAGGAAGAGTCAGTCTATTGTGGCCGTTCGAGAGGGTGAGCCAATGAAGGTTGAAGTTTTTGTTTCGCTGATGCTGACTCTAGCCGAGAGTTAAGTGACAAATTCGTAAATGTTGTGATCGGGGTTCGACAGGATTGTTATTAGCAACCGCTAGTTAGGTCAAGGCCGAAAGTTATGGTTGCGAAATCCTCCGTGATCGTATTAAAGTCCAAGTTGCGCCGTCCAAGCATTCGTCTGAGGTTGTTCACTGACAGGTTTTCACTAGCTGAGCAATTGGTTTTCATTGGCTGACTTCCACTGAGTGACTTGTGAATTACTGGTGAATGACTTGTGAGTAGTGACTGGTGACTGATGACTTTCACCGGGTTACGGTCTTAAAGAAGACTGATAAATTTTTGAGAGAACTCTTGTGCTCCTCTTCTCTCGAAAATCTCTCTTTTATAGTTTTTGGGAGTAAGATTATTTTGTGACATGTGACTCTGAGTCACGTTATCTTTTATAGTTTTTGCTGATAATTCTATCGGTTCTGATTAGAAATTCTTCTAATATTGTCAGGAACCCGTTTTCTGTTTTTGTGCTTCCGTTGCATTTGGAAGTCATATGAAAATTTGTTGTTTTTATTGTTCAAGATGTGATTCATGGTTTTGTGAGAAGACTTAGTATTAAATACGTTATTATAATTCCCCAATAGATTAGAGTCATACTGTCCTTTTCTGTTTTTTATAATAATAAGTTGTTATTGCGCTTGGTTATTATCGCGATTCCGCGAGAGTCGTTAAATCAGGATGCCCTAATGATTGTCGTTGTGTAGGCGATTAATCTTAAAACTCAGCTGAAGAAAGGAATCATGTAATAACGTTTTCAATGAATATTGAATCCACTTCTTAATACACCTACACATTTTTTTATTCTAATAAATCATTGTAAACTATGAACCAGAATTTAAAATTTAATAGTAAAGTCTCACTTTCTTCTCTATTCTAGTTGACGTCCTCCAAACTTATCTAAAACTCGCAATTGCCACATACTTACACACACTGGCTAGCTATAATTATATATATATACATATATATATATCAAAATTATAAGCAAATTAAAAACCAATTATATGTAATCTCTCTAAATGATCATCATGAATAAATTTATAAAAAACTAAAAAAAGCATTTACTTCATAATTTCTCTCTCATACCAACTGAAAAATCGCACTTGATCCTATCCTGCATAACAAGGATTAGATTCCTTTACCAAGAAGGACCGGTTGAAGGAGCTGTTATTTTCGAACAAATGTCAGAAAATAACAACTCAGAGCGATTTATTATCGTTGACCTGTTTTTCTGACCTAATAATTCGTTCGACTCGAGACCTATATCCTGACTCATATGGTCTCGAGAATTATCTTACTGTTCCGCTCTTCCTTTGATTCATCCTTCTCCAGGTCTGGACGTAATACTTTATATATGAAGGGTGATCCATTTAAAAATGTTTTTCCGCCGCAACTAAAAATTTCTAAATTTATCTATTTATCTCCTTTGCATGTGTACAAAGTTTTATTAAAATCAGAATTTCCGAGTTCCCAAGGTTCTCTTATTAGTTTTATTGCGCTTTAACACTTAGCTGACTATTTTTGTCTTATAATAATAAACAAAATTATTGAGAAATGTGTATCATATATTTATTTCTTATTAGTTTTGCAGGATTAGTAGATGACCCCGACCCATTTCAACAACCGGCGCCTTTAAAATTATGTCATCAATTGGCAGAAGATGTAAAATGGTTTAAGGTGCTCCTAATATTAAAGTAATACAAAAAAGTTTTTAATATACTTAAAAATAAAGTTTGAAAATTTTGACAAAGAAAGTTTTTTTTAAACAATTTTTTTCAAAAACAAAATTTTAAAATAAGTTCTATAATTTTTAACTGTTACCTACAGGGTGTCCGGTAATAATCGCCCATCTCTCTAAGACAGATAGAACAGATCAAACTGAACATAAAAGTCCTCTACCATTTTGCGATTTGCGCAATAATTATTAAAATATTAATTAAAAACGCTCAGCATACGCTGAGTGCTATATACGGCGCGCGCTCATACGCTGAGCGTTTTTAATAATTATTGCGCAAATCGCAAAATGGTAGAGGACTTTTATGTTCAGTTTAACCTGCTCTATCTGTCCTAGAAAGGTGGGGCGATTATTACCGGACATCCTGTATAATAGTACTTATATATTTAAAATAAATAATTTATTTCATCCCCTTGTATCTCCGGGACCGTGCCTATGCTCATCTTAAAATTTTACTAGGATTAATGTTTCATCTAATAGTACTATTTGGCTTGAAAAAAAGTTTGAAATTCGAGGTTCAAAAAATGAGCCAAATTTGTCATTACTCTTTAATCTGATTTTAATCATCAGATATTATCCAACATATCATATATAAGTAGTAAAAGCATCAAATGCCCTTACTATCTCAATATTGATATAATTTTGTGCAAGTTATATTATTATATTTTTAAAAATATTTTTACCTTTATTTTATTTAATAATGTAATTCAAAAACCATAAATAAGAGTAATTATTTTTAATTAATGGAAATTATTGCAAAAATAATTATAGAATTTAATATAAGCTTTTAAAAGATATAAAAAATTAACTTACAAAATTGGCGAATAAGAGCAAAATGCTATAATTGATGCGCAAGTATTTATTTTATGTATCAAATTTATCTATTAAAATAGCATGTACATTCTGGTCAACTTTATGACCTTCTTCAGTGCAAAAAGTACAAATCTAACGAGACATACAAAGATTTCGAAACAATACAATTATACATAATGTGTTAATAAGTGAAGACGCAAAGAGTCGTATAAATAATTCGAAAAATGTCAAAAATCATTATGTAGTCGTTAAATTAAAAATAAACATGAAATAAGATTAGATGAAATTGATAAGTTAATGTGTTCTTCCTTTGGTTGGTAAGCCAAGAAGTGACAAAAAAGTTGGAAACCTGTATTGGAATAAGTAAAAATCAACTTACAATTTCACTAATTATTAGACATTTTTTAAAAACACTGTATTATAGTGTAACTTACATATTAGTCCAAAAATGTTTTACTAAAGATATTTCTTAAATGTTAAAATGTTTAACGATAAACTGATTTTATAATAATGGAAATAAGTCAACTGTTATATCTGTTATATATATAGAAAATGGCAAAGAATAACAGAACATATGACTTTCAGGTTAGTTAGCATTTTTGGCAATTTGTCTATAATGTTTATGTATGTAGAGTTTAGGCATTCTGTATCTGTTAGCAAGTTTATACTGTTTGTCTTTGTATAAATATCATCTCAAAAATTAATCTTTTATTATAGAAATTCTCTCTGTCAAAAATTTTCTCTGTCTAAAAATAATTATATTTGAATAAAAGTAGCTAACATTAAAATCTTGAACCTTTTACATAAAAGTTAAATAAGAAAATTTAATATTATGAAAAACTTATTCAATATTTGAAATATATTCTTGTTATTCGAAATTTATTTGTGATGAGTCAAAAATTGAAAAAAATGTTTACTATTTTCAATTTTATTTAAAATTTTTACCTAAAAAAATTTTCTTTTAATTTAATAAAACGAAAAAAGAAATATACATAATATAGTCAAACTATAATTATATTAATATTGTAGTAATTTAGAAAAATATTTATTTATTAATATTCAATTGAATTTATTTTAATTCCGATAGAAATGGAATAGTTTAGGCAGAAAAGATTGCCTACATTCCCATTTACAAACCGCTTTGTTTTTTTTTTTTTTTTTTTTACGAGTTTATTTGAATGTTTCGGTCCATTTTCAGACCTTTCATTAAAAGAAAAAAAACTTAAGTTTTTGCGGATATATCGCGTTTCTCCTTGATATTATTAGTATCTGATTTATATTATAATCAACTAATTTGTACAAAAAAATACTATACATGACAACTTTGTTTTTGAAGGAGACATGATAAAGTTCGTGCTATATTTCATCCTTTTCATTGAGATAGCTACTTCAAAATTTTAAATGGTAATATGGTTAACACATCGTTTTAAAAAGCTGTTGATTTTTTTACAATTGTGTTTATTTTTTCAATTTGAATAGGTTGGAGAAATCATACATTTCGTACATTTGTGAATTTTAAATATTAAAAATTAAAAATGTAGAAAATAATTTACTTTATTATATGTTTAAAATATATGTGCATGCGCGCGCGCGTATGTGTGTGTTTTACATCAAAATTTTCACATAATAATAGTTTCAGAAATTTTGCGTGAAATTTCGCGAGGTTCCCTTGTAAGTCTATGTTGGGACCGCGTCGCACGCTCGGGTATTTCCAGAAACGGTCGGACGGTACCCGAGCGGGACTTAGTTTCTCGCTCGCCGAGATCCGTCGCGAATTAAGCCTTAAAAAAGGGCGCACACCTCTGCTTTTGCCCGGCCAGTGTTTGCCGGGCAGTGGACTTCCGACGGATGGACAGTCGGGAATAACGAGATAATAATAACCGGAGGTGCCTCGTTACAGAGTTGATAATTTGTATCTGTAACTAGTTACTGTTTCAGTGAAAAAGTACAATACTCGATATTTCTACGTAACTTTCCCAATCCTGTATAAAACAGCAATCATAACTAATTATATTTTACGCTGAGTTCATCTTTATATATATTTGAATCTCTATTCAACTTTGATGATTGATAAAATAAAAACTCGGAAAAGAAGTTGCAAATGTTTGTGAGATTTATATTAAAAGTAGAAATAGTAATAAGTGATGAAAAATAATGCTTGAAATATTATAAAAGTTACATAAAATTTTGATCAAGGGTTTAATTATTGTATGAAATTTGATAAAAACATATTAAATATATTTTATAAAATAAATTATTCTTTAAATTGTAAACTTTTAATTTTTAATATCTAAATCTTCCACATGCGATTTTTTGAAAAAGATCCACACAATTTTAAAAAACAAATTGTAAAAAAGTGAAGTAAACCTTTAAAAGTCTTTTAAATTATTACAAAACTGATCTTTATATTGCTATGTAAAATTTTTTAAGAAATCTTAACGAATGGAATAAAGTAAGAGTAAATTTATTATAGGCACATATTATCCTTGAAAACAAAATTGTCATGTTTCGATTTTTTACGTACAAATTAATTAAATACTCAAAGTGGAAACTTTTAACTTACTCTGTATATAAAAAGAAATTTAGTAGAAAAATGAGAAATTTATTTTTATTAACTTAGTTATTTATTTACTTATTGTTAGTTCTTTGTATATAACAGCTTTTTTATTTGAACTTCTTGTCACACAGCAATATGTTGCGTTATTAGCCATCTTTCGCAATCCAGCGATGCGACAGTTACATTGGGACAATATGTCAACCATAGCGGGATTCGACTTGACACCTGATGCTGGTACAACATTGAGAAAAATAATCAATATGAACTTGATGGAAGACTTAGAAAAGTAAAAATCTTAACGTTCTTTACGATTCTAATATTGAGATGATTTTTGACATAATATTTGATAATATGTATTTTATAATAATGTTTAATTATAAGCAAATTATAATATTTTAATAATAACTAAAATTCTTTAAATAATTCCTTTAATAATCAAAATTAATTAGAACATCAAAATTTTAAATTACAGTTTATACAACTTACAGACTGGCTTTCCTGCCCAAACATCTGCTAGTAGTTGCGCCAAGAAGAGTGTGGATAGTGCGACAAATATTGAGTTACTTGGAATAATTACAACACACACACGCACGCGCACTCATGTGCACGCACACGTACACGCACCCGTGCACGCACCCACGTACGCACACAATAGACTACTTGATATATTGTTCAGTTGTAACAGTGTTGAATATCTATATTACTGTTATTTTTGATTAATTGGCGACCACTATCAGATACTTGGAAGGAAGAGGCCAACCACAAGAAATGATAACTTTCAAACTTTAGTTATATTATACTATATATATTACACTAATTATATCAAAGTAAAAAAAACAATTTAAAAAATTAATAATATGTTACAGATATGAGATAATTAGTAGCGGTGCGACAAAGGAATTAGCGCACGAGCAATCACTTGCGAAAATGATAACCGATTGGGAGAACGTATTTTTTTTTACTATGCTATACAAAGACACACGTGTTCCGATTTTAACACAGTTGGATGATATATTGATGCTGTTAGAAGAGCATATAATTAAAATACAGGCGATGCAAGGATCGGCTTTCATAAAAGTCATCGAAAACGACGTCAAATTCTTTTATGAACTACTTCTTCGCATGCAATCGACAATTGATGAATGGACGAAGGTAAATTTGTCTAGACTTCAATTGATGAATTAGATAATAAAATTAATAACGTTTTCAACTCCAAATTAGTGAAAATGGGAACAGAAAAACTTAAAGAGTCAATAGATGTATTGATTCTTCAAGTCTTTCTATTCCCATTTTCACTAATATGGAGTTGAGAATGTTATTAATTTTTATTATTTATTACTTATATGTATTTTAACATGTATTTTTATGTTTAAATAGTTTTTATTATGCACAAATTATTTGTGCATGTACAATAGAACATTTATAAGTCATCGCTCTATGTAATTAAGTTTGTTAGCAATCGAAATACTTTAAGTAACAATATTCCGATTTAATTTGTTATCTTTAGTAAACTATCTTGGTAGAGCAATCAAACAGGTATAATATTTTCAAAATTAAATACATATATTATCTTTATTTTCTTTACAAAATTCACACTGCACATATACATGTGCTCTGCTCAGCTCACGCCATACATCAGTAGTCATAGAACGTATATTAGAACATAGAGTGACGACCATGTTAATACCATAGAATACGATATAATATAGAATGACATTATATCTTAACACCCTCTCTTAATGTCATTCTTAAAAAAAATCTTAATAAATTTATGAACTTAAAGATTAAATTTATAAACTTAAAGGTTTATTTAATTTTCATCATGTAAATGATATCCTCTCTCTAGTTACCTTAATCCTAAACTTTTCCGATTTTTACTAAATATGTAAGCCTTTCGTCAAAATATCTGCTTATTGATATACGCCATTAATATATTGTAACTGTATAACTCCACATTATCACATACAAATTTAAATTTCAGATCTATATGTTTTACTCTTTTATTATTTTCCAGATTTTTTATTAAAAATATACATGCCTAGTTATCTTCAAAAATTGTAAAGTTATCAATCTTTATATTAAAATCCAACAATAATTTTTTAAAACAAAGTCCATCCACAACTGAACTACATAATGCTACCAGTTCAGCTTCAGTCGTTGATAATGCAATGCAATTTCGTTTCTTAATAGTCCAAGATACCGTATTATCAAACACTTTAATCAATAATCCAGACACACACTTCCGATCATGTATATCACCTCCCCAATCTGCGTCTACTTAACATTTTAGGGGATTTTCTTCTTCTTTTATATAAACTAAGCTTAAATCTACTCCTTTTAAATACCTCAACAGTCTTTTAAGATATTGCCATACAGTATTTGGATATTTATCCTGATATCTACTAAAATAATTAACTGCAAAACTTAAATCTGGACGAGAACCTAACATTAAATACATTAAACAACTTATTAATTCTTTTACTGGCTTATTTGTTATTTTTTTACTCTCAGTCTTAGTTAAACTTAATTTTGATTCAACAGGCGTTACACACTCTTTATAATTTTCAAAATTAAATCTTCTTAAAATTCCTAACACATATCGTCTTTGGTTAATCTTTAGTACACCATTTATTCTATTATACTCTATTTCTAATCCAAGAAAATTTTTAAGTTCCCCTTTTTCTTTAACATTAAATTCTTGAGTTAATTTTATTTACTTTATGGAATTCTATATACTTTAAATTTGGACTTGCTAATATTGTCATCAACATATAATAATAAGTAAACCACTTGATGGGTTTTAAAATATAAACAATAGTCATTTTCTAATCTTTGAAAATCTAGACTTAATAAAAATATATTAATTCTACTGTTCCAACATTAAATGATTGTTTTAGCCCATAAAGTGATTTGTTTAATTTAAATACATGGCCAGTTTTATAATTTATACCTTTTGGTGGATAAATATAAACGTCTTTAAGTTTCTATGTAAAAATGCAGTTTTCATCTAATTGTACAAAATAATATTTGAATTGATTTCCTACAGCTAACAAAGTTCTTATAGTCGACTTTTTTGCTATAGATAAATATAACTCATCATAGTTAAATGTTTTCTTTTGCGCAAATCCTCTTATAACTAATCTAGCTTTATATTGATTTATTTTTTCCTTTTCAAATGATTTATAAGTATATACCCATTTTGTATCTAATATCTCTACATTTTTAGGTTCAACAACTGACTTCCATGTGTTCGCTTTAATTATGGATTCTATTTCTTTATTCATTGCTTCCTCCCATAGATTTTTACCTCTTTTATTTGTTAATTCATCATAATCATTAGGAACATTTTCCACAAAAGACATAGCATCAAACGCCATATACATTTCATACTCATCATATTAATTAATGTCTTTTCTTTTATTGTTGTGTTACATACATATAAAAAGCTAACTTAACTTATTAATTTTAAGCACAAAGTAAAGTAAAAAAGAAACTAACTAGAAAGTAAACTCAGTTCAGTGACTATACAATCAACGCCACCTAGGACTAAAACGGAAGGCATTAAACATAAAATAACAATCTCAATACATCAACTTTCTTGGGAGTTTTACATGTCTTTTCATTTCTATGTTTTGATTCTTCAGTTTCTAACCTATCAGTCTCTAATTCTTCATTCTCTAAATCCTCAATTTCTGATTTTGTACTATCATCTCTATTTTCGTAATTATCTTCGTTTATTACTTTAATTTTTACATTATTATCTTTCTTTTCATTTAACACTTTATCTTTATTCTGTTTATAATAAAACATATTTTCATTAAAAGACTACATTTCTAGTTTGAATGGTCTTCTTTTTAATATTCCATAATCTAACACCGTTATTCACGTATCCCATCGTAATACATTTTTCTGATTTTTTTTCAATCTTTCAATCTTTCTGAACGGCACATGTGAATATACTATTGTAAAATTCTCAAATTTTTAACATTTGGTTTCTTGTTGTATCATAATTCAGCGGGAGTAATTGATTGGACTTCGATTTAAAATATTGTATATGCTGCTGTTTTTATTGCTTCATTCCAAAAGCCTTTTGGTACTCCTGAATCATTTATCATTGACCTTGATTTTTCTACTAAAATACGATTAAAACGTTCAGCTTTACTGTTTTGCTGCGGGATATATGGAATCGTGTAATCAATAAAAAACCTAACCATTTTCTTTACAATATTGAAGCATGTTACTTGAAACATATTGTCTATCATTATTGCAACGCAAAGTCGATATTCGTTTATTAAATCTAGTTTGTACCATTTGTGCATATTCTTTAAAACAACTATATAAATCAGTTCTATTTTTTATCATGTAAACACAAATAAAATTTGAAAAATCATCAATAAACGTGACAAAATATTTATTACCATCATGTGATATTGGATCTATAGAACCACAGACATCGAAATGTACTACTTTTAATATATTTTTACTTTTCTTTCTTGCACCAAACTGTAACTTTGTCATTTTTCCATTTACACATGACTCGCAAAACTCTACCTTACTTAACTTTAATTTATCAACCAGTTACCAAATCATTTTTTATCAATTTTTCTAGATTTGAATAATTTATATAACCATATCTTCTATGCTATAGTTTGAGTTTTTCATGCTTTTTGTCAATGCTCAAACATTAATTTTTATAACCTTAAAAGATATTTCATATAGATTACTTCTGAGACGTAAACCAATCAATCTACTTTTATCAAATAATTTTACTTTACTGTCTTCAAATACTACGCTTATGTTAAACATTTCTAATTTTTTCACAGATAATAGATATTTCCTTAAATTTGGGACAAAAAAACATTTTTATTTGTACATTTAATACTATTGCCATTCACATAACTCTGAACATTTATATTTCCTATACCTACTGCTTTTAAATAACTTTGTCTTTTGCAACTGCTATTCTAATTGGTGTAATTCAATGTCATAAAATCACTAAAATACTCTTTATCATTTACTAACTGATAAGTACATCCAGAATCAACAAAAAATAGAATGTTTTCATTACTTATGGTTTTTACGTTATCTACTGCTTACAAAACATATACTATCCTCTCGAGTATTATTCGTCTCTGCATAATCTTCTCTCCTCCTTTGTTGATTGTAGTTAGTGTGCCTCGTATGTGATTGATTCTAACTTTGATGATCCTTGAATCTGTTATTATTGTTTCCACCTCCTCTAGATGTACTGCTTTGATTCAATGTGCCTCTTCTACTTCTGGCTCCTCGAAATGAATTACCTTGAGTGTTGTTGCGTCCTTATTGAATTTGTAATTTCTTATATCTTTTAATATGTCCACTTTCGTCACAATTGTGACACTTTATTGATTTATTGGAGGTTACGTCGTTTCGACTGCATGATTCCTTCCTTCCACGGAACTTTAACACTAACCGTCTACACTACGATACTCACTAGGGCATATTGCTTCAACGACTCTCGCGGAGTCGTGGTAACATCCGAGTGCGCGATAACAACTTGTTATCATAAAAAACGGAAAAGGGCAGTACGACTCTAATCTATTGGGAAATTATAATAACGCACTTAATACCAAGTCCTCTCACAAAATAATGAATCACATCTTTTTCCACATGATTTCCAAATGCACCGGAAACACCTAAAAACAGGAAACAGGTTCCTGACGTTAGAACAGTTTCCAATTGGAACCGATAGAACTATTAGCAGAGAGCATAGAAAATAATATGACTTAGAATCACATGAGCATAGAAAATAATATGACTCAGAATTACATGAGCGATATTCTTGCTTCAAAAACCATATAAAAGAGGGATTTTTGGAAGAAAAAAACACAAGCTCTTTCTCATATTTCATCAGTCTGTTTTAACCCGTCACCCAATAAAAATGAACAGTAAAAGTCTATCGGTGAACAACCCGGACTGACGTTTCAAGTCTAACGAATCAACAACAACACTCCGACGGCACAATTTGACCACGGAGGATTTTGTAGACTCGAAGACGTAACGTCACTAAAGGAAATCCGGTTGAATCCGGTTGAATCCGGTTGATCACAATATCTACGAATTTATCACTCAACTCACGGCTAGAGTCAGCAAAACCAAAGCTTCAACTTCCATTGGCTCACCCTCTCGAACGGCCACAATAGATTCTTCAAAGCTCCAGCTAAGGTATTCCAAAGGTAAACTCAAGTCGTCATTTTTCACGACCGTATCAAAAACGTCGGCTAGACAAAGCGTACTGCCCACTAAACACGGATAATATTTCCAATGAATTTAAACCCACTCCTTAACACACTTACACACTTCTTTATTTTGCATTCCTTTTTTTCATTTTAGTAAGATCATTGTAAACTTTCAATCAGAATTTAAAATTTAATAGTAGGGTCTCACTCCCTTCTCTATTCTGATTGACGTCCTCCGCACTAATGTATCACCCGCGATTAAAACACACACACACACACGCACGCACGCACGCACGCACGCACGCACGCACGCACGCACGCACGCACGCACGCACGCACGCACGCACGCACGCACGCACGCACGCACGCACGCACGCACGCACGCACGCACGCACGCACGCACGCACGCACGCACGCACACACACACACACACTCACTTGAACACCAATTAGAATTTAATTTCATGCCTACGTATACACATATTTGTAACCAAACTTAGCGACAATTAGATGTAATATATATTCAAAATTATGAATAAATTTATGTAATACTAAAATTCAATTTTCTCCGTGACTTTTAACCCCTCTATCGATTGAAAGATCGCACTTGGTCCTATCCCGCATAATAAGGATTTATATTTCCTTTATCAAAAAGGATCTTTCGACGAATGTCCGAAATAACAAGTAATAGCGATATTCATTATCGTTGACTTGTTTTTGAATCTGATAATTCGTTTGACTCGAAACCTACATCCTGATCCGTACGGTTTCGAGAGCTAGCTGTTACGTCCTTCCTTCTAACTTATCCTTCCCAAGTCTGGATGTAACATGGACATAAATGTAGTTTTATTGGTTCATTTTGATCACCACAATTTTCTTTCTTTTTCTCAGAATCTATCTTTAATCTTGTTTTTATATAATTTAGGTCCAACATTTCATTTGCCATATTTTCCAAAACAGTCACTATTGTTTCGTATGACTTTGGTAATGCAAGCAATAGTGTACATACGGCATCCTCTTTCTTTATCTCGACACCTGACGATTTCAGTTGACATAAAACGTACTTAAAACTAGATAGGTAATCATCTAACTTTTCTCTTCATTCATTTCATCGATATTAATTTTCTTCTAAGAAATAATTTTCCAGATAAACTTCTTTTCTCGTACACATCTTGTAAACTTATCCACATATCATATGCTGCTTTCTTATCTCGAATAATATCTATTTGCATATCATCTGTACATTATACGAGTATGGATTTTCATTTATTTTCTTTCCTCTTTGCTTCCTCCTTTTGTGCTGATGTTTCATAATCCTCATCTCTGTATTTTGCCACTATTATATTTTCTACGTTGTGTTCAGTTAGTATCATTTTAACTCTAAACTTCCAGGCTTCATAATTATCACCATTAAATGGATCAATATTATAATAATTATTTTTATTCGTATTCTAAGCTATTTTTAACTCGAGTCAGAACCTTAATAAAGAAAAATTCGTATCTAATCTTGAAGTCGATAATCCATCTTTATTCCAGTAATCCTGTACATGGGTCCATAACCTGTTATCTTTAATAAACTATCTTAGTGAGGCAATCAAACAGGTATAATATTTTCAAAATTAAATACATATATTATCTTTACTTTCTTTACAAAATTCACACTGCACACACATGTGCCTGCTCAGTTCGTGCCATACATCAGTAGTAGAACGTATATTAAAACTTAGAGTGACGACCGGGTTGATACAACCATAGCATACGATATAATATACATAGAATGACATCTTAACATAATTCAATTTCAAATGCTGATTTCTTAATTATAAATGCATAATTTTTTTAACAGTATATGAAAAATTATATTTTTTCAATTTCTTAATTATAAATTAATATTTGTTATACATATGAGTTTTATGTAATATTATAATTTATATATTGATTTTTGTTTTTAATCTATGTAGTATTAACTTCTTAATTTCAATAATAAAATATCTAATTTCAATTTTACAACATAACTTATAATAAAATTATTTTATAGAATTATTTTATAGAAATTAAGAAGATGCTTGACGCATCTTTTTATCGACGAACCGAAAGAAAACTTTGCGTGTATAAATATTTTTTTTTGGCTACACAAATTGATAAATCCTTTTCCACAATTGAAGTACTTATAAGAACGAAGAATGGGCGCTATAATTTAAGGTAGGAAAGGGAAAAAATTATAAAATTACAGTTTTGTTACCTGCTTGTCAAGTCAACATTTGTTTGAAATAAAAATTCTGCAGTTTTTCCGTACAAAATAAATAGCGCCCATTCTTTATTATTATAAGTACTTCAATTGTGGAAAAGGATTTATCAATCTGTGTAGCCAAAAAACGTATTTATACACGCAAAGTTTTCGTGCATTGCGTAGTGCGAGATCGAGGTACACGAGATAAAACAGAGCAATAGATTAGTTGCGTGATGTCGTAATAGACGGTGCAGCAATCTGTTTGTGTGACAAGGACAGTCGCCGTACGAACAGAGAACGAAAACGTATAAGGAGCAAGCAAGATAGTTAACATGAAAGAGTCCGAAGTCTCGCTCGCAGATTTCTTTATCTATTGTTTTTCATATCATACATCATCTCATTATAGAAAATAAAACTTTTTATTTCGCATTTTAGCGGTTAATTTTAGTGGATTAATGAGATTTTTGTGATTAAAATAACACCAAACATGACATAAATCGGATGATTTTTAATTAACAAATAATCATAATTATGATTATCTTTCTAATTAAATATTATCCGATTTATGTCATGTTTGGTATCATTTTAATCATAAAAATCTCATTAATGTATTAAAATTACTTTCAAACTGATAAATTGCGTAATAACAAATTTTATTTTCTATAGCAAGATGACATATAATACAAAAATTGTAGTATTATCGACAATTTTAGTTCCTCTTAAATGAGGGCGCTAACTCGTCGAAGTTCGGCCGTCAGTTCCATGGACCTATAATAGGCTAAACTTTGTCTTAGCGGGGCATGAATTTTTTCAATCAAAACCTATTTTTTTGAAAAGTCTTTGGAATATAGAGAAAAAAAATTAATAGAGTCAATGCCAGGAAACTAACGGTTTAAAAGTTATGTGAGATTTTATTTTTTTAATTTTTATTGTTTTTTTAATTTTTACAAGTAAGTAGCGTTGTTTTACTTACGTTTTTACAATGGTATTGTTTTGCAATCGGAAGTGAAACCCTCTGCATGGAGGAACGGAATCCTCTGTATCTGCGCATACACTTTTCCATCTATATAGCAATTGATTTAAGTTAGGTTATATTTTTCGGAAGTGGAGTCCTCCGCAGGGGGGCGGATTCCAATGTATTCGCGCATACACTTTCTTATCTAGACAGCAATTGGTTTGGGTTAGGTTTATCCAAAGCTTTTTGTTAAAAAAAAGCAGTAAGAAAGTTTGGGTGTAATTCCGAAAAGCTGAAACTCCCGATTTTGCTGTCATCACGTACACTTACGTATTTTGATGCGCTGATTATGAAAATAATACCGAAAATTACCGCAAATTTTATTTTCAAATTTATATGGCAAAAACCATAAAAAATCGTTAAAAATTGACACTTCTTGCGAAGTAAGGTTTCACATGGATTTGCAACTTTCCACGCGAAGCGAGGAGGACGGGGTGGGTGTGGAAGGGAGGCCAAAGGCCCTTGCACCCCCCCTTCCGTGTGTGTGTATGTGAGGTCACAACGGTTCCGTTGCTCTATTTGTGAGAGACAAGGGAACTCCCATTTAAATGCTCACATGAAAATGAAAAATTTGCGCCAATTTTCACTATCATATTCGTAATCAGCACGTCAAAATACGTAAGTATACGTAGTTTCAAAAAAAATCGGACATATGTCCTATTCGGAAGTACACCTTTTTTTTGAGTATACGGGTAACGGGGTATATCTTTAACTTTGATTTTCTCGAAAACTGTCAGTCATACAGTAAAAATAAATAGAACATAAAATGCGTATTTTGAAAAGATCTACAACTTTTATTTGAAACATTTTTAAAAATTTTCAGTATTTAATAAAATAAATGCAAAAAGTGTCAATTTTTAAGGTTTTTTTATGATTTTCGCCATGAAAATAAAATTTGCGGTAATTTTCGGTATTATTTTCGTAATCAGCGCATCAAAATACGTAAGTATATGTGATGACAGCAAAATCGAAGGTTTCATCTTTTCGGAACTTTATCTGAAAGTTTAAATAAAAGTAAAAGTTTTTTAAATGTAACTTTTAAATCGTTAGTTTCCTGCCATTGAGTCTATTAACTTTTTTTCTCTATATCTCAAAGACGTTTAAAAAAAAATAGGTTTCGATAAAAAATTAATGCCCCTCTAAGACGAAGTTTAACCTTATAATATACGGACTGCGCATCGAAATGGGAGAAATGTATCCTATACAACTGAGAGAGATGCAAAATAAGTAGACATTTCTTTTCCGCGTATACGCACAAGAGGGATTTGAAACTGATTCCTTCAAACCTTAATTTCAAAAATAATGAAATTAATTTAAAAAAAATTAAATAATAATAATTAATTAATAATTAATAGAATAATATAAATTAATTATATTATTATTAATGTTATTATTATTTTTAATTATAATAATAATATTACTTTTTAATATTATAATAAATATATTTAATATATATATTTTTTTTGTTTGTTTTTTTAATATATTTAATTTATTAATTAATTTGCAATAATTAAAATAACAATTTACTGATGCTTGAATAAAATATATTTGGTGAACAATAAATGTACTCGTTCAACTGATTGCTGTCTAGATACTCCTTTATGATGTAGCCTTAATTTACAGTATCTTTCAGCTATCGCTTTTATTAATTGGAATCGACAATCTGATAACGGAGCCTTGGTTGTCATGTGATCTACATTGCTGAAAACATGTTCTGGTATTGTTGATAAGATCAGCTGAATCATTTTAGAAATGACGTTTTTTTTTAGTGTATAAATTGAGATATGTACGCACGACATATTCTGCAGAAATGCATACTTGAATAACGTCCTCTGAGACTGAAATCAATCCACCTTCTAATTTTTTAATTTGCAACTTTGATTTTGGTGTTTTTCCCACCAGTGTCAATGAACAAAAATCACACTTAATGACCGTCATTAATCTTCTCGCAATAAAACCAGCAATATAAGCCATAACATCTTCAGCATATTCAGAAGACAACCAAATATTCATAAGTTCCGTATCATCATCACTTTTTGCCTGTTTGTCATATTCTATGTCGATATTCTACATCGATGATACTGTCTATTCTATTTTCACTTATAGAACAAGTTGCTATTAGATCTAGTTGCCTTGGGCATGTTGTTTGTAAAATGTTTGTACTGTTCATTTTAATGATGCTGGCACTATGTGACAGAGTTGGATCGACATACATTATTAATTTTTTGTATGCAGTCTTAAATTGCTTGCAAGATGGATTATTATTAAATCCTCCACGACGTCTGACAGCACTAAAAAATGTTTCAAGATGATCTTGTGAGAGTTTGTACGTCATTAGAAATTTAATTTTTTTGATAGCAAAAAGTGATTCAGCCAGAGTTATTGAGTTTTTGAGGCAAACAATTAAACTGAGAAATCCTGTTTTTGTTCGGGATTGAAGAATGGGATCTTTCTCGTCTTGTATATTTTGTAAAAATGTGCAAAAACTCTGCACCTTCGTCTTCATTTCCTCAAGACTTTCAACAGAAATGCATTTTTTACTCTTTGACTTGCATATCAAATTTCTGCTGTTTAACAAATCGAACATATTGTTGATTTCAATGCAAAATCTTGAGGTAGCGCCTGAACCCGCAAATTCAGGAAGTTGCAAATTTTCACGGCAAAAAGATAATGCATCTGTAACGCTCTTGCTAAAAGTTTGTGTTGCAAGCTTTATTTTCATTTTTTCTTTTTTTCATTGAAGATGACGCCTATGAATTTTTGTGGCAGCGTGAAGACTTTCATCTTCTTGCAGAGCTACCAGTTGCTCCAGATAGCTTCAACGAATAGCTTCATCCTCATGATTATATAAAATCTTTTTATTGCCGAGACAATTGTGGATTAATTTAATCATATGAATAGCGTCAATATAAATGTATATTTGTTCATTGGTGACTGGATGGAGAAAAAATGGTATTATATTCTTAACAGAATTTGTAAATAAAATAGCGCCTAATTGCTCAAACATTGAGATATTAACAGATGTGCCATCTGTGGTAACTGAGACGATTTTTATATTATTTTCATGAAGTACCATTAAACATAATTTTAATAGATTTGCGTGTTCTTTGTCAGACAATCCGCTTATAAAATAATATGCGACTGAAATTTTAAAATACATATTTAGGCATGTAACTAAAAATACCAGTGCATGTTCGGCTTCAGGTGAAGTATCGTTTGGCTCTGCATTTGCTCCTATGTCCTATATATTGATCTCCATCCAGTTTCACACACTTTTTTAAATTCATCTCGTCTGCCACAAGATTAAAAAACAGGCATTTGGCTTCCAGTGAAACTGTTTTGATCTTTTCATTCAATGTAGTAATAGCTTCTTTAGTGATGCCAGGTGATCCATGGAGATGTTGATACCAACGTCAGAATGTCGAGAGATGTGACAAGGAATTCATAAAAATCTTACGAACATAATCATACGCTGCACTTGAATGAAAATGCAATGTAACTGCAAAAGTTCTCAGAGCATCAGGGTACATTTTCTGTGCATTTCCACTGAGCTGACGCTCCCAAAATGCTCTGTATTCATCGAAAACCGCATCCTGCATTTTGAAAACGATTATATAACAAAACGATTATACAAAAAAAATTTATTTTTTAAATAGATATACATGTAAAAATATACATTGATATACGCAATACTAATTTTCAGAGTATATGACAATTAATTTCAGACAATATTCAATTAACATAAACAATTGCATGATTAAAGTGTAAATATATAATTGGATATATAATTGAAAATATATAATTGAAAAATTACAAAAAGTAATTCCGGAAAAAAATTTTATTTTATTTTATTAATTATTTATTAATGATAGATGTAAATATATATAATTAGATCAGTTCTGAAATTTATATAACTATTATTATTATTATTTTATATAATATCTGAAAATTGGCGCGATATGATCTTAGATGCATCCTGCAGAACTCCAATAACTATCAATTGTCCACAATACTTATTATATATATCAGTTAAAAATAAGATTCAAAATAATCACGCTCATGCTGCCGATATGAATGATTGTGTGTAATTGAATTGTGTGCAACTGAACCACTCCCATGGATTAAGAGGATATACATATATGATAGATCCAATTCCACAATTTACTTTAATTGAAGTTTAACACTGTTAAAGAGAGAGAGGTTTATCGTGTCCAATAGGATGCCTTCTACACTTAGCCAATAGAGAGCTATAAGTATTGTTAGCTAAAAGTATTGTAAGCTATAAGTATTGTTTGCATCTATATAAGATATAGTTTCTGTTTATGTTCAGTTCTTTCAAGATTCTTCATGCGCCTTTCTTTTTCCTTTGTCTTCTTGCTGTGCAGAATAAAGAGTCATTTACTTTATTCCTAGTATTAATTCTCCTGCCCCAACAAACACGTTAATAGAAAATTCACTGCGTCTGATATCCGATATATCGAACATCGGATGCAATGTGAATTCTCCATTAACGTGTTAAACTTTGGTGTTAAAATAAGTTATGAAGTCGGACCATAGGAAAAGGATTAGGTTCTTACGAATATCATTTTTCTGCTTGTTCTGAGATCATCTGTTTTTCCCTTAATTCTGTAATCAAAGATTTCATATCTGAGACTTTTTTCTTCAGATGTAGAACCTGCTGTTGTAATATTCGTATTTTACGTTTTTAGTCATTGACTGTTTTTGTGGTTATTTGCAATTTGTGTGTTGCCATAAGGGGATATTTTTGAGTGAGGCAGTCCCCAAAATGTGAGCTCGAATAGCGTTGTTTTTTTTACGCGGTGACTCCAAAAGCCTAACGTCCAATTACCAATTTCTGTAATAAACATTTTTTTGAAAATTTATATAATTCCAATATTTATGCACAAAAAGACTGCATAAATATTTCTCATTACAATTAGTTAGTACCTTTCATTACAATCAGTATTTGGGTCTGATCTAACCGGATCAGCGCTGGAAGTACTTTTATTAGCAGACTCGATTTTTGCAATAGCTTGATCTGCAATGTAAACATTGGAACTTATTTCCGTATATGCTGCTTCTTTTCTGCAATTATAAAAAATGATGATAGCTGATTTAATGATACAAACAATTATCTGATCAGCAATGTAACACAAACACATACCGTGAATAATTAAAACCAAAAATTGTTGGAACTGCATCCGGCTTGATAAATCTTCTCTTTTTGTCTCCTAGTTTGTAGAAAATTTGATTGTAGAAAAAGCAAGCATCTTCAAAATATTGGCTACACAATTGACTTGATTTTTTCAATTGTGTAGCCAAATTCTTCAATCCTATGACTGAAATCCATCGTTGAAATAACTCATCATTCTTTAGAAATCTGTTAGACAACAAGAGTTTTTTTATTTTTACATGTCTCAGTTTGTTTATCATAAAAATTGGTCATATGATTCCATTAATTATTATAAATATTACTTGCTACTTACTGATAAAAAGATACACTGATATCTTTTTATTTAAAAAGGGCATGCAAGAATACTCAAAGTATTATTTCTTGCTTATGCCGTTACGATTCCAATATGGCTGATGACTACTCGGGAGTCTTAAAGCTTCTGATTTTTTGTTGAACTATGACAAGTGATAAATAAATCTTTTTATAGCTAATGCTCCTCTTAATTCAGGTGCAAATGCAGTGGATGTATCTGTTCCCAATCTTCTCAAGTAAAGATATCGTGGCACAATTGCCTGAAGAGGAAATACTGTTTCTCCAAGTTGATATGATATATCGCAAAACGATGCAGAATGTTGTGATGGATCATCGAGTCCGTGAGACTGCTGGTTCCGTATGTAATTCTAAAAAAATATTATATATGGAGTTTTTAATACAAAAAGTTTAAAAATAGAAAGAATAATTTTTACAATAAATACTGTTTGCAAATATTATAATATTTCTAATTTTTTGTTATTAGTTGTCACTCATACAATTGTTGCATAATTATTTTAAAAAATTAGAAATATACGATTACAAATTTTAAAAATATACGAAAAATTGTTGAAAAAAACTAGGGAATGTACCGACTAAGACAATTATTGTTTTTATATATAATTATAATTTTATTCTTACCTTCTTAAATACATATTATCAATAATCAATTAAAATAAATAAAGTTTTAAAACTTAAAAAAGAAATTATTAAAATTATAAAGGCTCTATAAATTATAAATAATGATGAATATATTTGGCTTTAGAACGAAAATATCAAATTATACAATCAGCTTTTTAACAAGAATAACATCTATAATAAAATTAAATGTCTATTTTTTAAAACTAACATTATTAATAAACTACGATATACATTGAGTGTCATAATTATTTTCTGACCTGGTAAATATGGAATGCTAAAGTAAGAGATTTCTTTATTGTTTACAGATCTATTATTATTATCATTGTTGTTATGATTTTTCAAAAAGATGTTTTAACCGTTGCCTCATAGTGAAAGTTATAAATTCTATTGGATAATTAATGTTTAATAATATATCCACTACTAGTTCAAGATTATTTTTTTGAAATCTAGGATGTAATAGTAGGAAAGCTCGGTCTATTAGACCAATCACGGTATCTCTTTTTTGACACATTGGGTGTTGAGAGTGATAATTTATATATCTTCTCGAGTAGATCGGTTTATGATACCAATTATGAACTATTTCATTATTTTCAACTATTAATGTTGTATCTAAGAAATTTAATGTGCTTTCTTTGCCTGTTTCTAACGTGGATTGTAGCCTATCGTGGAATAAATTAAAAATTTTAACGTGTCTGATGTAGAGTCATTAGGAGCGGTCATGAGTATGTCATCTATATATGTAGCATATAGTGAAGGGATGTAGTTTAGAAAATCCAAAGCTTTATTTTCAAGGTCTTGTAAGACTATGTCAGCTATTATTGGTGACAGAGGGGAGTCCATAGGAATATCATATGTTTGTCGATAATATTTGTTATTAAATGTGAAAAAGGTAGAGTTCAATACTAGATTCACTCCAGTTAAGATTTCAGATTTAGGTATGTCAATTATTTCCTCCGAATGTTGCCATCTATTGGATATGTTATCAATAGCAAATTCAATAAGAATATTAGTGACAAGTGATATGACGTCCAATGAAATTAATCTAAAGTTATTCTCTATGTGTATATCTGAAATCTTGTTGATTAAATATAAACTATTTTTAACGTGACTATGTGTTGTTGGAAAGTTATTTGTCATTAATTGTTGTAAATAATTGGCTAGTTTGTATACAGGACTATTGTTATACATGTAAAACATACAGTGACATTATAAACAAGCTTACCAAAATAGATATCTAGCATCATGGAAAGAAAGAATAAAAACAACTTGTAATAAAGAGGCAATTTGTCATTATTCTCATTGTAACACCGACTCGGTAGTAAAGATCTAGTTTATATTATACTACATTTGTTTCTATTTCCAATATTAATTTAATTTATTAACCAACAAATTTAAGTGATATTTCTTTTGTGGATAAAATGACGTTTAAAATTAGAATTATACAACATAATTTTTTATTTTTTATTTTAACAATTAGATAAAAATAACTATGGTGTACATTCAATGGCCATCGAACCAGAGAAGTGTCAGCTACCGTCACAATCCATGGAAAGCCATTTAAACAACATTATTTTATGGAAAATGGAAACAAATCAAATTAATTTACAAATGATACGCAAGTCGATGAGATATTACGTTTTTATAACACTTTGCGACAAACACGTTTTAACATTTACACATATTAACTTACTAACATTGGATATTTTCATTAGTTTTAATACGCTGAAGAGGATCAGTAAAAACTAATCGAAACGTCCGTTCGAATAATTATGACACTCAATGTATATCGCAGTTTATTAATAATGTTAGTTTTAAAAAATAGACTTTTATTATAGATGTTATTCTTGTTAAAAAGCTGATTGTATAATTTGATATTTTTGCTCTAAAACCAAATATATTCATCATTATTTAAAAAGAAAACTAAAATATTTTATATCTCATGATCGGTTACAGATAATTGAATTTAAAAAATATACAAAAGAAGACATCAAGGACACAAAGGAAGATTGTATAATTTTTTTCAGACTTCAGATGTCTATATAGTATACTATATAGACATATAGTATACTAATGCTAAAAAAAAATTAAGATTTTTTTAAGAATTTTTTTTTAAATGAACCCTTTGAGTAATCCTTTCGAAAAAATTTAGACTAAACCTTCTTTTATACTTTTTACATGAAAAATATGCCAAATAATTCGATTTGGTAGAACAGGTTAAAAACAAATTAAAATGGTGATTTAAAGACTCAATGAATTTAAGTTTATTATAAACACATCAAATAAGCTAGCTTTAAATGATTAAAAAGAGATTAATTCTATTTTCACTTTTATTATTCACTTTCTTTAGTTTTTCAAGGTAAACTGGTCTTTTTTGAAATATTGAAGTAAAAAAATTTTGCTTAAAAAAATATTATTTATTTTTAGGGATTGGTATAGGAAATATTATGTTAGAGTTAGTAGTCATTGATACACTATAGGCAAATCTTTTATTTACTATTTGCAAAATCATATATCAGTTAAAACAGCGTTTAATGACTAATCAGGATAAAAGACGTAAACATTTCTCTTCTTGATAAATCAATAAATACTTCGACGAATAGATTTTTATAACGCTCAGATGACCCTTGTTTTCCTCTCACTCATCACATATTTTTAAACATTACGAGCCCGGTTTAGTTTAATTTAGATATTCATAAATAAAAGGATTTTGTATTTGTGTGATTTTATTTTTAATTATTTTAAATTTTTAATTATCCTAATACTTATGTTATTTTAATTTTAACTCCTTAAGAATGTCTTGCAAATTAATTTTATAATATCTCATTATCAAGATTTGATTTATTCATTTTTTTAAATTTATTACACTCTTAGAAAATAACTAACATTATTGAAAGTGACTAACCAAATTATTTTTTCAACATTTATACCCACATTACATTTAGCAGCTAGTGTTTCTTTTAGAAAATCAATTATAAAACATTTCCAATTCTCCTAATTTTACAATCCATTAAGAACTTATATTTCTTACAGATAGGACTGTTAGAACTTATGCAAGAGACAAATATGTTGATAGAAAAGATTAACATAGGTGTGCTGAACTACCTCGAGAAGAAGAGATTATTTTTTCCGCGATTCTTTTTTCTTAGCAACGATGACATGTTCGAGATTCTTTCAGAAACTAAGGAACCGCTCCGTGTTCAACCGCATCTGAAAAAATGTTTTGAAGGAATAAATAAACTGGGGTATCTTATTAATTTCTCTCTTTATGTATATATTTCTTATACACTTTTCAACAAAATTAAAGGATCACTTAAAATTAGTGTTAAAAAGAGTCAAATTAAACTTCATGTATCTTTGCGAAAAATTGCCGCAGACCGATGTTTAAAAAAGCATTTTAAACCTTGAAACCTCAACTTTCCAATGCTTCAATGAAGATTTTTCTACAGATAGCGCTACTTTAAAGCGAGCCTTGCAAAGTTACAAAATAAACTTCAACTTTGACGGCGTCCACGGGCAAAACAAAGTTTTTTCTACCAACTTTATTAATTGTATTTTAAAATTTAACAATTTTATTTTAAAATTTCCTCTTTAAAGTGCATTTATAATCATTGCGCTACAATTTTTTTTCACTGACAACTTGGATAATACCAATACTGGCGGCAGAATACAGATTTTTGCAGAGAAAAACACTGAAAGTTCACTGCTCACTTCAAATCATCATAACTCAATGAAAAAAAATCGTAGCGCAATGATTAAAAACGTATTTTGAAGAGGAAATGTTACATTTTAAAATACAATTAATAAAGTTAGTAGAAAAATTTTGTTCCGCCCATGTATGCTGCTAAAGTTGAAGTTTATTTGGTAAATTTGCAAGGGTTGCTTTAAAGTTGCGGCATCTGTAGAAAAATCTTTATAAAAAAATCTTTGTTGAGGCGTTGAAAAGTTCAGGTTTCAGAATTTAAAATGCTTTTTAATCGGTCTACGATCATTTTTCGCAAAGATACATGAAATTGAATTAAACCCTTTTTAACGCTAATTTTAAGTGATGCTTTAATTTTATTAAGAAGTGTATTTATTATTATTAAATATATTTATTCTCATACATATATATATTGTTGAGTCCGTGCCACCGATTTGATAATAATCGAAACACACACACACAACACATCAACACTCGCGAGCCGCAAAATAATTAAATTACTTATTTAAAGGAACAAATAAGAACGTTTTAATAAACAATAATAAATTATGTATACCAAATGAGAAATTCGCGAAGCCGTTCGAAAGTACGTCCGACACGGTCGACAGCTATTCAAAAATCTGGCAATCGTTATTTATTTATTAATCTCTTGACAACGGAGACTTTTCCGAGACAACTTTATCTGAAGATAACTTTAGCCCACCGAAAGCAGGGCTGCAACAATATATATATATATATATATATATATATATATATATCATATATTGTTATGTTTATATTGATACACACACATACTGAGTTAATATTTTCATAGGATCTTCCAAAATGCAGTCAAAACAATTTGAAATAAATATGAAATATACAGGGTGTTCGGTAACCAACGCTCGTGAGTAGGTAAAGTGCGGTAAATTGAACATAAAAGTCCTCTACCATTTTGCGATTTTCGCATAATAATAATTGTTAAAATATTGATTAAAAATGCTCATCGAATGAGGGCGCGCTTTGTGCGGCTAGACTATGGGCCGTACGCTCTTTTTTTTTTTTTTTTTTTTACAAGGGAATATCCATCATGGATGGACCCACCGCTCCGAGGAGAGAGATGGGTTATGTCGGACTCCTACCGGCTAAAACCCCTTGGTGGTTTTTCCGTGGCGGTTGAGTGGGTGGACCCTGAAGTCGCTTTTAGCATTCTTACCAGGATCCACCCCCGCCAGTGCCCTCTCTTCCGAAAAGGAGAGAGTACTTCCCTCTCCCGATGCGCCGCCTCAAAATACGACGGCACATCGATGGCGGCATTTCAGGACCACTTCGCAACACCACCGCCACATCCGAGGAATCACGGTAAAATGGAAGGTGTGTATCCCCGCACGCACCTCCCCGTGACCCCTGAGGAGGGCAGAAGTATAAATACTTCCACTCTCCTCTAGTTAACCGTCAGGTCTGACAGCCAGAGTTGGGGTGAGACGCTATTTATTTAAAATAAATAACTCCGAGTCCACGGTCCCGGCCAAATGTCGAAGAGGGGGAAAGGACTCCCCCTAGTGCATCCGGCGACTTTCGGGCGCAAAGTACGCCATAGAGGATGGGTGGGAGCAAACTCCCACCTTCCTCTATTGACCGTCCCTTGTTTGGTGTGCTTTTAACAGTCCTTCCATCACCCGGCGTCCATGAGTCCTAATTATAAGACACGACGGAATACCGGGATTGCTTCAGGGCTGAGCCCCCCCCACCACGACAAGGTGGCACACCATTGGGGGGAGGGCCGTACGCTTTAGGCGTATCAGGGGCGAGTGTCACCAAGCAACGAAAAGTATTGTTTTTGCAAAGCGCGCGCTCATTTGCTGAGCATTTTTAATTAATATTTTAATTATTATTGCGAAAATGCAAATTAGTAGAGGACTTTTATGTTCAGTTTATTACCTTCTACCTGCTCACGAGCGTTAGTCTGTTAATTACCGAACACCCTGTATATAGAGGCGAAATTAGATAATGTTAGTTGCTCTAATTTCATGCATTTTTATTATACCTTTTATACTTTTCGATTTGGATTGTTTTCCGGTATCTCATGGAATGCTTCATAATTAATTCTCGCTGTTGATTAATAAAGGTCAGTAGTTGTGCTATTTCAACATGGCCGAAAGTGATGTATATGCAAGTACTATCAATAGGCTCTAATAATCAGTGTGTGACATTAGATCGAAGTGCAAAAAACATACTTTTTTATTGCATTGAAGATGTCAGATTTCGTATAAAAAAAAGAGCATTTGCGGGAAGCATTACGTTTCTGCTTTTATGTCAAGAAATCTGCTGCTGAAAGTCATCGTTTGCTAGTGAAAGCTTGTGGGAAGCATGCTCTATCTGAAACAACTTGCAGAGATTGGTTTAGACGATTCAAAGACAATGATTTTGACGTAAGTGACAAAGAGTGCCCTGGTCAGTCGAAAAAGTTTGAAGATGGAAAATTGGAGGCATTACTGGAAGAAGATTCATGTCAGACGCTCAAAGAGTTGTCGGAAACATTAAATATCGATCAATCAACTGTTAGTAAACGTTTGAAAACAATGGGAATGATCTAGAAACTGAGAAACTGGGTCCCACATGAATTGAGAGAAAGAGACATTGCAAAACGTTTAACCATTTGTGAATTGCTGCTTCAAAGACAAAAACGGAAGTCGTTTTTGCATCGAATTGTGATGCGATGAAAAATGGATTCATTACGACAATCCTAAGCGCAAGAAATCATGGGTGCGTCCCGGCGAACCATCAATATCAACGCTATAACAGGATATTCATGGAAAGTCATGTTGTGCATTTGGTGAGATCAAGTCGGTGTAGTGTATTATGAGCTGCTACAACCAAGTCAAACTATTAATGTTGAACGTTACCAACGACAATTACTCAATTTGAATCGAGCACTCAAAGAAAAACGCCCGCAATATGTCAAAAGACATGACAAAATTATTTTTCTCTATGACAATGATAGACCACATGTTGCAAGACCAGTGAAGGAAATCTTGGAGGCACTTGGATGAGATGTCTTACCCCACCCGCCCTATTCACCAGACGTTGCTCTTTCAGATTACCATTTATTTCATCGATGCAGCATGGCCTTTCTGAGCAGCACTTCAGATTTTTCGAAAATATCGAAAAATGGCTCGACAATTGGATCGCCTCAAAACAACCTGAATTTTTCTACCGCGGAATCCATGTGTTACCCGAAAAGTGGGAAAAGGTTGTAGCTTTCAAAGGACAATTTTAAATAAAATATAATGTACTGTTCTTTTGAAATAAACATGAGTTTTTGTTGCAAAAACAGCGAGAATTAATTCAAGCATCTAATATGTTTAAAACAATACGACATACAGAGTGTCTGGGAAATCACCCGCAGTACTTCAGGAGGTAATTTAGGACCAAAAAAGAAACAAAAAAGCTATATAAACATAGATCCGGAAATAAATCGTTTCCGAGTTATAACCACTTTTATGTTAAAAATGTAATTTATTTTTCATAATTGTAATTTTCATAATTTATTTCACAATGCTGTAACATAAATAACTTTATTTCGGATTTTTTTGGCGTAACCCAAGATGCACCATGTAAAAGCATAGTCCAAGAATTTAATTTTTTAGTTTTTAATTTTCGTACTCTTCATTTCATATTTGTCATTTTCTTATTTTTACTAAACTTTCGACTATTTTGTAAACTATTTTGAATGTGTAGTATGAGTTCATGTTTTATTTATGTTACAGTATTGTGAAATAAATTATGATTACAATACAGGGTGTATCGTTTTAAACATATATATATATATGTATATAACAAGCTGTATGTATATATATATATACTGTGACCATATATTTCTTTTACTCTATATCAGTGCTCCTTGAAATCATTTTTAGCCGATGAAATGGCCTACGGCACACCTTCGGCGCGATTGCTCTTTTCAATCAATATACTAACTCCCGGAACGATACTAATTTTGGGCGTCAGACACGAAAATTCGCCACTCTAAATTCAATACCCTAAAATCTCAATTTGCAAGAAACGCTAAAAAGAATTGCAACCGCGACGGCAACAAGTCGGCTAACCAGCCTTCGAATTGGTAGAGGGGGGGAGGGGTCTTTAAGAGCGGTTCGGGATCAAGAATCGACAGCGGCAGGTTCTAAATTCTCAGATTGAAATACAACGGATTAAGATAAAAATAATATAATATATTGGAGATAACAAATCGGTGTAGACAGCAGTATAATAAGTCACGGAGAAATAACATATATCTAAAGGCAGCTATGAGCAGTGGTCGCATTCACTGTGCACGTGAAGGGCGCGTGATGACGCGATGCCGCAACCGAACGTTAAGTATCAAATTACATCCGATTTTGGATATTCTGTTAGATGTCAAGAGCTGCTCGTGGTTTGTTAAGGACGCGGCGAAAGTAATATCAAATTAATGTAACTCTTGGTCACGGAACGCTCAAAAATCTCGCAATTAACATAATAAAATATCCTCAAGAATGCGTGTAAACAAGCGCGGCCGACAAGCTTCGACCCTCGATATTTCTAGCTCGATACTGACTGTATTAAAATTCGGCAGACTTACTGCGCAAATACCCTACATAATATTTAACAGATCACATTAACCATTACAAGGTACAAATTATACTCCATAAAGTCCCGGATTACAAGTCGAAACGCGGCGCAAGATACAAAGGTCGCACGCAGCACGTGTTATACGAACTCGTCTCCTGACGGACAAAGGAATGGTACTTACGCAAATAAATGCGCGATAACTAACACTAAAATTAACGCAAAAATTACGGTAATGACTGTCGGCGGCGAATGAGAAAGAGGCGATCTATGCCCTCTAACGACTCGGACGGAACGAGAGCCCTTCGCTTTCTCGACACGGTACGGTACGGTAACGGCAGCTAGTACACGAGTTGGAATATCTGATTTTCCGCTAATCGCGACAGCTACTCAAAACGATAATCGCGATAGGACAACATCCGTCAGAATCGCGTCGAGTTACCGGATTGGCGACCTTACAGGTTCGTCGACTGTCGTCCTCCGGTATCGCTTCAGTTGGTCGTTCGGAATCAGGGGCCTGTCGTCCTCGACTGCTCGCCGAACAGTGACGAGCGGAAGGCCCGCGGGAGACACGCCGGCGAATTAGAGCCAAATTAGGCCACCTGTGGCGGTATCGCGGCCCTCAGGGCCAATCGCGGCTTTGCCTTATCGCGGTCGATTTAATTGCTTGCAATTTCTCGATTTTCATATAGGCTACTTCCTGGCGCGGCTTCTCGGCAGCTTACTGTCGGTTCAGTCTGGTGCCCATGGCTTCTCCGGACTCTCTGGTTTGAGCACGAACCGGTAGCTCCTCGTTGAGGCTCCGATGTCCGTCACATCTGGAGTGGCCATCTTCTTGACCATTTATCTCCGGTCTTTTGTTCCAAGCGAAGGTCCTATGGGTACGAGATTCTTAACGGCAGCCGATGTTTCCGCCGAATTTTGTATATAATAATGTAAACACAATTCTTACCGGACGTGATCTCCCCGCATTAGTTCTGAGCCTCCGCTCTTCGCTGAACTCAGCCTCCGTCTCCCCTCTTGCGTCCGGATGGGAACTCGTTGCTGCCGCCAAATCCATGTAACGCAAATGCGCGAAAAAATATAACGCAAATAGGACGCAGGCTTGTATATATATACATATATATATATATATATATATATATATATATACATATATATATATACAGGGTGTCCGGTAATAATCGCCCAACCTTTCATGGGCAGATAGAGCAGGTCAAACTGAATAGAAAAGTCCTCTACCATTTTGCAATCTTCGTAATAATTACCGAGACATTAATTAACAAAGATTGACAAATCCGGGTGAGTACAAGCGCGCGGTGAAAAGGCCCATCCTACTACTACGCAGTTACTAGGTGCTCATTGAATGATAGGAGGAGCGGTCTATGACTGGCAATGGTTGCGTATGAGTAGCATGCCTAGTAATATACATATATATATATTGTAAATCGCTTGCCTGCGACCTGCTTATGTTTCGAACCGCTAGTAATTCGCACCGCTCGCACCTGTACATAGCCGTAAGCTCTCGCGCAGAAACACACACACACAAATACACCCGCGACAACACGCACACGAGCACACTTGTAAATAAAAGACACCCACTCACACCCATTGTATATAAACACACTCACACGTTACACACAAGCCTGTAAATATTTTGCTTGAATAAACGCTTGTCACCAACAACCCCGTTCTCGTTAATTGGAGTCTTCCCCTTCTCCTGAATCCTGGAACCGACGAGCTAATCCGAGATGTCAAGAAAGGTGAACCGTTACAAATTCTATACTGAATATATGCTTCTGATTATAACAACTGTAGTAGATATCGAAATCTTTCTTTTGGGATATGCTATTTTTAGTGGATTTCTTGAAATGCAGTGAAGTGCGTCTTATATTTTTTCTTTAATCAACATTTTTAAAAACTTATAATAATTAACACGTTCCAAGTGAATAACTACACATTGTGATTTCATATGGATCCTTTTTCCATGCTAGATCGTCGTTATACATCTTGATCGGCTACTTTTCTTTTGGCTTTCTAAACTGTAGGTTTTTATGAAGCTAAAATATTAGCATAGTTGTAATAAAATAAAAAGTAAAATATAATTTGTCACCTCGATCAAGGACATTGCATCTTTAAAATTTAATAATACTTATATGTATAAATATATAAATCGATAACAATAGCATCAATTGTTTGTTTCTGAAATTTAGTCAGTAATTGCGCTCATTACAAAATAAGTCAAGAAAATATTATTTTTATTAAAATATACTTTATAATAAAACTGTAAATTTTCTATCTGATGTGTAAGTGTTCATCATTTAAATAAAAACAAATTCTTTAGCCTTATTATGTTGTCGCGGATACAATAATAGTGATAAAAATATAACAAAAATATGTAATATTATAATAAAATATATACAGTATAATACGTACACACATATCATAATATATTAATATATATTATTCCACGGTGTAAATATATAATATAATTAAAATATAATACACGTACCCTATAAAAAAATTTACGATATTTCATATATACATATATATATTTTGTTTAGTATATTTTTTAGTATATTTATTCTCATTATTTATCGAATTCTTATAGGTTTGACGAAAAATTAGAAATTTATTCCATGTTCAGTGACGATAATGAAGAAGTAACGATGAAAGAATTCATTTCGACAGCAGCAGCGCGCGGATGTGTCGAACGATGGCTCATTCAAGTATAACTTTGTTATTTTATTGAAATTCTTGCACAATAATGTCGAAACACTTACTCAGAAAAAGTTTGAGAACATGAAGGGCAGTGTAAAAGTTTAAACCGATAATTGAGTAAAATTGAATAAAAATCGACACTTGATCGTTTGTGGACGAATGAATAAACATACATAAATTTTCTCTCTAACATGTTTTTAATGCTTTCTTAATAAACAAAAGTAGCTTAAAAATCGAAAAAATAGTGTGTATAATATACATATGTATACTGGGTATTCTAATAAAGGTGGGCAATCTCTTGTGGACATGGTAAGCAGAGTCGGTGGAAGTCATTTCGAATATTTTTTGTAAATTTGGCTAAATTCGTTTTCTTTTAATTAATTCTAATACACAATGTAATTTTGTATTATTTTCAAAATCATTATTCAATTATTACGAATAAAGGTTTACTTTCTATCGATCAAATGCATTTTCCTTGAAAACAGTTTTAACGAAATGAAACAAGAATACCTTTTTTTTAGAGAAAATGTGAATCTAAAAACATAATTTCAAAATAAAAAAGCTCACCGACTTTAAAGTTTTGTAAGTTAAAAGACTTACAGGTGATCTGATTCTGGCTCTCCGAGATGATATAAAAAAATTAATCACACTATGTATATTAAAGATCTTCACTTAATAATAAAAAAAGTTCTTATATATTATGAAAATCTACAGAGTAATATAAAAGTTATTTAAGAAAAATTATTCTCCAGGACACCCTGTATACAAGACATATCATATAGTTTATATCTACAAATTATATATATACATAGCCTTATTTTTTAATAAAAAATGTACCGAAAAAAGAATTTTTTCTACGATATTATTTTAAATTATAAAAATTAATGTCCCCTTTTGTCTGTTTTGTCTAAAATTTAAATTTACGGGTTTTGAGATTTCTGTGGATAAAAATGAAAATTAAAATAAGTCATTCTATATACACAGTCTATTCAGAATCTGGTGTACTGATACCGAAAAAAATGTAAGACGTCAATTATTTTTAAAAAAATTTTTTTTATTTAAAATAAATTTTTTTATTCAATATAACTGGAAGCAATTAAAAATTTGTTTGAAGCAGCTATTATATTCTATTTTCGGAATCACTTTGAAAACCACGATCTTTTGGTTATCTTGAATAGTATCGTAATGCTTTTATTGTTAACTTGAGATTTAAGAATAGTTAGATGTCAAGCAGACAACTACGAGGAATATTCGAACATTGTAATACCTTTCCTGACCAAGAAATCGCATATAATCTTGGATTTATGCATTGGTGCACGATCGTGCAAAAGTGACCAAGAATCTTGTTCTCGATATGCAAATCAAATTCAAAGAATTCTATTCTACAAACAAAATTCAGAACACCTAAATAATAATTAGCATTATTTAATCTTCCGATGAATTCCTTAGACAATGCTTTTTGAATTGAAAAAAACGATAAGCAATGATTAATTTAGTTCTTTCACATGCACACTTCCTTCGATACATCTAAAGACATTGGAACGATTCAAATCACTACTGTACGATCTAAGAATCACTTCTACACTTTTTATTGTTTTACCAGCTATTTTGTTCAGCTTAAAACAAAATTTAATATTGTTCCATAGTATTTTTTCGAATGCCAATAAGGTTATATTACATTTAATCTCCACATTAATGATGCACATGCTAGCCTTGTAATTTTAGGTGATCGTAGCTGAAATAGTTTTAACCAGTAATTAAAAGAGTGCTACAGGAAAAATTAAAAAAAGTCAGTCACATCAGATTTTAAACAAACCATGTACTTATTTAACATAGTTATTTACTTATTTAAAATAGAAGTAATACTTGATAGGAATACTCCCCTTATCTATTGCAATCGGTGTACTTATCTACTTATTATTATGTTAACAAAAAAAATATTTCTTAATTATTTCTATCATCATTGAGCATCATTAGAATTTTCAGTTTTGTAAATTTGTTTCGAAACGCAGAATATAATAATTTTAAATAATTTGCTAACAATAAGTAAAACTAAGTATATCTTTATTATTTTGTACAACAATTGTGCGATTTAATTTTATAATTAATTGATTTTATATTGATCACATTGTATTTAGTCTTATTGCATCAGCTAAATAGAAAATTTATACATACAAACTGAATTTTAGAGTTTTAATCGAATGTTAACATAAGCGTATAAAAAATTGATTTTATTATTTTTATAATACATTTAAATCTAACTCATATTATAGGTTGAGAAACAGATGATACTATCAGTAAGAGAGGAAGTCTATTTAAGTTATTTGGACTATGAGATAAACGAACGAATAACGTGGGTGCTAATTTGGCCTGGCATGGTCGTTTTGTGTGTTTCACAAATCTATTGGAGTCTCGAAGTACAAAATTGTTTAGTTGAACATGCACTTTTTGCGATGGAATCACTTTATGAGAAACTAAAAGTTCAGATCTTGAAATTGGTCGATCTAGTTAGAGGTTTGTATTACAATAAACATTACACTATAGGTATACATATATGTTAAATACTTTGTTCTGGAATGTGTGAAAATTTTGATTAAATTGTAGGACAACTCTCTAAGCAAAATCGAACAACGTTGAATGCTCTTATCACCATCGATGTACATGCAATGGATGTCGTTAAGTCTCTTATCGAAAAACAGATCACTGACGAGATGGATTTTGAATGGTTAGCGCAACTTCGTTATTACTGGGAAGACGATGTTTACGTCAGTATTATCTATTCGACAATAAAGTATGCTTATGAGTACATCGGTAACTGTCCGCGTCTTGTCATCACGCCATTGACTGATAGGTATGTTATCTGCAGAATAAGATAAGATATAAAAGGCGAAATAACAACTCGCTATATAATCACATTTCATAATAATATCACATTTCATTAAATAATAAATAGCTTTTTAATTAACGTAACAAGAAGAAGTTTATAAAAACCTATAACATAGGCTTTTTATAATATTGTTAAGGGGATGCTGGACTACCAACCGAATTCTAATCTAGCAAAACAATATATTTACTTAATATAAAAGTTGCAATTTATACACCTAAAATACAATTAGTACATCCAGGACAGAATTGCATGAAAGAACATTTGTAAACTTTTAGAAATGAGCTTAGAAGCCTAGATAAAAAAATTTTGTTGCAGAAAATGTTGTGCGATCTAAGCTCAATTCTAAAAGTCTACAAATATTTTTTCATACAATTCTGTCCTGAAAGTACCTATTTTATTTTATGTGTATAAATTGCAACTTTTATATTAAGTAAATATATTGTTTTGTTAGGTTAGAACTCGATCGGTAGTCCAGCATCCCCTTAAGTCCGCGAGAAACGATAGGGGAGTTGCCGATATTGTACCGGCTCTTAAATTGTACCATCTTTATATTTTATAAAATCCGAAGGCCTAGTGTCATCTATGTATTATGCGAGATTTGTCTAACCTTATAAAGTTAGTAGAGAGAAGTAAATGTTTGTCCACGAAAGCATCCTATTAAAAAGAGCAAGTAAAGGATTTTTTGTTTTAGAAATAAGTTTTACCTACTTTAACATAAGACATTTAGAGTGTTATAATAGATGTATTAATTGAGCTGCTTGTCATTATTAAATTAAACTATATTAAAATTGGCATATTTGCATGGCATAGTTTGAATATAACCTCATTTTGGTATACTTTATTATTATAATTTGCAAAACACAACTAGCCTCTTAAATCATACCACCTATTGGTTCTTTATATTGTAGCGGTACAATTTAGGAATTTCTTTTCTTTTTTATAAAATGAGTCAAAAGTGAGCTCACAAACCTTGTGCTAACATTGTTTCTAAGAAAGACGATATCTGTGATTGTTGTTCTTAAAATCCACAGAGAGAAAGAGAGTGCGAGAGAGAAAGGGGGGGAGGGAGGAGGGGTGGGAGGGAGAGGGAGAGGGAGCAGTTCATTTGTTTTTTTTTTTTTTTTTTTTTTTGTATTACCTATATTTTTTTGTTTTAATTGGAAAACAAATTTTTGTTTAATGGTTGTCTTTTGGTTTCTTACAATTAGTTAAAAAATGATTTTCTTATAATATTTATACTTTATTGATATAAATTATTTATTAATATAAAAATACTTTATTTTTATAATATTAGTTTTTTTTTTAGTTTTGTAAAGAAAACTGTGATTTTTATAGAAACATGATTTCAACTGTAAATTAATTTGTTAGTTAAGTTTTTAATATAAAAAATATTTTAGTTGTAATAATTAGTTTAATAATTAATTTTTAATTAAAACATTTTTTTATTTAGTTTTTATATAAGTTGTGGTTTAATAAAACAATATTTACTTAAATTATTTGTATGTTATTTTTCTTCTTTCACACTTTTTAAATAAATCATATCGGTACGACAAAAAATACACGGTACAATTTAGGAAACTTTGTGGTACAATTTAAGCAACTGATTTTAAAGAAACGTATCTGCAGTAGATATTGTTGTATAAAAACATCTCAAAAAAATATAGAATATCACAAACAGATTAAAGATAAATCCTAATCAGTTTTTTATTCATTTTTATTAAGTTTTTGCAAGTTATAAAAAAAATTAAAAACTGGTCCAAATTAGGCAATCTTACCCTATATCGTACGCGCGTGATATGAACGGCACTCAAAAGTCGCATCAAATAAAGAAACAAACTTTTAAAAAATAATCACTTTAATAAAGAATACAGTCCAACATAATAACACAATGTACAATAAATAACCGTATAATAGCTAAAGAGAGTGGAGCTGTCGCAAGATACGGTCGCACAGCTCGACAGTTATCACGGAATCTGCGAAATCCGCCGTTTGATAAGAGACTCGTGTGTAGTCCCGGAGATAATTTTCTATTTTTTTGCATCGAGCGGCAAGACATGATGTAGAACATTATACCTGGGAACATAACAATATTAATATGACAAATTATAGTATCAGGTTATTTCGCTGTTTGTTACTTGTTCAGAACATTTATACGTCGATACTACTGTTCAACATTTCATTGTCCATAACATTGCATTGTTCAATATGTTTGTTTATCAATGATTTTATGACAATAAAAGGGTAAAAAAGGGGCTAGGTATTATAAAAAAATTACAACAACGAGTTAATATGAATGCAAAGTCGTATACTCAAGAAAATAAATATAAATAAATTAAAAATAATGATAATGATAATGAATAATTATTAATTCGGCATTTTCCGCTATGAATAATTGTAATTATATGTAAATAATTTATTTGTATTAATTTTATTCTTGACTTACAATTAGCAAAAGGGATACCAGATTTAGAAGAACGTTTTTTCGTAATTTAAGCCAACTTTTAATCTAAAAAAGAGTTTCTCAGCTAACAGTTTCTTTGGCAAATTGTTGATCAAATTTTATCAATAGCATAGTAGAATAGAAGAATATTTGCTAAAGCAAAGATCTTTCAAAATAAACTGTACTATTTTTTAAAATATCTATCACTTCAATTGCCTGTGAGAGAAGTACCTTTAGCTTTAGTAGCTTTAATGCACTATGCAATACACGTTTCCAAAAGAAATAGAATAACAAATGGTGGACAATGGTAAAAATTGTTCACATCACACACGATTTAAAGTTGCAAAATTTAGAACAGTTTATTATTTCTCAAGATATCATCAGCACTAACAAAGAGCCTGAAATTTTTGAGTATCAGTATCGGAATCCAGAGCAAGTTTAGATAATAAAACTGACGAAAATGAAAGCTGTTATTTACATCTCTAATGGAAACTAAAGATTTAAAAAATTGCAATTTAAAAAATGCTAAAGATATTAATTCTTTTTAAGCTTTCAAAATTCATTATTTAATTGTCAAAATAGACAAGTTAATAATGCTCTAATGTGAAACTTTGAATTTTACGGACCAATAAGAATCAGACGCAATGTGATTGTGCGTCAGTTTCATAGAAAATTAACTTTTTATATCAAATACCAAGAAAAAAATTAGTGCTTTGTGTACAGTAATTAGTTTCAGAAAAATTAATTTTTTATGAAACTGACACACAACTATCCTGCATCTGATTTGCGAGATTCAAATTTATGCCAAAATAGACATTTAGCATCAGTCATTTAAATATTTGCTTGAATTATCTTTATTATCTAATTAAATTCTATCAAATGGTTAAAGTAAAATATCTTGAATATTGTGTGTTTAAGATAAATATATTAAGAAAAAAGTTTTAATTTTGACAATTAATAAAAAAGTAATAAAATGTTTCCATTTATAGGAAAGTAAAATTGATTTTGAAATAACCAATTTCTTGATTTAATGTTAAATTAAAATCACAATCTTTTTTCCCTTTTGAAATCAAACAACTTTGTTATGAAAACTTTTACTTTATTCATCTAGATAAAATTTTCTAAACAGGTGTTTTATTTAAATTGAGACACAAAATATTGAAAAAAGTACGCAAAATTAAAAAAATATATTGGATAAAAGTTGTTTTGTTTTGATAAGGCCAACTTAAGATAAGCATAATTCAGTTCAAGTGTTTCTGAGATTTCAAAATTATCATACTTTTTTTTAAATAGAATTATCCTAACATTTTTAATAATCGACTTTTTGCAATAATTGTCAAAAATTTTGAAAATAGTCACAAATTGAATAGTTTACGCGATATTTTGCATTTTAATTTAGAATATTATTTTGACACAGAGGAAATATCTCATAAAATATTCATTTCTTAAATCTTATTTGGTAAAAATTCCGAAAAGGGGACCCAGTCTCAATGACCTTAACTTTGACATATGTTATCAAGATCACACTATTCTGAGTAAACCTGTAAAAGGTTTTAAACTTCGATCGTTGTTTAACTACAAAAAAAGTTTCAGTTATTATATGTATTTTTCATTATATATATGTATTGAATGTGGAACTATATAATGACATAAATTATCATTTCTCCATAGCGAAAGATACGTATAACTAAAACTTTTTTGTTTAAAACTTTTTAATAAACAACAAGCGACGCTTAAAACTTTTTTGAGGATACTTAGGACAGTGATCTTGGCAACATATATCAAGGTCAAAGAGGTTAAGTTTCTTTTTCGGAATTTTTATCTCTTATTGTAATACTTTTATAAATAGAAAATAAGACAAATTAATTGTGTGAAGAAAACATACTCTTATTATAAAAATATGTAGCTTACAGTATGCAACTAATTATGAATTTTTTACATCAATTAATTTTGTAGTGTTTTACACTAGTTAAAATGTATTAAAAAAATTATTTGATTTTGAAGATGAGATGTTTTGTGGTGAGCATTTTATTTTAGGTTGTTTCTGAAATTTCATTATCATTTTTATAATGTTCTAATTTTTAATGTTTTATTCTAACTCTTTCTACATAAATTTTTGCAATATTTGACATACAAAATTGTAAGAGTAGAATAGTCAACAATTTACTTACTTATAAAAAATACTTTAATAAAATTTTAAATTAGGTTCAGTTACAAAGATATGATAAAAATTATTTTTTTTAATACCACTATACAGAATGAGTAAAAAGTATGGAACTGCAAAATCACGAAAACAAGACATTCAAAGAAAATTATTTCATACAAAAGTTATAAAGCGTAAAAAGATGTATTCAACGATAATATGAGTTGGATCATAAGTGACTTATTGTTAGTCAAGGTCAGGGCAAAGTCATCTTGAGTTTTAATAGAACTCCTTATTTTTTATTGCACTTTTTAAGGTCTTTTTAAAACAGTAAATTTTATCCATTTTGAATTAACCGTTTTGAAGTTATCGAATTTTTTATAGTTAAGATATTGATGGCTGTAAACCTAACCTAACCAAACATAAAAATTGTTCATTATCTAGCTTTACGCTTATTTTTATTTATTTTTTTGTTCATATTTTTTCAGCAATCATAAGCTACAACATATGAGAAAACTAATTGATTTTATCGAAATCCAATTTTATAATAAAAACTTTCATTAGTACAAAATTGAATTTACAATAAAATTGGTTCCATACTTTTTACTTATCATGAATAATAAAACAAACTACAATAAATTTTATATGAATGACAAAAGTTCATTTTAAAACGCGAAGATAATAGAAGAATAACTATCTTTAAATCATTATAAAATATTATAAAAGTATAAAGAAAGAAACACAAAGTATAAAAAACATAGATACTAATTCAAATTGTTGTTAAATGGATCAAAAGATGCTATCGTACGTTGATCGGTGCGTATTCTTTGCATCTGAATGGTGCACCTGAAGGTCCAGCAGGAACCGGCAAAACTGAAACTACCAAAGATTTGAGTAGAGTTATCGCTGTACAGTGTATAGTATTCAACTGTTCTGAAGGTCTCGATTACAAGAACATGGGCAAATTCTTCAAGGGTTTGGTGAGCTGTGGCGCGTGGTCTTGCTTCGATGAGTTTAATCGTATTGAATTGGAAGTGCTGTCAGTTGTGGCTCAACAAATATTATCCATAGTACAGGTAATATAATAAATAAACAATACATACTTAAATCTTTTTTGATTTTTGAATGAAGCAGAAAGTATATATATATATATATATACAGGGTACGGCTCTAGAATCCGGACAAAATTCGATTTGAAATTCTCGCTATATTATAATTCCACTGGATGCGCTACATGGCATTAATGTAGATAAAAAGTTTGTAAATAAAAAATAGCGGAACATGGGTTGCATAGAAGAATACGAAGAACAGCGATAATCAAAAGAAAAGCCTTCGCGCCAGACGGATATTGTTTGAAATAATTAATTTCTTCAAATACTCCCTATCAATAGTTACGATATTGTACAAAAGTATACGGCTTCAGAGAAGTCTGAAGAAGTATCCGCCACCCCAGCAACAAAGATACATAATCGGCAGAGAAGTACAAAGACGTCGGAGCTCATAAACAGAACTCAAGAGATTTCGGAAGCTCCAGAGACATCTCTCAAAAAATTAGCATACACTTTGGGGGTGAGCGAGAGAATTGCGCGTCAGCTCAAGAAGTGCACAACAAAACGGTGCACCTGCTCACACCAGCCATTTGGTGCAAAAAATTTGGGTCTCGGATAACGTCGAACTCTTTTGGTCCAAGAATTTCTGGGCTTCTAACAGCCCCGACTTGAACCCCCTGGACTATTATATATAGAGCGTTTTTGAAAAGGTTACTGACAAGTCGAAACATCCTAATATGGCTTTCTTTCAGATCGCTATTGAAGCAGCGTGTACGGACATAGCTTGAGCGTATTTAGAGGCTGCGTGCAAGCGATTCAGGAATCGAATCGAGAGGATAATAACGGCACAAGGGGTTATATTGAACAAAAGAACCCACCAACATGTATATAAAAGCATTTTTTTGTATGTTTCATACTAATATGGAAATCTAAATTTAATATGTGCCTTTTTCGACAAAACTTCTTTTGTCCGGATTCTAACACTGTACCCTGTATAAATTGCGTAACTACTCGTTGTAAATTTTATAATACTTTTTCTTAGAAACATGTTATATATTTTCTTTACATTAATTGATTTTTCTCATTAATCTTAACATAAAAGTATTGAGGTAAAGTAATCAAAAAATGATTATTTTACGAGATATTTATGTAAAATTATGTTTTATTAAAATATAAAATATATCGTAAACTATTAAATTTTTTATCATCACATCTTTATAACTTTTTACGCAGAAAATTGAGAGAAATTAATTTATATAAAAAAATTAGATCCCATTTGAAAAACTAGATTGACTTTGATATAACCTTAACAAGGGCCCAAGGTCAAACTAACATGGCTATCTCTTTTTTCCCTTTGAGCCAAGTAACTTCTCTCTAAAACATTTCTTTTTATAAGAATATTTTAAAAGGCAGCTTTTAGTGACTCACCCTTTATATATAATTGAATTACACATAACACGCAATAAATATGCCATATATGTATTTTAATTTCTATAATTTATATTATTATTTTTTATAATATAGGAGAATTAAAAAAAATAATTTAATAAAATGTAATAATTACATATACAGGGTGTCCCATAATTCGCGAACCATCCATCAGGTGCAGGTAGAATAGGTTAAACTGAGTAAAAGAGTTATGTACCATTTTGCAATTTTCACAATAGTTAATGAGATATTAATTATAAGAGATCAGCTAATCGGCACCCGGCAGGAGCGCGCGGCACGAAGAAGCCTTCCACTGTTATATGATACTAGGCGACGATGTGTCTATGTATCTATGTGACTATGCATGTGACACTTCAGGTTGTCAATGCAGAGTGTTCCTCCCATCGCTTCGTCGGCGCGCCTAGTATCAAGTGACAATGGGAAGCGTCTTCGCGCCGCGAGCTTCTCGCGGCACTTTATTGGCTGATCTTTTACAATTAATATTTCCTTAAATATTGAGAAAATCGCAAAATGATACAGGACTTTTCTGTTCAGAATAACACTCTTTACCTTCCCTTAAAAGATGTTGCGCGAATTGTCGGACACCTTGTATATATATATATATATATATATATATATATATATATATATGTATATATATAGGCTGTGCGTGCTGGTTTGGAGACGTTCGTCTTTGAAGAGACCGAACTCAAATTGAACCCAGCTGTTTTCGTATGTATCACGATGAATCCTGGTTATGCCGGTCGCTCGGAGCTTCCAGACAATTTGAAAGTCTTATTTCGCACAGTCGCTATGATGGTACCAGACTACGCGATGATCGCTGAAATTTTTTTATACTCGTCGGGCTTTGGTTTCGCCCGTGAACTTTCTACAAAAATTGTTACTACATACAAGCTCTGTTCGGAGCAGTTGTCTACGCAGTCACACTATGACTACGGCATGCGTGCTGTTAAAACTGTTCTTTCTGCAGCCCAGAACCTAAAATTAAAACATCCTAGTGAAGATGAGGCTATTCTTCTTCTGCGCTCATTGATTGACGTAAACTTACCTAAGTTCTTAACACGAGACGTGCCCCTCTTCCAGGTATGTAAAAGAATAGTATTAGTTTTTAAAATATATTTCTGATTTTTTATAATAATTGAAGTAGATAGATTTGTAAAAATTTATTATATTCATATAATCTTATTTATATAATATATTTATATAATTATATTAAATATAAATTTATATATTTGTACAATATTTATTGAAAAAAGCTCTGCAGGTTAAAATGTTTGCCTTGGGAAGTAAAAATCTTACCACATTTTCTACTCTACTTATTCGATTATTTTCTATGATAGTTAGAACTTATGTAGTTTGCAAGAAACACTTCACTTTTTACCATAAATCCATAAATTTTAAGACTTAAGATGCAAATTTCAACTCTGCTATTTTGTCGATTCTATTTTTCTTATTTCATCTTTCACATGACAATCAGAATGCTCTACTTATTAATGTTATTTACTTTTACTTATTATTATTACTAATGTTTATTTACTTTTACTTATTATTATTATACTCATTAAGTCTATCATTTATATAATTTATAGCATCTCTTTCTAAGAAGATCAATTTATATTTATGCTATATTTATGTTTTTTGTATCATGTATAATGTTTTTTTTAAAGAACTATAGCTCTTTAATTTTATATATATTATCAAAAAATACAGTAAAATGTACTAGCAAAGATTTAATGTTATATAATTTCAATTTTTATAGAATGTTAAAATACCAAATCAAATTAACGTATATTTATCAACGACACATCTTTATAATAAATTATTTGTATTTTTATATAATTTTTAGAAAGTTATTTTTTAATAATTCTGATAATTACATTACATTATAACGTAATACAAAAAAAATATGTAGAAATTAACTTTTTTCTTATAATTTGAAACGGATAAAATCTTTTGATAATTGATCAATGTAAATTATATGGTTTTCGAATATTTCTATTTTAAATTAATTGAACACTCAATTTGTTCAAATATATATCCCTTTCAGGGTATAGTGTCTGATCTTTTCCCGGGATTGATTCTACCTTCGCCGGACTACAAAGCGCTTCTTTCTGCAGTAAATGATATTGCTCAGAGACAAAATATTCAAACAGTGAGCGTATTTTTACTAAAAATTATACAGACTTATGAAATGATGATGGTTCGCCACGGCTTCATGTTAGTAAGTAATTGAGAAAGTAACGCTACAATGATTTATGAAATTAATTAACTATCTTAAAAATTTTTTACAATATTAAATAATAACAACTTTTTGACAGAATTTAAATATTTATAGTTTTCATTTTACATACCACCTCAAATTTTACAAATGTATATGTGCGTGCGCGTGTGTATAGAGAGAGATTCATTTTAATTAATATAGTCGAATATCTAAAAATCAAGAAGTTTCAGAAAAAAAATATTTCAAACAAAAGTGGTTTAATTCAAAAGGAAAAAGAAAGAGATTTTACTTTAAACTAATGTTTGAGTGTTGGTATTTAGGTTATATATTATAAAGACCTAGTCTTTTTAAATGGAACTATTCTTTTCATAAATATAATATATTTTTATATAAATCGAAACTTCACAATATTCAGCGTTAAAAATAAACTATACCTTATATTGAGCTTAGTCAATATTCTTATAAATATCGAAATAAAAAAAAAATCCTATTACGATTTCATTAATTGAGTGTTAAAAAACAGAGTTTCAGTTTTAATTTCTTTTTTTACTGAATGTTCTATGATTTTTATTCGCTGAGATATTCATTATTAAAGTAAAATCGATTTATTAACTTTGAACACTTATAACTAATAAAAAAAATGATCGTACAATAATTATTAATTTAAGTTTTTGAAATGTACAGAAAAAAATTAGTACTTTGGCCTTTTGTACGAGTAACAGTGGAATGCTTTCTACTTGTAAATGTTGTAAAGTTAATGCAAATTTTAACGCTTTTTCGTTAACTTTCATTGATTTAAATTAAAAAAGATAAATGTGCAATTTTTACTTTATTTTTAAGTAACAATTACGCTTTAAAAATGAATAATGATTGAAAAAACGATAGAAGCATTTTAAAGTGCTAACTTTTCTCTTTAAATTGTTTTTTAATGATTATTGTACAATCATTTTTAATTTCATTTTAATAAAACATTTTTCTGATAACTTTCGATGTTTATTACTCAAAATGTATTAACATTTTTTTGTTAAAAAAATGTCTTATTATAGTGTTTTGGAAAGCTTTTGAGGTAAGCTACAAGAATTTATAATAAAAAATGTGTGTTTCCATTTAAAAAATCTAAAGTAATGGACTGTTACGTCCCAGCACCAAAATTTTTTCATTTACTTTTAAGAAACACTAAACTTATAATATAAATCCAAACAACAAGTTATCGACTACATTTTAGCCGATAAGTTATTCACTAAGACAAGTTACCCATTATAATCGTTACTGACTCTAGCCGACAGCCCGAAACGTTAATCATAAAATAGCCGCTTTCCCACCACCATAAGACTCCCCCGCTATTCCAAACCTTTAGATAACCCTTCCTACGCGTCCACCCCACTCTTCAACCCTGACTCGCGTAAACCGAGGGACCTCGAAACAGTCCCAAAAATCCACACATCAATTCGAGACTCTGAGCGATGCACTTGTCTCTCTAGAAGTGCTCCTCATCCTTGTAATTCTAATTCTATACGTGATTCCATTTCCAACCACTATTCCAAGTCAACTTTCCATATCCACATTCGTTTCCATCTCAGTACGCGATCCTATTTCATACAGTTCCATTTCAACGTCATTCTACCTCACGCGAGCGCCTATTATATCGTTACTTCATTATACTACGTCCGTACACCCTGCGTCAGTTTTCCGTGCCGATAGCTCTCTGATCCATATTCACGCGTCACCACTGTAATCATCCAATGTAAGTTCAGTCGAAATATACATATATTTACGAAATCTCATTGTGCATTAATACCGAAATGTACTTGAATCCAGTCCGCATTTTCTACGTTCGGCGTCATATTAAGTTCCAATCCGACTCTCAACAGACCTGGTTTCGACCAAACCAACGGCGTAGCGGTGCAGACAATTGCAAGCTCTTTACTACCCCTACCCGGCCGATATCGTGCTAAGATTCTGCACATACAGCACTCCCACTCTAAAAACAAGCTTATACCATCTCCTGATAGCATCGTGCTAATATTCTGCACATGCCACCTCCCTACCTCAAAACCAATGGTCGAACCCACGAACACGCGAAACTAATTTGATCTTTTTGTAGATGCCAAAAATAAGAAGAGGCGGACACAAATTCCACGCGCGACGTTTATATTACGAATTCAAATACGCCCCCGTCAGTGAAGCGGATAGTGAATTCCTCGAGACGGATCGCCTATATTTTGACTTAGAATACGAGGCGCACTTTAACCCGGCACTACGAGCGAAGCAGGTCAAACCTTTGAGGACGGACATCCGCATAAAGTCTATGGGATATTTCCCGTGGCCGCGCAAACTAATACCGTTGGACACGCAGCTACTGTTTCCCCCTCTGCCGCCCGCGAATTACGTACCGGGAGATCCGAGGAAGACCCGCTACCTCTAGATACGCGACGAGATATTATACCTATACTACGGGTGTTCCACCCCCGAGCACTGGAGTTCCGCGGAACAACCGATAATAATAGATTAACATTACGCGGAACGAAATATAATAATATCTTGTAGTAGCATACGAAACTTGGAAAACCCAGAGTTTTTTCGTGCCGACACTTTTTACGACTAACCCTTTTTTTTGCTTCCTGCGCTTCGCTTGGGCCAGCTCGCCTTCGGCTAAACCCTTCCGAAATAGTATTTTCGCTCCGCGCTGCCGAGGTCGGTTTACGACCGACCCTTTTTTTAATTTCCTGTGCTTCGCGTTGACCACTCTCTCTCTTGTCGAGATTTTCCCGAAAATAATACTTGCTTCCAAATTAATACTCGTTCCAAATAATGTATAATGCGCGTTTTATTTTATTCATTAAATTGTAAACAATCAATATCTAAACTGAATAAATACAAGAAACCTATCTTTCGTTATTTAATTATTTGTACTCCTTCCTTGTTTCGACCGCAATTAACAACGCTTTATACGGACAATAACAATAATAATATTTAACCATAACTTATTGACGACACACCTACATGTGTTACGGACGACTGCGTCTCGCACAAGAGGGCCACCCCTCCCCTCCCGCCGTCGAAGCGCGTCACTGATTAGAAAACGTCCGTTGCACCTACATCTCGGGATTCGCTCACAAATTAGAACTTACCCCGTATTGCGCATCTTGCCTTGTAAATTCCGACAATATCGATAGAGACTTACGCGTACTTCAACGTACCTCGCGATCGACAGCACGCGCTATTCCGGCGTGTATTGAACGGCCTGTCTTCGTAATCTAGCAGAGTTATTCCCGTTCGACTGCGACCGGTACGTTAACGCTTATGCCGACTTCCTCAGAGGTTTAAGAAATAGAAACATCTCTTACTATTCGTTAGCGGACTCTATTAAAGTCTTCGTTAGCGGAACCATTCCCGAGGGGTTCACATCGCGCGACTTCCCTTAGTCGGTAATCGCTATTTCCTTTTTTGTGTTTGACACTGCCGCATCATCATATACACGGTAACACCACCGCCATATCCCTATTACATCGCCTTTGGTAAGGGAAAACATTTATCGCCCGGATAGGCCTAGTCGCGGGGAATCCCCAGAAGCTTAGCTTCTGAAATACGCGACCGGTCAGGCGAAAGGTCCGAGCACTCTTAGAAGCCGCGACCCCGCTTGACGTAACAGGACCTTGACCTGACCTTGACGATGCCACTCAAGGTCAAACTGATATAACCACTAAATAGATCTTTTTAAACCTTACAACTTTTATATATGAGGAAAATGAATAGTGGTTTTTATGCAAAAATATGAAAACAGCTACATAGTTTTTAAAAGCAACTAATTATGTTTCTTTTATATTAATTAATTCCTGTCATTATGCGCACAAAAGTATTGAGGTGATATTATATAATCGAGAAGTAAGTATTTAATGAGATATTTTACATGTATAGTTATATAAAATTATTGCAAATTAAAGTATAAAATATCTTGTAAATTATTCAATTTTTGACCATTATATTTTTTGTAACTTTTTACGTCGAATATTGCGAGATTGATTTAATCGATTTATATAAAAAATCATAATAGTTCTATTTAAAAAACTAGATTGACTTTTACATGATACCTACCTACACCTAATATAGATACCCTAGATACCTACACTCAAGGTCATACTAATGTAAAATAATCACACAGTAAACGCAAAATATAAGAAAAGAAAATCTTTATTAGATGTAACTCGGTTCGCTCTTGGTCGCTGAATGCTCTCTTGTCCGTACAGGGTTCGGCTTTTATAGCCTTCGAGCTTATCGCGTGGCGTCTTCAAAAATTATCGAAGGATTAGATGAAAGCGCTAGCCGAAACTCGCAGCTTTCTTTCGCTCAGCGATAACACAACGCTAGTACCGCGATATCTTTGAAATCGGACGCCGTAGTCGCGAGCTCACCGACGTGTTCCCGCAAGCAATCACACACAGACAAATACAATATATTTACAGATACGCGGACACACTACGTACACACATATATACACACATTTACTTTGCACGCATATAAGAAATAAGAAATAATAAGTGAAATAGTAATAAGAAATAATAATTCCACACTAATATCTCTATCTTTTTTTTTTCCTTTTGGACTAAACAGTTCTTTGAAACATTTTTTTCTATACTCCTTGATTTTTATTAATTAAAATGGAAACACCTTATAATATTATACAGGGTGTTCTAGAACAACCTTCTGTCCGTAAAATGACGTATTCCTGACACAATTCTAAGACAATTTTCTCTTTACCAAAATTTTATTGATCAAAAGTTGTTCCGGATTGCCGGCCGTTGGACGCTGCAAGTAGCTGATTGCTACACGCGACGTCTCCTAATCTAACCTAACCGGAACAACTTTTGGTCATTAAAGTAACGTTATTTTAAGGAACACGTATTCCTGACGTAATTCTAAGACATTTTCTTCTTTACCAAAATTTTATTTAAAACAACTTTATGTTATAAGATAAAATAGTTAGCGACTCATGCGGTGGTAATCACCCGTCAGACGGTCAGCTGCGCCCGCGCTCACGGTGCGCCGCGCCGCTTTTGCCTGCCTTCTGTACTCGACGCGTGATTTGCTAACTATTTTTGCTTATAACTCAAAAACTACGCTTCAAATCAAATTTTGGTAAAGAAAAAATTGTCTTAGAATTGTGTCAGGAATACGTCATTTTACGGACGGAAGGTTGTTCCGGAACACCCTGTATATATGTATATATATATATATCTACACGGTGTCCCCGAATTGGCGGATCAACTCTCGTGAGTAGATAGAACGTGTTAAACTGAAGAGAAAAATCTTATATTATTTTGCTAAATTCACAATAATTAATGAAATATAAATTAATAAAGATCGTCCAATACGTGCCAGGATAAGCACGCGGCGCGAAGAAGCCTCCTACTTGTTACTAGACGCGCGGTGAGACAGTAGGCGGAGCGCTCTGTAAAGGACGTACAAAGAGCGCACTGAAAGCGACACGTACAGTGCGCTCTGCGTTTATGTCTTACCGCGCGCCTAGTATCAAGTAACAACTGGGTGGTTTCTTCGCTCCGCGCGCTTATATTGGCACGGATTGGCCGATCTTTATTAATTTATATTTCATTAATTATTGCAAATTTAGCAAAATGATATAAGATTTTTTTCTTCAGTTTAACACGCTCTATCTACTCACGAGAGTTGATCCGCCAATTCGGGGACACCCTATATATACAGTGTCCGGTAATAACCGCCTCACCGCTCATATACAGGTAGAGCAGGCCAAACTGAGTAGAAAAGTCCTCTACCATTTTTCGATTTTCGAAATAATTATCGATAAATTAATTAACAAAGATTGACAAATTTGGGCGAGTACAAGCGCGCAGTGAGAAGGCCCATCCTACTGCTACACGGTTACTAGGCGCTCATTGAATGATAGGAGGAGCGGTCTACGACCGGAAATGGATGCGTATGAGTAGCGCGCCTAATAACCGCGTAGCGGTGGGACGGCCTTCTCGCCGCGCGCGCTTTACTCGCGTGGATTCGCCGATCTTTTTTAATTAATTTCTCGATAATTATTTCGAAAATCGAAAAATGGTAGAGGACTTTTCTACTCAGTTTGACCTGCTCTACCTGTATATGAGCGGTGAGGCGGATATTACCGGACACCCTGTATATATGTATATAATATTATAAGGTGTTTCCATTTTAATTAATAAAAATCGTATGTATATAATATATATATGTACAAATTAAATATTGTGACTAAACATACTGGTCGGAGAACCATTCGGAGGCAAGACTACTGTTCTTCGTATTTTGGCTCACACTCTGACGTTGATGTACGAACGTAACGATGAAAACGGCTCGCCAACTACATATTTTGTTCTGAATCCCAAATCCATTACTCTTGGTCAGTTGTATGGTTATTTTGACCCAGTGTCCTCTGAATGGACCGACGGAGTATGCGCTTCCGTTTTTCGAAGGTTCGTTTCGAGTGATTTATTCGAAAGAAAATGGATTGTCTTCGATGGCCCGGTAGATGCCACATGGATAGAAAGTTTGAATACGGTGCTTGACGATAATCGCAAGCTTTGTCTTACGTCTGGCGAAGTAAATAATTTTTTTAAATATTTTATTAAAATATTTATATAACAAATACATAAAAAATTATTAAATTCTGTAAAAAAAGGAAAATCTGATTTGCTTACATTCCTGATTGTCAAAAAATTCATTTGTCTTTAATGTTTTATCGGAAGCTTTGTTTGCTGACATTTTCGATTGTCTACAAGCATTATTGCGCACATGTAATTCAAAATAAGAATATACGTCTGATCATACACATATGATCTTATTATAGACAAGCACATTGCAGATTTAATTTATTGCACACATGCACATGATACACATGACTTTATTGTGCACATTACACACACATGATATTATTACACATACAAACATTACATGTATATACGATGTGTGATAGTAGATCATTTTACTATCTGCTACTTATTCGTAAAACATTTGTACATTATCACTTTACCATCTAACATTTCATCATCCGCGACGTTTCATCGCCTACAACATTTCTATAATTATATTTATATTTATAATTATATTTATAGAATAACATATTTATATTTATAGTTTATTCAATATATTAATTATATTTATAGTTTTATCAATTTACGGTTTCACTGCAATTTTCTGTGTGAAGCGAGATCTATCCTATATTTTCCCGTGCTTTGTCCGAAACGAGATTTATAATTATAATTATAATATTACGTTTTACAAAAATGAGTAATTTTTTGCACGAAGCAAGCTCTAGCTAATTGTTATAACTCAACAATTTTTTTTTCTAAAATATTAATTATTGACGAATACTTATGATAGGTGAGACGATTCTTTCAGAAATTATAACAAAACCACGAGAATAGATGTCAGAGATTGAAATCGTATTCATAAATGAACAATAGATCAATAAAAGTAGACTTATGAAGAACTAGAGTAACTAATAATCAACTAGAGTAGAAAATAAACTTAGATACAACATGGACCGTAGCAGAAACCATCGAGATTTGCTCGCCTGACAGACTACCTTATACAACATCTGCTAGTAATAAAATTCCTAGTGAAATAAACAGCAAAGTAATCTAACATAGTGTTTAACTTCCTCTGATTATACTAAACTTTTCATTAGTTAAAAACTAGTTCTTATTTTATTATGTATCTAATAGAAAGAGAACGAACAATGACTACCGACTTGTGAAACAACATCCCTTGGGAGTTGAGTTGAGTTGAGATACAGACAACAAACTGTCAAATACTCATTAGCATCATTATCATACCGCATTTTGAGTATTCAATTTCTTCGATCTGATTTAAAATGTATAAAATATATGTATGTGATATAATTCCAGAATATAACAGTAAGCGATAATTTCCTCTGACTATATTAAACTCTCTATTCGTTAAGACCAAAACTCTTAAACAGAAGTCTATACTATTCAAATCAGAGCAATCAATACAAGACAAAAGGAAGGATAAAAGAAGACATAATTACATAAACTTTGAAAAATTTCAGAAAATGATACTGAAAAGGAAGAAAAAAATATTATGGAAGAAGACAACGTTAAATATGAAGAGGAAAACGAAGAAAATGAAAGAGATAAAGTAATAAAAGAAGAAAAAGAAGATGAACAAGAAGATGAAATTTTTTTTAAGATGCCAAAGAACAGAAAATAATATCTGATAATGACTACAAACATGTATATTTTGAATATACATTAAGAGACAGACGAACAATTAAACCTCCAGATCGTTATGAAGATAATTACTAACAAAAATCACCAATTGCATTGAAGGGAGAAGCCACTACACATGAGGAAGCAATACAAAGAAATGATTAATTAAAATGGAAGAAGGCTATGCAGGAAGAAATGGAAAACCTCAAAAAGAATGAAAGGTGGTAACTTGTGCAACCTTCATACAATACAAAGGTTCTTGATAATAAATGGGTCCTCAAAATAAAAACAAATCCTGACGAAAGAAGAAAAAAATACAAAGAGAGATTGGTAGGTAAAGGTTTTAAACAAGAAAAAGGACAAGTTCACGACGAAATGTTTAGTCTTGTAGCAAGATTAAAATCAATTCGGATTATACTAGCAATAGCTGCAGCCGAGAAAATGCAATTTGATGTAAAGCTTTTCTCAACGGATCACTTAAAGAAGATATCTATATGAAACAACTCAAAGTTTCGAAAACAGAACGAATAAAGTACGTAAATTACAGAAAAGCCTCCTTGTTTTAAAATAAGCGGCGCATTGTTGGAACAAATTAGTTGAAATATTAAAAGAGATAGGTATGTATTCAATAAAATCCAATAAGATCAAAGCGTATTTATTAATAAAACTTATAGAATTATACTTGCAATTTATATAGACGATGGTCTTTTAGTATCTGAAGAACAAGAAGACATTACTAAAGTTATAAAACATTTAACACAAAAATTTCAAATTAAAACAAGTGAATTAAGTATATTTTTAGGTATCAAGATGAAAACGTTAAAGGATACAATTATATTGTTGACCGGTTTAATCTTATCGAAGCAAATCCTGCAAAAATGCCTGCGGACGTACGTCAAAACATAATTATGTTTGACCGAAATCAAATCAAAATAAAAACAATGACGTGATCTTATCGTGAAATAGTAGAAAGTTTATTATTTTTAGCAACTGTTTCAAGATCAGATATTGCACATGCAGTAAGCATAGCAAGTAAATTTGTAGAAAAATTGAGTAAAGCTCAATGGAATGCGGCTAAAAAAATTATAAGATATATTAAAAGAACTTTAAATTTTGGTTTAATATATAAATCAGGTAATGTGTGTGTGTGTGTGTGTGTGTGATTATAAAAATATTGAAAATATATATCAAAATAAAGCAACAAATCAATAACTATGGCCTTTCGAAATAAAATATTTTTTGTTTATAACTTTCTAACATACAACGAGCGACGGCTAAAATTTTTTGAACGTTACTCAGGACAGTGACCTTGACAATATATGCCAAGGTCATCGGCGAGGGGCTCTCTAATATATATATTTATAAGATATCATTTTACTTAAGAAAAGTTCTTTGAAAAACTATTTATTGTATTATACAATTCAGAAATTTAAGTGTGTAATTGTTTAGAAATTAATTCTTGCGAAAATTAAACTGTGCACAGAGCGCATATTTTATTTGGTGTATTTACTAAGAAACAGATTCTTATTTTTGAGAATTCTATAACCCCTCTTTACCCCTCTATTACCCCTCTAAAGAGATGTTTACTTTTCTTGCTCAAGGACAATAATTTAATCTTATTGTAAGTTTATGTTGTAAGCATTACATTAAATTCCTCTTAATTTTAAAGTGAGATTTGCCTTGTGTGAAATATCTCCTAATATCATCAACATATCAAAAGCACTCATTGCTGAACACCATAATGAAAATATTGAAAATAAATGTAAAATAAATCAACACTTGTGTTAAGAAAAAATTTCAAATTTTATTCCACACAATGCGAAATCTCACTTTGAAATAAAAAAAATTTAATGTAATGTTTACAACATAAACCTACAATAAGATTAAATTACATTGTCCTTAGGCAAGAAAAGTAAACATTGTGCATAAGTTAAAATGTTTATGTTTTGTTTGGAAGTCAATGGAAGAAATTCGAGCATTTGTGAATAAAAATTAATTATTTGCATTTGTTTTAATTGGTTGCACGGATTAAAAAATTTTTTGATAACTATTTCGAATAGGGGACCCAACTCCAATGATCTTGATCTTGACATATGTTATCAAGGTCATGACTCTGAGTAACAGTTAAAAGGTTTTAGCCGTCACTCGTTGTTTATTAAAAAGTTATAAACAAAAAAAGTTTCATAAATAGAACATTATTTTCTCACATGTATATTTAATGAGGCGTACTTTTAATGGATCTATTTATTTAAATGTAATACATTAAATGCGTGGGCGGGGAAGGGCTCTGCCCTTCCCCCTGCACCCCCACCCCACGAAAAACTAACCCAACCCAACCTGTGCCTAAGGTATGAAATAGATTTTGTTTCGTAACATAGGTTGGGTTGAGTTAGTTTTTTGTGGGTGGAGATGCGGGGGAAGGGGCGGAGCCCCCCCGCCACCTACGCATTCAATGTATCACATTTAAATAAAGTCTTCCTTTCAATGTCAAACGTGATATATTATTGTACATTTCATATAGATTCTTGTTTTGATTTTTTCTGTCAAATTTATACATATTTTGTATTGATACGTCTCAACACTTTAAGTGCTCAGCACTCAGTCCATAGAAGTATTTCTGCCAGTGAACATTGTAATAGAAAATTTCGCAATGCATTTGCACGAATTCATAAATATTACACATAATTTTTGGCAATAAATTAATCATTTTTATTTTGTTTCACGTAGAATAATGAAACTTTTTTTGTTTATAACTTTTTAACAAATAACGAGCGACGGCTGAAACCTTTTAAAGGTTATTCAGGACTATGACCTTGATAACATATGTCAAGGTTAAGGTCATTGAACCTGCCTCTTTTAAAGTATATAATTACTAAAAAAACCAACGAACGAATGTCTAAAACATACAGTATAAGAGCGATTTTTTGTCATTAACCTGTTTTTCGGACCTGATAATTCGATCCAAGATGTACAGCAGATGATTTTGCAAAATACTTGCAAAATTCTTGCCTTCTAACCTAACCTTCTAATGACTCATCTGTCCATAGGTCTAGTCATAACACTTACATTGGTCAGTGCTTTGTACGCAAAATGAAATTTATAATTTATACGGTTTTATATGAATTCGTAATTTTCGCGAAGCGTAGATTTATCTGTCCCTCTCATCGCCTGGTTCCGAATGTACGAAATATTTAATTATCAGATTAACTAAGAATTTCATGGGATTCTGTGAGCAATCAATTATCAGTCTGTATTTTTTTGAAAATTGTAATTATGAGTACAATAAATATGTGCACAATATATAAAATCATGTGTAATCTACTTGTGCATAATAAAATTATAAATAAAAAATGTACATTTTTATTTTTAATTATCATATAATATATGCTCAATAATGCTTGTAGGTAGTCGAGAAACGAAGTTATAGGCAACAAAACCGTTGAAAGTGGCAACAAATTTTGGAAAATTTTTTATTCAATTTATATAATATTTTTTTATTAATTTAACATGATTATTTCAAAATAGATAGTTTTTTTTACAATGAACATACAAGATGTCCCGTTTTAAATAGTCTAGCTCAATACCTCAAAAATTCAACCGGATAGGTAGAAATGTGTTAAACAAAGTTTATAAAGTTTTGAAAAAAATGTTAGTAACCTTGATTTAAAGTTTAATTAAGATCATTTTTCAGTAAAAATCGTGTAAAATACGTTTTTTTTAAATAAAAAGAAGTATTTTTATGGCAAATTCTACAAAAAATAGCTCAATTTTATATAGAAAATCCCTAACATATACATATATTTGAAATTCAATAGTGTAGGAGTTATTCAGCAATAAAAAATGTAAGTATTTGACACTACTTGATCATACTCTATTATTATATAAATGTGTTATATAAATGAATTTATAGTAATAATTATATCAATGAGCATTTGTCATTAATGGAATGGAACTGCTTAAATGGTTATCGAGTTTCATCACAAACAGATTACAAGTCGCAAAATTTAGAAACCGTTTTCCTCGAGTTATGTATAAGTGCTACTTTAACTATATCTCAGGAATCGCATTTGGATCCATTCTTGTTTTTTTAGTTCATTTATTAATGATATTAAAGTAGTTTTTGAATATTGTAATTTTCTATTATATGCAAATGACTTTTGAAAAATCTTTCGCCATAAATAACGTTGAAGATGTAACTTTTTTACAAAGTGATCTGTATCGTCTGAATTCTTGATATGACTCAAAAAACTTACATTTTAATAAAGGTAACAATAAGTGCCACGCAATCCATTTTAATCGTAAGATAAGGGATACTCATACATATTTCCTAGATGGGATCCCTCTCTCGATAAAAAATTCTATTTGTGACTTGAGCATAATTTTCTGTAAAGACTTATCCTTCGATAAACATGTACTATTGTGAGTGGTGCGTTATAAAATTGGGATTTGTAAAATGTGGTCTGGTAAATACTTCAAAAACATCAATACATTGAAACTATCATGTTTTTCGCTAGTTTATTCTTAAGGGGTTAGACCACCTTGGAGCCTCAAATTTTAAAGCATTTTTAAGAATTTTTTTAAAGAAAACTATACTGTACAAAGAAAAATTCTTTTTTGGTGTTTATTATGAGTATATTGAAGAATATAAAAAATATTTTTTAAAGTATTTAATATAAAAATTAAGCGCGTGATGGCTATCTTTTTGTATGTGGTTTTGATCGACATGCAAAACGGCAGGCACGATTACTCAGCACTGGTTAGTCGTAGAACAAAAAAACAGAAATATTTATTTTCAACATATTCAAAACTAGGGATGTACGTAGCCGTTTTGAGAAATATACATTTTTGTTAAAATGGCAACGATTTGAAAAAAAAAAGTCATTTTTGGCTTCAAAAATTTGAATGAAATAAAGCGATAGCGGCGAGACTTTTTAAGATATCACAAAAATCCTACGTACAATCCTAGATAATGTTGAAATAAAGATCTGGGTAAAAATTCAAGTCAATCGGATAAAAATTGGCGAAGTTATGCTGCCCGCCGTTTTAAAAAATGCTGTTTCGAGAAAAATGCTGAGCGTCGTTTGGCGTCTGTTCATTCTATAACTGACCTCGTGTCTAAAATAACGGTCAAAATTTTGGCAGAGCCATGTACAGGTACAAAAAAAAATTCATAAGAATAAGTGTCCCTTTGCAGATAACAGGCTCTTTCAATAAGCCGCTTACACGACGTAGCACAACACGGTGACGCGCTTCACTATACTCACTCGAAATATCATTTTCCTTTGCGATTTCGAAGTCGGGTCTAATATATATCATTTTTAAGACTATAAGGAATATTTTAAGCAAAAAAAAATTCGATTTTTTGAAAGTGTCAAGGTAGTCTAACCCCTTAATCAAATATGTATTAATTGAGCACCATTTTCTCTGTAGAATCCAATAGGTTAGCTTTGATCATTCGTATGATTTTATGTTGGCTAAATTGAAGCTAATAACATTAAAGAATAAAAGAATTTTGCTGGACTTACTGTTACTCTTTAAATTGCTAAACGGGCAAGTTATGTGCTCTGGTTTATTGGAGGCTGGATGAGACTGCATATTCCAGCTAGGTTTCTTATAATTAGATGCAGTCTATTTTTTTATATTGAGTTGCATCGAACTTCCTATGGGAAGTTTAAACTCCTAAGCAGGCTGTACTTGTTAGTGAATAAAGTTGTTGACCGCGTGGATTTCTTTTATGAGTCTCTCGACTCGTTTAAATAGCACTTTGCCTTCGTTAAATATTTTCTGTGCTCTGCTGATGTTGTATGACTTAAATTATTTTGTACAAAAGGCTTGTCTTTTGATCCGTTTGCATAAATAAATAAATAATATATTATATACATTAATCATAGAAAATTAATAAATAATTTGCTGTGTAACTAACTTATGTATAATAATTAGAGAAAAATTAATTCTCTGTAAAACTAACGTACTATCAATCTGCGTCTGACTCTTAGTAGTCCGCTTTTAAATATTATGTTTATACATGAAGAGTTTTATTAATTTATTGATTATTAATTTATTACTTAGATTTGCATATGTATATCAAACAAATCATCAAATTAAAAAAAATAATCAAATCTCAAAATTAATAAATAAAAAAAATTGAAAATTCAATCTGAAATTAATCTGAAGTATTAGATTTAAGAGCAATTTTTTAATTCTTTTTATTTCTTTTTCGGCTGTTGAATGAATCTTAAAATTTTCAATGATTTTCAATAATTTTATTGCATATTATTAAGTATACGCGATATTATAGTGCGCATATTTTGATTTTTTTTAAAATAAAACAATCAAATAGAAATGATATGAAAAACTGAATACATATGCTCTGCAGAAATATTTTTTCTCAGTCTTGCTACTAATTGTAAATAATTTAAAAATTGAATTTGCTTGTGAGTGAAAAGATAAAATATGTTGTTAAACTTTTCGTTAAGGGGATACCGTACCGTCCTACCTTACCGATCAAAACGATTATTTAATACTAAACAAAAATTATTTTATTGGTTGTACAGAATGAAAAATGCTTTTCCATGATTAAAGTATATACAGTAACGATCGACGTAGTAGTAGTATAATTTTCAGTAAAAAATGAAGAAAATAAATTACAGTTTTATATTATCGATTGGTAGCGTCAAGTCGTAACTATATTTATTAATATAAAAGTTTTGCAATTTGCATGTACAAAATAAGTTCACTTGTGTGTAAAGAAATGCATGACAGAAAATATGTAAACTTGTAGAAAATGAATTTGATGTGTAGTAAAAATAATTTTTGTCGAATATACTTTCGTGCATATGTATCATACGAAATCGAGGATAAATGGATAAAAAAGAGCAGTAGATTAGTGCACCAGCAGATTGGCTGGTGTCGCGATAGTCAGAGCTATAATCTTTTTCTGTGATAAGGAAAGACAATAGTACTATCCTTGTCTGTTTCATGCGTAGAGTAATATACATGCACGCCGGTGATACCGAACCGGCTCACGGCCCGTGTGACACACACAAACGCGAGCCGTGTGAGCTTGGCACGTGCGCGGCACCACATATACACGACTCGCGCTTGTGTGTGTGTCATACGGAGAGTGAGCCATGCATCTGATTTGGCATTATTGATGCACGCTCTAATATCGTTTAGTGTAGTTTTGTGTAGTGAAGTTATTTGTGTAGTGTTAGTTATTTATCGGTCAACAGCACGATTGGAAATATTTGTCTCTCTGTCAACGTAGAGTTTCCTTCAAGGCTGGATGAAAAGGTTAATATTTTCATTTATATAAAAGGAATTGTTTTAATGTTGTTATATCATATGTTATTTATTATATTATATTGTTATCCAAATATGTTATGGCATATCGTTTTCAAATGAAAGATTTCATTACTCAAAGAGCGATCTTATTTTCCAATAAATTTATATTTTTTATCAAATATGAATTTTGATTCATAAGTTATATATAAATAATATATACATATAAAATATAATAATATATAATATTATTTAAATAATATAATATATATAGAGAAAGTTACAATGTCCCATTTGACACTTTCACTTTTATAAAGCACATACTTTATTCTCTAATAATCAAATTATCAAAATAATAAAATAATGTTATAATGTTCTTGAAATTGTCCATTGATCTAAAAATCTAAATATTTCTATTAACACAAAACGGATTTTTAACGTCATTAATCACACTTTTTGAGTGATGACTTGTATCATTTGAAAACGATAATATTTCGTAATTTGACTTCCATAAGTCCATTAAAACATTAGTATTATGAAAATTATTTTACATTTTTTTTCAAATTATATCTTTAAAATAATTCCTAAATGAAACATATAAGTAGTATATATAAAGTCTATTATTAAAATGTGGTTTGCATGTGCGCATTAGTTAAAAAATAATCCCAGAGGCAATTTATTCGTGAGCTGGTTGCATTTTATGCCAGATGCGGTTTGCATGTGCGCACTGATTAAAAAATTATCCCAGAGGCAATTTAGTCGTAAACTGGTTGCAATATTTTATGCCAGATGCGGTTTGCATGTGCGCACTAGTCAAAAAATTATCCCAGAGGCGATTTAGTCGTAATCTGGTTGCAATATTTTATGCCAGATGCGGTTTGCAAAGCGCACTGGTTAAAAAATTATCCCAGAGGCGATTTATTCGTGAGCTGGTTGTAATATTTCGTACTAAATGCGGTTTGCATGTGCGCATTAGTTAAAAAATAATCCCAAAGGCGATTTATTCGTGAGCTGGTTGCATTTTATGCCAGATGCGGTTTGCATGTGCGCACTAGTCAAAAAATTATCCCAGAGGCGATTTAGTCGTAATCTGGTTGCAATATTTTATGCCAGATGCGGTTTGCAAAGCGCACTTGTTAAAAAATTATCCCAGAGGCTATTTATTCGTGAGCTGGTTGCATTTTATGCCAGATGCGGTTTGCATGTAACATTTTGCGCTGCAATTGTAAAGAACATTTTGTTCCCTCCCTCTATCGATATCGCGGCTATGAAATATAGTTGCTAAAGAAAAAAATTGCAAAAAAAATTGGACAAAGAAAAAGAAAAAAGAGATTAAAACTTGCGGATTATTCATTGATGTTAAAAATCCATGCTTGGGTGCATGCTTCTCCTGATGGGCTCATAGATAAAGATGACCTGGTAGAAATAAAATGTCCTCTATCAGCTGAATATTTAACAGCGGAAGAGACTATAAAGACGCTGCCTCAATTAAAAAACGTTTTTGATAAGAAAAATCTAGATAAGATGAATCCAAAACATCGATTTTTCTATCAAGGCCAGTTAAGTGTAACGCAGCGAGAATATTGTATTTTCACTGTGTGGACGCCAAGAAGCTTAAAAATAGTACGTGTTAATAGGGACAATGTATTTTGGAATACTCAAATGCTACCCTTTTTAACACGTTTCTATTATGATTGCATGCTGCCTGAAATCTTGGATAGTCGAAATAATAGACATATGCCTATTAGAAATTCTAAATATATAATAGAAGTTCAAGAAGCAGCCCCAAATTTACTGGTCGAAAAAATTGTCGACAATATAATATAGACGAAAATATTATCAAAGAAAGTCAATGTTGCGAATCCAATATTTTACCAATGGAAGCAACTAATACTACTGCTACAGTTCTGACAAATGCGGAACAAGATGACGATTGCATCATTGTTAGTTATTCACAAAATAAAGAAGAACTAACTGAAGATGATATAGCGAGACATAAAGAATTTCTCGATAAACAGGTTATTTCTTTTATAGCCCAGTAAAATTGCTTGATATTTCACGATTTGGAAAAAATAATTGAACAAATGCTGCAATTTCGTGGAGGGGTCTGTTTTGGAGTGCTTTTTGACATATCAAAAGTCCCCATGCGTGGAAACTACGGAAAATTCACAGTGGTGACAAAAAACTGGTTTTTCGTAAATAATTCAAAAAGTATCAAGTTTATGAGCAAAAACATTAATATCAAAATTGTAGCTAATAAAATTCCGCACAATTTAGTTTTTTATAGAACACCACACGACCAATAGAAGCCGAGATAGAATTTTTTAAAATATGGATTATTTTGCGACGCGACGAAAACGCGCCCGCGCGTCGTGCATTTTTTGTTAATATTTTGAAAATGGCCATTTGGATCGCAAAATCGTTTAAATGAAAGTTGTAGAGTACTAAATTTCGAATAAATTGCGTTTTCTTTTTATTCCTGTGCGATCGATTTGCGGAGATACGAATATTTAAAAATTTTTTGAGTGCGCTGTGGCTAAAACTACAATTTTCGTGTGAAAAAATCGATTATAACTCGAAAAGTACTGATTGTACGCATATAGCATATATTATAAAAGTAATAGGGAATAAAATTTTGAAACTTTTCATGTATATTTAAATTCATTTTGATAATGAGTGTATGAGATAAAGGCAAGAAAGTTGCAAAATTTGAATTTTGAAAGGTATTTTGCAAAATAGTTCACTTCCAGTTGACTTTAGGCTATAATAACATATACATTAATTAAAGACAATTAAATTATCTTTAAAATGAGTCGCGGCAGACTTTTCTACGATAAATCGTTTATGAATTATAGGTGTTTAAAAATAAAGGCCAATATACATTTTTATTAAAAATTACAGTTATAGTGCAAAAACGTATGGGTAATAATTTTTTTAAAAATTAGTTTCAATCTATTTTTATTAGTTCATATACATATGAAAATGGTCCAGCTGCGTAAGTCCATCACAAGATGTGTTTTACTAAAAAAAACTGGCATTGGAAAATGCTGTATTTCGGATAGATTATACCAAAATTGCATTTTCATTCCTTTTCTTGTCTATATCTTCATTTCTGTCAACTTTACAAAGAAAATGCACAGGACCTAAATTGAAGAAAATTTTGTTACCTTCAATTTAGGTCCTGTGCATTTTCTTTGTAAAGTTGACAGAAATGAAGATATAGACAAGAAAAGGAATGAAAATGCAATTTTGGCATAATCTATCCGAAATACAGCATTTTCCAATGCCAGTTTTTTTAGTAAAACACATCTCGTGATGGACTTACGCAGCTGGACCATTTTCATATGTATATGAACTATAACTGTAATTTTTAATAAAAATGTATATTGGCCTTTATTTTTAAACACCTATAACTCATAAACGATTTATCATAGAAGGGTCTGCCACGGCTCATTTTAAAGATAATTTAATTGTCTTTAATTAATGTATATGTTATTATAGCCTATAGCCAACCGGAAGTGAGCAATTTTGCAAAATACCTTTCAAAACTCAAATTTTGCAATTTTCTTGCCTTTATCTCATACACTCATTACCAAAATGAATTTAAATATACATGAAAAGTTTCAAAATTTTATTCCCTATTACTTTTATACTATATGCTATATGCGTACGATCAGTACTTTTTGAGTTATAATCGATTTTTTTACACGAAAATTGTAGTTTTAGCCACTAACAGCGCACTCAAAAAGTTTTAAATATTCGTATCTCCGCAAATATCGATCGTACAAGAATAAAAAAAAACGCAATTTATTCGCAATTTAGTGCTCTACAACTTTCATTTAAACGATTTTGCGATTCAAATGGCCATTTTCGAAATATTAACGAAAAATGCACAACGCGCGGGCGCGTTTTCGTCGCGTCGCAAAATGATCCATATTTTAAAAAATTCTATCTCGGCTTGATTGTACGGAGTTCTATAAACAATCAAATTGTGCGGAATTTTATTAGCTACAATTTTGATATTCATGTTTTTGCTCGTAAACTTGATACTTTTCGAATTATTTACGAAAAACCGGTTTTTTGGACCTTTTTGTCACCACTGTGAGTTTTCCGTAGCTTCCACGCATGGGGACTTTTGATATGTCAAAAAGCATCCCAAAACACACCTCTTCACGAAATTGCAGCATTTGTTCAATTATTTCTTCAAAAAAATTCCATTTTACTGGGTTATTAATTTAGTAAGGGACAATGTATTACCTGTACGTTACAAACTAAACGACGAATTATTGGACCGATTTTTACGCGTCGTAAGAAATAAATCTCATTTTAAAACACAAAGTGTGCTATATTTAGAATATTCTCATTTAATTGAAGCAAGTCATAGCGACAAAAGCTTACAAATTATTGGAGGAAATTGTAGTGATCACTGGCGATGTATATTTTTTGACAGCACCAAGCTTTGAGTGTACGACAGTTTACCCGGTTGTACATACGATAAATTGGCGTCTAAAGAAAAAAATTACATTGATCATCGTTATCCACAAATAAGTGCAAATGATATAATATTTGCAAAAGTTCAAGTACAACCTGATGGCATATGTTGTGGAATTTATGTTACAGCTTTCGCCACAGCTGTAGCATTAGAAGGAAATTCTTCTAACGAGAAATATTCCAATCGTGTGGAATACATGAGGCAACATTTTCTTAATATTGTAGCAGAAAATGAATTGTCGCCTTTTCCAAAATGGTAATCCAATGAATCATTGGAAAAAGGCGCTTCAATATTATTGATTTCTTTGTACTCGGAGAGACGAAAATAATACATACATTATGGTTGCGTCTTACGAGAATGGGCGATGGAAGGCGCCTATTCTATATATAAAATATTCTATAAATATATTTTATATTATATATGTTATATATAAAGCCAGGGGCGATCTAACGTGTACTGGCATTATACGTTTCTTTTTGTTAATTACACATTGACGTTCCATATGTATATATGTCAAATGATATATTCATATTCTGTTGCATTTCTTTGTTCGACCAAAATTATTGCCATGCAAAGCCATGTGCGGGAGGAATCGTCATGCAAAATGTGTGCAATGAATATAAACAAAATACTTAATTATTTAAGAATTATATTTATATAACATTGTACATCTAATGTTATATACTTATTTTTATCTCTATATAATAAATACAAATAAATTGTTAAACTTTTTCTTTAATTTTATAAATGTATAGTATTATATATATTTGTGAAATAAATATTTTATCATATTTGATATCTCTTAGACACTTTGCACACGTCTACTTCATCTTGTACATAGCTTTATTATATCATGGTTTTGCATATGCCAAACAATAAATATGGAACTAAATATGCTACAATGTTTAATTTGAGAAATATATATGTGTATATAACACTATATATATCTAATATCATACTTTTCTTATTTTTATCTGTATATAATAAGTGCAAATAAATTGTTTATTATTTATAATACATATTAGGTATAGAGTATATAATTATCTCTATTTTGTATTTTATACCATAATGTGTGTGAAAAAAGTTATGAATACGTGTATTTACAATAATAATAAATATATGTATTTATATAATATATATATATTTAATGCTATTATAAAAATACGTTTAAAAATTTCATTCATTATGGTATAAAATACAAAAAAAGCATAATTTTATATTCAATATCTAATTGTATTTCTAATAGACAATTTATTTTCATTTATATTACATACAGATAAAAATAAGAAAAGTGTATGACATTAGATATGTGTTATATATACATATTTCTCAAAAAATATTGTAACATATTTTGTTCCTACTTATTGCATATTTTGCATATGCAAAGCCATGATATAATGAAGCCACGTACAAGATGAAGTAGACATGTGTAAAGTGCTAAGAGATATGAATGATAAAATATTTATTTTACAAATATATATATATAATACTATAAAAGAAAAAGTTTAACAATTTATTTGTATTTATTATATAGATATAAAAATAAGTATGACATTAGATGTTTATATTATATACACATATTTCTCAAATTTAATTTGTTTACACACATTTTGTATGTGCCTATTAGTCCTCTACATTACGTTCAGCCTTGCGACGAAATTTTGGTCGAGAAAAAAAGTCGTTTCTTTATAACAATTGGAAACGACACATGTACAAAGATTACGCATCAGTGTGTATTATTACTACACAACAAATATCTCTTCGCGAGCGAACGAAAGAGACGATAATAGAAGCGAGCGAGACAATAATAGGAACGAAGGAGACAGTAATAAGAGCGAACGAGACAGTAATAAGAGCGAGCGAGAGAGGCATAGCAGCTGGTAGAGAAAACTCGAAGCTCGAGCCTTTCCTTGCACGCTGCTATTCCTCTGTCGTTCGCTCCTATTACTGTCGCGCTCGCTCCTATTGCTATCTCGCTCGCTCCTATTACTGTCTCGCTCACTCTCATGCCGACTGCGTCGGTAATACTTTTTTAGTTCTTTCAAGGCGGCGCTTAAAATCGCGTATGAGTTCGGCCGACGCTTCGGTATCCCCTAATGATTAAGTACTTACATATACCTGAAAGGCAAACGGATTTACAGTAATTAAATACTCCGAACGTGAAAGGAGACTCACATTAATTAAGTATCTTAATCGTAAAAAGCAAAAAAACTGACATTAAGCATAAACCACAAAATGTGAGAGATACTTACGCTAATTACGCATTTTAAGATATGTAATTAAGATATCTGATTCTCATAGTTAATTCTAGATAATGCTAGAAATAAGAATTATATATCCATACGTACGTAAGTGCAAGCACATACATATCACCAAAGGCGCGCGCATACACGCATGCACACATACACACACACACACGTGTGCGCGCACACACGCACACACACACACACACAAATTCGTGAGCACATCATTGTTTATAGAAATTAGCAAAATTAAAAAATTATTTTAGTAAAATTTAATATCATTAATTTTCTCTCTTCTCAAAATCTTATAAATTTTATCTGAAACATTTTGCTTGCTGGGCTCAATTTTCGAGATATTTGGCTGAACTGTTTATAATGGGACATCCCGTACATGGAGATAAAAAAAATAAATAAATTAGTAACACAAAAAATTTATTATTTGAGTAGGTGATGCACATGACCGATAATATGTCAATAATATTTGAAACAATGGATTTAATACATGCATCTCCCGCTACGGTTTCTCGCTGCGGTATGATTTATATGGAACCAGTTATTCTCGGTTGGCGACCTATTCTGAAATCATGGATTCGCGGATTGAATCCTATTTGGGCGACAAATCAAGAGAAAGTGATATACGAGCTATTCCATTGGCTGATGGATCTCTGCTTACAATTCATCAGAAAGGAATGTCATATAACTATAAGCGCCGGACAGATTCATCGTGCTGTGTCAACTATGTCGATTTTCCAGATGCTGATAGAAAATGGCATCGAGGAGAATCCAAAAATGTTTGACCAATATTTGGTAGTTTGGTTTCAAGCAGCCATAATTGTCTCGATGGTGTGGGGTGCGGCTGGTACTTTAGATCTTGAATCTCGACAAAAATTCGATGCGTTTTATCTCAGTATATGGAGAGGTGAGTACCAAGAATCACCTTTACCCATCAGTGTGGCCTCCGATCCTATCTCTCTGCCAAGTGAGGATGCACTTCACGATCAATATTACAGGTTAGAATCATTTAAAAAATATTATAGAACTCTTGTAATCCCAATGTATGTATGTATTATATATATAAGCGCATAATATTATATAATATTTAAGATATATTCGTAGAATATTATATCTTCTAAAAATATACCTTGAATATATCTTAAATATTATATAATATTATGCACTTATAAGGTATATTATGTATATATATATGTATATGTATATATATATATATATATATATATATATATATATATATATATATATATATAATAGTACTTAATAGTACAACGTATTTAATAGAGTCTAACAACTTTACAATTGTTAGGTACTTAAATAGATGTTACTCTAAGTTAATGTATTGTTACATATGTATATATCCATTTTAATTGCCCCAGGCAAATATTTTGAAAAATATGGAAAATACGAAAAAAGGTTTTAGAAAAAATTGTATGGTTTCGAGAAGGATATAAGATGATGTCATTGATTTAACCTTGAATAATTGTTTGAAGGTTACGTCCAGACTCAAAAACCAAGAATGAGATAATGAAAGGAACTTACCCTTGTCGAAACGCGTAAAACCTTAACGCTTTCGACTCGAACGAACTGTGCAAGGCTGGACCTGGTCAAGGACCTCGAGGGTCTTTTTTACTAGGTCAGTAGGCCGTTCGTTCGGTGGTCCCTTTTCGGTAAAGGAAGTTAATCCCAGTTACGCGGGACGGGACTTTGTGCGATCTTGGAGTCAGGGAATGTGTTTGAAAGGGTTAATAAATTTGATTTAAATTTAAAATTTTTAATTTTTATTCATTTATTAAATGAAAATGAAAATGTATATAAGTATATAGGTTTTAAAAAAATATTACCATTTTAATTAGTCTAATTAATCTTATTAATAGATTGAGTGTGTGGGTGTGTGTGTGTGTATTCGCGGGTGTTAAATCAGTTCGGAGGGACGTCAGCCAGGTAAATTGGAAGTGAAAAAATAAAAAAAAAGGATTTATTACCTGACTAGTATTTATACAATAATATTTAAAATTCTAAGAGAAGGGCCAGGAAAAGAATTATACTTCTTCGAAGGTAATCGTGGAAGAAGGAAATTTCTTTCGGAGAGCCTCTATTAGAACGGCGAGGAGATATCTATGACCGGGGAGAAACCATGGGATAACGAATCCCGCAGGGTTGTTTGCAAGGACGGAGTGGTGTTTTTAAATCAACAGGGCCAGGCCCGATTGTATACGAGCCGTCTGGGAGGGCATGTCGGATCCTTGGGAGGTTATTGATTAAATATTGGATAGGATCCTGAGGCGGGGGACAAGGAGGTTCTTGGTGTTTGGAATTTTCGGCGTAACTCGCGTTTTCTTTCTTGAGGTCGACGACGACCTCGGCAATATCACGAAGGGCCTCCCAAATTTCGTCCGATTCTTCTTGAGAATCAGGTGAATTGTGGGAGGAAGATGGGGGTGAATCTTCCAGGACGATGATAGAAGCTGCTGAGGGTGGACATGGAGGGGGTTCAGAGGTAGAGGGAGTTTCGTTGGAAGAGCCCGGTAAACCGAGAGGAGATGGGGAGGGTTGTTCGTGAGAGGACGATGCTATGGGGTGTGAAGAGGGAGGTGAATCGATGGTGATACGAGGAGATGGGTCAGGTGAGCGGGATGGTTCCGGCTCTCTTGAAGGAGGAAGAAGAGGAGGAATGTTTATTGAAATAGGAGGGGAGATGTCAGTTTTTGTTTGCGGGTTTGTTTGTTTAGCTATAAGTAATTTAAATAACTCTACATTAATTTTTGAAAAGTCTACAATGAAATTCTTATCCGCTAAAAGGCCCTAGCCGCGATTCTGACCGTGCGATGGTTATGGCGCTGTTTATTTACTCTTGCGCCCGACTTAATTCTCTTGAGGGTAGCAGGATCCACTATGAATCCCCGCGAGGAAATGTTAATGTTTTATTTTTCTTTGGGGAAACAGTTCTTGGTTAATTTATTTGTTAAATTACAAAACTAGTAAGAATAATGAGACAAACCGAGAACAAAAGATAATATAGAAAATTTTGACACTAATATTAAAATAGTAGGCTTTAAATTAATTGTAGGAACAGTACGACTATGTAAATTGACAAAGTTTTTATTATCAGTATTAGGGTGAACGAGGAAGGGGTATAAGTTCCCTTAACTATATTCAGTAACTTGAGTGGAAATCTCGGTATACACGAATACAGGTAGGAAGAGAAAAATAAAAAGATTACTTTTAACTGTATTTAGTAACCTAACGTGTGAATGTCGGTGTACATAAATACAAGGGTACAAGAGAAATAAAAAGATTACCTTTAACTGTACTTAGTAACCTGACGTGTGAATGTCGGTGTACATAAATACAAAAGTAAAAGAGAAATAAAAAGATTACCTTTAATTGTAGTCAGTAACCTAACGTGTGAATGTCGGTGTACATAAATACAATGGTAAAGAGAAAATTAAAAGATTATCTTTAACTGTATTTAGTAACCTGACGTGTGAATCCCGGTATACATAAATACGGGTAGGAAGATAAAAATAAAAAAATTACCTCTAACTGCATTCAGTAACCTGATGTGTGAATGTCGGTGTACATAAATACAAAGGTAAAAGAGAAATAAAAAGATTACCTTTAACTGTATTTAGTAACCTGACGTGTGAATGTCGGTGTACATAAATACAAAGGTAAAAGAGAAATAATAAAAAGATTACTTTTAACTGTATTTAGTAACCTGACGTGTGGATGTCGGAGTACATAAATACGATGGTAAAGAGAAAAATAAAAATGGGAGTAAAGCAGAGGGGAGGAAGAGGGAACAGGCAAACTAAAATTTAAATATTAATACTTAAATTATTGACTGATAGACCAAGAGCTGTTTCAATGACTTTAAGTTTGCGGGGGGGGGGGGGGGTAGCAATCGTATAAAATTGTTTATTAGAGACTCACTACTTTTTGAGTGCGTTGGTTGGTTTTAAGAGCTGTAGAAGACCTCGGCAGTGGATTTAGCGGCGTCGGTCTGAATTTGGCAGGAACTCTGGTTAGCGATCCAATTCTTCGTATTGAGTGGCCACTTCACAAAGAGTCTGTGTCAATTGTGGAAACGCACGTCGCGGATTTTGAAAGTATAAATACGCGTAAATGTTAATACCCGCAGAATTAATAGCGGAGTGGAGTATCAATTCCGCGTTTCGAACCCGAGGTCGAAGGAAAATGTTCGTACCGGGTGAGAGACCGAACCGAAGTAGTGATAAGGATTATGATGACGATTATACTGATACTGATACTGATCCTGATACTAATGTCGCGGTACATTGCTTTCGCATTAAATACTAGGATTCGTACCTCCTCTCCATTAGACAATTGGACGAATTAGAATTTTAATTAACGCCCCCTTATGCTTAGGGGGTGTTTCCTTCGACTTCGAGTCTCAAAAATTTCTTCTCTATTGGTTCAAGAGATTTTTCCATTTGGCCAATGAGGAGTTTGGTACCGTCAGAGTCGCTTATTGCTATTTAGAAATTTATTATAAACAGCTGTCACTTTAGGTGGTCCGTCAGGCGAGCTCTCTTATCGAATGCTTCTTAAATTTTTCGTCGCCGTTTCAAATTTATGATTGCAGTCCTAAACAACTGTCTTGAGTTACGGCGACTCTGTTTTATTTAAAATTCTTTTGGAGTTTAGAGAGCCGTTCAAATGTTTATTCTTTATTCGATTTCTAAGACTTCTTTGGTTGTCTTATTTAGAGTTGGTCTCGCCTTACGGAGGTTTGTTAAAAATTTTATTATCCACGTAACGTAATATTCGTGGAGTGCAACTAAAGTGACAGTTCTCACGGTTTGATATTTCGCCGTAGAGAGTTCTTAGAATCATTATCTCTAAGTGTTTATGCATTCCTCTCGAAAAAAAAAGAATCGTGAAGTCTACAGGACGTAACAGTTACATAAAAGTCATTTTTAATTTTTTAAATGTTACTCCCTTTTTTCATTGCATTTTCTTATAGCTTATCTGGAGCACTTTCCAAAATACTATAATAAAATATTTTTTCATTAAGTACTTTTCGAGTTATAAGACCTAATGCGTGTGCGCGCGCGCGCGCGCGTGTGTGTGTGTGTGTGTGTGTGACAAACCGTAGAGTTCTTGCTTTGTTACACGCACGCACGCGCGTGCGCGCGCGCAATATAAAAGAGATGTCCGGTAACCTTCACGTGGTATACTTTGGGTAATGCTAATGCCGGGGGTATTGTCAATTTTAAATCTTATAATTCGAAAAGTACTTAATAAAAAAATATTTTATTATAGTGTTTTGCAAACCTATAAAAAATACAATGAAAAAAGGGAATTCTGAATACAATGAAAAAAGGGAGTTCCATTTAAGAAATTAAAAATAACCTTTGTGACCTTATAATTATTCAAAGTTAAAACAAATGGTTTAATCTTATGTCGAAACCATACAACTTTTGTCTGAAACAGATTTTTTCGTATTTTCCATATTTTTTGAGATATTTACTTGGGGCAAATAAAATGAAACATCCTGTATAAAATTAATATTAATTTTTCTCTTATTATAGTTTCCGCGGCAAAGGATCCTGGAAACGCTTTTTTGATGCTGCAAGAGCTGAGCCTATTCTGGATACAGAAAGTATTGCACGCACCATTATTCCAACGATTGATGTTATCAAGTATCAAAATATGATGTCAACACACATCAAGTATCAACGATGTTTTTTACTTTATGGTGATACTGGTACTGGCAAAAGCCTTTATTTGAAAGATTTATTAACTAATAAGCTTAATGAGAATGAGTATCTGCCCAATCTTATCACTTTTGCACCAAGAATCACAGCAGCCCAAACACAGGAATTAGTACTGTTAAAGCTACATAAGAAACGAAAAAATCAATTTGGACCGCCGATAGGCAAACGTTGCGTTGTTTTTATTGATGAGGTAAACACGCCAGCAAAAGAAATTTATGGCGCTCAACCACCAATCGAGCTATTGCGTCAATTTCTTGATTATGGCATTTGGTTTGATCTGAAGAAACCAGAAGTAATCACCATTTTAGATACTATGTTTGTATGTGCGATGGCGTTGCCTGGTGGTAGCAGACAAGAAATTTATCGACGATTTTTACGTCACTTCAACTTATTTAATGTGTGCAAGTTTGCGCGTGAAAGTTTCTTTAGAATTTTTACGAATCTCGCATTTATTGGGCTAAAACGAAATGGTTTTACTGCTGGCGTGTTACCGATCATCAATGACTTCGTAAATGCCACCTTGCGTATTTTTGACAGTGCAATTTATCATTTAAGACCGACACCACTCAAGCCTCACTATCTGTTCAATGTGCGTGACTTTGTACGAGTAATAACTGGTTGCACATTATTAAAAAAAGAGTCTGCGGATAGTAGCAGAACAGTATTTGGCAAACTGTGGGTGCACGAAGTGCTTCGAGTTTTTGGTGATCGTTTGATTGATCAGTCCGATCGAAATTGGTTATTTTTTACTATCAAAGATATAGTGGAAACTATTTTAAAAGAACGCTTCGATATTTTGTTTGATTATCTGCCGAAATTCCAAAACGAAATTACAGAGAAAAGTTTAGATAACCTAATATTCGGCTTTATGGATATTGAAACTGTAGTAGAAGATCGGCGGTATGAAGAGATTCCTTCGATAGAAGAGTATCAACAAGTAACTTCTTCGTTTTTGATGGAATACAACGATACACATCGCGATAAGATTGATATCGTACTATTTCGTTTTGCACTTAAACATCTCGCCAGAATGTGCCGTGTTTTAGCGATTCCATGCGGAAATATGCTGATAGTTGGTACTGGCGGATCAGGAAGACAGAGCTTGACAAAACTCTCTGCCGCAATGAACAAATATGATCTTTGTCAACCAGAGATCAGTAGTATATATGGCATGCAGGAATGGCGGGAGGAAATTAAGAATGTCCTCAGGTGTGTAGTTATTTATGTACTGAATTATTAATTGCAATAATGCATAATTAAAGATTATCTTTTTGCAACAAATCTTTATGATTATTATTATAATTATTATTAAAACGCCATTATTGATTTTATATTTATTGAACTTCCTATTTTTTTATTTGATATTGATCTACACTTTTATACATACACACATATATACTATACATACGTATACTACATGTATATGTACACACACCCACACACCCACACACACACACACACACACACACACACACACACACACACACACACACACACACACACACACACACACACACACACACACACACACACACACACACACACACACACACACACACACACACACACACACACACACAAAATATATGTATATGTATATTATAATACACACACACGCATGCACGCATACGCACACGCACACGCATACACACACACACACAATGTATGATGTAGGCAACAATTTGTTATTTTGTCTATTAAAATTATTGTTTGTTGCTAAATAAATAATTTATTACGATAATCTTTTATTTAAAATAAATAATAATAATAATATTCATTCACAAGATTTCTATTTTATCGAAATTAAATTCTTGATTTTATTAGATTTCTTTGATTTTATAATCCGTGATAAGGGAATATTGCGAGGTATTCCTATTAATGTGATTATCCATTAGTATGTGTTTTTAATAATCTACCCGGTTAACCTACATACGACATGATAGTTTTTATACGATATTTTATACATTATTCTTACATAATTATTTCAGAAGACCAGCTTTATGTACTTCAATGAAAAAGCGTAATTTATTACATACTTTTAATCTATAATTAAATTTTATATTTTTCTTCGGTTCTTTCGCGATTTTAAATATAGGAATAATCTCTTCATTTCTTAACCTTGGAACCAATAGAAAATTTAATTTATTTAAGGTAAAAACCGATGACACTAGTAACAACTGAAAGTTTAGATATATTAATATTTTTGTATTTGTTGAAGGTGATTTCCAAAGAAAAGATAAAACGCAGAACAATTAAAAAAGATTTTAATTTAGTTGCGCTTAACTTACTACGCCTCTTATTATTCCACTATCTAAAGAGTATAGAGTAATAAGGGGAGGTAAATTGCCCCCGAAGATAAACGTAGTGACTCTTTGAAAGTAACTTATAATGAGTAAATGCAATGTGCAATGTTTCAGCTTTCGAAATCTCTTCGTTAGTGTTATCAAGTGAGTTTGAAAAACTAACATATTTTATATCTCTCGAACGGTTAGAGATAATTTAATAAAAAAAATATGCAGAGGGGGCATTAAGGAAACATTATATATTTTTTTCAAATGTCTATATAGTCAGTTAATGCACAAAAAAAATTCAAGATTTTTTTAAGAATTTTTTTCGGAATAAACCCTTCGTATGACCCTCTTGAAAACAATTGAAAATAAACCTTGTTTTATTCTATTTATATAAAAAGTTAGCCAACTAAGTCGATTTGGTGGAATAAGTTAAAAAAAATAAAAATGACAATTTAACTCATGTTTTGTTATTTTTAAATAAAAAAGTGATTTAATTAATTATTATTTTTACATAAAATATTATCATATTGTATATATAACATATTATATACAGGGTGAGGCAATGACTATTATCACCTAAAATATATTCGAATCTGTAAAAAGTCTACAGGAAAATTTGTGTAAACAAAATTGCACAGTACAAAGAGGGTTATTATATAGCGATAATAATTTTTGTCGAGGTGGAAGGAGATATCAACATCTTCTAGTAAATTAAATTGTAAGTTTTTATTTATTTATTAATATTTATTTATTATTTACTTATATTATAGTTATTGTGAATTATTATGAAAAACGTATCTTTTATCGTATTTTTTCTCTTGCTTCTAATTTTGTCAAATGATATTGTGATATGGGTTCTGAATTTGTTATATGTTCCTCTATTATATTATGAAAAGAAAACATCGAATCCATTTAAAAAAATGAAGATGATTTTAATCTCCGAAACGCCTCTACCTGGACAAAAATTGTTATCGCCATATAATAGCTCTCTTTGTACTGTGTAATTTTGAGTACACAAATTTACCTGTAGAGCTTACAAATTCGAAGATATTTCAGGTAGGAATAGTTATTGGTTCACCCTGTACAACATATATAAGAAAAATTAATTATAAAAATATTATGTGTTTATATACACACATATATATATATATAAACATAATATTTTTATAATTAATAATAAATATAATTCTAATATGTTGTTTTTCTTATATATGTTATATATAATATGTTATATATAAAATATTATAATATTTTATGTAAAAATAATAATTAATTAAATTACTTTATAATTTAAAAATAACAAAACATGAGTTAAATTGTCATTTTTATTTTTTTTAACCTGTTCCTCCAAATCGACTGAGTTAGCTAATTTTTCATATAAATAGAATAAAACAAGGTTTATTCTCAATTTTTCTCAAGAGGGTTACTCGAAGGGTTTATTTAGAAAAAAATTCTTTAAAAAATCTTGAATTTTTTTGTACATTAGCTGACTATATAGACAATGGAAAAGTATATACATATAATGTTCCTTTAATGTCCCCTTTTATGTATATTTTTTTAAATTAAATTATTTCTAACCGTTCGGGAGATATAAGATATGTTAGTTTTTCAAACTCACTTCGTAACACCCAAACGAAGAGATTTCGGAAGCTAAAACATTGCACATTGCATTTACTCATTATAAGTTACTTTCAAAGAGTCACTACGTTTATCTTCGGGGGCAATTTACCTCCCCTTATATCGTTATAGCCCTTATACAGGGTTTCCCCAATTTAAATGGCAAAACTTCGGGAGCGTGTAGGGGACCGAGAAACTAAGACAAAAAGTCCTTTAGAGATTTGTTCGTTTTTTCTCCATTTTGGAGAAAACCGCAAAAAAAGAAACAAAATAAGTTTTCGCTTTTTACTTTATTTATTTTGCATTTTATTCATGTTATCATCTATTTAATGCAGATATTGTTCAAAATGCTGCCCTCTTGCAGCAATGCAAGCATTACATGTAGTACTGACCGCATAACTTGCAGCTAGAATTGTTCTGATACAACTGACTAAAAACTGATTAAGGACTCGTAGAAGAAAGCAATAATGTAAACAAACAAAAGAATGTAAAGGATAACATCAAGTGTTTACATATGTAAGGAACCTTGAAGTTTATTTGGTGCCAATCAACTCAAGAGACCAACTGACAATAGGCGATTGCATTTTTGCGATTTTTTCCAAAATAAAGCAAAAACAAGCAAATCTCTAAAGGACTTTTTGTCTTAATTTTTTAGTCCCCTACATGCTCCCGCAGTTTTACAATTTAAATTGGGGACACCCTGTATATGTTATATGTGTTATAAAAAACTGTTATATGGAATACATATATATTTAAAAAATGTTATCCTATTTATTTTTATGTTTTATTCTTCTTCTCAATTCTTCGATTATCATGTATAGGAACTCCGGCGGCATTGGCAAAGATCTCGTATTTCTTCTCGCCGAAGAACAAATTCGGGATGAGGCTTTTTTAGATGACATTAATAGCTTGCTCAACGATGGTGAAGTTCCAAATCTTTTTACGATTGAAGAGAGACAAGAGATTATTGAGATGACACGATTCGCCGCTCAGGGCGGTAAACACATCGATATTTCTATGTTGGCTGTGCTGGCATATTTTGTCAGTCGTTGTCGTGAAAAGTTACATATAATGCTATGTTTAAGTCCAATTGGCGATGCCTTCAGAATTCGCATACGAATGTATCCGAGTTTGGTGAATTGCTGCACTATCGACTGGTTCGATGAATGGCCAGAGGATGCACTCGAGCAGGTAATGCGTTTCTGTATGTATGTGTCTTGTAGTTTGTGTTTTGCATTATATAGTATGACAATCAAGTTTTCAGACTGATTTTATTACTAGTACCTACCTGAATTTATTAAATGAAAGGATTTTTCCCAGATAGTAAACGTCATTTTAACAGCAAATATCATTGATATCAATTAATGTTCGGTTACCTCCATCGACAACTGCGCACATTCATTGATAAATTCTGTTTATATAGTGATCTATGCACAATGACATGGTTTTTAGTCTATCGTTTTTGTGTTTTCTTTGCGTTTTATTCAATGAGATAATGAAAAAGAGCAATGTTTCATTCATGAGTAAAAGATTTGGAAAAATTTAATGTTGAAAAATTAGAAATAGGAATGTATCCCATAGAGATAGTAGACACAGACTTGTGTTTTGCCCATTATAAAATTGCGCGTGATAATCCGAGTTTTGTTTTTTATGTGTATAAGCGCGAACAGTGAGATAGCTGTATTTGTAACGTGTATTTTGTTTGACTTGTCAACTTTGTATTGTGCTGGAATATACTTGATTAATGCTCAATTACGTGTTTATTTTGCTGCCAACATACGTTTCTCTCTACATGCTATCCTGACCAAAGGGTTTTTCCAAAACCATCTAATTTTTTTCTAGATTAATCTCTTCAATAAAACTTAAGTCTTATAGCTTATATGATAGCAGTCATATGCCATTACATGTGTAGCCATTGAGAGCGCTTTCAAAAAACCATTAAACAGACAACTTATTTTTAAACAAAATAAGTTGTCCAATATAAGTCAAATGATCACTCTGGAAGTCACGCATCAAAATAATATGTAGAATTCGGTGTAAACATAATGTTAAAGATGATTTATTTTCTTTATATATTAAAGATATGCCTATTTTCTGAAAGATATTTTCTGGAAGCTATCTTCATATGTACCTATATGTATAAGGAGTTGTTTGGATAATAAATCATTGATCTTTAAAACTCTTATGTAACATAATATACATTTCAAACCTCTTCCAGAAAATAGACATATCTTTAATATATAAAGAAAATAAATCATCTTTAATATTATGTTTATATAGAATTCTACATATTATTTTGATGCGTGACTCCCAGAGTGATCATTTGACTATATATATGTATATATATCTCGCACAAAGAGTGTACTATATTGAGTTTTATTATTAATAAAAAAGGTAGCACATCGCACCATCGCCGATGTGGAACTTGCTGAAAATATCAAGTTTGAAGCTGTAACCATCTGTAAGTTCTTCCATATTTGTGCAAAAGACATGAGTACAAGGTTCTACGAGATTACTGGTAAGAAGACTTATTTCACAACTGCCTCGTTCCTCGATCTTGTGCGAATGTTTTCTAATCTGACGACAGAAAAACGACGAGAACTCGCTCTCAATAGGTAATACCTCAATAGATGTCTAAATAAAAAATATTATTGTTGCATGATACAAAAAAAGCAATACTCTATATCTCATAATCATTTTTTTCCATGTATAAAACTAACATAAGATATTTTATTAGTATGGATCATAAATTGATATATCAAAACAAATAACACTTTATCAAAAATTTAAAAAAATTTACCAAGAAACAGATAAAAAGAACATGTACGAGTCACACACAACATTAATAGGCGCAAACACTGGCGAATTTGGGGGGAGAAGACGGGTTAAACCCCCTCTCCACCCTCGAGAGGGAAAAAAAATCAATTGTGATAAGAAATGATCAAACCGTGAAAATAAGGCATATTGATATTAAATCAAATAATTTTGTCAAACCCTCCCATCTCCCTTACGTCAGGATCCGCTAGTGGGCACAAATAATAAATTACTCTGTGTAGAATTAAAGCATTTAATGTTATGTTAAATGTTTCGGTTCTCTTCGGTATAGATATAAATTAATTTGAAGAAATAATACATACTGTACGAACAATTTAAACATGTAAATGGAATGGAACATTTTCATAATATTATACGTACATCTATTAGGTTGGTGCGTATGAAATGTCGGATTCTTAAGTGATTGTATAAAACTGCATATCTTTCTTCAAAAGCTGTTTATTCAATCAAAGTATGCTCCATTCGCTTCAATACACTTCTCCCAACGAGATTTTAAAGCGTAGATGCCTGTCTTAAAAAAATTTTGGTCTTTAGAATTAATAAACTCTGATATCGAGTTTTTTAGACTGTCTTCATTTTCATAGTGTTTGCCCCTTAAAAACAGCTCTAAATGCTTGAAAAAATGAAAATCGGTCGGCGAGAGATCCGGTGAATATGGTGGATGCTGCAAAACTTCATATTCCAGTTCGTTCAGTTTCGCAATTGTTTTGTGCGATGTATGCGGCGGTATTTCGCTCTGTCAGTGCGTGCGGTACCCACTTGTCCATCTTCTTAACCTTGCCAATCTCAGAAAGGTGTCTCAATATCGTTGTATGGTCAACTTTCATCCTGATAGCAAGTTCCCTCGTGGATACGACTGGATCCGCTTCTACTAGAGCCTTCAGGTCATCATTCTTCACAGACGTTTTGGGTCTTCCGCGCGGCTCATTTTGCAGTGAAAAATCGCCAGTCCGAAATTTTTCGAACCAACGCTGCACTTTCCGATCGTTAACCGTATTCTCCCCAAACGCTTGGTTTATGTTGCGTGCAGCTTTTGCAGCACTATTACCAAGTTTGTACTCATATAAGAAAATGACGCGAATGTCGGCAGAATTCATATCGGCAATAAACTCAAAAGAAATAACAAAAGGGAAGACCTTCGAGAAAACCTATTTTGCTGAAATGAGTCTCTGGCAATGGACAATACGACTATGAATGAGGTTATGCCAAAGACAAAAGTATAACGAAAACAGGGAGACAAACGTCCGCATGTAAAGAGAATCCGACATTTCATACGCACCAACCTAATAGAACAGAGGTTCTCAAGGCGATATCGGCGCCCAAGGGGCGTTGAAATGATTTAGAGGGGCGGTAGTAATCTCGGTTGCAATTGGGGGGCGTTAAATAAAAATAAGGGGTAGTGGAAGCATGAAACAAAAAGAGAAGATAAGAAAACTTTGAAAAACTGTTTATATATGTTTTATATGTTTGTGTGTATTGTATAACATAAAATTAAATGTTGTAGTAATTATTTTATTTTCCAAGTATATATAATATCGGTATATTGCTAACGAAACTCGAACAATGAAGAAAATATTATTCTTATTTTATTTTAATTTTTATTTTAATATTATCCTTCATTATTTTAGTTATTTTATTCTTTTTATTTTAATAATATCTTTCTTAATTTTCTGTGCTTTGGTTAGAGAACATAAAAGTATATACAATCCATACATAGTTTTCTTTTTTAATATAATGTAAGTTACATGCGGAAGACTAATGCGAATGTTATTATGATTGATTTTAATAAATAATTTTATAATTTCAAGTTCTAGGGTGTTTTATTCATACAACATCTTTTTTACTCTATGTTGTATGCTATAGGATAGCTAGAAATATAGGTACATAAAAAACACAAATTTATCACTGCATTTCTCTATTTGTTCGCTTAAAGAAAGTAGATTTTTCAAGGGGGCGCTGAATAATTTTTTTTTTCTGAAAAAGGGGTGATAGGCCAAATAAGTTTGAGAACCTCTGATTTAGAACATAATTAAAAATCTTGTTTATTATACATCTACTTGATGAGCTGACATTCATACGGGAAATGACGAATCTCTTCCTTGATTCCTGACGTGGAAAAGATACGTGCATTCTCTAAACTTTTTCTTGTTTACAGTCATCATGTATCGTTTCTTCAGATTAATTTATTCATATTACGTTGCATGTGAATCGTACTTTTCTTTCTTAGCTATTTATTAGTATTCATACAGACGAGCCTTTAATTCTAAATTTAGTTATTATACAAAATGTTCAGCACCTAAATAAAACAAATATATTCTAAAAAATGTTTCTTTTTAAAAATAAATTTGTTCTTTAAAATCATGTAGGTATGCATTACATCAAAATTGAAATAAAGCAATATTCATTGTTCGTTTTCAAAATTTGTTCTTAGATAATCTCAATAAGATAATCTTAGTGAAAATCGCTTTATTTGAAAAAAATTACTTTAAAATGTTACGTGTTTAACTTTTACCTCAGATAATTTTTGTAGATGAGCAATTGCTTAAAAGTATCTTATTTTGTATAGGACTATCTTTATGAAAATTATGTTTAAGACTATTCTTATTTGCCTTCAACAATTTTGGAAAAAAATATTATAAAGTAAATAAGATAACTAGATTTTTTACTGACTAAATTGAATACAATATTTATAATTTTATTATTGTTAAGATCAAAGTTATTATTCAAATTAGGTTAACGTTCAACATTAAAGATTTTTTACTTGGCAACACTTTTTTAATAAATAATAAGCAATGATTAAAACTCAGTCACTCAGTGACTTATACAACATAGATGTTTAAAGATTAACGTTATTAAATTGAACATGTTCAAAGATTAAAGTTATTGAAATAGAGGACTTATGTAGTAATTTACTCTTTTTTTGTGAAACTTTCGAAAATGTTAATATTCCAATTTTAATAAAGATTTACAGGCACGTAATTTTTATTATTAATTATGTAGTCGAAGGTAAACATTAAGAAAATGAGACCCACCTACTAAGACATCTTGACCTTGACATATACTATCAAAGTCATGACTTTGAGTAACTTCCAAAAGGTTTTAACAGTCGGTCGTTGTTTAAAAAAGTTATTATCAAAAAAAGTTTCATAAATAGGATATAATTTTCTTACATGCATATTTAATGAAGCATACTTTTAATGGATCTATTTATTTAAATGTTATACATTCAATGCGTGCACAAGAGATAAAAAATATTATAAAGATTTGTTTAATGCGCTTTTAATTAATTTAATATTATTTCTTTATTTAATTAATTTAATACTATGTCTTCATTTGTGGAAATTCTATTACTATTGCTATCCTTTTATTTTTAATGAGATTCAATACGCAATAAACTGTTAAAGATAACATATTTAATCACTATTTTCCATAAAAAATTGGTAAAATTGTATTGTGATTTAATAATATATATGTAAACAAATTTTTATGTGTGTTTTTAAAAATCTAAAAGTTGAGTGACATAAAATTGGATGAAAAAAGAGAAAAAAAAACATCACACCTCTATTCTCATGAGGTTTAAAACTGTTGAGTAGGACAGGGCGGAACGAAAGAACTGTTGATTATTTAGTGAGCTTGTTTATTAGACAGTACAATAAGCAATGGATTATTAAAAGAATAATAAAGGCGCGAGTACGTTTTGATACATGTTATAACAGAAACAGTATCGGTAATAGATAGGAGAAAAAATTAGCTAAAGAAAAGCTAGGGGATTTTGAACAAAGAGTAAAAAGAAACAGGAGGGAACATAGGGCTCGAGCTAAACGGACGGAAATGCCTATGTATACCAGCATAAAAGTGGATACTCAAAATGGCTGCTTATGGGCGCCAAAATTGAATGGCTTTTCGGAGATGCTGCAAGAACAAAGTTTTAAATATAAATATGGAATATACTTAATATTTTTAATAAAATCAACTCAATAAGATTAAATTAAAATATATAATTTTAATATGCAACAAATAAAATAATATATATTAATAATATTGAAATTTTAACACATTGTTTACTGTCTTTTAATACTATGTCTTTAAATAGTATATCTAAATAAAACATAACCTTCAAAACATTAAATTCTTGTTATTATATTGATAACAATTATTAACCGATGAAATGTTATCCCATAATTTCGCGCTGTTGTTGTTATGCCACAGGCCTGACAATGCATCATAATTTTATTTCACTATTTTTTTATAATTAATAATTGTGCAAAATAATACGCACATGTGTCTCTCTGACAACAGCAGCAGACAATGCTAATAAGCGTCAAAAAAGTGGACACTCAAGATGGCGGCTTCCGTCAGTGATTTGGCTAGCCCACCGATACATTCCCTCCTGTTTCTTTTTACTTTTTGATTTTGAATCCGTGAGACTTCTGGTGGAGAGATCTTCCTGTCTACAACGAGGGTTAAGCAGCGCGCGATTCAAACTGATATGTTCAACAAAAACAAAAATAATTCATGCACTTTATATTGACTTAACATCAACTTGTACATGTAATGTATGTTCTTTAATCTTTTGACTTGATTATATTCGATTATATTCAATCTTTATTAAGTGCGTTGTTTACTCCTGGCTATTACCAATTTACGGTTATTTATGTACTTTTTATTAAAATTATGCAATTTCTTTATTTACAATTAACGGATAATTTGCGTATGTATACTTAACTTTATGCTTACATAATTTATTAAACACAATAAAACTCTTACATTGTGATTTTATAATATAATTTCATTATTTATAGAATTTTCTTGTAAATCTACATTTAATTAATTGTCAATCTAGTATTTTAAATCTTTTGTAGAGAACGATACCTCAACGGGCTCGACAAACTAGAATATGCAGCTGAGCAAATTTCTCAGATGCGCATTGTATTGACAGAGCTCAAACCGCAATTGGAAGCATCAGCGAAGGAAACGGCGGATACAATGAAGCAAATAGAGACAGAAGAAACGAGCGTCAAACGAGCAACGATTCTGGTAAAGAAAGACGAAAATATTGCAAACATGCAAGCCGAGATCGCCAAGCAATTGAAAACGGAGTGCGAAGCGGATCTAGCTGAAGCTCTGCCAGCCTTAAATGAGGCGATAGGTTTAATTATTTATTCATTTATAAAATATAAAGTGTAAATATAAGTATATACAGGGTGGGCCATTTTAATCGATTCAGTCGAATATTTGAAAAACCAAGCCCGGGAGAGAAAAATGTTTCAGGCAAAAGTGTTTGGTTTCGAGGGAGCCATAAGATGGTATCATTAGTCTGATCTTGAAGAGTCATTTGAAGGTCACATGAACGTCATGTTTAATTTTTTAAATGGGGAACTATATATTAGTGCATATTCTTGTAACTTATCTCGAGAGCTTTCCAAAACACTATAATTAAATGTTTTTTCGTGAAGTACTTTTTGAGTTATAAGGCTTCAAAGTTGCAATATTTTGATAAGTGTTCAGAAAGTTCAGTGTTAAAGTGTTCAGAAAGCTTACGACATATATCGAAACGGTGTTTGCAGTATTGTCAGTACTGAAAGTGAATAACGGAACGCACTCTTAATAAAGCTCATCCTATACCACAAATTCAAAGTAATCATTGTTTTATGCTTCCATCAGAAAATAGGTTATTGATAAAAAAAATATTTAGAAAACTCAGAAAATATTATTTTTGAAATTTAAAAATTTTTTATGTTTCAACTAAATTTTGATTTTGCAATTGTAATAAATTTTCTGTAAAAAAAATAAAATTAAAAAAGAAATGAAAACCAAATTAAAAAGAAAAAAAGGGGACTGAAAAACCTGAATATATTAATTTTTATCAGAAAAGCTCAATTTAAAAATATAGGTAATAAATATAAATAATAAATATAGGTAATAAATAAAAATATAGGTAGTAAATATAGATAATAAAAAAAAAATTTATAATTTAAATACATATAAAAATACATATAACTCATTTTTTTAGCACTGTATATATGTAGTATAACTTATTCAGAAACTGCTATTGGATTTTTGTCATTGATAGAACTTTGAACGGTTAAACAAATATGCAGATGTTTCGATAAATGAATTACTATCAGATGATGTTACTTTAGCATAATGAATATATGTATATATGATTACAATATCAGAAATGTCCGACACATTACTAGTTCAGATATTGAACAAATGTTTTCTATAGAAATTTCACACACGAGGTGCAAATATTATATAATTTATTTGTTCATCGAATTTAAATGCATTAAAATTTGCAAAACCTCATCGATCTAATTTAACATGCTAGATTTCTTGTGAGAAACTCTCATTTAAAAAGATATTGATGATCTTAAAATCTAAAGGACTCCAAACTAAATATTTTATTAATTATAATATTTGTTCTTTCATATTATGTACACAATTTCTTCTTTTAAAAAATTTTATATTATTAAAAATAACAGAGATAATTTGAATGATCACGTAAGATATGATATCCTACTATACAGGGTAGGCCATTTTAATCGATCCAGTCGAATATCTCGAAAACCAAGCCCGGGAGAGAAAAATGTTTCAGGCAAAAGTGTTTGGTTTCGAGGGGACCATAAGATGATATCATTGGTCTGATCTTGAAGAGTCATTTGAAGGTCACATGAACGTCATGTTTAATTTTTTAAATGGGACACCCTATATATTATTGCATATTCTTGTAGCTTATCTCGAGAGCTTTCCAAAACACTATAATCAAATGTTTTTTCGTGAAGTACTTTTCGAGTTATAAGGCTTCAAAGTTGCAATATTTTGACATAAAATACAAGATATCTCGTAAAATATATATTTCTCGATTATCTTACTCTAATACTTTTATGCACAAAATAATGAGACAAATCAATTGGCGTAATTAAAACACATAATTATGTTAAAGTATAAATGTGTAACAGCTAGTTGCAAATTCAGTTTTTTTCTTAAAGATAACTATGTTTTCATTACACCAATTGATTCGTCTCATTATTCTGTGCATAAAAGTATTAGGGTAAGATAATCGAAAAATAAATATTTTACGAGATATCTTGTATTTTATATCAAAATATTGCAACTTTGAAGCTTTATAACTCGAAAAGTATTTAATGAAAAATATTTTATTATAGTTCTATTTATTTCTTGGCAAATACACCAAGTAAAATATGCGCTCTGTGCACGATTCAATTTTCGCGAGAAAGAATTAATTTTTAAATTTACACATTAACATCCGCGCATGGCTCTCATTGCCAAGTCGATAATTACGTGTTTGTAAATGTTACGTCCAGACTCGGAAAAAGAATGAGATAACGAAAGGACGGAACTTACCCTTGTCGAAACGCGTAAAACCTTAACGCTCTCGACTCGAACAAACTATGTCTCTTTTACTAGTTCAGTAGGCCGTTCGTTCGGTGGTCCCTTTTCGGTAAAGGAAGTTAATCCCTGTTACGCGGGACAGGACCTTGTGCGATCTGGGAGTCAGGGAATGTTTGAAAGGATTAATAAATTTGATTAAAATTTTAAAATTTTAATTTTTAGTCATTTATTAAATAAAAATGAAGATATATATATATGTATATGAGATTTAGAAAATTATTAACATTTTAGTTAGACTAATTAATCTTATTAATAGATTGAGTGTGTGTGTGTGTGTGTGTGTGTGTTCGCGGGTGTTACATTAGTTTGGAGGGACGTCAGTCAGGTAAATTGGAAGTGGAAAAATAAAAAAAAGGATTTATTACTTGACTGGTATTCATACAATAATATTTAAAAGTTTAAGCGAAGAACCAGGAAAAGAATTATAACTCTTCAAAGGTAATCGTGAAAGCGGGAAATTTCTTCCAGAGAGCCTCTATTAGAACGGCGAGGGGATATCTATGACCAGGGAGGAACCAATGGGATAACGAATCCTGCAGGGTTGTTTGCAAGAACGGAGTGCAGTGTTTTTAAATCAACAGGGCCAGGCCCGATTGTATACGAGCCGTCTGGGAGGGCATGTCGGATCCTTGGGAGGTTATTGATTAAATATTGGATAGGATCCTGAGGCGGGGGACGAGGAGGTTCTTGGTGTTTGGAATTTTCGGCGTAACTCGCGTTTTCTTTTTCGAGGTCGACGACGACCTCGGCAATATCACGAAGGGCCTCCCAAATTTCGTCCGATTCTTCTTGAGAATCAGGTGAATTGTGGGGGGAAGATGGGGGTGAATCTCCCAGGACGATGATAGAAGCTGCTGAGGGTGGACACGGAGGGGGTTCAGAGGTAGAGGGAGTTTCGTTGGAAGAGCCCGGTAAACCGAGAGGAGATGGGGAGGGTTGTTCGTGAGAGGATGATGCTATGGGGTGTGAAGGGGGAGGTGAATCGATGGTGATACGATGAGATGGGTCAGGTGAGCGGGATGGTTCCCGGCTCTCTTGAAGGAGGAAGAAGAGGAGGAATGTTTATTGAAATAGGAGGGGAGATGTCAGTTTTTGTTTGCGGGTTTGTTTGTTTAGCTATAAGTAATTTAAATAGCTCTACATTAATTTTTGAAAAGTCTACAATGAAATTCTTATCTGCTAAAGCCCTAACCGCGATTCTGACCGTGCGATGGTTATGGCGCCGTTTGTTTACTCTTGCGCCCGACTTAATTCTCTTGAGGGTGGCAGGATCGAACGAAACAGACAAACACAGCTGCATAATCTTAAGAAAGAAACAAATAGTGCCGCTACGCACTGTTGGCTCCACGTCTTTACCTTCTATAAAGATAAAGCAATAATTGCCCGACCAGTCATAAGAGGGCCGCGGAACGAAAAAATGTTTTAAACATTGAAATCGATGTTCAAAGAAATGACCGAAAAGGACCGAAAGCGAGATCCCCTAAATAAATAATGGATAAAAACAGCTGCATAATCCCAGGAGATAACCAAATGAAGAATCTCCAAATTTCTTAAGAGGCCGTACAGAGCCCACCAATCAGCAACAATCAAAAATAAGGAGGAGAAGGATCTCACCGAACGACAGCTTTTTACACGTCAAAATCTCAAAAATATTCCCGCCCAAATTGTTAAAACGCCCTTAAGATTTAATATAAAAAGGGAAGACTCGCGCATTACGAACATCCAAAATTTAAAATCAGTTGACAGTACAACATCAGATTCATTCGGCACAGATTTTTCGGTCGTTCGCTGACTCAAGCAATTCGTCTACACTACGGGAGTTCCGTTTACGTCTTAAAACATATTAGAGTCAGTGCTCAAGAAAGACCACCCGCCGAGTAAGACCACAACTGGAGCCACAACTACACCAGCAGCTAAAACGCAACCAATCTGCCTAAGTAGTAAGTTTAATTTCCTTCTCTTTTGTTTTTTTTCTCTCATCGTCTCCTTTTTTCTTTATTCAACCCTGTTCTTTTACTAAGTATGCCTAAAATCGCGCCGACCCGCCGATTCTCCCGTGCCAACCGAGACCATAGATCGGACGACACGACCGTGTGCGAAATCGCGCCGTAACACATATTACATTTTTGTAAATCTTTATTATTTTTTTTTTTATTATAAACCATTGTAACAAATACCAACCAGAGTAAAATTTTTAGAATCGCACTCCTTCCCCCTCTCTTCTGGTTGATGACCTCCGTACTTATGTAACACCCGCGATCCACACACACAAACACACACACACACTCATACAAATAATTTTAAGGCGGATTTGATAATATCAATAAAGTTATATGTATAATGGTAGGGATCAATTGAATAAATGTTAATTTAAAAATTAAATGATCGGTAAACTTATTTAACTCTTTTACTCCCTCCACGCGGAAGATCACACAAGGTCCCGTCCCGCGTAAAAGAGATTCGATTCTCTTACCAAAAAGGGACCACCGAGAGAGAGCGTTCGCATAACAGAGTAATAACGACACCCGTCGTTTACTAACCTGCAGCTCGCTTGACCGAGTCACTCGTCGATAAGACTTTTGACATTGGAACAGTTCCTGTTACGCCCTTCCTCTGACCCATCCTTTCTACGGGCCTGGACGTAACAGTATTAGAATAGAAAAAATTGACACTAATATTAAAATAATAGGAGGTAATGTAAGTAGAACGACTAAACTAGCCAATAATATCTTTATTTAATATTAAAACGACGTTTCAACCATTTGGTTGTTGTCCTTTTCAAGTTTAACAACAATGAATAACAAATAAATTATAAATTGAACCAAGACGGTAAACGCAGTAAATCAATCAAAAACCAAATAAATTTAGTACATACATTCGAGTGAACAAAGATGTATATCAATGTGTTGTACAAGTAGCAGTTAGTTAAACATGTTGATTTGACGAACCAACAAGTGACGGAACACGTTTTGTCAAAACTAATGTCGAAACTAAACTGTCGATTTTTAAAAAAATATTTTAGACGACCTTTATAATCTTGTCATAAATATTATGTAGATTTTCTGTGTCTTTTTGTAAGTTTATTGTGTTGTTAAATTTCTTGATAAAAAACATTTCTGCTATTTCTCTCTTTTTTATAAATTTCTCGTTATGTAAAATCTCTGGGCTATTCTAGTACTAGCGATTGGAATTTAATAATTTGGAATTTTAAAATAATAGGCTTTAAATTTGTTGTAGTAACAGTACGACTATACAAATTGACAAGATTTTATTATCAGTATTAGGATGAATGAGGAAGGGGTATAAGTTCCCTTAACTATATTTAGTAACCTGAGTGGAAATCCCGGTATACATAAATACGGGTAGGAAGATCAAAATAAAAAAATTACCTCTAACTGCATTCAGTAACCTGACGTGTGAATGTTGGTGTACATAAATACAGGGGTGAAAGGAGAAATAAAAAGATTGCCTTTAACTGTACTTAGTAACCTGACATGTGAATGTCGGTGTACATAAATACAAAGGTAAAAGAGAAATAAAAAGATTACCTTTAATTGTATTTAGTAACCTGACGTGTGAATATCGGTGTACATAAATACAATGGTAAAGAGAAAAATAAAAAGATTACCTTTAACTGTATTCAGTAACCTGACGTGTGAATGTCGGTGTACATAAATACAGGGGTAAAAGAGAAATAAAAAGATTACCTCTAATTATATTCAGTAATCTGACGTGTGAATGTCGGGGTACATAAATGCAGGGATAAAAGAGAAATAAAAAGATTACCTTTAACTGTATTTAGTAACCTGACGTGTGAATGTCGGTGTACATAAATACAATGGTAAAGAGGAAATAATAAAAAAATAAAAATGGAGTAAACGGAGGGAAAGAAGAGGGGACAGACAAACAAAAATTGAAATATTAATATTTAAATTATCTACCAATAGACCAAGAACTGTTTCATAGATTTTTAGTTTAAGAGGAGTACCAATCAAATAAAACTATTTGCTAATGACTTACTACTTCTTGAGTGCGTTAATCGGTTTTAAATCCGGAAGAGGACCTCGGCAGCGAATTTCGTGAGGTCCGTCTGAATTTTACAGGTGCCCTGGTTAGCGATCGAATCTTTTGTGTTGAATGGCACAAACACTTGAAACGTCTAACGCTCGATACTGTGTTGAATTTTTAATGCACACTCAACCACTACACTGAGAGTCTGTGTCAAATATCAGTCAAAGCACACGTCGCGGAATCAAAACTATTAATACCCGAAGGTGTTAACGCTCGAATAATTAACTATGAAGATGGAATAATTAATTCCGCGTCTCGAGGCCGAGGTCGAAGAAAATATTAATACCGTGGACGAGAGATCGAACCGAAGTAGTGATGATGATGTCGTGGAGTGTGACTAAAGTGACAGCTCTCACGGTTTGATATTTTGCCGTAGAAAGTTCTTAGAATCATTATCTCTAAATGTTTATGCATTCCTCTCGAAAAGAAAGAATCGTGAAGTCTACAGGACGTAACATAAATATTGAGAGCCTTATTTATTCGAATTATTTTATTATAATGTTTTGGAAAGCTCTCGAAATAAGCTACAAAAATATGCAATAATATATAGGGTGTCCCATTAAAAAAATTAAATGTGACCTTCAAATAACTCTTCAAGGTCAAACGAATGGTATCCTCTTATGTCTCCCTCGAAACCATACAATTTTTGTCTGAAATATTTTTGTCTTAAACTTATGGATTTTGAGATATTACAGTGCATAGATTAAAATGGCCTACCCTGTATATATGTATATACATATACGTAAATTTAACTGTATAATATATTTATAATGTTATAATATTATAATATATATTATATAAAAAGTATTAATTTTTTTATAATTAATATCTATAATATGTATATATTTCTTGATTCTATTTTATGTATTTATTTATTATGTTATTAAATTTCTTTTATTCTTAAAATTATTGAAAGTTTGTTAATCTTTAACAAATATTAGGTTGTTGCAGATGCATTTTTAAAATTTAATACTTCTTGTGTTGATAATTCAGCTTTTTTTCTCTGTAGTTAGCGCTGTGTATTTGAAAAGTACATATCCTAAGTTAATAAAATATATAACTTTATTTATATTGTGCTGTGTATCATTTGAAAAATATATATCTTAAGTTAATAAAATGTATAACTTTATTTATATGTATTGAACTATATATGAATTTAAAAATCGAGTTTCCGATATCATGGAAAATAAAAAAATTTGAATAATATTTTTGGTAAATCTTTACTGTAACGGACATCTCGACGATGACCTTGACCTTGACATGTTGTAGAGGGTACATTCTTAAATAACGCATGCTTTGAATTTTGCGGCGGTCTCGTTTGATTCCTGAGATATGCAACTTTGAAATATTATAATTTTCGGTAAATATTCACATAAGGTCAGCCTTTTCAGAAGTCAATGACCTTGACATATATTGTCAAGGTAACTGTCCTGAGTAACGTTCAAAAGGTTTTAGCCGTCACTTGTTGTTTGTTAGAAAGTTATAAACAAAAAAATGTTTTATTTAAAAATGCCATAATTATTGTATTTGTTGCTTTATATATATATATCTTGATATATATTTTAAATATTTTCATAATACACACACGCACGGGGAGGTGCAAGGCCCCCCTCCCATACTCGCCCTGTTCACCATGCTTCGCACGTACATTACAAGACAAGGCAAAGTTCACATGGGGTTTGCAACTTTCCACGCAAAGCGAGGTGGACGGAGTGGGTACGGGACAGGGAGGCCGAAGGCCCCCTTTGCACCCCCGCCGTGTGTGTGTATGTGTGTGTGTGTTATGAAAATATTGAAAATATATATCATTAATGAAAATTAATATCAAGTGGTTCATTCGACAGAAAATCGCATGTAAAAAAAGTGAAAAAACTAAAATAATAGTAATAAAATCAAAGTCGCATATCTTAGGAACCAAACAAGACCGCCACAAAATTCGAAGCATATGTTACTTAGGAGTGGACCCTCTACAACATATGTCAAGGTCAAGGTCATCGGCGAGGTCCGTTAAAGTAAAGGTTTACCTTAGTCTCAGAAAGACCTTAGTCTCCGCGATGAGAGAATCCGGTCTGGCATCGGCCCGCTCGCGGGTTAATTTGAATTAAATGAACGGATTAAACGAACGATAACGATTATTTATTCTTCTCCTCTGGCGAAACAAAACAACGGTTAGTGTGACCGTATAATCGAAGGTGCGGTTACAAGAGATGATGATGTAAAACCTGTTTTTAAAAAATTCATTCAATTTTCTCGAAGTATCACATTATATCATATTGAAAGAAATGTATTGTAGTAGGTAGAAGCTATTTTGATTAAGAAAATATGTCTTAAGTTTGTAATATACACGTGAATTAAAAAATCAAAACGACCATTTCATCTGCAACAACCTAGTAATTATTAAATAAATTTAAAATAATTATTTAATGAATAATTTGTTAAAAAATAATAGCCGCACTCAACACGTTGAAGCCAGCGGACATTGCTGTAGTAAAAACTATGAAAAGTCCCCCGGAAGTCATCAAATTGGTAATGGCTGCTGTATGTGTGATGATGAATGTAGCACCGATTAAAATTGATGATCCAACCACTGGTGGCAAAATTCTTGATTATTGGGGGCCTAGTAAAAGATTACTGGGTGACATTAAGTTTTTGGATTCTCTGCGACAATACGACAAAGATAACATTCCAGAACATGTGATACAGGTATGCACATTAAATCAAACACAAATAATGTAACTTTTTTAACCCTATTCTTAAGAAAGACAGTGCGTTAAGGAAATGCCGGAGTAATGGTCGAACTCTGATGGGTAAGTGTCCTCATTTTAACCTAACTAAAAGCACAGTAAATTATCAATGTTTATAATTACATTATCAATTTTATCTACAGTAAATGCTTAGGGACATGTGTATTTTAGAAAAGTAATAAAATAAAAGTTTTTTGCATTGTATTAAATATATTAAAACAAAAAAATATCTTGTATTTATGTTTATATATATATGTACAGGGTATCCGGTAATAACCGCCTCACCGCTCATATATAGGTAGAGCAGGTCAAACTGAAGGCGCTCATTGAATGATAGGAGGAGCGGTCTACGACTGGAAATGAATGCGTATGAGTAGCGCGCCTAGTAACCGCGTAGCGGTGGGACGGCCTTCTCGCCGCGCGCGCTTTACTCGCGTGGATTCGCCGATCTTTTTTAATTAATTTCTCGATAATTATTTCGAAAATCGAAAAATGGTAGAGGACTTTTCTACTCAGTTTGACCTGCTCTACCTGTATATGAGTGGTGAGGCGGTTATTACCGGACACCCTGTATATATTAAACGGTATATACATATACAATATTAAAAGTTGTATTGAATTAGAAACAAATTAAAAGAACATCATAATTAACTAATAAATATAAAAGAATTGAGAATTGTACAATTAATACGTTATTATAATGCATTAGGAGATCAAAAGAACATACATGACAAATAAGAATTTTGAACCAAAAATCGTGGCGCGTGCTTCTCAAGCTGCTGAAGGTCTATGCAAATGGATACGCGCAATGGTATTATATGACGAAGTGGCAAAAATAGTTGCGCCGAAAAAAATCAAACTCGCTGTCGCCGAACGCGATTATGAGAACACCCTGACATTCTTACACGAAAGACGACAGATGTTAGCTGAATTAAATAAGAAGTTAGACATTCTACGCGAAAACCTGCATGAAACAATGACAAAAAAGATTCATCTGGAAAACGAGGTTAGAATTTTTTTTATTTCATCTCTCTTTCTCTCTTGTTTTCTTTTGTACACCCTACTTATATTCTCTCTCTTTTCTCATTCTTTCTTTTTTATCTTTCTCATTTTCTCTCTTTTTTTGATATGTAATTATTAAATACAGAAAATTACTAACAAATAAATGTATGCGTACAATTTTCAATAACAAATATATTAAAATAAAAATAATTTTGACTTTTAATTAAAAATACTTGAGAAAATAAAAATATTTAGTTAAATAATTTCTTTGAATATAATTAAGTTGAACCTTTTTATCCTTGTTTTAAAAATAAATTTTTTTATTTCGAATTTGTATTTATTATACTTATGTTATACTTTATATTTATTATACTTACGTTAAAAAAAATAACATTAATTTTTTAATGTAAAAATTATTTTTTTATCTAAGAATTGTTTTTTAAGGACAAAATTTTTTCCAAAAAATTTTATTCTATTTTGTTGATTTTTGTTATCTTATTATGTAAAATTATTATTTTTCATTGTTCTACTATATGTATAATAGAATATATATTTTATTTTAATGTATTACAGACATATACTAATTATAGCTTACAATAGGTAACGAGTTGTAGAAATAAACTGATTCGTGCGGAAAAGCTAATCAGCGGATTAGGCGGAGAAAAGGATCGCTGGACTGTAGTTGCTGAGAAACTGCAAATGTCGTTCGAGGCGTTGCCTGGTGATATTTTAATATCTTGCGGTGTGATTGCTTATCTAGGACCTTTCACAGCCATCTTTCGCGCTGAGAGTTTGGAAAAATGGCGAATGCACGTAATGAATTCGAGTATACCTTGCTCACGAGAGTATAACTTTGTCGAAGTATTGGGCTCGGAGATCAAGATTAATTCTTGGAACATATTCGGTTTGCCACGAGATGCCTTCTCCATTGAAAATGCCATTATAATGGATAACTCAAACAGATGGAGCCTGTTTATTGATCCACAGGGTCAAACCAATAAATGGATCCGCAATATGGAAAAACCGAACGAGCTCGAAATCGTAAAATTGAGCGACCCCAATTATATGGATGTTATCGAGCGGGCAATCGAACATGGTATTTATACATATACAGTTGGAAAATTGTGTTTTCTCGTTAAAAATTTTGCTGATTAAAATTTAACATATTTACTTGTTAATTTAATATATTGCTATTAATTCAAGTCAAGTGTTAAATTATTAAAACAACTGAAAAAGAGTTAAAGCTAACACAATATGCACGTATTTTTAATTTTACATAAAAATACGTTCCATACTGTTAGCAATAGACTTAGCTATTAAAATTTAAAGAAAAAAACCATTATTTCTCAATATGATCTTGACATGTCTAGATTATCACAATTTGAGATGAACGGATTAAAGTACAACAATAAATATTTAAAGAAAAAATATATATATATTCAAATTTTCGTGGCCTATCAGCTAGACGCGAGAATATAAAATGATATTGCGTCGGTTTAATAGAAAATTAAGTTTTCTATAAAACTTAATTTTCTGTACATACAGGTCATGACCCATTTTAATCTATCACCCCTTATAATTTTGTAGGAAGCGATTATAGCGAAAAATGTTTTATACAAAAGTTTTAGGGCTTTTAATGACGCATTACATAATATAATTAATATGACCTTAAGTAGCATTGTCAAGGTGAGATCAAGGTCATCTTCAATTTTTTAAGCGGAACTTTTTACTTTTTATTGCATATTCTTGTAGTTTATCTCGAGGGCTTTCCAAAACACTATAATTAAGAATTTTTTCGTTAGATATTTTTCGAATTATAAAGCTTGAAAGTTACAATATTTTGACATAAAATACAAAATATCTTGAAAATATCTAAAACATTCAGTTTTCAGTAATCTTACCTTAATACTTATGCACAGAATAATGAGACGAATCAATTGGTGTAAAGAAACTAGAACATAGCTGTCTTAAGAAATTAAATATAAATTTGCAACAAGCAGCTACATATTTTTAGCAGGGAGTATTTTTTCTCTAATACTATTCTTTTAATATTAAATTTTTAAATCTAATTCCAAGAATTCAATGTTATTTTGTCGTTTATTCTGCATTTTTTTATTTTGTTTTTTCATTAAAAATTTTTTCATTACATTTAATGTTAAGTAGTAGAGATGAATAGCTCAGGAGAGTGAAAAATGATATTTTTGTATGAATTCGAATTCAAAATACCATATAATTATTATTAATTTTATTATTAATGTAATGTTAAATACAGATACAGACTGCTTAACTGTTATATTACATTGTCGCGAGTTGACAATTTGAAATGTTTGACATGATTTGTTTTCCTATTATTTTGTTAGGTAAACCAGTTCTAATCGAAAATGTTTTCGAGCAACTGGATGCTGCGCTGGATCCTGTACTGATGCGAAAGACGTATAAATCTGGCGGAATCTTGTATATTGCTTTTGGCGAGAAGAGTATTGAATATAACCCATGCTTCAAATTATATATCACGACTAAACTTCGTAATCCTCACTATTCACCTGAAGTCTTTAATAAGATAACACTAATTAATAGTGCCTTGACGTTGGAAGCATTGGAAGATCAATTGTTAGGTATTGTAGTTGCCAAAGAACAACCGGATCTACAAGAAAAACGCGAATATTTGATTATACAAAGCGCCTTAAACAGCAAAACTCTGAAAGAGGTGGAGGACAATATTTTGCAAATACTGTCGGCCACCGGCATTAGCATACTTGAAGACGAGAAGGCTACCGAGATTTTAGATTCATCAAAAATTCTATCAACCGATATTAAGCGAAAGCAAGTGGCTGCAAAAAAGACAGCAATACAGATTGAAGAATTCCGACAAAATTATCAGCCTATCGCCAAATACAGCGCGACACTTTATTATTCTATAGTCGATTTGTCCAACATTAATCCGATGTATCAATATTCATTATCATGGTTTATTAACTTATATGTCGTGTCCATTGATACGGCCAACAAAAGCAAGAATCTAGAAAGAAGGCTCGACTTTTTGCGTAAAACGTTCACATACAATCTCTACCAAAACATATGCAGATCATTATTTGATAAGAACAAGGTAAAAAACCGTAATTATATCATTAGAGTATAGTATAAAGTTAAGTTAGAAAATAAAAAATCAATAATAATTTTATTGTATAAATTATAATATATAATTTAATTACAACACATTTCGTAAAGCCATTAATTGTATTTTCCTCTAGTATACTGATTTGTTACATTTATAATGCTATTTAAATTTTTCATTACAATAAAAATGCCGTCTTTGATTGAAAATTTATGTCTGATCGTTTTTCTTTCTCAATTAAGAAATTTATTTCTAAATTCACACATGTGCTTAATCATAAAAAATTGTCTAGTTGATTTTAATGCTAATTATTCTCATTAAACTTATAACTATGTAGATTCTTTTGTCACTTGAATTTTGGTAGAAAGAGAAAAATTAGTAAAGAATAAACGTGTGTGTTTGTGTATATATTGTGTATATGTTGTAGGTTGTAGGCAAATGGTTCTTTTAGGAAAATAGCTTTTGACTAGGCAAATGCTATCTGGCTAGTCAAATGGCTTTCATTCGTTTATTTATGTTTAAATGCTCTTTTTCTAGGCAAACAGCATTCTGTCTGAACACTATTTAGGAAAATAGAAATAAAAATTATTTTGTAAAGCAAAAATAGTGGATATTTAAAAATAAAAATTTAGTATGTTTAAAAATATACTACTTTGATATTTTTTACTAATTTTTAACACTACACTAATAAAACAGTCTTGTTTTAAAATACATAATATATATTATATAAAAAATAAAAAACCTCACAATACAAATTAATAACAAATTTAAAAAGCGGGTGACAATTCATGATAAATATGTTTTATTGCAAAAATTTTCTCTTTATGTTTTTTTAAATTAAGATTTTTTGTTTCATCAGTTAACTGATTAGAAAAAATAATGCCTTTAGAAAATACAGAATGTTGACATTTCTTAAAATATCTATGTTTCAAAACATTACAGAGCAATAAATACTTTACTAGCGACTGAATTGATTAGGCTCATACATATCATTTGTCCCCATAGCTCACATTGATAATAATATCTATAGCATGTTTCTATAAACTTGCAAATTCTGAATTGATTTTTAGTATATTTCAGTTACTTATCTTATTAATCCTATTTAACCGAAATACTCGAATCTTTCCACTATTTTTGCTTTACAAAATAATCTTTATTTCTATTTTCCTAAATAGTGTTCAGACAAATGCTGTTTGCCTAGCAAAATAGCATTTCAACGCAAATAAACGAATAAATGCCATTTGACCAGCCAGATAGCATTTGCCTAGTCAAAACCTATTTTCCTAAATTAACCATTTACCTACGACATATATATATATATGTATACACACATATTTTAAAAGCAAGCGATAATAAAAAAAACAAAATAGTACTGGAAATATTAAAATTATGCCATTAGCCATTAAGAGTATAACTTTTATATTTTAATTTTAAATTAATAATTTTAAATAATTTAAAGATATATATACTCGGTAAAATAAAAATTACCTTATTATTAAAGTTATTATTAAAGTTAAAAAAAATTATTTGTTATAAAACTACCTGCAACATTCATTGTTTAACAGATTTTGTATTCATTTATTCTATACACGACGATTCTCTTGGCTTCGGGTGAGATCACTGAAGAGGAGATGTCATTCTTTATTTCTGGCGGCTTCGCTCTAAGTGAACCAGTGGCAAAGAATCCCGCCGTTGATTGGCTTCCTGAGAAATCCTGGAATGAAATATCCAAAATTTCCATCGTTCTACCAACTTTTGCCGACTTTACACGAAGTTTCCAAGAAAATCTGTTATCCTGGAAAGAATATTACGATATATTAGATCCAGTTGATTTATTTCTACCGCAGCCTTGGGGAACAATATTAACGCCCTTCCAAAAATTAATTGTCGTAAGAATGATACGACCGGATACACTACCGATAATGGTATTATAGCAATAATTATGTGTAAATAGAATGTTTTAATATTATATAATTGAATATCCTTTTATATAAATATATATATAATATTATATTATATTATTTAGGTATAGTAGATAATATTTAGATTAGAATTTGGAAAATATTTTACTTCAGCGAAAATGTCATGATAGTAATTTATCGTATCTTTTATTTAATATTAATTCTTTATATAAATATATATATATATATGGGAGCGTGTGTGCGTGCGTGCGTGCGTGTAAGAGAGAGAGAGAAAGAGAGAGAGAGAGAGAGAGAGAGAGAGAGAGAGAGAGAGAGAGAGAGAGAGAGAGAGAGAGAGAGAGAGAGAGAGAGAGAGAGAGAGAGAGAGAGAGAGAGAGAGAGAGGGAGGGAGAGAGAGGGGGAGAGGGGGAGGGATGGAGGGAGGGGAGGGAGGGGGAGAGGGAAGGGAGGGAGGGAGGGAGGGAGGGAGGGGAGAGAGAGAGAGAGAGAGAGAGAGAGAGAGAGAGAGAGAGAGAGAGAGAGAGAGAGAGAGAGAGAGAGAGAGAGAGAGAGAGAGCATTCACGATATATAATTATATATATTTTTTAATTTGTAATTTATAATTAAATTCTAAATTTAAATTTTTGTTAATACTTTTTAAAAAATGTAAGAGAGAGAATTTATTTAAAATTTCTTTTAACAAAAATACGTATATGAACATTATAAATTTTATATTATATGTATATATAATAAAATCAAAATTAATAAAGCTTTCAACTCCAAATTTGTGAAAACGGGAAAAACAGCTTAAACAGATTTAAACAGCCAAGAGTAAGAAATAAGAGAACAAATAAAAATATAAGATTTTTTTATGAAAAGAAAGAAAATTATTTATTATAATATATACAAACGTTTTATTGTCAGTAGTGTTATAGTGGGGATTCTAAGCCATGGGGCTCTGAGGGGGGTGCGGGGGCGGGGGTATCTGGGAGGCGCGAGGGATCTGCTGTTACGGAAAGGGGGGTGGGGGGGTGAAGGGTCCTACACACGTTCGAAAGTAGATGTTTATCTTTGCGGTTGATTTTATAGCCGGGGGTATTTTAGAAGTCATAAAACTGTTTTTTTCTAATTTTATGATCATTTTATGGTCATTATATCATTAAGATTTTAAGCGCCGATGTTCGGCAGCTTTGCACCCTCGCGGAAAATCTCCCATAAAACTGGAGCGAAACATCTTCCATAATTTTTACGGAAAGAACTACAACTGCAAGGTGTTTATCTTTGTGGTTGATTTATAGCCGGGGGGCATTTTAGAAGCCACAAAACTGTTTTTTCTTTTTTTCTAATTTTTATGATCATTTTATGACCATTAGAATATTATGGAAAAAGAGATTTTAAGCGCTGGCGTTCGGCAGCTTTGTACCCTCGCGGAAAATCTCCCATAAAACTGGAGCGAAACATCTTCCATAATTTTTAAGGAAAGAACTGCAACTGCAAGGTGTTTATCTTTGTGGTTGATTTATAGCCGGGGGACATTTTAGAAGCCATAAAAGTCGTGGGAAAACAATAGAAATTTTTGGCCGACGCTGCGACGAACATGTCGGAACGTTTTTATAGATGCAAAAGCGTTGACGTTCGGTAGGATGTGTTAAGACGGCATTAGGCGAAATATAAGAAGAATGAGAGCCCCGTCAAACCATAGTACGATTTGAAAGGCATAGAGAAAGCTGTGGAAAAAAAAAATTTGAGTGGTTACTGTCAGGTATTAGAATTGTTAGTGACACAATAGTGAATAAATGGAAAATATTAATTTCGAAGCGATAATAGACGAGTCGTCAAACGAAGAGCATGCGTTGTCGGACGATAGTAATTATATTAGTGATTGCAGTAATACTGATTTTGACAACAACGTAGTAGAAAATGAACAACTCCGTGCGCAAAATCAACGTAAGATTTGCGCCATACACGCAAAGTTACATCGCCCGATGAGGTGGATATGCGACGGTGCAGCAGCTGACAAATTTTATTACATATAATAATGTCGCGTAATATGTGTTATGTTTGCACACAAAAATAGAGAGAAATAATGGAAAACGTGCAGCAGAAAGAATGCGACTTGTTGGAGCGTTCCCACCAAGTCATCACATTAGGTGAATATTTTGGATGGCTGCAGCATTGCGAGGAGTTTGTCGAAGAGCTTGAAGAACGCAGCCGTGTCAAGCGTCCGCGACTCTCAATCGGAAATAGACAATCTTTGGTGACAAGAATTGCGCGACTCGAGGGTGCAAAAACTCGATTGCAGAGACAGTTTATACCCAGTGGTGGTGATTATAGTAGTGAAAATAACGCGGAGAGACTCATATGGTGAGAAATTGATACGGCGTTTGAGAGCCGCATCTTGACTGGTGCGGTTATAAATTATAATCACATCGAACCTCGTCAATTTTTGGAAGATGCGAGTGACATTGTGTTCGAGCACGTGCGAGACGTTATGCAAAAACATAACGGTGTGAAAATGAATACAGTGTTTAACGGCGAGTTTGTGGCGGGCGATAAGCATGCCAATAAATCAATCAATACGAGAAACTGTGAACTCTTATATACATCCGATTTACGCAAGTGGTATGAGCGGCGAGTCGTCGAGCCAATCCTTGCATCACTCGAAGAATTTCAGGAACGCGATAGCGGATGGGCATTATCGCGTATACTAAATTTGACTGTAAATATAAATAAATATAATCCTATGCGCGCCGGATGTTACGTGCAATTATCGCGAAAGATAATAATGAAACGAGCATTGGTTAATGTGCAATCTAAAGACAATGCATGTTTTGCGTGGGCGATAGTGGCTGCTCTGTATCCAGCTGAAAGATGCACACGCCGACAATCATCGTACCCGCATTATACAACAGTACTGAATCTCCAAGATATTGAGTTTCCAGTCACTCTTAATCAAATTAAAAAATTTGAAATTTATAATGGCATTTCAATGAACGTGTACAGTTTTGAAAACGAAAACATTGTCCTTATTCACCTTATGGAGCAAAAGAGAGGCAAGCAGCGTCAACTTGCTCTACGTGCAAGATGCGCAAGATATCGGACATTTTGCATTTATCAAGAATCTATCTAGACTTGTTAGTATGCAACTCAGCAAACACAAGACTAAAAAATATATCTGCGATCGGTATGTATATTTAATAAAACTGTCTAAAAATATTTAAAACAAGGATATAAAAATTTTAACTTTTATTTTACAGATGCATGCACTATTTTCACTCGGTCGAGAAATTGCAATCACATACAGTAGACTGTGGAAAGATGAACGACTGCGCTATCCGGTTACCGAGCGATAAGGATAAGTGGCTCGCATTCACCAACTACAACAGAAAGGAGCGACTACCTTTCGTCGTGTACGTCGACCTGGAGTGCGTTTTGGTGAAAAAAGAAGAAAATTTTTATCAACATCACCAAGTATTTAATATGGCTTATTATGTACATTGCTCGATAATTCGTTATCCGCGTATCATTCTCGTCGCGAAGCCAATTACGTTGCATGGTTCACCGACGAACTTAAAAATTTGGCGCAACGTGTAGAAAATATTTTAACCACCAATGTCCCCATGGTAAATTTAACGCAAAATGAATGGAAAGAATTTCGAAATGCGACTCAGTGTCATATATGTGAGAAACCATTCGTAGAAGATGATACGCGCGTACGCGATCATTGTCATTTGACCGGGCGGTACACAGGTCCCGCGCATTCAAATTGCAATCTAAATTACAAAGAATCTTTTTGCATTCCAATAGTATTTCACAATTTATCTGGTTATGATTCTCACTTTATAATCGAGGAAATAGCCACAGCGTTCGAAGAGGGAATCGATTTACTTCCGATAACAAAAGAAAAATATATTTCATTTACAAAACATGTTAAAGGTACGAAAGACAAACCGGGAAATCACATTAAATTACGTTTCATAGATTTATATAAATTTCTCACAAGTCTCGACAAATTGGCGTCTTTTCTGAGCAAGGATAAACTCAAAATTTTACAATCGGAATATAAAAATTTATCCGCCGAAGATTTCAATTTATTAACAAGAAAAGGTGTCTTCCCGTACGAGTACATTGACTGCGTAGATAAATTGCAAGATGCGTGTTTACCATCACGAGAATCATTTTACAGTTCCTTGACAGGTAACACAGTATCTGAGAGCGATTACGCGCACGCTGAGACTGTGTGGAAGCGATTCTCCATTCGAACGCTAGGCGAATATAGCGATCTGTACTTAAAAATCGATGTTTTGTTATTAGCAGACATTTTTGAAAATTTCCGAGAGAGTTGTATCAAGAGTTATGGGCTCGACCTCGCGTATTACTATACTCTTCCCAGTTACACGTGGGACGCCATGTTAAAGTATACGAAAATTATATTTGAATTACTCATAGACATTGACATGGTTATGTTTATCGAACGAGGTATACGCGGTGGTCTGAGTCAATGTTCCAACAGGTACGCGCGTGCTAATAACAAATACATGCAGTCGTATGACTCATCAAAACCATCAACGTACTTGATGTATTTCGATGTTAATAATTTATACGGATGGGCAATGTGTCAACCATTGCCCTACGATTTTCAGTGGGTCGATAATGTTTCCAATTTTGATGTATCATCGATCGCGCTCGATTCGTCCACAGGCTACATCCTCGAAGTCGATCTTGAGTATCCGCAGCATCTTCACAATTCGCACACTGACTTACCGTTTTGTTCGACACGCGACAAACCACCCGGCAAGCGCGAGGGCAAGCTTCTCGCAACCGTATACGATAAAAAGCGTTACGTGATACACTACCGCAACCTGCAGCAATGTTCACGTCACGGTCTTCGTGTTACAAAAATTCATCGTATATTACAATTCACTCAATCTCCGTGGCTCCGTACTTATATAGAACTCAACACAAAATTTAGAACACTGGCAAAAAATTATTTTGAAAAAAATTTGTACAAACTAATGAATAATGCAGTGTTTGGCAAAACGATGGAAAATGTGCGCAATCGCGTAGATGTTAAACTTTTAACAAAATGGGACGGAAGGTACGGCGCAGAGACATTGATTGCAAAACCAAATTTTCATAGCAGAAGCATTTTTTCGGAAAATCTAATTGCTGTAGAATTACGTAAACTCGAGGTGAAATTCTACAAACCAATTTACGTAGGTATGTATATTCTCGATATATCCAAGACATATTTGTACGAATTTCACCACGATTATATGGTACCAATGTATCGGGAGAGATGCAAAGTCATGTACACTGATACGCGACATCAGCAGATTTGATACGAGCGACTATGCGATAGACAATGCGTACGGTATATCGCTCGTGAATAAAAAGGGTCTAATAAAGGATGAAAACAACGGTACCATAATGACCGAATTTGTCGGGCTTAGAGCAAAAATGTATGCGTTGCGCGTGGATGGTAAGAAGGATACGAAAAAGATAAAAGGCGTCAAGAGTAACGTTGTTGCGAGAACGATAACGTTTGACGATTACACGCGGTGTTTGAACGAAGAGATTGAAATAACGCGTAGTCAATCGTGTATAAAAATTACACAAGGTATACACCATTCGCGAAACAAAAATTGCTCTAAGTCCGTACGACGACAAGCGGTATATCGTACCTACAACTACTGATACGTTACCGTGGGAACATTATAAGATATCTTTATAAAATATAATGTGTGTGTGATTTTTTTCTTGTATATTTCATATTTTATATATTGTAATGACTATTGGAAAGGATATATTAATAAAGATTTTGTATATTTCAAATATTTCATATATTTTTATATTGAATACATTGTATTTCTTATAAAATTAAATTACATGATCCTTATGTACCCAAGAATTGTGCGAGTTATCAAATCCCAGCCATTTCACGTAAACCTCGTCACCCCTCTTGCGCAGTACTTTCTCCACGAGATACACATCTGGATAATTCGCGCGATACAACTCGTGCTCGTAAAACGCTCCAGCGATAGATTTTTTGCGATAATCCTCGAGTAGATATGTTACGGGATTAGTATGTTGCACTTTAACAATCTTAAACACCTCGGTTATCCAATTTGACGTGTAACCCTTTTCGAAAAGTTTTTTGTATTTGCTAACGCGTACCAGGTCACCTACTTTAAACTTTGCAGGAGCAGTAATTTTTATACTGTTGTATACCGTATTTAAAAGTCTATCAGCGATCGTGGGAGTAACATCAATAGGTCTCATATTGATAGTGCGATGTTTTCGCGCGTTATATTCTGCAACGAGTCGGGATAGCGCGTCGATCTACTTGTAAGTTCCGTTCAGCGTAAACATCTTCCACATGTCGTTCTTCAGCGTGCGATTGAATCGCTCGACGACAGACGCCTTCAATACCGATCATGTGGAATAGTGATTAATGTTATGTTTCCGTACAAGCCGTTGCACATCGGTATTGTAAAATTCCTTCCCGTTATCAGTTTGTATGTTTTTCGGGCATCTCTTGCTATCTCGAATTATTTTGGCGATTGCATCAACCGTCTCCCTTCCATCTTTACTCTTGAGTAGTACAGCCCATGCATACTTGCTCAACACATCGATGACGGTGAGTATGTAGTGGTAACCTTTGTTGAAACGAGAATACGGACACATCTCGACGATGTCGGCTTGCCACAGATCATCATATCCCCGCACTATGACGTGTCTTCAGGGAAAATTTTTTCTCGCCGGCGCGTGCAGTTCGTTCACCAACTGTCGTCTCTCCAAACTATGTTGATTCTTTGCTTTGTCAGTTTTTCTCGATGCCCGTTTGTTGTTCGCTTTTTTTTCACTCATTTTCGTTTATCGCCTTTAATTACCGTTCTTGACCTGTTCTGACCTGTTCTAACCTGTTCTTGACTTGTTCTAACCTGTTTTTGACCTGTTTTTGACCTGTTCTATCGCGTTCTTGACCTGTTTTGACCTGTTCTTGACCTTTTCTGACCTGTTCTTGACCTGTTCGTAGCCGTTCTTGACCTGTTCTTGCGTTGTTCACCGCCGTTCTTCACCCATTCGAAAATCGTTCTTGACCCGTTCGCAGCCTTTTTCGCAGTCGTTTTTGACTCGTTCGTAGCCGCTTCTGACCCGTTCGTAGCCTCGTTCACAGACGTCTTTTGACCGATCGTAGGAGTTCTTGAGTTGTTTGTAACCTTGAGTGTAGCCGTTAAGAACGTGTTCGTAGCCTCGTTCGCAGCCCTGCTTGAGATGCTGATAGCCTCGTTCGAAGCTGTTGCAGCTGTTACTGCTGCTGCTGCTAGGTCCTTTACTGCCACTGCCACTACCACTCATTATAGTTAGATAACAGTTCGATAATTGTTCGCAGCCGTTCAATAATCCTTCGTAACTGTTCGATAACCGTTTGATAGCCGTTCCTAACTCGTTCATTGATGCTCATTTAGGTTGATAGCTGTTTCTGAGTTAGCGTTAGCCAGGCGTTGAAGTTCGTTTAGCACTCTGTATTGCTCGCACGTCCTTCTCAAGCGAAATCAGCTTCTCGTCTGATTCTTTCTGTTGATTCATTAATCTTTTAACGCAAGACTCCACGTACAGTTTGTTGACGGCATCGGTGTCAGCCTCTGGTTGCGCTACACGACGAATCTTACGTGATCTTGCATGGAAGTCTGTAACGACGCGACACAAAGCGTTTTCGTGCACATAACTTTTTACCAATCTATTCCAAGAACCATTTGTGCCGGTTGCATCATTTCTTGGATCGAATAATCCAAATTTGTTGATAGGCATTTTTTTTCTGATGCTTTGTAAAGTGTCACGCAACGCTGATCGACTGATTAGTTTGAGAGTTTTGTCGAGACACCATTTAATTTATAATAATTCCTGCTTCACGAAATTCCTCGATGATCGACTGGATCTCGTTGTCGTGAGCGTTGTGACCAGCTTGGCGCGAAGCGTTGAGCAATCGTAGCCGATCTACTAGTTCGTTGGGATCGTCCCAGTGCACGTAATCAATCATATTGTTGGTTAGCGTCATAGCGCGAAGCATAGATATCTCCCCTCCAGATTTTGTATTTTTCGATTCAAGCAACATCAACGGTGCAATTATACTTGTACAATTGTTGCAATTAGTTTGTACTTGTACCCCCTGTTACCCTTCAAATGGCCCTGCGCATCATAATCGCGCCTATGCGCGTTCGTCACCAATAATATGCTCTTGTATTTTTCCCCCCTCGTGTAAAGTTCGTCATCGGGAATTCTCTTGAAGATCAACTCGTACAATCCTGGCGTTCCAATGTACCGCACATCATCTATGATAATAGAGTCATCTTTGTTGATGTTGAATCGTTTGTTGTCGAGTCGCATTTCATTCTTTCTGTCAAAATAGACTCCATACACATGATCAATCTCGTGATTTTTGTCGCCACTGAGCAAAACGCCTATGTACTTTTGCCCAAGTGGTCCAAAGTACTCCCGCAATGTTTCTTGACTTTCCGGCGTTTGTAACTTGTTTCGAACAAACGATGATTCAAACATGTTGCCCGAGGTTTCGAAAACATCTTCGTTTACGCTTGTTGGTGCGGTTAACGGCGTAGAGGCTATCGATGGTTCATACAGTAAAACGTCCGATCGTTTCCTTTTTTTCGGTGTCGCATCTTCCTCTTCCTCTTCTTCTACCTCCTCATCTTTAGCCTCTTCGTTCTCATCCTTCTTGTATCGCTTGATGGGTAAGATTTTAATCTTTGCGCTACTCTCCGACTTATTTTTCACCGCGAACGAGTTGTCGACAATCTTTTGCAGCGGCTCGATAATAGGTTTAAAATGGGTCTTGACCGCGATATCGTCATCGATGTTACCGGTCTTCAAAGCGCGATGTTTCTTGCGGATCGATTCGCACGTTTTCGCAATCTCCTTCGCCATCTTTTCACGCTCGTGAATATTATCACTCCCAGCCATATCGATAGAGAGTGTTGAACGCTCGCGTTTCACCCCTCACGACAGAATGTAGGCAACGACTAATCGTTTTGTGGTATCGCAAACACGTTAAATCCGTTTCTGTATCGCCCGTTTGTAAGCAAGCTATCCTTGTCTATTACGAGAAATCCATACTTTTGCTGCCAACAAGTACGACATAACTCACTGAAATCCTCGTAAGACATGTCGGTATTCACGTGATCGTTGTACACGTGTTTCAAGTTGGTGCCATCCTGTTTAAACAAGATTAGCAGGTTCGCATTGTCGCGTAAAAGATGTTTCGGTATTCTCGCGTATATCTGGCAGAGATAGAAGCAGTTGACGTTCGAGTGGCGTCCCATTGAGAAATATTCTCTTATCGTATTTTGTTTGTCGCACGCCACGTCATCGAAAATGAAAATCGAGTTTGGACGTGCTTCGCTCGGTGGAATGATGTCACTGTTATTGGAGAATGTAAAATAGCCGATTTCATCGATCGACGTTAACAAATTCTTCAGATATCGATATTTTGGTTGTTGCAGTGACTTTGAATACACGTACACATTTTCAAAGCGGAAGCCGTGCGGGCTTTCTATCAAACTAATCAACACGTTAGTTTTACCGCAATTCGAAGGGCCGCAAACGATTGCGTGTACAGTATTCGGCAGCATCGTACCGTGCCTACGCATCTCCGCGTTGTCACCCATCGAGCGTAATCTGGCGTCGTAATTTGTCACGCGTATTGCGAAAGGTTGTCGCACGAATTTCATTTTCCCACTTCCGATTCGGATCGCACGCCTGTCTATTTATAGCTGCGCGAAACTACAAAGTGTTCAGTAACGAAAAAATGTTTGTCCTGCTATCAAGTCCTTACGATATTCTCGATTTGAGTGCCGAACAGCTACAGTTTGTATCTAAAGCAGTTTTATTGCGAATGTGTGGCAATCACGTTCACTACGTGTGGAACAAACTTCCGGAATACATAAAGGCGGATTCGGAGTTCAGACCTATCGTCACTGTTTCGAACGTTACAATCAACCGTGGCAACAAACGCACATTGACGGTCCAACGCCAATGATAAAAGATTGTCGTGAATGTCAACGCAAATAAGTAGAGGTCTATTAAATCGTGCGATAAACTTGTCGTGAATGTCACCGCAAATAGGCAGAGGTCTATTAAATCGTGCGATAAACGCGCTTGCTATCGAATTGCATATTGCATTCCTGGATACCAGTTTTGCAGTCCGGGCACGCGGCTAGAAAAACGATTGGCTAAAGGTGATCGAGGTATCAACCCATTGGACGCAGCGTGTCATGAACACAATATAGCGTACTTTCGGAGTAACGATCTTGCCGAAAGACACGCGGCGGATAGGATACTCGCCAAAAAGGCGCAAACTCGCATCACTGCGAAAGATTCGTCTCTCGGTGAGAGAGCCACAGCCACAGCTGTTTGGACAGCGATGAAAACCAAAACGAAGTTCGGTATGGGTCTAAAGACGAAAACGAAGAAAAAGACGGTGAAAAAATGAATACTTTCGGTAGCGAAACGCGGGGGTGTATTACCAATTCTACCAGTGTTGGGTGCTCTCGGATCTCTGATTGGTGGAGCGGCTGGTGTAGCAAAGATGGTAAACGACGGAAAAGCTACACAACGTCAGTTTCAAGAGATGCTACGTCATAATCGCGCCATGGAAGGTCGCGGATTGTATCTCGCGTCATACAAATACGGACGAGGAGTCTCAATGAAAAAGAAGAAAAAAAAAACGTCAAAGAGACGCTAAAAATGCCAGAGGGCGTAACTACCAACATACAATTGCTGCAACTAGCAAAACGTATGCACATTTTATATTTTAGAGGTGTTTTTATGCGTAACTCATTACCGATCGGTGGTATATATCGAAACGAGAGCGGCATCATAAATTTGGATAACGCTAAAGGCTCGGGTACTCACTGGGTAGCGTATGCAAAGAGGGGGAATCGAGCTATACATTTTGACAGTTTTGGCAATCTTCGACTGCCGAATGAATTGGTGCGATATTTAAATGTGACAAAAATAGAATATAATCACACATCCTATCAAACTTATAATCAAAGCATCTGCGGACAATTGTGCTTGCAGTTTCTCCGAACGGTCGATGCACGCGAATTTAAAGATATACATTGCGCTAACTTAGTATTCGTTGAACAGTTTGGTCAACATGTCTATGACATTCACGCTGACTGGAAAGAGCAGCGTTCTCGCCGCAAACTACTTTTCCAACGTAGATTTAAGCGACGGTGAATACGAGCTTGGTCTAGTGGATTTTGAAAGTTATCACACGATATCAAACGTGAATTCCTCGAATAATAAATTTTACTTTGGTAAAGACGATACGGAAATTACGATTCCCGAGGAATCGTACGAGCTGCAAGCGATACATGAATTTTTGAAACATACAATTTCACGAAAACGTTCGCAACACACAGTTCGTGATGGTGATAAAAAACACACTGACGACGACGCTGATTTTGAGGCTGGAGAATGGCCTATAGTGCTCCGCGCTAATTACAATACGATGAGGAGCGAGATCAAATGCGCCTACAGATTAAATTTTAGCAAGCCTAACAATATTGGATCGCTGCTAGGATTTTCGAACCGTATACTGCAGCCGCGAAAATGGTACGAGTTGGACGTGCCGATTAACATTATCAACGTGAACATTATCCGCGTCGAATGTAATGTGACCGCGGGTGCGTACAACAACGGCAAACTCGTTCATACGATACACGAATTTTCACCGAGGGTACTACCAGGATATAAGATATCGGAAACACCGGCGCACATCATTTACCTACCGATCATCGTAATGCGGTGCATTACGGATTTAACGTTACGTGTTGTCGACCAGGAAGGACGATTACTCAATTTTCGAGGAGAAGAGATCACCATTAGATTGCATGTACGGCGGCGGCAAAATTAGTATGTGATGCTCGTGTTGAACGGATCGAAAGACGTGAGAGACAACACAATCTTTACGACGCCAGCGACAACGACATTTGCTAATATCCAATCATCCGGCACTAAGAAAAAGAAATTGAACGCATCAAACGTTGCGTTTTTACAATCTTTGGGATTCGTGGTGCGAAACATTTGAACGATAACTGACATTCTCAACATCGCGGACGAGCCAATCTTTGACGATCGCATCATCAAGATTGAGACTCACTCCTATAACCCATTCGCCAACACAACGTTCGGACACAGTGATGAGATAAGAATACCCATACAACAGGATCTGTATACATTGCCGTACAAGAGTTTCTTATACATCGAGGGAGAATTAAAGATAAAGAAGCCAGCTGGCGGATCCAATGTGGTACTGCAAAATAATTGCGTTGCATTCATGTTTGACGAGATTCGATACGAACTCGATGGTGTGGAGATTGATCGGAATAGAAACGTGGGACTAACAAGTATGCTCAAAAACTATGTAACAATATCATCCGATAGAAGCGTGATTATGAGAAATGCTGGCTGAAGTGAGCCAACTATTGTGGATGGACACTTTAATTTTTGCGTACCGCTCTACATGTTATTGGGATTTTGCGAGGATTATAGACGCATAGTAATTAACGCTCGTCACGAGTTGATCTTAATACGATCGCGCAATGACAACAATTGTCTGCTTGGAGCTTCGACGCTGGAGCCTGTGATCAACATATTCAAGATACAATGGCGAATGCCACATGTGTTGTTGAGTGAAATTAAAAAGCTGTCTATGCTGCGCGCTCTGGAAAGCGGACGCTACCTCAGCATGGGTTTTCGCTCGTGGGATCTGTACGAGTTTCCGCTGTTGCAGCGTACAACCAAGCATTCGTGGGCCATTAAGACCGCAACTCAGCTGGAGAAACCACGATACGTTATCTTTGCTCTACAGACAGGCCGGAAGAATGTTATGTCCGAGGATGCGAGTAAATTCGACGACTGTAAATTAACAAACGTGAAACTCTATCTGAACTCGGAATGTTATCATGAATCTGGATTTCGATAAAAACAGATGGTCGATTCTGTACGATACGTACGCGCGGTTCTGCAAAAACTATTACGGATACGAGTACCTCGAACTGAGTGTCACCGTCTCACTGTTTCTACAGTACGGTCCGTTTGTGATCATCGATTGTTCAACCGTGGATGTGCGATTGGAATTTGAGTGTAAGGAGAATGTGTCTAATAATACGACTGCGTACTGTCTCATCATACACGATCGCGTGATCCAGTACAACCCGTTGACCAACGTTGTGCGCAAAATTACCTAAGTGTTTGCGACAATAATTTAGAGAAAGGGGAAGCAGGATATAAATCCGAGTGTTATGAGATGGTTGTCATTCTTCTTAACTGACGAAAAGAGATCTCATCATGTCTGTACCAACGTTTGTCGATCTGCAAGGATTTGTCGTTTCGAATAAATTCATCGCAAAGGAGGTGGCGGTGCTGAGAAGAGGAACTGTTCTCGCACACTACATTTTTCGGAGTCTTATACCATGGCATCTCCTTACAAAATCCGAAAAGTGTCAAGCTTCATGGTTGATGGCGAATCATCATGGACTACAATGGGAAGATGGAATCGTTGCGTACAGCATGGCGAAACGATTGATTACAACAGCTGTAGTTGAAGAAGAAGATGATAAAATGCAGTGTATCGTATACGTTAAAGGATGCCAGAAACGAGAATGGCTTGCTAATATGCTCGGCGACGATACGAGAGAAAATTTAATCATTGAGACCTTGGATGCTGATTACGACGATATCGAATCTCTAAATAATCTAGATGTTAAAAATACTATACGATGTGGAAAACATGTTAAGAATTGCGCATTACAAAATGTATTCAAAATATTTAACTGGTGGTCGCAACGCCAGAAAGAATTGCAAGATTTGGAAAAATAAAATATTTAAACATTAATATGTTTTATTTCTTATTCCCCCTTCTCATTCCCTCCCTCCCTCACGAGTCATTTAAGAATTCTTTTTATCCGAGTATCGTCTCTACCTTCTCCTAAAAATTTCAGAGCACTAAAGTATTCTAGAATCTCCCACCACATTTATCACTAATCTCCCCCCACTACTTTGAAAAAACGGGGTGTCACGTATATTTGATTCTTCATATTTGATTCTTCATACGGTCCGTGTTGCGTTAACCGTTCGTGAAAGTAGTCCACTTTTGAAATCTGGAAATATGTACTACGTCTAAAGAAGCAGTGGCGGCCCCAGCAGAAGCGTGAATAATTACGTACCGAGTCGTTATGAAACTCCATCGTTTGAGAACAAATGTGACAAGTAAGTTTTTGTTTAACTTCTTTCAATTTTTTCACAAATTGTTTTTAAACTAATTTTTTTTTTAATTTTATTTTTCTACAGCATTTCGTTGAAGCGTCGTGCGATTCGTATACTAAGTAGACGATACGCATTGACAACCACGGAATTCAAATTCCTTGAAATTAGTATCAACGTGGGTACACCGAGTTACGTGGAAATTGTCATAGGAGATCATCAAGGAAAGAAACTGGTATTATCTCTCGAAACGTGGAAGGGAATCTACGAGCAACGTCGCAATATTCACGATTTACTGCGAAAGGACTCTAAAGATACCTATAATTTTATAAGTGTTGGACCGCTAACAGTGCGAGTTCATACCATTAACGATACTAAACTTATAAGTCTCGAATCTTTAAACGTACGCATGATGATGATGATTGAACCGACGTTACACCGTATGTTTGATCTCGATCAATGCATCGATGTAACCTTTGATTGATTGGTTAAAATCACCGAGACAGTCGATATTAAGTTTACACAATTCTCCAATATCGCGTCCACTATAACGGATAATAAAGAAGTATCAAATGTAATACGCGCCAGCGACGCCTTCAATAAACATCAATTCGTCGATTGCGAACTGGTAGCTTTAGTTTTTAGTCACAATATGTAATAATAAAAAAAATATAAAAAAGAATAAAGTTTTTTTTTAAATTTAAATCATGATATAATTTATTCGCACGCATTTCCCATCCGTGCTTCCTCCCACCCGTAAACAGTCCCAGTTCTCATACGTAGCTCGTTGCGGGGAATGACGTCATGCTGGGAAGGGAGAATGCGAAGCTAGGGACCGCGAGAGAGTAAATGCTAGGAAAGAAAGAGATAGCGCGAGGCGAAGGAGAGCGAGAGAGTAAGTGCTAGGAAAGAAAGAGATAGCGCGAGGCGAAGGAGAGCGAGAGAGTAAGTGCTAGGAAAGAAAGAAAGAAATAGCGCCAGGCGAAGGAGAGCGAGAACGCAAACAGAAATTTTTTTTCTTTTTTTCTTTTTATAATTTTTTTCTTTTTTTCTTTTTATAACTTTCTTTTTTTTCTTTTTATTATTTTTTTCTTTTTTCTTTTTATTATTTTTTTATTTTTTTTCTTTTTATATTTTTTTTATATTAAATATTAAGTTATTATATCTAATTATATCTAGTATATGAAGGAAGAAGGATGGGATAGATGAAGGAAACGCAAGCAAGCAATTATATGTGTTTAACATAATTTTTTTTTATTTAAAAAGTGTGTGTGTGTTTATTTACAAAAGCTGTGCGTGCGTGCGTGCCTGCGCGCGCGCGCGTGTGTGTGTGTGTGTGCGTGTGCGTGTGCGTGCGTGTGTGTGTGTGAATTTAAAAATAAAAAAAAAGATATAAAAAAATATATAAAAGATTGCATAACGATGGTCGAGCGGTACGGCACGACGGCGACTGCTGCTGCGAGGCGCTGGAGGGGATGATCGAGCGGTGGTGGTGGCGTCCAGGTAGTGGCTCCTGCATAACAAAAAAAAATTTATTAATATTTTCATAATTTGAAAAAGAATACTTACACATCAAAGATTACTTACAATTACTGATCAGACTCAGTATCAGAATCTGGATCATTGTCGATGACATGTTATAGATACAACAAGTTATCGATATGTTGACGGATTTCCCAATGGATTTCTTGTAACTGCTCAGGACATGCTTGCCGATTTCCGCCTGGTAAACAGCAATTCTCGCAAAGCTTTCCCTTTAGTCTGTTGTTTTCATTCGTCCATATATAGTACTTTGTAGTTTGAAGATCACTGTTAAGGAATTTTTTATGCCAAGTTCGCGATTTCGTTGAAACTTCCCCACCGCATTCAATATTTTTTCGGTCACCATTTTTCACAGCACTTAGTCCTAGCAAATGTCTACAAAAGTTTATTGCTGCGCACAAAAACGGCACACACTACATGCTATTACTTGGCACAGTGAGTATCCACAGTTATTGCACGAGTTCCAACCGTGATAAATATATTGTCCAGTTTCATGTTTATACACAATTTTACCTTGTGTATATGAATCTTGAACTTCAATGAAACACCCAGAACAAAATTTTTCACTATTTTCCTCGTCGTCGTCGTACTTTTTCACTTCATAATAAAATATGATATTACACATTTCCTGCCGTTCAATTATAATTCGTAAATCTTCACGCACTAACGGCACTTCTTGCTCATTTAAATAGTCTTCCGGATCACTCTCATAATCAGAGTCAATCACTATTTCCACTTCTTCATCGCTGTCGTCGATGATAACCACATCTTCATTGTCTTCATTGTCTTCGATGACAATCACAACTTCTATATTCATTTTAGCACTAAATCGAAAGACACTCGACGACTGTTGAATACGTTTTAACGCGGAGACAGATTCTCAAATTCGAGCAGCCGAATGTTGACGCTGATGCGTTGCATTCTTTCCTTAAAAATTATGGAAGATGTTTCGCTCCAGTTTTATGGGAGATTTTCTGCGAGGGTGCAAAGCTGCCGAACGCCGGCGATTAAAATCTTTTTTTCCATAATGGCGCTGATGCGTTGCATTCTTTCCTTAAAATTGTGGAAGATGTTTCGCTCCAGTTTTATGGGAGATTTTCCGCGAGGGTGCAAAGCTGCCGAACGTCGGCGCTTAAAATCCTAATGATATAATGACCATAAAATTAGAAAAAAACAGTTTTATGACTTCTAAAATGCCCCCGGCTATAAAATCAACCGCAAAGATAAACATCTACTTTCGAACGTGTGTAGGACCCTTTACCCCCCACCTCACCCCTCTTTCCGTAACACCAGACCCCTCGCGCCTCCCAGATACCCCCGCCCCCGCACCCCCCTCGGCGCTCCATGGCTTAGAATCCCCACTATAACACTACTATTGTCAGTCCGTTTTTGGACCATCTTCAATGTTACAATAAAAAGAGGTGCTTATAAATACCGCAACGTTCTCTTAATAGTGCACAAGTACGTAACATGTAATGGGCCCTCCAATGACTCGCCACTATAAAGATCAAATTATAAAGTGCATATTCAAATACACAATGTAACATCATAATGGTAACATTAAAAAAAAAAAGCGAATTATGATGAGACCAATCACAAATATCGATTGCGCAATCGCAATAATGCGCATACAACCGTGACTGAATGCGTCAAACGCACAAGTGAAGACAACAAAGTCGGAAGTTGTCTATGAGTCGTCAGCAATAAAACTCTACCAATAAACATAGGAGAGGAAGAAATTCAACTAACAAAGAGCGGAATTTTTCAAATTTGTGACATATTTTCCACAATAAATAAATGTATGCTTAATTTAAACACTCTGTATCTTCTTGTTGATTCAAACCATTCTTTTGGCATCTTCTGATTTTATTGTCTTTATTTGTGCGCCCATCACTGACGCATCAATGACGGTTATGTGCGCATTGTCGCAATCGTTCAAAAATAATAATAACTAAAATATAAAAAGTCGAAAACATTTAAAAAGTTTAAACTCTAAAAATCCAAACTTATAAATTCTATGAACTCGAAATTCATAAATCCAAGAAACTAAATGATCTTTAAATGAAAGTTACTTAAAGCACTTATGATGTATGCATCAATACATACGTATGTATTTGTAATTTTAATATCTTTAAAGTAGTATAGCTCAGAAAACAAAATATATGAGCATGATTAAAACTGGATTTTGAAGGGGAAAATTAGTACTGTGCAACATTATCAAAAATATTCAAAAATATTTAAAGTCTTAAATATATGCAAAAAATTGTCTAAAATTGTCAATTTTGACACCTTTAACTTTATTTATTTCAAAAACCTGATCTGAGATCAATTCTGAGATCAAATTTGGATTCAGCGTATACAAAATTACCTATGATACTTCGTTTACTCAAACATGTTTTAAAATTCTCTATTATGTAGACCTGTGTAATTAATAATATTTTTAACTTACAAAAGCTTAAATCCATATTTTGAGACTTCTTTCAGAAAAATATTTAAAAATTATCATAAAATTATTAAAATTATTAGAACTGTACAATGTAATCTAACTTAATTTGTTTAACAGGTGCAACGATTCGTGGAAAATGGAATGGGTTTGCCTTTTGTGATACTTCCTTCCTTTGATATTTCAAAAGCATATGCCGATTCAAGTTGCCTAATACCTCTTATATTTATTTTATCTGCTGGATCCGACCCTATGGGCGCATTAACAAAATTTGTGGAGAGTGAGAATTATTTCGAGCGTTTTGAGTCAATTTCATTAGGTCAAGGTCAAGGACCTATAGCGCAAAAAATGATTGAACGAGCTCAAATGGAAGGTTTATGGATCTGTTTGCAAAATTGTCATTTAGCGGCTTCATGGATGCCCAATTTAGAAAAAATCTGCGAGAGTCTTGATCATACAAATACTGTATCGAACTTTCGTCTATGGTTGACTAGTTATCCATCGGCTCAGTTCCCTATTAGTATTTTACAAGACAGTGTCAAGATGACTACCGAGCCTCCAATGGGTTTACAAAACAATATAATGAGGTAATATGTTTGGATCACTCTCAAAAATCGCATTTTTTCAGCATAATATATAAATAAAAGTGTTCAGGAAAGCTCGTTAAATGGACCAAATTAAGAATGTCAATGAAGGCTATACCGAGCACATGTTTTTGGATAGACTGTAGTATATTTCTTGAATGATTACATAAAATTGTGGTACGTTTCGGCCACTACTGGTGCCTCTTCAGCCACTTACATTAAATCTTAATCTATAATAAAGTATAAAAATTGTAGCCATGAATATACTAATTTTTTTATATATAACAATACTTGCAATTATAATGGATGTAAAAAGTAAAATGTTGCACGTTTCGGACTCATGATAGTCAGCCGAAAAAATTAAAAATTCTCTGACTTTTTCACAGTCACTACTTTCCAATCTAGAAATTAATGCTACGGATATTGTAATATCATTAGACGCGACGTCACTTTTTACTAATGTTTCCATTGATTTAGCAATAACAACTGTTAACAATAGGTGGTCGTACATTGAAAAAACATAAAAATTCCGCAAAATGAATTTGTTAACATGGTCAAATTTGTTCTGACTTTTACATATTTTTGCTTTGATAACAATATTTATAAACAAATTTTTACCCCTATTAAGCTGGACCCCCCACCATCGCCAAATAAGATCGCACCTATCAAAAAATTTAGTGCTAATTATGTGCTAATTTGTTGCCGTAGTCCGGATTTTGTTGCTCTCACCGTTTAGCAAGAATTCACGTTCAAAATGGGGGGGGGGGCAGCTTGACATTAAACTAGTCCCCCCATAATGAAAAAAGTATATAGAGTGCTCAAAACAAAAAATCGTTTGCACTAGAATTTGTTGCTATTTTGTAGCTCTAAGATAGCATGAAAATAATTTTAAAAAATTATATAGACATATGAAAACTTGATATCTTGTTGTGTAACAGGTTCGCCGCGCACTAAAATCATTATAATTCCATAAAAAATGTGTTGCCAGCATGTATATGGTACTAAACTAACCTGTGAGCAATATACTATCGAAATATATATGTTATTGAATTTGTTGCTCGTTTTAATGTGTCGAAAATCGACACTTTGTCGTCAGCTATGGGAGCTAGCTTAATGTCAAGCCCCCATCTAGTTCTATTAGATATTGAAAACAAAGCGCTTTATAAGATAAGTTTTAACTATTATTGTATTTTAGATACGTAGATGACATTATTCTAACAGTTCTGAGGGTATATTTAGACTATGTTAACACAATAACAAAAATTTAAAACTCTTTTCACGAAAGAATACAGTTTACATATGAGACTGAGACTGACAGAAGTATAAGCTTTCTGGAATTAAATATTAAAAGAGATAACAATAGATTAACCTTAGATTGGTTCCACAAAAATACATTTTCTGGTATTTATCTTTCCTTTCTGGTCACCCATTATGTCACAAGATTGGAACAACTTACAGCTTAGTTGATAGAGCAGTACTTCTGTCACACCCTCAGCATCATGAAAAGAACATAATTTTTTGTATCAACACATTAATTGAGAATAAATATCCGTTACCGGTCATTTTTAAATATATCAAGATAAGACTAAAACTATTAACCACAAAATTAAATTATAGAACAGGAGGGACATTGGCGAGTGATAATGAAAAGGAAAGAGAAGAAAAAAACAAAAAGTTTATAGAGCTCCCGTATATAAAAGGCCTTTCTGAATTTGTCAGCATAGCGTTCAGAGGGATTGAGTTCTCCACTGGTTATAAATGTTTTAGTCGTCTGACCGACATAATGAAGACACACAAAGATGTCACTCCGTTCACGGACAACAACAATGTCATTTACAAAATTAATTGCATAAATTGTGATGCAAGTTACGTTGGTCAGACGAAGAGAAAGTTGAAAACCAGGATTAAAGAACATATTGCGAACATCAAACAACATAATTTATCGGTTATTTCTCCACATATGTTGGCGCATAATCACAGAATGGACTGGGATAACGTTGAGATCTTAGATTATGAAACAAATTACATTAAAAGAATTATATCAGAGACTATTTTTATTAAACTACAAAAAAATGCTCTAAACATTGTGTTACGTCTTGTCCGCTCCACGTTTTTCCTCCCACGAAATGAACAATAATCGTCCGATCGATCACAAAAAACGGGTCCCGCAATAAAAAAGAACCGTTATTATCAAATAATGTTTAGACCTACTAAAAACGATATCTAAACAAATACCGGAAGGGATCAATAACGAAATCCTCTAAACAACGAAACAGACAAACACAGCTGCATAATCTTAAGAAAGAAACAAATAATACCGCTACGCACTGTCGGCTCCACGTTTTTCCTCCCACGAAAATGAAGCAATAATCGCCCGACTAATCATAAAAGGGATTGCGCGACGAAAAATATTTTAAAACATTGAAACCGATGTTCAAAGGAAACGACCGGAAAGGATCGATAGTGAGATCCTCTAAATGAATAAATCAACAAACACAGCTGCATAATCCTAAGAAAGAAACAAATAATGCCGCTACGCACTGTCGGCTCCACGTCTTTACCTTCTATAAAGATAAAGCAATAATTGCCCGACCAGTCATAAGAGGGCCGCGGAACGAAAAAAATGTTTTAAACATTGAAATTGATGTTCAAAGAAATGACCGAAAAGAACCGAAAGCGAGATCCCCTAAATAAATAATGGATAAAAACAGCCGCATAATCCCAGGAGATAACCAAATGAAGAATCTCCAAATTTCCTAAGAGGCCGTCCAGAGCCCACCAATCAGCAACAATCAAAAATAAGGAGGAGACGGATCTCACCGAACGACAGCTTTTACACGTCAAAATCTCAAAAATACTCCCGCCCAAATTGTTAATACGCCCTCAAGATTTAATATAAAAAGGGAAGACTCGCGCATTACGATCAATCCAAAATTTAAAATCAGATTCATTTCGGTCGTTCGCTGACTCAAGCAATTCGTCTACACTACGGGAGTTCCGTTTACGTCTCAAAAACTATTAGAGTCAGTGCTCAACAAGACCACCCGCCGAGTAAGACCACAACTACACCAGCAGCTAAAACGCAACCAATCTGCCTAAGTAGTAAGTTTAATTTCCTTCTCTTTTGTTTGTTTTTTTTTTCTCTCATCGTCTCCTTTCTCCTTTATTCAACCTTATTCTTTATTTAAAGTGCCTAAAATCGCGCCGACCCGCCGATTCTCGCGAGCAAATCGAGACAATAGATCGGACGACACGACCGAGAACGAAATCAATAGTTTAGATTCCTCCTTTTCTTCACCGCAGTATTCGCGCTGCTCCACCCCGTTAAAAACCCTTTTCCCATCTACTCATAGTTACCCTGAAGTAGATTTTCCTTCCCCATCGTATTCCCCCGTATTTACCCCTTTCACCTTCAGTCATCGATATATCCGATGACTCACCGCCGTCGTTTCCTCTAACATTTTCCGATTCCTCGTCCGTAATCCTCTCGGATAATTCATCGAACCACACGATAGAATTACCCGACTCCTCTTTGGAATACTCTCCAGCAGACTCTGACACCTCTGCGCTCCCCTCCTTAGAATCAAAACTTGCATCCATATCCGATTCCGCTCTCCTCAGCATTATAGATAGCGTCTTCGAAGACATCAACATCGCGCCGTAACACACATAACACCGTTCCCAAATTATTATTATTTTTTTTTTCTTATTATAAACTATTGTACAAATACCAACCAGAATAAAATCTTTAGACTCGTTCCCCTTCTTTTCTGATTGATGACCTCCGTACTTTTGTAACACCCGCGATCCACACACACAAACACACACACACTCATACAAATAATTTTAAGGCGGATTTGATAATATCAATAAAGTTATATGTATAATGGTAGGGATCAATTGAATAAATGTTCATTTAAAAATTAAATGATCGGTAAACTTATTTAACTCCCTCACTCCCTCCACGCGAAAGATCACACAAGGTCCCGTCCCGCGTAAAAGAGATTCGATTCTCTTACCAAAAAGGGACCACCGAGAGAGAGCGTTCGCATAACACAGTAATAACGACACCTGTCGTTTACCTGTTTGCTAACCTGCAGCTCGCTCGACCGAATCACTTGTCGATAAGACTTTTGACATCGGAACAGTTCCTGTTACGCCCTTCCTCTGACCCATCCTTTTTACGGGCCTGGACGTAACATACTGAAAAATTGGGGGCTCGTCCGGGATTGATTGAAATGTATGATTTTAAGCTGGAATGAATAAAGGGACTAGAGGGCAAACCGATAAAGACGAAGTAGAACGAAATTTTCAATTAGCGCTAGAGAAACACAAACGGCCGAAATTCGATAAACCAGAACCACCTTACACTTCAACACCTACTACATCTACTTCCACACGATCTCCGAAAATTATTAATTTTTCTTCAATCGAAGTAACCACTGAGACAAGTAGTGAACAACATTCCTATACTAGTGGCACGCCTGATAGCGATATTTCTGTAAACGACGCCGAATATAAAATTGAAATAGAGTTAGAAAATTTTTACGATAACACCATGACGCAGAATAATCCTTTCGCTACTCTTAAATACGCGGTCGAGGCCGTTTCTTATTTTGACGGTCAAAATATTCCGTTAAATTATTTTATCGAGGGATGTGAAGAAGCAAAATCTATGCTACCTAAAGAAACAGAACCACAGCTAACAAGAATAATAAGAACGAGAATAATCGGTAAAGCCCAAAAAGATCAAAATTTTGATAGCGTTTCACAATTAACCACTTACTTAAAGCAGATATACGGGCCAACTAAAAATATTTATCAATTGCAAGGAGAATTAGGGTGTATATATCAAAAGGGCGACGAAAATGTAGTAACATACGCAAACAGAGTTAAATTCCTAGGAAAACGAATTTTAGAAGCATATAAAACCGCAGGAAATATTGAGGTTGATCAGAGTATTAAGGCATCATTAGAAAAGGACATGAACAAATGCTTCATTAAAGGATTAAAACCAGAAATCGAGCAAAGAATCTCGAAAACTTTAGAAGTAGATGCGACAGTAGCCGACGCTCTAAGAATAGAGAGAGAGCTTCGGGAAATGACAGAATTACGACAGGGAACGGACCACTCAGGAAGACAAAAAAACGCCAGCTCAAGAGAAATCTGTCAAATCTGTTATAAGCAAGGGCACGTGGCCAATGACTGCAGAAAATATTTACAGGTATCTCAGACCACTAACAACCGCACAGATTTAGGAACGGACATTCTAATTTGCCAGATTTGCAAAAAACGAGGACACACCGCGGACAAGTGCCGATATCGCGACCCTCAAGTCCGTCGGCCGGTCAATATAATACAAGAAAAATTAATTACATGTCAATTATGTTCAAAATCCGGTCACAATGCAAAAATTTGTCAACAAGGTAACGTGAACAATACAGCTAACAGAATTTCAATAATTTGTCAATGGTGCGAAAAACCTGGACATTCAGCTAATAACTGTTGGAGGAAACAAAATTAAAATCGGCCCAAGATCACGTGTCAAATTTGTAATAATTACGGACATGTTGCAAAGGATTGCCGATCCAGCATGAACCAACAGGGAAGAACCAGAAACTCATTGTTTTGTCGATACTGCAAGGAACAAGGACACCTTCTAGAAAATTGCCAAGTGCGCTTTACTAACAATCAAAAGAAAAACAAGGCACAGGGAACCTACAATGGCCCCTCGACATCGGGTGCGCAGCAGGGGCCCAAACAAGAAAAGCGCCCACACAAAACTCAAGTAATCAAGTAGGTAAAACCGAAACAAAAATAAGACCCGTAACCGTAAATCTCGACAAACAGAGTCGCGTGCCTACCGTCCAAATAACCATAAGTGACACGATTAAGATAATTTTTATGTTAGACACAGGATCCGGACCAAACGTTATTAAAGAAAATTTCGTACCTGAAAGAATAAGTATTAACTGTACGAACATCTTAAAATTAAACAGTATAAATAATTATCCTGTTTACACTCTGGGCGAAATTACGCTAATTCTCTTCGAAAGACCGGTTACCTTCCATATCGTTTCTAACGATTTCCCGATCTCGCAATCTGGGATTCTCGGAAATGATTTTTTCGAACAAACCTCGTCGAAAATCGACTACGCCCAAGAACATTTAAACGTTTCCGGAATAAACATACCTTTCTTATCACCTGAAACTATTACAGTGGCTCCCCGTTCCGAATCAGTATTTTATGTAAGAGTGGAAAACCCAGAGATAAAAGTCGGATATATACCAAGATTAAAAATAGCATCTGGAATTCATTTAGGGGATACTATCGTTGAAAACATCGATGGAAAAGCATATTTAAACATTATAAGCACTCTGGATGAAGAAATGGAAGTTCAAGTACCTTATGCTTGAAATCTTTAAGCGATCTATTCAACAATCACAAACCAGAGGAAACTTCAACTAATCCAACGGAAGAAGAATTTACAAATAACGAAATAAAAAACGAAGAAAATCAACAAAATCCTACCATCGAAGAAACTCATTATGAAGACGAAGAAGAAAAAATTAATCAAGAAGAAATTGAAAATAATAATAAAAATAAAATTGAGAGGGAAATTAAAAACATCAATAATTCAAAATTTTCCGGAGAGAAAAGTTACCAAATCTCTCCTAAAAATCTCGAAGGTCCAACCATCCTCGGAAGGGGAAGTTACCAAACCTCTCCTAAAAAATTAACTAATTCCAAAATCTCCAGAGGTTACCAAGCCTTCCAAAAGGAAGATAATTCTAGGATTTCGGAGGGAAATTTCCAAACCTCGACAGAAAATCCTAGCTCCGTCGATTACGAGGAGGGAAGTTACCAAACCTCACTACGTGATTCGACAAAAACCTATATAAGGGAAGAAGCCCTTTATTCTTCTCAGATTTTAAATTTACGCAGGTTGGACTACTTACAAAAACAAATAAAATTAAATCAGAAACCTCTCACGTTACCAAAGAAGAGCATTCTAAAGGAGCTCAAGAAAATAATTCAAATGAAAGAAAATTTTTAAAAATTAAATACAAAAATAAACCGTCTTCAGAAGTTTCTTCCCTTTTATTAAATCAATCTCAAGAAATTATAAAAAATTCCAAAGCTACGCGCAAATCAAAACATAAAGAAAGTTCACCAATCAAGAGTGAAAAATGTTTAACAATCACCAAAGAAGAAAAGGACGGTCGATTCACCGAAATTATACAATCATTAAGATTGAAACATTTAAACAGAATCGAGAGAGACAGTATAATAAAGTTAATAACGGACAGTCACGATAGATTCTATATTCCGGGAGAAAAATTAACTGCAACGCACGTGATACAACATAAAATACCAACCACAGACAATCAACCTATAAATACTCGACAATACCGTTTTCCTCAGACGCATAAGGAAGAAATAAATAAACAGGTAGAGGAACTCGTTGAAGGAGGAATCGTAAAACATTCACAGTCTCCATACAATACTCCCATATGGATAGTATTAAAAAAGGAGGATTCAAAAGGAAATAAGCGATGGAGAATGGTTCTAGACTTCCGCGCCTTAAATGATAAAACCATTGGGGACGCATATCCATTACCAAATATTATCGATATATTAGATCAATTAGGAGGAGCGCGATATTTTTCGATATGCGATTTAGCATCCGGATTTCACCAGATTAAAATGGATCCTGAAGACTGTCATAAAACAGCTTTTACAACCCCTTATGGACACTATGAATTCGACCGGATGCCTTTCGGTCTAAAAAACGCACCTGCTACTTTCTAACGCCTAATGGACTTAGTATTAACTGGGTTACAAAGACAAGAATTATTCGTCTACATGGACGATATCGTTATCTACGCTACTTCTTTAGAAGAACATGAAAGAAAATATAACGCTTTAATAGAACGACTCCGTAAGGCTAATCTAAAATTGCAACCAGATAAATGCGAATTTTTGAAAACAGAAGTAACGTATCTAGGACACGTAATTAGCAGGGACGGAGTAAAACCAGATCCGAAAAAATTAGAAGCAGTACAACAATTTCCAAGACCCAAGACGCCGAAAAACATTAAACAATTCTTAGGACTTGCAGGATATTATAGACGATTTATACCAAATTTTTCCCAATTTGCCAAACCATTAACAATATTATTGAAAAACGATATCCACTTTGAATGGACACCTGTACAAGAAGAATCTTTTCAATTTTTAAAACAAAATTTATGTGAGGAACCGGTATTACAGTATCCAGACTTTTTTAAACCGTTTATTTTAACTACGGACGCCTCTGGAATAGCTGTGGGCGGCATATTATCGCAGGGAGAAATAAATAAAGATCGCCCCATAGCATATGCCTCACGAACTTTAACAGACAATGAATTAAAATACGACACTTACGAGAAGAAAGCATTAGCTATCGTCTACTGCGTTAAACATTTTCGACCTTATTTATACGGAAGGAGATTCACTCTAGTTACAGATCATAAATCATTAATGTGGTTTAAGAACGCGCAAGATGCAAATATGCGAATACTGCGCTGGAGATTAAAATTATCAGAATACGACTACGATGTCGTATAACGTAAACGCAGATGCATTATCACGAAATCCTGTAGATTTTCAAGGAACAGATTGTAAAATTATGAAAAATAAAATTTTAAACCCAGATAACCCAAGAGACGCAGAAATAATTTCCAGAATGTTAGATGAATCAGATAACGAAGAAGAAGAAGATGACGATTTTACTTTACGCTTCTCAGACAACGAAACAGACGATGAGATAGATAAAATAGAATACGAAATAAATGAAACAGACCAAACAATCGATACAGATACATTACCCTGCACACTCGAAAAATTAAATAAAATTCCCGAATCACAGATTACTCAAAATAAAATACAAACAAGAAGTCAAACAGCAAGATTAGATTTTAAACAAAACGAAATGATTAAAGAACTTCCTAATAACAACACGGAAGAACCCGAAGAAAGAAATGATCCGCCGGATAAGGACAACAGTACCGGAAAAGAAGACGAAGAGGAAATTATCAACCAAAATCTAAAATCACGGAAAATAAAACCTCACCTTTAAAAATTACGCGGACTTAATCATAGAATCCCGCGAACTATTATTCCTACGAAAAGACAACGTAGCATATTTCGTCGACACTAACGGGAACCCTTTGAATTCTGGTTCACAAAAACTTTTCGAGAGAAACGAGTTACCAAACCTAAGGTCCCTTACCTTAAACGAACCTAAGGTCATAAAACATAAAAGTTTTTACCACATAGCCTTACCCGTTAGCGAAACGCAACAGGAAGGACCGACGCTAACTCTAAACCGAATTGTTGCCGCTATAACTAATTTGCGCGATATAAGTGAAGAATTAAATTTAGAAACAATTAGTATTGCAAAGACTGAAATGATCAATAATGTACCGTGGAGTAATATTAAATCATCACTTCAGTTAACATTCTTCGATGCACCGACTAAAATAATTATTTGCAACGGATTAATTAAATATCCTCCTAAAGACTTACGACCTATTATTATCGGAGAAATGCACTGCCTACCTACGGGAAGACATCGCGGTGTCACAAAAACATATAACAGAATCAAGCATAACTATTACTGGGAAAATTTAAAACTACACGTTCAACAATACATTCAACAATGTTTACAATACCAATTAAAAAAACTCGTTCGAGTTAAAACCAAACAACCAATGATAATCACCGACACGCCAGGATCTTCCTTCGATAAAGTTGCGATGGATATTGTAGGACCACTACCGAAAACCGAAAGAGGCAACGAATATATTTTAACGTTACAAGACCAATTAACAAAATTTTGCATGGGAGTACCGTTACCAAATCAAATTTCCGAAACCATTGCGAAGCTTTTGTGGATAGATTTATCTGCATACTCGGAGCACTGAAGGCAGTATTGACAGACCAAGGACGGAACTTTATTAGTGATTTAATGAAGAAGGTTGCCAAATTATTCAAAATTCGCAAATTTCGCACAACTGCCTTTCATCCTCAATCAAACGGGTCACTAGAACGATCACACTACGCATTAGGAGAATATCTGAAATAATATGCAAATGAACAAAAACAATGGGATAGATGGATCAGTCTCGCGATATTTAATTATAATACCAGCGTACACGAGGCAACTAAACACACTCCATACGAACTAGTTTTCGGTAAAATAGCGAGAATTCCATCGAACCTCTCACATCAGAAGATAAATTAGCAAGCTACGACGAATACTTAATAAATCTAGTCACACAGTTACATACGATTCAAAGAAACGCGCGCGATAACGTCATACAGGCAAAAATTAAATCAAAAACCCATTATGATAAGAAAATCAACCCACAAAAATTTAAACCGAGAGACCAGGTATTTTTGTTAAAAGGTCCGAAACCAGGTAAATTCGAAGATCAATATACTGGACCTCACGAAGTTTTAGAAATCTTAAATAAAAACAACGTAAAGGTTAGGATAAAGAAAAATAGTCGAATTGTACATCCGAATCGGTTGCGAATATCACATATCAGACCAAATGTTAATTAATTATATGCACTTTCAGATGGATTCCAGAATTAGGAAAATTGTCGCAATAATAACAATGTTAATGATTAAATTTTATCAAACACATGGAATAATAGGCTACGATTGTGGATCTCCTGCAACAAATTTAACTACCTTATCGCTATTAACTATCGGCGAATGTGACATTCCAGTACAAAAAGTTAATCAAGATCAAATATACCTTCAGTTACTACAAATCATCGAATTCGAATCTGTACAAGTAATACAATGCAAAGTCGAAATCGACCGGATAATCAGGAAATAGGGAATGTTCTCTCATAGTATGGATGTGTATAACGGAAAATATTCATACGTGGAAGAAATACCTCGCGAAGCATGCAAACGAATGCATAATCAAGGCAGTTATCAATTAGGAAGTACATACATATCCGGTTTAAAATCTAACCAGACAACCATGCGACCAATAACGCTCGCTGGCAGCGTCGACAATAGCGGAGCATGTATCGGAGGAGCATACTCCGATCCTTATGGAACATGGGCAGATATAATCGTACTAGCGAGTGTAAAAATTACATTGCAAGATTATACCGCCGACGTACGAATAAATACCAACCGGGTGCAACTCAGATCCGGCGTCACGTGTGAATTTGGCGCTACATATTGCACTGACATAGAAGGAGGAAATACATACTGGGACCCTGTACCAACCGATACTTGCAAATTTTCCAACTACGGATTACTATTCGAAGGATATGCACACAAAGTTATCGACAACAATAGAGATCACCCTCAAACAATTTATTCATTAGTCACACAAGAAGCCATTTTCGCGCTAACTAGTAAAGGGAAACAAGACGTTTGTGGATATTTACTCGTCCGAACTGAACATCCAAAATTACTGATTTTCGAAACAGTACGCGGAAGCGAAATTTTCAAGAAATATTCTCGCACTTCAAATCTTGATATGTTCACCTACATGAACTCGAAATTCGTGTATGTAGAAAAACACATCCGCACTCAAATAAACGAACTATATAGAAATGTATTACAGCATCAATGCAAATTAGAACGAAAAATGTTACGAAACGCACTAGCCATAGCTAGCCAAGCACCGGATATTTTTGCATATCATTTAATGAATGGACCTGGATACATGGCTTTCCGAGCAGGAGAAGTAATTCACATAATAAAATGTGTGCCAGTCGATGTAAAACTCGCGTGAACCAAGGAATGTTACGACCAATTACCAGTTATTAGAGGAAATCAAACACACTTTTTAATGCCTCAAACTCACATACTATTACGACAAGGAACACAAACCGCCTGCAACCCGTTCGCACCTGCCATGTACCTTTTGGGAGATTCATGGTACAAATTTTTACCGAATCCAGTGGACACCCTACCACCAACCATTATGAAACCATTAACCAAACCTACCTGGAAGTACATAAGCCCAGGGTCACTCGCAACCAGCGGCATATATTCTGAAAACGAACTGAAAGAACTAAGAAATCACATAATGTTCCCCGTTGAGCGGCCCGCACTTCTAAATACGGTAGCAAGGGGAGTAATGGGAATGTCCAGTTCACTACAGGAAGGATCAATCTCCAACCTTCTAGACGAAGCTTCAGTGGAAAAAATAGCCGCCTCTGCTTGGAAAAAATTTTGGAACAAATTTCTGATTTTCGGAAATATTAGCGCTGGAATAATCGGAATATATTTAACCGCAAGAGTTTCTAAATTAATCCTAGACACACTCGTGCACGGATACGCACTACATACCGTATATGGATGGTCACTGTATTTATTTGGAGCAGTTTGGGATTCTCTCACTCATCTTTTATTGCATCTAGGACGACAAAAACGTTCCGAAAAGATACCGCCGAGTGCACCGCACGAAGACAATAAAACCATAACAAAACCAACTACGCAAGGAAACTATAATCCAGACACTTCAGAAAGAAACGCGATATATCCTCTGCTGCATACACGAGAAAATGCGAATTATACATTAGAACTAAAAGAATAAAAATAGATATACCTCATAATCACCCATAGAAATAATAATAATAATAATAACAGCAATTAGAAAAAAGGGGGAAATAAATGATAAAAATAATAAAATTGATCAAACAATACACGCAGAACGGTTTCTTTTTCCACCCCCTTTCCCTCCCTAAATATAAAAAAAAACCCCACCTTTCTAATCCACACTAAACTATTTTAGAAATGGAAATCAAAGGCATCAACACTCATGATTTAACCCGTGGACGCCTGGAAATACGAACTATCCAGGTGGAATCCCCACATCTCATATGGCTACACCTAAAAAACAGCGAGAAGGACCTAGCAGAACTTCTGGAAGAATTAAACTTCCGGATGGATCGACGACATACCTACCTCCACATATGGCCCGAACACCTGAAAGAAAACGAACCAGTTGCCGTAAAGATAAAGGACCTATGGCAACGCGGTCTCATTACTAAAATAAATAGGACAACGAGCATGGTAAAAATCGATCTAAAGGATTGGGGAGCGACCATCTGGAGACGGATGTCACAAGTGTTTCTCCTAGAAGACCGATTTCGAGAGCTCTCGTGGCAAGCCATCAGGTGCGGCCTAGCATATACGGCCCCCTCTTGGAAAACCACCAAATGGCTACAAAAGACGATCGCGCTATGCAAGATCCTAGCAGAAAAACAGGAAGGGTGAATGAAAATAGTTCACCCCCTTGGCGACGGGGCCGCCATGATTAAGTTGATTATATATAACCAATATAACGACGGCGCTTGCAATTTACGAGACTCATTAATCCAACTAGGGCATGCTCAACTTAGCGACTGCGCTAAAACATCCGTATCGCCTACCATTTAAAAAAAAAAAAAAAAAACCTACACTTTCCTTTTTATTGCATTAATTAAAATAAGGATAAAAAAAAATACATATATACATATATATAACACTAATAATAATAATATTAAAATCATTATAAAAATATATATATATATATCCCTCCTTTTTTTTTATATATTTGTTCAATTAATTAACGTAAAAACTAAAAGAAAAGAAAATTTTATATATTTTCTACAAACTATATATATAATATATATACATACACATATATATATATGTATATATACCTTACTATATTCACAATATTACGTAGCAACATTATTCTATAGCATTACATATACATTGCATGATTACGTTAACATATGTATTATATCATTATAAGATAGTTTAATATCCACGTAATAATAAAAAAAAAAAAAAAAAAAAAAAAAAATATGTGTAAAAGGAAAACAAAAGAAATAGGAAGAGGTTTTGGAGGTTGCCTTTTTCTTTCCTCTTTTTTTTCTTTATAAACAAACAGCGTGCGAAAACATAGACACATAAGCAAACCTAAACGAAATTCGTGGAAAAGAAAAATATATCTCTCCCCTTTTTCTGCAAATGTTGGGTTTCTCCCCAACATTTGTCTAAGGCGGGGGGTGTTACGTCCTGTCGGCTCCACGTTTTTCTTCCCACGAAATGAACAATAATCGTCCGATCACAAAAAACGGGTCGCGCAATAAAAAAAGAATCGTTATTATCAAATAATGTTTAGACCTACTAAAAACGATATCTAAACAAATACCGGAAGGGATCAATAACGAAATCCTCTAAACAACGAAACAGACAAACACAGCTGCATAATCTTAAGAAAGAAACAAATAATGCCGCTACGCACTGTCGGCTCCACGTTTTTTCTCCCACGAAAATGAAGCAATAATCGCCCGACTAATCATAAAAGGGATCGCGCGACGAAAAATATTTTAAAACATTGAAACCGATGTTCAAAGGAAACGACCGAAAAGGATCGATAGTGAGATCCTCTAAATGAATAAATCAACAAACATAACTGCATAATCCTAAGAAAGAAACAAATAATGCCGCTACGCACTGTCGGCTCCACGTCTTTACCTTCTATAAAGATAAAGCAATAATTGCCCGACCAGTCGGCCGTATAGAGGGCCGCGGAACGAAAAAAATGTTTTAAACATTAAAATCAATGTTCAAAGAAATGACCGAAAAGGACCGAAAGCGAGATCCCCTAAATAAATAATGGATAAAAACAGCCGCATAATCTCAGGAGATAACCAAATGAAGAATCTCCAAATTTCCTAAGAGGCCGTACAGAGCCCACCAATCAGCAACAATCAAAAATTAGGAGGAGAAAGATCTCACCGAACGACAGCTTTTATACGTCAAAATCTCAAAAATACTCCCGCCCAAATTGTTAACACGCCCTCAAGATTTAATATAAAAAGAGAAGACTCGCGCATTACGATCAATCCAAAATTTAAAATCAGATTCATTTCGGTCGTTCGCTGACTCAAGCAATTCGTCTACACTACGGGAGTTCCGTTTACGTCTCAAAAACTATTAGAGTCAGTGCTCAACAAGACCACCCGCCGAGTAAGACCACAACTACACCAGCAGCTAAAACGCAACCAATCTGCCTAAGTAGTAAGTTTAATTTCCTTCTCTTTTGTTTGTTTTTTTTTCTCTTATCGTCTCCTTTCCCCTTTATTCAACCTTATTCTTTATTTAAAGTGCCTAAAATCGCGCCGACCCGCCGATTCTCGCGAGCCAATCGAGACAATAGATCGGACGACACGACCGAGAACGAAATCAACAGTTTAGATTCCCCCTTTTCTTCACCGCAGTATTCGCGCTGCTCCACCCCGTTAAAAACCCTTTTCTACTCATAGTTACCCTGAAGTAGATTTTACTTTCCCATCGTATTCCCCCGTACCCCTTTCACCTTCAGTCATCGATATATCCGATGACTCACCGCCGTCGTCTCCTCTAACATTTTCCGATTCCTCGTCCGTAATCCTCTCGGATAATTCATCGAACCACACGATAGAATTACCCGACTCCTCTTTGGAATACTCTCCAGCAGACTCTGACACCTCTGCGCTCCCCTCCTTAGTATCAAAACTTGCATCCATATCCGATTCCGCTCTCCTCAGCATTATAGATAGCGTCTTCGAAGACATCGACATCGCGCCGTAACACACATAACACCGTTCCCAAATTATTATTTTTTTTTCTTATTATAAACTATTGTACAAATACCAACCAGAATAAAATCTTTAGACTCGTTCCCCTTCTTTTCTGGTTGATGACCTCCGTACTTTTGTAACACCCGCGATCCACACACACAAATACACACACACAAATAATTTTAAGGCGGATTTGATAATATCAATAAAGTTATATGTAGGGATCAATTGAATAAATGTTCATTTAAAAATTAAATGATCGGTAAACTTATTTAACTCCCTCACTCCCTCCACGCGAAAGATCACACAAGGTCCCGTCCCGCGTAAAAGAGATTCGATTCTCTTATCAAAAAGGGACCACCAAGAGAGAGCGTTCGCATAACAGGGTAATAACGACACCCGTCGTTTACCTGTTTGCTAACCTGCAGCTCGCTCGACCGAGTCACTCGTCGATAAGACTTTTGACATCGGAACAGTTCCTGTTACGCCCTTCCTCTGACCATCCTTTGTACGGGCCTGGACGTAACAATTGTAAAGGATACGGACTCTTTAAACGAACAGTATTTTCCGTTATTTATGACCTTAACTGACAATAAATACTGTTGACACTCACACATATTTTTAAAGCTTGACAGATATCATTAGATTAATTGCACGCTTAGTAATGACTGTGAAAGAGTCGGAGAATTTTTAATTTTTTCGGCTGACCATCATGGGTTCAAAACGTGCAACATTTTACTTTTTACGTCCATTATAATTGCAAGTATTGTTATATATATAAAAAAAAATTTAGTGTGTTCATAACTACAATTTTTATACTTTATTAGAGATTAAGATTTAATATAAGTGGCTAAAGAAGCAGTGCCAAAACGTACCACAATTTTATGTAATCATTGAAGAAATATACAGTCTATCCAAAAACATGTGCTCGGTATAGTCTTCATTGACATTCTTAATTTGATATATAATATATAATTAAGCATATAATATATAGTTTACTGTATATGCACTTCAAGGTCAGTAATTTATTTTAATCGATCTATATATGTATAATAGTTAAATCAAAAAACGTTTTAAGAAGAGTTGTTTGCTTTTAAGACATAATCTTTGATCTTACAAGGAAAGGGTTGGAAGTGTCCCCCTCCGATTTTAATGAACTTTGAATATGTTGTAGTCTAGGTCAAAATAAAAGTTTTGTGGTTTTTAATGTATTTTAAAACTGCATAATCAGATTTTTCAAAAATTGTAGGGGGAAGGGGGATGTCGAAAAATATGACATTTTCGAAAAATCTGATTATGCCGTTTTAAAGTACATTAAAAACCATAAAATAATAAAAATTAGAAACTTTTTTTATCTCTCTTACCGTTTCGACGGTATTCGCTCAGAAATATAAAAACCGATTTTTTTCAAGAGGATGTTTCACACCCTTAACCGGCATAAGAGCACATATAAAAAAATACGAGTCTCCTATTTTGACCTAGACTACAACATATTCAAAGCTCATCAAAATCGGAAGGGGACATTTCCAACCCTTTCCTTGTTAGATAAAAATATTAAAAACATATTAAGACATATTGACATAGATTATTTTTAAATTTTTAAATTGAAGTCCATATTAATGGATATCTACATTATACTGAACTATTTTTAATACTGTGGATACTGCGGGTCATTTTATCAAGATTTGTGAGAAGGGGAGTAGTAGTAGTAGAAGTAGTAATAGGATTAGCGGGTGAGACTAATAGAGTCCCTAATTTGTAACCTAGATCTGAAAGTTTCTCTGTAACCTAACCCCGCTGGTTATTTAAGGTTGATTAAGACAAGCTCGGCTTGTTCCGCCAAGCTACATAGGTTAACTATTTTTATTGTTATTTAGATCGTATTTGATCGAAGGAGCGAAAGAGTTGGAATCTTTGGAGAAAGATCCGTTAAAGAAAAGAACATTCTTCAAATTATTATACGCTCTATGTTTCTTCCACGCGATAATCCAAGAACGACGAAACTATGGTCCCCAAGGCTGGAATATTCGATATGGTTTTAGCACTTACTTAATTAACATTTTGACCTCACATCTAGGATCTTTCAGCATCAATATTTCTTTTAGATTTCAACGAATCTGATTTGCAAATATCCGCCCAACAACTTAAAATGTTTGTTCAGGATTACGAGCAAGTACCGTTCAAGGCAATCACATATCTTACAGGTGAATGTAATTACGGAGGTAGAGTAACAGATGAAAGAGATAGAAGGTGTCTCATCACTATTCTAAAGGATTTTTTCAATCCGGACGTAATTACAAATCCGAACTATTCATTTGCGGATATCGGTCCAGAGTACACTATACCGAAAAAGTACTTGCTATTTCACAGTCTTAATTTAAATGATTGATTCTCTGATTAATCTCCAAAGATAAAAAATAGAATTGAATTTATTTCATATACTCTAGAAACAAATAATAAATATAAAAAGTAACGAATAATAAATAATAAGTTGGACCAAGCGTTGAGAGTCGGTGCATACCCATTAAGATGCTACCAAGACTTATTTTAAAATTTTACGTTTAAGAAACTTTCAATTAGAATATCTCAGAAACTAAAGCCATAAAAAGGTTATAACATCTAACAGCACTTTTATTATAAAATATTAACACGAACTTTTGCTTACAATCAGTTCGAATAAGATTAATGCAGAAATATGATAATCATAAATCAGAATTGGTACATTTCTCATCAATTTACTCTTCAGTTTTACGTATTCTTCAGTCTCACGTATGTATGCTTACACGCACATATATCATTCGATTAGAGCAAAGTTTCAACTTAAAAAGCTATTATTGGAATTGCGATATGATGCTTTTTAAGGGAGTTATGAGCAATAAAAGTCAAAATGCTCATTTTCTATTTAATCGGCGATAACTCAATAACAAAAAATCATATACAAATAAAAAAACAATTTTATAAGGAAACTTTAAGCTTTCACATTAGAAAATTTAAAATTTTTACAGATTATTTTTTAGACGCGTGACAGGTCCACAAAGTGAGAAAAATTTTACATTTTGTTCTGCTGGTAGTTTTCCACGTAAAAATTACTAAACTCACAGAAACATAATAATGATGAGCTTTCGAAAGCAGAAATTTTACGCTTCAGAACTTTTTTTATAGATTTAAATTTTGTTCAGTTTTAACGAAGTTACAATTAGCTGGAATTTTGTCTAGTTTTTTAAATTTAGATTTTGTGAGGAGTGCTTAAATACGGAAAATATAATACCAAAAAGATTTTTTGAAAAAAATAAATGCTTAAACCAACGGCAATCAGGATTCAATGGTTTGAGTCTAAGCACCTATTTTTTTCATAAAATCTTTTGGTATTTTCGCATTTAATAAAGTACAATATATATTTAATATATAAAATATAAGTCTCAAGCTTTATTTTGTGTCGTAGTTGCATGTAACACGTCGTAATCAAAATTATTGTTCATACAAAAATAACAAAATCGCCTTTTTTACTACATTTAACAAAGAGCATAATCTAGTTTTTTCATAAAAATTATTGATATCATCAATTGAGTTGCTCATTTTTTAAATTAAATTCATATTTTTAGAAAATAAGAATTATGCGTACAAAACTTCTGTTTTACAACTTACAAAAGTTTATATTTTAAAAATACATTTAAAAATAAATTCTTTCTTTGCATTAAAAAGAAGCAGTTACAAATTCATCAGAGAATCTAACATTGAGATAAGATACCAATTTACCAATTTGTATATGACATTATGCATTAAGTATATATAAATATTTACGAATAAAAATATATAACAGACATGGTTATGAGGACTATGTGAAACATATACAATCGATTCCCTTGAATCCATTACCGGAAGTGTTTGGTCTCCATGTAAATGCAGGAATAACTCGCAATCTTGTACTCACGGCTAGCTTATTCGATTCTATGACATTAATACGGAGTGCCATAATCGTGGGTGACACTAGAAAGCAAAATGAAATTTTATTGAATATGAAGAAGGATATATACGAAAGAATACCGGAGTTATTTGACATCGAAGAAGCTCAAAACCGCTATCCAATTACGTACATAGAATCAATGAACACTGTATTAGTCCAAGAATTAGAGAGATATAATGATCTTTTGGCAGAAATACGGAATAGTTTAACAACATTGGAAAAGGCAATAGAAGGATTCATAGTAATGACGCCATTGTTAGAGGTATGTTTCACTTATGCACAATTAAATTATGAAAAAATATTTGTAAATATTGCAATTTAAAGTTTTAAGTAGTAATGAACGCACGTGTGTTATTTGTAAATATGTGTGTATCCAATATTTATGGCATCTAAAATGTATGGCGTGACGTATTGAATGTCAAATGCTGTTAAATACTTATTTTATGCAAGTTCCTTTGTCTCTCACGTCGGGATGCTTATCATACTATTAAAAAAAAATGACCTAGAAATAAATACATTAAGAATTTAATAAATGTTCAAAAACATCAATGCAGCGTTGTAGCCGAAAGACGAAATGATGAATCAAACTTAATAACAAATGTCAATTCTTTGATATGCTTATATTATTCGTTTCCTCATGTCAGCTATCGTCGTCGGCGGTCTTACAAAAACGATGTCTTAATAAACCCCACATGATAAAAAATTTTGTGTTAAATTTAACACATTTCTCGTGTCCCAATTTGTACACTCTAATTTTAATGTTAATTTAATAGAAGGCAAATATGTAAACAAATAACACAAATAATATGTAAAAAATTAACACAAAAGTGTGAATTAGTGTAAGATTTACTTGTTAATTGTGTTGTTTTAAGTCTTAGAAACGGTAAATATTAACTCAACGCAGAAAAGTTAAAATAACATAACAATAGTATGTTATATTAATATAAGAGTATGTTAAAAATTTAACACAAAAATTTCTACACAAGAAAATTTCAACAAAAATACAAAATGTTTTTTACCATGCATTAAAAAAAATTAAGCGAAGATAGATCAGGAGAACGGAAGCGATACATTTAAACACAGTAAAATTCGACATGGTTCAAATAGACACGAAATTTTGGACACCGTTTACTTCGACACCGTTTATTTGGACACCGAAATGAGATCTATAATTATACGATTTTACGTGGGTTTACGACTTTTTGTGCAAAGCAAGGTACAATTCATATCGTTTGTGCTTTGCATGCGTAACAAGGTCTATAATTATACGATTTCACGTAGGTTTGCGACTTTTCGTTTTCGGTGTCGAACTAAACGATGTCCAAATGAACAGTGTCCAAATGAATGGTGTCCAATTGAACAGTATCCAAGTGAACAGCGCGCATTTTTTTGTGTCCAAATGAACGGTGTCCAAATAAAGGACGGGATCCTATAGGGCACAATGCTAATTGGCCAGTGAACATTAGGATCTTCTGATTGGCTAACTGTGCTGGTTATCCTAGGCATCGGTCAATATGTATTGTGTACTATCGGGATGTGTATTAATGGGACCCTTCCCCAAATAAATGGTGCCTAAATGAATGGTGTCCAAGTGATCAGTGTCCATTTGAACCGTGTCTATTTGCAACGTGTCCAAGTGAAGGTCGTTCCGGGAGAACGAGATGGCCATTCTATAGGTCCTGCATGTCCGTTTCATTTCTGAGGGAACCTTTCATTCAAAAAACGTTGAACTCTTTGGTGGTTATGTGCTGGTGCACCATCATACTGAAACCAAGCATTAAATCTTGTGTGGTAATCGACATTTTCAATAAAAGTCGGTAAATTATTATACAGAGAATGCAAATATTGTTGCCCATTTAAAATATCGTCAAAAAAGTAAAATTCTATAAAATATGCATTAAGAATCCCATACCAAACATTCAAGCTTCAATGTTGATGTGTAATCTGCCGAAACCATCGAGGATTTTCTTCCGCCCAATTGTGGCAATTATGTCTGTTTAACTGCCTAGTATTGTGAAGTATTACTTCATCATTAAACAAGACATAAGAGAATATACATAAAGAAATCTGGGTCTTCCCACAACGTATTTTGTGATCACCTACAATATTCGACCCTATGTATTATATCATTATCAGACAGTATCTGTGTGAGAGTCACATGGTAAAAGTGAAAATTTAAAGATCATAAATACTTGGAAGCTATGCTTCTTAAAATACCAAACTCGCTCTCTATTTGTCGAATACTTACATTTGGATTCATAACAAGCATCTAATACAGCAATAGTACGCACATCTTCAATATTATTATGCTCTCTAGGTTGTCTATTTCATCTCCGAATCCTGCGTCTTTCGCGATGCTCTATTACGCGAATCGTACTATCATTTGAATAAGAGATCGCCTTCTTCTAGGAAACCTCTGACGATATAAAGCTGCAGCTCTGCGATAGTTACTTCTGCACTCACCAAGCATTAGAAGTATATCGACAATCTCATTCACGTTGCAATCAGGCATATTGATCAGATATCAAATAACCAGAGTAACAGAATAATTACGAGCTACATATAATTATTTAAAATATACATACATATAACGAAATGCCCTCACCTTAAGTGACCTTGTCAAAATCAGGTCAAGGTCATTAATGTTTTTTTAAATAAAAACGTCTATTTTTTATTCAAAATTGCAGTATTTTGACATAAAATACAATATCATTTCTCGATTATCTTACCCTAATACTTTTATGCACAGAATAATGAGACAAATCAATTGGCGTAATTAAAACACATAGTTATCTTTAAGAAAAAATCTGAATTTGCAACTAGCAGTTACACATTTTTACTTTAACATAATTATTGTCAAAATACTGCAACTTTGAAGTCTTATAACTCTAAAAGTATTTAATGAAAAAACATTTTATTATAGTGTTTCGGAAAGCTCTCGAGATAAGTTACAAGAATATGTAATAAAAAATAGAGGTTTTCATTTAAAAAAACATTAATGATTTTGACCTGATTATGACAAGGTCACTTAAGATCAAGTCCACATTTCCATCATATTGCCCTCTTCAAACCATGCAACTTTTGTCTGAAACATTTTTCAATAAAATCATCAATTCGTAAGATAATCGACCATATCACTTAAAATGAAACACCTTGTATTATATATGTATATATATTGATATTTTAAGAAAAATATCATATTTAAAATACCATAATTATTTATTATTGTTGAGGTTATTTATATTCGCGTTCGCACGATGCATATACATAGAACCTAACTTTACATAAATTGTATATGTTGGAAAAAGAGAACAATACTCTGATGTTGCTTTCTCTTTCTAGACAGGTCACGTGACTCAGAAACAATAGCTGCGCTCATTCCAGTTAGGATGTAGTTCAATGATTGGATTGCAATTACCATGTGTCCGTTTATTATTGTGTCCGATTGGCATTGTGTCCGATTTGCACTGTGTCCGATTTGCACTGTGTTTGATTAGCAATGTGTCCGATTTGCACTGTGTCCGATTTCAACTACCGTGTGTCCGTTTCTTGTTGTGTCCGATTTGCACTGTGTCCGATTAGCAATGTGTCCGATTATCACTCTGTCCGATTTCAACTATCGTGTGTCCGTTTCTTGTTGTGTCCGATTGGACTTGTGTCCGATTCATTTCACCTACTGTATCCGATTTATTCTGTGAGCAACTGGGATTTCCCCGCAAAAACAGCGAGCTAAAAATAGATATCGCCGCTTACCGATATACCGACACCACCACCCGACATCGAGAACTGTAACATATCAGCAAATGAGATACACCGTAATTGTAAAATGAAGCAAAACGAATTAATTATAAGTCTACAGACACACACGCACGCACGCACGCATGCACACACCGAATGCACTATCCACAACACAGCGATTAGACATACACCCAACACACATCACACAATACACACATATATATTACTTGTACACACAATTTGCAATACAATAAAACGACTTTCAAAAACAGAATCTTGCGTCACAACTCGACTATACCTCGAACCCTGATCTCGACCGAGTTGTCCGGCGATCGTTCGCGGGAGCGACCGTAATATACATTTTAAATGTAATAAAAATATAGTAAAAATATGTTAACAAAGATACAATTTTAAAAAATTTAACTTTTTAAAACAAAGTTTTAAAATAAAACGTTCTCTCACCTAATTATTAAAAGACAATTACTTCCACTTATTAACATATATGTATGTAATGTTAATAACAGGAAATGCTCAACAATATATTTCAACATATGTTTAATATATATACGTTTAATATATATATATATATATATATATATATATATAATTAATATATATTAATATATATATGTTAATGACAGGAAATGGCCCACAATATACTTAATGCGAAAATTCCGCTCAATTGGATGAAAGCGTGCGCCTATCCTACTTTGAAGCGACTACCAAATTTCGTGGATGATCTTTCGAAACGACTTGGCATATTGCAAAATTGGTTAGATTATGGAAAACCAACGACATTTTGGATATCCGGATTCTCATTTGCGCACGCCTTTCTTACGGCGATTGCTCAAAATTATGCCAGAAAGTACAAGATACCAATCGACAAAATCGACTTTGATTTCGAGGTATGCCGAACTACCCGTAATAGCAAATATGTATAATAAAACATTAGATTAATTACAAAATAATTTTAATTTTTTATTAATGTAAGTTAGTTTATAAATGTAATATTTTATACATATATAAATCTCATAAAACTATTTTACATCTTCGTAATTATATTTTCTAATAATGGCAACGATATAAAAAGGTCTTCGTTCAGCGAAAATGTCGAAGTTATTTATTATATATCTTTTCAATTTTTAATATTTTATATATCTTTATAATTAAACTTTTAAATTAAAAATCTGTTAAAGCAAAGTTGACTTGAAATCATATAACTTGAAATTATTAGATATATTTAAAAATATATATATTTACTATTGTTGTGGAAATGTGAAGTGACTGAAACGTATTTTTCTCTTCGGGCAATTTAAATCAAAATACGTTCCGCATATCTTTCAACGTATAATTTCTTTCACTTTATATAATAAAATTAATTATAGCTAAAGAAGTGTTGTTACGTGCTTTTGATTTTTCAAGGAAACATATCAATATAATAACTATGACTTATAGCTCTTTTGAAATTATGCAACTTTTTAATAAATGTTCAGATTAACTTACAATTCATTTTTTGATATATACATATTATGGGGTATATTTTTAAATAATAAATGCTTTGAATTGTGTGATGCTATCTTTTAGTTCTGCTATCTTTTAGTTCTGCTATCTTTTCCTGAGATATGTGATTTTGAAACATTTATTTTTATTGGAGGGGTTTACTTGCACACCAATTTGACGGGAGCGTTCAAATTACCCACGTTTGGAATGGCTACTGTTAAATTTGATCACGTTAGAATTGACCTCATTCGAAATTGCCAAGTTCGAAATTTCCATGTTGCTTTTCCACCATGTCTTCTATAATATATGTAGAAATGAAAACAATTCACAAGCTATGTAAATTAATGTAAACATTAACTCTTTTTTTCCTAAAAATATTATTTTTACAATATTTCAAAATAGTATATCTTAAAAACCAAAAAGAAGCGTACTATAAAATTCAAAATGTGTATAACTTAGGAATATATATTTTTTATAAAATATACATACATATATCAAAATAAAAATAATCCGTAAGATGTAAGTTAATCCGAATATTTACACAAATCTTTTTGTATAACAATTTTTCACATCAATCATTTAATAAATATTTTATAAGTTATTTAAGATGTATAAATAAGGTGCCTTATACTCTGTTTTTTTAAATGACACATGATATTTTGAACTCTAGAAAGTAATATCCCGTTCCAAGGTAAGTTAATGATATCAAATCAAATATGTTAATGATACCAAATCAAATGCACGTACATACTGTTTATCAGATTTTATCTCCACGTAATACATCCTGGATAACATTAAAGAAGTCAAACATTTTATAACCTAAAAATATCTATTTATATTTAAAATCTATTTCAAGATCAACATTTGATATGATTGAACTCATTTTAGGATACTACCTTCTGATGTTCAAAATATTATATACCATTTAAAAAATATACTACATGTACTTTTATTTGAACAATTATTTCTTAACAATTATTGTTTTAGTTATTATTTTATTTCGGACACTTTGTATTGCTATTATATTAATTTAATTCTATTAATACAATATTATATTATTATATAATCTAAATAATGCATATATTATATTTATTATATTTTTGTAAAAACAAAGAAAGAAATATTTTTTATTTAGTTAAAAAATAAATCAACATTATTTAGGTAATTTCGATGCATCAGTCCAAGATAGTCAGTCCGCCTATCGATGGAGCTTACATTTATGGAATGTATTTAAGCGGAGCACGTTGGGACCTCCAGCGAATGTTGCTGGCCGAGAGTTATCCAAAAATACTGTGGGATCCTATGCCAATTGTATGGCTAAAACCCTGCGATGTGGCAATTATTTTTATCAGAGAGCGATACGAGTGTCCGCTTTATATAACATCAGCGCGTTTTGGTGTGCTCAAGACTACAGGACATTCTTCAAATTATATATTATCAATTTTTTTGGATACAAATTACTCTGTGAATCACTGGATCAAAAGAGGATTAGCTTTACTTTGTCAACTGGATGATTGAATATTTACATTTGTTTTATTATTAATAAATAATCCTATTTATACTTCTAATCAATCATTTATACTTATAATTAATCTATCATATAGAAAATATTATATTTTTATCAATTTTTCAATTTTTTAAATAAAAAATTATTATGATTCGCAAATATACGTCCTGATTATGAAAACAGAAAAGTAATAGTTACAATAGAATATAAAAGCTTATTATGTCTTTATTTTAAAATTATTAGGAATAATTTATAAAATAATAAATTAATAAAATTTTAAATTGATAAAATTCCAGAAAATGATTACCCAAACCCTTGGTGCCCAATTTTAATAACCTTAATATATTATATAACATTATGATATATATACTATTAAGAGGTGAGTGTCGATTGGACACAATGTTTATTGGCCAGATGAAAATGAGATCCTTTGATTGATCTTCTTCTTTTATTTCTTGTCTTATTGGCACTGATCCGTCCGGATCATTCTGCCAGATATCTTCTTGATGGGGAATTTTCACAGTTAATATGTTTATCTCTTATTCCTCCTCCTTATTCCCTCCCTCCCTCACGAGTCGTTTAAGAATTCTTTTTTATCCGAATATCGTCTCTCCCTTCTCTTAAAAATTTCAGAGCACTAAAGTATTCTAGAATCTCTCACCACATTTACCACTAATCTCCCCTCCCCCACTATTTTGAAAAAACGGGGTGTCACGTATATTTGATTCTTCATATTTGATTCTTCATACGGTCAGTGTTGCGTTAACCGTTCGTGAAAGTGGTTCATTTTTGAAATCTGGAAATATGTACTACGTCGAAAGAAGCAGCGGCAGCCCCAGCAGAAGCGTGAATAATTACGTACCGAGTCGTAATGAAACTCCATCGTTTGAGAACAAATGTGAGAAGTAAGTTTTTGTTTAACTTCTTTTCATTTTTTCACAAATTGTTTTTTAAACTAATTTTATTTTTATTTTTCTACAGCATTTCGTTGAAGCGTCGTGCGATTCGTATACTAGGTAGACGATACGCATTGACAGCCACAGAATTCAAATTCCTTGAAATTAGTATCAACGTGGGTACACCGAGTTACGTGGAAATTGTCATAGGAGATCATCAAGGGAAGAAACTGGTATTATCTCTCGAAACGTGGAAGGGACTCTACGAGCAACGTCGCAATATTCACGATTTACTGCGAAAGGACTCTAAAGATACCTATAATTTTATAAGTGTTGGACCGCTAACAGTGCGAGTTCATACCATTAACGATACTAAACTTATAAGTCTCGAATCTTTAAACGTACGCATGATGATGATGATTGAACCGACGTTACACCGTATGTTTGATCTCGATCAATGCATCGATGTAACCTTTGATCGATTGGTTAGAATCACCGAGACAGTCGATATTAAGTTTACACAATTCTCCAATATCGCGTCCACTGTAACGGATAATAAAGAAGTATCAAATGTAATACGCGCCAGCGACGCCTTCAATAAACATCAACTAGTCAATTGCGAACTGGCAACTTTAGTTTTTAGTCACAATATGTAATAATAAAAAAAATGTAAAAGAGAAGAATAAAGTTTTTTAAATTTAAATCATGATATAATTTATTCGCACGCATTTCCCATCCGTGCTTCCTCCCACCCGTAAACAGTCCCAGTTCTCATACGTAGCTCGATGCGGGGGATGACGTCATGCTGGGAAGGGAGAATGCGAAGGGACCGCGAGAGAGAGCCAACACCTAAAAGTTAGATAGCGCGAGACGAAGAAGAGCGAGAAAGTAAGCGCTAGGAAAGAAAGAGATAGCGCTACATTAAGGCGAAGAAGATGATACGAGAATGCAAACAGAGAATTTTTTTTTTATATTAAATATTAATTTATTATATCTAATTATATATATATATATAATATATGAAGGAAGAAGGATAGGATAGATAAAAGCAGCGCAAGTAAGCAATATACGTATTTATCATAAATATAATATTTATTCAAGAAGGTGTGTGTTTATTTACAAAAAATCTCTCTCTCTCTCTCTCTCTTTCTGTGTGCGTGCGTGCGTGCGTGCGTGCGTGCGTGCGTGCGTGCGTGCGTGCGTGCGTGCGTGCGTGCGTGCGTGCGTGCGTGCGTGCGTGCGTGCGGATAAAAATAAAATTAAATTAAAATTAATTAAAATTAAAATAAGGGGGCGGGAGGGAGAAGGCGCAGCATCTCTGAAACAAAAAAAGGAACATCTTTATTAGTATTTTAAAATATATTTAAAATTTGAGCATATTATGTAGAGATACTTACAATACGAGGGGCTCTTCTCCGAATAAGCTGCGGAGGTCGAATATGTCCACGTATATATGGGGGTGCGCAGCATCTAATTCGCGGGCACGGGAGCCATCACACCATAAGTCCTCCCATTCTTCAGACTCCTTTCGACAAGCCCGCACCCAGCGCACATTCTCCATGGCACTATATTTATGTATCCCGGGATGTGGTGGTGGCAACTATATTTGTAATGCTGTAAAAGGTAAAAACGTACACATATAAATATATTATAAATATATTATAAAAATATAAAGCGTATAAAATAATAAAATAATAAAAAACTACTTATATCGTCGAATAAAACGTCCAGTAACGCTCGGAACAGAGCGCGAGCCAAATTCTTCGCCCGACGAAGTGAACGGCGATAATATCGCCTATCAACCCATTCAGGAAGTATCATGCGACGGTACCCGGCCTTGAACATAGCATCCAGAAACGATAATATTCGCGACATTTTTTTTTAAACTTTTCACAGAATACACTGGACCACAGTCACTTTATGACTGTCTCAGTGGAGGCTAGGTAACGTCTCGGTAAAAAGGGTAGAGGATGTGCAGAACTTCTCTGTTTACCACATGTGTGTATTCATTAAATGAGAGACAAGCCGCTTTCTTCTCTCTTCTAAAAAGTCTACATGTTGTAGATACAACAGCCATTCAATATGTTCGCGGATTTCCCGATGGATTTCTTGCAACTGCTCAGAACATGCTTGCCGATTCCCGCCTGGTAAACAACAATTCTCGCAAGGCTTTCCTTTTAGTCTATCGTTTTCACTAGTCCATATATAAGATCGTAGATTGGAGATCACGGTTGAAGAATTTTTTATACCAAGTTCGCGATTTCGTTGAAACTGCACCACCGTATTCAATAGTTTTTTGCTCATCATTTTCACAGCACTTAGTCCTAGCAATGTCTACAAAAGTTTATTCCTGCGCACAAAAACGGCACACACTACATGCTATTATTTGGCACAGTGAACGTCGACAGTTATTGCATGAGTTCCAACTATGATGAATATATTGTCCAGTTTGATGTTTGTACACAGTTTTACCATGTGTATATGAGTCTGGTACTTCAATGAAACACCCAGAACAAAATTTCTCATATTTCCTTCGTTGTACTTTTCCACTTCATAATAAAATATGATATTGCACATTTGCCGTCATTCGGTTATATTTCGTAAGTCTTCACGCACTAACGGCACTACTTGCTCATTTAAATAGTCTTCGGGGTCACTCTCATAATCACTATTTCCACTTTTTCATCGTTCATATCTTCATCACTGTCATCGATGATAATCACATCTTCATTGTCTTCGATGACAATCATCTTCTGCTTTTATATTCATTTTGCACTTAATAGAATGACACTCGACGACTGCTGAATATGTTTTAACGCGGAGACAGATTTTCAAATTCGAGCAGCCGAACGTTGGCGCTGATGCGTTACATTCTTTCCTTAAAAATTATGGAAGATGTTTCGTTCCAGTTTTATGGGAAATTTTCCGCGAAAATGCAAAGCTGCCGAACGTCGGCGCTTAAAATCTCTTTTTCCATAATATCCCAATGGTCATAAAATGATCATAAAAATTAGAAAAAAAAACAGTTTTATGGACTCTAGAGCGCCCATTTATATTCGAGCAGCCGAACGTTGGCGCTGATGCGTTGCATTCTTCCTTAAATTAATAAGGAAGATGTCATACTTCAGTTTTATGGGAGATTTTCCGCGAGGGTGCAAAGCTGTCGAACGTCGGCGCTTAAAATCTCTTTTTCCATAATGTCCTAATGGTCATAAAATGATCGTAAAAATTAGAAAAGAAAAGTTTTATGACTTCTAAAATGCTCTGGCTATAAATCAATCACAAAAATAAACATCTGCTTTCGAACGTAAGTAGGACCCTTCACAATTCCCCCTCCCCCCTTCCCGTAATACCAGACCCCTCGCGCCTCCCAGATACCCCCGCCCCCGCACTCCCCTCGAGCTCCTGGGTTAAAATCCCGCTCTAACACCTACTATCGATATATCACCCGTAAACGACGATGTAATATATGTTTCCTGGCGATTGCGACAAATCCGTTGTTCCCTCCCCGTTAACAAATGTAGTGATAGCAGCGTACACGATAGCACAGGCGCGTTTAAGATTATATTCGTATTTAGAGCGATTAGATCGTCGCGTTTTATATTACGATACCGATTCATGTATTTATGTGAGCAGCAGTGACCAAAATGAATATAAACCTCGTACGGAAAACTTTTTGAGCGATTTGACGGATGAGCTCGAAAGCTACGGCCATGATAGTTATATCGAGACATTTGTGTCCGGTGGCCCAAAATTTTATGCCTACGTTGTTTGTACACGCATGGCAAACACGCAAATGTTGTAAAGTGAAGATTATAACTTAAACTAAGAACAATAAATTATAATCGGCAATAGAGAGCAAAAATGTGTCATGACAAACGGAATAGATAATAATTAACGAATGATATAATAAATAACAAAGTAAGGTATATTATAAATGATATCAGAAAATTTTGGACTTAATCATACATATGTCGCAATATATACGCAAATAATACGCTCTAGTAATAAATTACTAATAACCAAATTATATATCGCAATAACGCAAAGTTACATAATCGATGATATTAAAAAACGATAAATGTTAAAAGAAATTAAAATACAATTAACTACATTGAATGCGGACGTTTCGAGCTCTAATTTTGAGTCTTCTTCAGCGCAATAATTATGTTACGTCCTGTCGGCTCCACGTTTTTCCTCCCACGAAATGAACAATAATCGTCCGATCGGTTACAAAAAACGGGTCGCGCAATAGAAAAAAACCGTTATTATCAAATAATGTTTAGACCCACTAAAAACGATATCTAAACAAATACCGGAAGGGATCAATAACGAAATCCTCTAAACAACGAAACAGACAAACACAGCTGCATAATCTTAAGAAAGAAACAAATAATGCCGCTATGCACTGTTGGCTCCACGTTTTTCCTCCCACGAAAATGAAGCAATAATCGCCCGACTAATCATAAAAAGGATCGCGGGACGAAAAATATTTTAAAACATTGAAAACGATGTCAAAAGAAACGACCGGAAAGGACCGATAGTGAGATCCTCTAAATGAATAAATCGACAAACACAGCTGCATAATCTTAGGAAAGAAACAAATAATGCCGCTACGCACTGTCGGCTCTACGTCTTTACCTCTTATAAAGATAAAGCAATAATTGCCCGACCAGTCATAAGAGGGCCGCGGAACGAAAAAATGTTTTAAACATTGAAATCGATGTTCAAAGAAATGACCGAAAAGGATCGATAGCGAGATCCCCTAAATAAATAAATGGATAAAAACAGCCGCATAATCCCAGGAGATAACCAAATGAAGAATCTCCAATTTTCCTAAGAGGCCGTACAGAGCCCACCGATCAGCAACAATCAAAATAAGAAGGATCTCACCGAACGACAGCTTTTTACACGTCAAAATCTCAAAAATACTCTCGCCCAAATTGTTAACACGCCCTCAAGATTTAATATAAAAAGGGAAGACTCGCGCATTAGACACCACAAAATTAAAATCAGTCGATAGTACCGTGTCTGATTCATTCGGCACAGATTTTTCGGTCGTTCGCTGACTCAAGCAATTCGTTTTACACAGCGGGAGTTCCGATTACGTCTTAAAACCTATTAGAGTCAGTGCTCAACAACGATTACCCGCCGAGCAAGACCCATAACTGGGGCCACAACTACACCAGCTGCTAAAACGCAACCAATCTGCCTAAGTAGTAAGTTTAATTTCCTTCTCTTTTGTTTTTTTTTTACATCGTTTTTACATCCTTTCTCCTTTATTCAACCCTGTTCTTTATTTAAAGTGCCTAAAATCGCGCCGACCCGCCGATTGTCGCGAGCAAATAGAGATCATAGATCGGACGACACGATCGTGAGCGAAACCAACAGTTTAGATTCCCCCTTTTCTTCACCGCAGTACCCGCGCTGTTCCACCCCGTTAAAGACGCTTTTCCCACCTACCCATAGTTACCCTGAAATAGATTTTCCTTCCCCATCATATTCCCCCGTACCCCTTTCACCTTCGGTCATCGATATATCCGATGACTCACCGCCGTCGTCTCCCCCAACATTTTCCGATTCCTCGTCCGTAATCCTCTCGGATAATTCATCGAACCACACGATAGAATTACCCGACTCCTCTTTGGAATACTCCCTAGCAGACTCTGACACCTCTGCGCTTCCCTCCTTAGAATCAAAGCTTGCATCCATGTCCGATTCCGCTCTCCTCAACATTATAGATAGCGTCTTCGAAGACATCGACATCGCGCCGTAACATACATAACACTTTTCGCAAATCTTTATTATTATTTTTTTTTTTTTTCATAAACTATTGTAACAAATACCAACCAGGATAAAATCTTTAGAATTGCACTCGTTCCCCCTCCTTTCTGGTTGATGACCTCCGTACTTATGTAACACCTGCAATCCACACTCTCATACAAATAATTTTAAGGCCGATATTAATAAGATCATATGTACAACGTTAGGAATTAATTGAATAAATGTTAAATTAAATATTAAATGATCAGTAAATTTATTTAACTCCCTCACTCTCTCCACGCGAAAGATCACTTGGTCCCATCCCGCGTAAAAGAGATTCGATTCTCTTACCAAAAAGGGACCACCGAGAGAGCGTTCGCATAACAGAGTAATAATGACACCCGTCGTTTACCTGTTTGCTAACCTGCAGCTTGCTCGACCGAGTCACTCGTCGATAAGACTTTTGACATCGGAACAGTTCCTGTTACGCCCTTCCTCTGACCCATCCTTTCTACGGGCCTGGACGTAACAATTAAACTATAATTATAAAAATTAGGTGAACCGAGAAATATAAATAATAAATTATAAATAAAAGTGTAATTAAGCTATTGACTTAAACTATTATGGACCGTCTCCGATGGGTGTTTAATTATGATTTAACAGACGACGGAGTGAACATTACAAAGAAGTCACTGACCTGGCAATATTGTATGTGAATAAACAATGATCGTTGAAATCTGTAAAATTGGTGATGTTTAAAAGAAAGTAAAATCTGACTTGATAATCACTATTCAATAACTGTTGGGCGCTCACTCACTCTTTAACAATATTTTGTGACGGTTGATAATAAATTGTTGACTCAACTACGTGTACTGTGGAGATCGCTCGGATAATGTCAAAAAACAATATAAGTTACGTGTTTATATAATGTGTTCCCACCACTAAATTTTTGGAAGAATATTAACAATATCATGATAGACACTCGGTAAATTTTCCGTGTCAGTTTGTAGATTCAGACCATTCCTTTGTCTTTTGATAAATAGCATCTCAGAGATAAGCCTCTTGGTATAAAATGAAGCCTCATCAAATATTCTAACATTATCCCAGTCAAAATCATGGTTAAAATCCCGTCTGATTAGTGATTACCGAGTTTGTGTTTGTATTATGATGTGTATGTCTTTTATGCTCTGTGATTCTTTTTAGCTTCCGGGATGTTTGGTCAACATATGAGGTATCACACTGGTTACAGTTAATTTTATATATGACGTTAGTTTTTAATTCTGTTGGAATGATGTCTTTGTGAGCTCTAATTAATTAATTATTTTGTTAAGACTATACTGCGCGAGTTTCACTCTCGAATTTTTTGTTATGCTATTAAATTTCTCTGTTAATCCATGTATATAAAGGATCGTGAAATAAACCGGTTTCACTTCACTTGGTGTGTCACTAGTGAGGATTTTATTGTTAATGATAGATTTTAAACGTAGCTGGATGACATTAAAAATTAGTTTTAATGGGTAATTATTATCTAAAAGAATTCTAATGATCATGTCTAAATTTTTACTGTGATATCTGGGATTTGAGAGGAAAATTGCTCTGTCCACTAATCCGATGATTGTGCCCCGTTTTTGGTGGAATGGGTTGTGTGAGAAGTAGTTTAGGTATCTCCCTGAAAAGGTGGGTTTGATACCAGTCAAATATTAAAATATTATTTTCCGTCTTGAAAGTTATGTCAAGGAAATTGATTTTATGATCCTTCTCTACCTAGTGAACTGTAGTCTAATATGTTGTGAATTGAAAGTATTAAGTGTGTAATCAATAGAGTCAGAGGGTACAGCCATAATTATGTCATCCACGAATCTAAAGTAAAATGGAGGATTAAAATATAATGTGTTCAAAGCTTTCATCTCTAAGTCTTGCATAACTATGTCCGCTATGATGGGAGATAATGGTGAGCCCATGGAAGTCCCAAATGTTTGTCTATATATAACGTTGTTAAATGTAAAATACGTGCAGTTTAAGATCATCTTGATACCATTTAAAAACTCTGCTCCAGAAAAATCACAGTTATTGTTTAAAAATTCCCATCTATTTGAAATGCTGTCAAGCGCCAAATTTATAGGAATGTTTGTGAAAAGCGAAGTCATATCTAACGAAATAAATTTCATATCATTATCTATGTGGATGTTATTCAACTTATTGACAATATCATAACTATTCTTCACATAACTAGGAGATCTCGGAAAATTATTGACCATGAGCTTGTGTAAAAAAATGGCTAAAGAATGTAGTGGGCTGTTTATGGAAGATACTATTAATCTATATGGTGTGTTCGGTTTATGGATTTTTGGCAAGCCATAAGCACGTGGTAATGTGTCATCTGTAAATAATAAGGATTTGTATGTGGCAGTGGAGATGTGTCCGCGGTTCTTCCATCTGACTAATACTCGTTTTTGTCGAGGGCTACTGTCACATTTCCCTTATCAGCTCTGGTAAGGATTACATTTTTATTGTTTTTTAGGAATTATATTGTGGAGGAATATAAACTAATTAACCATTCATCAGATTCATTTTTTTGATAAGTGTAAGAAGGAATAGTTTTTATGATATCTCTGGAAAAAACTCTCATGTACATTCTCTCCTTTACAGGGAGTTTATTTATGCTATTCTCAACATTTTTTATAAACTCAATCGTTAATGTTGTTTTATTGGTAAAAGGAAGACTGAAATTACCTCCTAGTTGTAAAAAACATTGAATGGAGTACAGGTATTCCTGAGAGATTGATGAACCACTTATCTTTGATCTTATTTAAACTAGGTTGTATGTTTTCATAATTTGCGGATTCAATGTGAACTTTCGTGGTCTTGTTTGTCAGAGTATTGTTATAGGGATTATTATGCGAAGAAAAGCTATAATCGGTTCGAGTTCTTTGGTAAACATTGGTGACATTGTGGTTGTAAAAACAATAATAATGTATAGGTTTAATAATGTCATTTGTTCGTTGTTTTGTCAACATAAACTTAAACTTATCATCAAATCTCTTTGTTTCTTTTTTTAAATATGAAAATAGTGGTCGACTCTGTTTGTTGAAGAAATTATTACAAATAACTATTGATAAGGCCTCATATATTTCCATTGAAATATGAAAGATTCTATCAAAGGATCTTTTTAGAAATGAGTATAAATCTCTGAGTTCGATGCTTAATAGTCTTTTAAAGAATGTGTTTTTCGCCCGATTAAAATTATGTAATGATCTACTGTTGTTCAAATTCAATTTAAATTTCGATAATAACCGTTCGATGTGTGGTGAGAATACATTGTGAGTTATACAATGCTTAAAGAATTTTATCTTGATTTTGTGTAATATAATGAGTCGTCGAAGACCGATCCATGACTTGAGTAATTTTACAGTTCTATAATTAAATGTATGATTAATGTAAGCAAAGAACGAGCAATTATTAACACGTATGTTTCAGCCTACGTATAAATTACATAAATAAATAAAATTAGTGCTCTCTTTAATATAAACTAAGAACAATAAATTATAATCGGCAATAGAGAGCAAAAATGTGTCATGACAAACGGAATAGGTAATAAAATTAACGAATGATATAATAAATAACAAAGTAAGGTATATTATAAATGATATCAGAAAATTTTGGACTTAATCATACATATGTCGCAATACGCTCCAGTAATAAATTACTAATAACCAAATGGTATAAACTTAAATTATCAAAATTCGCAGTTAGTAAATTTCAGTAGTATAAAAAATTTATTATTATTCAAAGAGGGAGTAAATGAAAATGAGGAAGATCAGGCTGAAATATTGATAATTCTTCACTTTAGATCAATTCGTCGTACCATGTTTCATAAGATTATAACACGGGATGAAACTAAAGTATGCGTTCTTGTGTTACTAAAACACAGATATATAAATAACAAATTGTCGTTATCGTTATCCGTATGGATACCCGTCGGTATAATAATATTTTCTTTAATTTTTCGAGTCTTTTCATATATTTGTTAGGAAATAATGAAAATTAATAAAATGGCCAATGTTACGTCCTGTAGACTTCACGATTCTTTTTTTTTCGAGAGGAATACATAAACATTTAGAGATAACGATTCTAAGAACTCTCTACGGGAAATATCAAACCGTGAGAGCTGTCACTTTAGTTGCACTCCACGAATATTACGTTACGTGGATAATAAAAATTTTAACAAACCTCCGTAAGGCGAGACCAACTCTAAATAAGACAACCAAAGAAGTCTTAGAAATCGAATAAAGAATAAACATTTGAACGGCTCTCTAAACTCCAAAAGAATTTTAAATAAAACAGAGTCGCCGTAACTCGAGGCAGTTGTTTAGAACTGCAATCATAAATTTGAAACGGCGACGAAAACCTAAGAAGCATTCGATAAGAGAGCTCGCCTGACGGACCACCTAAAGTGACAGCTGTTTATTATAAATTCCTAAATAGCGATAAGCGACTCTGACGGTACCAAACTCCTCATTGGCCAAATGAAAAAATCTCTTGAACCAATAGAGAAGAAATTTTTGAGACTCGAAGTCAAAGGAAACACCTCTTAAGCATAAGGGGGCGTTAATTAAAATTCTAATTCGTCCAATTGCTCAATGGAGAGAAGGTACGAATCCTAGTATTTAAAGCGAAGAGCAATGCGCCGCGACATCAGTTTCTGTATCGGGATCGGTATCAGTATCAGTATCATTATCTTCACCATCACTACTTCTGCTCTATCTCTCGTTCGGTACGAATTATTTCTTCGACCTCGGCTTCGAGACGCGGAATTGATACTCTATCTCCGCTATTAATTCTGCGGGTGTTAACACTTACGAGTATTAATACTTTCAAATCCGCGACGTGCGTTTCGGCTCTTAATTAACACAGACTCTTGTGAAGTGGTTGCGTGCAAGTTAAAAGTTCAAAACGATAACGAGTATCAATTATTGTGAGTGGTTGTGCCATTTAATACGAAGGATTGGACCGCTAACCAGAGTTCCTGCCAAATTCAGACCGACGCCGCTAAATCCACTGCCGAGGTTCTTTTAAAACTATCAACGTACGCAATAAGTAGTGAGTACCGAGTGAAAAACTTTATTTGTTGATTTCACTTTCCTCAGTTAAAATTTGGTTATTGTAATTATCGCGAGACGGTTCTTGATTTTTTTTGTTCTTTTATTTTATTATTACTGTTTGATCAATTACTCCTCATTTTACCCTTGCCATTATAATTAGTTCTCCTTTTCTTGTTGTTTATGTTTATTTCCCATCCTCTTCATTTTCACGTAGTCTTTCAATTTTCTCTGCGAGTACTTGTGTATTTTGCGGAACCGGTATCTCGTGTACTGGTACAAAATATAACTAGGTTGAACTTGCAAATTCTTTCTATTTTCTCTGCGAGTACCTGTGTATTTTCCGGAACCGATATCTTGTGTACTGGTACAAAATATAACTACGTTGAACTTGCAAATTCTTTCTATTTTCTCTGCGGGTACCTGTGTATTTTGCGGAACCGGTATCTCATATACTGGTACAAAATATAACTAGGCAAAACCTGCAAATTCTTTCTATTTTCTCTGCGGGTACCTGTATATTTTGTGGAACCGGCATCTCGTGTACTGGTACAAAATATAATTAGGCAGAACTTGCAAATTCTTTCAATTTTCTCTGCGGGTACCTGTGTATTTTGCGAAACCGGTATCTCGTATACTGGTACAAAATATAACTAAGCAGAACCTGCAAATTCTTTCTATTTTCTCTGCGGGTACCTGTGTATTTTGCAGAACCGGTATCTCGTATACTGGTACAAAATATAACTAGACAAAACCTGCAAATTCTTTCTATTTTCTCTGCGAGTACCTGTATATTTTGCGGAACCGGTATCTCGTATACTGGTACAAAATATAACTAGGCAGAACCTGCAAATTCTTTCTATTATCTCTGCGGATACCTGTGTATTTTGCGGAACCGGTATCTCGTATACTGGTACAAAATATAACTAGGCAAAACCTGCAAATTCTTTCTATTATCTCTGCGAGTACCTGTGTATTTTGCGGAACCGGCATCTCGTGTACTGGTACAAAATATAATTAGGCAGAACCTGTAAATTCTTTCAATTTTCTCTACAGAAGCAAACTTCTCCGGAATTCTATTTTTCCTCTGGTCTTTTAATCATTCATTACAATTTATTCATTACTTCCTTCCTTTTGTGCTATTCCTTTTTTTTTATTTTTTTTTATTTTTTTTTTCTTTTCTCTTTTCCTCTTTCTTCTTCTCCCTCCTCTCTCCTCTTTATAGTATGCGTTTTAAATAATATAATTTCTTGACTTAAATTATATTAAGAATATTATAAATTTTACTAATTAGAACTGTCTCGCCGAAAATAAACGATAAGTTTTTTTAACATTTGCGTGGATTCATAGTGGAGCCCGTTCATCCGAAACGCCTAAAGGCTAAAGCGAAACGTCGCCGCAGCCTTAAGAACCGATGTGACCGAAGAGTTTTGGCTCAGGCGACAGCAAGTTATAATTTTAAGAACGATATTTCCAATCTTAAGATAGAATTAAAAAATCAATTTTTTCGCGAACAGTCATCACACACACACGCAGAGTCCCATCCTCTCCTCCTCCTTCAAGAGAGCCGAAACCACCCCTCTTACCTGACCCTTCTCCTCGCACCCCCATCAATCCCCCTCCCCTTTCACATTCAGTAGTATCATCCTCGCACGAGCAACCCTCCCCATCATCTCTCGATTTACCGGGCTCTTCCAACAAAACTCCCTCTACTTCTGAACCCCCTCCACCTCCACCCTCAGCAGCTTCTACCATCGTCCTGGGAGATTCACCCTCATCTTCCCACAATTCACCTGATTCTCAAGAAGAATCGGATGAAATTTGGGAGGCCCTTCGTGATATTGCCGAGGTCGTCATAGACCCCGAGAAAGAAAACGCAAGTCACGCCGAAAATTCCAAACACCAAGAACCTCCTCGTCTCCCGCCTCAGGATCCTATCCAATATTTAATTAATAATCTCCCAAGGATCCGACATCCCCTCCCAGACGGCTCGTATACAATCGAGCCTGGTCCTGTTGATTTGAAAACATTGCACTCCATCCTTGCTACCAACTCTCCCATGGTTCCTCCCCGGTCATAGATATCCCCTCGCCGTTCCGATAGAGGCTCTCTGGAAGAAATTTCCCCCTTCCACGATTACCTTTAAAGAAGTATAATTCTTTTCCTGGCCTTTCCCTTAGAATTTTAAATATTATTATATAAATACCAGTCAGGTAATAAATCCTTTTTTATTTTTCCACTTCCAATTTACTTGACTGACGTCCCTCCGAACTGATGTAACACCCGCGAATACACACACACACACACTTAATTAATTAATAAGATTAATTAATCTAATTAACATCCCAATTTTTTTTGAATCTCATACACATATATATATTTTTTTATTTTTATTTAATAAATGAATAAAAATTAGAATTTTAAAATTTTAATCAAATTTATTAACCCTTTCAAAAACATTCCCTGACTCCCAGATCGCACAAGGTCCCGTCCCGCGTAAAAGGGATTAACTTTCTTTACCGAAAAGGGACCACCGAACGAACAGCCTACTGACCTAGTAAAAGAGACCCTCGAGGTCTTTGACCAGGGCCTTGCACAGTTCGTTCGAGTCGAAAGCGTTAAGGTTTTACGCGTTTGGACAAGGGTAAGTTCTGTCCTTTCATTATCTCATTCTTTGTTTTCGAGTCCGTAACACCAAAAATGTAAATTAAATGTAAATAGGAAATTTTATTAATGTAAATATAAATATAAAAATTTAAATAAAAACTTTCTCAATATAAAATATCAGATATTTTTCATAATACTCCTATAGTAGATAGAATAAGAGAGTTTTAATACCGGGATCTGAGGGGGGTGAGGTAAGCGGTCCCCTCCGCTTACCTCACCCCCCAGTACTGATTGTTCGTGAGGGAGGGGTACTAAATGTCCTCCCAGATTGAGGGGGAAGGGGGTACCAAATGTCCCCCTAGATTGACGGGGAAGGGGGGGGTACATATGGTTCTGGAGATGGAGGGAGTGTGCTCTCCGACTGATTGCGGAGGTCTGATGGTGAGAGAGAGGAATGTCAACTGTTATACATAAAATATTCACTCCACTCTGTTTATCCATAACGTATATTTGCAATAAATAATTAGATTAATATTAATAAATATTTATATCCCCATGGTAACAACGCGATAGGCGTTCGTAACGTGGTATAGAGAGAGACGGTGCGATAGGCGTTCGCAACGCGGTAGAGAGAGACGGTGCGATAGGCGTTCGCAACGTGGTAGAGAGAGACAGTGCTATAGGCGTTCTATATAGCGTAGGACAAGGAGAGTATGACGTGGTGTAAGAAGGAAGGCGCTGTATGTGTATGATAGGAAAAGGAGAGCATGATGGTAGGAAAAGGAGATATGGGTGTGCATATCTCCTTTTCCTATCATTATACACTCCTTGTCATATACATACAGCGCCTTCCTTCTTACACCACGCGGCCCCCCCCCCTTGCCTCACCCTCCTCAGATCCCTGTATTAGAACTCTCTTATTCTATCTACTTCCTATCTTTTTCCTTTTCCCTCTTGTTTTTTCTCTTTTTCTAAACGAACAATCGCCAGCCAATCAACGCGGTAATGCACTATCGGCAGTCCAATCAGTGCGCCGCGTCCTTAACACATTCATACTTGCACAGGCGTTTATTATCCCTTCCATATGATTCTTTCGCCGGAGACTCAGATAGTCGGGTAAACGAATCCTTATATAAATATATAAAAAAAAATTTCTCTTTCTTTAACCTTTTCTCCAGATAGCCATTTCGTTTTTCCTTTTCTCTCTCGTTTTCTCTCTTTTTTCACGCTCGTCAGCCAATCATCGCGTTAATGCACTATGGGCAGTCAATCGACACGATGCGTTCCATCCTCCTCATTCGGTGCTCTTGCGTAACATACCTTTCAACATAATATATTTCATATATTTCCTTATCTAACAAGATTTCATTTAGCCCAGCATACTAGGAGCACGAACGGACATGCGGAGAACTCAATGTCAAATCCGAGTAAAATTAGAAAAAAAGGAGCACACCTTCACCTTAAATACACTATATATTTCTTAGTCTAGTAAGATCTTATTTATCCCAGCGTATTAGGTCCAGGATCGGAAATGCAGAGGTCCCAGGTTCAAATCCGAGAAAAATAAAAGAAATTTCTTATACTTGACCATGTGACGTCATGGTCAGCCCCTCTTTTTTTCATCAGTTTAGCTCGGTGGTGGGTAAGGGGGAAGCGGGTCAGTTCGTCAGTGGTGGGAGAAGCCAGACAGGCCCCGTGGTGGAGGAAGCCAAACAGGTCCCGTGGTGGGGGAAGCGAGACAGACACAGTGGTGGAGGAAGGGGGAAGGTCGACGTCAGGGGGCAATGGTGGAGGTTTGTTTTGATGGGCCATAGTGCATTATATTTACTAGAGTACATAAATGGGGCAGTTGGAGCGTATTGCCCAACTTACCCCACATAATAGTTGAATGTATTAATTGGAATATTAATTTTGAAGTTTTTTATTTATTTTAGGATGCGAACATAAACGAAAGACTATAGAGCTTCTGCAACACAGAAACAAACAAACAAAAACTTTGTTTAGAAGCTTATTCAGAGAGTCTGCCGGAAGAAGAATGAATACAGTGTCGTAAATGCCAAAATTGGGCTCATAATAAATGCAAGTCTGGTACTGGAGTAATACTTGTTTGTGTTAATTGTGATAACGATTTAGATTCATCATTTCTTATATAATATATTATGTTCCTATATTATTATATTTATACAGTTTATATAGTTTATATTGATAGTTTAAATAAGTATAAAGTAAATATAAAGAAGTATTTTTATCATAAAGTGTCATACATAATGTTAATTTCTTTTTACTTTTTTTAAAAGGTTGTTTCATTTTTTATTTTAAAATCTAAATGGGCAAATTTCATGTTGTTTTGATTTTGAAAAATGTTTTAAATTAATATAAAGGTTATAATAATATTAAATGTTAATTTCATTAAAATTATTCAATAATATAATTGTTTTTCATTGGTTTCATATCTATTTTCAGTTTTTCACCTCACTGCCCAACTTACTTTACACGCTGGCACAACTTACCCCACTAGTAAGGCACATTGACCCACTTGATCTATCTTCATTTGAGACGTTTTTTCTCTGTTATGAATACATATTTAACATTTTTCTAGTCATAATTAAGAACTCAAATGTCAAGCCCTTCATTTGACATAATTTTTATTATTGTATTATAAATAAATAAATATTTATATGACTTCAAAGTGAAAGTGGCTTTACTAGCCCCGCTCTATCCTAATAACGATTCAATTCCATTAGAATATAGCAATCTAATAACATTGCTTAATAGAAGCATATGCTCTATTTCAATTCAAATTTATATAATATTGAAAATGCACTAATGAAGGAAATACATCGCGGTGTATTTGATAGATAGTATTAATAGAGAGTAGCCTTCACTTGGACATAGTTCAATTAGACACGTTGCAATTGGACACGGTTCAAATAGACATGATATTTTGCGCACCGTTCATTTACACACCGTTCACTTGCACACCGAGCCTAAGTGACGGTGCGCAAGTGAACGGTGTGCAAATGAATGGTGCGCGAGCGAACGGTGCGCAACAGCACAATATCCAATTGAATCATGTGCAAAATATCGTGTCTATTTGAAACGTGTCCAAGTGCATCCGATTCGTACCATAGTGCATTATTGGTCTTGATTCACCGATGTCCGTTGGTTTGGAAAAAGATAGAAAACGAGATAAAGAAGAAACAAAGATGATAAGTGTCTACGCTGGAAATATTGCGTAGTTTATGACACCCTTTCGTTTTTCCTGGTGAAAGAAAGAAAAAATATTTTACACGTAAGAATATGCTTCTTACGTTCGCACAAGTTTGCTCGACTACGTCGCAGGTAGCGCGTTACGTCAAAAGGGTTCGAGCACCGAGTAACAGTATTGTATGTAGAAGAGTAATAAATTATGCAAGTTTTATTAGCGTTAGGAATGCTATAAACAAAGAAAAAAATATTAAAATATTAAGTTTTTAGGATATGCAAAATATCGTCAGGTTCCAAATAAACTTGATAATATTAAAACTATTGTAAGACCTTCTTTCATTGAAAAGAATATTTTTTTTGTAAAAATTCGTCAAAAAAACTCGTACTATCATAAACTGATATCCGATAGACAAATACTGGAGAAAACTTTTTCTCTGGAAAAGCGATATTTTGGAACGCACGTAGGATTACGCTTTAGTATAATTCTCGATAGTTGCATAACGATCTCCGCCCTATATATTTTCTTTTGCTATAGTTTTATATAATTAGTGACGATTTAAATCCAGTTCAAAATCGAGGATTCGATTAAGATTCGTGACATCAGTACATCATCAATTTAAGCCTTCAATAGTAAGTTAACCAAAATCTTTCAATATCTTTCTTTTTCTTCTTCCATTTTTAACACGTACCTACTTATAATGTTAAAGTCACTCCATTCGTTATGCATAATTAAAGGAACCGACGAAATAAACACAGAGTCGTATCGAAACAACCTACCCACCGCTCGCTGAGACTCGTAGAAAGGAAGAATAAGAAAACATCGGCATACACTTTTCCTCCGAAAATCCGCCGCATATTTTCCTTCGAAGAAGATCCTCTCTGGGCTTTAATATCGAATATATTTGATGACTTTACAGTCCCTGAATATTCAAAAAACTACCAACAAAAAATTCTGTTCCTGCATATACACACACTCACATACACATTCTCGCACACGCTCAACAAACATTCATAATTTTATGTATATATATGTATAAATAACTATTTATATTTTACTATATATTATAATTTATAATATTATTTAACTTTTAAACTTTGCAAAAGAACAATCGTTATTTGTTTCGTCTTTTCACGAAAGAAGTTTTCCGTCGTACTTCTGCTACACTCGATAGATCCGTAGTGTTAGTTGGAAATAATCGTGTGCAAGCGAGTAGTAAAAATAATTATAAAAAATGTCGTCTGTTCAAGAAATTATTAGGAAGTGCATTGTACTTTGCGGAAACTTGCGCCGACGATGGAAACCGCGAAATATTTGACCGCGTTGAGTGATAATAATCGGTCAAATTATCACGTGTTGTTCGCGTTTGCTAGCATATATCCTAGCGTTATGCTAGCGACTTTATTCCGGTTAGGACATTTCTGTAACAATGCGCGCATGTTATTCACGGCTGGTGAAATGTTAGAATCGGGCCGTACCATGGGATAAGAGGAAGATGTCGGAGGTCACATCGCTTTCCTCCTAGTAAATTACCACTGAAATTTACCAACTGGTAAGTTAATATATAATATTTATCGTTAAAATCTTTAAATCTCCTCGTTATATTATTCTAAATTTTCTTTCAATAAAATTATAGATAATCTTCCAAATGTCGGCGTGATGGCTCCTCACATAGTTCTAAAACTAAGACATCCTACGGAGGAAGAAATTGAAACTGAAACCTTTGCATAAGTTTACGATAATGCTAGAAATGATGTTCAGAAAATTTATAAGATATTAATAAAATATTAATATTAAATTTCATATTTTTAGGAAGAGCTCGTGTACGTTCTCCTTCGCCTTTTCCCGCATATGATGAAGTCGACAACGAAACGGCGAAGATAACCGCACTGTGAGCACGTCCGATCCCGAGATTTTCACTCAGAGTAAGTTTTTCAAAATATATAAATTTTTCATACACTAAATTATCATGTAAAATATTTGTATATAGTAAAAATTTAAAAGCAGATAAAATTAATATTGTTTTTATTTGTAAAGAGGTGGCGTAATTTCCGATACAAGAGGAAAATAATAGAAAAGACCGCATTATTGAAACCATATTCATCGATGATGATGATAATGAAGAAGAGAATAGCGAATACGGTGCTTTTGTATCGGAAGAAGATAACGTCGTTATTTTATTATAGAGTATTAATGTTCGAATTTAATCTCGAGTGAATGTAATTCTTTTTTTCATAGAGTTTAACTACGCCCCGCGACGTAGCGGTATTTCATATTTGCCGATATATCAATAGCTGATCGGTGACAGAAAAGAAAATGCAAAATAACAGCGTAAGCACTCTTATAATTAAATCTGAATATGAATAAAGAGCAATCACATAAATTCAATTTTCATTTTTTATTAACGATAATTTTGTTTTTATTTACAGAAGTGCAAAGAGGAGGCGATGTGGCACGCATTGTCGTGGATTCGGCAAGGAAAATGCCGTCCCCGTGGAACAACGCATCTGCGCTAGAGGAGGAGGAGGAGGAGGAGGAACTGCAGCAGCATCAGCTTCATAGTCAGGTGCAACAATGTCGTAGGTCACAGAAAATTTTAGATACATTATCGTATTATCGGAAAATATGCGTAGATTTAAAAATTTCGGGGTAATCAGTAGAGATTCGAGTATCGCGATATGTCAGTTGGCTGAAGGCAGCGGTATTTATCAGTCTTTAGAAAACGCGTTCTGCGAGATTCACGCGTACGCTGTGCAATCGTGCATACCGGGTGATTACGTTACAGGATTATCATTTGATTCGTCAAACTTGACTCATGAGTCTGCAGGGTTTCCCTCCCCCGATGGCACATCACTTTGTCGTGGTGGGGGGCTCACCCTTGAGGTGATCGTCCGGTGTGGTCGTCAAGTCCTAGAACTCACGCCCCCCGGATGATCCGAGTGGGTGCTGCTAAGAGTGTGCCAAAAAATGAGATGGGGAAAAAGAGAACATCTTTTTCCGCAGTTTCGGATGCTGCGGGCCAGGGGGGGGGGAGATTGTTCCCGTTCTCGCCTTGTCGTCCAGAGAGAGAAGGGCTACCCGAGGGCTCAATGGCGAGGCCCTCGGGGGCATTGGCGATCGCTAAAAAAGAGTTGGTCACCACGGGGCTACTTAAAGCCTGAATAGGGTGTGCAAAGGGTGAGGCCCTCATCAACAAGATGAGGGGCATATTTGGGACACTCGCCGGGAAGGTGAATCCACTCTTTGATGAGTGGGTTGCACTCCATGATTCTCTCTCTGCGAGTGTCCTAAGTAGGAATGTGGCCACGCAAGTGGTCATAGAGGATCTCCCTATAATATCATGAGGAGATCATTCCATCATGCATGAGAAGGGGGAGGTCGAGGCTGAGCCCTCACCTCCACCCAATATGGGACTATGGGGATTGTTGAGGCTGAGGCCTCACCCCCACCCAAAGTGAATGGTGAGGCGGTAAGCTTCTTGGTCTCACCCCCGGACGATTCCCCGACTTGGTCGGAGGTCGTCTGGAGGAAGAGAGGGAAGAGGAGGTCGAAGAAATCGCCCTCCTTTTCAAAGCTGTCCGATGGTCCCTCGCCGAGCGTGGAGTGCTCGGGGGAGCCAATAAAAGGCAGCAAGAGGAAGGTTGTGGGTACCGGGAGCGCCTGGCATACTAGTGTTACGTCCCAGCACCAAAATTTTTCCATTAGCTTTAAAAAAAACACCAAACCTATAATCGAAGTCTAAGCAATAAGTTACCGACTTCATTTTAGCCAAAAAGTTACTCATTATATAAGTTACCTATTACATTTGTTACTGACTCTAGCCGATAGTTCGAAAACGCTAATCGTAAATAGCCGCCTTCCCATTACTATGGGACTCCCCTGCTATTCCGAACTCTTAGATAACCCTTCCCACGCATCCACCCCACTCCTAAACCCTGACCCGCACAAACCAAAGGACCTCGAAACAGTCCCGAAATTCGACACACTAACTCGAGACTCTGAGCGAAGCACTTCTCTCTCTAGAAATGCTCCTCATTCTTGCGATTCCATTTTAATACGCGATTCCATTTCCAAATACTATTCCTCTCCAACACGCTTTTCCATATCTATATTCGTTTCTATTTCAGTACGCGATCCTATTTCTTACAGCTCCACTTCAACACTATTCTACTTCACGCGAACGTATACTATACTATTATTTCGTTATATTGCGCCTATACACCTAGCGTCAGCTTTCCGTGCCGATAGCTCTCAGACTTCACTCATGTGTCACCTCTGTAAGCCATTCAATGTAAGTGTAGCTAAAAATATACAAATATTTGTGAAATTACATTGTGTACTAATAACTAAAACGTACCTAAAGCCAGTCCGCATCTTCTACGTTCGGTGTCGTATTAAGTGCCAATCCGATTCCCCGATAAAACCTGGTTTCGACCATTAACAAAGACCAACAACACAGCAGTGCGGACGATTGCACGCTCATTGCTATTCCTATCCTGCTGACATCGTCCTAATATTCTGCACATACAGCACTCCTATTCTAAGACCAAAGCTTGCACCTATTCCCGATAGCGTCGTGCTAACATTCTGCACATGTCACCTCCCTATCTCAAAACCAATGGTCGGACCCAGTAAGTACGCGAAATTAATTCAATCTTTTTCGTAGATGCCAAAAATAAGAAAAGGCAGACACAAATACCACGCGCGACACTTATATTACGAATCTAAATACGCCCTCGCCACCGAAGCGGATAGCGAGTTCCTCTGAACAGAACGCCTCTATTTCGACTTAGAGTACGAGGCGTACTTCAACCCGGCCTTTTGAGCGAAGGAGGCCAAACCTCTGAGGAAGGACATCCGCGTAAAATCAATGGGATATTTTCAGTGGCCGTGCAAGCTTACACCGTTAGACACGCAGCTACTGCTTCCCCCTCTGCCACCCGCGAATTACGTACCGGGAGACCCGAGGAGGACCCGCTACCTCCAGATACGCGACGAGATACTATACTTAAACTACGGGTGTTCCACCCCCGAGCACTGGGGTTCCGCGGAACAACCGATAATATTAGATTAATACTACGCGGTGCGAAACATAATAATATTTTGTAGTAGCATTACGTAAATTACGAAACTTGGAAAACGCAGATTTTCTCGTGCCGAAGAGAGACACTTTTACGACCGACCTCTTTTTTTTTTGCTTCCTGCGTTTCACTTGGGCCAGCTCACTCTCGGCAGAACCCTTTCGAAATAGTATTTTCACTTCGCGCTGCTGAGTTCGGTTTACGACCGACCTTTTTTTTATTTCCTGTGTTTCGCGTCTCTCTTTCAACCAGATTCTCCGAAAATAATATTTGACTCCAAAATAATATTCATTTCAAATAATGTATAACGCGCGCTCTGCTTTATCCACTAATTTGTAAATAACCAACACCCAAACTTGAATAAATACGAGAAATCTATTTTCGATATTTAATTATTTATAGCCCTAGCTACTCCTTCCCCTGTCCCGACCGCTACTAACATGTTTTATACGGATAATAATAATAATAATATTTAACTATAGCCTACTGATAACATATATACATGTGTTACGGGCGACTGCGTCCCGCACAGGAGGGCCACCCCTCCCCTCTCGCCGTCGAAGCGCGCCATCGATTAGAAAACGTCCGTTGTACTTATATCTCAGGGTTCGCTCACAAATCCGAGCTCACCCCGTATTGCGCATCTTACTTCGTAAATTCCAATAAAATCGATAGAGACTCTTACGCGTACTTTAACGTACACCTCGCGATCGACAGTACGCGCTATACCGGTGTATATTGCGCGGCCTGCCTCCGTAACCTAACAGTTTTCCTCGTTCGACTGCGAACGGTGTGTCAACGCCTATGCCAACTTCTGCAGAGGTTTAAGAGATAGAAATATCTCCTATTGTTCGTTAGCGGAACTATCCCCGAGAGATTCGCATCGCGAGACTTCCCTTAATCGGTAATCACCATTTCTTGCCACTGTCGTATCATCATATATACGGCATCTGGTAACACCACCGCCGACAAAAAAAAACAGGAAAATATTCATCGTTCGGATAACCCTAGTCGCGGAGAATCCCCAGAAACTTAGCTTCTGAAATAAGCGACCGGTCAGGTGAAAGGTCCGAGCACTCTCTGGAGCCGCGACCTCGCTTGACGTAACACTAGGTGCTTCCGGTGCCTACAAATCGGACATATGGATGCCTGGTGTAAGGGGGTGTACAGGGGCGACTAGTGCTTCCGGTGCGCCCCTGGACACATGTGGGAGAGGGGTGTCTCGGTAAACCGAGATGTCCTCTCTGTAGGGACTTGGGGTCTCGGACAGACATAGACTGGGCAGAGGGAGTTTTGCTCCTCCCCTCCCCCGGGGGTCCGTCTGAGACCTACCGTGGCAAGAAGAGATGCGGGACTCAGCAGTAGGGTCACGAAGGGGACCCCCTAAAACATCGGGGGGTAAGCGCTTTACGGAGGAGTCGTCCCAGGAGGGACGAGGTGAGCCTGGTAAGGCTAAATGTGGCGTCACTTGATGCCAAGACCGGGGAAGCAGCTAGCTACCCTCCCCCCTTCCCCCCAGAACTGGGGCCGTGAACACGGAGGATCCTTAGATCTCCCTCGCCCCACCATGGCCAAAAGATTTGACCATATAAGGGGGGGTGAGTGCGGAAACACTCACCCCCCATTGCACCTTGACCCTAGGGAAGGCGGCGGCATTGCGTGGCGGTCCCGATGGTATGCCACTGAGTCTATCAGTGGTGCACCATGGAAAGAAATCCCCCCCGAACACCCGGGGAGATTGGCGGGAGTGGTTCCTGGTAGAATGCTTGTGCGACCCCAGGACCCACCCACAATCAACCGTCAGGATGTGACCACCGTGAGGTTTTTAGTGGGTACACCCCGTCTATAAGGGGAGTCCCACATACCCCTGGGGAGTTCCCGCTCCTCGGGGGATGCGTAAAGCATTTTCCTCACGTTAAAAAAAAAGTGGGCCTGCAGGGTTATCGCTTCGTCCGGTACGTGACTTGACACACGAGGATATTTGGCGTTTCGTGAGTTCGGGAGCACAGAGTGCGGATGGACTCGATAACGCGTAAAATTTTAATATACGTGTTTTTAACATCACGGTTCTTTCGGTTCGCGGGCGTGTCAAATTATCACGCGACGATATACCGAAGCGCTTGATATTATTAATCAGAAATTCTGATAATTTATGTTTTCCGCGTTCCCTCATAGCAGCTCAGATTCATTGCAAGCACGAGAAATTACGTACGAGGGAATTACATGCGAGATAAAATGCGGTAAGATACCGGCATTCCTCGTTATAACGCGATTTAGCGTTACAATTGACGAGAAATGCCGATGTCGTGATTCCTGAGGAGGGATGTGGGCTTCAAGAAATCGAGCGCTTCTAACGGTATCTCGCCGGTGACAATATCGCGATCGTTGTTTACAATTTTAGTACTTTTGGTCGCGGGGTGAAACCGCTGTACGACGGAATCTCGATGCTCGCTACTCTCGGGCGCGATAACTAAACGTGTTTAAATATCATGTATTATGAGAATTCACGTCATTATAATCCAATATTAAATTTAAAAGCCGCTGCCGGTTCTCGTGATTATTACGCGGCGTGTAATACGACTTATCGAAACCAAAAAAGTACTCACCGGTGCTCACATAAATGTCCGCGTTGTTTTGCCATGCACGCGTGCGATCAGTCCGACACGGAATTCGTAAAGTGCGACACGTGTAACAGAACATTTTACGGTACTTCGTGTTTTGAGCGACATCCGCTTGAAAAATCTTACAACGCAAAGTCGAGTATTTGCAACATCATACATTTTTGCGACAAATGTGGACGTGTTCTTCATACAAATTCGAAACACGAATGCGGAGTTTTTTATTGCAAATTATGTCGGTAGCGGCAATCAAGAAATCATTTTTGTTATATGCAGCCTCTTCGTCGCGTTAATAGCTTTTCTACCGAAATAATCTCGTCATCGTCGTCAACAACGGTTACGACGACCGCGGTAGGGTCGGCAGCGACCTTATCAGATGAAAGAAAAGATACGCTGCAAATTTGATAACGCGAACCAGAACGAGCGTGGGCGCGAAAAGGACCGTGTAGCGTTTTTTTACGATTTTGAAACGCGACAAAACGAGACATTAGAGGGTACAACATCCGTGAAAAAGCACGACATTGTGTATCGCGCAACAAATTTGCGAGGCGTGTGTGTAAGAAAACGACATGTCCGTGTGGTGTCGTTGGTGCGGTACGCGTTTATATTTCAGCATGATCCTGTTAAACAATTTGTCGATTTTGAATATAGAAGTTGTGATTGTCATCGAAGACAATGAAGACAATGAAGATGTGGTTATCATCGACGACAGCGATGAAGAAGTGGAAATAGTGATTGACTCTGATTATGAGAGTGATCCGGAAGACTATTTAAATGAGCAAGAAGTGCCGTTAGTGCGTGAAGATTTACAAAATAAAACTGAACGGCAGGAAATGTGTAATATCATATTTTATTATGAAGTGAAAAAGTACGACGACGACGAGGAAAATAGTGAAAAATTTTGTTCTGGGTGTTTCATTGAAGTTCAAGATTCATATACACAAGGTAAAATTGTGTATAAACATGAAACTGGACAATATATTTATCACGGTTGGAACTCGTGCAATAACTGTGGATACTCACTGTGCCAAGTAATAGCATGTAGTGTGTGCCGTTTTTGTGCGCAGCAATAAACTTTTGTAGACATTTGCTAGGACTAAGTGCTGTGAAAAATGGTGACCGAAAAAATATTGAATGCGGTGGGGAAGTTTCAACGAAATCGCGAACTTGGCATAAAAAATTCCTCAACAGTGATCTTCAAACTACAAAGTACTATATATGGACGAATGAAAACAACAGACTAAAGGGAAAAGCCTTGCGAGAATTTCTGTTTACCAGGCGGAAATCGGCAAGCATGTCCTGAGCAGTTGCAAGAAATCCATTGGGAAATCCGTCAACATGTTATATCTACAACATGTCATCGATAATGATCCAGATTCTGATACTGATTCCGATCAGTAATTGTAAGTAATCCTTGATGTGTAAGTATTCTTTTTCAAATTATGAAAATATTAATAATTTTTTTTTCTGTTATGCAGAAGCTCTACCTGGACGCCACCACCAATGCCCGGTCATCCCCTTCAGCGCCTCGCAGCAGCAGTCGCCGTCGTGCCGTACCGCTCGACCATCGTCATGCAATCATTATATATTTTTTTTTATATCTTTTTTTTATTTTTAAATTCACATACACAGAGATTTTTGTAAATAAACACACACACCTTCTTGAATAAAAATTATATTTATGATAAGTACGTATATTGCTTACTTGCGCTTCCTTTATCTATCCTATCCTTCTTCCTTCATATATTATATAAATATAAATATATATATATATAATTAGATATAATAAGTTAATATTTAATATAAAAAAAAATTCTCTGTTTGCATTCTCGCATCATCTTCTTCGCCTTAATGTAGCGCTATCTCTTTCTTTCCTAGCGCTTACTCTCTCGCTCTCCTTCGCCTCGCACTAACTTTTAGGTGTTGGCTCTCTCTCTCTCTTTCACGGTCCCTTCGCTGGAGCTGGCATAAAGTTTAGAATAGAAATTTTTGGTTGACGCTGCGACGAACAGGTCGGGCCGTTTTTAAAGGTGCAAGAACGTATGATTGATTTATAGTCGGGGACACTTTAGAGTCCATAAAATTCACCTTAGCTTTTATTTTTTTTATTAGTTGTGAAGAGTAGGCATTCATACTAGCTCTTATAAAATTCACGTCAGCTTTTACTTTTTTTTTATTAGCTGTGAAGAGTAGGCATTCATACTAGCTCTTATGCCATGCACATCCCCTACACTTTTTTTTTTACCGAGACGTTACTTAGCTCTCGCTGGAGCTGGCATAAAGTTTGAAACCGTAATCCAGTGAGTATGTTTTGTGAAGTGATTCGATAAAAGTTAAAAAAAATGTCGCGAATAATATCATTTCTCGACGCGGTTTTCGAGACGGAGTACCGTCACATACTTCCCGAATAGATTGATAGGCGATACTATCGCTGGAGACTTCGTTGGGCGAAGAGTTTGCCCGCGCTCTGTTTCCAGCGTTACTGGACGTTTTATTCGACAATGTAAGTAGTTTTTTATTATTTTATTATTTTATTATTTTATACGCTTTATATTTTTATAATATATTTATATGTGTACGTTTTTATCTTTTACAACATTACGAATATAGTTCCCACCGCCACATCCCGGGATACATAAATATAGCGCACATGGAGAATGTGTGCGGGCCTGTCGAAAGGAAGCTGAAGAATAGGAGGATTTATGGTGTGATGGCTCCCGTGCCCGCGAATTAGATGCTGCGCACCCCACATGCACGTGGACATATTACCAATATTGTTACCACCACATCCCATTCGGTGATGTAAGTAGTTTTTATTATTTTATACGCTTTATCTTTTATTTATAATATATTTATATGTTTTTTTTTCTTTTACAGGAATATAAATGTTATCACAACCTCATCCCGGGATACATTAATATCGTGCACATGAAGGAGGTGCGTTGGGTGCGAACCTTCTACCGCGAATATGCGGAATTCGAAGATTTGTGGGGCGGTGGCCCCCGTGCTTGCCATTTAGACGAGTTTTTCCCATACTTGTACATGGACATATTTGACCTACGCAGATTATTCAGAGAGGAGTCCTTTGTATTGTAAATATCTCTACATAATAAGCTCAAATTTTAAATATATTTTAAAATATTAATAAAGATGTTCATTTTTCTGTTACAGAAGCAGCCGTCGCGTGTTTCCCCTCTCCCTCTCGCCACAAATTTTTAGTTTTTTTTTTATTAAATTTTAGACTTTTTATATTTTTTTAGACTTTTTATTAGATTTTAGATTTTACATTATATTATTAAATATTTTTTTTTTTTTTTTAATTTTATAACTTTAAATTTAAACTTAAACTTTTTAAATTTAAAACACACACACACACACATACATTATATGTATACGCACACATTTTTTAATAAAAATTATGTTAAACATGTATATTGCTTGCGCCTTCTTCAATGAATCCTATCCTTCTTCCCACCACATAATATATATTAAGTTAATATTTAATATATAATAAGTTAATATTTAATATATAAAAAAAAATTTAATATACAAAAATTTATTTCCTTGCGTGCGCCTTTAGTTTCCATCTTAACGCGCTTCCTCTATCCTTTCCTCTCACCCTCCTTCTTTTTCTCGCATATCTTCCTACTGCCATGCCGTTGTTATTGTGCCCTCCTTTTCCCACCACGCGCGCTCTTCTTGTGCTACGCAATGTAGCACTCTCCTTTTCTCCTCACATCATGCTCTCCTTGTCATGCAAAATGCATATAGCGCTCTCCGCCGCGTCATTTTGTCGCCGCGCTCTCTCGCTCTTCTTCGCCTCGCTCTCTCACGATCCCTAAATCTTACGCTACTTCTAATGTCGTGCTATCTCTTTCTTTCCTAGCGCTTACTCTCTCGTTCTTCTTCTTTTCGCGCTATCTAACTTTTAGGTGTTGGCTCTCTCTCTGGCGGTCCCTAGCTTCGCATTCTCCCTTCCCAGCATGACATCATCCCCCTCAAGGATTCCGCAATGAGCTACGTATGAGAACTGGGACTGTTTACTGCTGGGAGGAAGCACGGATGGGAAATGCGTGCGAATAAATTATGTCATAATTTAGATTTAAAAATTAATTTGTTTATAGATAAATAAATATTTGTGGTAGATGAAACGGTAAAATTATACATAAAAAAATTATTTAAAAAACGTGAAAAAAAACTGGAAAGACATGGGTAGACAAGGAATATTTTTTATTTTTTTAAATAAATTCTCTTGAAAACGGCTGAGGGTTGCGCCCTATCCCTTTATTCAAGTACTTTTCTAATAGAGTACTATACTAAAAAAAATCCCCATCAAAATCGGTGACCCAAAGTTCACGCCCTCTCCTTGTTAGTAATAACAAATAATATTAGAAATAAAAGTGTAAAATAATTATGTAAAAATTATATGTAATAAATTTTCTAAAATATCTTTTCCATTTTATATGTGTGAGTAATCTCATTACTTTTATTGATTTTACTTTAAATTACACACGATCGAACTTTCCGACTTCCGTTTCTGTCTACTACCCTTTTTTTCCTTTTAGAGCATCAGTCGCACGAAATTTTACATATCTGCTTTTATTGTCATTATCGTCAGAATGACGCTCCGCAAACAGTCAGACATGTCCAAACTCGTTTTATTATTATCTGCATTTTATTATCACTTAGTAAACAAACGGCGGGTTCCATGACCCATTATTCTAACCGAAAAGTTTCAATAGTATCGCTCAGCAGGTAGCCAAACCCTTGCCCGACTGTTTTTTATGATCTCTCTTTGTCTCTAGAAAAGATGTTTAACATAATTATACAACAACGTCTCATCCAGACGGTTTTTCATAGCAGCCATTTTTTTATTTATGACGCTTATCCTTTTTTTATCCCCACTCCCGGTGGGTACTATGAAGCAATCCATTGCACGAGCACTATGGAACAGGCCAATCCGCTGCATGGGGACTATGGAGACAGCCACGCCCCTCAGCCAATCAAAACCCTGCCATTAGTCATAAAAAAGTCGCGCGACATATAGAACCGTTCTCACCAAATAATGTTTTAAACATATTGAATATGATGTCCAAACAAATCCCCGGAAGGGATCGATAAAGAAATCCTGTAGATAAATGAAACTGAACAACAAACATAGCTGCATAATCTTAAGAGACAGTTAATGTGTGAGCCATTCCCACGAATGGGAAAGGCCCGTGCTACCTCGCCCTTTCAGGCATACGCCACATTTTTACATCCACTGTCTATCGGAACCGCCCCGAGACGGGCGATGGAGAAATCCAGTAGCGCCTGCTGGTTCGTTTGTGCAGGATGGACAGTTTGGCCACGACGAATAAGCCCATCCTTCCTTCCTTAGGGTGACATAAACTCCGCCGGCTGGCATTCGCCACTATCCGACTCAATCTTAAGAGACAAATGATTTGAGATAGGAATTTCCAAATTTTCTAGAAGGCCGTACCAGGCTCACCAATCAGCAAAAATAAGGCGGAAAAGGATCTCGCCAAATGACAGTTTTACGTCAAAATCTCAAGAGTACTGCCGCCTAAAAAAAATTTTAACACGTTCTCAAGATTCAATATAAAAAAGGAATACTCGCGCATTTATTCACTCATTTTTTTTCATTCGTTAATTCGGCATTTATCTTCGTTCATCAAGTAATTATTCGCACTTTTATTCAGCGTTTATTTTATACTTTAATTATTTATTTATACTTTGATTTAGTTCGGTCACTCACTGATTCAAGCATTCAATCATTTTGCATTCCAAGTGCTCAGCAGTTACGATACGATAAATATTAAATAATTAGAGTTAGTGTAAAACGTCGACTGACCAGCCGCCGAACAAGGTACAGAGGCCGCAGCCGAACCACAACTAAACCCGCAGACAAAGTCTATTTTCCTCTCTTTTTTTTTCTGTTGTTGTTACTTTTTCCCGAACCGATATATTCAAAATTTGTTTTTTTTATAAGGGCCTAAAGTCACTCCGACCTGCGTTTCTCTCGAGTCAGCCGTCGATCGAACGAAGCGCTTTCGCTCTCTCTTAGTAGCATTAGTTCCGACTCCCCCAGTACCCGCGTTGCTTTACTCCCTTGAAAACTTATTATCCGTTGATACATCACTACCCCGAGATAGATTTTCTTTTCCCTTCATATTTCCTCGTACCCCTTTCACTTTCGGTGATCTCCATATTCGATGACTCAAGGCCATCATCTCCTCCTACCTTTTCCCTAAACAATTCCTCAACAATAATCCTGTCGGATAGTTCGCCTATTCATATGAATTTTCTGACTCCCCTGTCATGTACACTCCAGCAGATCCCGATACCACCCCGATCTCCTTTCTAAGATCTGAGGTTTCCTCCGAGATGTTCTCCTCCACTCTTCTTAACCTAATAGATAGCGTTTTTAAAGATTTCGAAATCGCGTCACACACATTACACTTATTTCTAATTTTATTTTAATAAATTATTGTAAAAAACTTTCAACCAGAATAAAACTTCTAGAATCACATTCTTCCACCTTCTTTTCTGGTTGACGTCCTCCGCATTAATGTACCGCGATACACACATACACACACGCAAAACACTAATTAATTTAAGGCCGATAGTCAATTGAAAAAGAAGAGCGACTATGTTTAGTTATAAATTTAAGAATAAACTTATGTATTTATATATTTATATATATGTTAACAAGTTTATTTAAACCCCTCTCTTCTCCCTCATAATCCGTAAAAGATCACATGTAGCCCCGTCCCAGGTAATAGAGTTAATTCTCTTACCAAAAAAGGGACCAACGAGCGAACGTTCGAAACTGCGACATTCCGCCTTTACCTGTTTCCTGAACATTAAAATTCATTTGACCGAGTCAGTCGTTCATAAGAGGCTTGAGTATTGTTATGTTCTTCCTATTGACTCATCCTTCCCTGGGCCTAGACGTAATAGTCGAGTATTTGTAACATTATACAATTTTGCGACAAATGCCGTTGTGTTGTTCACACAAATTCAAAACACGAATGCGGAGTTTCTTAATGTAAATTATGTCACTCGCTTCAATCCAAAAATCATTTTTACTGTATGCAGCCTCTTCGACGTGTTAATGCTTCTTCTGACGAATTAACTCTGTCATCGTCGTCAATGACGGTTGCAACAATCGCAGGAGAGTCGACATCATCAAATATATCCGTTGAGAGAAAAAATGCACAGAGCAAATTCGATAACGCGAACCTGAACGAGCGTACACGTGGACGCGAAAAGGGACGTGTAGCGTTTATATTTTACGACTTTGAAAAGCGGCAAGACAAGACGTTCAAGGGTACAACATCCGTGAAAAGACACATTCCGACATTATGTGTTGCAACAAATTTGCGAAGCGTGCGCACAAGAAAACGGCAAATCCGTGTAGTGTAGATGCAGAACGCGAGAGTTTGTATCTCGTCATGATCCGGTTAAGCAGTTTGTCGATTTTGTTACGCGCCCGATAGAACATTTCAAGCAGATCATTTCATAGCGAACAATGCGGAAGCCAAATTCGACACCCAATTTATTGTACAATATATAGTGAAAAAGCAAGATCCGTTAAAATCAAAAGTAAATGGCAAGATTGCCGTATTAACGGTAGGACATACAAAATTCATCGACATAATCAATTATATGCCGATGCGTTTATCGGAATTGCCAAAGAAATTTCTTTCGTTGGAGAATACAGCGGGTAAAGGCATTTTCCCACATTTATTTAACATTATCAAAAATCAAACGTACGTCGAACCATTACCTACATTATTATTCTTCTGAAAACATGAAATCAAAAGAGCCCAAACTCTTTCTTGCTTGGTATTCGGGTATGATGCGAAAAAACACCGTATTCGATTTTCAACGCGAGATCGTTCGTTATTGTCGTTGAGTGTGCATAGTGTTTAGAAAAATTTTTATAGGCCGTGGCAATGTATGCTTGTTCGAGGAATGCACGACTATTATTGCCTCGGCGTGCATGACCGTTTTGTATGTTTTTTGCTCCTAAATTAAAAAATAATATTTTCTATTTTATTATGTTTTATTATTGTATATATTATTTTATTATACTTTATGTTTTATGTAATTTTATAACAACATTTTTTTAAATTAAAAAAGCATCAGGTTTGGTTTTGTTTGATGGGCGATAATTCGCGTGCCGAGAACATACGGAGTGTTCGAGCCCGTTTGACGACGATCGAGTGAGAACATGACTTAGTCTCCGTATCGTACTCCTGATTTTTAAATAATTAAAAAATTGATGCTTCTGCCTTTGCCCGCTCAGTGTGCACCGGGTGGCAATTTCCGACTGGTGGTTGGCCGAGTAACGAAGCGTATACGGAAAAGTGCATCGTATAATATATTTAGTGACATATAACGGGCAAACGAAGAGTTAACTTTTATTATTCTAATCTCTTTTATTATTCTCTGCCTGTCTCTTTTATTATTCTCTGCCTATGTCTTATTCAAAAAATATTAGTTTAAACACTCGCGCATGTTCGCGCACGTCCTCGCTATTCTCCCCCGGTGTGAGTAAGTTGTCTCAATTATATTTAGTTCTACTTAACTATGTGAACGCAGGAGCTATTTTTTTTTCTTCTCTTTTGTTAGAATGCTGTTCCTTGCGTTTTGCACCGTACAAGAACTCACTCGTACCGGACAGATGGTGGCGATAGTTGTGTGAGCATTTAACTGTGGATTGTAATCTCACTGAAGAAGGCTCGGAAGGAGTTCGAAACGTTTGAGTTAATAAACCATGGACCACATTTGCTGTTGAAATCATAAACCTCATGCTTTACATCTGCGTCGGCTCTAGATTGCCTTTTATTTTTATTTTATAGTATTTAATATTCAGAGCCTTGAATTTATTTTTAATTTTAGGAAAACAATAAAACAAAAGAAAACTACCCAGAAGAAGAAATACGAATGGTCAGAAATGCGAAATCGCGGTCGCTACAGAGACATCACACATGCATTAGCAAAGACTTAAGAGAATAATAAAAGTTAACTCTTCGTTTTTACCAAGTCTTTAACAAGTGCGCATCGCAAACTAAATTAAAACAAAAATTATATACATATATCGCCGCTGATTCCATTTTTGGGAGACGCTCTCCTATTCGTAAATAAATCCACTTTCATTACAGTTTTTAAATTATTCTATAAAAAAGACACGAAAGAGTCGCGAGAAAATGTAACAAAATCATTTATTCGTCGGATTTTTCCATAATTAAATGGAGAGTGTAAACCAAATCGCGTGTATAGCAAAGAGTTCCATCAAACACACAATAGTACACAGTAGTGAATAATACGCAGAATAATATATATTTGTAAGATTAGTCGGCTCGTTAATATTACTATGAATTTTCAATCTAGGACACAAGTTTAGTAGAGACCGTCAGTTCTCTAGGTTTTCGCAAATAAAAGACATAGTTTACCTACTGTACGACAACAGCCCGTAATTACATGCTATTAAAAAATTAGTGTTTTTTTTTCTTTGCTTACACATTATAATTCTTCTGGTTTCTTAGTAGAAACCATCACGAACAAAAAACTTAGATCCTGAGCTAAGTGCTTAAGCAACCACCAAACGCAGTTTTGGTCCGGACAGTATCGTGGACCCTAATTTTAGAATCTCTTTATAGACAATTAATTTAAATCATCCAGGTGTAACTAGAATCTGCCTAATATATAAAACCTGTATAAGGTGTGAGTTCTCGCACGTTCTTTCTCCCTTACTCGTTCCGAGAAATTATTTCCTGGTTTCTTCTGCAGAATTTTAAGAAGTTCCTTCGTATTTAGATACCTCTGCTCTCTTCGAGTCTGTCAAGAACTTCATCTTCTAGTATCTCACAATATGAGATTCCTCTCACTCTTTACTAAACCAATACCTTAGCGGCTTCCCTCCTTTTTCTGTTTTAATAACAAATAGAACCCACCAATGTGCTGTTGTAGGTGCGATCGCAGATTGTGTTGCTGATGATGAATACTCCATCTTCGTCACACTGCGAGCCGAACTTCCGCGAGAGCCGTTAACAGTGTCGCGGAATATGTTCTCATTGTTTATACTTCCAGCAGCATTTCTTCTCAGTTGTATGTGATGGCCAGAAAACGCAGCTGCTTTTCTTGCTTCGGTCTGTTGGTCTTGTCGTTGGTAGCTGATCTTCTCGTATTTGGCCGCTTGAGCGTTAAGAACGCCTAGCCAGACAGTGGAAACGTCGGATGTAAAGCCGGCATTCAAAGTTTATCCCTTTGTAGAGCTACGCCACCTGATCGCCACCTGGAGTAGTCACCAGCTCGTTGCGTCATCGTCAGTTCAGTTGCGAATTTGCTGAAGGGCTCGCATAAGTTCTTTCTTTTCTGTCGGTTGTAGTTTCGAAGTAGGAACTGAATCCCGAAATCGCGATCGAAGTCCGTCTAGGTCTAACAGTTGCCGCGGCAGTTCTGATACTATAGCATAAGTTCGAGTCTTAAGAATTCTGACAGTTTTATGAGCAGTTGCTGAGAGGACAGTCTGTAGTTGAGGCGTAGTTACTCGATTTTTTTCAGGAAGGCCAGCATATCTTTCTCGTCAAGTAAGCACTCTTATTTTCATATCTGATTGATCACCGTGCTGTATCAATCAGGAAAGAAGAAGGTCCTTGAGTTGGACCACCTTTGTCGAGTATTGTCGTTGGGCATCGTGTCTCCCATCATTATACTCAGACGTTAATAGGAGACTCAAACTCATGACTCAGATTAATGAATTGTAACAGCTTTCCAGATTGTCATAGACTTTATAATATCCAATCTATTTTACTTACTACGGAGACAATATATAAGGCGTAGGGTATCGCAATCAGCCGTTATTGTGGTGGAGTAATGCATCGCTCGCTGTCATAAGTCAACCGGAGACGGGCGGCTAGATAGATGAGTTGTTCCGCTTTCTCCTAGAGATAGGCGGCTAGGTAGGCAAGTCGTTTCGTTTTCGTCCAGAGAAGGGCGTTTGTGTTAACGAACTGTTTCGAGATCGTCCGGAAATAAACGGGTCTTCAGTAGTCCGTCCGAGGACGGCCAGTTTGACTGATTTTTTATAAGCAGGAACTGGAGATCAAAAACGTTCGATTGTATCAACGAGAATGCTTGTCGGCATGTGGTGACAGGACTCGGAGACTGAGTTAGGCTCAGCCTTACTGACGAGAACGTTCGTCATCTTGAATTGCAGGAGTCAGAAATTTTGTTAGACAGTTTTGCGCCGTTTTTGTGTGTAGTAGGACGAGCAAGAAATATTCGTAGAATATTTTTTGGTGGCGTCTAGAGACGTCGATTTTTTTTGAAAGGTTAGATGGATGTTCGGCCCGATCTAGTAACAATTATATCTCTTCTCTTCTTTATGGTGTTGACAAGCGATGGCTTGTTCGTGAGCGGTCATGTCTGTCGGACCGAATTATCCACCATTCGATCACATTGACTTCCATATCTTGTACCATCCTGAGACATGGGCCGCGACGGACGTCTACAATTTGTTTGTTACTCAAAGTGACTTGTAAAAGTCCGTATTAATAGTTAGCGTGTCGATGGTGACTGGCGTGCTGACAGTAACTTGTGCGCAGAAGGCTGGCGCATTTGTGACACCCGATCTATTGATAGCGGCTGATGTGTGGGGTTCGAGTTCGAGAATGTGTATGGAGTCCAGCAACCGTTGGATTATGGCCAGGGTCAAGTGTAATCCAAACAGCATTATCCGGGACAATCTCTGGTTAGACAAAATAAAAGTGATGGCGAGATAGCTTTCTGACAATAGGGATATCTGCTAAAAACTACTTTTCAAGTCGAGTGTCGATAGATATTGAGTACCGCATAGCTCCAAAGTCGCCGCGATATATAACAACCAGTACAGTTTTTTTTTTCAAAAGCGTCATTGAATCTCCTAAAGTCGATACAGAACCGGTTTGTTCCTCTTCCTTCCCGATAATTACTGTGGGCGAGCTCCAGGCATTGGAGGAGGACTCGATAATGCCGTCGACTTGCATTCTTTCTATCTTCTAGTTTATAATGGCCTGCATGACCGGGTTGCGCAGATGATAGCGCTGTTTGATCGGCGCCCCGAGTTTCAAACGAATACGATGTTGTGTGTGATGCGTGGGTCTGCGTCTTCTTTGAATTTTGGCAACTCCTGTACAAGGAAGTTCTTTTCAGTGGTAGTATGTGCGGTAATAGGCCTGAGTGGCCGGCATTAATTTCTTTGTCTAAGAGCGGTGGAAGAAGCGTAAGCCCTAGCTTGGACAAATATACTGATGAACACAGCACCGCCCAAATTGGAATCGGTGCTTAATGGTTTTTCTTCGTACCTTAACGGAGAGCTCAAAAACTGCGCACCCTCGTCTACATCGGTCATTTGGATTTGTGATGTGGTCGGTGTAGGTCAGTAGTTTCTTGTAGTCAGGCGTCAGGCCATATTTGGGCTCAGGAATGAAACTTCGGAGATAGAATCGAGGAGAACCATTAGTGATGCCGCCGCATGCGGACTTGGACGAGGAGACAACCGCGGCATCATCGGTCCGGATTTTATTTCTCGTCAGAAAATAGCAATCTCGGGTAAGAACTCCATCTTTGTCGCATAGCGAGCTTCCGCAGAAGCCATTGATAGTGTTGCTAAGTATGTCCTCATTGTTTGTACTTCCAGCACCTCTTCTTGGTTGTATGTGATGGCTACAACAATCGCATAGCTGCTTTTCTTGTTTCGGCTTGTGGATCTTGTCGCTGACTGATGATCTTCTCGTATTCGGCCTCGTGAGCGTTAAGAACGCCCAGCCAGACACTGGCAACGTCCTCACGTTGGATGTAAAGTCGGCATTCAAGCTTCATCTTTTCATAGAGTGCTCCACCTGGCCGTCACCACAGAATAATTGCCGGCTCGTCACATCATCGTCAGTCGCGAATTTGTTGAAGGATTCGCGTAAGCCTTTACGACGATTTTCTTTTCAGGCGTAGATTGTTGCTTGAAGATAGGAATTTAGTCCAGAAATTATGGACGGTCAAAGTCCGTCCAGGACTTTTCAATTGCCGTGGCAGTTCTGACATCATAGCAGGAATTCATGCTTTAAGAATTCTGAGAGCCCTAAGAGTAGGCTACTGAGGGGAGAATCCATAGTATGTTTCCTCGACTTTCTCCAGAAAGCCCATCATGTCTATCGAATGAGTAGCCCCATTTTTATATTTGATTGATTATCTTGATGTATCAATCAGAAGATGAGGTCTCTGAGTTCGGCCACCATTATTTTCAAGATGTTGTCGTCCGGCATCGTGTCTTTGGTCTTAATGATCGGAGTTTGTCGATGTGCAAAGAGTGTGAGATTGCTTCTTGCAAAACGCCGCAGACATTTTCGCAAGTCTTTGAGCTTTTCACGACTGTTTATGCCATAGTGTTTTAATTTTTCTATCACTTCGGTCTTGAGAATATAATTAATCCGTTTATGAGTCACCGATCTAGAATCTCTATTAGTCTGGTCCCTACATGGTCTCTGTTCGGGCAACATGTAACGGCTTACTACATCCAATGTTCCGGATCGGCTTACTAGTGCCAAGATTCAGGCATTGATGGGAGATTCAAACTTATGACTCAATTTAGTGATGATTGGGTGGTGATAACACAGCTTTGTTTTCAGATTATCATATTATTTATAATATCTAATCTATCTTACTAACTACAGAGCGCAGACAATATGTACAAGACATGGAAAGCGCGAACTTACTAATTACTGAGCGCGTACAATATACAAGGCACGGAAAGCGCGGACAATATACAAAGTGTAAAAGGCGCGAACTTACTAACTACGGAGCACGGACAATATACCAATTTTTTAAACAGATATTCGGCAGCTCGATCTAGTAACGATTACATTGTTACAATAAATATCGTAAAAATAAGTATTTGTAAACGTAACACTAATAAGTATTCATAAACATGGTATTATTAAATTCGTAAACATAATATACAATTATTTTCAGTAATTATAATAGTAACGTATAATATTGAAAAATAACTTTTTAATAATAGTGTTCTGCATAAAATTTTTTAAAACATGGATGCATCATTCTTGCCGATGCAGGTACATATCGGTTTACATCAGTTGCTCGCAGTAAGAAAACAGAGCTTCGTGACGATCGACTATAGGTGCCCATAGTATATGAATAGTATTTGATGAAGATCGACTATAATCGTCCGTAGTAGCAAAAGAATAATATTTTATTTACAATTAATATTTTATATATAGTCGATATTTTTAAATTTAGATTTAATATTTTTTCTATTTTTTTTATTTATAAATTTTAAATTTATTTTTACTTAATATAACATATAAACTTAGTATATTTTTAATATAAATACAATTTTCATTTATTTTACTATTTAACTAGAAATTCTTTTATTTTAACTAGAACTCTGTACCTAAAATAGTACTTGGTTTCATCCTAGATAATAAGGAGTAAGTTTCTTTATCAAAGATGGGATCAATAAGCAAATCTCCAAAATAGTAATAAAACGATCCTTCTGATCATTAACGTATTTTTCAGACCTATCGGTTTGTTCGACCCGAGCCATACGCCTTTAAGGTATCTATTTTCGATAAAATAATTGTTATCGCCTATCTTTTTCTATTTTTGTCTGTTGAATGAAGATGCCCAGTAACTATGCTAATTAATTTTAGGACCAATCTCTCAAAGGCAACGTTTGGACTATCATTCTGTCACACTCTATAAGTGTAATACACATTGTTACTGAAATATTATATTACATATATTTGAATATATTATCAACATAATATTCCGCCTGACAAAATTAAAAAATAGAATAACAATAATATTTTAATGTGGATTAATTTTATTTTCTGAAACTATACAGTTTCAAAACTGACTTTAAAAAAGAGAGTATTGTAATACCATTGTGTTGGCATACATTAGAAGAGGATTTTCTACCATCTGGAAAGTGCACGGAAATTAATTTTGGATTTGGATACACAACAGGATACTTTATCTTACCGCAACTTTATCCAAAAATCAACAATAATAAATAAGTAACAAATTATAAAATAATATAAGGAAATGTAGCAACATATTAACGTGAAATTATTTTGTAATTAAATTATTGTTCAAATAAATTTAATTGTTTTAAAAAAATTTAAATATAGCTTAAAGGTATCGATAATTCGGAAAACATGATCGAATGCAAGAAGAAAATATAAAAACGATGAACAAATTGATTTTGAAGTTTTTGATGTACACCCAAAAAGAAGACTCCATTAGTCCCGATTCCAGCTCTCTCTGGATTTTATTTTAAATTATTATGCTACTGTTACGTCCTGTAGACTTCACTATATTTTTTTTTTTTTCGAAATGCATAAACATTTAGAGATAGTAATTCCGAGAACGGAATTACTATCTCTCTATGGCAAAAATATCAAACCGTAAGAGCTGTCACTTTAGTCACACCCCACGAATCTTACGTTACGTGGACAATAAAATTTTAACAAATCTCCGAAAGGCGAGACCACTCTAAATAAAATAACTAAAGAAATCTTAGAAACCAAATAGAGCATAAACACTTGAACGGCTCTCTAAACTCCAAAAGAATTTTAAATAAAACAGAGTCACCGTAACTCGAAGCAGTTGTTTAGAACTGCAATCATAAATTAGAAACGGCGACGAAAACTTAAGAAGCATTCAATAAGAGAACTCGCCTGATGGACCATCTAAAGTGACAGCTGTTTATAATAAATTTCTAAATAGCGATAAGCTACTCTGTACAGTACTGTTACGCTCCACATTTTTTCTTCCACGAAAACGAAACAATAATCGTCCGATCATTCATAAAGAAAGAAGGGTCACGTAATAAAAGGAACCGTTATTAAACACGATACCAGAAAGGATCGATAGCGAGATTTTCTAAATGAATAAACAACAAACACAGCTGCATAATCTGAAGAGATACACAAACGAAGAACCTCCAAACTTCCCAAGAGGTCATACAGAGCTCACCAATCAGCGACAATCAAAATTAAGGAGGAGAAGGACCTCACCAAACGACAGCTTTTTACACGTCGAAATCTCAAGAGTATTCCCGTCCAAACACGTCTTCAAAATTCAATATAAAAAGGGAATACTCGCCCACTAACGGACATTACTGTTTTTTTCCGATCCATTCAGTATTATACATACTCGATTCAGTATTTCGGCATCCATATTCATTCTTTTTCACCAGTTAATTCACCGTTAAGTCTCTTTCAATTGTACTTTGACTCATTTCGGTCGTTCGCTGATTCTAACAATTTATTTCGCATATCAAAAATTCTGCATAAAACCTAAATAATTAGAGTCAGTGCGAAACGTCGACCACCCGCCGAACGAAGTACAGGAACCACAGCCGAACCACGACCAAACCAGCTGCCGAACCACGACTAAATCCGGCTAAGTAGTAAGTCTACTTTCCTTCTTTCTCTTTTGTTTTGCCTTTTCCCTTTATTCAAAATTATTCTTTTATAAGTGCCTAAAATTGCGCCGACCCACCGCTTCTCGCGAGCCAGCCGAGACCGTAGGATCGGACAACCGTGTGCGGTAACAGCAGTTCTGACTCTCCCCCTTCTTCCCCGCAGTACCCGCGCTGTTCTATCCCGTTGAAAACGCTTTTCCCTTCAACACACTATTACCCTAAAATAGATTTTTCTTCCCCGTCATATTCCCCCGTACTCCTTTCATCTTCAGTCATCGATATATCCGATGACTCACCGCCATCGTCTCCCCCAACCTTTAATGATTCCTCGTCCGTGATTCTCTCGGATCATTTATCAAACCGCACGATAGAACTACCCGACTCCTCTCTGGAATACTCCCCTGCAGATCCCGACACCTTCCCACTCCCATCTCTAGAATCAGAGCTTTCATCTATGTTTTCTTCCGCTCTCCTCAACCTAATAGACAGTGTTTTCGACGACTTCGAAATCGTAATATAACACTTATCACACTTTTCTCAAATTTTTATTATGTTCTAATAAATTATTGTATTAAAATCCAATCAGGATAAACTCTAAAGTCATACTCGTTCCCCTTTCCTTCTGGTTGATGACCTCCGTACCAGTGTAATACCCGCGATCCACACACAAACACACACATACACACATACTCATATACAAATAAATTTAAGGCCGATATTGAAATTACAAAAAATAAGATTTAATGTATAGCGTTAATTGAATAAATGTAAATCAAAATAATTAAATGATAAATAAATTCATTTAACTCCCTCAATCAATCCGCATAAGATGACACTTGGTCCCGTCCCGTGTAAAAGAGATTCGATTACCAAAAAGGGACTACCGAGAGAGCGTTCGCATAAACAGAGTAACAACGACATCCGTCGTTTACCTGTTTTGCTAACCTTCAGTTCGCTCGATCGAGTCATTCGTCGATAAGACTTTTGACATCGGAACAGTTCCTGTTACGCCCTGCCTCTCCACGACCCATCCTTTCCACGGGCCTGGACGTAACACTACGTATACATATTTTTGTGTTTAGATTGAGTGTATAACATAACTAAGCGTTAGTACAGCGCGTGAAACTAGTCTTTAGATCGAGAGTTGCAATGTCTTCAGTGTCTCTGCAATTTACACAGACTTCTATATGGTGCACTAGACTGCTAACATCCTTTATTTTTTATGTAAAAACGTGTCTCTTATGTACAACTCACACATGTACATTAGAAGATGCCAATGATATTTTCAAGTTATAGCACAGTATACTGTGGTTATAGTTTAGTCTTTGGAGAGAGCGCAAGAGTAATCATACATTGAAACACATAATTATTAAATTCTTAAAAATGCCTACTTGTTGTGCAATAACAAATTGCTTAAATAGTAAAGGAAAAAATTGCATGATACGATTTTATAAGTAAGTTCTAGATTTTATATAAATACATTTTTATGGTAATATTTTCATACTATATTTGAGAAAAAATGTTATAGATTTCCATTAAATATAGAGTTGTTACTAAAATCTTGGACTTAAACAACTAATAGAGAAAATTGGATGCCTACTGAATCCAGTCGAATATGCAAAGTTTATTTTAAATTGACAGATTTCAACAATCCAAAAGCTAAAAGAAAATTCCTAAAAGCAGATATAATCCCTATGGAAAAATTATTTTATAAGAGAGAAGAATCAACACAAGATTTGAATTATGCGATAAATACGTCAATATTTATATGTATAAACAATATATTAAAGATTGATTTTAAACATGAATATTTATTTATTCAGATATACAGAAAAACGAAATATCTCTACAGCAGAGGGAATATATCCTAACTTTCGTTCAAGAGAGGCACGACGTAAATTGAATACAGGATATATTTTATTTACTTTTAATATTCCTTTCTATTTACTTATTGAAAGCTAGTATACACTATTCCCCCGAAAAGTACTCACCCACCCCTTCGTATTCTCCAATAGCTCTCCTTTCAGGCCTCAGTCTCCTTCCACTATCCTTTTGGACTGCACTTCCTCGTCCACGATAACTTTATCGGATAGTTCATCCGTCCACACAATAGAACTTTCCACCGACTCCTCCTTCGCCTCCTCTTACACTACGGATTACAATAGTGACTCGATTTCCTCTTTAAGATCTGAACTCTCCACTAGTCGTACTCCCATCTTACTTAACATAATACATAATGTTTTCAATGAATTTGAAATCGCTTCGCAACATACACACACACACAAACACACTACGCATTTCCTTAAAATTATTGTGAACTACCAACCAGAATATAAAGTTTAATAGTAGAATCTCACTTTCCCTCTCTCTATTCTGGTTAATGTCCTCCGAATTTATGTAACACCCGCGATTAACACACACACACACACGCACGCACGCACTTTGACAGCTGTAAAGCTGGTCGGTCGTGTCTTATATTGATAGTGATACTGATATTTGTGTTTCTTTGTGTTTAGCATTAAAGTTACTCTTATTAATTTAATAGTATATTTCATTTACGAGTGCGATCCACGAGTGTTAGTAGCGTCGCGTCGCGTTCGATAAATATCGATCCTGCGGACGTAACAATATATATATATATATATATATATATATATATATATATAATTACATCTAAACAAAGTTATTCTGATATTACGAGTTTACTTAATATCGTATGATTACGTACACATAAGTTTGCGCAAATACATTAAAATTTCAATAAACAAAAATTTTTAGTGTAGAATATATAATTTATACATATTTTATTCTTTTTGTATATACAATACGCGTATACACATTTTTGTTGTTCATATAATATATTTTATTTAATAAATTTGTTGTACTATAAATATAATCACCTACTTGTATAACTTTATTAATGGTTTTAATGTCCATTAATTTTAATATAATATATTGCTCACTTATTTTTACAAGCAATGTTTTACTTTTTTCCGTAATTCTTGATGATAAAATATTTTGGTATGAGTAAGTTTAAAACTTTAAAAAAGTAATGTACATAACATTATTAGCTTCTGCAAAAAACCTTAATGTACTATATATTGCAGAATTAGAAGAATTGTTTAGTATTGAAATTGTAACTGTTAGTTTTATTACGTCTAAAATAAATTTCTGAAGTGAATGTCTTAGCTTTTATGTTTGCTCTATTATAAATAAGAAAATCTCCAGCTTGCTGTAAGAAGTTTTCAGCTTAATCTGTCAATAGAAAAGAAATATTTTTATCCAAACACTTAATCATTTTTTCAATTTCCTCTATCTAGTGTTACGTCCTGGCACCAAAATTTTTCTCATTTACTTTTAAGAAACACTAAACTTATAATATAAAGCCAAACGACAAGTTACCGACTACATTTTAGCCGATAAGTTATTCACTAAGACAAGTTACCCATTATAACCGTTATCGACTCTAGTACCGACAGTACGAAACGTTAATCATAAAATAGCTACTCTCCCACCACCATAAGACTCTCCCGCTACTCCGAACCCTTAGATAACCCTTCCTACGCGTCCACCCCACTTTTCAACCCTGACCCGCACAAACCGAGGGATCTCGAAACAGTCCCAAAAATCGACACATCAATTCGAGACTCTGAGCGATCTCTCTCTAGAAGTGCTCCTCATCCTTGCGATTCTATTTCTATACGCGATTCCATTTCCAAACACTGTTCCAAATCAGCACGCTTTCCATATCCACATTCGTTTCCATTTCGGTACGCGATCCTATTCCATACAGTTCCTCTGCAACGTCATTCTACCTCACGCGAGCGCCTGTTATATCGTTACTTCATTATACTACGTCCGTACACCCTGCGTCAATTCTCCGCGCCGATAACTCTCCGATTCATATTCACGCGTCACCACTGTAACCATCCAATGTAAGGTTAGTCAAAAATACAGGTATATACGAAATCTCATTGTGCATTAATACCAAAACGTACCTGAACCCAGTCCGCATTTTCTACGTTCGGCGTCATATTAAATTTCAATCCGACCCTCAACAAACCTGGTTTCGACCATTAACCAAACCAGCGACGTAGCGGTGCAAACAATTGCACGCTCGTTACTACCCCTCCCCAGCCGATATCGTGCTAATACTCTGCACATACGGTACTCCTACCCTAAGACCAAACTTATACCTTCTCCTGGAAGCATCGTGCTAATATTCTGCACATGCCACCTCCCTACCTCAAAACCAATGGTCGAACCCAGCGAACACGCGAAATTAATTTGATCTTTTTGTAGATGCCAAAAATAAGAAAAAGCGGACACAAATTCCACGCGCGACGTTTATATTACGAATACAAATACGCCCCCGTCAGTGAAGCGGATAGTGAATTCCTCGGGACGGATCGTCTATATTTTGACTTAGAGTACGAGGCGTACTTTAACCCGACGCTACGAACAAAGCAGGTCAAACCTCTGAGGACGGACATCCGCATAAAGTCTATGAAATATTTTCCGTGGCCGCGCAAACTAATACAGTTGGACACACAGCTACTGTTCCCCCCTCTGCCGCCCGCGAATTACGTACCGGGAGATCCGAGAAAGACCCGCTACCTCCAGATACGCGACGAAATATTATACCTAAATTACGGGTGTTCCACCCCCGAGCACTGGGGTTCCGCGGAACAACCGATAGTAATAAATTAATATTACGCGGAACGAAATATAACAATATCTCGTAGCAGCGTTACTCAAAATACGAAGCTTGGAAAACCTAGAGTTTTCTCGTGCCTACACTTTTACGACCGACCCTTTTTTTTGCTTCCTGCGTTTCGCTTGGGCCAGCTCGCCCTCCGCTAAACCCTTCCAAAATAGTATTTTCGCTCCGCGCTGCCGAGACCGGTTTACGACCGACCCTTTTTTTTTTTTTTTTTTATTTCCTGCATTTCGCGTTGACCATTCTCTCTCTTGTCGAGATTTTCCCGAAGATAATACTTGCTTCCAAATTAATACTCATTTCAAATATTGTATAACGCGCGTGTTATTTTATTCATTAAATTGTAAACAATTAATATTTAAACTGAATAAATATAAGAAACCTATTTCTCGTTATTCAATTATTTGTACTCCTTCCTTATTCTGACCACGACTAATAACTACGCTTTACGCGAGCAATAACAATAATAGTATTTAACCATAACCTATTGACAACACACCTACATGTGTTACGGACAACTGCGCCCCATACAGGAGGGCCACCCCTCCCCTCCCGCCGTCGAAGCGCGTCACCGATTAGAAAACGTCCGTTGCACCTACATCTCGGGATTCGCTCATAAATTAGAACTTACCCCGTATTGCGCATTTTGCTTTGTGAATTCCGACGACATCGATAGAGATTCTTGCGCGTACTTCAACGTACACCTCGCGCTCGACAGCACGCGCTATTCCGGCGTGTATTGCACGGCCTGCTCTCGTAATCTAGCAGAGTTTTTCCCGTTCGACTGCGACCGGTGCGTTAACACCTACGCCGACTTCCTCAGAGATTTGAGAAATAGAAACATCTATTACTATTCGTTAGCGGACCCTATTAAAGTCTTCGTTAGCGGAACCATCCCCGAGGAGTTCACATCACGCGACTTCCCTTAGTCAGTAATCGCCATTTCCCTTTTCGTTTGACACTGCCGCAACATTATATGCACGGTAACACCACCGTCATATCCCTATTACTTCGCCTTTGGTAAAGGAAAACATCCATCGTCCGGATAAGCCTAGTCGCGAGGAATCCCCAGAAGCTTAGCTTCTGAAATACGCGACCGGTCAAGCGAAAGGTCCGACCACTCTTAGGAGCCGCGACCCCGCTTGACGTAACACTAGGTTGTTCGGAACCGGCATTAAAGAGTAGGTCCCGATGACTGCAGATAAGACACTCTCTGCGGTCATATGTTAGAGGGAACAGAATGGGCTGCGGAAGGAGGTGTGGAAAAAAGGTTGGAAGGGGTTGGTGTACCTTAAAAATACCCCGGCGAATCCCGAGGGAAGTCCGGTATAGGTCTTTTAATCCTTTTAATCTTTTTTAACACTTAATCATTTTTTCTTTACGAGATAATTTTTAATTTTCTTTAAGAGTATATTTTATTCTTTAAAATAGTGACGCTATAAAGTAGAGCTAAATTAATAATTTTTTGGAAATATTCTTAGATGCGTGTGATAAACTCGCTATTATTCCATTATAATTTTCAAATGAAAAGAAATAAATAACCCATAAAGGACCTTAATAGTTTAACGTAAATACTAAAATGCACATTTAATGTCTATCACTATAACGATCTGGAATTTGCTTCACAAACATTTCAGCATATATTCCTCAATATCAAATAATTTTATATTGCACTTTAGTAAAATAAATATAGACATAACAAGCAATAGCCAATGTTAAAAATATTGTTTAGGAAAATTCTTTAAGATATGGATGGAATAATATAGCTAGTTATAATATTAAAACTCCCCCGCTCATGCATTCAATGTATCACATTTAAATAAGTAGATAAATAAATCCATTAAAACTACGTCTCATTAAAAATACATGATGTAAGAAAATTATGTTTTATTTATGAAACTTTTTTTGTTTATAACTTCTTAATAAACAACGAGCGACAGCTAAAACTTTTTGCATGTTACTCAGGGTCATGATCTTGACAACATATGTCAAGGTCATTGGAGCTGGGTCCCCTGTTCAAGATTTTTACCAATTTTTGTATTATAAACAACTTTTGTTTGAGGATGAAGCCAATTTATTTCATCTTGAAAATATTTCAAACAAAAAGAATGTAAAAAAGTATTCATTACTGGTTTTTAATTATACTATAATTCATTTATATATAATAATGAATTATTCTCTCAGATGTTGAAATAATTCCACAATTTAAAATGTTAAAAGTCAATAATTATGTACTTTTTGAACTTTTTGTCAAATATAAGCCATCGATATTTAACATTAATATGAAATTATATTCTTCTCTATTTTGTCGAAAATTAACCTTTTTATATTCATATTTATCTGTTATAAAAATTTCAAATTTATTATTTAAGTCACTTTTCTCAAATGTTTTTAATATACTAGCTAAATTGCTATATTCAAAAAGACACTTAATTTGTTCCATTATATGATCTAAAAAAAATTAAATTTTTATTTATGGAACATGATTTACACATTTTTGAAAATACTATGAAAGGTGAAGTAATATTTATGTATATAATAAACATTATACTGGAAGTGTGATAGAACATTCAGATTAGTTAAATTTATAGGTATATATTTGTTATGTAGGAATTGTTATCTATTATAAATGACTCAATTACAATGCTTGATAATGTTTTTATAAGTAAAAAAATTTGTAAGTTAAGAAGTGATTTCACTATTATTATTGTGTGTGTGCAATTTCTAATAACTTACAAAAAATTATCGTAGATAATAAATATTACATAGGAAAACGATTAGATATGTTCAAATTAGAGAAAGTAAAAAATTAAAAACGTAAAAAATTAAAACAGAAATCTTTTCGCAAAATAGATATAAAATCATCTGTATGTACATCATCATAAGTATAAAGGAAAAATAATTTTAAAAAGGTAAATTATAATTACGGTTTTATATATATTTCTTATATTATTATTTATATTTTGTAATTTATAAGTTGTCAATTAAAATTATAGATTTTTAAAAAACAGAAAATATTAAATTTTGTAGTTTTTGATGTATAGCATTGTTACGTCCTATGGACTTCACGATCCTTTCCTTTTGAAAAGACTCTATAAACACTAAGATATCTAAGCGATACAGTAAGAAATTAAGTCATATAAAAATTGTTGCTTCGATGGGACTTCAAAGGCCTTATGTTTCACATGTAATAATACTCCTAACAAATATCCAACAAGCGAGTCTAAACTTTTAAATAAAATAACGGAAGGACTGCTATAAATTAGGCCATGTGCAACATCCGCAGGGCTCTCTTGCATCCTCACAGACGTACTAAATAAACATAGCTTGGAACTGTTGATTACACTAAAATCATAAACCAAAGATAAATCGAAGAACGCGACATATGAGCTCGCCTGACAGATCACCCCGAAGCAACATCTGCATACAATAAAATTAGTGGAATAAGACAATAAACGTAAACTCCTCCTCTCGACGGTATCAAACTCTCCGTTGGTCAAAACGAAAAATTTTTTAACAAAATTTGTACCGATAAATGAAAGTGTCAAGTTGAAAGGAAACCCCTCCAAGTCCACAGGAGTGTTAATTAAAATTTTGATTCGTCTAACCGTCAAATGGAGAGGGGGTGCTAGATCTCTAATTTAAAGGAGGAAAAGCACGCGACCACTCTTATTCTATTCTTAATCAGTCTCGGTTTTCATATATTCCGAATTAGTCTCGGTTCTTGTATATTCCGAATCATTCCGAATCAGTCTCAGTTCTCGTATATTCCGAGTTCTACAGTGTCGAACCTTCTAATTACGGATCGTTTTAGATCAATCATTCAATTCCGGTTATTCGGCTCGAGCACTGTGTGCGGCTCGCACTCTAACTCATTATCTCGATTGTTTAGTATTAGCACTTCGTACTAATTAAATCACTTCGCGACATTGTTTCGTCAATATAAACTTAGACAATCCATTTGAGAGTGCCTGTGAGCGAGTGCCCATCAAAGAATTTATACTAAGAGATTGTGATTGTGACATTATACAAGTGATTATACCGCCAGCCGCTCATCAGCGCTCCCACCAAACTCACTCAGCGAAATCTTCCTGGATACTCCAAGGTTTTCTTTTAACAGCGTTCTCAATAAGTAGTAAGTTTCGGAAATTACCATTTGTTTTTACCTTTCCTCTTCTTTCTTTTCTTCCAAATAATATAACAATTTATTAAATTATCAATATTCTTTTCTCTTCCATTCTCTATTATAAAATATTAAAATAATTAATAAAGAATCTTTCAAAATATAATGAAACTAGGAAAGATAAATAAATCTTGTGGGTTAGAGTTGGAGAATGTTAACTATTCAATTTTAATTTAGATGCATGTTTTAGTTATCTTCTGAATTTCAATCTCTTAATTGTAATCTAACGCACATGTAACCGGCGAAATCACCTCTGATCGTCTTTAATATATACACTTTTATATTTACATATATGTACATTTTGATACTATTTTATCAACATATTTATGCAACAGTTGTGCAGTTAATTGAGATACATGCGGAAATCAGTTTATAACCGAGTTAATTTAAATACAAATTGAAAAGCTTGACACATCTGCATGCAGAACATAAAATCTCCCAAGTACATACAATTATTTTGGGGCAGGCAAAATATATCTATATTTTGATAATAACCCTACATTAATTTTACAAATTAAAGACAAATGGTTCGTTAATTTATTGTTACGTAGTCTCGACTGCACGATTCCTTCCTTTCACGAAACTTTAACACTAATCGTCAACACTATGATAATCACTAGGGCATACTGCCTCAACGACTTTCGCGCAGTCGTGGTAACAACTGAGCGCACGATAACAACTTGTTATCATAAAAAACGGAAAAGGGCAGTACGACTCTAATCTATTGGGAAATTGAAATAACGCACTTAATGCCAAGTCCTCTCACAAAATCATGAATCACATCCTTTTTGATGACTTCCAAATGCACCGGAAGCACCGAAAAACAAGAAACGGGTTCCTGACAACGTTAGAAGAGTTTCTAATTGGAACTGATAGATCTATTAGCAGAGAGTATAGAAAAATAATATGATTCAGACTCACATGAATATGATTCAGAATCACATGAGGAATTAATTTTATAATAATTTTTCTCCAAAAACCATATCAAAAAGGGGTTTTTGAGAGAAAAAAGCATAAGCTCTCTCTCGAATTTCACCAGTCTGTTTTTAACACGTCACCCTGTAAAAGTGAACAGTGGAAGTCTATCGGTGAACCACCCGGACTGACGTTTCAAGTCTAACGAATCAACAACAACACTCCGACGGCGTAATTTCACCAAGGAAGATTTTGCAGACTCGAAGACGTAACTAACGCCACTGAAGAAAATCCGATTGAACCCTGATCACTCAATAATAAGTCCACATTCATTTTGTTTACTCTTCCTATTTTTGCTCTTTCCGTTCTTTCTCTCCCCCCATCTTTTCCTCATTTACTTATTATTTTTTTCATTTAAATTTTCATAGTGCCCAAATCTTTAATTCGCCGATCGTTACGCCTTAAGGGGCGGAGATATTTAAACCGTTGGAACAAGTCAGTACTGACCAGGCGTCGGTCCCCGCCTCTTCTCAAATAATTAAAAAAGTGAATAAATCGCGACACTTGTGCCCTCGAAGACATAAAATCCCCATCAAACACTTTCTTCTTTTCAACCTCTATCACTTCTACGTTTTCCGTCATTGACGTCCATATCCTCGGACGACCTTTGGAATATTGTCACGGAAGTCTTCGAAGACTTTCATCTTCTTGCATATCTTTAAGATTATCAGGAATCCTCAATGTCTCCTTCGCTTTTACACACACACACACACACACACACACACAACACACACGCGCGCGCGCACATGTACTCACGTGAACACAAATTAGAGAATAATTATAATTTAATTACATACCTATGTATACACATATTATATACACATATTTGTAACCAAACCTAGCGATAATTAGATATAATATATATATTCAAAATTATAAATTTTATAATTTTGTTTATAATTTTGTTAATTAATACTAAAACTCAATTCTCTCCATGACTTCTAACCCCTCTATCGGTTGAAAGATCGTACTTGGTCCTATCCCGCGTAATAAGGATTAATTTCTTTTATCAAAAAGGACCTTTCGAATGAATGTCCGAAATAACAGTAATAACAATATTCATTATCGTTGACTTGTTTTTGGACCCGATAATTCGTTCGACTCGAAACCTACATCCTGATTCGAACGGTTTCGAGAGCTGGCTGTTACGCCCTTCCTTCTAACTCATCCTTCTCGAGTCTGGACGTAACATTATCTTTCAGTGACATTCCCGTTGAGATTCAGAGTTTGTTGTAATTAGGAGATAACTTTAGCTTACCGACTACCAACATTAATAAATTGGCTGTTGAATACATCAAAAATATTGAAAATAATTTATATAAACTATCGGTTGAAAAGAGAACGGTAATAAGAGAAAATTCTAGACAAATTATTAACAATCTTTTGGTTTATAAAACATCTAATGATGAATTCCATAGGGAAATAAATGCCCTTTATTAAAACAAAAAACTTCCTCAAACGTAATAAAAATCTTATTTTCACACACGCGGATAAAGAAACTATCACAGTAGCTTCAAACAAAAATGACTATATAAAAAAAGTTGAAGAAGTCCTCAACGATCAACAAACGCATACTCCGATAAAAAAAAGATCTATTAAATAAACTAAATAATGACGTGCATAATCTGCTAAAAAGATGGAAGAATTTAGGCTATATAACCTGACGTACAGATCTTTATATACCAGTGATGGAATTATTCTTAGGGCCTATGGACTCCCGAAAGTACATAAAAATAATTGCCCGTTTAGAATAATTATATCTTCAATAAATAGTCCAACTTATAAACTAGCCGCATATTTATACAAAATTATGTACAAAAATTTACCTCCCGTTCAGAGTCGTATTCAGAATAGTTTTGAATTGGTCAATAAGTTATCTAATTGCAATATAGCTGATAATATCACTCTGGTTTCACTGGATGTCATTTCTTTATTTATTAACATCCCAATAGAAGCAGCAAAACAGTGTTGAAAAAAGAATTTCATATATTACAGACAAGTGTGACATTTCTGCAGATGAATATTTAATGGGAATGAGATTAATATTAAATTCCACTTTCTTTATCTTCAACGGGATCATTTACAAACAAATATATGCCACTCCCATGGGGTCACTGCCGTCTCCGCTCATTGTTGACGTAGTTATGCAGGATTTAGAGGAAAAAGCTCTACAAATGCTAAATTTTATCCCGAGTTTTTACTACAGATTCGTCGATATTATGTTGGCAGTTCCTCTCTCAGAGATTGATTTTACATTGCAATGTTTTAATTCCATTTATAAAAGGTCATAGTTTACGGTGGAAACTAGTACCATGGATCAATAGCGAAATCCTCTAAAACAACGAAACAGAATAAACACAACTGCATAATCTTAAGAAACGAACAAATAATGCCGCTACGTACTGTCAGCTCCACGTCTTCACCTCCTGTAAAGATGAAGCAATAATCGCCCGACCAATCATAAAAGGATCGTGCGACAAAAAATGTTTTAAACATTGAAAACGATGTCCAAAGAAATGACCAAAAAGGACCGATAGCGAGATCCTCTAAATGAATAAATAGACAAACACAGCTGCATAATCTTAAGAAAGAAACAAATAATGCCGCTACGTACTGTCGGCTCCACGTCTTTACCTCTTATAAAGATGAAGCAATAATTGCCCGACCAGTCATAAAAGGGTCGCGCGACGAAAAAATGTTTTAAACATTGAAATCGGTGTTCAAAGAAATGATCGAAAAGGATCGATAGCGAGATCCTTTAAATAAGAAAAATGGACAAACACAGCTGCATAATCTCAGGAGATAACCAAATGAAGAATCTCTAAATTTCCTAAGAGGCCGTACAAAGCTCACCCCAATCAGCAACAATCAAAAATAAGGAGGAGAAGGATCTCACCAAACGACAGCTTTTCACACGTCTAAATCTCAAAAGTATTCCCGCCCAAAATTGTTAACACGCCCTCGGGATTTATTATAAAAAGAGAATACTCACGCACTAATCATCACTAATTTTGAATCAGTCAGTAGTGCAGCATTAATTTCATTCGGCATCATTAACTCTCGCTCAGTTATATTTTGATTTAGTACAGTCGTTCATTAATTCATTCTAAAAAAAATTTCATCAAGAGCTCTGCATAAGCTCTAAAACAATTAGAGTCAGTGCGCAACGACGACCATCCGCCGAGCAAGAGCCACAGCCGAACCACGACCTGACCAGCAACCAAACAAAACTAAATCCGCTAAAGTAGTAAGTCTACTTTTCTTCTCTCTTTTTGCCGTCGTTTTTTCCCCTTTATTCAAAACTGTTTTTTTTTATATAGTGCCTAAAATTGCGCCGACCCGTCGCTTCTCACGACCCAGCCGAGACCGTAGATTGGACGAAACAACCGTGTGCGATAATAGTAGTTCTGACTCTTTCCCTTCTTCCCCACACTACCCGCGCTGCTCTACCCCGTTGAAAACGCTTTTCCCTTCAACACACTATTACTCTGAAATAGATTTTCCTTCCCCGTCATATTCCCCCGTACCCCTTTCACCTTCAGTCATCGACATATCCAATGACTCACCGCTGTCGTCTCCCCCAACCTTTAATGATTCCTCGTTCGTGATCCTCTCGGATCACTCATCAAACCACACCATAGAACTACCCGACTCTCTTCTAGAATACTCCTTTGCAGATCCCGATATCCTCTCACTTCCCTTTCTAGAATCAGAGCTTTCATCCATGTCTTCTTCCGCTCTCCTCAATCAAATAGACAGCGTTTTTGACGACTTCGAAATCGTAATATAACACTTATCACACTTTTCTCAAATTTTTATTATGTTCTAATAAATTATTGTATTAAAATCCAATTAGGATAAACACTAAAGTCACACTTATTCCCCTTCCCTTCTGGTTGATGACCTCCGTATCAGTGTAACACCCGCGATCCACACACACACACATACATACATACTCAATAATACATATACGAATAAATTTAAGGTCGATATTGAAATTACAAAAAATAAGATTTAATGTATAGCGTTAATTGAATAAATGTAAATCAAAATAATTAAATGATAAATAAATTCATTTAACTCCCTCAATCAATCCGCATAAGATCACTTGGTCCCGTCCCGTGTAAAAGAGATTAGATTCTCTTACCAAAAAGGGACCACCGAGAGAGCGTTCGCATAAACAGAGTAATGACGACATCCGTCGTTTACCTGTTTTGCTAATTTCGCTTTTACTTAGCTCGCTCGACCGAGTCATTCGTCGATAAGACTTTTGACATCGGAACAGTTCCTGTTACGCCCTTCCTCTGACCCGTCCTTTCCACGGGCCTGGACGTAACAGTACCACAAGCCAACATTTTCAGGCAAGTATTTGAATTTTTATTCACAACACTCGATATGTCAAAAAAGAGAAACGATAATTGATATATCATTGACAGAATATTTTTTCTATCCCATCCATCTTTTCACAATAAAAATATATCTTTAGCTATAAATATTCTTTTGGATAACAATTATCCATTAGAATTTATATTCAATACTATTTCTTGCAGACTGAAAGTTCTAATTACGAATAACCAAATTTTAAATAGAAAATGTAATAATACTGACAAGATTATATATATAACGATACGTCTTACTTCACAATACCATACATTTCTGGAATAGCTGAACAATTTATGAATGTAATTAAGAATATAAATGCCACACTGTCGTATTATAGCATACATAAACTAAAGAATTTTATCAAAGTACACAAAGACCTTGTATTTCCATCCTCACAATCGAATTTAGTTTATAAAATTAACTGTAAAAATTGTGGGACAAACGAGGAGGAAATTAAAAACAATAATTGCAGAACATAAGTCTAACATACTAAACATATAATAAAAATAATTCTATTATTACTACCCACAGATTAATGTATGATCATGATTTTAACTGGGAAGATGTAGAAATTTTAGATAGAGAAAAGTTTTATAATAAAAAATTGACCTCAGAGATGATTTTCATTAAAAGACAAATAAACAGCATAATCTTGCAAACAGACACAGAATGTTTAAATTCTACATATCTAAACATTATTGACAAATTGCTGAAAATCTAAACAACTTATATGACTTTGTTTGTTATTATCCATGATTTCAAAGCTATAGCTGTTGACTTTTTTATCATTAGCATAAGATCCGTCTATCGTTAAAGATCGTTATAGTAGAAAAAAAATTACGAACAATTATGTAAGTTTCAATTTAACACAGTGTCTCTTCTATAAAACTTTTTCTTAAAACTTCTGTTATTAATTAGTGAAATTGTGGGTTGATTTTTGATAATTTCAATACAGGCTTCCAATCTACTAGTTTGTTTTACAATTTGACGAGTCGAAGCAAGCGAGCGAGTGATAATCTTGTAAAAGGAATGGAGACTGAAGATAAAAAAATTGTCAATTATTTTCGAATAAATCCTATCATATTCCAAGAATTATTCAAATTAATCAACCCATCTATTGTTAAACAATATGTGTTTCGACATCCAATTCCTCCTAAGAGTATGCGATTCGCTCGAAGTCTTAGTCTTACAATTAGTCTTATATTTAATGACACGAATTCATATTTGAATCATTCTGCTAGGTACACTTTTTTATATAAATCTTTAAGCTAATAATAATGTTGAGTTTCTTTCTTTCTTCTTAAACGTGCTTGGAGTATTTATGAAGCTCTTAATATGTAGAAACACGAGCGGGCTAAATTTTTAACACGACAGGTACAAACGCCAAAAAAATGCCTTAAATTGACAGAACAATACTATTAAATTAAATAAATCTTGTCTAACAAGTATTGATAATCTATCGAAGATTTAATATGTTATTGTATTGATATGTTGTGTTTTTACTATTATGAATTTATTGTTTTCGTGGTTATATTTGGATGACATTGAATGTTTTAAATTATTTGTTAATTTATTTTACTTGTATGTCGGCTGTTCGTTTTGTCTCTGTTGTTACTTCCCGGTCCGAGTAAGTTACTTTTGGTTCATCATTTTTAATTTATTCGCATTTTGTTTTTTGACATTTTGCAATATGCACTTTGGTTCATTGGTGCCTCTCTTTTTACGTTTTACATCTAGGAGGTTTCTTACGTTGGACACTCGTGGAGGTTGGTGAGATGGGTCGTGCTACTTGCATAATTAGATTAATGTATGTATTAATATGACTGTTAGCTCTCTTTTCTTTACTGTTAAATTTGATTTTTTATCTTATCGATTGTTTTTTTATATGTTAAGCCACTGAAGAAGGCTCGAATGAAGTTTGAAACGTTTGGAGTACAGATTGAAAATCAATTGAACAATGTTTGAAGTTCATTTTTACTCCTTACACCTGCGTTGGCTCTTAAATGCCTAGTTTTATCTTGAGTATAAAAAATTTTAGTAATTTTGTTTCTAAAAATTTCATAAACTTTTTATTCTTTATTTTAATTTTTTTCAAATTTATTAAAGTTTTTATGCATTTGAAATGTAACATATTGACTATAAGTTTAAGTTAAAAAGATATTAAGAATATATTTACATTTATTAAATAATAATTTTTGTTTCTTAAAAAAAATTAATTTCTATTGCAAATTATAAATTATATATTGTAGGACTGTCCTCATTCGATTAATATACACACACGTGTTAACAGAAGTGCTCGCTTCTGTTCTTTATTATAATAGAGTCACAAAAGGTTTGCTCGATCTCGCAGATGCAACTTGCTAAACAGCTTGAATCGCTCTGCTCGGGCATCGAGTCTTATCGCCTTTTGTGCGGTCTTCTTCAAAACAGAAGAAGTATATTTACAACGAGCTCGTGGAATTTTGTATATTAATCTCGCTGCGTTAATAGCTGCATTCGGCAAAACAAATCTGAGATACGAGCGAGCAGATGTTGAGCTTGAATCACATGATTTTTGAGCAAATGGAGTACTAATCCGAATTCAGAGCTCTCAAAGCTGCTCAGTATTGTTATCGATTGTGATATGAGATTGAGATTATTATGTATGGTTTATGGAACATCACGGTATGATTTTCATTTTAAATTTTGTTCAAGATATTTTTTTTTATGATAACAATGATAGAAACGAAAAAAAGCTTCACATCAGGCAAAAGTTGAAAAAAAATGGAAATATTTTAAAGTTATGAAGAAATATTTAATAATAAACCAGAAATTACAGTAATTATTTGCAATAGTAGAAAAGGCTCAGTAATTAACAAAGAATTTACTTTTTTTAATATATAAATGTTATTGACTGGCAATGTTCAATTCTTAAATGTTCCAGCATCAGTATTTCCAGATTAATACTCTCTTAAAGTAAATCAGTGAAAAAATCACTGATTGAATCAGTAAAACAGTATATCACTGACAATCAGTCACTATTTACCGATTTTAAATGAAACTATCCTCTGTTACGTCCCAGCGCCAAATTTTTTCTATTAGCTTTAAGAAAACACCAATCATAACCAATAATCTAAGTCTAAACAATATGTTACCTACTACATCTTAGCCGATAAGTTACTTATTATATTTTAACAGATAAGTTACCAACTCTAACATAAGTTACCCATTATATTAGTTACCGACTCTAACTCAAGACTCTGAGCGATGCACTTCTCTCTCTAGAAGTGCTCCTCACGTCTACGATTCTATTGTAACACGCGATTCCATCTCCATACACGATCCTATTCCAACACGCTATTTCATTTCCATATACGATTCCATTTCAATACGCGATTCCATTTCATACAGTTCTATCTCAACATACAGTTCAATCTCACGCGAGCATATCGTACTACTATCTCGTCGTATTGCGCCTGCACACCCAGCGTTAACACTCCGTGCCGATAGCTCTCAAATTCACTCATACACGTTACCTCTGTGTCAGATATTCAGTGTAAGTGTAATTAAAAATATACATATATTTGTGAAATATTATTGTGTGTTAATAATTGAAACGCACCTAACGCCAGTCCGCATCTTCTACGTTCGGTGTCGTATTTAGTGCTAATCTGAGTCTCCAACAAAACCTGGTTTTGACCATTGACAAAGATCAGCGATACAGCAGTGCGGACGATTGCACGCTCATTACGACTCCTACCCTGCTGGCATCGTGCTAATATTTTGAACATACGGCACTCCTATTTCCAGACCGTAACTTGCACTTACTTCCGTTAGCATCGTGCTAATACTCTGCACATGCCGCATTCCTATTCCAATACCAATGGTCGAACACAGTAGTTATGCGAAATTATTCAATTTTTTCCGTAGATGCCAAAGGTAAGAAGAGGCGGGCACAAGTATCACGCGCGGCGCTTATATTACGAGTTCAAATACTCTCCCGTTACCGAAGTAGATAACGAGTTCCTTGGGACAGAGCGCATTTATTTATCTAGAGTACAAAGCGTATTTCAATCTGGCCTTTCGAGTGAAGGAAACCAGACCTCTGAGGAAAAACATCCGCGTTAAATCTATAGGATATTTTCGGTAGCCGTGCGAGTTGACGCCGGTAGACACACAGCGACTGTTCCCCCCCCCCCCCTGTCGCCCTTGAATTACGTGCCAGGAGACCCAAGGAAGACGTGTTACCTTCAAATACGCGATGAATTCCTATATTTGAATTACGGGAGTTCCACCTCCGATCACTGGGGTTCCGCAGAACGGCTGATTACATTGGACTAATTTTACGCGGAATAAATGTAACGAATATTCTGAAATAAAACCATTTAAAACATGAAAACCTGGAAACGCGCAGATTTTCTCTTGTCGTCGAGGTTCACTTTTACGACCGACCCTTTTTTTCCCTTCCTGGGTTTCACTCTGACCAGCTCACTCTTAACCGAATCTTTCAAAATAATATTTCCTTTCTCGTTGCTGAGTTCATTTTTACGACCGACCCTTTTTTTATTACTTCCCGGGTTTCACTCTGACCAGCTTACTTTTAACCGAATCTTTCAAAATAATATTTCCCTTCTCGTTGCTGAGTTCATTTTTACGACCGACCCTTTTTTTTATTACTTCCCGGGTTTCACTCTGACCAGCTTACTTTTAACCGAATCTTTCAAAATAATATTTCTCTTCTCGTTACTGAGTTCATTTTTACGACCGACCCTTTTTTTTATTACTTCCCGGGTTTCACTCTGACCAGCTTACTTTTAACCGAATCTTTCAAAATAATATTTCCCTTCTCGTTGCTGAGTTCATTTTTACGACCGACCCTTTTTTTTATTACTTCCCGGGTTTTACTTTGACCAGTTCCACTCTCAACCAGATCTTTTCGAAGGAATATTTGTCTTAAAAATAATATTCTCCGCAAATAATGTATAACGCGCGCTTTATTTTATCTGACAAATTATAAACAATAAAGAACACATCTACATGTGCTACGGACGCCTGCACCCTGTTCAGGAGGGCCACCCCTCCCCTCCAGCCGTTGAAGCGCGCCACTGACTAGAGAACGTTTGTTGCGCTTATATTTCATAGATCGGAACTGATTTCGTATTGCGCCTTTGTTTCGTGAACTCGGATAATATCGATAAGAACTTTTACGCGTACTTCAACGCTCACCTTGCCATCGACAGCGCGCGTTATACCGGTGTACATTGTACTACATGTTCTCGTAATTTAGCGGCGTTTTTCCCGTTTGACTGCGAAAGATGTATCGGTGCCTACGCCGACTTCTTCCGACATCTAAGAGATAGGAATATTTTCTACTATTCGTTAGCGGACCCAATCAAAGTATTCGTTAGTAGAACCATCCCCGAGAGATTTATACTACTAGACTTCCCTTAATCAGTAATTGCCGTTTTCGCCGCTGCCATATCATCACACACCCTATAGTTAGTAACACCATCGCAAATAATAAAAAAAAACGCGTCGTGCCATCACATTATTTAATACATCGCCTTGGAGAGAGAGAGAGAGAGAGAGAGAGAGAGAGAGAGAGAGAGAGAGAGAGAGAGAGAGAGAGAGAGAGAGAGAGAGAGAGAGAGAGAGAGAGGGAGAGAGAGAGAGAGAGGGAGAGAGAGAGAGAGAGAGAGAGAGAGGGAGAGAGAGAGAGAGAGAGAGAGAGAGGGAGAGAGGGAGAGAGAGAGAGAGAGAGAGAGAGAGAGAGAGAGAGAGAGAGAGAGAGAGAGAGAGAGAGAGAGAGAGAGAGAGAGAGAGAGAGAGAGAGAGAGAGAGAGAGAGAGAGAGAGAGAGAGAGAGAGAGAGAGAGAGAGAGAGAGAGAGAGAGAGAGAGAGAGAGAGAGAGAGAGAGAGAGAGAGAGAGAGAGAGAGAGAGAGAGAGAGAGAGAGAGAGAGAGAGAGAGAGAGAGAATATTCATCGTCCGGTACAAGCGGTGTACAAACTAATAACAAAACCGTAAGATTTTCAATTCACAGTTTAATAGGAGATGCTCCTGCAAAATCATTTTTAACTTCAACGAAAGGACACAGTGGATATCACAGTTGTAAGAAATGTAATATTGAAGGCTGCTATATTATGAATCGCGTTTGTTTTCCTGGTACTTTTCAAGAAAGAACAAATGAACTTGCAAGTAAATAATTTGATAAAAAACATAAAGAATATTGTAAATTAGTAGAGATACCTGATTTTGGCTTAGTGACCAACATACCATTAGATTACATGCATTTAGTATGTATTGGTATTGTAAAAAAATTGATCAAATTATGACTAAGTGGTCCTTTAAAGTAAGAGTACCAGCATTTCAAGTGAAAGAAATATCAGATTCATTAAAAAATATAAGGAATTATATTCCAAAAGAATTTTCACGAAAACCTCGTGATCTGGAAGATGTCAGCAAATGGAAAGCGACTGAACTGCGACAATTTTTATTATATACAGGACCATTCATTTTAAAAAAAGTTTTACCATTGCAAATATATAAAAATTTTATTCTTTCACATACTGCGATTAAAATGCTGATATGTCCAAAATTACAGACAAAATTAATGATGCTGAAAAATATCTAAAACAGTTTGTAATATCTTTCGAACAAATATATGGCAAGCACTTAATGTCTCACAATATTCATAATTTATTACATTTAGCTAACGATGAAAATTTGGAACACTTGACACTTTTAGTGCATTTAAATATGAAAATTATATGAAAACTATAAAAGCTTTGAAAAGCTGATCGTCCACTGCAACAATTATGCAATAGATATGCAGAACTTAAAGCATGTGAAGATATTAATAAAAAGTATCACATTTATCTAAACAAAAATTTCATGGAATACATTGCAAAAGACCTCTTCTCCATGGCTATAATGATCCTCAATATTCGAAAATATCTTTTAAAAACTGTATTCTTACCACAAAAAGTCCCAATAATGGCTGTATTTTGAAAGATGGTTCTATTATTTTAATTTTGAACTTTGTGACATTAATATTCGGAAATGTTTACATAATTGGAAAAAAATTTTTTTTAAAATGTGTATATAAAAGTCCACTACCATTGTCATTATTTAATTGTTTCCAAGTTTCAAATTTATTGAAATTTGAAGCCTGGCCCATTACTGACATTGATAATAAAATTATGTTATTTCCTACAAGAAAATATTATGCTGCAATTCCTCTGTTACATTGCGAAATATCATATGTATATATGTATAACATATTCTAAGTAAAATACTCTTTAAGACTGCCGACTACTCACCATGAAACATCGAATCGACGGTAGAGACATTATAGTTTTGTCTCTTTCTCTAAGCAAGAAATTACAGCCTGATTTATGTTGCGTGGCATTTTTAAATAAAAAGATATTTTAATAAAAAGATTTCAACATGGCTACCGTGACTAGTTGGGAGCCTGAAATGCTAATATAAACTATTAAATAAAATATTTTGAAATCATATTTTTCTTATCATATTATGGCATATATTTAAAAAATTTCAAGTTTATTAGTAAAATATAAAGGTTTTTTACTACCTTAAATTTGGTTTTGTAAACTTTAATTTATTACATAAATTTAAAAGCATGTATAAACAAAAACCTAATTTTAACTTTATTTTATATAATGTTTCATTTTTAATATTGTTGACAGCAAATCTCAAAATTAAAGGAACACTTATGAACGAGTTAAATGTAAAATATCATGTTATTCAATTTAAAGACGGTGTTGAAATTATTCCGTCCTCATGGTTAAATAAAGAGAAGAATATGTGCAAGTATCCTAAATCCAAAAAAAGAGAGATAAAGCCCTTATAAACAAACCCGAGTTAAGTTGGAAAGATTGTATCGTTCTAAGGACATTTGCAATATGCGGTAATGTAAAAATTTTGAATTGTTCAAAATATTACAATAAAACATAAAACTGCAATAATTTCAAAATTATAAGTATATATATTGTAATAAGAATAATATATTATTTTTTATTTTAGACACTTATGAGGAAGCCGATTTAAAATGTAATAAAGCATTGTATACATCAGATGTAAACACAGACATGGATGACAATAATGATGAGAATGAGAACAATTTTGTATAAGAATTAAACATGCTAAAACAAGGAAATGTTCAAACTAATGAAGTACTTAAAAGTACATTGGAAAGTAAGTTATTTAAAAAATGTATAATTGTTTATTTATTATCTAAATATATATATCTAAATATATAATTATTAAAAATTTCTATTTTTACTTTCTAAATTTAAAATGTAAATATTAAAATAAAATTTTTTATATCTAAATAAAAAAATATAATAATTAAGATATAATTCTATATGTAATTATAGTCATATGGTTCTAATCAATCGTCATGTAATTTTAGTCACCACTGTTTAAAAGTTATATAAAAAACATATGAATTTTTAATTATGCATAGAAAATTAGGTAAACGATCATTTATTTAATAATTTTCGGTGCAAACGAGCCTTTCCATGACTGATATTTTCTGCATGAAACTTTATCGTGTTTATAATCGTTGGATTCATATAGATTTAGAACTTTACGCATTATAATAATACAATCTAATGCGTTATATTTCATATTAACTTTAAATCTGTATCTAACCTACAACTTATATGAAACCAGTTTATTAATTTTTCCAATACATAAACAATGATCACGTGCGACGTTTAAAGCCATTTGAAGGTTATCATGACATTGACAATATAAGTCAAAATCAAGATTATTGAAGCTATTTTGTTAAAATGAATAATTTAAATTGAATTAATAGTATATGTAATATATAATAAATATTACGTAAATTAATTATTCTTTTATCTTATACACTTTTTTACATTAAATTAAGAATTTTATATTGCTTTTCAAGATTTAAATATGTTAATGACAAACACAATAACGGAAATAAGAGATTTGAAAATAACAACAAATATTATGAGTACCGATATAAAAGAAATAAAAATGGATATTGTAAACATAAAAATGGATATCCAACGCATGTGTGGTATCATTTCGAAATTAAAAGAAAGTTAAGATTTAACTGCATCACTATCAAAATGTTCCGTTGCTTCACAAGCTGTTGTTGCTTTACATTCGATTTTTCCATTAAAAACAAAAGGACAATTGGATCAATTGGAAAAAGATCTTGGAGAGAGAAAAGCAATTGGTAAGTTTTTATTTTATTTTTAACTGTAATAAATGAATAAATAAACATTATTTTTTATTGTTTCATTGAAAATAGAGTGCATTTTTTGATACAATTGGAGGCATTGATCCAAATGAAACGGTGAAAAGATCTCTAGTAAAGACATTTAGCAACAAATTAGCCACAGAATTTTCATGGCAAGGTCGTAAAAGAAAAAATAAATTATGTAATTTAAAAATAATGGACATAATGTATCGTAAGTGGCACAGACTTGCTTATTACTAAATTTTATATATTATATAAAAATATACTGCGTATTTCATATTTTATCAATTTAAGTAAGTTACTGTTGTTGTACAAGTTCATTGCTGGCTTGTTGTGTTAATATGGATGAAAAAAAATTCAATTTTGTATCCAAGAATGGTTTAGACAAGCTGCAGCACGCTATCGCAATGAAATCCATAAAAACAATGAAGAAGTCCATGAAGATGCAGACAATGCTGTGCCAGTAGAAAATGTTATTATTTTGAATTTAGGCCCAGGAAATAAAGACGTTCAAGTCCCAAACATTGAAAGAATCATAAACATGCAACTTGATCCTACACACTTAGAAAATGAATAATTATAGAACGTTATATTTTTATTAATTATTAAAACAGTTTATGAATATTAATTATAATAATAAGTTTAATATTTTTTTTTATAAAAATTAAGGAGTTGAAAGATATAAGAAAGTTTAAAATTGTTGGTTTTATTTGAATTCTTTGGTATATTTAAGCAACAAAATTTATAAAATTATAATTTTTATTTAATATTATGAGAAATTTAATATTTTTTTATAAGAATTAATAAATTGTAAGACCTAAGAAAGTTCATTTGCGTAAAACTAATTTACTTTGTAATTAAAACAAAATATATTGCGGATTTTTTACACAACTAAAATTAAAAATTTATTAATTACATAAATTAATTGAAATTTTTAATTTTAGTTATAAAAAATCTATAACATATTTTGTTGTTATTTGTACAAAGTAAATTAATTTTATGCAGATGAGATGGATTTTTATTTTTGTTGATCAGTGTAGATAGATATGCAATATATATATATATATATATATATATATATATATATATATATATATATAACCATCAAATAACTTCTATTATATATAAAAAAGGGTATATAAAATGAACATTTTCACTGTGTATAGATATTTAACAGATTAAAAGTAGATATCTAATAGATATCTAACCGTGTACGTAATATACGTATATATAACTCTTATTATATATAAAAAAGTATATTCAAGGCAGACAGTTACACTATACATAGATATTTGACAGATCAAATGTAGATATCTAATATATGTATATACATATATATATATATATATATATATACATATATTAGATATCCACATTTGATCTGTCAAATATCTATGTATAGTGTAACTGTTTGCCTTGAATATACTTTATTATATATATACAGGGTCTCATAACTAACGAGCAACGCTCGTGAGCGGGTAGAGCGAGTTAAATGGAATAGAAAAGTCCTATACCATTTTGCGATTTTCAGAATAATTATTGAGAAATTAATTTACAAAGATGGGCAAATCTGGCGCGAGTATCAGCCCGTTACAAGAAAGATGGCGAGAAGGACGGCCTACCGCAAAAAAGATGGCGAGAAGGACGGCCCAGCGCTAGGCCGGTCGCTAAATAATAATCGCTAATCTATTGTTCTTATCAACGCTCCTCGTCTATGCCCCTGGTAACCGCGAGGCAATGGCGCCTATTTACGCCGCGCGCGCTTAGCGACCATTCTTAGGGTCGTCCTTCTCGCCATCTTTTTTGCAGCAGGCTGATACTCGCGCCGGATTTGCCGATCTTTGTAAATTAAGTTCTCAATAGTTATTCTGAAAATCGCAAAATGGTAAGGACTTTTCTATTCCATTTAATCTGCTCTACCCGCTCACGAGCATTGGCTCGTTAGTTATGAGACACCCTATATATACATATATGTATAATAGATATGTATAACCGTGTATCAAATAACTTTTATTATACGTTAAAGAAAGGTATACAAGGCGGACATTTTCACTATGTATAGATATTTGACAGATAAATGTGGATATCTAATAGATATATATGTATTAATTATAATTCTCTAATATACATATATTAGATGTAATTGTTCTGTGTGGGTAGTAAGTTCAATAATGCTTTTGTGTTTATTAATTACGTTATTAAATATTTCGTTATTGTGACTCTGCTATTCTTATAGATTTGTGTAATACATAGAAGTCACTAGCATGTAAACTTTTTTTTCTAACCTTTAATATTAATTTTAGTAATTTTATTACATTTCAGATTAAAATGGACCAAATAAAAAATTTATCCATAGAAGAATTAGGAGAAAACATAGAAAAAGTCACAGATGAGGAGGCACGAAAGAAGTTTGAAGGTTAGTATTTGTCAATTTATTATTTTGATATCTGCTAAAAGACATTATTGTAACTCCTTTGTATAAATCCGACATATATAATACATGCAGGAAAATTTAGATTTTATTATTATTATCATTATAAAAAAGTGCTTTATTAATGTATATTGTATATTGTTAATGTTATTAACGTGTACGGACATTACAGAGAAACTTTTTTGTTAAATTAGGTAAATAAGTGATTATATCTTTATCCTATATTGATTAAGTGTAATACATACGTAATATCGCAATATGTGCTGATTATTTATCAATTTTAGCTAATTTCTCGTATTTACGTAATTTTTTTTTGTTGTGACTGTAAGATTATTTTTATAAATAAACTTGATCAATAATCATAGTATGTGATAGTTAACCTCAAATATTGATAATGAAATTTTTTTGCACATATTGATAGAGTAATATGTGTAATTTTATTTGTCGCAATTTTCTAACAGGTATAAAAAACAATGATATATTTTATTTGCTAAGATAACTGGCATTCACAAATTAGGAGTCTTTTATTATACAATACAGAATCTTCCACCTTACATGAATTCAGAACTAAGTAGTATTCACGTTTTGCTTTTTTGTTGTTATCTTGACATAAAAAAGTACAAGATGAAAAAAATATTAACCCCTTTCTTAGAAGATTTAATAACATTAGAAAGTGATGAAGGAGTTCCCATATTCTTAGGAGAAGAAAAATATATTTTGCGTGCATCATTGGCTGCGTTTTGTGGGGATGGATTAGCTGTCCACGAAGTATTTAATTTTCTGAGTCCATCTTCTAATTTATTCTGTCGAATGTGCCTTTATACTAGACAAGATTTACATAATGGGAGCATAAAAATTAAACAATCAAGAAATATAGCAGTTTACAATGAGCACTTAAATATACTACATAATGCAAACTACAGTGATAATGTTAAAATATTAACAGGAATGCATGGAGATTGTTGCTTACATTCATCTCATTTCTTTCATATATGTAGAAATTTTACTTTCGATCTAATGCATGATATTCTTTGCGGTATCGGGCCAATGATACTAAAATTACTTCTATTTCGTTATACTGTGGAATTGAAATTGTTTCATATAGATGATTTTAACAACAGAGTAGCATCATTTCAATATGGTTTTGTTGAAAGAAAAAATAAGCCTTCAGCAAATTTCAATGAAAGAATATTGAATCAAAAAGGACATACTTTAAATCAAAAAATTATGCAATTATGGTGTCTTCTTCATGCTTTTCCTTTTTTAATTTCTGATTGGGTGTTAACAGGAGAGAAGCATTTATAACTGATTCTTTTATTATTACGAATTATGGAAATCGTGTTTGCACCAAAAGTTACAATTTCTCTTATGTCTCATTTGAGAGCCCTTATCAGAGAATTCTTAGAAAAATTTAAAAAACTTTTTCTTGATGTACATATGATAAATAAGTTTCATCATTTAACTCACTATCCAGATTGTATCTTGTGGTCAGGACCTCTTCAATTGTACAACTGTATACGTTATGAAGCCAAACATAATGAAATCACTAAGAGTACAAAACATCCATAACTTTAAAAACCCACCGAAAACATTAATAAGGATTGTTCAGTGTTCTCAAAGTGCTAGATGGGGAAGAGGTGATGCCACAACTTTTCGAGCTAAAACATTAAATGGCGAAACAGTTACAGTGCCAAAGTCGTATATATTTACATGCTCTAGGATATGTTGATACCGATTCTATATTTAGCACTAATGCTATAAAAATAGATGGTGTAGAATTTCGACTCAGTTTATTAGTATGTCTCAAAATTGACAAAGAAAACGGAAATCTGCCACTTTTTGGACGTATTATGGAAATTTTAATGTTGAACAAAAACAAAGTATATTTTTTGATCACGTTATATAAAACTGACTTATTTAATACTGATTTTAATGCGTATCATATCGATTGGGAACAAAAAATACAGGTTTTTGTGAATTGTCTTAGTCTTGCATACTACAAACCATTATCTATCTGGTCGGAACCAACATCCGGCCACTTTTATGTCAATCTCCATTACATATTATTATGACGGAAATGGAATATTTTCTCATCTCATCGCTTTAACAAAAAATGTGAGATTTGTTATTATTAGTCTTTTCTTCTAAGATTTTATAAATCTTTAAGCATATATTAATCATTAAACAAACTCAGATTTAATTTTCATGTTCTATCATGTATTGCATTGGATTTTATTTTAAGTAACTTAGAATTTTGTAAAGTCCTAAATTACTTTTATACTTTTTATAATCAATATTAATCTTTATCTATGTTGTAATCTTTTCATATCCTGTGCAAGAAAAATATGAATAATAACTTAAAATTTCACTATTAAAACTGTTTGCTAGTAAAGCATTTTTATAAACATATTATTGTTTATCTTTAGATGAAAAGTTCGAAGGTTCCTCTTTCCTTTTACTCAACGAAAAGGATTTAAATGATATGAAAATAAAGAAAGGAGCAGCAAAGAAAATTCTAAAATTTCTTAAAGATTATTCTCAAGTTTCTTTTGAGGTAATGTACTTACTAATATGTTTGATATAATTTTTCCTATAATGTTTGATATAATTTGTCTACTTTTTTTTCTCTTAGATTGATAAAAATGTAGAGCAATTATTGAGTACAGAAAATCAAATAGAAATTGTTTTGTCTTCAAATATTTTTGTTTTTGAAAATTGGGCAAAAACTAAGGCTGAAATACCATCTACCAGTAACACTACTTTAATTACTGCAATTTTTAATGAAGAGATCTCTATACCTAAAACATGTTTTTACAGATACATACTTATCTTTTTCAGATAACAAAGAAGGAACTAACATAGAGGCTAAAGTTTATGAAATAAGAAAAGAGGCACAAGGTCCTATTCAACCTTATATTATATTAATAAAAGGACAACGTTTAACTTATTTTGTTTAGGCCGATGATGTTACATTGACTCCAAGTATGAATTTGTCAATCATAGCACTTGATTTATTATTTAAGATATATTATATTTTAAATGTCATGTACCCTACAACACTATTCAACTTTTTTAGTTTTTTACAACATTATTGTTTCAAAATCTCATGTGAAAAAGCACATGCTTTTGTATGTTCTATGCATATTAATATTTGTAATACAACACCAGAAAAGTCAGAAGTGAAAGACCAGATATCAGATGTACATTCTAATTTCATTTAATAAAATATGAACTTAATAAAGTTGAATAATGTTTTAGAAAATACTATACATAAATTTATCGAAAAACATTATTTTAAATGGTTATAATTTATTTTCTATAAAAGTTTTTATAAATCGTTTTTTCTTTGTTAAAAATAGTTAACTTAGTTTGCATTTTATATAATAACTAATTATTTAATTTTAATTTCTAACCATGCGTCAATTTTTATGTTTAGTATATCACATAATACATTTTATATGATATCCTAAATATACATTAATTATGTAATATACTAAATATACATTAATTATGTAATATACTAAATAAAATTAAATAATTAATTATTATATAAAATGCAAACCTAGTTAATTATTTTTAACAAAAAGCAACGATTTATAAGAACGTTTAGATATAACAAAATTTTATTAAATGGAAATTTGATTGTTTCGTTGCATTAAATCATATTGTTTAATGGAAAAAATAATTATTATTTGAAATAATATTTCAAATTTGTTCAATTAAAAAAACGTGTTTTGTTTTAATTAACTTATTATTTTGAATGATGCAACATACACATATAAATTATTACCCATACAGCACAAAAAGTTGCAGCGACATTGCAGCAACGTTGCAATATTGCACGTTGCAGTGCAATATTGCAGCAACATTGCAGCAACGGTACAATATTGTACGTTGCAGTGCACTATTGCAGAAACATTGTATAGGCATGATTTGCAATATAGTTCGAACAATGTTATAGCAACATTTCAACAATATTGTAAAAATAATGTATTTTATGCTTTTTATTATATATGTGCGTATATTGCTTAAAGTAAAAGAGTATACAAAAAGTTATAAATGCCTGTCATTATAAACAAAAATATTTTTAAAATTTTCAATCTTATACGATATTGTACGGTCTTTATGAATGCAGCGAGGTTGTGTTGTATCACATGCAGAAGTGTCTTATGGATGAACTTTTCGAGGTTATAGTTACACACGTGCCACGTGGCTAGCAGTGCCTGCATAATTCATATAAAGAAAAGTAACTTATTTAATGCAAATAAATATTAAAATAAGTGCGAGAAAAACAATATATATATATAGAGAAGATATGTAAATGTATAATTATTTTTTTAACAATATTCAATTTTATAGCGATGATTATATAAATCCACTTAACCTAATTTTTGACTAATATCTTTCATGCAGATATTTTGTAATTTCTTATAAAGTATATTGATCGCAAAAGTCTATTGAATAATATAATGCATCTGATTCCAGCTGTGAGAATAATTATAGAGAATTTCAACAATTATATAGAAGAATCTTCTCGGAAGAAATTCATCCCGATTGCGACACTTGCTTTCATCGATATTTTTTGAAGAAATAAAGAAAAATAAAACGATATATAGGAGATAAAAGAGTGTCAGTGGACAACGGTATACTATAACCGCATATACATATAATTACTGGTATGTAAAACATCATATAAATACATTTGGAAAACTATAAGGGCTTTATAGCAGAATAACTGACTCATAATTTTAAAACAATGTTTTATGGTTTAAGTCTGTGTCTTTAATAAAGTAATGCACAATAACAATCTTACGTATTAATGTTTTAAATGTATACATATACAAAGACGTTTTTGTAAGACTTAACGTATAAGACAGATTATTGCAATGTGCATTACTTAAAGACACAGACTTAAATATATAAGTCATTTATTTTATTCAATGCATTTTAAAACATTATTTAATTCCAGTAGTTTATCGATAAAAGATAAATGCTCCTATTATACTGTAAATGACACTTTGAGATATATGAAAAGAAAATTCTATATAACTTATAAAGTTAAAGCTACATATATATATTGAAATAAGTGATTAATTTGCACAAATGTATATTTATTAAATTTGTTAGGTTTCTTATTATATTACCTGCTTAACAATAATACATTTTTTTGCAGTATGATATTGTATTTATGCAATTATTGTTTATTGGGAAATATGAATAACGCACAAAAAAAACTTATTTCTAAACGTCATGCTAGGCGAATTATTTCAAATAATACTAATGTAGATATTGCAGGGTGTTCTGAATATGTTTCAAATTATGATTCTACAAATATTTTTTCTAAGGATTGTTCTAATTTAGATTTAAATGATGATAATATTGATATTTCTAATTCGCATGATACTAATGATAAGAAAGTATTTATTGAATGTACACTCTCAGAGGATTACAATAATTTTCAATATAGTAATAATAATATAGCAAATAGCTCTAACTATCAAAACTGCATTATCAATGATATAAACAATATTGATGATAATAATGATGAAAACGAATTAAGAAATGCTATAGCCACATGGGCAGTATCCCATAATATTACTCAAAACGCATGTAATGATTTATTACATATTTTTCGGCGATATACATCGTATAATATACCTGCAGATATACGGACACTATTACAAACTCCAAGAGCAACTAATGTTTTTAAAATGTGTGAAGGAGAATATTTTCATTTAGGTTTCAAAGATATTATTAAAAAAATGCTCTCAAAAAATTATAGTACTTCTATTAATTTAACTATAAATATTGATGGGCTTCCATTAGCAAAATCATCGCAAGTATCTTTATGGACAATTTTATGTTCTAATACGATCAATATGGCAGTGTATCTTGTTGGTACTTATTTCGGTTTCAAAAACCTACTGATGCTAATGTTTTTTTGCAACCTCTTGTCGACAACTTAATTAATTTAATTAATAATGGTTATAATCATGCTGGAAATATAATCACAATTAGATTATTTGCTTTAATATGTGATGCACCTGCAAAATCTTTTGTTTTATGTATAAAAGGACACTGGTTTTTATAGTTGCACTAAATGTTTAATTAAAGGAAAATATGTAAAGAATAGAATTTGTTTTCCAAATGATAAAACTTATCCTTTAAGAAAAGACGAATTATTTGGATTTAATGCATATAAAAATTTTCAGATTAGTCATTCTATTTTAAATAATGTTCCAGAATTTTTACCTTTAACTAATACACCATTAGACTATATGTTTAGGAGTTGTAAAAAAAATGATAATTCTATGGATGAAAGGCCCATATTCTGTCCGTTTAAATACAAGATCTATTAACAAAATATCACATTTGTTGATGTTATTTAGAAATACTATGCCAAATGATTTTGTTAGAAAACTCAGATCAATAAAAGAAGTTAAACACTGGAAAGCTGTTGAGTTTAGAAATTTTTTATTATATACGGGTCCTATTGTATTAAAATACGTATTAAAACGAGAGATATATATTCACTTTTTGACACTACATGTAGCTATAACAATTCTAATACGTCAACATTTATGTCAAAATAAAGAATTAATAAATTTTGCGGAAGCTTTATTGGATCATTTTGTTAAATCGTTTGAAATACTATACGGCAAACAATATGTTTCGCATAACGTACATAATCTTCTACATATATGTAATGATGTAAGATTATTTGGTTCTTTGGACAACTTCAGCGCTTTTCGCTTTGAAAACTATATGTCATTTATTAAAAGACGATTACGAAAAAATGAGAAACCATTACAACAATTATTTAAAAGATATCATGAAATTGATAACTGTAATATTTTACGTTCAGAACACAATAGCAATAATGAGGCATATTCATGTAAATTTTTACATAACAATGGTCCGATACCTGATACTTTTGATGTCCAGTTTCAATATCAAATGATATCAAATGAAAAATTTAATATAAATTGCAAAAGTTGCAATAATTGTTGTTTATTAAGAAATGGTACATGTATTTTGGTTCTGAACATAGTGCAAAAAAAGAATAAGGACATTTTTCTTATTGGAAAGAAACTTAAGTATGTAAAAGAAGTCTATACATTACCATGTTCATCCAATGATTTTAATATTAAAGTAGTAAAACTAGATCATGATAAAATTATCTTTTGTCCAATTACTGATTTATTGTGCAAAACATGGAAAATTCCTTATGGGAATGATCGAAATACGTTTGCAATATTTCCTCTGAATCATCAAATATAATTTCGTGCGTTATCTAATAGCGTTTTCGAGTGGTAGAATCATTTTCCAGAAGAATGGAATGACTGATGTGATTAGAAAACCCGGAACCCGGGTTGGATTAATCCGTACCGCTGGAAAACGCTATAATAGATTTTTCTTAAAACAATAGAAGGCATATTTACAATTGCGTACATGGAATACCCATAAATAAGAAATGAGTACCGCCAGATTTGTAATTGTGGAATTTCAAGATGGGCTGCAAGTTATACCTTCAATATGATATAATGCAGCTACTTTGTCAACCATTTGGCCTAGCCATTTTAAAACTAAATTACGTATTAATAAGGCTATTATAAAAAAAGAGATGCCAAAAGAAAAATCTGATTGGGATGAGTTACCAATTAAAAAAATTATTGGCTTTACAGGTAAATGAATAATGCAATACATAAATTTTTTTATTATATGTAACTTTTATATCATTTTATTTTATTTTTAATAATTTAGACACGTATGAAGAAGGCTTAAAGAAATTAAAGCTAGTAGAGGATACATCCAATGTAGATATTCCTGTATCATCAAGTGAATTACAAAAACGAGAACAAGAAAGTAAAAACAGAAGACGTCAAAAAGCAGCAAGAAAACATGTATCTAGTTCTGAAGATTCAGATGATTCAGATTTATCTTCTGTTAAAGAGAAAGAAAATAATGTCCCACAAAATAAAATCCTGCCTGCTCTTCCGCAAAAACGTCAGTTTGTTTCAATCGAAAATTATCAGTTACCAAGCACATCTAAACAAAATACAAAAAATGTATTATGCAATAACACTTCCTTTAATACAGTAAACAGTAATGATAAGTATACATATATAATTTATTAAATATGATGTATATTTGCACGATATATGATATTTGTTAAATAATATTTATACTTTAATTTTTAGACTCATATAATGACATTAAGTAATGTAACACGTTATACACAAAATCCTACTAATAATGAACATCTTGATGATACTTATGGTAAGTTTTGAAAATAATTATTTTTTTATATGTTATATACATACTAAGAAATATGCAGGATGTTTCGCGTTTAAATCGACAAACTTGTATATATATTTAGATGTAGAATATGTTTAGAGGTCATTCAACAAAAAAATTCAGATACACTGTAGATCAATTCAGTTCAGTTATCGAGATGCAGATATACAATAATTTTATTAACTAAATAATGTGTATTATTTTAGATTCAGATTTTAAGAAAAATATCATGTGGAAATTAAACAAAATATTATATCAATTGAATAATATTAAAAACAGAGTTATGGCTATATCACAGGAGAAATCTTATGAATTTTGCAATAACCCAGAAATCGATAATCTATTTTCGATATGTACAATGTTTGATTTAATATCCTTCCAAGAAAAACTGGAAAAAAGAAAATTTCAGGACAATGTGGTACGTATGACATATACAAAGTTTTCCTAAATTAGTATTTACTATTTATAATACTATATGTGCATTATAAAGTTGAATTAAAAAAATTAAAGTGAAGGGGAAATTATAATATTATGTTGTTAATAGTATGTTTTAGTATTATTTGGTAATATGGTATTATTTGATAACAATTGTATGATATTATTTGAAAACTTGACTATTTCTTTCAGCTACATTTTTTAAAACTCGTTGGTGGAAATACGGCAAATATTATAATACGAAATATATTTAAAAAAGTATTAACCGATAATGTAGCCAAACATTTTAGTTGGGCTGGGAAAAAAAATAAACGAAGCTTTAAAGATTTAAAACTTTCAAAAGTTGTCATCCGTAAGTGTCATTTTTATATATCATTTAACATTAATTTTATTTAATTTAAAAAAATCTGACAAATTTTAGATTTACATTAATATAAAATTAATTTAAAATATATATATATTAAATAATATACCTCTATGTATTACAGAAGCTGTCCATATGTCGCATAAAGATATTACAGATAGCGACATTGCAGAGTATGCATCAAAGTGGCTTGCCCAAGCCACTGTAAGAATTGCAAGAGAAAAAGTTGAAGAAACAGAAAAATAAGAATATATATCCATTATATACATAATTAATATACACTATACGTAAAGTTGCATTTTATTTTATTATTTCATGATGTTTATTTGTAATTCTTTAGTCTGTGATTTATTATGACACATGAATAGTAGACACATGAATTCGTTTTTTATATTTTATTTTTTGTTTTAAAAGACAGATGTCCACAATATAATTTTTGTAAAAGTTAGTATATCTGTCTTGGATACCAAAGACATAATTGTTTTATATGTATAGCATATATAACGTTAATAACTATGTATTTTTGTAAAATTAATAATATAATCTTATAAAGGAATAAGAAATAAAAAACATTTATTTATATAATAATATTATTATATATACACGTATAATATATTTATACACACGCACGCACGCACACGCACGCACGCACACACGCGCGCACACACACACACGCACGCAAACACACGCACACACACACACACACACACGCACACACACACATACACACACACACACACACACGCACATACACACACACACACACACAAATTCAAAATACTTCATTCAATTTCAAATGACTGATGTATTATTTTGTAATTTAACGAATGCAAATTAATTATTAAGTCATATATATATATATATATATATATATATAAAAGTTACTCATTACTTTGCATTTGTTAAATTACAAAATACAGTCATTTGAAATTGGCTGAATTATTTTGAATAGCCTTGTAATAATATTGCATATATATTTTACTGTAATATTGCTACAATATTATATAATAATATTGCATATATATTTTACTGCAATATTGCTACAATATTATACAGTAACATTTCTAAAGCGGACATTTTACCGTTGCAGCAATCTTGCAGCAATATTTCGCAACTTCTATGCAATATTACAATGTTTTAGTGTAATATCTATGCAATGTTTCTGCAACATTTCCGTGCTGCATGGGTATAAGTTCATATAGATTTATATAAATAAATTATATTCGTAAAGATCATAGCATATAAAAATTATATAGTAACATTTCTAAAGCGGACATTTTACCGTTGCAGCAATCTTGCAGCAATATTTCGCAACTTCTATGCAATATTACAATGTTTTAGTGTAATATCTATGCAATGTTTCTGCAACATTTCCGTGCTGCATGGGTATAAGTTCATATAGATTTATATAAATAAATTATATTCGTAAAGATCATAGCATATAAAAATATTTTACCAATAAGGGTTAAGTTGTTTGAATTATTTTTCTTTAAATATCTCATCATGATTTAGAAAAAAATAAAAAAATTTTTATATTTATTCTTATATATTCATTTTAAAATGAATTTTCTAAGAAAATTGAAGAAACTAGTTCAATAAAAGCAAGTAAATATTAAAAAAATAAAATTCATTAAATTAATAAAATAATAAAATTGAGTCAGTGATGAAATTGTTTACATAAAACAACTAAATTATTTAAAACAATATGATAAATTTTTTAAATAAAACAATAAAATTATTTAAACGAAATAATAAAAGTAAATATTAAAACAATAAAATTCATTAAATTAATAAAATAATAAAATTGAGTCAGTGATGGAATTGTTTACATGAAACAATTAAATTATTTAAAACACTATGATAAATTTTTCAAATAAAACAATAAAATTATTTGAGCGAAATAATAAAAGTAAATATTAAAACAATAAAATTCATTAAATCAATAAAATAATAAAATTGAGTCAGTGATGAAATTGTTTATATAAAACAACTAAATTATTTAAAATAATATAAAGAATTTTTTAAATAAAACAATAAAATTATTTAAGCGAAATAATAACAAAGTTTGAGTCAAAGGAAAAATAACATTGTTTCAAAAAATATTTTATTTTATGCAAACATATACCTATGTTTTTTGAAAGTCAAACAAGTTTTGTTAGTTTAAACATTAGTTGGGTTGGACTATTCCAATGGTTAAATTTATTTGACTTAAATAAAATTTATTAAATCCAAAGAAATATTTCTCTCTGTGTAGTTTAGATAATGATATAGTTCCTGACGCAGCGAACACTATATATGTATAGTAATAATATTATTTTAAAGCTGGTGAAAAAAGACAATGAAGGAGTGATCTAAGAATTTAGATGTTTATTTTTTATAACTAATTTAAATGTTTAGCTTAATTATTTAATATTAAATAATTAATTGGCTATCATCAAATGAAATTAATAGAGATAGACACACACATTGAATTTTATAAATAAAAATATAAATAAAATATAAATAAAAATAATCAATAAAATAATAAAAAATATATAAATAAAATAATAGTAAGCACAGAATATATAAGATAAGAAAAATTTATTAAATAAAATAATTATTATAACATTAAACGTGAACTTACGTAAAATAATAAATTAATTTTATAAAAGCAAGTTTAATTTACATAGAACATTTGATGATATAATGATAAATCATGAATAATAAAATCATCATTAACAATAATGTTAAGTAAAAATGAATTTATATGAAATATTTTCACATTAATATTTTAAAAATATTCTATTCTAATATTTAAAAAATATTCTACAGTGCCTAAATCGTGTAAGACTGCTGAAATGGTCAAATTATTTCTCGGTCGAAGGTTCAAATTGGTTTCTCGGTCGAAGGTTCAGAAACAAAAAATATGAATTCCTCGGGGACAATAAAAGTGAAAACCAATTTCCCTTAGCCATTGTGTCATAAAACAGTAAAAATTTCTACTTACCTTAGAGTTGCAATAAAATATTCTAGATAATTCTAAAATTTTCCAAACCATGTGTAGCTAATATTATAGAAGGCATGATCTGACGAACACTGCGTGGAAAGTCGTTGACAATTTTTGTATCCTCCATGTGTTTCTTTTTTGTCCTTTTGAATCTAAACAATAAATTCACGGTGTTATAGGCAAATTATTTCGAAAAAATTTGATTAATGCATATGAAGTAAAGTTATTATTAAGTATGACAAGAGAAATTGAGGGAATAGCTTTTTATAATTGCGTTCACTGTTAAATATATTCCGATATGCGCGAAATTGTTAACAGAGACAGGATTATAATACTGTACGATCGAAAAACGTGTTGATTTCTTTTCAACAGGTACAACGTGTTTTAGATATTGAAAAGCTTCTAGAATTACTAACTTTAAATATTAATAATTTTTATTACATGAGCAAGTGTCCTTATTGCAATATCTTACCGTGCGACGCTGGTGGTCCTCAATTGGCAAAATTCATTTTGACTATTGCAACAACAAGCAGATCTTGATGATCCTTTCATCACGAGATTCGGTATGTAATTAATCTTAGTAACTAATTTGTGTTATTGTATGCCAGCTCAAAAGATATTTAATAGAAATTGAAATGAGATTGGTTTCACTAAGACAACTGAATTTACTAATATTAATTTAATATTTATATTCTTCAGATTTATATTATCTAAGTTACGTAAAAATCTTTCAATAGAGATAAAATATAGTAAGTTAACACTAGAAAGTGAATGGAACACTAGAGTTAAAAGTGACTGATCGACGCGAAGTTCGGAGTTAAACTGACTGATTTCGAGCCCGCACTCAGGTCCTTTGAAACAGCGGGGTGGGGTGGAGCGGCGGCTCGGTCCTTGCGCCAAACCTACACAGTAAAAGTTATGATATTTCATTTATCTGCATTTCCAGTAAAAAATTGTGATCAAAGTAAAGAAATTACATCAGGTAGCACATTTATCTCTTACACGGAAAAAATTAATTCTACTGGAAAAATAAGGTTGCCGATTTAGCAAAGCAATAATTTGCTATATAAATTGGATAAATATAATTAATTGTAATTAGATTTGTTAATGCAGAAATAAAGTTTTATTTGAAAGGAATTATCAGCATGTTTATACAATAAATTAAATTTTGTTATTATTTTAATTATGGCAACATATTACTTAGTATTAAAAAACGATATAAGTTTAAAAATTACATTTTAATAATTTTAATTAAAAAGGATGTTCCTGTTATAATGGATAGTTGTTAAAAATATGTCGAATTATTTAATTTTATTTCAAAAACTACTTTTTATAGTGAGTTAACTTTTTAATTTTTAACAACTTTTTCATTATTAATAAACATGTTGTAAAAAAAATTTATTTCAAATTAATAACACATAATTTTATTTAAAATTTATTTATATTAGGAAAGTTATTATAGTTAAAACAATTTTTTAATTAGTTAAATTTCTTTATTGAAAAAATAACTTATTCCTAATATATTAATAAATTTTTAATAAAATTATAAATGTTATTAATTTAAAGCAAATTTATTTATGACATATTTACAGCATATCTTTTAGTAAATAAACTTAAATAAATGAAAATCACTTAAATTTATTTATTGTATAAATTATAATTTGATTACAATTTATCGTATTGCTCGTGCGTCGATAAATTCATCCATATGCATATATAGTTCTTTTATGTTTTGGCACACACGATAATTTCTGACTAAGCGAAGCATTTCATGTATTGTAAATATGATATTACACACTAGGATAGTCATAGGGAATTTCTTATAAGATTATAATCTTAAAATTATCAAATATATACAATAATATATAAATTTGCAATTTAATTATTGCATGTTTAATATTTCTTTTATTACCATGTGGAATTCTTTAAATCTTCTTTTTTCCTATTTAGAATTTCGCGTAAACCGATGTGTATCTATACAAACAATTATTAAATCACTCAAAACCATGTAACAATTACTCAAACTATACGAAACAATAAAATATAATTTAATTCATAAAATAGTAGTTACGGCACTATTTTTACAACTTAAATAATGCTTTATCTTTTTTAGCAAACAAGCTTATTTCGTGAAAGTTTTTAATTACATTTGTATTAAAGGGGGAACCTGTTTATAAGGTCAAAAAATCGATTTTTTGTTTTAATCGATAGTAACATTCTTAAAGAATATACTTTTAAAATTATAAAGTAAAATTCGAAGTATTTTTGAAATTAAAAAACGGCTTAAAGAACACAGATGTTGTCGAGTTTCTATGTATATAAAATCTATATATATAGATTTTATGTTTGAGTATAGGTGAACAAGTAATTCAATATACAAAAAAATAAATTCTGGTCGGAAAATTGAAAATCTTTTTTGCGGTGCTTTTATTGCTGCGGGTGTCTTCAAGGTTATTTTTTAAAGGATTTTCAAAGATTATTCCACCATTTAAAAATTATAAATTTCTTAGGAATATCGGCACACAATACAAAATATTCGCCACGCGCATTACGGTACAGGAGTGATGCTGCCAAAGTAACACAAAGGAGGCTCGTATAGCTTGTAAATTCGAGCAAATTAGCATGAAAATGCTGTAAGTTATCAATAACCTGTTATATATGTATAGCTCCAAAAAGGGCTATATACTATATATATATATATATATATATATATATATATATATATATATATATATATATATACTAAAAATCAAATTTTTTCAATCAAATAAATACATTTTGTTAATTTTAATTTTTTTAACTTAAATAAATATATATTTTATTTTTTTAAAATATTTTATTATATTAAATAAGTTATTATTTGCATATAGCAAAAATTATATTTTCTTAAAATTATTTATTAAAAATTTTAATGTAAAAAATGTTTATTTAAAAATAAAAAATGATTTATTATAATTAATATAACCTGTATTTTTTAAATAAGCAGCCAAAAATTAAACAATATTTTTTTAAATAAAATAATTTTGTATAATAAAAATAAAAAACAAATTTTGTTGATATTTTTTCTTAAAAGAAAAAAAATATTTTTTAAATTGAGACTGAACTTGAAAATCCGTTAATTGTAGAGACATGGGATTAATATATTAAATATTAGAAAGCAAAAGCAATATTTTTGCAACGTTTAATTGGAATAGGCAGTTTATGTTTATTATATGTATATGCATATTTACATGCATAACATATTAATAATAGAATTTTTAATATCTTTATTAATAATTTTATTTCTTATTATTATAAATTTTTAATATATATTATTATATTATTTGTTATTATTATTATATTTATTATTTGTTAATATAATTTTATTTATTATTTATAATTATTTATAAAAATAAAAATTATTTAGCGAGAAAAATTTTGGCGATTTGTGGCGTAACATACGGACTTCAATATATTTCTTATAGTGACGCGCTTGAAGTATAGCGTTCAGCGGCTCGGCCGTCGAGCCTCGAGCGCTAGTGGGGGAATAGAAGGTGGCGGTTATTGTGTATCTAGACGATCATTGTGTTGAGATGTATGAAAAAACAAAATAAAGGTACAAACAAAAATACATCAGCAGCGTACGCGACATTTAACGCTTGTGTCTTATTTCGTCTGACAAGGGGAGTATACGACGTGTTGGTCACCGATTCAAACGAGGATTTTTTTATGTGTAGTACTTAATTAGAAACAAGTTCTGTTAAAGCGAGAGAACGCGCTTCTCAAGCATTCGTCTGAAAAAAAAAAATTGTAGGTTTGCCAGCATTTCTTAAGACGATAAAGCATTATCGAAGCGCCCTGGTGGCTCGGTTGGTAGCGTTCTTCTTTTGTAACCGCGAAATCCCTGAATCGAATCTCGCCGTGTGTAATTATTTTTTTTCTTTTATTTTTGTGTAATTTATTTTTTTTGTTCCTAGGAATATTTTATAACATTAATAAATAAATATTACAGTTTTTTTTAATAATTGACATTTAATTTTTAACATTTTGTTCCATATATTAAAAGAAAATTCGAATGCTTTCTTGTCAAAAATATAATATAAGGAAATGTTTAATATACGAGAAATATATTACTAATAAAATAAATAAGTAAATAACAATTATCAATAATAACGCGGATATTTTGGTAATTTAAAAGTTTTATACGTTAGAGCTATATTTTTATTTTTATGCTCGGTCTCGGATCACTTTTCGTATACCTGACTTTGAGCAACAATAGCTACGAGTTTCGACCGTAGGGGATCAGTCGCTTTGTTGAAGAAGAGAGGGGAAGGTCGTACATGAGAAGACAGGCAAAGTGGTTTGTAAAATAGTCGACCGTTAGTTACGACTGTACAAAGAAGACGGTATAAACAGTGCCGCACAGTACCGTGAAAATTTCGAAGATGGAATCAACATCTGTTTCTTCGATAAAAAGTGATGTTGAACAAAAAGAATCGCTTGCAGGAAGTAGGAAAGATGAAGAAGTTTTGTTAAACGAGGAATTTGCGAAACTCCAGCTGACAATGAAAGGTGCCGTCGTTTACATGGATAAGCTTCTTGAAGAAAATAATTTGATTACACCAGAACCACCTTTCACGATTTCTTATGAATCGATGCTTATCGGAGAAGAAATGTATCAGAACACTGTGCAAATGATTGCAGAAAAAAAATTAATCACCGATGAAAAATTAATAGCTTTTCATGAAGTTGACGAAACTACAATAATTTTTTCCGGGAAGTAGAATATATTGACTCTGAAGATTCTAATGAATATCATCCGGATGAAAAGAAAGCGAAACAAGTAGCTCTAACGTATAAAACTTTTAAATTACCAAAATGTCCGCATTATTATTGATAATTGTTATTTACTTATTTTATTAGTAGTAATATATTTCTCGTATATTAAACATTTCCTTATATTATATTTTTGACAGAAAGCATTCAAACTTTCTTTTAATATATGGAACAAAATGTTAAAAAATAATGTCAATTATTAAAAAAAACTGTAATATTTATTTATTAATGTTATAAAATATTCCTAAGAACAAAAAAAAATAAATTACAGAAATAAAAGAAAAAAAATAGTTACACACGGCGAGATTCGATCCAGGGATCTCGCGGTTACAAAAGAAGAACGCTACCAACCAAGCCACCGAGGCGCTTCAATAACTCTTTATCGCAACATCTTAAGAAATGCTGGCAAATCTTCAATATTTTTTTGAGACAAATGCTTGAGAAGCGCGTTCTCTCGCTTTAACAGAACTTGTTTCTAATTAAGTACTACACATAAAAAAATCCTCGTTTGAATCGGTGACCAACACGTCGTATACTCTCCTTGTGAGCTCGCTGACGAGACAAGTTAGATTTTTGTGATATTGTGCTTTGTATTGTGCTTAAGTTATTATTTCGATATAAGTTCACGTTGGAAAGTAAGGCAAATGGCTGATGCAATAGTGCAACAAATATTAAAAGACTTAAAGCTGGAAAATCTCATTGAAAATTTCAATAGTAAGTATATTTATATATATATTATTTTTAATATTAGTAATAATATATTTTATCATGCTTTTACATTTTATAAAAAAGCTTTACTTATGAATTTTTAAGTAATAAGATAAAAGTACAGCTTTTTTTATTTTAAAGTATAGCTTCTTTTATTTTAAATGAAAGAGTTTTTATTTTATAATTTTAATAACAATTTTGAAATGCATTTTGCAATATTTTTTAACATTGTATAATATATAATAAAAATTACAATTCTGATATTTCTCTTTGTAAGAACATATGATTACTGTGGATATATTAGAACATTTATCAAAATCTGTTATATCTGAATTAATACCACTTATTGGTCAGAGAGCCATATTCTTATCTTATTGGAAAAAGCATTATAATATTACAGATGTATGTCAAACATCATCAAGTAAAAAAGGGTAAACTTAATAAATTGTCAATTTATTTATTAAAAATCGTTTATTTCTTATTTAAATATTTTTTAAAATAATGTGTTTTTCCTTATATTAGAAATTACAAGAAAAGGAAAAAAATGAAACATTAGTCGATTTATGTTTAGATAAAGATGAGGAAAACTTATTAAAGCAGCAAAATAATTATAAAACAGCAAAAGTTATAAAGAATTTATGGAAATTCTAAATAGGAAAAAAGAAGATTTAAAGAATTCTACATTAAAAAACATACTTTTAAAATATAAAATAGGTGAACGAATTTTAACATATTACAAAACAGAGAATCAATTACAAGAAAATTTCAGAAATAAATTATGCGATATTATCATTTCTGATATTGAAAATAAAAATGCAAAGTATGATTTTATAAATATGTTATCTTATTTTTATTAATATTAGATATATTATAATTCTTTAATATGCTCTTTAACATTTTTACAGGTTAACAAATGATTTGGCTAATTACATTTCAAAAATGATAGTTATCATTTTTCCTACTGAAGTAGCAATAACATATTATATACCATCTATTTCGAAAAAAAATGTTATTATAAAAAAATCAATCATTACCAGCGGTAAATTAATGAATAAGTGACAAAACAGACATAATTTAAATAAAAAATTCGAATCTAGATTGAAAAAAGAAGAGAATAATAATGAAGAAGATGGTATATACAGGGTGTCCCAGAACAACTTTCCGTCCGTAAAATGACGTATTTCTGACACAATTCTAAGACAATTTTTCCTTTACCAAAATTTGATTTGAAGCGTAGTTTTTGAGTTATAAGCAAAAACAGTTAGCAAATCATACGTCGAGTATAGAAGGCAGGCAGGAGCGGCGCGGCGCACCGCGAGCGCGGGCGCAGCTGACCGTCCGACGAGTGATTACCGCCGCATGAGTCGCTAACTATTTTATCTTATAACATAAAATTATGCTTTAAATAAAATTTTGTTAAAGAAGAAAATGTCTTATAATTACGTCAGGAATAAGTGTTTCTTAAAATAACGTTACTTTAATGACTAAAAGTTGTTCCGGATCGCCGACCGTCGGACGCTGCAATCTGTAGCTGATTGCTACACGCGATGTGTGTATGTCTGAGTGTGTGCGTAAAAGAAAGAGACAGAGTGAGTGAGAGAAAGAGAGAGAGAAATAACCGTCTCTGCGACGGCGATGCTCCTTCAATTGTCGTCGACGACTTCAAACCGATCGATATATTGATTTTCCGGCTCAGCTGAGAGACACATCGCGTGTAACAATCAGCTGATCGGAGCGTCCGACATTATTTTAAGGAACACTTATTCCTGACGTAATTATAAGACATTTTCTTCTTTACCAAAATTTTATTTAAAGCATAATTTTATGTTATAAGATAAAATAGTTAGCGACTCATACGGCGGTAATCACTCGTCGGACGGTCAGCTGCGCCCGCGCTCGCGGTGCGTCGCGCGGCTCCTGTCTGCATTCTGTACTTGACGTGTGATTTGCTAACTATTTTTGCTTATAACTTAAAAACTACGCTTTAAATCAAATTTGGGTAAAGGAAAAATTGTCTTAAAATTGTGTCAGGAATACGTCATTTTACGGACGGAAGGTTGTTAAATTTTTTATTTATATGATTATTCTTAACAATATTTTCTTTCAAAAATAATGCTAATTAAATTTTTTAATCCTAGATATTTTTTTAATTCAATGAGTAAATTAATCAAACAAATTCAAAATTGATAAAATTTTGTGTCTTTAAAAAACAATTATTTAATTATTTTCTTAGTAACAATTATTTCTAAAAATATTATTTCAATAAAATATTGTTTTAAAAAAAATTAACTTTATATTTAAAATTAAATTTAAAATAAAAAAATTTAATTAAAAAAAATTAAAACAAAATTTTCAATGTTAAACTAGACATGAGTCCGTCATTTTTGAATTATCATATCTTTATTTGGTCATTAGATTTAATAAATTACATTGTAATTATTTCTGAAAATTTAACTTTTTATAAAGTTTCAGAGGAATAGATAGTAAAACAGTGAAAAAGAGTATTAAATGGTTAGATGAAAATCTGGCTCCATGGGAATTAGTTCTTCAACATTGGTTAATTACTTTTGATATCAGGCATAAAGATATTAATAATGTCGAAGAAAAAACGTTACACAATCTTCTTAACAAATGGTCTATATTAAAACATCCACAAGGATATCAATTAATTGTACTAGATTTTGAAAAAATGAATCTAAGTAATGTGAATTTGACTTTTAATATGTGGCAACAATTTATTGATGTAATAATAAAATATTCAACATTTAATACTAAAGATGATGAAATAAATTTAATGAAAAATTGAAAAATGAAGATATTTCAATAGGTAATCATTTTTATCTTTTGTTCTTTTAAAAAAACTGTCATGATGTATGTGTATTTAAAAAGTATGTCTATTTAAAAAGTATTTTTGATTTCTTATTGTTAGATACAAAGGTTGCTTTAGGACTTATGTTACTATCACATTTAATTCCGCCCAAAAGAATAAAAAAATGTGGAAATAAATGTTACACGCCTTCTATAGCTAATGCAAAATCAAGCATAGTAAAACATATAAATGTTAGTATATGAAAGTATTGAAGCTCTATTTTAAGTTATCTTACACTTTTATAATTTTTACTTTATATTTTTTAGATCCCTGGTGATATGACTCTAATGAAAGAAGAAGCAAAAAAAACTGCTGAAATACTAAAAATTACATTATAACCTTATATAGTTATTCTAGGATCTCTTAGTAAAGTTAAAGAAATTTACGTTCAAGTTGATGACATTTTATATAAAACAAATAGTACATTAGAAGCGATTGATGTATGTTTTAAAATATTTCACGTTTTTCAAGTCAGCTATTCTTTAATGAGCGAACATCTTTGGATGCTGATCCAAAAAGGTATTTATAACATTAATACTAAATGGGATTCAATAATTCCTAGTATACAACATATATTAAGTAAAATCTCAAATATTAATTGTGAAGGTTCTGATAAATCCAATTAACTCGGACTACTGTTTAAACAAATACATATTTTTAATAAGTCATTATTTACAATATTTTTTATTCATTAATAAAATAATAAAATATTTTTGTTTAATATGTGACAATATTGTAATAATGTTAGATTTAAAATAAGTTTGAGTAAATTCGTTAATGAGTTTTCAAATCATCAAATGTTTATTTTAAAAATGTTTATTAAATATTTATCTTAAATATTTATTTTTATAAACATATATTTCAAATTATTAGTTTATTTTTATGTTATAAAACTTATATTATAATTCGTACATTATATACACATATTACAACTCATTTATATTATAACTTTTTTATAATTAGTGTAAGTATGGAAGTATTATAATAATAATAAATATTACTTCTATAGCCAGTTATTATATAACATACATTACATTATAATTATATTACAATTATCATACATTATAAATCATTTATAATGATTTCATGCTGTTTTGTATAACATATATTCTTATCCATGGACACTTTAATGTTGCACATAAAAGTAAAACATAATTACTTATGAATACTGAAGTTAAATGTAATATTAAAAATTGTATAAGTAATTTTAACAACGTATACTCTTTGCGAGAACATATTTTAAATACACATGATGAAATATTTACATAAAAAATTTTTCAAAAAGAACAGAATTACTAACAGAAAATCCAATTTTAACAACTATCGTGAATTGTAAAAAGCTGGAGTCATACGACGTAAATTTTTCTGTATGATTGCTTGTATGCTAGGCCGTACGCTGCTGTGCTTGCACCTATGCATGCCAAACGCCTCAGTGCATTGAGCGCGGTAGACTAGCCAGTATGATTTCTGTGTTTGCTCCGGTGCATTATTTCATGCTTGCTTCCTTGCATACACCAATCAGCGTGTCGGAAATTCAACGCAATCTTCGTTGAGGTATTAATATGTCAAATGTCATTTTAGTAACCTATATGTCAATATGTTGTGGACTAAAGATCAGATAACAATTCTTATAAAGGCATATAAAAAAGAGCCCGCATTATATGCTGTAAAACACCCAAATTATCACAATAAACATTTACGGAATAAAGCTTTAGAGACAAAGAGTAATTAAAGAATACAAAGAGTAATTAAAGAAGTGAAAAAATTGCGGCCAAACACAAAAATGAAAGAGTGCATAAATAAAATGCATTCTTTAAGAAATAGTTTTAATGCTGAAAATAAAAAAAGAAAGAATCAATAAAAAGTGGAAGCGGAATAGATGATGTAAATATTATATTATATTATTATTATAAATATTACATTATATTATTATTATTAATATTATATTATTATTCATTTTCAGTTATTTTTATTCCTATTAAAAATCAAAATCTTACTTCTTTCCATTTTAGATTTATATTCCAAGTCTTTGGTATTTTGAGATGTTTCTATTCTTAGAAGAACATTTTATTCCACGTAAAAGTATTTCCACAAAAATAAGTAGCAGCAGTCAAGAAAAAGTAAATACAAAATAATATAGTAATATAATAGTAATAAAAAATAATAATATAACACACACACACACACACACACACGCACACACACACACACACACACACACACAGAGACACACACACACACACACGCATATATATATTATATAAATATATATACATGATTACATAAAAATTAAAAATTAAAATATGTTTAAAAATATGTTTAAAATATGTTTATGGATTTTTTATTCGTTTAGAACAATGTGAACAGTATAGATATAGTAATAAATGAAGAAATAAATCTCAATAAAATTTCGGAAGATGAAATAATATTAATGAAAGAAAATTCTACAGAAACAAAATTGCAAGATGATCATGAAGAGCAACAGGAGTCTAATTTAATCGAATTTGAATCCTCTCAAAATGTTTCTCAAGAAGAATATTTCTTTCCAAGGAAGTGAAGCCAATGTCTTTAGTCAATCTAACACACCTTCTAGTTCATATTCATCAGTTCCATTTCAATTTTTGTCCTCATCATCCACAGTTAATGTTTCTAAACGTCGAAAACTTTCAAGTACATATTCTGATAATTCTGTTGAAAAAATAATTGATTCTTTAAACAAGCCTATAATTGTGCCACCTCCATTGGAGAAAAAAGAAAAAGAGTCTATTGATCTATATATGGAATTTGTGGGATTATTAATAAAAAAAAAATGACAGATCAAAAAGAGCAAGAAAAATTAATGTTAGATACTGTATCAAACCACGAGTAATAATCAAATCAGAAATGGCTGGAAATAAATAACACAACACACAAACAAAAGAAAGTGACGAAAATCAAGAAAGACATTAAAATAATATATTGTAATGAATAATTAGTCAAGGCAAGTCAGGATAATATTAAAAACTACAAGTAGTATGCAACTTAATGAAAATCCATAAAAGTATTAAAGAAAACATATATATATAGAAAATATTAGGAACATATGTATTAAATATTATAATAATGAAAATTAAATGAGGTAACGAATATAGAGTAAACTTGAATCCTTATAACTTAATTAACCATAAAGAACAATAGTAAACATTGAAATTATATTTAATTTTGACTAAATAATTAATATAACGGAACTGCCAATATAATCAAAGGTATATTCAATATCAAGCAAATCAAAGGATTCATACAAATGTAACGAAAGCAAAAGGCAGTTAAAACATAAATAAAATGTAATAAGAAAAGTGAAAAATAGAAGGCTAAATGACTTCAGTGAGTTACACAAAATCAAATCTTAAAGTTAAGTGAAAATTAACTCCATTAAACGTAAGCTTGAAAAGAAAATTTATTATTAAAATTGTGATGTAAAAACTACTTTCCTCTTATTGTTTATGATTCAATAATCATAAAAGTATTATCAATTTTACGAATGAGGCCTGCTGTAAGCCTTGAGAACAGCCTCATACCGCCTTGTGGATCAAATCCATTCGATAAAGAGAAAAGATATATTGAGAACGATCTCCTGTACAACATGAGCACGGTTTAAAACCGCCTTAAAAAGATAGCGTCGTCTTGAGTACAGTATGATACCGACCGATTTTAGAGAACGGCATAAAGGCCGCCTGCGTCGTTTTTTAAAGAACAGCACAAAGGTTGCCTGCGTCGTTTTTTAGAGAACGGCACAAAGGCCGCCTGCGTCGTTTTTTAGAGAACGGCACAAAGGCCGCCTGCGTCGTTTTCCGAACGACCGAGAATGTTTTGAGAACGTATATAATAACCCCTGTAGAAGCCTTTTCGAGAACGGTGTATAACCGCCTATTGATTCCTTTCGATATTCAGCTATCGAAATTACACTCTATCTTTTCGTATTTTGAGAGGCAACAAAACTGAACGCGACGACGACTCACTCACAGCGAAAAAGGTTATGTAGGCAAGAACAAAAAACGTTGCAAGCGCCTCTGTTGCTCTCTGGGTCCGTCGACGCGCCCTTTCAACAGCGCCGTGCGAATTGTTAGCCGTTCAAATGTCGAGCGCGAATTTAACTTCTTATGAACTTTTAACAGATACTATTCAGCTAGTTATGTCAAAAAAATATAATATTATAGTATTCGTATTGTTTCGTAATTTATTATTATTGTGTTCATTATGTGTTCTTTTATGTTACGTTCTATGTTAAAATACATCTATTATTATTAAATCTATAATTATTAAAAATAATAACTATATTTTATTTCTTGCTTGTAAATAGTTTATTTTTTTGTACATTATTAATAATTGCCTTTTTTTACAGCTTCATTCTGCCATGGAACAGAACCAATAGTATTGAAATAATTCATAAATTGATCTCTGATTGCTTTAGCATTTCGAGTAGGATTATTACCTCTTTGTCTAATTAAATCATTCAGATGATTTTGGGAATTTATTTTAGATTTATCCTCGATTGTATTATTCCATGGCCTTCGAGATAAAATAAAATTATGTAAAATACAACACGCGAGAGTAATTAACTCGACTTTATCAACAAAGTGATTGTGTTGAGGAGAATTCTAAATCTATTAGCTAAAATGCCAAATGCATTTTCGACAATTCTTTGTGCTCTACTCAGGCGATAATTAAAAATTCTCTGATCGTAAGTTAGTTCACGTTCAGGATACGGTTTCATAAGATTGTTTAACAAGGGAAAAGCATCATCAGCAACTATCACATAGGATAATGGTACAGTATTTCCAGCTAAAGGAACAGATTCTGGAAAATTTAACGAATTATTATTTAAACATTGGCCTAGCTCACTGTCTCTGAATACTGCACCATCATTCATTCGCCCATTTTTACCAATATCAATAAATAAAAATTTGCATGTAGCATCAACAAGGGCCATAAGTATTATGCTATCTCTATAATTCCTATAAAAAGAGCCACGTTGTCTTGAAGCGCGAAAGTTTATGTGCTTTCCGTCCAGTGCTCCAATGCAGTGAGGAAACTGCTATAAAATACGAAATCCGCTTTCAATTTCAGCCCACTCTTCTTTACTATTAGGACACTAAAAGAGAGATTTGGAATAGAAATGTGATAACAATAAGAAATGAAAAACATATACTTTGATACACTCATCTTGAAGCTCATGAATGATTGCTTTTAATGTATCAATAATAATAATTAAAAGTGTATTGGGAGCTATGCGTACTGCAAAGGAAAGATCTTTATATGAATTTCCAGATGCCAGAAAACGCAATGTAGCAGCCAATTTATAAATATCATATCAATATAATATAATATAACCAATATACTTAGTATCAATTTTATATTTAATTTTAATTGACAACACAATGTAAAGAAACACATAAAAAATTACGAATTTGATAAAAACCTTTGGCAAAGATTTATAGCCTGACGCATAGCAGTATCTTTTTTTTATATGTGTGGAGTAATTCGAGCCAAAAGTTTTTCAAAAAGATCTTCATCCATACGATAATAGTTTTTATAAGCATCAATGTCTTGTAAACTATAAAAAATAAAAAAACATACTGTGAAAAGCAGTAAAAAATATTTAATTTGATAATTAAAAAAAATATATATATAGATTAAAGTGTACCGAAGCTCTTGTTGCACCATATTTAAAACTCTTCTTCCTTCGTTTCTTTTTTGCAACCAATTTCGAACCCATATTCTCATACGTCTTTTGTGGTTCCTTATTTCACGATTCTTTAATAACGCAACCATTCTTCGTCGTCGTAAAATTTCATTTAAATACAAAAGTTGCTGTTCATCCATATTATATATTATACATTGACATGTTGATATGTCATATGCTATAAAATACTATTTATATGTCTGACGTCTTTATACAGCGCTCCATACGACAAATCAAGCAGCGTACAGCATACAAACTAGCATACAAGAAAATCATACAGAAAAACATACGTCGTGTGACTCCAGTTAGACATGTTTTTAAGAGATCTTTAAGATTTTCTAAAAAAATGTCTTAAAGACATCTTCATAACTTTTTTGAAAAGACGTCTGAAAATTGTCTTTTGTAAGACATAATTTTTTGTAGTATAACAGTTTTCTACATTATCAACTGCAACAACTTTTTTGACATATCCCAGATAACCATACATATATTATATGTACATTATACAGGGTGTCTCAAAGTGACCGTATCACCTCTCAAGTGCAGGTAGAGCGGGTTAAATGGAATAGAAAAGTCCTGTATCATTTTGCGATTTTTGGAATAATTATTGAGAAATTAATTTACAAAGATCGGCAAATCCGGCGCGAGTATCAGGCCGCTGCAAAAAAGATGGCGAGAAGGACGGCTCTAAAAACGGTCGCTAAGCGCGCGCGGAGTAAATAGGCGCCATTGCCTCGCGGTTACCAGGGGTATAAACGAGAAGCGTTGATAAGAACAACAGATTAGCGTTTATTATTTAGCGACCGGCCTTAGCGGTGGGCCGTCTTTCTCTCCATCTTTTTTGTGGTAGGCCGTCCTTCTCGCCATATTTCTTGTAACGGGCTGATACTCGCGCCAGATTTGCCGATCTTTGTAAATTAATTTCTCAATAATTATTCTGAAAATCGCAAAATGGTACAGTACTTTTCTATTCCATTTAACCCGCTCTACCTGCACCCGATAGGTGATACAGTCATTTTGAGACACCCTGTATATATATATGTAATATATACACGAAATGGGCATATGACATATATGATATATGACGTGATGTTATAACCTATGCATAAACGACAAAAATAAAATCTCGCAAAGTATAAAGAGAAAGTGCGTAATGATGAAAGAAAATCCACAACAGGTAATTATTAAAATTCTTAAATTATAAAAAATTATTAAAATTATTGAAGATATACGAAATATAAATATCTATTAACACACATAAAGACATAAATAATAATAATATATATTATTTGCAATATTTATTCAATATCAAAAAATTTTTAACATAATTTATCGTTCTTTTTTAGCGAGACTGTTTGTATGATGAGCAGTAAGTGCGTTTAATCAGCTGTTCGTGATAATATTCTTATATTCTAAAATAAGGTAAGCCAATCATGAATGTGTGTGTGTGTGTGTGTTTCTGGGTCGCGGTTGTCATGCAATAGCGTTCCCGTAGCCCGGACACTAGGTATGAAAGTCAGGACTTTTCCTGATCGGGGGGAGGTTTTCACCTGGTATTCCGGCATTAGTTGGCGAATTCAACATAACTCTGGGCCGGCCCGAAGTATCCATAAAAGATTTTTCTCCTCCACCGCCAATGAAAAAAAAAATAAATAAAAAGTAATATTAACAAACATAAATAATGAATTTATAAAATATATATATAATCACAGTAATCTTTAAATCGGAGTTTATCATTGATAATTATGTGGGGCTGAATAGCTCAGTGGTAAGAGCAGTCGCCTGGCAAGCGAAAGACTCGGGTTCAATTCCCGATTCAGCGACTTCGTCCCGATATTTTTTCTCGTCTACATCTCTTTAGGGAGGTGTAGAGGGGTTTAGAGTTCTCAAAAATGAGAATCTAAATATGTGCTCTGTGCACTAAAAAAAATTCTTTCGTGAAAAGAATTAATTTCTATACGCATTTTCTTTACGCATCAACATCCGCGCATGGGCTCTCATTGCCGAGTATACATTATCATGATTGAAAATTATACTTAGTATAATTATTTCATTGTAAGTTAAGTATTTCATGATTTTTATTTGTTCCATCTAAATTCCATGCAAACATTTCAACATGTTTTTTTTTCACTTCTCTCCGTATATTTCAGACTATCATATATTTCATTTTTCCTGCATTTATGTTTAACTTATGTATATTCATCCATTTTTCTACTTTGATAAATGTCATATTTATTTTATTCTCTATCTCCTTACTTTATTTTTTAGTTACTTTATAATATATTAATATATTTTCTGTGAATATTTTTATACAACATTCTTCTGGATAGACTTTAATTATATTATTTATATATATACAATAAATAATAAAACTGCTTAATTAATTATACAGATCTCTGTGGCACTCCATGTCTAATGGTAATCAATTTAGATTATTTATTGTTGAAACAAACCTGCTCTGTTCTATTATGTAGATATGAGCTTAATCATTTTGAAAGCATTCCTCTAATTTGTATCGATATAATTTCTCTATTAATCTGTCTCTGTTAACTGTTTCAAATGCTTGTTTAAGATTCATAAAAATTACTCTCATCATTTTTTTTCACTATCAATTTTCATTCGTCAATAATGATTTGAATCGCTCTTTTACGATTTCTATCTTTTAAAGCCCGATATTCTGTTATATCATTAAATTCAAGGTATATTTCACTTTTTTACTCTTAATTCTTTCTAAATTTTACCACTACTACATTCTCAAAAATTGATAGCATATTAATAAACTTAAGTAGATAGGTAAAGAGAGTTCTAATCCGGGGATCTGAGGGGGGGTGAGATAAGCGGGGGCGAGGTTACCTGGCCCCCGGTACTGAGGGGGGGTACCAGATTGAAAGGGGATGAACCAAATGTCACCCCCAGATTCTTGGGGGGGTTGAGGGGGGCATACATATGGTTTCGCACGTGAAGGGAATGTCCTCTCCGATTGACTGCGGAGGTCTGATGGTGAGAGAGAGGAATGTCAACTGTTATAAATAAAATATTCACCCCACTATTTATCCATAATGTATATTTGCAATAAATAATTACGTTCGCAACGTGGTAGAGGGAGAAGGTGCTATAGGCGTTCGCAACGCGCTAGAGAGAGACGGTGCTATAGGCGTTCTACATAGTGTAGGACAAGGAGAGTATGATGTCGTGTGAGAAGGAAGGCGCTGTATGTGTATGACAAGGGAGTGCATGATGATAGGAAAAAGGAGAGCATGATGGTAGGAAAAGGAGATATGGGTGCGAGATAAAGAATAGAGAGAAAGGAGGATAGCGAGAAGGAGAGCGTGTTATAGGGTGCGAGAGAAAGAATAGAGAGGAAGGAGGATAACAAAGGAGAAGTAAAACGGAGGCTAAGGCGTATGCGAGAAAAAGATAGTTTTTGTATGTTAATTTTTATAATATTAAATGTTATCTTATTATATATCTTATTATCTAATATAGAGGAAGAAGGATGGGATAGATGAAGAAGACGCAAATAAGTAATATATATATAAATTTTTTTATTTAAAAAGTGTGTATGTGTATACATATAAAGTGTGTATATGTGTGTTTGTGTATGTGTTAAAATTATTATAATATAAAAAAGAATTAAAATTATAATAGAAAATTTATAAACTAAAAATCCGTTGGAGCGAGGCGCCAGGGGAACTCGTCATAGCTGCGTCTATAACAGAAATGAACATTTTTTATCAGTACTTTAAAAAATATTTAAAATTTGCGCATACTTACATTACGAAGGGCTCCTCTCCGAATAGCCTGCGAAGGTAGAATATATCCGCAAACGCATGCAGAAACCGCGCTTCGAAATCTCAGGCCCCAGAACATCATCACGTACCCATGCGTAACAATAATAGTTTTTGTTGTTTTCACACATAAGTCCTCGGTGTATGTGCGACACTTTATACAATCATAGTTTTTGTTGTATTCACACACAAATCTTAAGTCATATAAATCGGACACATATTACAAGATAATATTTGATATAACGGATTTCGACACTCGCTACAAAATAGTCCGAGAATTAATGAGTAAATATTAATTGAGTGTTCCCGCACAGCACGAATCTCATCAAAAAGGTACATCATTCTTATAAAACATGATGCGCAGAAGTAAGTATCATCTGTAGTTGCATAATAAAAATATATGCAGCACATCCTTTCTAGTTCATTATACGAATTAATTTCCGATAAGTCTATATCACGATAGATTCTTTCCTCGAAAACACTTTCGTCATTCTCATAGTCACCGTCCTCTAAGGATTGTACTTCAATGTACAATCCCTCTTCGTCAGAATTGTCTATATTATTTTCAATATCATCTAAACCGATATTCCCAATATTATCATTATTTTCATCATCATCACTAGATAGTTCTAAGAGTGGCACTTCATTGTCCGATTCCTCTTCGTCAGAAATGATCATTAAATAATCATCTCCATTATTTTCATCCATATTTGGAAGACACAAGCACAATGTACAGATTTGCTCGCGACACGAGCACAATGTATAGACTTACTCGCGACAGGAGCACGTAATAAGCTTCTTCTTAGAGCGTAGAGAAAAAACTAACCACGCGCCACGCGCATTTATCTCAAATATATATAACACAAGATCCCATATCTCATCTCTTTCTAAATAGAGTATCTCTTTCTAAATATACTGTACATATGATCCTATGAAAGGTAAACGTCTTAGTTTGACTGAGACTAAGATAGCGCGAGGAGGAGGAGGAGGAGGAAGAGTCGTAGAATAAAATAGTGTGAAGAGAAACATTAATGTTAATAATAATTTCGTTATTTTTTATTTGTTACAAGTATCATAAAGTATATCATTTATAGCACACGCCAACAATTCGCAATCTACGAGTGATCCGCTATCAAATGCGTCACTCTCGCGAATCACTTTCACAGCATCATCTGCATTAGTAATATCGTTACGTTGCAAAACGTTACAAAATTGTTTAAACTTTTCATTCACGAGATGTGTATTTTGACACAACCATGAATGCATATGATCGATACAATCTTCAAAATCAAATAAATGTAATAATGTTTGAGTTTGCATATACAAAGACTTATTAGATAATATTAATTTAACAATCCTCGATCCGTTTAATGCAATCATTTGAATAGATAGATCGCAGATCCATAATGGCTGACTTTCAGTCGATTGTACATGTCGTTCAATGTCTGTACGTTTCTGCATCAATGAGTGCCAGAGTAAGATAGGCAATACTACTCGATTGCCTCGGTTGTCACCAAGTATCAATTCCACATACGACATAGCTCCAACGCTTATTTCAATCTCCAAATATTTGTAAGATGTCGGGGTTAAGGTATACCTCCTCCCAAGTATGCAAACCGCACGATGAGATGAAACGCTATATAAAATATTAAATTATATTAAAATATATTAAAATATATTAAAAAATAATTGAAACTTTCATTTTCTTGATTGAATTTTACCGTTCTCAATTGGAATGTAAAAATTCATCTTGTAGGTTTCTTTTGTGGAGTATATTTTCTTTTTTGCACAACCTTATGTACGGACAACTGATGTGATACTAAGCTATTCAAAGTACTGCGAGCAATTTTTTAATATCACAAAACGTAATGAGGAGGGGAGTATTTCTGACGTAATTTTGCAAGCGCCAATGTAAGGCTGTTAAAAGTTATTAAAAATCGTCCCCACGTGTTTTCTCGAGCGCCGTGTGCGGATAAAATTTTAGCTAAATGATAACATAAACAGAACGCAGACAGTACGGATGTTTGCACTAAAGAATAACGTTTCGCATAGTGGGTAGGCATTATCATGTATATTTAATTTGACTACAAATATAAATATAATCCTGTGCGTACAGGATGTCATATTATATTACATTATCACGAAATATGTCTAAGATAAAGAGACGTGATATTTGACTATAAATATAAATATAATCCTGTGCGTACAGGATGTCATATTATATTACATTACCACGAAATATGTCTGAGATAAAGAGACGTGATATTTGACTATAAATATAAATATAATCCTGTGCGTACAGGATGTCATATTATATTACATTACCACGAAAAATATCTGAGATAAAGAGACGTGATATTTGACTATAAATACAAATATAATCCTGTGCGTACAGGATATCATATTATATTACATTACCACGAAATATGTCTGAGATAAAGAGACGTGATATTTGACTATAAATATAAATATAATCCTGTGCGTACAGGATGTCATATTATATTACATTACCACGAAATATGTCTGAGATAAAGAGACGTGATATTATAGAAATGACGGATGTTTACACGAAAGAATAACGTTTTCGCAACGTGAAAAGAATATAACGATTAGATATAAATCAGAACAGAGAGTCACATCTCGCCATTATTGTCGAAGCTTGTGCGAGTGTACCTTATATGTAAAAATGGAGCAGGTTTTAACGCATCAATCCACCTTGACAAATTCGGTAGAGGAGTATTTTGCGTGGGAGTTACGATGCGATGATTATATCAAGTCGTTGGAAGAGCAGAGTCGAATTAAACGACCGCGAATATCAATCGGATATCAACAATTGTTGATCGCAAAGATCGCGTGACTCAAAGGACTGAAAAATGCGTTGCGCAAACGTTTCGTACACGCGGGTGCCGGACACAGCGCGCATCAAGCTGCACTATTTTGGCGAGAAATTGATACAGCGTTCGAGAACCGTATATCGACTGGTGCGATAATCAATAGCAATTATATCGAACCTCGTCAGTTTCTCGAAGACGCGAGTGATATCGTGCTCAAACATGTGCGAGACGCTATCGAAACACACTGCAATGTGAAAGTGAATACCGTGTTTAACGGTGAGTTTGTGGCGAGTGAAAAGTACGACAATAAAAGTGTAAGTACAAAAAACTGTGAACTCTTTCGTACATCTGATTTACGCGAATGGTACGAGCAACGTGTTATCGAGCCCACTTTAGCATCTCTCGAAGAATTTCAAGAACGTGATAGTGGGTGGGCATTATTGCGTATATTTAATTTGATTGTAAATATAAATAAATATAATCCTATGCGTGCGGGATGTCATATTATATTACTGCGAAAGATAATGATGAAGCGAGCGGTAGTTAACGTGCAATCCAAAGACAATGCATGTTTTGCATGGGCAGTGACTGCTGCTATGTATCCCGCTGAAAGAAGGGTTGAACGAGAATTATCGTACCTGCATTATACGGATGTGCTAAATCTTCGAGACATTAAGTTTCCAGTGACTCTTAAGCAAATTAAAAAGTTTGAAATTAACAACAATATTTCAATCAATGTGTATACCATCGAAAACGAAAATATTGTTCCAAATTATTAAATTCCAATCGCTAGTACTCAATTAATAGCAGGTAATGTAAGAAGAACGACCAAACTAGCCAATAATATCTTTATTTAATATTAAAACGACGTTTCGACCATTTGGTTGTGGTCCTTTTCAAGTTTAACTAGAATGAATAACAAATAAATTATAAATTGAACCAAGACGGTAAACGCAGTAAATCAATCAAAAAACCAAATAAATTTAGTACATACATTCGAGTAAACAAAGATGTATATCAATGTGTTGTACAAGTAGCAGTTAGTTAAACATATTGATTTGACGAACCAACAAGTGACGGAACACGTCTTGTCAAAACTAATGTCGAAACTAAACTGTCGATTTTTAAAAAACATTTTAGACGACCTTTATAATCTTGTCATAAATATTATGTAGATTTTCTGTGTCTTTTTGTAAGTTTATTGTGTTGTTGTTAAATTTCTTGATAAAAAACATTTCTACTATTTCTCTCTTTTTTATAAATTTCTTGTTATGTAAAATCTCTGGGCTATTCCACTCAAAGTCATGTCCGAATTCCGATATATGCTTACTAATTACGGATTGACACGAAGGATGCAATTTGATATTTTTACAATGTTTGTTAAGCCTTGTGCGCAAATGTCTTTTTGTTTGGCCTATGTAAAACGCATCACAATCCCTACAACAAATTTTATATATGACATTAGTTCTATTATCAATATTTAACATATCTTTGCCACGTCTGATCGTTATCCGCGTATCATTCATGTCGGGATAATAATTGTGTCGCATGGTTTGCTGAAGAATTAAAAAATTTAGCAACGCGCGTGAAAACAATTTTATCTAAAAATCTTCCCATGATAAATTTGACGCGTGAAGAATTGGAAAAGTTTAATAGCGCTACTCAATGTCATATATGTGAGAAACCATTCGTGGAAGACGATACGCGCGTACACGATCATTGCCACCTCACTGGACGGTACAGAGGTCCCGCGCATTCAAATTGCAATCTAAATTATAAGGAATCCTTTTATATTCCAATTATTTTCCACAATTTATCCGGTTACGATTCACATTTTATAATCGAGGAAATAGCCACAGCGTTCGAAGGAAGAATCGATCTACTTCCGATAACTAAAGAAAGATACATTTCATTTACGAAAGATGTTAAACTTACGGAAGACAAATCATGAAATTACATTAAATTACGCTTCATCAATTCTTTTAAATTTCTCACAAGTCTCAACAAATTAGCATCTTTTCTCAGTAAAGATAAATTAAAAATTTTACAATCTGAATATCAAAATTTACGTGTAGAAAACTTTAATTTGTTAACGCGAAAAGGTGTCTTTCCGTACGAATATATTGATTGTGTAGATAAATTGCACGATACATGTGTCGTAACCCGAGACACTTACCTGGAAAGGAAAAATAAATACATAAAATTAAGAAATAAGAAATTAAAATTAAGCAAGCAAAGCAAAGCATTAAAAGAATTAAATAAGAAAATTAAATAAGAATTAAATAGAAAGACTAAGAAAGAAAAATAAGACGTGACCAACAAGAAAGCAAGTCACGGTCAAGCTGAATAAGCATTATGACACCCGAGCACGAAGCACGTCCCGCGCTCCGACCCGGAAAACCTCATCCTTCCACCCTCGAAATTAAAGCGATATATAAACCGATCGCGAAACCCATTGCGGTCGCTCGTAAGAAAGTCGCTAGTAAGAGAGCCGCGCGTAAATAAGTTATTGACCTATCGACACGGTTCGTCTACACGACGACCGAATACGCGAGTTAACAGTAGCATAAGATAAGTGTAACGGTACGACCGAAATATATTCTTTTACTAAACAAGTACGGAGTGCGTTTATTTGCTGCCTGAGTTCCAACTTTTTGGGCGAATATCCCGGAAGACCCTATCCTCACGGCACGGGCACAACATTAATTGGTGGCAGCGGTGGGATTCGCCAGCACAAGTGACGCAGAAGAAATAAAAGACGTCATGACCAAACACACCCACTACAACGGAGAAGACAACCAGGAAACTTCCCGAACACCCGGTACGCTGAGACGACAGCCGGACTGCAACCTGAGAAGGCACCGACCTACCTCAACTACGGACAACAGCGAGCGATCAAATAACATGCGGTTCATCATACTAATGTAAGTCGAACGAAAAATTTACTATTGTAACGCGTGAATGTCGGAGGGACGAAACGAACGATCAAATAATAGAGCGAACGCATCGTGGCTACACAGCGGATCAGCGAAAAGAGCCAATAGTTTAATAAGCTCGAAAAGAATAGCAGAAACCGCGCTTAGAGACATTAGTAATAGAGTGCGCAGACATTTAGAGGCATATTACTCAAGCGAAATTCTCCCGAAAGCGAACCCGGAGCGAACGTATTAGCAGAACGCGAACTCCCGGTCAACGAAATAGATCGTAGCATAATCGCAAATCAAGACGGTCAGTTATCCGACGCCGAGTCAGCGATAAGCACACCAAGCCGTGTGACACACCGACGCGAATTTTCATTGACGTCCTACGACTTAAGCATTTTTAATCCGGAATTAGAATACCGCGAGAGAAGAAACATGATCCGAACACCTCCGGTAGCTCAACCGAACGTCACTGCCGACGAAGTCGATAGGGAAATCGAACGCTTACACAACGAGATAAGCGAGGAATCGGCGGAACCACGTGCACAGAGACACGTCGAACCAAGACCCGGGACAAGCGGTACAAACGATAATAGTAGAGAGATGATACAAATGCTGATGCAGGAAATTCGGGACTTGCACCTTAAAATTGATTATATTCGCGAAAGACAGGAAACGCGAAATAACAGAAGCCTAACGCCAACAAATCACAGACGCGAAGTTGAAGAAGACTACTCGCCCGACGATTTACGATACCGTCGAGGACGCGGAAGTTTACCCTTGAAAGAGGCACAAAGCCTAATACCAGAATTCGACGGATCGCCAAATAAACTGCAAGAATTTTTAAGCGCGACAACATACGCGGTCGAAAATATTGACCCATTAGACGAAGTCACTCTGTTAGGTGCCGTACTATGTACCAAATTAAAAGGCAGAGCGATGCTAGATTTTCAGACGCGAAAGATCCGAAATTTTGTACAATTAAAACAAGAACTAGAAGCGTGCTATGCTAGTAGAAAGAACACGACACATTTGCAAATTGAGTTCAATACGCTAAAACAGAAAACCGGCGAAAGCGCGAGAGCATACGGACTTCGAACAGACAAACTAGCAATAGAATTGTACGAGTCGATGCTAGACAGACAAAATTATGCAACGGAGTACAAGCGGATAATCTTTAAAATAATACAGCAGCAAGCCTTAGAGAATTTTCAAATCGGATTACACGACGACATTAAAACCGCGTATGTTCTCGAGGATACCTGACACTGCAAGAAGCGATATCAGCCGCGAGCATGGAAGAGAAGATCAAGGGATCGGCATGTGCCGGCGCACGACCAAAGAACGCTACAACGCCCGCGTATAATCATGATAATAAAAGAACTGCACAATGCCAAAAATGCGGAAAAATGGGGCATTACGGACGAGAATGCCGGACGAGTCGATACGCGACGCGATTTTCATTACCAAAACCGGAGCGACCCTTGCGCGTAAATACCGTAGATAAATATTGCAACCATTGCAAAAGGACCGGACATAGGCAAGAAGAATGCTGGATATTACACGGACGACCGTATAAGGACCAGCCTAATCGTACAAAACGAAATCAACCGCCACGGGAAATTAAAAATCGGTATAACGATGAAAGAAGGAAAAAGAGATCTGATTCCGCTCGAAGTAGCGACAAGGAAGAGAAAGAAGATAAAAAGCAACGTCGACCTGCCGCCGAGTATCACGTATCACACGTAAGACGAACGCCTCACTCACACACAGGCCTAGACTTAGTTGCATTACCCATGCGAGAGGTAAAAGGAGAAAAAATTAATTTATTATGCGATACGGGAGCAGCCATTTCTCTTATCAAAATGAGAAATCTAAAAGGAAAAACGATGATAACCGAAGATAAAATAACCCTCACGGGCGTGACGGGACACCAGGTATATACCATTGGACGAATAAATGCGACGATAAAGTTACGAGATGAAAAAATATAACATAGATTTTATGTTGTAAAAGACGATTTTCCGATTGAGTATGAAGGAATAATAGGAATAGATTTTCTCAAAAAACAAGAAGCGATATGCAATTACTCAACGAAACAGCTAAAAATCGGACGAAATATACTGAGACTATACCCTTATCAAAGATCACATTACAGTCTCAGAGCGAGACGATAGTACAAGTGGCAACGACAATCAATATGATGGGAGTAACCCGAGCAGAGGAAATAATACCAGGCGTATTTATAGGGAACTGCCTAGTCAAACTCGAAAAATTCTTATGCCCTGCGAGCGTAATGAATATAAACGAAAACGAAGTCGAAATTACAATGCCACAGATAACAATTGAGAAAATTGAAGCCGAAGACGCAACGGAGATAAATCTTGCACATTCGACAACGGAGGAGAAAAGCGTATGACGGACCGAGAAAATATTAGAAGAGCTCCGCACCGGACACCTAAATAAGGAAGAGGAAAACGCGATAAGAGATATCTGCGAGAAATACAGTGACGTGTTCCACATCGACGGAAAGCCACTCACATGTACAAACGCGGTGACACATCAAATTGCAACACGAGCAGATAGCGCACCGGTTAATGTACGACCATATCGACTGTCCAAAAAACATAAGACGGAAGTCAATCGACAAATGCAAGAGATGCTGAATAATGGAATAATTAGGGCAAGCGTGAGTCAATGGAACGCACCTTTATTAGTCGTTCCGAAGAAATTAGATGCATCCGGAAAACAAAAATTTAGAGTGGTGGTAGACTTTCGAAAATTGAACGACCTAACAATAGGCGACTCATTCCCTCTACCGAATATTACGGACATATTGGATCAATTAGGGAACGCAAAATATTTTACTACCCTCGACCTGGCATCAGGATATCACCAGATCGAGAAGAAAGTGACAAAAGTAAAACAACGTTTTCCACGCCGTACGGACACTACGAATTTAACAGAATGCCATTTGGATTAAAAAACGTACCCGCCACATTCCAGCGATTAATGAACGCCATGTTAAGCGGATTGCAAAGAATAAAATGTCTAGTTTATTTAGACGATATTGTAATTTTTGGAGCTAGTTTAAGGGAACACAATAATAGATTAATCGAGGTACTAAAAAGATTACGGGAAAACCGACTAAAATTACAGCCCGACAAATGTGAATTTCTGAGAAAGGAAGTGACATATCTAGGACACATAATTACGCAAAACGGAATATCACCCGACGCAAGCAAATTAAAAGCTGTAAAAAATTTTCCGACGCCAAAAAAGGTCAAGGATGTACAAGCATTTATAGGATTGACCGGATATTATCGGAAATTTATTGAAAATTTTTCCAAAATAGCGAAACCACTCACAAAATTAACCAAGAAAGAAAACAGGTTCGAGTGGACGCAAGCGCAACAGAACGCCTTTGAATCACTAAAAGAAAAACTAACGACAGCATCGGTACTGAAGTACCCAGATTTTACAAAAGAATTTATAGTGACGACAGATGCATCCGACTATACAATCGGAGCCATATTATCGCAAGGACAGATAGGACAAGACCGACCCGTAGCGTACGCGAGTCGAGTACTAACAAAGGCAGAACAGAATTACAGTACGACAGAGAAAGAGTTACTCGCTATAGTATGGGCCGTTAAACATTTTCGACGTCTTTTGTTATTCCTTTCTAATTATGCATTAGTCGAATTCGATTTATCGTTCGTTCGATTCCTTCATGTCCTCCTAGGGGGGCGTCATGGTATTCGTATAATATCTTTTGTTTCTCATCTTCCGTGTATTCTTGCCTTGTTCTCGTGTCGCGTGCCTCTTCCTCTTGAATTGCATTGATATCCGCTACGTATCGACTCAGCGTGTCAGCGTTTCTGTTCGCTGTTCCGGCTTTATGTATTATTACATAATCATATTCTTTTAATTTAAGTCTCCATCGGGTCAATCGAGATTCGGGGTCAGTAAATAACCACACTAACGATTTGTGGTCCGTCACGACCGTGAATTTGGTTCCATATAAGTATGGTCGAAAATTATATAGCGAAATGCGAACTATGCCAACGAAATAAACTGTCAAGAAAAAATAAGGCACCGTTAATAATCACGAACACTGCCGATAAGCCATTCGGAAAATGTGCACTAGATATAGTCGGACCATTAATAATTACAACTACTGGAAATAAATATATCTTAAACTTCCAAGATAATCTAACAAAATTTAGTAAAGCGATACCAATAGCGAACCAAGAAGCTGTAACAATCGCAAAAGAATTTGCAACGAAAATAATATTCGAGCACGGGATTCCAGAAAAAATACTAACCGACCAAGGAACAAATTTCCTAAGCGAAATGTTTAAGAACACTTGCAAACTATTAAAAACCGAAAAGATACAAACGACAGCGTATCATCCAGAGAGCAACGGAGCGCTGGAAAGATCACGTCGTACACTAGCCAAATATTTACGATACTATATCAACGCAGATCAAACCGACTGGGACGAATGGATCCCATATGCAATGTTCACATATAATACTACTCCGCACACAGCGACAGGATTCACACCGTTCGAACTAATTTACGGACACAGAGCAACCCTACCGACAACTCTATCGCAACCGCCAAAACCTACATACACGTACGAAGACTACGCAAGCGAACTGCGAGAAAAATTACGCGCAACGCAGCAAGTCGCAAAGGAGCACCTACGCAACGAAAAAATAAAAGCGAAGGAAAGTTACGATAAGAAGACACGCGAAACTACATTCAAAGTAGGAGAGAAAGTCCTGCTACACGACAAAACGGTTCGTAGAGGGCGATCAAAGAAGTTAGATTCTCTATGGCTCGGACCCTATCTAATTACCGAGAAGAATTCGGACGTAAACTATACGATAAAAATGGGAAGAAGGACGATACGCGTACACGTAAACCGATTGAAAGCGTTCATCGAAAATTAGAATAGTAGACGGCGACGCGCGCGGAGGAAAGCAATAGAGAAGCGAAGAAAGTAAATGTAAATAAAATAAATCTTACCTTAAAAGGGAGCGCCGCGACCGTGACCACGGCCGCGAACGGGACGATAAAGGCTCCCGTAATACCGGAAGGCACCCTGGTCCCAAATGTGGCGACTGCGCCCTGACAGCCACCACCGGTGAGGTGGCACCGAGGTAAACGGCGCGTCCGGGATAGGCTCAAACATTACCTCAGAAATTCGAGGCACCACTCGCAGAACAAAACTGCGGGAAAAGTGGTCTTCCGTGGGCTCTTCGCGAGAAATCAGATCACCACTGTCACGCACAACCTGCTGGTCACTCGAAAAGTGTACTTCACCCGCGTTAGGAGCCATGAACACAACCGAACAAAAGGAAGACAACGCGGATAAACTGCACAGGATCACGACTGAAGACTAACTAAGAGCAAAGAAAGAACAGCAAAAGCAGCTACATGTGCAAAAGCGCAACACGAATAAAGAATGCACGACACATTCTAAGAAAGTGCAATAATATAATATGATACTATTTATATTACAGGAGTCTAATTACTTGGAGCACAGTCAGGACAGAAAAAGCTGACACTGATGAAGCCTGGGAGATAGAAAGATTCTCACAGGAACCAGGCATATATTTCGAGAAGATAGGAAAATCAATCAAGTAGAGTCCACATGAAAAATGGTAATCAAAACGGACATTTCCGCAATAGATCACCGACAAGAGCAGTTAGCAGGATACATGGCGCAAACGAGAGCGTTATGCTATAACAAACCTCTGGAAGAAAAAATGAAAAGAACTTGCAGCCTCTTACTGCAACTGACAGAACAAAAGTACGAAAAATCAGTAACTCTATTAACACGTTTAAGAACGACCTATCAATTAGCAAAGAAAACAAGGAGAGGACTCGTAGATGGACTAGGAACCATAGCCAAAATGCTATTCGGCACGATGGATGCCGACGACGAAAAAGTAATCAACGAACAATTGAAAATGCTAGAAGGAAATCAATAAACACTACAGCATGCGTTGAAGAATCAAATTAAAGTGTTAAACGCAACCATTGCACACGTAGAAGAATCAGAGAAAATAATACAGGATAATGAAGACAAGTTTTTAAATGTGACAGAGAAAATGAGACAAAGCTGGATACAGATGAAAACAGGATTCGGACACAGAGAAGAGATGGACGAACATTTCATCGTATTAAACGCAATCATCAGAAGATTAATAACGGAAATTACCGATATCGTAACGCATTTAAATAGCGCGAAAAGCGAAATAATAAACATAAGAGTACTACTGATCGAAACCATAATAAATAATCTTAAGGAAATCGCGGCACAAATACCGCAAGGAACGCACTTTTCGTTCAACGTTGCACTAAAAAATTGGGGAGAGATCGAGAAATTTATAAAAATAAGCGCATACTACGATAGTATAGGAATAATTACGATAGTAAGATTTCCATTAATAATGTACCCTACATACGAGATAATAAAAGCAATCCCTCTATCCGTCCATAAACAAGACGATACATTTATATGTATAGAAGTAAGCCAACCGATAATAGCGATAGACACCGATAGTCGAACGTATTTTACAACCACGGAAAGCGAATTAGAAAAATGTATGCGAAACGACAACCAATATGTATGCGAAAGAAGACATCCGACACACCACATAGACAGCCAAGCGTTATGCGAGGTACAGACATACGTACGAACACACATACAAACAGCTGCAACACACGACACATACACGCCAACTCAACGATATGGATAACGCTGAGTGACGCGAACTCGTGGATATACTCCGCTAGGAAAAGACAACCAATAGATATAACATGTAGTAACGGAGTAATAAAGAAAACCGAAATCAAAAGGTCAGGGCGAATAACAATAAAAGAAAAATGTAAATTAGTAACGCCCGACATAATAATAAAAGCGAACAAACCTGCCATAACAATATATTAAATACAAAGATACCCGACTACAACCTAACAAACATATTGAAAAAACAGATGAACGAACTAAAAGACAAGGTAGAAAGCATAAAATTACGAAAAATAATACGGAACCCATCCGAATTAATGAAACTGAGTAACACACTGACCGAGACAGACAGACAGATAAATAAACACAGTCTACTGATACGAGAACATATAATATACTCCGCGATATCAGGTATCACAGGAACAATAATTATACTCAGCATTGTAGTGTTAACTCACCTAGTAAGAAGAAGGAAGCAAACGAAAAAATAACAACAAGACAAAATAAGCACAATTCAAATAAGCATACCACGAGTACAAAGAGAAAAAATTTATGACAGACCTTACCAGCCCGACACAACACTAGATGACGGAAACAACACAGCCGTGTTATATTAATAAGACAAAATGTAAAAACATAGATTAAGAAACGAAAATGAGGTAAAGAAAATTTACCGCTAGTAAATTTTCTTTTCCCAAAGGGGGAAGGATGTCGTAACCCGAGACACTTACCTGGAAAGGAAAAGTAAATACATAAAATTAAGAAATAAGAAATCAAAATTAAGCAAGCAAAGCAAAGCATTAAAAAAATTAAATAAGAAAATTAAATAAGAATTAAATAGAAAGATTAAGAAAGAAAAATAAGACGTGACGAACACGAAAGGAAGTCACGGTCAAGCTGAATAAGCATTACGATACCCGAGCACGGAGCACGTCCTGCGCTTCGACCCGGAAAACCTCATCCTTCCACCCTCGAAATTAAAGCGATATATAAACCGATCGCGAAACCCATCGCGGTCGCTCGTAAGAAAGTCGCTAGTAAGAGAGCCGCGCGTAAATAAGTTATCGACCTATCGACACGGTTCGTCTACACGACGATCGAATACGCGAGTTAACAGTAGCATAAGATAAGTGTAACGGTACGACCGAAATATATTCTTTTACTAAACAAGTACGGAGTGCGTTTATTTGCTGCCTGAGTTCCAACTCTTTGGGCGAATATCCCGGAAGACCCTATCCTCACGGCACGGGCACAACACATGTTTACCTCCGCGCGAATTATTTTACAGTTCCTTGATCGATGACACAGTATCCGAGAACGATTACGCGCACGCCGAGACTGTTTAAAACCGATTCTCCATTAAACGCTAGGCGAATATAGCGATCTATATTTAAAAATTGATGTCTTGTTATTAGCCGATGTTTTTGAAAATTTTCGTGACAATTGTATCAAGAGTTACAGGCTCGACCCTGCACATTACTATACTATGCCCGGATACACGTGGGATGCCATGTTGAAGCATACAAACATTAAGTTTGAATTGCTCACTGACATCGATATGGTAATGTTTATAGAACAAGGTATACGCGGTGGTTTGAGCCAATGTTCCAACAGATACGCGCATGTTAATAACAAGTACATGCAGTCATACGACTCATTGAAACCGTCATCGTATCTAATGTATTTCGATGTAAATAATTTATACGAATGGGCAATGTGTCAACCTTTGCCTTACGCTAGTTTTCAATGGGTTGACAATATAAACAATTTTGATCTATCCATCGATCGCGTCCGATTCGCCTACAGGCTATATCTTTGAAATCGATCTCGAGTACCCGCAACATCTTCACGACACACATACTGACTTACCGTTTTGTCCGACACGTGACAAGCCACCCGGCAAGCGAGAGAACAAGTTGCTCGCAACCTTATACGATAAGAAACGATACGTAATACACTACCACAATCTGCAGCAATGTACGCGACACGGTCTTCGCGTTACAAAAATTCATCGCATATTACAATTCACACAATCTCCATGGTTACGTACATATATTGAACTAAACACACAATTTAGAACAATGGCGAAAAATGATTTTGAAAAGAATTTATACAAATTAATGAATAATGCAGTTTTCGGTAAAACGATGGAAAATGTGCGCAATCGCGTAGATATTAAACTTATAACAAAATGGGACGATAGGTACGGCGCAGAGGCAATCATCGCGAAACTAAATTTTCAGAGTCCAAGCGTTTTCTCAGAAAATTTAATCGCTGTGGAATTGCGTAGACTCGAGGTGAAGTTTTACAAACCAATCTATGTAGGTATGTGTATACTTGATGTATCCAAAATGTGTTTGTACGAATTTCATCACCATTACATGATTCCAATGTATAAAGAAAAATGTAAAGTCATGTACACCGACACGGATAGTTTCATATATCACATTGAGTGCGAAAACGTGTACGAGAATATGAAGCGAGACATCGACAAGTTCGACACGAGCGACTATGCAATAGACAATGCGTATGGTACACCGCTCATGAATAAAAAAGTTTCGGGTTTGATGAAGGATGAAAACAACGGTATGATAATGACAGAATTTGTCGGGCTTAGAGCAAAAATGTATGCGCTACAAGTAGATGGTAAAAAGGATACGAAAAAGGTAAAAGGTGTCAAGAATAGCGTCGTCGCGAAAACGATAACATTTGACGATTACATGCAGTGTTTGAACGAAGGAATTGAAATGACGCGACAGCAATCGAGTATAAGATCAAAAATGCATAAAGTATATACCATGCGGCAGAAAAAAATTGCTCTAAGTCCACACGATGATAAACGGTATATAATACCTAAAAGTATCGATACGCTACCATGGGGGCATTACAGAATACCGTTGTAAAAAAAGAAAAAAGTGTATATATTTGAATATTATATATATTTATATATGTAAACTTTATATAATATTTGTTATATTTTTACAATACATTATTTTTATGTATCCAAGAATTCCGTGAACTATCGAATCCCAACCATTTCACAAAAACTTCATCCCCTCTCTTCCTCAATATCTTTTCCACAAGATATATATCGGGATTAACAACGCGTTGTAGTTCGTATTCGTAAAATCCACCGGCGACGGGATTTCCGCGCGAATCTTTTAATATATATGTCACGGGATTAGTTTTCTGTATCTTAACAATTTCAAACACTTCGGTGGTCCAATTTGGTGTGTAGCCTTTTTCGAATAAAGTCTTGAATTTACTCACGCGCACCGAATCGTCTATTTTAAATTCGCCGGCGCCGCAATCTTTACGTTGCTGTACACCATATGTAAAAGTTTCTCCGCGACGGCTGGAGTAACATCGACAGGTCTCATACCGATAGTACGATGTTTTTGCGTGTTGTACTCTTCAACGAGTCTCGATAGTTCGTCGATCCACTTGTAGTTTCCATTGAGCGTAAACATTTTCCACATTTTATTCTTCAAAGTACGATTGAAACGTTCCACGATCGAGGCTTTCATGACGGAATATGTCGAATAATGTTTAATATCGTGTTTCTTCGTGAGGTTTTGTACATTTGCATTGTAAAATTCTTTTCCTTGATCGGTTTGAAAATTTTTCGGGCATCTCGCATCGTCTCGAATTATCAATGCAATCGCATCGGCCGTCTCGCTTCCACCTTTACTCTTGAGCGGTACGACCCACGCATACTTGCTCAACACATCGATAACAGTGAGTATGTAATTGTATCCCTTGTTGACTCGAGCATACGGACGCATCTCGACGATGTCGGCTTGCCACAGATCATCGTATCCCCGCACTATGACGTGTCTTCGGGGAAAATTTTTTCTCGCTGGCGCGTGCAGCTCGTTTACCAACTGCCGTCTCTCCAAACTATGTTGATTCTTTGCTTTGCCAGTTTTTCTCGATGGTTGTTTGTTGTTTGCTTTTTTATCACTCATTTTTCGTTTATCGTCCTTTAATAACCGTTCTTTAAGTTCCGTTTTTTCTGGTTTTATTTTTTTCACGTTTTCTGATCCGTTCTTAATCCGTTCTTGCGTTGTTCACCGCCGTCCTTCACCCATTCGAAAATCGTTCTTGACCCGTTCGCAACCTTTTTCACAGTCGTTTTTGACTCGTTCGTAGCCGCTTTTGACCCGTTTGTAGCCTCGTTCACAGACGTCTTTCGAACGATCGTAGGAGTTCTTGAGTTGTTTGTAACCTTGAGTGTAGCCGTGAAGAACGTGTTTGTAGCCTCGTTCGCAGCCCTGCTTGAGATGTTGATAGCCTCGTTCGAGGCTGTTGCTGCTGCTGCTAGGTTGTTCACTGCCACTCATTGTAGTTAGATAGCAGTTCGGTAATTCTTCGTAGCGGTTCGATAATTGTTCGCAGCCGTTCGATAATTCTTCGTAGCTGTTCGATAACCGTTCGATAGCCGCTTCTAATCCGTTCACTGATGCTCATTTAGGTTGATAGATGTTTCTGAGTTAGCGTTAGCTGCGCGTTGAAGATTGTTTAGCGCAATCTGTAATGCTCGCACGTCCTTCTCAAGCGAAGTAAGCTTCTCGTATGATTCTTTCTGTCGATTCATTAATCTTTTAACGCAGGACTGCACGTACAATTTGTTGACGGCATCGGTGTCAGCCTCAGGTTGCGCTACACGGCGAATCTTACGCGACCTCGCATCGAAGTCTGTAACGACGCGACACAGAGCGTTTTCGTGCACATAACTTTTTATCAATCTATCCCAAGAGCCGTTTGTACCGGTTGCATCATTTCTTGAATCGAATAAGCCAAATTTGTTGATAGGCATTTTTTTTTCCGACGCTTCGTAAAGTGTCACGCGACGCTGATCGACTGATTAGTTTTGTCGATACATCATTCAATTTATAAGATCATCTTCGCGAAGTTCTTCGATAATCGACATGATTTCATTGTCGTGAGCATTGTTACCGGCTCGACGCGAAGCATCCAGTAATCGCAGACGATCTACCAACTCGTTTGGATCGTTCCAATGCACGTAGTCGATCTTATTGTCGTTTAGAGTCATAGCGCGCGGTAGTATACCTTTTCCAGCTTTTCTGCTAGACAATAACGGTGCAATTACATTTTTATACTTATATCCTTTAGTCCCTAATACTGGATTATGTGCTTTGTTCCCACGTTTATGCGCATTCGTCGCTAGTAATATACTTTTATATTTAAGCAAATCATCTTCGGTGTATATTTCATCGTCGAGGATTTTTTTAAAAATTAATTCATAGAGACCAGGCGTTCCCGTATATTTTACTTCATTGATGATTATATTATCATTTTTGTCTACGTCAAAATGTTTATCACCGAGGATTATTCCATCGTTAGAAAACTTAATGCCGTACACATAATCCATAGCTTTATCTTTATCTTGATTCATAACAGTTAATATATATTTTTGTCCGAGTGGACCTAAATGCTCTCGAAATATGTTTACACCTGCGGACGTTTGCAATTCACGTTGTATCGTTGTAACCAACGAATCGGGTGTGGTTTCAAAAATTTCGTCGACGGGTGGTTGCTCGTACGATAATTGACGCGGTTGCGCAATTTCTATCTGAGTAGATGTGTCCGGTATCGTTCGTCTTTGATTCGGTGTAGAAGTTATCGGCAAATCATTTAATGAGACGTTTAATCGTTTTTGCTTTGAGCTCAAATCATTCAATGAGATTCTTGGTCGTTTTTTAACTTTAATAATTTTCTTTTCCACATGGTCTTTTTCGAGTATGTCGAACGGCTCGATTTTCGATACGTCGGATTCTACATCAATGGTATTTTGAACAAGCTGTTTTAGAGGCTCGCTAATCGGCTTAAACTGTTTCTCCAACGCTACATCTTCCTCAATTTTACCAGTTTTTAACGCGCGATATTTTTTGCGAATTAACTCGCTCGTCTGTACAATTTTTCGCGCAATCTTTTCACGATCACTCATGTTTTTTTTTTATGTAGAAGTTGCTCTGTCAATGTTTCGATAGCAACTGATCATTTTACGATACCGCAAATTCATTAAAACCTCTTCTGTAACGTCCATTGCTCATTGAACTGTATTTGTCATTTACTAGAAATCCATACTTGTGCTGCCAACATTTTTGGCATAACGCGCTAAAATCATCGTACGACATATCAGTATTTACATGATCGTTGTACACATGTCACAAGTTTGTACCGTCTTGTTTAAATAAAATCAACAGATTAGCATTGTCGCGTATAAGATGCTTGGATATCTTGGCATACGTTTGACAGAGATAGAAACAATCGACGCTTGAGTGTCGACCCATTGAGAAGTACTTTCTTATCGTATCTTGCTTGTCGCATGCCACGTCATCGAAGATAAAAACCGAATTTGGAAGCGCCTCTCTCGATGGAATGACATCGCTGTTATTAGAGAACGTAAAGTAACCAATTTCATCTATCGATGATAGTAAATTTTCCAAATATTGATATTTTGGTTGTTGAAGCGATTTTGAATATATGTATAAATTTTCAAAGCGTATGCCGTTTGGACTTTCTATCAAGCTTATCAACAAGTTAGTTTTTTTGCAATTCGAAGGGCCGCAAATGAGACCGCGTATTGTATTCGGTAACATTTTTCCATGTTTGTGTATTTCTTTTCCAGGCATTAACCTATTGTCAAAATTTGTTACTTTAATTACCGTTGTAGCACGAATCGCATGACTTGTCTAATCAGACTTAACGATACTTTATGAGGAGGAGGAGGATGAGGAGAGCCTATTTATAAATGCGCATCAAATCGAAACCGCTCAGTATCAAACATGTTTCTTTCACTGTCGGATGACTGTGATATTCTCAACCTTACCTCAGAACAGTTGCAATATATACCGAAGATTATTTTATTGAAATAGTTTGGTCGTTACGTGGAACGTCTGTGGGACAAACTTCCGGAATACATAAAAGCGGATTCGGAGGTTCAGACCTATCGTCGCTGTTTCGAACATTACAATCGACCGTGGCAACGAACGCATATTGACGGTCCAGCGCCGATGATAAAAGATTGTTACGAATGTCAGCGAAAACCGTAAGAGGCTGTGGTCTGTTGAATCGCGCGATAAACGCACTCCCTATCGAATTACATATTCCTGGATATCAGTTTTGCGGACCGGGAACTCGTTTACAAGAACGATTGGTTAGAGGCGATCGAGGCATCAACCCATTGGACGTCGCGTGTCGCGAACACGATTTAGCTTACTCGCGAAGCAACAACCTCGGCGAACGACACGTAGCGGATAGTATACTAGCTGCGAGGGCGCGAGAACGTATTACCGCGAAAGATTCAAATTTTGGCGAAAGAGCAGCCGCCACGGCCGTTTGGACGATCATAAAAGCAAAGACGAAAATGGGTATGGGGATGAAAAAGTCGTCGACGAAGAAAAAGATTACGAAAAAACGAATACTTCCGGTAGCGAAACGCGGGGGCGTATTACCGATTCTACCAGTGTTGGGTGCTCTCGGATCTCTGATTGGTAAAGCGGCTGGTGTAGCGAAGATGGTAAACGACGGAAAAGCTACGCAACGTCAGTTTCAAGAGATACTACGTCACAATCGCGCCATGGAAGGTCGCGGATTGTATCTCGCGCCATACAAATACGGACGAGGAGTCTCAATGAGAAAGAAGAAGAAAAAAAAAACGTCAGAGACACTAAAAATGCCAGAAGGTGCAACTACCAACGTACAACTGCTGCAACTAGCAAAACGTATGCGCATTCCGTATTTTACAGGTGTTTTTATGCGTGACTCATTACCGATCGGCGGTATATATCGAAACGAGAGCGACATCATAAATTTGGATAAAGGCTCGGGTTCTCACTGGGTAGCGTATACAAAGAGAGGGAATCGCGCTATATATTTTGACAGTTTTGGCAATCTTCGTCCGCCGAATGAATTGATACGATATTTAAATGTGTCAAAAATAGAGTATAATCACACATCCTATCAAAGCATCTGCGAACAATTGTGCTTGCAGTTTCTCCAAACGATCGATGCACGTGAATTTAAAGACATACATTGCGCTATTTAATTTAGTATTCGTTAAACAGTTTGGTCAACATGTCTATGACATTCACGCTGACTGGGAAGAGCAGCGTTTTCGCGACAAATTACTCTCCCACCGTAGATTTAAGCGATGGTGAATACGAGCTCGGTCTAGCGGATTTTGAGAATTATCACATGATATCAAACGTGAATTCCTCGAATAATAAATTTTACTTTGGTAAAGATGATGCGGAAATTACGATTCCCGAGGGATCATACGAGCTGCAAGCGATACATGAATTTTTGAAAAAAACAATTTCACGAAAACGTTCGCAACACACAGTTCGTGATGGTGATAAAAAACACACTGACGACGATGACTTTGAGGATGGAGAATGGCCGATAGTGCTCCGCGCTAATTACAATACGATGAGGAGCGAGATCAAATGCACCTTCAGAATAAATTTTAGCAAGCCTAACAACATTGGATCGCTGCTAGGATTCTCGAACCGTATACTGCAGCCGCGAAAATGGCATGGGTCGGACGTGCCGATTAACATTATCAACGTAAACATTATCCGCGTCGAATGTAATATCACTGCGGGTGCGTACAACAACGGTAATCTCGTTCATACGATACACGAATTTTCACCGAGGGTACCACCAAAATATAAGATATCGGAAACACCGGCGCACATCATTTACCTACCGATCATCGTACAGAGCATTACTGATTTAACGTTACGCATTGTCGATCAGGAAGGACGATTACTCGATTTTCGAGGAGAAGAGATCACCATTAAAGTGCATGTACGACGGCGGCAAAATTAATGTGTGATGCTCGTGTTGAACGGATCGAAAGACGTGAGAGACAACACAATCTTTACGACGCCAGCGACAACAACAACGAAATTTGCTAATACGCAATCATTCTGCACTAATAAAAAGAAATTGAACGCATCAAACGTTGCGTTTTTACAATCTTTGGGATTCGCGGTGCGAAACATTTGAACGATGACTGACATTCTCAACATCGCGGACGAACCGATCTTTGACGATCGCATCGATCCGTACGACGACATGAATCTGGATTTCGATAAAAACAGATAGTCGATTCTATACGACACGTACGCGCGTTTCTGCAAAAACTATTACGGATACGAGTACCTCGAACCGAGCCTCACCGTCTCACTGTTTCTACTTTACGGTCCGTTTGTAATCATCGATTGTTCTCGATAAAACGAAACGGTAAAAAATGCTACCGTAGACGTAAGAATAGAATTTGATTGTAAGGAAAATGTGCTGGCAAACACTATCGCTTATTGTCTCATTTTGCATGATCGCATTGTCGAATATAATCCTCTAACGAACGTAGTACGTAAAATTACATGAATCAGCATGAGCAGGAACGCTCGTCTTATCAACCAACGATCGAATCTTCTGTAAATAATTATCCCTTCCAATGTTATAACATAAAAAACTTGCGATACTCGATGATTAACATCAGTCGTTCGTCGTCGTAGTTCTCGCCAATATCTTTTCATTATGGTTATGTCAATGTTTGTGGATCTTCAAGGATTTATTATCGATAAAAAATTTATCGTGAAAGAAATTGCGATTCTGACTATAGGATCTGTACTGTCTCATTATATTTTTACGAGTCTTACACCATTCCGTTTGCTCACGAGGTCTGAGAGATCTCAGGTTGCATGGTTAGTTGGAAAACATCACAATCTGCAATGGGAAGATGGAAACGTTCCATACTACATGGCTAAACGTTTAATCACTGAGGCTGTGACGTTGAAAGATACATCTTCTCGAGTGTATGTCAAAGGACATGAAAAACGAGAATGGTTGGCAAATTTACTGGAAGACGATGCGAGAATCGGTCTTATTATCGAGACATTGGATAACGACTATGATGACGTTCCTGCTTTAGATAAATTAGATGCTACTCTGCGTTGCGATAGACATGTACGAAATTGCGCTTTACAAAATGTATTTAAAATATTCAATTGGTGGTCGAATCATCATCATGAAGGTTCAATCAACCCATATTTAAAACTATATTTCAAGTATTATTTTCTATATTCTGTAATTAAATTTTTTAATTTAAAATAAATTTGAAATTTTTATACATTTATATTTCTTTTACTGTTGCCTTCTTTCCTTACCATCATGCTCTCTCCTTTTCTTACACATCATACTCTCCTTGTCCTACACCTATAGCGCTGTCCTTTTCTCACCATGCGCGCTCTCTATTCTTTCTCTCACCTTGCGCGCTGTTCTTCCTCTCTATTCTTTCTCTCGCATCCATATCTCCTTTTCCGTCCATCATGCTCTCCTTTTCTTATCATCATCATCATACACTCCTTGTCCTACACATACACTACATCGTACTATAGAACGCCTGATTATATTTATTATTTATATTTATAGTCAAATATACATGATAATGCCCACCCACTATGCGACATGTTATTCTTTAGCGCAAACATCCGTACTGTCGACGGTCTGTTTATGTTATCATTTAGCCAAAAATTTTATCTCACGGTTTGTCGTATACATTTGTAACCGAATATTTCAATCGTTGTATACATTTAATTAGATTTCATCATACGACAGCCGCACACACGGCGCTCGAGCTTTTGAATAGTTTAGTATCGCATAAACTACAACGCCTTCGGTAGTGCCATGACTTCTGTAGTGCAATTTTTACAAAATCGTGAAATTGGTTTACCAAAGGCTTATACAAGATCATTAGAACTGTTTTTCGAGATCCGTGACGAAATAAATTTTTTATGTGATGTGATCGATGAAAATACTGATATAGAACGTACGCGATTAAAACATATTCCGGAAATGAGGCATCTTAAAAAAATGAGGCTGCGACTGGTAAAAAGAATAAGAAGGAAAGCCTTTTTAGAAGAAAGAAGAAAGCGATTTGTACATAACTCATTTAATACACACACACATGTGTTGAAAAAAAACTGAAAAAGGCTCAAAGGATCTTCTGTCTATCGACCTCGCTGCGTAATTTAAGCCTAGATGCTGCTACACATCCCCTACTTTTCTTTCTCGAGATGTTGGCTAACTTCGTTAGAACTTTCATCAAGACTGTGTTAGTCTGTGAACGACTAAAGTGCGCAAGTTTTAAGGATGCCACACCACAAGATGTGTTCATTAGTGGATATAATTTTTACTCAAAACTGGCGTTATTTGGCAAGGACGTTGAGGGATCTCGCACATGAATTAATAAGAGTTGTGCTAAATATAGTAGCATTTAAAAACGTAAGTATTTATTTTTTTAAATAATATTGGTATTAATAGCGTTACTAATAGTACTAATAATAATAATAATGTTTTTTTTTTTACAGTACGAGTCACAGGCTGATGTAAAAATTAAGGGATTTGTAAATATTTACGATAGACAAATTAAAAGGATGTTCCGGCGCCATGAGAGAGAGTTATACGCATGGGTGCGTGACGATCTTTGGGGTGACACTCCCGAGAACCGGAGGTGCGAGGAGGTGACTTCTCGGTTTAACGAGGATCGTTTTTGTTTGCGGAAACTCTTTGGTGAGCTTCCGTATGAGGTGTGGGAGACAGAGGAACCGTGGCTCCTCGAAACTCTGCAGGAGGACTCCAGGTCGTCAGATGAGAGAGACTCCGAATAGATTGTGAGTATTTATAATTTTTATCATTTTAGAAAATATTTTTAAAGTACTAATAAAAATGTTTTTTTTCCTATTTCAGACGCAGCTATGACGAGTTCCCATGTCGCATCGCCCCTACAGATTTTTAATTTTTTAAATTTTCTACTATAATTTTAATTCTTTTTTATATTTTTATATTTAAACATATAACTATTTTAATTTTTTAAATTTTCTATTACAATTTCTATTCTTTTTTAATTTTAAAACACACACACACACACACACACACACACACACACTTTATATGTATACACATACACACTTTTTAAATAAAATTTATGTTAAACTTATATATATTTATTACTTATTCACCTTCATCATCTATCCCATCCTTCTTCCTCTGTATTAGATATAATTAGATAATAAGATAACATTTAATACTATAAAAAAAAACTTAACATGTAAAAATTATCTTTTTTCTCGCGTACGCCTTAGCCTCCGTCTTATCGCGCCTCTGCTATCCTCCTTCCTCTCTATTCTTTCTCTCGTACCCCATAACACGCTCTCCTTCTCGCTATCCTTCTTCCTCTCTATTCTTTTCTCTTGCACCCATATCTCCTTTTCCTACCATCATGCTCTCCTTTTCTTACCATCATGCCCTCCTTTTCCTATCATCATGCACTCCCTTGTCATACACATACAGCGCTTTCCTTCTCACACCACGTCATACTCTCCTTGTCCTACGATATATAGAACGCCTATAGCACCGTCTCCCTCTAACGCGTTGTGAACGCCTATCGCACCGTCTCCCTCTAACGCGTTGCGAACGTCTATAGCACCGTCTCCCTCTACCGCGTTGCGAACGTCTATCGCACCGTCTCCCTCTACCGCGTTGCGAACGTCTATCGCACCGTCTCCCTCTACCACGTTGCGAACGTAATTATTTATTGCAAATATACATTATGGATAAACAGAGTGGGGTGATTATTTTATCTATAACAGTTGACATTCCTCTCTCACCATCAGACCTCCGCAGTCAGTCGGAGAGGACACTCCCTCCACGTGCGGAACCATATGTATGCCTCCCCCCTCCCCCTCCCCCTCAATCAGGAAGGTGTTTGGTACTACCCTTCCCCCTCAATCTGGGGGGACATTTGGTACCTCTCCCTTCCCCCTTAGTCTAGGGGAACATTTGGTCCCCTCCCCCGGTCAGTACAGTGGTGAGGTACCTCGCCTCGTCCCCCCCGCTTACCTCACCCCCCTCAGATCTCTGGATTAGAACTCTCTTATCCTATCTACTGTATATATATTATAATTATATGTAAGAATTCTGATTTCAATAATTGTAAAAAGATAAAGTAGGAGAATTTCTTGATTTATAAATAAAAAAATAGTTTCTTATATAATAAGTAAGTTCAGATGACAAATATTTCTCTAAATAAAGAAAGACATAACAATATAAACTATAAAGTATGATGAAAATTAATCAATAGTATTAGTTATAGTATTATTTTTAAAATAATTAAACAATGTAAAATAGGGCTTTTTTATGTTCTTAAGAGTTAGAAACACACTATTAGTAACTAAACAAAAACAAAGAAAAGCTTATTAGACATTATTATTAGACATTATCTTCATTGAATTAAATTGAAAAGTGTTATTTTTAAACAAAAAATTGCTGAAATATTGAAATATTAATAAAATGATAATAAAACGGGGTCATTAGAGAGTAATTATCAACAAAATTTAATTATATTTTTAGTAAATTAATTTCCATCAATATGATTACAGTGCATTTATCATTTCCCAAAATTTTAATGGTTATTAATACTGATTTTCAAAAATTTTTAAATGTAAAATTTGTGATAGCTTAAAAACAATGTAGCTAGCAAAATAATGGGATTAATTTTATCTTTTTTTTCTTTTCCCAATAATGGAATTTTTATTTATATTTTTTTATTGAGAAATATTTCTTTGGATTTAATTTTTATTTTCTTGAATAAAAAGTTGAATTATTTTCATAACATTTTTGTAATTTTATTTTATTTTGATATTTTTATATACATTTTGTTTTAATTTTATTATAATTTATCAGTAGATTTTAGGATTGTGTGTAGACATGTCTGCAAATAAACTCTTACCATTTTTATTTAACATAGTTACGTAGTCAGAAGAGATGTTTGATAACATGTAATGATCATTGATTTCGAAGGTTGAGATATTCTGTTAAAAAATATATATTGTATAGTTTATAAGTGCTTGTCGAATCGCATTATGAAAATATATTGGTTAGAAATTTATTTCTCGGATGAAATCGCATTAAATGTGTTCAAATTTTAAATTAACTACTTAAAACTTTAAAATCATTATTTCACTTTACTTAAATTCATGCATTATTTGCATTCACGTTAGTGTATTTAAATATATATTATAAGATAAATATTATATATAATGTTTTGCATTATTTTTAATGGAAAAAATAAGAAATTATAAGTACATTATATTTAAGTAAAGAATAAAAAATAAATAAAAATATAAAATGTAAAACACATATATAATGAATGACAGCTACTGCGTATATTAAATTGACTATTGGTTTTAATTGATTGAAGCTCAATTTAAAAATTTAAAATTTCACTATAACGACTTTAACGAGACGAATCAATTGGCATAATTAAAACACATAATTATGTTAAAGTAAAAATCTGAATTTGCAACTAATAGTTACACATTTTTACTTTAACATAATTATGTGTTTTCTTTACACCAATTGATTCGTCTCATTATTCTGTGCATAAAAGTATTAGAGTAAGATAATTAAAAAATGAATATTTTATGATATCTTGTATTTTATGTCAAAATACTGCAACTTTGAAGCCTTATAACTCAAAAAATACTTAATGAAAAATACTTTGTGATAAGTATTTTGGAAAGCTCTCAAGATGAGCTACAAGAATATGTACAAATATACAGGGTGTTCCATTTAAAAAACTTGAAGTGACCTTCACGTGACCTTCAAATGACTTTTCAAGGTCAAACCAATGGTACCATCTTATGGCCCCCTCGAAACCATACAACTTTTGTCTGAAACATTTTTCTCTCCCGGGCTTGGTTTTCGAGATATTTGACTGGATGGATTAAAATGGTCCACCCTGTATATATATATATATATATATATATATATATATATATATATATATATATATGTTAATAAGACAAATACTCACACATATATTGAAAAAATTCCAGCAGCAGTCAAATATGGTCTGCTATCTCAATTAATGTCGGTAGAAATGCAACAAAAAAACGAGCAATCTTTGTATTAAATTTGCAATAAAAATGTTGCATAAATTAAACAATATTTTGCATAAAAACATTTTGCATAAATTTTAAGAATTGACATAATATGTCAACAAAAATTAAATCAAAACTGAACATAACATAGTATTGTGCATGCGATTTTTTCTCGTTTCCGAATTGGAAAAAATGGCCCGAGAAGAAATTTTCATCTGACTTCTGAAGTCTTTTTATTGAAAGTATGAAAAATCTAGGGACGTTGGAATAAGTGTGTCCTATTAAAAGCAGATTAGATTGAAGAATAAATTTTATATTGCCCCGAAAAGTAGTGTTTTCTTTGTCAGGTCGGAAACTTTTCAAACGAATACACGTAATTTGATTCCTCGCTCACCTGCTTCAAAACGTCTAAAAAATTCTTACACATTACATTCTTTACTATCATTTGTAAGAAACTCAATATAATTTACAATAATTTTTGCAAGACATCGTCAAAATAAATTCAAAAAACTAATAATAAACAAAAATTAATCACACAGATATACAGTCAACTCTCTATTTCTCTGTTTGATTAAGAGAAGACGTGTTAAACGATGAAATTATAGAAAATTTTGAAATAATTAAATTAAAGGGTTTTAGAGGAAATTGTTGAAGGACAGCCAAAAAGAAAAATAGAAGGACTAGCTAGTAAAGAGAGAAAAACTAGTGAAGAAAGAATAACTAGTAATATTCTTGAAGTAGTATTTTCCGTAATAAAGAAGGAGTTTGTTGGTCTAATAAATAATAATTCCTTGAGAGTTGCTGTTTAAAGAGTTGTAAAACATCACAATAATACCGAAATGAATAGTAGAAAAGGCAAGCGACTATAAGTCAGTAGATAGGTAAAGAGAGTTCTAATCCAGTGATCTGGGGGGGGGGGTGAGGTAAGCGGGGGCGAGGTTACCTCGCCCCCGGTACTAAGGGGGGAAGTACCAAATACCCCCCTGATTGAGGGGGGGTGGACCAAATGTCACCCCCAGATTCTTGGGGGGAGGGGCATACATATGGTTCCGCATGTGGAGGGAGTGTCCTCTCCGATTGACTGCGGAGGTCTGATGGTGAGAGAGAGAAATGTCAACTGTTATAAATAAAATATTCATCCCACTATTTATCCGTAATGTATATTTGCAATAAATAATTACGTTCGCAACGTGGTAGAGGGAGACGGTGCTATAGGCATTCGCAACGCGGTAGAAGGAGAAGGTGCTATAGGCGTTCGCAACGCGCTAGAGGGAGACGGTGCTATAGGCGTTCTACATAGTGTAGGACAAGGAGAGTATGATGTCGTGTGAGAAGGAAGGCGCTGTATGTGTCTAACAAGAGAGTGCATGATGATAGGAAAAAGGAAAGCATGATGCTAGGAAAAGGAGATATGGGTGCGAGATAAAGAATAGAGAGAAAGGAAGATAGCGAGAAGGGCGTGTTATGGGGTGCGAGAGAAAGAATAGAGAGGAAGGAGGATAACAAAGGAGAAGTAAGACGGAGGCTAAGGCGTATGCGAGAAAAAGATAATTTTTGTATGTTAATTTTTATAATATTAAATGTTATCTTATTATCTAATATAGAGGAAGAAGAATGGGATAGATGAAGAAGGCGCAAATAAGTAATATATATTGTGACCGTGTATATATTTTTCGGTAAATACCGTGTACGCTCCTTGATACAGTTTTTGGCCGATGGACTGGCCTACAGCACACCTTCAGCGCGATCGCTTATTTAACCGACGTTTGCTCTATCGAAACGATAATGTTGGGCGCCAGGCGCGAAAATTTGCGCCGTCTCCAATTAATACGGTATTTGCCTGATCCGCTCAAAAATCGTAAAACAATTACGATCGCGACAGGAACTAAAACGGCTAGTCCATAGTTAAGTGATAGAGGGCGGGGGGTTGCGTAGGACGGAATGGGATCGAGAATCGATATCTTTCACACGAGAAAGTCTTCTGGAAAATCAGACACAATTATTAAATGTAATAATAAATATATTTGACAAAGAAGTAGAGTAATGAATATCGTATACAAGATAATTCTCGGCGTGGAGTGAAAAAGCTTTTTGGGGGAGTTATTATAAATGCGACAACTAGACATGTACGTCGCACGCTCGTCGCATGTGAAAGGCGCGTGACGGCGCGATGTCGCGACCGAGGTATCGAATTACGCATGATTTCAGGGGAATTTAGGTTTTTTCACAGATCGCTCGTGGCTTGTTAAGGTCGTGGCGGTCGTAAAGATACATTACTCAATAATATGCGGCAGATCTCGGCCACGAATTGCCCGCTAATCGCGCTAATCGATTTACTCTAAAACTTCGGGAATATACGTAAACATGCGCGGCCGGCACGCATCGATCTCCGCCATCGATCACCGCGGTACTTATGACATGTTGTATACAGCGTATGAAATTCCTCCAACAAGCGGAATACGCAAGTTCGATATCCGTGTACACAAGATTACATTCGACTAAATGACGTTACAATAATTGTTCCCGGATCGCGAGTCAATAAATTGCGCGGAACGTGAAGTCGCACGCGACACGCGGTATACGAGTTCGCTTCCCGACGGATACAATTCAACACGCGGTAACAGATTTCGACAACTACACGATACGTGATACGGTAATACAATAATGACTATCGGCGGCGATTATTGAGAGAGACGTTATGCCCTTTTACGACTCGGACGAAATGCGGCCCTCACAAATCTTAACAACGATACGGCAACAAATACGCGACGGAATAAGATCTCCCCGTGAATCGCGACAAGTAAAGTTTCGATAATTATAACAGGGCGCGTTCGTCCAAATTGTACGAGTTACCGGTTTGGCGGCTTTACAATCCTTCTTCTTCTCCGTCGTCCGGTCTCGCACGATGATCTTTATCAGTCGGGTCGATAGGCCTGTCATCTTCGATCGCTCGCCGAACAGTGACGAGCGTGAGGTCTGCGGGAGACACACTGGCGACATCGTACCTAATCAAGCCACCTGCGGCGTTATCGTGGTCCTTAGGGCCAATCACGGCCCATCCTTATCACGGCCTGTTCAATTCGGATTATCGATCTTGTGATCCTTCGGTCTCCACGAGGCAACTTCCCGGTGCAGCTTATCGGCAGCTTCCGGCCGGCTTGGTCCGGTGCCCTTCGCTTCCCTGGACCCCATGGTTGAGACCTTCCAGCTCCATAGTCGGGGCTCCGATGCTCAACATATCGGGAGTGGCCATTCCCTTGCCCGTTTCCGGTCCTTCGCTCTCGGTATGCTCCTGCAGATTTAAACCTTTTAACGGCAGTCGATGTTTTCGCCGATTTATGAATTATTAGATAAAATGTACGGTTCTTACCGGGCGTTATCTCCCTGCAGTCCCTGGCCTCCGCTCGCCGTCACAACCAGGCTCCTCGAACCCGCGTAGCTGTCGACTAGAGGTTGCTGCCGCCAAACTCGCAGATAACGCAGAATATAAAAAAATAAATTTCGCAGGGCGCTCTCTCTATAATTTGAGGACGCAGGCCCCGCGAAAACCCTTCCCGATCGGGCCTTTCCGCCCTTGTGACGAACGAAAGAAAACGTTACGTCACAATATATAAATTTTTTTTATTTAAAAAGTGTGTATGTGTGTGTTTGTATATGTATTAAAATTATTATAATATAAAAAAAGAATTAAAATTATAATAGAACATTTAAAAAATTAAAATAGTTATATGTTTAATTACAAAAATATAAAAAAGAATTAAAATTATAGTAGAAAATTTTAAAAAATTAAAATAATGATCTAGGGTAGCAGCTCTGAAACAGAAAAAACATAATTTTATTAGCATCTTGAAAAATATTTTCTAAAATGATAAAAATTATATATACTCACAATCTATTCGGAGTCTCTCTCATCTGACGACCTGGAGTCCTGCGGAGTTTCGGGGAGCCACGGTTCCTCTGTCTCCCACACCTCATACGGAAGCTCACCAAAGAGTTTCCGCAAACAAAGACGATCCTCGTTAAACTGAGGCGTCACCTCTTCACACCTTCGGTTCTCGGGAATGTCACCCCAAAGATCATCACGCATCCATGCGTATAACTTTCTCTCGTGGCGCCGGAACATCCTTTTAATTTGTCTATCGTAAATATTTACAAATCCCTTAATTTTTACATCAGCCTGTGACTCGTACTGTAAAAAAAAAAAACATTATTATTATTATTATTACTATTAGTAACGCTATTAGTACCAATATTATTTAAAATAATAAATACTTACGTTTTTAAATGCTATTATATTTAGCACAACTCTTATTAATTCGTGTGCGAGGTCCCTCATCGTCCTTGCCAAATAACGCCAGTTTTGAGTAAAAATTATATCCACTAACGAACACATCTCGTGGTGCGGCATCCTTAAAACTTGCGCACTTTAGTCGTTCACAGTCTAACACAGTCTTGATGAAAGTTCTAACGGAGTTAGCCAACGTCTCAGGAAAGAAAAGTAGGGGATGTATAGCAGCATCTAGGCTTAAATTACGCAGCGAGGTCGATAGACAAAAGATCCTTTGAGTCTTTATCAGTTTTTTTCAACACATGTGTGTGTGTATTAAATGAGTTATGTACAAATCGCTTTCTTCTTTCTTCTAAAAAGGCTTTCCTTCTTATTCTTTTTATCAGTAGCAGCCTCACTTTTTGAAAATGCCTTATTTCCGGAACATCTTTAAATCGCATATGTTCTATATCGATATTTTCATCGATCACATCACATAAAAAATCTATATTGTCATGGATCTTGAAAAACAATTTTAGCGATCTTGTATAAGTCTTTGGTAAACCAATTTTACGATTTTGTAAAAATTGCACTATAGAATTCATGGCACTACCAAAGGCGTTGTAGTTTATGCGATACTAAACTATTCAAAAGCTCGAACGCCGTGTGTGCGGCTGTCGTATGATGAAATCGATTCAAATATTCGGTTACAAATGTATACGACAAAGCGAGAGATAATATTGTGACGACACGCCGTCACTAGCGGTCTCGGGGGCCTAACACCCGTCCCCAAATTCGCGAGACTCGGCGCCTATGAGCGCCCCACCGCGCAAAACCACTATCGCGCACGCCACTGGGATCCCTCTCTCTCTCGAATGAAGCGAGAGAGAGGGAAGGCTCCCGGGTATATAAGCCCGACCAACCGACAACCAGACACCTGTCCTGATCCCGAATCCGGATGGGCAAGAGCCTCAGAGCTAAGCTCCGAAGCGAAGCCAACAGCTAGATTCGATCCTCTCTCCAAGTTCCTGACCGTCGATCCGGGAGAAGGGTGTTCTCTTCTTCTACCGGGTGTTCCCGGTGACCGACTTCGCTCCCGACCACGCGATCCGGGAGAAGGGTGTTCTCTTCTCCTGCCGGGTGTTCCCGGCGGTCGACAGCAGCGCGCCAGATCACCGCCCCGGCGATTACCGCAGCCCGCTTGCGGATAACCGCGCCGCAGTAAGCGTACCCTGCGGCGACTCGCCCAGCTTGTATATAGTCGCGTCGCACCGCGAACTATTGCGCACCCGCCTAGCTCGTAGGAACGTGCATGTGCGGCGACCCGCTCGCAACCTCGCGCTATTTAGCTTGTAGTTAGCCGCTTGTCTAGCCTGTAAAGAACCGCACGCCTAGCTTGTAAGTGACCGCACGCCTAGCTTGCAAAATGACTGCACGCCTAGCATGTAAGTGACCGCACGCCTAGCTTGTAGTTAACCGCATGCCTAGCTTGTAAGTACACATATCGCTCGCACCCACACACACTTCCCCAACACACACCTCACACGGACATTAAATACACATGTAAATAGTACACGACCCAGTCACTTGTACATACTATCATTAATAAAACCATTGTCATATGAAACCCCGGTCTCGTCAATTGGAGTCTTCCTCTTCTCCCGAGCCCTGGAACTGACGAGCTAGTCCGAGACGTCGGGAAAGGTGCACCGTTACAATATTTTGGCTAAATGATAACATAAACAGTACGGATATTTGCACTAAAAAATAACGTTTCGCATAGGGGGTAGGCATTATCATGTATATTTAATTTGATTATAAATATAATCAGGCGTTCTATAGTATGATGTGGTGTATGTGTAGGACAAGGAGTGTATGATGATGATGATAAGAAAAGGAGAGCATGATGGTAGGAAAAGGAGATATGGATGCGAGAGAAAGAATAGAGAGGAAGAACAGCGCGCAAGGTGAGAGAAAGAATAGAGAGCGCGCATGGTGAGAAAAGGACAGCGCTATAGGTGTAGGACAAGGAGAGTATGATGTGTAAGAAAAGGAGAGAGCATGATGGTAAGGAAAGAAGGCAACAGTAAAAGAAATATAAATGTATAAAAATTTCAAATTTATTTTAAATTAAAAAATTTAATTACAGAATATAGAAAATAATACTTGAAATATAGTTTTAAATATGGGTTGATTGAACCTTCATGATGATGATTCGACCACCAATTGAATATTTTAAATACATTTTGTAAAGCGCAATTTCGTACATGTCTATCGCAACGCAGAGTAGCATCTAATTTATCTAAAGCAGGAACGTCATCATAGTCGTTATCCAATGTCTCGATAATAAGACCGATTCTCGCATCGTCTTCCAGTAAATTTGCCAACCATTCTCGTTTTTCATGTCCTTTGACATACACTCGAGAAGATGTATCTTTCAACGTCACAGCCTCAGTGATTAAACGTTTAGCCATGTAGTATGGAACGTTTCCATCTTCCCATTGCAGATTGTGATGTTTTCCAACTAACCATGCAACCTGAGATCTCTCAGACCTCGTGAGCAAACGGAATGGTGTAAGACTCGTAAAAATATAATGAGACAGTACAGATCCTATAGTCAGAATCGCAATTTCTTTCACGATAAATTTTTTATCGATAATAAATCCTTGAAGATCCACAAACATTGACATAACCATAATGAAAAGATATTGGCGAGAACTACGACGACGAACGACTGATGTTAATCATCGAGTATCGCAAGTTTTTTATGTTATAACATTGGAAGGGATAATTATTTACAGAAGATTCGATCGTTGGTTGATAAGACGAGCGTTCCTGCTCATGCTGATTCATGTAATTTTACGTACTACGTTCGTTAGAGGATTATATTCGACAATGCGATCATGCAAAATGAGACAATAAGCGATAGTGTTTGCCAGCACATTTTCCTTACAATCAAATTCTATTCTTACGTCTACGGTAGCATTTTTTACCGTTTCGTTTTATCGAGAACAATCGATGATTACAAACGGACCGTAAAGTAGAAACAGTGAGATGGTGAGGCTCGGTTCGAGGTACTCGTATCCGTAATAGTTTTTGCAGAAACGCGCGTACGTGTCGTATAGAATCGACTATCTGTTTTTATCGAAATCCAGATTCATGTCGTCGTACGGATCGATGCGATCGTCAAAGATCGGTTCGTCCGCGATGTTGAGAATGTCAGTCATCGTTCAAATGTTTCGCACCGCGAATCCCAAAGATTGTAAAAACGCAACGTTTGATGCGTTCAATTTCTTTTTATTAGTGCAGAATGATTGCGTATTAGCAAATTTCGTTGTTGTTGTCGCTGGCGTCGTAAAGATTGTGTTGTCTCTCACGTCTTTCGATCCGTTCAACACGAGCATCACACATTAATTTTGCCGCCGTCGTACATGCACTTTAATGGTGATCTCTTCTCCTCGAAAATCGAGTAATCGTCCTTCCTGATCGACAATGCGTAACGTTAAATCAGTAATGCTCTGTACGATGATCGGTAGGTAAATGATGTGCGCCGGTGTTTCCGATATCTTATATTTTGGTGGTACCCTCGGTGAAAATTCGTGTATCGTATGAACGAGATTACCGTTGTTGTACGCACCCGCAGTGATATTACATTCGACGCGGATAATGTTTACGTTGATAATGTTAATCGGCACGTCCGACCCATGCCATTTTCGCGGCTGCAGTATACGGTTCGAGAATCCTAGCAGCGATCCAATGTTGTTAGGCTTGCTAAAATTTATTCTGAAGGTGCATTTGATCTCGCTCCTCATCGTATTGTAATTAGCGCGGAGCACTATCGGCCATTCTCCATCCTCAAAGTCATCGTCGTCAGTGTGTTTTTTATCACCATCACGAACTGTGTGTTGCGAACGTTTTCGTGAAATTGTTTTTTTCAAAAATTCATGTATCGCTTGCAGCTCGTATGATCCCTCGGGAATCGTAATTTCCGCATCATCTTTACCAAAGTAAAATTTATTATTCGAGGAATTCACGTTCGATATCATGTGATAATTCTCAAAATCCGCTAGACCGAGCTCGTATTCACCATCGCTTAAATCTACGGTGGGAGAGTAATTTGTCGCGAAAACGCTGCTCTTCCCAGTCAGCGTGAATGTCATAGACATGTTGACCAAACTGTTTAACGAATACTAAATTAAATAGCGCAATGTATGTCTTTAAATTCACGTGCATCGATCGTTTGGAGAAACTGCAAGCACAATTGTTCGCAGATGCTTTGATAGGATGTGTGATTATACTCTATTTTTGACACATTTAAATATCGTATCAATTCATTCGGCGGACGAAGATTGCCAAAACTGTCAAAATATATAGCGCGATTCCCTCTCTTTGTATACGCTACCCAGTGAGTACCCGAGCCTTTATCCAAATTTATGATGTCGCTCTCGTTTCGATATATACCGCTGATCGGTAATGAGTCACGCATAAAAACACCTGTAAAATACGGAATGCGCATACGTTTTGCTAGTTGCAGCAGTTGTACGTTGGTAGTTGCACCTTCTGGCATTTTTAGTGTCTCTGACGTTTTTTTTTTCTTCTTCTTTCTCATTGAGACTCCTCGTTCGTATTTGTATGGCGCGAGATACAATCCGCGACCTTCCATGGCGCGATTGTGACGTAGTATCTCTTGAAACTGACGTTGCGTAGCTTTTCCGTCATTTACCATCTTCGCTACACCAGCCGCTCCACCAATCAGAGATCCGAGAGCACCCAACACTGGTAGAATCGGTAATACGCCCCCGCGTTTCGCTACCGGAAGTATTCGTTTTTTCGTAATCTTTTTCTTCGTCGACGACTTTTTCATCCCCATACCCATTTTCGTCTTTGCTTTTATGATCGTCCAAACGGCCGTGGCGGCTGCTCTTTCGCCAAAATTTGAATCTTTCGCGGTAATACGTTCTCGCGCCCTCGCAGCTAGTATACTATCCGCTACGTGTCGTTCGCCGAGGTTGTTGCTTCGCGAGTAAGCTAAATCGTGTTCGCGACACGCGACGTCCAATGGGTTGATGCCTCGATCGCCTCTAACCAATCGTTCTTGTAAACGAGTTCCCGGTCCGCAAAACTGATATCCAGGAATATGTAATTCGATAGGGAGTGCGTTTATCGCGCGATTCAACAGACCACAGCCTCTTACGGTTTTCGCTGACATTCGTAACAATCTTTTATCATCGGCGCTGGACCGTCAATATGCGTTCGTTGCCACGGTCGATTGTAATGTTCGAAACAGCGACGATAGGTCTGAACCTCCGAATCCGCTTTTATGTATTCCGGAAGTTTGTCCCACAGACGTTCCACGTAACGACCAAACTATTTCAATAAAATAATCTTCGGTATATATTGCAACTGTTCTGAGGTAAGGTTGAGAATATCACAGTCATCCGACAGTGAAAGAAACATGTTTGATACTGAGCGGTTTCGATTTGATGCGCATTTATAAATAGGCTCTCCTCATCCTCCTCCTCCTCATAAAGTATCGTTAAGTCTGATTAGACAAGTCATGCGATTCGTGCTACAACGGTAATTAAAGTAACAAATTTTGACAATAGGTTAATGCCTGGAAAAGAAATACACAAACATGGAAAAATGTTACCGAATACAATACGCGGTCTCATTTGCGGCCCTTCGAATTGCAAAAAAACTAACTTGTTGATAAGCTTGATAGAAAGTCCAAACGGCATACGCTTTGAAAATTTATACATATATTCAAAATCGCTTCAACAACCAAAATATCAATATTTGGAAAATTTACTATCATCGATAGATGAAATTGGTTACTTTACGTTCTCTAATAACAGCGATGTCATTCCATCGAGAGAGGCGCTTCCAAATTCGGTTTTTATCTTCGATGACGTGGCATGCGACAAGCAAGATACGATAAGAAAGTACTTCTCAATGGGTCGACACTCAAGCGTCGATTGTTTCTATCTCTGTCAAACGTATGCCAAGATATCCAAGCATCTTATACGCGACAATGCTAATCTGTTGATTTTATTTAAACAAGACGGTACAAACTTGTGACATGTGTACAACGATCATGTAAATACTGATATGTCGTACGATGATTTTAGCGCGTTATGCCAAAAATGTTGGCAGCACAAGTATGGATTTCTAGTAAATGACAAATACAGTTCAATGAGCAATGGACGTTACAGAAGAGGTTTTAATGAATTTGCGGTATCGTAAAATGATCAGTTGCTATCGAAACATTGACAGAGCAACTTCTACATAAAAAAAAAAAACATGAGTGATCGTGAAAAGATTGCGCGAAAAATTGTACAGACGAGCGAGTTAATTCGCAAAAAATATCGCGCGTTAAAAACTGGTAAAATTGAGGAAGATGTAGCGTTGGAGAAACAGTTTAAGCCGATTAGCGAGCCTCTAAAACAGCTTGTTCAAAATACCATTGATGTAGAATCCGACGTATCGAAAATCGAGCCGTTCGACATACTCGAAAAAGACCATGTGGAAAAGAAAATTATTAAAGTTAAAAAACGACCAAGAATCTCATTGAATGATTTGAGCTCAAAGCAAAAACGATTAAACGTCTCATTAAATGATTTGCCGATAACTTCTACACCGAATCAAAGACGAACGATACCGGACACATCTACTCAGATAGAAATTGCGCAACCGCGTCAATTATCGTACGAGCAACCACCCGTCGACGAAATTTTTGAAACCACACCCGATTCGTTGGTTACAACGATACAACGTGAATTGCAAACGTCCGCAGGTGTAAACATATTTCGAGAGCATTTAGGTCCACTCGGACAAAAATATATATTAACTGTTATGAATCAAGATAAAGATAAAGCTATGGATTATGTGTACGGCATTAAGTTTTCTAACGATGGAATAATCCTCGGTGATAAACATTTTGACGTAGACAAAAATGATAATATAATCATCAATGAAGTAAAATATACGGGAACGCCTGGTCTCTATGAATTAATTTTTAAAAAAATCCTCGACGATGAAATATACACCGAAGATGATTTGCTTAAATATAAAAGTATATTACTAGCGACGAATGCGCATAAACGTGGGAACAAAGCACATAATCCAGTATTAGGGACTAAAGGATATAAGTATAAAAATGTAATTGCACCGTTATTGTCTAGCAGAAAAGCTGGAAAAGGTATACTACCGCGCGCTATGACTCTAAACGACAATAAGATCGACTACGTGCATTGGAACGATCCAAACGAGTTGGTAGATCGTCTGCGATTACTGGATGCTTCGCGTCGAGCCGGTAACAATGCTCACGACAATGAAATCATGTCGATTATCGAAGAACTTCGCGAAGATGATCTTATAAATTGAATGATGTATCGACAAAACTAATCAGTCGATCAGCGTCGCGTGACACTTTACGAAGCGTCGGAAAAAAAAATGCCTATCAACAAATTTGGCTTATTCGATTCAAGAAATGATGCAACCGGTACAAACGGCTCTTGGGATAGATTGATAAAAAGTTATGTGCACGAAAACGCTCTGTGTCGCGTCGTTACAGACTTCGATGCGAGGTCGCGTAAGATTCGCCGTGTAGCGCAACCTGAGGCTGACACCGATGCCGTCAACAAATTGTACGTGCAGTCCTGCGTTAAAAGATTAATGAATCGACAGAAAGAATCATACGAGAAGCTTACTTCGCTTGAGAAGGACGTGCGAGCATTACAGATTGCGCTAAACAATCTTCAACGCGCAGCTAACGCTAACTCAGAAACATCTATCAACCTAAATGAGCATCAGTGAACGGGTTAGAAGCGGCTATCGAACGGTTATCGAACAGCTACGAAGAATTATCGAACGGCTGCGAACAATTATCGAACCGCTACGAAGAATTACCGAACTGCTATCTAACTACAATGAGTGGCAGTGAACAACCTAGCAGCAGCAGCAACAGCCTTGAACGAGGCTATCAACATCTCAAGCAGGGCTGCGAACGAGGCTACAAACACGTTCTTCACGGCTACACTCAAGGTTACAAACAACTCAAGAACTCCTACGATCGTTCGAAAGACGTCTGTGAACGAGGCTACAAACGGGTCAAAAGCGGCTACGAACGAGTCAAAAACGACTGTGAAAAAAGTTGCGAACGGGTCAAGAACGATTTTCGAATGGGTGAAGGACGGCGGTGAACAACGCAAGAACGGATTAAGAACGGATCAGAAAACGTGAAAAAAATAAAACCAGAAAAAACGGAACTTAAAGAACGGTTATTAAAGGACGATAAACGAAAAATGAGTGATAAAAAAGCAAACAACAAACAACCATCGAGAAAAACTGGCAAAGCAAAGAATCAACATAGTTTGGAGAGACGGCAGTTGGTAAACGAGCTGCACGCGCCAGCGAGAAAAAATTTTCCCCGAAGACACGTCATAGTGCGGGGATACGATGATCTGTGGCAAGCCGACATCGTCGAGATGCGTCCGTATGCTCGAGTCAACAAGGGATACAATTACATACTCACTGTTATCGATGTGTTGAGCAAGTATGCGTGGGTCGTACCGCTCAAGAGTAAAGGTGGAAGCGAGACGGCCGATGCGATTGCATTGATAATTCGAGACGATGCGAGATGCCCGAAAAATTTTCAAACCGATCAAGGAAAAGAATTTTACAATGCAAATGTACAAAACCTCATGAAGAAACACGATATTAAACATTATTCGACATATTCCGTCATGAAAGCCTCGATCGTGGAACGTTTCAATCGTACTTTGAAGAATAAAATGTGGAAAATGTTTACGCTCAATGGAAACTACAAGTGGATCGACGAACTATCGAGACTCGTTGAAGAGTACAACACGCAAAAACATCGTACTATCGGTATGAGACCTGTCGATGTTACTCCAGCCGTCGCGGAGAAACTTTTACATATGGTGTACAGCAACGTAAAGATTGCGGCGCCGGCGAATTTAAAATAGACGATTCGGTGCGCGTGAGTAAATTCAAGACTTTATTCGAAAAAGGCTACACACCAAATTGGACCACCGAAGTGTTTGAAATTGTTAAGATACAGAAAACTAATCCCGTGACATATATATTAAAAGATTCGCGCGGAAATCCCGTCGCCGGTGGATTTTACGAATACGAACTACAACGCGTTGTTAATCCCGATATATATCTTGTGGAAAAGATATTGAGGAAGAGAGGGGATGAAGTTTTTGTGAAATGGTTGGGATTCGATAGTTCACGGAATTCTTGGATACATAAAAATAATGTATTGTAAAAATATAACAAATATTATATAAAGTTTACATATATAAATATATATAATATTAAAATATATACACTTTTTTCTTTTTTTACAACGGTATTCTGTAATGCCCCCATGGTAGCGTATCGATACTTTTAGGTATTATATACCGTTTATCATCGTGTGGACTTAGAGCAATTTTTTTCTGCCGCATGGTATATACTTTATGCATTTTTGATCTTATACTCGATTGCTGTCGCGTCATTTCAATTCCTTCGTTCAAACACTGCATGTAATCGTCAAATGTTATCGTTTTCGCGACGACGCTATTCTTGACACCTTTTACCTTTTTCGTATCCTTTTTACCATCTACTTGTAGCGCATACGTTTTTGCTCTAAGCCCGACAAATTCTGTCATTATCATACCGTTGTTTTCATCCTTCATCAGACCCGGTACCTTTTTATTCACAAGCGGTATACCGTACGCATTGTCTATCGCATAGCCGCTCGTGTCGAACTTGCCGATGTCGCGCTTCATATTCTCGTACTCGTCTTCGCATTCAATGTGATATATGAGACTATCCGTGTCGGTGTACATGACTTTTCATTTTTCTTTATACATTGGAATCATGTAATCGTGATGAAATTCGTACAAACACATCTTGGATACATCAAGTATACACATACCTACATAGATTGGTTTGTAAAACTTCACCTCGAGTCTACGCAATTCCACAGCGATTAAATTTTCCGAAAAAACGCTCCTGCTATGAAAATTTGGTTTCGCGATCATTGCCTCTGCGCCGTACCTATTGTCCCATTTTGTTATAAGTTTAATATCTACGCGATTGCGCATATTTTCCATCGTTTTGCCGAAAACTGCGTTATTCATTAATTTGTATAAATTCTTTTCAAAATCATTTTTCGTCATTGTTCTAAATTGCGTGTTTAATTCTATATATGTACGTAACCATGGAGATTGCGCGAATTGTAATATGCGATGAATTTTTGTAACGCAAAGACCGTGTCGCGTACATTGCTGCAGATTGCGGTAGTGTATTACGTATCGTTTCTTATCGTATAAGGTTGCGAGCAACTTGTTCTCTCTCTTGCCGGGTGGTTTGTCACGCGTCGGACAAAACGGTAAGTCAGTATGCGCGTCGTGAAGATGTTGCGGGTACTCGAGATCGACTTCGAGGATATAGCCTGTAGGCGAATCGGACGCGATCGATGATAGATCAAAATTGCATATATTGTCGACCCATTGAAAACTAGCGTAAGGCAAAGGTTGATACATTGCCCATCCGTATAAATTATTTACATCGAAATACATTAGATACGATGACGGTTTCAATGGGTCGTATGACTGCATATACTTGTTATTAGCATGCGCGTATCTGTTGGAACATTGACTCAAACCACCGCGTATACCTCGTTCTATAAACATTACCATATCGATGTCAGTGAGCAATTCAAACTTAATATTTGTATGCTTCAACATGGCACCCCACGTGTATCCGGGCAGAGTATAGTAATGCGCAGGGTCGAGCCCGTAACTTTTGATACAATTGTACAAAAATTTTCAAAAACATCGGCTAATAACAAGACATCGATTTTTAAATATAGATCGCTATATTCGCCTAGCGTTCTGATGGAGAATCGGTTCCAAACAGTCTCGGCGTGCGCGTAATCGCTCTCGGATACTATGTCATCGGTCAAGGAACTGTAAAATAATTCGCGCGGAGGTAAACATGTATCGTGCAATTTATCTACACAATCGATATATTCGTACGGAAAGACACCTTTTCGCGTTAACAGATCAAAGTCTTCTACCCGCAAATTTTGATATTCAGATTGTAAAATTTTTAATTTATCTTTACTGAGAAAAGATGCTAATTTGTTGAGACTTATTGTGAGAAATTTTAAAGAATCGATGAAACGTAATTTAATGTGATTTCGCGAATTGTCTTCCGTAAGTTTAACATCTTTCGTAAATGAAACGTATTTTTCTTTAGTTATCGGAAGTAGATCGATTCTTCCTTCGAACGCTGTAGCTATTTCCTCGATTATAAAATGTGAATCGTAACCGGATAAATTGTGGAAAATAATTGGAATATAAAAGGATTCTTTATAATTTAGATTGCAATTTGAATGCGCGGGACCTCTGTACCACCCAGTGAGGTGGCAATGATCGTGTACGCGCGTATCGTCTTCCACGAATGGTTTCTCACATATGTGACATTGAGTAGCGCTGTTAAACTTTTCCAATTCGTCACGCGTCAAATTTATCATGAGAAGATTTGTAGATAAAATTGTTTTCACGCGCGTTGCTAAATTTTTTAATTTTTCAGCAAACCATGCGACGCAATTAGTTTCGCGACGAGAATGATACGCGGACAACGAATTATTGTACGAGCAATGTACATAATAAGCGATACTAAACACTTGATGATGCTGGTATACATTTTTTTCTGCTTCTTCTTCTTTGTCCGTCTTTCTCAAAACACATTCCAGGTCGGCATACACGACGAAAGGAACCTGCTTCTTCCTGTTATAGTTGTTAAAAGCGAGCCATTTATCTTTATCGCTCGGTAATCGAATAGCACAGTCATTCATCTTCCCGCAGTCTACAGTATGTGACTGTAGTTTCTCATTCGAATAAAAATAATGTAGACATCTATAAAAAAGAAATAATAATTATATATATATATATATTTTAACATTTATAAAAAATAGAAATAATAATTATATATTCATTTTGAAAAAAAATCAATAATATTAAATATACATACCGATCGCAGATATATTTTTGTCCATTGTGTTTATTGAGTTGCGAACTCACGAGTCGCGATAAATTCTTGATCCACGCGAAATGTCCGATATCTTGCGCATCTTGAATGTAGAGCAAATTGGCGTGCTTGTCCCTCTTTTGCTCCGAAAGACGAATAGGAACAATATTTTCGTTTTCGATGGTATACACATTGATTGAAATATTGTTGTTAATTTCAAACTTTTTAATTTGATTAAGAGTCACTGGAAACTCAATGTCTCGAAGATTTAATACATCCGTGTAACGCGGGATAATTCTCGTTCAACCCTTCTTTCAGAGGGATACATAGCAGCAGTCACTGCCCATGCAAAACATGCATTGTCTTTGGATCGCACGTTAACTATCGCTCGCTTCATCATTATCTTTCGCGGTAATATAATATGACATCCCGCACGCATAGGATTATATTTATTTATATTTACAGTCAAATTAAGTATACGCGATAATGCCCATCCACTATCACGTTCTTGAAATTCTTCGAGAGATGCTAAAGTAGGCTCGATAACACGTTGCTCGTACCATTCGCGTAAATCAGATGTACGAAATAGTTCACAGTTTTTTGTACTTACACTTTTATTGTCATGCTTTTCACCCGCCACAAACTCACATACCGTTAAACACAGTATTCACTTTCACACTGCAATGTGTTTCGATAGCGTCTCGCACATGTTCGAGCACGATATCACTCGCGTCTTCGAGAAACTGGCGAGGTTCGATATAATTGCTATTGATTATCGCACCAGTCGATATACGGTTCTCGAACGCTGTATCAATTTCTCGCCAAAATAGTGCAGCTTGATGCGCGCTGTGTCCGGCACCCGCGTGTACGAAATCGACAACGATTGCGATCGACAATTATCGATATCCGATCGATATTCACGGTCGTTTAATTCGACTCTGCTCTTCCAACGACTTGATATAATCATCGCATCGCATTTCCCACGCAAAGTACTCCTCCACCGAATTTATCAAGGTGGATTGATGCGTTAAAACCTGCTCCATTTTTTTACATATAAGGTACACTCGTGCAAGCTTCGACAATAATGGCGAGATGTGACTCTCTGTTCTGATTTATATCTAATCGTTATATTCTTTTCACGTTGCGAAAACGTTATTCTTTCGTGTAAACATCCGTCATTTCTATAATATCACGTCTCTTTATCTCACGCATATTTCGTGGTAATGTAATATAATATGACATCCTCTACGCATAGGATTATATTTATTATTTATAATCAAATTAAATATACATGATAATGCCCACCCACATTCTTTAGCGCAAACATCCGTACTGTCGACGGTCTGTTTATGTTATCATTTAGCCAAGAATTTTATCTTACGCTTTGTCGTATACATTTGTAACCGAATATTTCAATTGTCATATACATTTGATTCGATTTCATCATACGTCAGCCACACACGGCGCTCGAGAAAGCACGTGGGGACGCGATTTTTAATAATTTTTAGCAGCTTTACATTGGCGCTTGCAAAATTACGTCACAAATACTCCCCTCCTCATTACGTTTTACGATATTACAAATTGATCGCAGTACTTTCAATAGTTTAGTATCGCATCAGTTGTCCGTGTATAAGGTTGTGCTAAAAAAAAATGTGCTCCACAAAAGAAACCAGCAAGATGAATTTTTACATTCCGATTGAGAACGATGAAATTCAATCAAAGAAAATGTAAGTTTCAATTATTTTCTAAATATTATTTCCTAAAAATTATTTTCTAAATATTATTTTTTAATATATTTTAATATTTTATATAGCGTTTCATCTCGTCGTGCGGTTTGCATACTTGGGAGAAGGTATATCTTAACCCCGACATCTTACAAATATTTGGAGATCGGAATAAGCGTTGGAGCTATGTCGTATGTCAAATTGATACTTGATGACAACCGAGGTAATCGATTAGTATTGCCTATCGTACTCTGGCACTCATTGATGCAGAAACGTACAGACATTGAACGACATGTACAATCGACTGAAAGTCAACCATTATGGATCTGTGATCTATCTATCCAAATGATCGCATTAAACGGATCGAGAATTATTAAATTAACATTATCTAATAAGTCTTTGTATATGCAACCTCAAACATTATTACATTTATTCGATTTTGAAAATTGTATCGATCATATGCATTCATGGATGTGTCAAAATACACATTTCGTGAATGAAAAATTTAAACAATTTTGTAACGTTTTGCAACGTAACAATATTACTGATGTAAATGATGCTGTGAAAGCGATTCGCGAGAGTGACGCGTTCGATAGCGGATCACTCGTAGATTGCGAATTGTTGGCATGTGCTATAAATGATATACTTTATGATACTTGTAACAAATAAAAAATAAAAAAAAATTATTATTAACATTAATGTTTCTCTTCACACTATTTTATTCTACGACTCTTCCTCCTCCTCCTCCTCCTCCTCCTCCTCGCTCTCTTAGTCTCAGTCAAACAAAGACGTTTACCTCTCATAGGATCATATGCATAGTCTGTTTAGAAAGAGATACTCTATTTAGAGAGAGATGAGATATGGGATCTCGTGTATATATTTGAGATAAATGCGCGTGGCGCGTGGTTAGTTTTTTCCTATACGCTCTAAGAAGAAGCTTATTACGTGCTCGTGTCGCGAGGAAATCTATGAATTGTGCTCGTGTCGCGAGTAAATCTATGCGTTGCGCGTGTGTCTTCCGAATATGGATGAAAATAATGGTGATGATTATTTTATGATAATTTCCGATGAAGAAGACTCGGACATTGAAGTGCCGCTTTTAGAACTATCTAGTGATGATGATGACAATAACGCCAATATTGGAAATATCGGTTTCGATGTTATCGAAAATAATGGTGATATTAATATGAACAATTCTGACGAAGAGGGTGATTTAGACGTTGAAGTACAACGCTTAGCTGACAGTGACTATGAAAGTGATGAAAGTGTTTTCGAGGACAGAATCAATCGTGATTTGGAATTACCCGAAATTAATTCGTATAATGAACTAACAAGAATGTGCTGCATATATTTTTGTTATGCAACTGCAGATGGCACATACTTCTGCACATCGTGTTTTATAAGAATGGCGTATCTTTTTGATGAGATTTGTGCTGGGCGGGAACATTCGATTAATATTTACGCATTAATACTCGGATTATTTTGAGTGTCGAACTCCATTATTTCAAATATTACTTTGCAATATGTGTCCGATTTGCATGACTTAAGACTTGTGTGAATACTATAAAAAAAAACTATTATTATTGTGTAAGTGTCGCACATACACCGAGGACTTATGTGTAAAAACCAAACAAACCATTATTGTTACGCATGGGTGACACTCCCGAGAACCGGAGGTGCGAGGAGGTGACTCCTCAGTTTGACGAGGATCGTCTTTGTTTGCGGAAACTCTTTGGTGAGCTTCCGTATGAGGTGTGGAAGACAGAGGAACCGTGGCTCCTCGAAATTCTGCAGGAGGACTCCAGGTCGTCAGATGAGAGAGAGACTCCGAATAGATTGTGAGTATTTATAATTTTTATCATTTTAGAAAATATTTTTAAAGTACTAATAAAAATGTTTTTGTTTCCTGTTACAGACGCAGCTATGACGAGTTCCCATGGCGCATCGCCCCTACAGATTTTTAATTTTTTAAATTTTCTACTATAATTTTAATTTTTTTTATATTTTTATATTTAAACATATAACTATTTTAATTTTTTTAAATTTTCTATTACAATTTCTATTCTTTTTTAATTTTAAAACACACACACACTTTATATGTATACACATACACACTTTTTAAATAAAAATTTATGTTAAACTTATATATATTTATTACTTATCCACCTTCATCATCTATCCCATCCTTCTTCCTCTGTATTAGATATAATTAGATAATAAGATAACATTTAATACTATAAAAAAAACTTAACCTTTTATTTGCGACATCTCTCTTTGTCTCATATTTATCTTGCATTTATATTTAATTCATTATTTTAATTTTTTTATTTCTTTTTTCAGAGACAATATTGAGGAAGATACACTTTCAATTCGCGATCGAATCTTTTTTGTACAAAATATTCTAAGGCTCAAACTGAAAACAAGATTTCATTTCACCCTGCTAAACATATGTATGAAAGATATTTTGTAGAGTAAGGTTGCCTATATTGGACAAGTTTTCAAATTTTTTCTTATAAATTGTAAAAACTTAATAAAAATGGGTCAACAATTAATCGGGATTTATCTTTGATCTGTTTCTGATATTTTATATTTTTTTGAAATTTTTTGTTTAACAGTATCTATTGCGAATACTTCTTTTTATGTTCTACATATTATATTATAATATACAACTTTTGAGAAGTTTTAGACATCAATGTTAATGAAATAAACAAGTTTTGAAGGTAGTTCATTATACCCCGCGTGAAAAGCATATCACGAAAATCCAGGCTTTTACTAAATCAATAATCTCGTCTATTTAAACTATTACTTTATAAAAAACTTGTGTTTTTTCTTAAAGCGGATATGTCAAAAAATATTTTTAGTAAAAAAGAGATCGATTTATTTTTTTTTAATATGTTGAAAACTTGCTCAATGCTTACGTTGGCTGTTCTACCCCACGTTCCCCTACTTACAATACAAAATATTTTATATTTTGCAGTATATTATTTATATAATATATTATAATTAGTATATAACAAAATATTTAAATATTTAAATATATAGATGATATTAGAGGAGAGGGAAAGTTCTAAATATATAAAATATATATAAATAATATTCTTGATAAAAGTTTTATATATTTTAACTTACACTACATAATATAATTAATATTAATTTATATTATTTATATTAATTCTCTAATATTGCTTTTTTAGCAGTTACAGCGGCATCCTGCGGGTAATGTTTTGCAAGCGCTTTATTTGGTACATAATGCGTACCTTCGAATTTATCAAAGTAACGACCTATATCACGATTTTGTATCCATTTCGGCGATGTTAAAGTTATATCGTCTACAATATAAAAAAAACGCAAATAAAAAATAAATAAATGACCATTAAAATAAAATAATAACAAAATAATTACGACATAAATACAATAATATACTTAAGTAAAATATATATATTAATAAAAAAGAAAACAAGATGAATTAAAATAAAATATTATTTTGCAATATATACAAAGAGATGAGATTAAGGAAGAAAAAATTGTAATTTCAAATAAAAACGCATCAATATAATGATATTCATACCTTCTCCCACGTAACACATTTCATTATTTTCTGTAAGAATCAGGTAATGTGTTTGTTGCTTTGTATCACTACAAATCTTTAACGGAAAAACATTAGGATTATATCTTCTATCTTCTATGGAGACCTTAACCAAATGTCTTTCTTCCCATCGATTCCATCCAATTATGACACCTGCAGGACAGTTCGTACATTGATTACCATGAATTACAATTATTCCAACCGAATATTTTACTTCTTCTGATCTTGTATTTGGCACCAATCCTTCAAATTTTTTTATCGTTAAGCTGATCTGAAAAGTGTAAGTGTAAGTTTAATCTATAATTTATATTCCTTGTTAAGTAGTTCTTAAATAAATATTTATAGAAAATTTAATTAAATTAAATTATAATTAATTATAATTCTACAATTGAATTATAATTATTTATAATTCCTAAGTAATTGTATGTGTTATCAGAAAGAAGACATAGAACTTATTATTATTATTATTATTATTATTAATATGCGACATGTGTAGTGCTTACTTACAGTACAGTGTGGCCCAATATCTTTCAAACTCATACTCCAACTTTTTAAATTCATATTCCAGTTAAATCTATTATGCTTTAACAAATCTTCTGAATCTATTTCCCACGAATATTCATGATTTTGCTGAATCAAATTAAAGAGTAATTCTATCATCTGTAATGATGAAAAAAGACATAAAAGTAAATAAGATTTCAAACGAGAAAAATATACATTGTGCAAGTCTTTTTGCTTAATTTTAATATTATAAATTTACTAATTAATATTAAAATTATGTATGAGATAATGAAAAATATATATGAGTAATTGTCAACCTTTGTAGCTGTTATTACATGAAATTGTTCACACTCCTGATTGATAAAACAATCTGGGAATTTGTTAAAATTTAGTTTGAAACATCTTACATTTTCTATACTATTCGTAGTACTGTAAAGCATAAAAAATAATATGTATGTGCGTGTGCGTAGGAAAAATAAAAATATCAAAAAATTCACATAATTTCAAATCTAATATTATACTTACTATTTTGGTTTCCAATATAGATAGATATGCTTATTAGAATTTAATATTATATCACAACGTAGACCAAGTCTCCTGGCCACGCTGTGATATATTATAAATATAATTATTTCTTGACCATATTTATATTTTAATACCTACGCCAAAAATTAGAATGCAAAAATTAATTAAAAGAAAAACATTTTTAAGATTACAACAAATACGATCATATTTACGGCATAATTGGTCATATTATATATATATATATATTATAATATATTATAATCTATAATGCTTACATGATCTATACATTTCCATTTTATTTGTATATTCCATTCTACAGCTCTCGATTTGTTTCGTCGAAAGTTTAATGTGCTAAATATATATTCCTCTAACGTATCCATAATTTGTGTTCCTTCTGCTTCATTCCAATAATTATCGAAGATATTATTGTCTTTCCAATACGAAAAATGTTCGGTGGGCGTCAAAAATATCGAATGATCCGGATGTTTCTTTTTAAGGCTATTCAAAACCTCTTCTGCTATATTATCTAGTGACGTTGTTATGGACGAGTAAGATATATACTTTTGAAACGACTGTAAGTGTTGTGCTACAAGAAGAGCACTTCTTTCCAAAACCTGCATTTGGTCAGGTTCCATACGAAATTCTATTAATATTACATTCTGCATATGTTGTTTCAGATACCTAAGCAGCAGTACATTATAATATCTTTCCATTAGATTGCAAGTATCTTTTCTGAAAAAAAAAAAAAATTACATATTAACAATAACTGTACAAATATTAATCTGTAAAGTATTTAGTACTTTAATTTATATATAATCTTACCGTAAAAATTTATGAGCGAGTAAGTGTGCGATCTCATTAATATAAAAGGAAATTTTTATATTATTTTCATTATTCCAAATTATTTGCTGTAAATTTTCATCTAATCCAAATATGCAAGTAAAATCTGTTAAATTATCGATTGCTATTTTGTTGTTAGAATAATATTTTTGAATATGTTGTAACATAAAATTCTGTAATTCTTTTGCACAATTAATGCCTGTTTTCATAAAAATTTCATTTTTCTGTTCTTTCTGTTCATTTTTCTTAAATTGCTTGTCATAGAATTTCCTCGCAATAGGCCATCTGAAATTGGAACAAATAATATATTCGTAAAGTTTTAAAAAACACTAAACTATTGCATTAGTAATAGAAAGTTTCCAAAAAATTAAATTGTTTAAGTTATTTAATATATAAAATTATTCGAAATATCAATTTTTCTGTTTTAGTGCAAAATATATAAGATATGCAGTATATAATTTTCAATTTTAAATTGTGATTAAATTTGTCACACTAACAATATACAGTGAGTCACAAAAACAAGAGACAAAACGATATTTACAAAATAAATTATTAATATAATGTTATAAGTTTATTATATAACTTCAACTATTTTAATAAACAGCATTATTAATATATTATGATAGCTATAATATTACATTTATAACTATACGTAACTATAAAAAATTATTCAACTTTAACATTCTCTAAATTTCTAAAACATAAATTTATCAAATTTGTAATAACATAAATAAAGTAATAAAATAAGTAAAATAAAAATAATCAACGATTTTAATTTAATTAAGAAAAATTAATACAAAATTTCAAGTTTTTATATTTATATTTATTTTTTATTAAATTATAAACATAAAATAATACTATGAACTAATAAAAGTCAAGACATAGAAAAGAGAGCAGTTATCTTTAAAAATTTGTTTCTTTCTAATTAAAGGAAGCTACAACATTTAACTAGTTTATTAATTAATTAAATTAGAAATTTAATTAATGAAAAAAATTTTTGGCGATAATTGCTTGCGTTCTTTAAGTTTCTTGGTTTTCAATGACCCCTCTCTTAATCATTTTTATATTGTTTATTACATTGATTTTATTTTTTACATTTTTACAAAATATACTTTTTGTAGAATTGAGTGTGTGATAAATTAATGAAATCAAATTGCGAAAAATTTACACAAATAATTATCTCTGTAAAAATTACAAACAAATAATTATCTTTAAAAAAATTTACCTCTGATAAAACTTTTTTTGCTTAAACTTGTTGTATTTAGCTACGTGTTGAAATTGTTTACACACACATCTGAAGTTGGTGATATCCTCCATGCTGATATCATTGTTGCCAAGTATGATATCTATAACTTCTTCAGGTAAGCACGTTATCATACTCATTACGAAAAAAGTAAAACACAAAAAAAAAGAAATAATATAATTGTAAACACTTGAATATTACAAACGCCAAACTATTCGCATAAAATTAATTCCCTGTTTAAAAGTATACACAATTCACTGAGATACTGTTCTTATATTTTTTCCGATTACCGAAAGCACAAGTCGCAAATAGATAGCAGAAGTTCCTTATAGTATGTCTACATATACCCATAGTCTGGAATTATATATAAGCCTATTTCCTCCACTATGCAGTTGTCACATGAGTATACATACAAAAATTTTCATAGCTCGAAGGTAGGGTCTCGCAGGTAATGCATTGTGAGGAATTGTTAAAAATTTTACGTTTCAAAGAAATCGTCTGCCTTTTGTTATATCTCTGGCATAGTGTTTTACATGTACATTGTACATGTGTTTTATTTCTCCCCTTCTCTCTCTCTCTCTCTCTCTCTCTCTCTTTCTCTCTCAATATAAATTTATACAATATATTAAATATATTATATATATTAAATTATATATTAAATGTACTATATAATGGGTAAAGAGAGAAAAGAGAAGAGAGAGAGAGAGAGAGAGAGAGAGAGAGAGAGAAAGAAAGGGAGAAATAAAACACATGTACATACATACATACTTACGTACATGAACACACATTGACATTATTATACAATATTATTATCTAATATTGTGTATCTTTTATTATAACAATGTTAATTTAAAGATAAATAAACATCTCTTTTCAACACTTGTATTAATTTTACATTTATATTTTTGAGATTTTATCAAAAATAATATAAATATAAAGAAACAAAAATTAGAAGAAATAATGAGAATATAAATAAAAGAGAAAAAAAGAAAGCAGATTTATTTTGATTTAAAATAATACGAATCACGTTTTTTTTTATTACAATACATGATGCCACACATGCTCGCCTGATAGACTACCCTTATGTTACATCCGCTTGCGATAATATACCAGAATAGAAAATTTATTTAATTAATTAATCTTGGTTTTGCTTTTCTAATTCAAAATCGCACTAGATCCTGTTCTGTGCAACAGGGATTTTTTTTCTTAACAAAAAGAAACCATCGAACGAACGGTTTAATCATCTAGTCAAAGGGACTTTCGAGGTCATTAACAGGTCTCAGGCCCTACAGTGTTCGTTTGACTCGAAAGCACATTAGACGACAAGCGAATTCCGAGACTGGTAATCCGCGTTCACAAATTCATCTTTTTTCCATAAAATATGAAAAGACTTTTTGACCAACTTAATACATATCATTGATACTTGTTTTAAATAAAAAACGTTTGTGCATATAATTGTAATATTTTACAGTTATGTTTTATATTTTGTAATTTATTATTTACGTAATATATTATAAATTTTTAAATTTATAATATAATATTTAGAGGCAATGTGTTTTACAAAGAAATAATTAATATTTTGATAAAAATTTCTCATATTTTTAATATTATTAGATAATATAATTTATATAAATAAGTAAGTAAAAAAGAGGCAATAGGAGCGAGGAGATGTGAATCAAAATTATAAGTTTTTTATATAGGTGATGTGTCGCAGGTATATTGACATTAAGTACATTAGTAACATTCTATAGAATGACGTAAATTATAATAAAAATTTGAACGTTTCGATTCATGTTTTGAATCCTCTTCAACATAATATATAAATTAAATAAATGAATTATAAATAGATAAAAACGAAATTAATGAGAAAACATCGCATAATAAAGGCGTAAGTGATGAAGGCATGTGTGAACTAAAAATCGTGATCGTATTCGCATGGTTAAATGGATCAATGCTTAGAACCGCTGTACATATTTGTCGCATGTTAGTTGTATAACATACATATATATAAAACGATCCAACTTGTTCGGCTCTTTTATTGTACGGCTTGCATAATAATCCCGCAAGGCAATTCTCCGAGGTTTCTAGACCGAGGGAGGTATGCAGTTAGATTGAGGGGTTAAGTCTGTATTAGTAAAATGAGTATAATAAATACCTGTTTGTAATAAAGTTATTTACCGCTAGTTTGTGTATAATGGTGGTGACTCAGAAAAAGCTTACAGGATATGCATTCCGTTTGTGTGTTGTTGAATCTATGGTATATATATCGCGCAACTGATGTTTAACGTGTGGTTATGCCGATGGTACAGATGGTCTCTTGGTTTCTAATGGTTACTAAAGATGGTTACTAATACAGACTTAACCCCTCAATCTAACTGCATACCTCCCTCGGTCTGGAAACCTCGGAGAATTGCCTCGCGGGATTATTATGCAAGCCATACAATAAAAGAGCCGAACAAGTTGGATCGTTTTATATATATGTAATTTATACAACTAACATGCGACAAATATGTACAGCGGTTCTAAGGCATTGATCCATTTAATCATGCGAATACGATCACGATTTTTAGTTCACACATGTCTTACGCCTTTATTATGCGATGTTTTCTCATTAATTTCGTTTTTATCTATTTATAATTCATTTATTTAATTTATATATTATGCTGAAGAGGATTCAAAACATGAATCGAAACGTTCAAATTTTTATTATAATTTCCGTCATTCTATAGAATGTTACTAATGTACTTAATGTCAATATACCTGCGACACATCACCTATATAAAAAACTTATAATTTTGATTCACATCTCATTGCTTTTATTGCCTCTTTCTTACTTACTTATTTATATTTATTAATTCGGAGCTCTTTCGATAATCTTAATATAATTTATATTATTAATACTCTGATATATAGTTTTACGACAGTTATAGCAGCATTCTGTGTGTGTAACATCTTCTCAGCGCTTTGTAATAATCTTTGTAATAAAATATTTGACCACTGATCCTTTTTTCAACATCACACATCTCTAAAGTTCATACAAAAGACATATATGAGATTCTAAGGTTTCAATATTTCTTTAGAAAATTTTTCTTTAGAAAATTTCTGTACATACATGTGTAACGTAAATTGTTTCATAAGAGTTTTCTTTTAATAAAAATCATTTGTCTTTCCGAAACAATACAATTTCTTTGACTCAATGGGAAAGCAAGCTTTTTTAAATGCATCTGCCTTTTGTTCTTTATATGTATGCGTACTTGTGGCGTTAAGAAAAAATGAAAATCTTTAATGAAAAATTTTACTTTTACTACTTTCTCAGATACATCGTTCAGAATAATTCTATTATTAATATCCATTTATTAATATATTCCTACATATATAATAGCGAGCCTTAATTTCTACTGAATGTCAGCGAAAACTCATACAATTTCACTGGCGCGCCAAGACTTGAAAGAAATGTCTCTCTACACTAATGGATTTTATGCTCATTATGTTTGGTCATTCAACTGAAAACTGACCCTAAAGAAACCTGCAATAAATCTTACTTTGATTTACGACTCCTGCCAAAAATCTCATTACTGTGCACATCTCGATCTTGAATGGTAATTATAAATCACATTGATCACACACATGTGGTTCGCTTGTCAAAATCAATTACAATGGATGGAAGACAATACTTGCACGGCTACTACTCTCACTCATAAAACATCTTTATACATTCTTATGATATTACATATCAATGATATAACGATCTTTTGTCTTTCTTATCGAGAAGTCCGCCCTCGCATAAATTATATCAAAAATTTACCTAATTTGTTATTTATTTAGATAAATTTTTATATAAATCTAATTTTTATATAAAAATTATGTTTTATTCCAACAGCTTATATTTTATCTGGCCTGTCATTTGTAAATAAGATGTCAACTTGAACAACAAGAAGACGACAAAGATGAGCTCACAAATCAATTTAGTAAAACGTACAAAAAGTTTCAACAAATGTATCGTACCGACTGCAAAGAAAAACAAATTTGATATATATGATATGTTAAATATTTACGCATGCAAACCACTAGTAAATCAACGTCAATTATTTGTTAACATGAATTAATTATCTGGTATAGTATCTACATTACATATTGAATTTCGAGTTCATATTGAATACGAGCACTTCACGAGAAGATTTCTATAGAATGCATATGTGTCACTGTAAACTCGTTCAATTTCACTGGCGCGCTTTGTGAGATTCAAATAAACTGTCTCGCTAGATTAATCGATCTCTTAATTGTAAATTCTCTCTTTGTAAATAATTCTTAAAGGCATTAAGCGACTTTTTCTATGATTTTTATCTTAATTTTTTCTATTTGCTCTCCATCTGTGCAGTGTCGTCTGTCTTTTCCGATAATCTTATCTCGTTTCTTTCTTATTGTTAATTCTTTTTCTTAAAGATATTTAAAATAATATAATAGTATTATAATTTTGATACATTAATTTTTAATATTCTGTTTTTTATTAATACACTGATTAAATATGTCAAAAATACTGAAAGAATATTGAAAAAATACAGAAAGATTTAAAAACACACGGAAAAATTATCTAACTTTTTCTAAAATTAAAAATATAATTAAAATTAATCAAATATATATATATATATATATATATATATATATATATATATATAGCATTTCATAAAACAATATTTTAAAATATTGATCTTGTGTCTTTTGCTTACTAAGAAAATAACAATTAAAAAATATTTTTTTAATTATTTAAAAGTGTTATATTATTAGCTAACAATTTATCATAAAAACATTATGTTTAAAATGTTTATAAAACGCACATTTAAATAAATATTTAAAAATATTAATTTTATGTTTTTTGCTTACTAAAAGTAAATCAAATATTTTACTAAGCATACACTGAAAAAAAAATTTGGTTGAAATAGGTAAAATTTGTTTAGCCCAACTAAATAATTTAGTCCGATACGTTCAAATAAATATTACTAAAATATTACGAAATAATTTGTTGATGTTGTAAAGAAAGTATTATTCAAACCATCAAAACAGAAAGTTCAGTATAATGATGTACAGTTATTACAACAAAATATTTTTTTGATATACGAACACGTTTGTTTAAATTGTAGATAGATTCTGTTGTCTTGGATAGATCGTGATTTGAATTAACAAAGCCGATTTATTTTTAACCGAAGGATTGTTCCAAACAACAAAATATACAATGTAATGGAACAAGAATTTAGTTATATTGATTCAAATTTAATTAAAATTCATATTTATGGAATTATAAAGCATCTAAAATTATGTTATTTACACTAAACTTTTGATCTCTGTATATAAATATATAATCGAAATAAGAAAATATCAATTAAACAGAAGTGAATATCTTGTTGAATGGATTAAATATACTGTTTATATATTTATTAACTCAGTTAAAGGAACAATGTCGATGATTAGTACATTCGAATGTTTTGCTATTTTAGTTAAAACTTTTATCAAGACAACACAAATTCTTTTTATTTAAATAAAAAATTTGTTAAGACCACAAAATATTAACTAAAAAGATTTCCAGTTTATTTAGAGGAATGAAATATATGAAGCGTATAGCAAAATATAAAGTGAAAGCAACTGAATACTTCTTTGGTATAAATAAATATTTTGTCACATGAATGAAAGATATGATTCATGTATCTATAAGAACACATCATTTATATGAATATTTCGTTGACAGACAACAGAATTTTGTTGATATAAGTATAGATTTACATGAACGAAAAAAAAATTGTAATTTATGTACTGATGCACTTGCGGTTTTAAATAAAACTTTTGTTAAATTAATAAAGGCTCAGTTTGCCAAATCAAAGAATTTGTTGAAAAATTGCAATATAGAAGTTGAATAATATAAATCATATAATTCAAGAAACTAAATAGTATGTTAAGCTAACATAATAATTTTGTTCTTTTCGTAAAGTCATTTAGTTAATCCTTCCCAATGATGTTTTATTAGAACTAAATATTTCTTTCAACACGGAGAAAATTTTATAGTAAAAATTACTATGGTGTGTAGTAGTTGCGGACCATCAGAATTATTTTGAAGTAAATTACTATGTAAAACTGTAAAAATTACGTGAATTTACGTAATTTTTACAGTTTTACATAGTAATTTACTTCAAAATAATTCTGATGGTCCGCAACTACTACACACCATAGTAATTTTTACTATAAAATTTTCTTCGTGAATGGAGCCTTATAGTCGGTTGATAGAATTTGAAATTTCGTAGGATAATAAGATAGTTTAGTTTGCAAAAATATTAACTGTGTTTCTGGAATGAAAATTACGAATAAAAAGATACAGAAAATATCATAAAATATATATGTTTATTAATTACAGTCTAAATTACATCTAAAAAAGAAACATGAAACATATAAAAAACATTTTATATTACATGTAGTATAGATAATAATTACACTTAGTCAAATAAAATATATAAATTACCATTGGCCATTGTAATCACATTTTGAGGATCATATATGAATAAATCTTTTAATCTAGTAAGTTTCCAGACACATGTTTCCGTTACTTCATATGCGCAATAATGTCTGTCACTACCTTTAGTATGCAACTCTACATATATAAATAATATCTGGTCCATATTATCAATAATTATATAACGAATTTTACCAAACACGATATTATTATTATCTAAATGTGTAGCTATAGCTACATCTTTATGATAAATAATACCATTGTTTTTAACCCAAGTATCAAGTATATGTTTGCATTGGATGTCTAATGGAAGAACATGTTTAAAGTTACAGTAATCTTCAAGATCATTTATTCTTTGGTTTAATGTAGGCCCCCAACTTAATCTATTAGAGAATCCTTTTCCAGAAAGAAATCTATGACATAAAGCGAGTTGGTGTTTCAATGCCAAAGTATAAGGACAATTTTTACGTGACATTATTACTTTAGCATTGTCTTTGAATGTTTTATGTTTTGCTTCGAAACGCAAGCTCGATAAATGTTTGAGTGGCCCGAATTGTTTTAAAAGTCGTGGATAATGTAGTAAAAGATGGTGTTTAGGTTTAAGTGACTCAGCAAAAACTTCCAAATACAAGGAATGGTGTTCGGATATCAATGTTTCGAGTAGTTCGGTTGTTGCAGATGTAAACGCTGAACTCATTACGATACTAATAATTTCACGCAAAGTCAAGAAAACTTCCCAAACTGTATGATTTACAGGGACGAGATCACAGGGATGAGAATACCGAAATGTTGGATTAGAAAAACCATTTCCGATGCTGAGATTATCAAATATTGCGTTTTAAGAGCATTGTTTGAAATTGAAACTGGTACATTTTTTGAAAAGTTTCGACCACAATCAATATGATGCAAGCGCTCATTTAAAATTTTGAGAGAAAAAAAATGTTCTTTAGTAATAAAAATATTTAAAATTTTTGCAATCTCATATCTACATATCCCTTCAAAAACATCATGCATGATATCAGCAGTTCCGTTTTCTATAATATGAAAGTTTGGAATTTCATTAAAAATGCACTCAGCTTTAATGTCAGTAGAAAAATTTTTGCAGTGCTGTCTATAATTTTCAACAGTTCGTAACATGTGAGGGTTTTCTTTAACTTGACTTTGTGTTTTGATTTTGTCCGCTGTACATATTCTGCACCAATTTTTTGAGTTGAAGCTGGTCACAAAACCGAAAATATCATTTATAGCTAGATTATCACCAACAACTGCTAGTAATGAGAAATATATCGTTTTTTCCTGTCCATCTACACTTACTATCAATCTATTTTTTGAAAGATCGGTCAACGATATTGCGAAATACTTTTATATTACCAACAAATTTGTGATCACTTGAGTTATGGAGTTGCGCAAGAAAAATATTTTCCAGTATACTGCTATATTCATATGGAATACATGCTAATGAGAAATAGACGGCACCGAGTTTATGTATGTTAGCATGAGAACCAAGAGGATTGTTGATCTCAACATCGTCAAAATATAATAACAACGGAAATACGAATTTTCCCTCAAATTTCAACTCAATATTCTTCCACAATTCACTTTGAAGATTTGAAACTATTGCTTCACTACATTTACATTCTTGAATGTGTACTAAAATTGTAGATAAAATATTTGGCAGTTCCATAAATTTTTTCAAGACCATTTTTATACTTATAACTTGAATCTCTGTATTTGATATGATAGCTTCGCGTTTTCCTCCAGTTAAACGAGAACTTAATGATGCAAAAATGTTAATCGAATGTGGTTTAATAAGTGCACCCGAACTTTCAAAATATTTTAAGCTTTGATGATCAGTTTTGAAATAATCAAACCCATTTTGCATTATAGTTAACATTTTGATAAGATCCGATAGTGATTGTTTGGGATCTGTAGAATTACATTTTTGCTGTAAAATCGATATTAAGATCTGATTATACAAATTATTCAAGTTATTAATTAAACTAAAAATGAATGATCGTGGAAGAATTGACACAGAATAGAGTTGAGGAACGAAGGATGAGATTTCTTTTTTTACTATGAACTCGAAATCTTCAATATTTGAAACTGATGACTCGTTAAAAGAACATCTAGCTTGTGAAAATTCATCAAATGAATTGATAGAGGCAGGACTAAAAGCAGTTAAACTTTCTAATTTCGAAACATTACAATTAGCAATATTAGAATTTTTATTTTGAATTTTTGTTCGGTTAAATGATATACAATGCTTTAAGAATAAATGTCTTTTATAAGTATAAAAATTGTTAAAAGTTCTCGAACACCCATTTTGATAACATTTGCAAACTGATAACATCATTACTTTATGCTGCATTTTGACGTGAAAAATGAAATAAATTTTAGAATCAAATCTTTTATAACAGAAAGGGCACACAATCATTTTCTGTTTCTTTTATTTTCGTAAAATTAAAACAAAATTTTTTAAAATATTTTTAGTTTTCAGTTTCCTTTTTAATGAAAGAAATGAATTTTTTTGCAAAGATCTTGGTAATTCTACCAAAAAGGGCAAAATAAAGTAAAAGAAAAAATGTCGTTTTCTTCAAACAACAAAATAAGATCTCAAAATAAAATTTAAAAAATTTTGTCATATATAATTAACTACGCGTGGATATTTCAACTGTTCTAATGTCAGAAATAGTTTCGGTTACATACGGCGTCATTTTATCTGCATTGCATATGTAATCGTACAGTACTCATTGAAACAATAACCATAGATGGGCACTTTCGAGTGGATATTCGACATCAAGCGTATGAAAAATTTTGAAGCATAAATCGATTGCTTCTAAGGCTGAGGATACCTTATATACGGTGGTATCAACTGCTATAAACAAATCACTAACTTCGGAAATTGTTGGGCCGACAGAGATAATATATGGCTGCAAGGTTATACCAAGATTCGCCGCTACTATTCTTCGATTTTCTTGGATTTTTGTGATGTCAGCTATTAACTGCGGAAAATTATATAAAATTATGCAAAATTATACATATTAAATAGAAAACAGTGTCAAAAATCATATCGAATTTTAATTATCATACTTACTGTTGTTTGAATTACCAGGTTATCCTTGCACTCTGTTATTGAGGATTTCCATTGTTTCTTTTTTAGATGTATGCGACCTTTCGGTGGAAGTAAATGAGGTAGCAGTCTTCTAACTGCAGAACGATTCTGCTATCTGTGCAATCAAATAAAATGAATTGAAGTGAAAGTAGTATACACAAGATGCTTACAGAAAAAGATGCTTACTGTCCGTCAATTCTTCTTGTTGAATCAATTCTAATAAAGATCGCGCGTTGTCGTCATCTTTTTTTGGTGGGCGAATTACCAATATCTTTGCAAAAAAAGTTTTCCAATTTTCTAGAGTCAGTTTTAACGCTGGTAGATTCAGAAATACATAATCCTCCTCAATTAATGTGTATGCATTCGGATGTTTTAAAATAGACCATCGTTCAAAAATTTGGCACAATTTCAAACTCCGGTTTGATTTTATAATTTTGTGTCGATGTTCAGCAGTAAGTTTCCATTTATTGACGACGATTTCCCAGCACGGTGTGGAATGACTTTTGAGCCATCCTTCAGCTTCACGAATAGTTTCTATAGATTATGAAAAAATTTAAATTTAATCCATTTGAGACATATAAAAATAAAATTTTAACTATATAGTATATATTTTAATTTTAAATATAAGTAAATTTGAAAAAACTGCCTGGTACCTTCATCGGAGGATAAATCAGAAGATTCGGTTTGTTGAAAGTTTGTAATTTCTGCCAATGGATTACCCACGCGAATGCGTTTTAGTTGACGTAATTTGTTACGATATTTGTCAACAAATTTTCCGCGGGAAATTACTGATTTTCCAACGCGAGATAACTTTTTAGGAATCGCAGGAATATAATACGTGGAAACGGATTCGGTGGGAAAATCTTTTACTATCGCCTCTGCTAGATGTTCAAAATCTTCATTTCTTAGACTAATAAAATATAATAAAAATTAATATTGAATAAAAATAACAAATATTAATAAGTATTAAAATTAATTAATAAAATATTATTATAGATATAGTATAGATATAGATGTATATTTGAAAATATAAATTTTAACGTATATAAAAAAGTGAAATAAATTACTGGCATGTTTCATTCATTAATTCTGTCAAAATGATCTCAACGATGATATTCCGTGATTTGCGGGTCAAAGATTTTGATGTTTTATAAGATTTTAGTATTGCTTCTCCTTGTATATTTGTATTAAGAATTGCTTTGATTGATATAGTTTTTGTTCTTAAAGCGTATGATAATTTTCCGGAAAAAGCGTTTTGTCTTTTTAAAACGTAATCGTTTGATGAATCTTGTACAGAAGAGCAAGAACTTTGTACAGAAGTCGCATTCTCTAATGTCTCCTCAGAATTCGTACTCTCGATCTGTTTAATACAATAAACGATAAATGTTGCTAAATAAATGAATTTATTCAAAATTAAAAAAATTCTCCATATTTATTCATTATGCCTACTAACAGGTATTTTCTTTTGCGCGTACGCCAGCGTCCATTTTTTTAAAAATTCGAGTCGTAATCCGATAGGTGTAATCATTTCCTTTATAAGTTCCGGGGTAAGATCGGACAGATTATCGTCACTAATCTGATTTTCTTAAGAAAAATTGCATAAATATTCAATGATTATTATCTTGAATAGCAACTGAATTTGGAATAAAATGCGAAACCAAACCAAAATTTAGTTCGTAAAATGAAATATTTAGTTGAATGAAAGATTCTTTTGCTCAAGAAACAAAATTTTTTAAATATTTGCAAAATGTTTTGTTAACATTTTATGCTCATTTTTTCGAAGCAAACTTTTTGTCATCTTTTAGAATATAATCGAATTTTTTAAGAGACTATAAAAACTAGATTATATTCTAAAAGATGACAAAAAGTTTGCTTTGACAAAATGAGCATAAAACGTTAACAAAACATTTTGCAAACATTTAAAAAATTTTGTTTCTTGAGCAAAAGAATCTTTCATTCAACTAAATATTTCATTTTACGAACTAAATTTTTGTCTAAGAACACTGTGAGGATAAAATTGTAAAATCGAAAATATTTTTCTTCAATGTACTTTCATTACTACATGGATATTTGATGGTATGCTTATAGATAGACACTGTGTACTATATATACGCATACGCATACCAAACCTTTGTGTACATTTTTTTACGAACACTTTTTACCCGTATATCACGGAAAATATTTTATGACAATAAAGAAATAGCAATCCAAACATTATTGGAATCATAATAAATTATGATGAAATCTTACGGTTTTGCTGATAAATTATTTTGATATAATCAATTGTTGCATAAGAAAATGTGTAAAAAATGCGTTAACAACTTAAATTACACAATTGAAAACATACAGTAGATATTTTCGAAACAAAACGGTGTGACTTATAGAATGAACCTTGCAAATAACGATAATAAATAATTTTTTAAAATAATACATACCTTCTAATACTTTTATTATGTTTGATTCAACCGAATCTTTCAGGCCCCAACTGCGAATAATATTGGCCATAATGTTTGTTCTTCATACGTTTCACAATTAACGATTAACTTGTAATAATTAACCACGAAACTACACAAAAACAGTATTGTAAGATAATTACGTATTTCACGAAACTTTTGTAAAACACTCGTATCCGTCAGGACTAGTCTGTTCTCGTCTTCTCCCCTCCATGAGGGCCTCTACGCGAGGTCCTCGCTGTGCCGCCTGCGCACCGCGGTGTGCGCGTTGATTAAGCCCCCGAATTTCGTACACTGAAAAAAAATTTACTTAATCTAAAAAAATATGTAGTTCAATACGTTCAAACAAGCATTTATTTAAATTAAGCAAGAATATTTTTAAATTAGTAAAATATATTGTCTATTTTACTATTCAGCAATATATTTTATTGATTCAAATATGTTTTTGCTTAATTTAAATAAATACTTATTTGAACGTATTGAACTAAATATTTTTTTAGAGTAAATAAATTTTTTTTTCAGTGTACATATAAAAAACGCACATTTCTTCTACAACGGATAACTTTATCAGTGAGAAGATACGCAACATATGAGCGCACACAAAGAAAGGGCCGTGTATGTGTACGGCTCGGCGATTCGGCTTCTTCCTTATACCCCTTCTACATGGCAACAGGCAATGTTGAAAATGATATCCTGTGCGATTAAACTAGCGGCATCTCGCTTAGCGGTATTACAACACAAGCGAAATTCAATTAAATTTTAATCGTTAAATCAAACTTTTGTTTAGTCAAAAGAAACAGATAAAATTTATAAATCCGTCGAGTTTTGGTTAATGATTTTGTTCATCTGATGGAATAAAACTTATGATTATTGTTTCAAATCGGTTGAACGGAATTAATTGAACGGAACTAAATATTGCACAATGGAACCAACAAAAATATCGATCAACCATTATGATATCGTAGAATGAAAATCGATGATCAAAACTTACTGATCGATTTATACATTTATTGTGTTTACTTCGACTAAATGAAACTTGTACTTTGTCGTTTTGATTTAGTTGAATTACTATTCGCGTAAAGTAGTTGACTTAACACGATGATTAAGTAATTTTCAATAACATACTTTAGTTGTCGATAGAGTTAAATAACATGTATATTTAGCTAAATCATGCATCAAACAACTAAGTATTTGATGAATTTAAAAACGTCTATCAACAATAAATTTAGTTTCTTTTCGATCACACTTAGTCCATCTATCAAAATGATTTGAACAAATGCGAAACTTTTTGTTACTTTAAAAGAATAAATTTGATAAACTCTGTTCTTTGAATAAACAAAAATTTTTTTGATCCTACTAAATTATTTATTTAAAAATACGCAATATTTTTTAATTAACACGAAATTGTTTAGTCCTCTCGATATTTGGAAATCAAATAAATATATTGAAATGACTAAATATTTTAAAATATATATATAAATAGTTATAGTATTTCGAACAAAATAATTTAGTTGGGTACTTTTCATGCAAAAATCGATATCACTTGATTTAATTAACTGTTGCTTATCACAAGGAACTAAACAACTGTTAAATTCACCAAATTTTTTGGCAACTAAACGAATTTAGTTCGTGCAGCAAACAAGTATAATGTAAATTATAAAATTGTTAACGAACGTTTTGGCCTGATTTTTTAGGCCATCTTTAGAGCAAGTAATTAAATATTAAAATTAATAAATTATTAATTAACATATTGCGTCAGAAGTTACTTAGAAAAAAATTACATATATCGTTATAATTTACAATCAGATTTTTATTTAATAAAAAATTTGATTACTTGTGTTACATCATACTAATCTACATTGAAGGTTTATACATAAAATATCTTAATGCAAAATACAAGTACTTTGATGGTGATAAATGATTATTTTATTAAATAACAATATTATTGGACATGTAAAATGTTTATATTACACTATATTTAATTTATAAAATTTATATATATGTACAATACATGTATGTATTGATAATTTTGATATTTATATTAATTCTACTATTTTAAATTTGTCAAATTTGACAAATTTCAGATTCGTATATTCAGCAATCTACAAATATAATAAATTAACTCAAAATTGACTTTATTTGACTTTACAAAATTATTCAATTGTGTCATACATCCATCACCTGTGTATTTTTATATTCATGTGATATTATTTTGCAACACAAATATGTTCGCTATTAGATTGATGAATTTTAATTAGCTCTTATCAAATATTTCCGAATATAAACAAAAATATAGTATACATACTATATATAATTTATATTATAATGTTTCTCGGGTAATTCATTTAATATATTACATTAAAAATTCAAAATAAACTTTAAACAAGTTTAATTTCGAATCGGTTTTTTACTTTAATTTTCAATAATTACAATATAGTTTGATTTTATCTTTTGCACATAAGTGTCTTATTAACCAAGGAAGGTTTAAAGTGCATAATTATTATAAAATTGTATTAATAAAACAAAGTAATAAAATATATAAGGTACAACTGTACTGCTTCAGCTCATGGGTGATGTGCAATGGGGGGCAGGCGTCTCCGCGTTTGCCTTTCTGTGAGCCTAAAAAGGGACGACGAGGGGTTAGCGTTCTATTGTGCCTTGAAGATACGGAAGAATTCTTTTATGACAGGATTTAAATGCAAACATTACAAATGCAAAATGTAATAAATGTGGAATTATTTAACTAAAAGATACATATAATATTTTAGCCTGATAAAGAAAATTATCTACTGACGACATAAAATAAAAATCTTTATAGAAATCTTTTTTACTAATGAAGTTTTTGTGTAATTGTCTTTTATATTTACTCATTTATGTATGATTTTTAACCGAGCGACTGGTACCATTATTGTAAAATAATATATCATTATTATAAATTACGAATGCATATTTAAACAAATATTTGAGCTTTAAATTTTAAGAATATTAAAATTAATTTTAAATGAATATTAATTTTAAAAATATTACATATTTTTTTTAATTTCTAAATTTTTTTAAATTTTCTTAAATGTTTATAAATAAATTTATTACAAAATATAATTCTCAAGAGTATTGATACATGTATAAAAGTAACGTGTCAGGAATTTATAGTCTGCAGCATCGAAGTCCTATTCAGAGCCAAACGGTTATAGAAATAACATTTTTCTTTTATTTTCTTCTCGGCTATTGTCTACTTGTAATGGGTGCATATTTTAAAAAATGACAAAAGAAAGAGCATATTTTGAAAAAAGAATTTCTTACAAACATACATTGAAACAAGCAAAGTACACGTGTATAAAATAAAATATTGAAAAATTAATGCAATCAAAATTATATAATATAGTATTTAAATATTTTTGAAAAAGAATTTAACAAGAAGAGAAAATCAACATGACATGGAGAGAGCCAGACATTGGTAAGGAAAGATAAATTAGAAAATATTAAAGACAGAAATCGTAGTAGGATCTCTTAACTTATAACTTATAAATAAATAATTGATAAACAAGAAAGAAAATGAAGAAATCAATTAGTGTGGGAAGACATTTCTTTTAACTCTTGGCGCGCCAGTGGAATTGTACGAGTTTTCGCTGATATTCAATAGAATAGAAATCTCATTCGGTGCTTTGTATTTTGGCTGCAGGTCATCATCGCTTCATCGTTATTAGAGGCAATGATAAGCGCAACAATGACGTCAGTAATGATATTGCTTCAATGAGCAATCATAAAAAAACTAATTTTTTACGTTAAGTTGTTAAGGCCGCTTTTTCGTTACAAGCAAAAAAAAGTTTCATTAATAAATTCTCTATAACATATGTCAAAATAAAAGTGTCATGTAAGTTTCTGTAAATAATTATCAAAATATAAAAAGAAAAGATTATAATATATCCCTACAAAGAAAGAGAAAAATATCAATTTGCTCGAAAAAATAATTTTATTTAGGAGATATGCCATTTATTTCTAATAAACACATTGTTTTGATCACTCTATTTTTTATTTAAAAAAGATGGAAAAACAGAGGAAAATAAAAAATATTCTTTAAAAAAACAGAACAATTGCTAAATATCATTAATTCTCTTAACTAGTATTTATATATGTTATGGATTGCTTGTAACTAGTTCAAAATATTTTGCAAGCACAATAATTGTTCTCAAATTTATATAACATTTTAAGTTTACGAATTTTTTCTGTGCTTATAATATATTTTACGTTAAATTTTCTGTTAATAAATAAATATAAAGATTACAATTAATATAATTTTATATAAAATATTTTTTTATTTATTAAGATCAAAATTATATTGGTATATCAGAGAGCGGAGTAAAGGAGGAAGAGGGAGGGTAGGAACGAGAAGGAAGGGTCAAGGAGGGAGGCGGGAGTTGAGACGGACGAGGATGGAAGGGAAGGAGATGATGGAGTGTATGATGGAGAGAGGCGTGGACAGTGACAGATGGAGGTTATATGCGGGTATTGAGTAGGCAGAGAAAAGGGAAATCAAGTGAGGAGGAACGCAGAGAAAGGAGAGAAGGGAAGAGGTGTGACGGAGGAAGAAGAGGAAAGAAGGATGGTGGAGGGGCAAGGGGAAGAGAGAAGAGGAAGGAAGGGAGAGGAGAGAGGAGAAGAAGAGTGTTCCAAAGTGAGTGGTGAAGAGGGCAGAGAGAAGGGAAAGCAAGTGAGGAGAAGCACAGGAAAAAGGAAAGAAGGGAAGAGATGGAAAGGAAAGGGAAATGGATAAGGAGAGAGGAGTTAAACGGGCGAAGAGTAAGGTGAGGGGGACTAGGGAGTGCAGGGAGGAGATGAAAGATGGTGAGGAGGACTGAAAGGGAACGCGAGGCACGGAGAATTAGTAAGGACGAGAGGAAAGAAGCGGTAAGGAGAAGAGAAAGCATGAAGGAAGGAGGGGAAGGAAAAGAGGATGGAGAGAAGAGGAAGAAAAGAAGAGGAGAAGAAGAGAGGGAAGAGCGGAAAGATATGAGAGTTTAATGAGGGGATAAGGAAGTGAGGGAGGGGGGGGGATATTGGAAATGATGAAGAGGGCAAAGAGAGAGGAGGGGAGACAGAGGATAGAGAAGAAGGAAGAGATGACGGGTTATAGGGGATGAGAGAAAAGGAACGGAAATTCGGGGAGAGACGAAGAACGAAGAAGAAAACAAATAGAGCGAGGAAAAAGGAGAGAGAGGGGGAGGAGAAACAGGAAGGTAGAAAGAGGAAGAAGGAAGGAGAAGAGGAGGAAAGAAGAGAAGAGAAAGGAAGAGGAGGAGATGGAGAAATGGAGCAGGAGAAGAAGAGAGAGAGAGGAGAGAGGAGAGAGGGAGAGAGGAGAGAAAGGGAAAGAGAGAGAGAGTGGAGGAATGTAAGCAAAGGGAAAGGAGATGTATGAGACGAAAGGTTAGAATAGACAAGGGATGCATGAGGGGCAGTGGGTTAGTGACAGAAATAATTTTAGACTGTAAGGGGTGGGGCGTCCCTAAAAACATTGGGCAATTTGTAAGGGAGTTTCGGGTTAAGGAATGGAAGAGAGAGAGAGAAAGAGAGAGGGGGGGGGGAGAACGGGATATGAGAGACTTTCCTTTTTAGATGTGGGAAATGAAGGGAGAGAGAGAGGAGAAGACAACATACATTTATTATTTTCTTTTTTTTTTTTTAATATCTATGTAACGTCGCCTTATTTTATTTTACACCGCCGTGTTATACCCGCTCGACCAACTTCGCGCGCTACATGTATATGGTTACATCTCACGATGCGTTTACATTATATAGACGAATGTTGAATCATCTAACATAAAATCTTAATAAATTTGTAATACATAAGTAATTAGTAAGGTCTATATGCAATGTAGAGAATATACTTAGAAAAATATTAATTCATGTACACAAATAATCGACGTTGATTTACTGGTGGTTTACATGCGTAAATACTTAACGTATCATATATATCAAAATTGACATTTTTTGCTACCATACGATACATTTGTTCAAACTTTTTCTCCATTTTATTAAATTCATTTGTGAGCTCATCTTTGACATCTTCTTGTTGTTGAGGTGACAGCTTGTTTATAAATGACAGGCCAGATAAAATATAAGCTGTTGGAATAAAAAATAACTTTTACATAAAAATTATATTTATATGAAAATTTCTAAATAAATAACAAATTAGGTAAGTTTTTGATATAATTTATGCGAGGGCGGACTTCTCGATAAGAAAGACAAAAGATCGTTATATGTGATTTATATCATAAGAATGTATAAGCATGTTTTATGCGAGAAAGGGATAGTTGCTGTGCAACTATTGTCTCCTATCTATTGTAATTGATTGGAGTTTGACAAGCGAACAATATGTGTGATTAATGTAATTTATAATTATTTCAAGTTTGAGATGCGCACAGTAATCAAATTTTTGAGGAGTCGTAAATTAGAGTAAGTTACTACAAGTGAAAGTTTATAGTCAGTTTTAAGTTGAAAAAATGGCCGAACACCATGACCGGCACATCTTTTAAATTACAAAAATGAGTCGGTGAGATATCTTTAATAATGTTACAGGATATAATATTTTTTTTAAACTTAAAACATTCTAGCCATAAAAAACAAAATATTTTGCACTTTTATTGTCGGATCGTTTACGTATTACAATTAAATCGCTGTATAAGGCAAAATTTGATTTTGATCTGCATCATTTTCATAATTATACATATGTTTTAAAAAAAGAATACTTACGTAAAAGATTTTCTGTCCTATATCTTCTTAACGGCATAAAATTAGAGCGCTGAACTATAAATCCGATTTGTTTAAGTAAATGATTTACTTCTCTCGCAGGATTGGTCCAATTATGAAACGGTGTAATGTAGTCCTTTATAAACCATGTAAATATAAGAATAGTAATTAAAAATCGTAGTAAAAATAAACAAAATAATATTTAAAGTAATAATACATACCTTGAAGAATAATCCATAAGTTGGATGATTCAACATTCGTCTATATAATGTAAACGCATCGTGAGATGTAACCATATATATATAAAGGCATCCACCAGGTTTTAACATTTTATAAATATTTTGAAATTTTTGACTGTCAAACAAAATAAATAAAAATTATTAAGGTCTATATATGTGCATTCAGTAATATTATTGAAGATAAAATTTTAATCTAATCTTAATTTAATGAAATATTAAAATATTAATATTTAACATAATATTATAAAATCAATTGATATAAAGCATTTTGTTGCTCAAAATATTAATATTATATCAAATTGTTTACATAAATGTCGGCAAAAATTTTTTTTAAAAATAGTTACGCCAAAAAAATTTTTTAAAAATGTATAAAAATATTATTTATTGAAAGTTACTTTTACCAAGCACGTATTTTATAAGATTGATTCTCTGTCTCTCTCTCTCTCTCTCTCTCTCTCTTTTATTCTTTTTACAACATATATTTTATATTTACCAAATATCAGTACGAGCATGTACAGTGGGAAACGAAAATATATTATCAAATTCTGCGATATATCTTTCAGATAAATTTTTGGTTTGGATATCAAAAACTTCAAAATCGATTCGTTCGTCGGTTTTATATTTACTTTCTGCATATTTTATCATACTTTCCGAATTATCGGTACCTGTAAGCCATAATTGAATTAAGAAACAAATTTATGTCAATAAATTGTTACATATTCTTTACAACATTACATACCTATTATTGTCGACTTTACATCAAGTTCTGGCAAGATAAAATATCTTGTTGAGTATCCAAACCCACAATTAACTTCCATGGACTTTCCAGATGATACAAAATATTCTTTCGTATACCAAGGCTGAGTATAACACATAATGTTTTCCTCTTTTAATGTCAGTTCTGGATTGAATTTCATTCTTTTCAAATATTAAAATTAATACAATTAAAATATTATTATTATTCTCTTTTTGAATTTTGTCGGAAGAAACTATTACAATGTAATAATTTAAATATAATATTATTTTAATATATATGTTATTAAAAAATGTATATTGTAATTTTCTAACAATGTTTGTTAGAAACACACATATATATATATATATATAGAAAAAAGTGTTCTTCCGAAAACTGCCTATAACAGACTGATCTTAAAGTGCCTTTTCACAGTTTTATGCCAGTAAGCATTCCCACTTAAACCTATAGAATACATGACAAAACCCTGTGTATGCTCAATGGAACTGAAAAAAATCGGTTTTTATATTTCTAGCGAATACCGTCAAAACAATAAGAGATATAAAAAAAAGTTTTATGGTTTTTAATGTACTTTAAAATTGTGCAATCAGACTTTTCAAAAATGTCATATTTTTCGAAATCCCTCCCCTCCCTTTCAATTTTTGCAAATGTTAAAATTTGTCTAATAGCAAAACTTATAGCTCATTTAACGACAAATTCAACCATATATGATAAAATTGTATTCCAAAGTCGCATTTTTTAGAAATAAGCTTAAAATATCTATATATATCACTATACGCGCGCTTTATTTCGTAAACTTACAAAGGCAACCATAAAGTATCAATAAATAATGAGAATATATATTTATGAATTATAGCAAAATTATATTTATATAATTTATAATTATATAATATATATACTGAGCAACAAAATTAACGCAACAAAAATTTTTATCGAAATTTCACTCAACTTCAAATAATCATAACTCCGCGGAAAATGGTCTTATCTAAAAGATTTTTTTTTATTTTGAAGCTTGAAGTCTCTTAGAAGCATTTGTCAGATTTCGAATTTTTTTTTTCCCCCCTCCCGCCTTCTTTTCAAAAGTAAGGACGTGTTTTGTCTCGGAAAATTGGCACAGTTTGACGCACTCCACGGAGTGGAATGAATTTTTTTCACAAGTATCATGATAATCATTGTATAATTTGGACTGTTCCTTGCAAATTAAAAAAAAATTGAGATCGATATGATTTTATTTCCTAGACTTATAACGTATCAAAGTGACCTATACATTTTTGCTCGAAAGAATGTAATGGCTAACATTCAAACTGCTGAAAGACGAGCACAAAGAAAACAAATTCTCAGGTAGTATAACAGAACATATTCCTCTTAACCTTAAAAAAAAAACATTAGAATCTTCTAATTCCGAGAGCGAATATAGCAAAAGTAAAATAAAATGAAATTATGTCTAATATACCAAATTATTTTTATTAATTCTTCTCTTTCCTTTCCATTTATATAATGTGTTAAATACATCTATGTTAAACAAATCTATTGGAAAATAATTTATATATTAAAAATATAATACATTGCACTAACTATAACAATATTAATTAAAAAAAAAACCCCTAGACTTCGAACTTGCAACGTACGGTGCAATAATCAGTAATTAATCGCCTTACGCTCTTATCTACGATTGATCACTGAAATCTTTCTTTACAAATAGGTATATAACGAGCACGGGAAACTTTAAACTCATTTTTCTCGCGAATGCTTGAGCGTTATCAAAAAGTGTTTTACCGTAATTAGTGGGAGGGTAGGACAACAACATACCACAAGCTTATTCAAAGAGGGGGCTAATCCTGATCATCCCCTTGTCAGTGTATATGTATATACAATATATATATATATATATATTTTATATATTACGATCATCAATTTTCATATGACTTTGATATTAATAAATTATTTATTAACTGATATTAAAAAAAGTTAATAAGTTAAGTTAAAATTAACTAGTGTAAAGTTTAAATTTTATGGCATTTAAAATTAACTAAGTTAAGTTAAAAGTTATTAACTTTTTAACTTTTTAACTTAACTTTTAACTATTTAACTAGTTACTACCCAACCCTGTTCATTTTTCTTTCTTTATCACCATTAATCATTCAGAAAAAATTTTCTTTTAAAAATTCTTTGCATTTTTTCCACTTTTTTTATGATTCAATTTATGTATATAACGAGTATACAACCGTACAAAATAAAAGAAGGATTTCGTTTTGTCGATGTCTCAACTTTCAGAACAAAAATATGCCGTTGTTAGGTTAGGTTAGGTTATTAATTATATAATTTTTATAAAACAACGTAGTATAAGAAGAAAAGAAAATTTATAGATTTCCATTTTTTCTCAATGTCAGAGACATGTGTGAAGAACAAAAGGCATATAAGTATACATCTGCTGTAACTCTCTTGGCCCGATTATGAATTTCAAAGAAATTTTATTGTTTCCGAAAGATAAAAAATTTTTTTAAAAGAAAATTACTTTAAAAATATTTATGTTACATGTGTGTACATTTTCTAAAGAAATATTAACTTCTTAGAACTTATATGATTTTTGTATAAACTTTAGAGATGGGCGATATTAAAAAAAAGAATCAATGGTCAAATATTTTATTACGAAGAAATAACGATTTCTTACTTTATACAATTATAATATCTACCAATATATTTTATATTTTTACCTGCATACTCTCTAATTTTACGTCTTTGTATTACAATCAATCCTTGTAGAATTTTTCGAAACTCTTCCAAAACTTTTTTTATTTCTTTTCGTAACATTTAAAGAATATTTAAAACTCGTTGTTGAAAAAAATCTGTGTAAAATGAAAGTAAAAAATATGTCAGACACTTGTTGTAAGAAAAATAAGATTATATAATATATACATAAGAGAATATTTTCTGTACCTTGTACGTGATAAGAAGCAAGCGATTTATTTTAGCCAACTATATAATTAGGGAAAATAGTTTCAAACTATGACAGAGTTTCACGATTTGTTAAGTATTTTTTATTCGTTTTGTAAATAGTATTTATTAAATAATTTTAAAATCTCTTTTATCGTTGCTTTGTATATAAATAGTTTATAAACTTTTTAGAAAACTAAAATAAATTAGTTTATTAAAGCAAATATTGATATAATGTTTGATAAAACGTTTGATTGTAAGCACACTACGTTTAAAAAATTAGACCATTTTCAAATCGTTGCATTTGGGCAAAAATTATTGTAGGCAAGAAATTAAAAAAGCATTTTAAAGTTTAGGGTTTTTAACTTTAAAGTTTTCAGGAGCCTTAAAGTTTAAAGTTTTCAACTTTAAGATTCCTGGGTACTGACCGCGGCTATATTGGAATCGTGACGTCATAAGCGAAAAATAACAGCCGAATAATTCTTGCGTGCCATTTTTAAATAAAAGATATTTTGATGAAACAAGATTACAGATCAGTTTAGCACACTTGTAACATTGTTCGAAAACTAAGCTTTTCCCTTGGTAGTTAAGAGATATCCGTAAAATGAGTGTCAAAGTAAGCCTACTTTTGCGGAGAAACAGGCAGTTTGGCAGCTGTCTAAAGAAGTGGAAAATATTCCTTCCACATATATATTCCTCGCTAAGCTGAGTTTTCGGAGTATTTTACAAGTATGTTGAAACATCCTGAGGGTCTATTATGTATTTTAGATAAATTTTCTCACGTTTCGCATTTTTATTTCACGGGAATGTTCTCCCGCTATTATGGAATTAGTAAGTGAAAATGTGAGATCACTAGATTTCTGTTAGAGCCAATTGACATATTACTAGCATTGTTATGTGTCTGACACTTTAGGTTTGACGACTGAATACTAGCAAACCTAACCAAAAGAAACACCAAAGACGTATAATTAATTATTAATTATTAAAGTGCAATAAATAAAATAAATTTCTCTGAAGAGTAAAAAAAGCTATTATTAAAATACATGAGAGAACATGCCGATTTCGGTAGGGGACGTATATTCGGGTTGTTCGGGTGAAAATAAAAGGATAATAGTAAAGGAAATTTTAAAAAGGGCCACCACAACATAATCCATATTATTATTATTTATCGCGATCTTTTGTCAATGTAACTACAAATTTTAGGTTATAATTGGTGAAAATTATATATTTGTGCATGTAATTTATTTGCTATCTTTCTCTTACTAATGTAAAATTCATGACGAGCAAATTCCCGGGAATATCTTTGTATTTTCACAAGGTGAATACATACAAAATAGAGGGGATTGCTCACTTTCACATTTCCATTTCTTTAGAGATAGATACATAATAGGTCCCCTGTAGTGTTATTTCATTGAAATACTTTTTTATTTAAGAATAGCACGCAAGAATAATTTGGCTGTCCAAACATTTGTCATTTTTCACGCCTAATAATTCACCGATTTATACTTTAAGAAAAAATCTGAATTTGCAACTAGCAGTTACACATTTTTATTTTAACATAATTATGTGTTTTAACTACGCCAATTGATTCGTCTCATTATTCTGTGCATAAAAGTATTAGGGTAAGATAATCGAGAAATGAATATTTTATAAGATATCTTGTATTTTATGTCAAAATATTGCAACTTTTGAAGCCTGATAACTCGAAAAGTGTTTAATAAAAAAACATTTTATCATAGTGTTTTGGAAAGCTCTCAAGATAAGCTACAAGTATATGCAAAAATATATAGGGTGTTTTATTTAAGAAATTCAAAATGACCTTCACGTGACCTTCATGTGACTCTTTTCAAACTAATGGCATACAGACATACACCAACACATTGAATAAGGGTTCATTTTTCAATGTTGATAACAGTGACGCTAGAATTTTCTCGTCGGTTCGGTATATCCTTAAGGCTCCTGAGTACTCGAGACGGAACTTCGATGTCGACGGTGGCGATATATAGTTTTGTCTCTTTCTTTCTTTTGGGAAATATGTCAGAAGCAAGAAATGACAGCCCAATTTATGTTGCGACTTACGTCGTAATTATTTGCTTTCTGCTAGTGTTGTGATGTGCAACGTATTAATGAAACTTGTGAAAATGGACGGCTGCTAAGCTGTATAAGGAATAAACTGTGTAAAGTAACATTTTCCTCTTCTTTCGACAGCTGTCAAATCGCGTGTTTTTCCGCATTTCAAGGGTTCATTTCGGATTCAATTTAGAGTTATTTATCAATTGTCAGGAGAAAGGATTACCAGCCGTCCATTTTTACAAGTGTGCTGAAGAGATTGGTAGTATTATTTCGTTGAAATATGTTTTTATTTACATGTCAGTCGCAACATAAATTAGGGTGTCATTTCTCGTTATTTCTCACTTGTGACGTCACGATTTCAATATGGCCGCGGTGACTACTCAGGAGCCTTAACGCACTGTGGGTAGTTTTTAAAAGCTTTTTTAGTGTTAGTTCCGTCCGTTAAAAAAGGAAATACACAAGTATAACAGAATTGTTTCTCTAATATTACCGCCTGAGTCTCTTTTTATTTTAAAATCTAAGATTGCGATATCCTGAAATTCTATATTCTTCTATCTTTTTCTATCTTAAAGGTACATGTGTAGAAGAAAATGTGTTCTGACATATTCGTTTTCCTTTTGTCACATGACAACTGTCGGGAGATAATAGGGAAAAGGACAAAGTATTTGCGGGTCTACACAGACACACTGGATATTGTGGAAAGTGAAACGTATACAAAAATGTAAAAAGTTACCAATGAATACCAAGCTCACGCGCATTTGTGCGTTTCTTTCTCCACTAATCATTAGCATTGGGGCGCAGTAGCATTGCTAGCAAGACGAAAAAATCTGGGATATGTAAAATCTAGTGTACAATCCAAAAGAATAGAGTGTGGGAGATTTGTGTAGCATACAGTAGTCACTCATTTGTGCTGCCCGAAGACAACAGATGCATAAAAACGTTAACTGCGAATATCGTATTTCGTTATCACACAGTGAATCAATTAATTATATGCAATTAATTTGTGACGATCAGAAAATACTCTATATTTATTTCTGTATTCCAAATTTTTTCGTAATGGGTTCAATTATGGATTTACCTGAAGAAATGATTGCGATCATCTTTGGTTATAAAAATCAGCATGGAAGATATTATTAACTTCAGATGTACGTGTACGCAATTTGAGAAGGTGTGTGCGTGCGTGCGTGCGTGCGTGCGTGCGTGCGTGCGTGCGTGCGTGCGTGCTTGCGTATGATAGACAATTTTATATTAATATATTAAATATATAAAAAATATATTAAGTGCAAAGTACAAATTGATCGATGTTGAATTTATTGCATATTTTATGTACATATTAAAATTAATTTATCTATTAAACATTTCTTTTGCAACTTTAAGGTTGGTATTTATAGTCCGATCTTATATTTAAGATCGTCTTAAGATCCTGTTCAACCAAATTCCATCAAATAGCCGCATAGCATCATTTTATTGGTTGAACGAGATCTTAAGACGATCTTAAATATAAGATCGGACTATGAATACCGGCCTAAGTGACAAAAAAGCGTGAGTACCCACGCGCTTATTGTAATTTATGTTATTATTTGTCAGATATTCTGGCAGTTATAGCAGCGTCGTGCGGATAAAATCCTGCCAGCATTTTGTTAGGCACATAATGCGTTTCTTCAAATTTAGAAAAATAGCGTCCTATTTCGCTATTATCTATCCACTTCGGTGTTGTTGTAGTTAAATCGTCTAAATATAAAAAAATGCAAATACAAGTTAAATTACTAAAATGAACTCTAAATAATAGATAAAATAAGTTAACAAATAAATAAAACAACTAAATTATAAAAAAAAATATATAATTAAATTAAATTAAATTAAATTAAATTAAAATAAAATATAATATATAATAAAATATTGTTTTACAAATTACAAGTCTTACAAAATATTAATATGTAGAAAAGGAGGTCGCACAATAAGCAAACATTATTTGAAATAAAAATGCATCTAATGATATTCATACCTTCTTCAACGTAACACATTTCGTTATTTTCATTAAGTATTATATAATATGTTTGCTCTTTATTACTGAAATCGCTACATATCCTTAATGGCAAAGCAGGCTCTGTTAATTTCTTTATGGAGAACTGAATATTACAGATGTCTGTATAGCGGAGCCATCCGACTATCACACCAGCAGAACTGTCTGTAGACTGATCATATTTCGTTTGTTGATGTTTTATTATCATTCCAATTGAAAATTTTACATCCTTCAATCTTGTATTTGATTTTTCTGTTTTGTTAACGTCAAGACAGAGCTAGAAAGTGTAAAATAAAAAATTAATTGACTTTATTCTTGCCAAATAATTGCTAAATGGACTTTTGTAGCAAATTTAATTATACACAGCTAATTAAATTATAGATAACTATAACATGTATATAAATGAATGTGTTATAAAGAAAAAATTTTAGATGTTATTATTATTATTTGTTAATAAAAAATACCTCTTTTAAACCAATAAGCCAGATGTATTCAAAATTCATTTCTTGCGGAGTAACCATCAAAGAGTTATTGTACCAGTTTGAAGTTATAAGTATATCAAGCATCTCCTGCAATATCTGAAAAAGTATATAACATGTAAACAAGGCACTAATTGCAAAGGAAGAAGTGAGAAGTTATATAATTTTTCCTGCCTACAAAACATGTATCATTCGCTATTATTTTTTATAATATTACACGTTCAACAAATTAATTAGCGTTAAAATGATAGAGAAAACATATAATGAGTAACTGCCAACCTCTTTAGCTGGTATTACAACAAGTTCTTCAGGACACTGTTGCTTGACAAGGCAATCCGGAAATTTGTTAAAACTTATGTTAAAGCATCTTATATTTTCTGAGTTATTCGTAGCACTGTGAACAATAAAAAATTATATGTGATGTGTGTGTATATACGATAAGACTAATATATTGAAAATCTCATAAAATTACTTATCTAATATTATACTTACTAATTTGGTTTCCAAAATATACATCTACGAAAGCGTGTTAGCTTTATTACATCGCAACGTAGACCAAGTCTCCTGGCCACACTGTGATATGTTATTAATAATATTATTTCTTCGCCATATTTATTTTCTAAAACCTGTACCAAAAATTAAAATATAATACAAATTAAAATAAAATACAAATGCAATATATTTATTAGAAAAAGATAGAAAAGAGAGAAAGAAAGAGAGAGTACTTTTAAGATATGACAAGCATATAGTCATGCTCACGGTATAGTTGCCTATAGAATTAAAATATATTATTATCTAAAATAACTTACATTATCTATACAGAAAAATTTCAAATTATTGCTTGTGGATTCGTTTGGTGTAAAGTTTAATGTGCCAAATATATATTCCTCGAGTGTATCCATAATCTGCGTTCCTTCCGCTTCGTTCCAATGATTATCATCGATGTTGTTATTTTTCCAATAGGAAAAATTTTCAGCGGGCGACGAGAATATCGAATGGTCGGGATATTTTTCTTTTAGGCATTTTAATACTTCTTGCACAATGTTATCTAGTGACGCATTTACACACGAGTAATAGAGTAATAAACATCCTTTTGTGATTGAAACCATTGTGCCACAATAGTAGCAGCACGTTCCAGAAGCTGTTCTCTTTGAGATTGTGCTTTAAACTTTTTCCACTTTTTCTTTGAAGAATATTGCCTCAGATAATGAAACATTTTCATGTAGCAATATCTTTCCGTTAGATCCCAATCAGTTCTTCTGAAAAATTTACATTACATTACCTGTGCAATAAGTACATAATTTTATATATAATGTTATTAGTAGATTTTAATTTGTATTAAACCTTACCGTGGAGAATACGCAATCAAACTTTTAAGCTCATCCATAAAAAAATAATTATTTATAAAATTCTCAGGTTTACAAACTATTTCATTTAAACGTTCATCTAATTGAAATACTTGATTAAAATTTACAAAATTATCTATTTTGTTATTAAAAGCATTGTCATAATGTTTATCAATTATTTGAGACAAGTAACTTCGTAATTGTTTCGCACATTTAATGCCCGTTTCCATAAAATTTGAGTATATTTTATCCTTCTGTTCGTTGTTTTCACCTTTTGTCTCATCTTCGATCTTTTCATTTTCCTTAGACATCTTGTCAAAAAGTTTCTTTGCAAAAGGCCACCTAAACTTATAATAACGATATTTTAATAAACTTTTGAAAATCACACACCAAACAATGCTATCTTAACAGTAATACATTTTTATAAAAATGAAATTTTTTATGTATATTATTCAAAAGTATCAATCAAAATATCAATTTTTTTCTATTACAAAAAATATTATATATATTATATATATAATTTTTTTTCTCTCGACAAATTTTAGTATTAAACAATAACTTTCTCTTTATAAATTTTAAATTGTAAATAATTAACTTTTATATTAAGATCATACATATTAATTACAAATAAAATAGACAAAATTTTATTTATATAATAGCCTTGTTACTAAATATTATATAACAAATTACGTACCGCTCTCTCTATCTCACACACACACACACACATATTATATGTTTATATATTTATAAATTAGTAGTCGTTTTCTCAAATAAATTAATAAACTAGAAATAATAACATATTAAAACAAAATAATTAAATTATTAAAATAAACATGCAAAATGTTAATTTTTAAGATACATTTGTAAGAGGGCTGATAATTAAGCAATAAAATTTAACAAGTATTTCTTCTATTTTTTATATAATTCTTTCTTTTTATACAAGTTTACTGCTCAACGGATGTCACTCGCCCGCTTGCTCCCACCACCTGCTTTTATCGTCGTTGAGTCCCTTCCCTCAAACTTCTTCCTCGAGCAACCGTCTTTATCCGACACGCTATTGACTGATTTAATGATCTATTGATATATCTATTTATCGAGATATTATTCCTAACGAATTTCTTACACATTTTATATATATTTTTTTACTATATGTCATATTACTTTTATTAAAATTAAGGTAAAGCTAGGAGAGATTGCGTATTTTTAAGTTCAAGTAAATGAAATAAGATGGACGTAGAGCTATGTAAGGAGCAATGAGCACATTATTCACAGAGACTTTGATTAAATTTATGTATCAATTTTAATGGTTATTTATGAGTTATTGACAATTTTTTGCTGTTTTAATAAGAAATAATTCATCTATATATAAAATACAATAGATTTTAAGTTAATCTCTTATTTAGATTAGTGTTTTATGCACTTTTGAGTCTCTATAAAAATTTCTATGTCACATAGGTGCGCAATCTTTTCTATAAAGATCAATTGCGCAAGTGTTAAGCAAGAGTGTTTGTAAAATAATGAAATTATTAAAAAGAAATTTGCAAAATATGTTAGTTTATAAGAAACTATTTATTACTTTTTATTATATTTATTATTTTTATATTTTATACTTTTTTATTATATTATAAAAACGTGTAAAAAACGGAAAACCAAATAATAAAAGATACGCGTAAAACATAAATAGGGAATAATTAACTTTAAAAATATTTCTTTCAATTATTAAACAAAATAAATTTTATTTAATTTAAACTAATACATTTATCACCATTTTTATATTGTTGGTTAAAGCTTTATTTAATCTTTTCATTTGTTTTATTATATAATATTATATTTTTAAACATTTTATTTACTTTATTTTTATCGAAAATATTTTTTGTACATTTTGCGATAGGTCAATGAAAGGTTACAGAAATAAAATTAAAAAAAAATTTAAAAGTAGCACATTACCTTTGAGAAAACTTCTTTTCCTGATACTTGTCGTATTTAACTGCCTTCTCAAATTGTGTACACGTACATCTGAAGTTATTAATGTCTTCCATGCTGATGTTTTTATAACCAAAGATGATCGCAATCATTTCTTCAGGTAAATCCATAATTGAACCCATTACGAAAAAATTTGGAATACAGAAACAAATATAGAGTATTTTCTGATCGTCACAAACTAATTGCAAATAATTAATTGATTCACTGTGTGATAACGAAATACAATATTTGCTGTTAACGTTTTTATGCATCTGTTGTCTTCGGGCAGCACAAATGAGTGATTACCGTATGCTACACAAGTCTCTCACACTCTATTCTTTTGGATTGTACACCAGATTTTCTTTTTTTTGCTAGCAATGCTACTGCGCGCCAATGCTAGTGATTAGTGGAGAAAGAAACGCACAAATGCGCGTGAGCTTGGTACTCATTGGTAACTTTTCACATTTTTGTATGCGTTTTCCTTTCCATAGTATCCCGTGTGTCTGTGTAGTGTAGACCCGCAAATACTTTTCCCTACTATCTTTAGGCAGTTGTCACGTGACAAAAGAGTTGATGTAAAAAAATGACAACATGACATACGTCAATTTCTAATGCACGAGTTAGAAATTGGCCAGATCGCAGGGCCGAAAATGAAATCGTAGACGTTGCCCGCGATATTTCAAGCTAGAAAATCTAGTATAATATGTAAAATATTTACATTAAATTATACATCGTTGTATTCGTTTCAAACAGTGCTACAACTTTTATTATATCAAAATATCTACATTATTATAAAAAAATTATGCATATAGACGATATAGAGACGAGATATCGCGCCGAAGGTGTGCCGCGAGCTATTTCATCGGCCTCAGCGACTTCTCAAACTAACTATTGTATTTTAAAGAAGTCAACGGTCACAATATATACAGAAAATATTCTCTTATCTATATAGGAGAACGTGGGGTAGAACGGCACCGCGGGGTACGGTGTAGAGTCGATATCTTTTTACAGAGATGCTACCATGTCATGAAATATGTTGCAATTATTGCTATTAGATGTCTCTTTCTGCGTGTTGTTATCAGAGGTCGCAATATTTTTAGTTGAAAGTTGTTATAAATTATTTAATGCACTTGCTCTCCGCGACTGAGTTGTAATTCTTCGATATATTTACATAAGGTAAACAATGATAAAATTCTATTTTTTATTACCGTAAATACATTTATGTTTTAAAATGATCTTTTCTTATTAATTTCATACTGTGTCTATGTAAATATTGATTAATTATAATTTTTTATATGATTAAAAGTAAATAAATACATTTTGAGGCTTAGTGAAATATTAGCCCACGAAATGTTGCACTTTTTATTTTTATACTAGAGAAAGAAAGAGAGTATACATAGATGCTGTCTTTCAAAATTAATACCAAAAATTATTACATTAAAGGATATTTTTCCATGTTTTAAAGAAAAAAATATTTATTATAACAAGAGAATTGTTTTTATTTATTAATTTATAGTTATCATTTAAATATACAAATCTATATTCTTATGTTCTATATATCATATTATAATATACAACTTTTAAGAAATTTTAGACATCAATGATAATGAAATAAACAAGTTTTGGAGGTAATCCATTATACCCCTCATGAAAAGCATATCATGAAAATCTAGGCTTTCACTAAATCAATAATCTCGCCTATTTAAACTATTATTTTATAATAAACTTGTATTTTTTCTTATAGTGGATATTCCAAAGAATATTTTTAGTAAAAAAAAGATCGATTTATTTTGTTTTAATATGTTGAAAACTTGCTCAATGCTTAACGTTGGCCGTTCTACCCTACGTTCCTCTATTATATAATCTAATTTTTTTCTTACAACAAATGTCTGATATATTTTCTACTTGTATTTTACACATATTTTTTTTATCAACAAGGTGTTTCAAATATTACGAAAAAAATCAGAAAAGTTTTGAAAGAGTTTCGAAAATTTCTAAAGGGTTGATTGTAATACAAAGATGTAAAATTAGAGAATATGCAGGTAAAACCATAAAGTATATTTGTAAATATTATAAAGTAAATATTTGTATAAAGTAAGAAATTGTTATTTCTTTATAATAAAATATTTGATCATTGACTCTTTTTTCCAATATTGTACATCTCTAAAGTTTATGCAAGAGACATATATGAAATACTAAGGCTTCAATACTTCTTTAGAAAATTTCTTTACATACATGTGTAACGTAAATCTTTTTAGAAAAGTTTTCTTTAAAAAAAATATTCTATCTTTTGGAAACAATTTCATTGATTCGAAGGAAGGCCAAGGGAGCTTTTTCAAATATATCTGCCTTTTGTTCCTTATATGTATACCTGGCGTTGAGAAAAAATGGAAATCTTTAATGAAGAATTTTCCTTTTTCTAGTCTTTTATACACAACGTTCAGAATAATTTTATTATTAGTCCTTTATTAACATATTTGTTTATCTGTTTATTAAACGATATAAAGTATACGCGACATAAGATATAAGACAAGCATAAATTTTATTTTGTTTTTCTCATACTTCATGCCACGAGGGCGAAGAGTCTGAATCTGGACTTTATTACACAAAAAAATAAAACATTAATAATATTATTAATAATATATTAATAATGCGCGTAAATGTTTTAACTTAAACGTGTAAACGCGTTTTCGTTTAAACGTTACGTAAGTATTCAAAAAAAAGAATTTGGAAATAAACATTTCTAATAAACGCATATGCTAATTACACGTTTAAACGTTTTTTTTATTTAAACGTATAATAGCGAGCCTTAATTTCTACTGAATGTCAGCGAAAACTCATACAATTCCACTGGCGCGCCAAGACTTGAAAGAAATGTCTCTCTACACTAATGGATTTTATGCTCATTATGTTTGGTCATTCAACTGAAAACTGACCCTAAAGAAACCTGCAATAAATCTTACTTTGATTTACGACTCCTGCCAAAAATCTCATTACTGTGCACATCTCGATCTTGAATGGTAATTATAAATCACATTGATCACACACACATGTAGTTCGCTTGTTAAACTCTAATCAATTACAATGGATAGAAGACAATACTTTCACGGCTAGTACTCTCTCTCATAAAACATTCTTATACATTCTTATGATATTACATATAAATTATATATAACGATCCTGTGTCTTTCTTATCGAAAAGTCCGCTCTCGCATAAATTATATGAAAAACTTACCTAATTTGTTATTTATTTAGAAATTTTCATATAAATATAATTTTTATGTAAAAGTTATTTTTTATTCCAATAATTTATATTTTATCTAGCCTGTCATTTATAAATAAGATGTCACCTTGAACAACAAGAAGATATTGTGTATTTATTAACAAAAAAATTAACGTAAAATACATTATAAGCACAGAAAAAATTAAGGTCGAGGTCGTTGAAGCATCCTTTCTTATACAGGAGTTTTAACATAATATTTTGTTAATCTTGTAATTTTTGCTTATTGAGGAAATATTATTTTAAAAATATGTTAAAAATATTTTTTAAATATTGAAGTGTTATAATATGAGCTAACAATTTAAAAATATTTATTTAATATTATTAAATATTTGGAATGTGTATAATGCACACTTTAAAATGAACATTCAAATAATATTTCAAAATATTACATTTGTTGCTTACTGCATGTAAATTAAATATTTTATTGAACATACATTAATCAACTAACATTAAAGTACACATTTCTAACGTAAATATATAAAATTTAATTATTTCTTTTTTCGAAAAAGTAAAACAGAATCTTGTAGTATTTTGCTTATATTCTTTCTTTTATATCATACAACTTATGCAATAAAAGCATGTTTCAAATCTTATCCTAATTAACGGTACTTTTATATGTAATCTTATTATAAACTATTATCAGATTAGTATATTTATTGTTATTTTTTAATATTACTATTTATGCAATATTATAACGCATTCATGAAATTCGTAAATTAATGTTCTGCATGTATAAAAAAACATATATATAAAATTCGAGAAAAAAGGAAAGAAAAAGAGTTACTTATTAATCTGGTTATACTCTTTTTTGTATTAAAAATCATTTAAAAATTCTAAAACATTTTTAAATAGAATGTTGGAAAAAACAATAGAATGGTCGCTATTATTTCGTGTCGAGCAATCGAGAAGAACACAATTATACATATATGTATATCCATCTTTATTTTCACATCAGTTATACAGTGAACCATGCAAAATGCTTCTCTTATTAAATTCAAAAAATAAATTCATAATTAAAACATTAATAATTAATAAATTAACACTATATACATTTTATCTTTCTCTTTTTTTTAGCTAATTATGACAGTAAAAACGCTATAAAATGTAAATACGTAAATTAAATAATAAAATTTACATTATAGATTACTCTCGAAAGAACGGAGATCTCGAGTTTTTTAGAACATTTTTGGAACATTCGCTAATTTTTCAAAGCAAGCCACAGCAGATTTAAACATTTTTTAATAAATTTCTGATTTTACAACAAAATATGCTTATTAGTTAGAATTATTATGACACACGAAACTAAAATTAAATTAAATAGATAAAATTTAAATCAATTGAAAAAAGTAAGAAAAGTTCTAACAGTTTTCTAATAACTGCAATATAAATTTGACTTATTTGACAAATTCTTCCAAAAAGAGAAAACAATTATCGCGACTAACTGGTGACAATTATTTTTATTCATAACGTTAGTGAACAGATGTGTCAGTGAACTCTATCTGTTATTAGTCAAATAAATGGATTTTTAAATAATACTTAGTTGCTACGATTAATTGAAATAATCCTTTATTTTTAGTGAAATACGCGGTATGATCATCAGCGATGACGCTTTTTGGTGTCATTTAAATGTACGCATTATGCATGACACCGTCGAGATGCACATTTTCTTTAGAAAAATCATGGAGACTGGTCTTTTCCAATAATTTTTAGACGCGTTTTTAATATATGATCAATTGGCAATTCCCTGTTAAATTCGGTAAGATCTGAATTTAACATTATTTCCGACTGGAATAACTCCATATCTATTTTCTTTCAAATTTTATTTGTGTCTTCCTGGATTGTTAATTTTTCAACTACTCCGGAAATATCTCTATTCATCCAGTTAATTCCCTTTTTAAAATATAAGTATATCAATATTTATAATTTAATTAAATTTTTAATTTATAATTTTAAATTTATAATTTAATTAAATTTCAAAAAAAAAAGTTGAGTGCCAACGGTACATGGTGTTCCCAAGCGGTCACCCATCCAAGTACTGACCATGCCCAACGTTGCTTAACTTCAGTGATCAGACGAGAACTGGTGCTTTACAACGTGGTATGACTGTTGGCAAAAGTAAGTTTTTCAGTTACTATAGATATAAAGAATATTTTTTATAAAGAGCTAATATGTTTTTATCAAGAAAGTCTTAAATAAAAAAGTTAAATCTATTATTTAAATTGATTATATATATATCAAGAAATCTTATTGCGACTATATTAATTTGTAAATAATCATTTCTTCGTTAAATTTGAAACTTATTAAATATCTGTTTTTGTAATTATTTTATATACTGAAATATACCTAATGAAAATAATAAAAAAACGATTGTGTATGAAAATAAATATGAAAAAGGTATATAAAAAAATTTATTCTCTACATCAAGTAAAAGTCAAAATTCTATTTTCAGTTGTCTTAACTTGGTACGTGAATAAGATTATAAATAAAATCTAATTATAACACATTATTAAAAAAAATTTATATGTTATATCAAAAAAAGAATAAAAAAAGAGAATTTCGCACCTTTATTTTGAGAAAAAGGATAGCATTAGCGTTTGAGACACATATTTTTCATTTTATTATCTTAATGATCTCTTGTCACAAAATTGTATTGCTTGTATATTAATTTTTAATAAAGAAATTTATTATTAAATATTAATAAAATTATAAAACATTGCCTGAAAGTGTATGTAAAATGCCAGATATATTAAGCTCATAGATTTTCTTCAATCCTTATGTCAATAATCATTATGTTAGCATTGTATGCTGTATAAATAATTGTGATATTTTATTTGCAATATCTCTCTCTGTTTTATATCTATCTTACATTTACATTTAATTCATTGTTTTATATTTCATATTTTTTTTTTTTCAGAGACAATATTGACGAAAATACGCTTTCAATTAACGATTGAATCTCTTTTACACAAAATATTCTAAGGCTCAAACTGAAAAAAAAAAGATTTTTTTCCAGTCCTCTCAACATATATGAAAGATACTTAACAATTTTCTTTGAATCGACCGTAATCACTAAAGAATATATTTGAAAGACAAATTGTGAAATTGCATTTGGTTACATCGTCACAAGATTACATCGTTACAAGATATACCGAATTTTTGTACGATTTTTCATTAAACTGGTTTGTTCGAGTCTTCAGAATACTTGGATGAACAATAAGAGTATTTTTTCAGAAATTTACAATTATTTTGATTATCAAAATTATCGGTTTTTAGATTCAAAAATCTATTAAAAATTTCTTAATAATAAATTAAATTTGGAATGTTAATTTAAATTATTTATGCTTATTGGGATCAGAACCCATGAAAAGATTGAATGCGTCTCTTCAAATTTAGAAAAATACCGTCCTATTTTGCTATTGTCGATCCTTTTTGGTGTCGTTGTAGTTATATATCGTCTAAATATAAAAAATGTAAATAAAAGTCAAATTAATGATAACTAAGATAAATTATAAATAATAGATAAATAAGTTAACTAATAAAGTAAAATAAATGAAACAACTAAATTAAAAAATATATATATAATAAAATAAAATAAAATAAAATTAAATATTGTTTTACAAGTTACAAGTTTTACAAAATATTGTGTAGAAAAAAATAAGGTCGTATAATAAATAAATATTATTTGAAATAAAAGTGCATCTAATAATAGGCATACCTTCTTCCACGTAACTCATTTCGTTATTTTCATTGAGTATTATGTAATGTATTTGCTCCTTTGTGCTATTAAAATTTCTACATATTTTCAACGGCAAAACAGGCTCCGAAAAATTGTTTCTGGAGAATATAATATTACATGTGTCTGCATAGCGGCACCATCCGACTATCACACCGGCAGAACTGTCTGTAGGTTGATCATATACTCTTTTTTGATGCTTTACTATCATTCCAACTGAAAATTTTACATCCTTTGATCTTTTATTTAATTGTCCTGTTTGATTAACGTCACGATAGACCTGGAAAGTGTAAAGTAAAAAATTAATTGAATTTATTTCCTGTCAAATAATTACTAAATGACGTTTTATAGCAAGTTTAATTATATAAAGCTAGTTACATTATAAATAACTATAATACGTATATATAATAGTATGTGTTATAACAGAGAAATTTAAGATTTTATTATTATTATTTATTAATAGAAAATACTTTTTTAAATGCATACTTTATATGTATCCAAATTCCATTTCTAGCGGAATAATCATCAAAGAGTTATTACACCACTTTGAATTTGCAAGTATATCAAGTGTCTCTTGTAATATCTGAAAAAGTATATAACATGTAAACAGGGCACTAATTGCAAAGTAAGAAATGAGAAGTTATGTAATTTTTTTGCCTACAAAACATGTATCAATCACTATTATCTTTAGGTTACACATTCCACATATTAATTATCGTTAAAATTATAGACAAAACATATTATGAGTAATTGCCAACCTGTTTAGCTGGTATTACGACAATATTTTCAGTACGCCGTTGATTGATAAAGCAATCCAGGACATTAAAATTTATGTTAAAGCATCTTATATTTTCTAAGTTATTCGTAGCACTGTGAACAATAAAAAATTATATATGATAAGTGTATTTGTATAATAAGAATAAAATATTGAAAAACTCATAAAATTATTAATCTCATATTATATTATACTTACTAATTTGGTTCCCAAATTATACATATATGAGAACAGCATAGAAGCTTTATTATAGTGCAACCAAGTCTCCTGGCTACACTGTGATATATTATAAATAAAACTATTTTGTCACCAAATTTATTTTCTAAAACCTGTGCCAAAAGTTAAAATATAACATAAATTCAAATAAAATACCAATTAAAATGAAATATTTATTAAGAAAAGAGAGAAAATTAAGGATGTTTAGTACCTATTTTTAAAAATATAGGAATTTAATAAAATTTGCACAGATTGTTCTGATACATGTTCAGAGATTTATAAAAAAACCTAGAGTTTATTCACTGAAGCAATCAAAAGTTATAAGGATTTTAATTTGCAATTAATTTACCCGTCGATATTATTATAAATATAATTATTTTGTAGATCTAATTATAAGTAAAAGTATTAATATAATTATAAATATAATTATTTATATAAATAAGTATAAATATAATTATTTCTGTCCTTTTTAGCCATTAAATTGATACGATGACAGATTTTCTATCTTATAAAAAACTTGTGATCGTGTCGATTTAAGAGCTAAAATAGATAGAAATAATAATAGGAATTTATTCAAAATTTGCAAAAATATAGTTTAAATATAGAGGAAACATTTGATCACATAATTTTGGTCAAGTACTGACTAGTTCAAAAGATATTGAATATAATTTTCTCAATTTCGTCCTATTATCCGAGATGACATATTATTTATTGTGAAAACGTGGCAACATAGCATTCAGCTGAGCCTTCTTTTGACATTTTAAATAACTTATCTTTTCATCTGAAGCTTCTATATACAAACGTGTAAAAGCGAGAAGCGACTAGGCCTCATATGTCAATTTGCAATTTGATCAACTTATGAAAAATTACCATGTTGCCACATTTCTTTCTTCTCGGAGAAATGACAAATTATTAAATTTATCAAAGAAATAGTTAAAAATCTTCTATATTTTGTCATTATTCACTATTATAATTTTTATTCTGACATTTTAAATTACTCTGTACGAGTAAATTCTTTTATTTTTATATTTCAAATTTTATGCTGTAATGTCGAAATCAAGGTACCGTCAATGATAAAAGTTTCTCATTATAATTTAAGAAACACGAAAATTCTCCGAAAAAAAGCAACAGAAGTTGGAAAATACATTTCTACACTCTAGCTATGAATAAATAATAAGATTTTATGCAATCTTTATAATAATCATATATTAAGATATATGAGAAAAGTATATATTCGTCAATTTCGATTACTTTTTGCTCCGATTATAGGTGCTAAACATCCTTAAGAGAAAGGACAAGAGAATACTTTTAAAGCTCCTGAGTACTCGCCGCGGAACTTCGATGTCGACGGTGGCGACATATAGTTCTGCCTCTTTCTCTTTTTTGGGAAATATGTCAGAAGCGAGAAATGACAGCCCAATTTATGTTGCGACGTAATTATTTACTACGTCGTAATTATTTGCTTTTTGCTAGTGTTGTGATGTGCAACGTATTTATGAAACTTGTGAAAATGGACGGCTGCCAAGCTGTGTAAGGAATAAACTGTGTAAAGTAACATTTTCCTCTCCTTTCGACAGCTGTCAAATCGCGTGTTTTTCCGCATTCCAAGGGTTCATTTCGGACTCAATTTACAGTTATTTATCAATTGTCATGAGAAAGGATTACCAACCGTCCATTTTTACAAGTATTCTGAAGATTGGTAGTATTATTTCGTTGAAATATATTTTTATTTACATGTCAGTCGCAACATAAATAGGGTGTCATTTCTCGCTATTTCTCGCTTATGATGTCACGATTTCAATATGGCCGCGGTGACTACTCAGGAGCCTTAAGATATGACGAACATATAGTCATGCTCACGTAATAATATGTTGGCCAGAATTACAATATATTATTATCTATACAGAAAAATTTCAAATTTGCGTTTATCGATTTGTTTGGTGTAAAGTTTAATGTGCCAAATATATATTCCTCGAGTGTATCCATAATCTGCGTTCCTTCCGCTTCGTCCCAATGATTATCAATGATGTTGTTATTTTTCCAACAGGAAAAATTTTCAGCGGGCTTCCAGAATATCGAATGGTCGGGATATTTTTCTTTTAAGCATTTCAATACTTCTTGTAGAATGTTATCTAGTGACTCATTTACACACGAATAATATACATACTTTTGTGGTTGAAACCATTGTGCCACAATAATAGCAGCACGTTCCAGAAGCTGTCCTTTTTCAAATCGTTTTTTAAAACTTTCCCACTTTTCCTTCGAAAAATATTGCCTCAGGTAATGAAACATTTTCATGTTGCAATATCTTTCTGTTAAAACGCCATCAGCTTTTCTAAAAAATTTACATTACATTTACTGTGCAAGAAGTATATAAATATAATCTATATATGATGTTATTAGTAGATTTTAATTTATATTATATTTTACCGTGGTGATTGCGCAATCAAACTTTTAAGTTCATCCATAAAAAAAGAATTATTTATAAAATTCGCAGGATTATAAATTATTTCACTTAAACGTTCATCTAATTGAAATACTTGATTAAAATTTACAAAATTATCTATTTTGTTATTAAAAACATTGTCATAATGTTTATCAATTATTTGAGACACGAAACTTCGTAATTGTCTCGCACATTTAATGCCCGTTTCCATAAAGTTAGAGTATATTTTATCCTTCATCTGTTCGTTGTTTTCACCTTTTGTTTCATCTTTGTTCTTCTCATTTTCCTTAGACATCTTGTTAAAAAGTTTCTTTGCAGAAGGCCACCTAAACTTATAATAACGATATTTTAATAAACTTTTGAAAATCACACCAAACAATGCTATCTTAACATTAATACATTTTTATAAAAATGAAATTTTTGTATGTATATTATTCAAAAGTATCAATCAAAATATCAATTTTTTCTATTACAAAAAATATTATATATATAATTTTTTTTCTCGACAAATTTTAGTATTAAACAATTTAACTTTTTTTTTATAAATTTTAAATTGTAAATAATTAACCTTTATATTAAGATCATACATATTAATTACAAATAAAATAAACAAAATTTTAATTATATAATAGCCTTGGTACTAAATATTATATAACAAATTACTTACCGCTCTCTCTATTTCAGACACACACACACATTAAATGTTTATATATTGATAAATCAGTAGTTTTTTCAAATAAATTAATAACCTAGAAATAATAAGATATTAAAACAAAATAATTAAATTAATAAAATAAATGCAAAATGTTAATATTTTGAATGCATTTTATATTTTTTTCTTTTACTATATATTATATTTTTTTTACTAAAATTAAGATAAAGCTAGAAGAAATTGTGTATTTTTAAGTTCAAGTAGATGAAATAAGATGGACATAATACTGTGTAAGAAGCAATGAGCACATTGTCCACAGAGACTTTAATTAAATTTATGTATCAATTTTAATGGTTATTTATGGGTTATTAAGAATTTTTTGATGTTTTAATAAGAAAAAATTCGCCTATATATAATTGCAAATACAATAGGTTTTAAGTTAATTTCTTATTCCGATTAGTGTTTCATGCACTCTTGAGTCTCTATGAAAATTTCCATGTTGATTATATAAATGCGCAATTTTTCCTATAAAGGTAAATTGCGTAAGCGTTAGGTAAGAGTGTTTCCCTAGGATTTCGTTTATATCAAAAAGAAAAAAAATATATATATTTAATCAATCAATTTCAAAATTAAATAAAAATAAAAAATACTTTTTTTGTTTTTATTCTATCATTTATTTGAATTCTACATAAGAAATAACACAATATAAAATAATAATAATAATTATTATTATTATTATTATCATCATTATTTACTTTTTGTAGTAAGAAAACAATTTCTATTTATATTAATACAATTTTTATTTTCATCATTATTAATATTATTTTTATTATTATTAATTTTATTATTAATATTAATAGTGTTATTATTATTATCTTTATTGTTATTATTTATTTTTTATAATAATAAAACAATGTCAAATATATTTTGATTAAAATAAGTAAAATTTACATTTGTTTTCAAATGAAAAATAGTCTCTCAATCATATGCAATCTCTCTTACCTACATATGCAATCTTATCTACCGATTAGGAAGAGATTGAGCAAAATAGAATTACAACAAACAATTACAATATATTACCTTAATAAATATGAATTGGAATATTGTCCACTCAACATGTTTAGCATACCAAAGAGGATACATTTGCGAGGTGAATTAAAAATATTAATAAATATTAACTTATAGTGATTTCTTTCTGAATTGTGCTTAATCTCTTATCTTATACATTTCTTTATTCTGTATTGTAAAAATGCGAAGAAAAACTTGAAACCAAACTGTATTGACATTATTGTCTTACTATATATCTCACTCACTTCCTTTCTTTTTCCACCTCATTTGCTTACTTTTTTATATTTATAAAACGTTAGTTTTTTTATCAAATTATTTAATAAACTAGAAATAATTAAATTATTAAATTATTAAAAAGATATTTGCAAAATGTTAGTTTATAATAAGAAACCATTTATTACTTTTTATTATATTATATTTAATACAATTATATTTTATATTATATTATAAAAACGTTTAAAAAACGGGAAACCAAATAATGAAAGACACGCGCAAAACATAAATTGAGAACAAGTAACTTTAAAAATATTTCTTTTAATTATTACAGAAAATAAATTTTATTTAATTTAAACTAATACACTTATCACCGTTTTTATATTGTTGATTAAAGCTTTTTTTAATCTTTTTGTTTGTTTCATTATATTATACTTTTATATATTTTATTTATTTTACTTTTATCGAAAATATTTTTTGTACATGTGTTTGCAATAGGATAATGAAAGGTTACTGAAATAAAATTTTTAAAAAATTTAAAAGTAGCACATTACGTTTGAGAAAATTTTTTTCCTGATACTTTTCGTATTTAACTGCCTTCTCAAATTGCGTACACGTACATCTGAAGTTAATAATATCTTCCATGCTGATTTTTATAACCAAAGATGATCGCAATCATTTCTTCAGGTAAATCCATAATTGAACCCATTACGAAAAAATTTGGAATACAGAAATAAATATAGAGTATTTTCTGATCGTCACAAATTAATTGCATATAATTAATTGATTCACTGTGTGATAACGAAATACGATATTCGCAGTTAACGTTTTTATGCATCTGTTGTCTTCGGGCAGCACAAATGAGTGACTACTGTATGCTACACAAATCTCCCACACTCTATTCTTTTGGATTGTACACTAGATTTTACATATCCCAGATTTTTTCGTCTTGCTAGCAATGCTACTGCGCCCCAATGCTAATGATTAGTGGAGAAAGAAACGCACAAATGCGCGTGAGCTTGGTATTCATTGGTAACTTTTTACATTTTTGTATACGTTTCACTTTCCACAATATCCAGTGTGTCTGTGTAGACCCGCAAATACTTTGTCCTTTTCCCTATTATCTCCCGACAGTTGTCATGTGACAAAAGGAAAACGAATATGTCAGAACACATTTTCTTCTACACATGTACCTTTAAGATAGAAAAAGATAGAAGAATATAGAATTTCAGGATATCGCAATCTTAGATTTTAAAATAAAAAGAGACTCAGGCGGTAATATTAGAGAAACAATTCTGTTATACTTGTGTATTTCCTTTTTTAACGGACGGAACTAACACTAAAAAAGCTTTTAAAAACTACCCACAGTGCGTTAAGGCTCCTGAGTAGTCACCGCGGCCATATTGAAATCGTGACGTCACAAGTGAGAAATAACGAGAAATGACACCCTAATTTATGTTGCGACTGACATGTAAATAAAAACATATTTCAACGAAATAATACTACCAATCTCTTCAGCACACTTGTAAAAATGGACGGCTGGTAATCCTTTCTCCTGACAATTGATAAATAACTCTAAATTGAATCCGAAATGAACCCTTGAAATGCGGAAAAACACGCGATTTGACAGCTGTCGAAAGAAGAGGAAAATGTTACTTTACACAGTTTATTCCTTATACAGCTTAGCAGCCGTCCATTTTCACAAGTTTCATTAATACGTTGCACATCACAACACTAGCAGAAAGCAAATAATTACGACGTAAGTCGCAACATAAATTGGGCTGTCATTTCTTGCTTCTGACATATTTCCCAAAAGAAAGAAAGAGACAAAACTATATATCGCCACCGTCGACATCGAAGTTCCGTCTCGAGTACTCAGGAGCCTTAAGGATATACCGAACCGACGAGAAAATTCTAGCGTCACTGTTATCAACATTGAAAAATGAACCCTTATTCAATGTGTTGGTGTATGTCTGTATGCCATTAGTTTGAAAAGAGTCACATGAAGGTCACGTGAAGGTCATTTTGAATTTCTTAAATAAAACACCCTATATATTTTTGCATATACTTGTAGCTTATCTTGAGAGCTTTCCAAAACACTATGATAAAATGTTTTTTTATTAAACACTTTTCGAGTTATCAGGCTTCAAAAGTTGCAATATTTTGACATAAAATACAAGATATCTTATAAAATATTCATTTCTCGATTATCTTACCCTAATACTTTTATGCACAGAATAATGAGACGAATCAATTGGCGTAGTTAAAACACATAATTATGTTAAAATAAAAATGTGTAACTGCTAGTTGCAAATTCAGATTTTTTCTTAAAGTATAAATCGGTGAATTATTAGGCGTGAAAAATGACAAATGTTTGGACAGCCAAATTATTCTTGCGTGCTATTCTTAAATAAAAAAGTATTTCAATGAAATAACACTACAGGGGACCTATTATGTATCTATCTCTAAAGAAATGGAAATGTGAAAGTGAGCAATCCCCTCTATTTTGTATGTATTCACCTTGTGAAAATACAAAGATATTCCCGGGAATTTGCTCGTCATGAATTTTACATTAGTAAGAGAAAGATAGCAAATAAATTACATGCACAAATATATAATTTTCACCAATTATAACCTAAAATTTGTAGTTACATTGACAAAAGATCGCGATAAATAATAATAATATGGATTATGTTGTGGTGGCCCTTTTTAAAATTTCCTTTACTATTATCCTTTTATTTTCACCCGAACAACCCGAATATACGTCCCCTACCGAAATCGGCATGTTCTCTCATGTATTTTAATAATAGCTTTTTTTACTCTTCAGAGAAATTTATTTTATTTATTGCACTTTAATAATTAATAATTAATTATACGTCTTTGGTGTTTCTTTTGGTTAGGTTTGCTAGTATTCAGTCGTCAAACCTAAAGTGTCAGACACATAACAATGCTAGTAATATGTCAATTGGCTCTAACAGAAATCTAGTGATCTCACATTTTCACTTACTAATTCCATAATAGCGGGAGAACATTCCCGTGAAATAAAAATGCGAAACGTGAGAAAATTTATCTAAAATACATAATAGACCCTCAGGATGTTTCAACATACTTGTAAAATACTCCGAAAACTCAGCTTAGCGAGGAATATACTATGTGGAAGGAATATTTTCCACTTCTTTAGACAGCTGCCAAACTGCCTGTTTCTCCGCAAAAGTAGGCTTACTTTGACACTCATTTTACGGATATCTCTTAACTACCAAGGGAAAAGCTTAGTTTTCGAACAATGTTACAAGTGTGCTAAACTGATCTGTAATCTTGTTTCATCAAAATATCTTTTATTTAAAAATGGCACGCAAGAATTATTCGGCTGTTATTTTTCGCTTATGACGTCACGATTCCAATATAGCCGCGGTCAGTACCCAGGAATCTTAAAGTTGAAAACTTTAAACTTTAAGGCTCCTGAAAACTTTAAAGTTAAAAACCCTAAACTTTAAAATGCTTTTTTAATTTCTTGCCTACAATAATTTTTGCCCAAATGCAACGATTTGAAAATGGTCTAATTTTTTAAACGTAGTGTGCTTACAATCAAACGTTTTATCAAACATTATATCAATATTTGCTTTAATAAACTAATTAATTTTAGTTTTCTAAAAAGTTTATAAACTATTTATATACAAAGCAACGATAAAAGAGATTTTAAAATTATTTAATAAATACTATTTACAAAACGAATAAAAAATACTTAACAAATCGTGAAACTCTGTCATAGTTTGAAACTATTTTCCCTAATTATATAGTTGGCTAAAATAAATCGCTTGCTTCTTATCACGTACAAGGTACAGAAAATATTCTCTTATGTATATATTATATAATCTTATTTTTCTTACAACAAGTGTCTGACATATTTTTTACTTTCATTTTACACAGATTTTTTTCAACAACGAGTTTTAAATATTCTTTAAATGTTACGAAAAGAAATAAAAAAAGTTTTGGAAGAGTTTCGAAAAATTCTACAAGGATTGATTGTAATACAAAGACGTAAAATTAGAGAGTATGCAGGTAAAAATATAAAATATATTGGTAGATATTATAATTGTATAAAGTAAGAAATCGTTATTTCTTCGTAATAAAATATTTGACCATTGATTCTTTTTTTTAATATCGCCCATCTCTAAAGTTTATACAAAAATCATATAAGTTCTAAGAAGTTAATATTTCTTTAGAAAATGTACACACATGTAACATAAATATTTTTAAAGTAATTTTCTTTTAAAAAAATTTTTTATCTTTCGGAAACAATAAAATTTCTTTGAAATTCATAATCGGGCCAAGAGAGTTACAGCAGATGTATACTTATATGCCTTTTGTTCTTCACACATGTCTCTGACATTGAGAAAAAATGGAAATCTATAAATTTTCTTTTCTTCTTATACTACGTTGTTTTATAAAAATTATATAATTAATAACCTAACCTAACCTAACAACGGCATATTTTTGTTCTGAAAGTTGAGACATCGACAAAACGAAATCCTTCTTTTATTTTGTACGGTTGTATACTCGTTATATACATAAATTGAATCATAAAAAAAGTGGAAAAAATGCAAAGAATTTTTAAAAGAAAATTTTTTCTGAATGATTAATGGTGATAAAGAAAGAAAAATGAACAGGGTTGGGTAGTAACTAGTTAAATAGTTAAAAGTTAAGTTAAAAAGTTAAAAAGTTAATAACTTTTAACTTAACTTAGTTAATTTTAAATGCCATAAAATTTAAACTTTACACTAGTTAATTTTAACTTAACTTATTAACTTTTTTTAATATCAGTTAATAAATAATTTATTAATATCAAAGTCATATGAAAATTGATGATCGTAATATATAAAATATATATATATATATATTGTATATACATATACACTGACAAGGGGATGATCAGGATTAGCCCCCTCTTTGAATAAGCTTGTGGTATGTTGTTGTCCTACCCTCCCACTAATTACGGTAAAACACTTTTTGATAACGCTCAAGCATTCCCGAGAAAAATGAGTTTAAAGTTTCCCGTGCTCGTTATATACCTATTTGTAAAGAAAGATTTCAGTGATCAATCGTAGATAAGAGCGTAAGGCGATTAATTACTGATTATTGCACCGTACGTTGCAAGTTCGAAGTCTAGGGGTTTTTTTTTTAATTAATATTGTTATAGTTAGTGCAATGTATTATATTTTTAATATATAAATTATTTTCCAATAGATTTGTTTAACATAGATGTATTTAACACATTATATAAATGGAAAGGAAAGAGAAGAATTAATAAAAATAATTTGGTATATTAGACATAATTTCATTTTATTTTACTTTTGCTATATTCGCTCTCGGAATTAGAAGATTCTAATGTTTTTTTTTTAAGGTAGAGGAATATGTTCTGTTATACTACCTGAGAATTTGTTTTCTTTGTGCTCGTCTTTCAGCAGTTTGAATGTTAGCCATTACATTCTTTCGAGCAAAAATGTATAGGTCACTTTGATACGTTATAAGTCTAGGAAATAAAATCATATCGATCTCAATTTTTTTTTAATTTGCAAGGAACAGTCCAAATTATACAATGATTATCATGATACTTGTGAAAAAAATTCATTCCACTCCGTGGAGTGCGTCAAACTGTGCCAATTTTCCGAGACAAAACACGTCCTTACTTTTGAAAAGAAGGCGGGAGGGGGGAAAAAAAAAATTCGAAATCTGACAAATGCTTCTAAGAGACTTCAAGCTTCAAAATAAAAAAAAATCTTTTAGATAAGACCATTTTCCGCGGAGTTATGATTATTTGAAGTTGAGTGAAATTTCGATAAAAATTTTTGTTGCGTTAATTTTGTTGCTCAGTATATATATTATATAATTATAAATTATATAAATATAATTTTGCTATAATTCATAAATATATATTCTCATTATTTATTGATACTTTATGGTTGCCTTTGTAAGTTTACGAAATAAAGCGCGCGTATAGTGATATATATAGATATTTTAAGCTTATTTCTAAAAAATGCGACTTTGGAATACAATTTTATCATATATGGTTGAATTTGTCGTTAAATGAGCTATAAGTTTTGCTATTAGACAAATTTTAACATTTGCAAAAATTGAAAGGGAGGGGAGGGATTTCGAAAAATATGACATTTTTGAAAAGTCTGATTGCACAATTTTAAAGTACATTAAAAACCATAAAACTTTTTTTTATATCTCTTATTGTTTTGACGGTATTCGCTAGAAATATAAAAACCGATTTTTTTCAGTTCCATTGAGCATACACAGGGTTTTGTCATGTATTCTATAGGTTTAAGTGGGAATGCTTACTGGCATAAAACTGTGAAAAGGCACTTTAAGATCAGTCTGTTATAGGCAGTTTTCGGAAGAACACTTTTTTCTATATATATATATATATGTGTGTTTCTAACAAACATTGTTAGAAAATTACAATATACATTTTTTAATAACATATATATTAAAATAATATTATATTTAAATTATTACATTGTAATAGTTTCTTCCGACAAAATTCAAAAAGAGAATAATAATAATATTTTAATTGTATTAATTTTAATATTTGAAAAGAATGAAATTCAATCCAGAACTGACATTAAAAGAGGAAAACATTATGTGTTATACTCAGCCTTGGTATACGAAAGAATATTTTGTATCATCTGGAAAGTCCATGGAAGTTAATTGTGGGTTTGGATACTCAACAAGATATTTTATCTTGCCAGAACTTGATGTAAAGTCGACAATAATAGGTATGTAATGTTGTAAAGAATATGTAACAATTTATTGACATAAATTTGTTTCTTAATTCAATTATGGCTTACAGGTACCGATAATTCGGAAAGTATGATAAAATATGCAGAAAGTAAATATAAAACCGACGAACGAATCGATTTTGAAGTTTTTGATATCCAAACCAAAAATTTATCTGAAAGATATATCGCAGAATTTGATAATATATTTTCGTTTCCCACTGTACATGCTCGTACTGATATTTGGTAAATATAAAATATATGTTGTAAAAAGAATAAAAGAGAGAGAGAGAGAGAGAGAGAGAGAGACAGAGAATCAATCTTATAAAATACGTGCTTGGTAAAAGTAACTTTCAATAAATAATATTTTTATACATTTTTAAAAAATTTTTTTGGCGTAACTATTTTTAAAAAAAATTTTTGCCGACATTTATGTAAACAATTTGATATAATATTAATATTTTGAGCAACAAAATGCTTTATATCAATTGATTTTATAATATTATGTTAAATATTAATATTTTAATATTTCATTAAATTAAGATTAGATTAAAATTTTATCTTCAATAATATTACTGAATGCACATATATAGACCTTAATAATTTTTATTTATTTTGTTTGACAGTCAAAAATTTCAAAATATTTATAAAATGTTAAAACCTGGTGGATGCCTTTATATATATATGGTTACATCTCACGATGCGTTTACATTATATAGACGAATGTTGAATCATCCAACTTATGGATTATTCTTCAAGGTATGTATTATTACTTTAAATATTATTTTGTTTATTTTTACTACGATTTTTAATTACTATTCTTATATTTACATGGTTTATAAAGGACTACATTACACCGTTTCATAATTGGACCAATCCTGCGAGAGAAGTAAATCATTTACTTAAACAAATCGGATTTATAGTTCAGCGCTCTAATTTTATGCCGTTAAGAAGATATAGGACAGAAAATCTTTTACGTAAGTATTCTTTTTTTAAAACATATGTATAATTATGAAAATGATGCAGATCAAAATCAAATTTTGCCTTATACAGCGATTTAATTGTAATACGTAAACGATCCGACAATAAAAGTGCAAAATATTTTGTTTTTTATGGCTAGAATGTTTTAAGTTTAAAAAAAATATTATATCCTGTAACATTATTAAAGATATCTCACCGACTCATTTTTGTAATTTAAAAGATGTGCCGGTCATGGTGTTCGGCCATTTTTTCAACTTAAAACTGACTATAAACTTTCACTTGTAGTAACTTACTCTAATTTACGACTCCTCAAAAATTTGATTACTGTGCGCATCTCAAACTTGAAATAATTATAAATTACATTAATCACACATATTGTTCGCTTGTCAAACTCCAATCAATTACAATAGATAGGAGACAATAGTTGCACAGCAACTATCCCTTTCTCGCATAAAACATGCTTATACATTCTTATGATATAAATCACATATAACGATCTTTTGTCTTTCTTATCGAGAAGTCCGCCCTCGCATAAATTATATCAAAAACTTACCTAATTTGTTATTTATTTAGAAATTTTCATATAAATATAATTTTTATGTAAAAGTTATTTTTTATTCCAACAGCTTATATTTTATCTGGCCTGTCATTTATAAACAAGCTGTCACCTCAACAACAAGAAGATGTCAAAGATGAGCTCACAAATGAATTTAATAAAATGGAGAAAAAGTTTGAACAAATGTATCGTATGGTAGCAAAAAATGTCAATTTTGATATATATGATACGTTAAGTATTTACGCATGTAAACCACCAGTAAATCAACGTCGATTATTTGTGTACATGAATTAATATTTTTCTAAGTATATTCTCTACATTGCATATAGACCTTACTAATTACTTATGTATTACAAATTTATTAAGATTTTATGTTAGATGATTCAACATTCGTCTATATAATGTAAACGCATCGTGAGATGTAACCATATACATGTAGCGCGCGAAGTTGGTCGAGCGGGTATAACACGGCGGTGTAAAATAAAATAAGGCGACGTTACATAGATATTAAAAAAAAAAAAAGAAAATAATAAATGTATGTTGTCTTCTCCTCTCTCTCTCCCTTCATTTCCCACATCTAAAAAGGAAAGTCTCTCATATCCCGTTCTCCCCCCCCCTCTCTCTTTCTCTCTCTCTCTTCCATTCCTTAACCCGAAACTCCCTTACAAATTGCCCAATGTTTTTAGGGACGCCCCACCCCTTACAGTCTAAAATTATTTCTGTCACTAACCCACTGCCCCTCATGCATCCCTTGTCTGTTCTAACCTTTCGTCTCATACATCTCCTTTCCCTTTGCTTACATTCCTCCACTCTCTCTCTCTTTCCCTTTCTCTCCTCTCTCCCTCTCTCCTCTCTCCTCTCTCTCTCTTCTTCTCCTGCTCCATTTCTCCATCTCCTCCTCTTCCTTTCTCTTCTCTTCTTTCCTCCTCTTCTCCTTCCTTCTTCCTCTTTCTACCTTCCTGTTTCTCCTCCCCCTCTCTCTCCTTTTTCCTCGCTCTATTTGTTTTCTTCTTCGTTCTTCGTCTCTCCCCGAATTTCCGTTCCTTTTCTCTCATCCCCTATAACCCGTCATCTCTTCCTTCTTCTCTATCCTCTGTCTCCCCTCCTCTCTCTTTGCCCTCTTCATCATTTCCAATATCCCCCCCCCCTCCCTCACTTCCTTATCCCCTCATTAAACTCTCATATCTTTCCGCTCTTCCCTCTCTTCTTCTTCTCCTTCTCTTCTTTTCTTCCTCTCTCCATCCTCTTTTCCTTCCCCTCCTTCCTTCATGCTTTCTCTTCTCCTTACCGCTTCTTTCCTCTCGTCCTTACTAATTCTCCGTGCCTCGCGTTCCCTTTCAGTCCTCCTCACCATCTTTCATCTCCTCCCTGCACTCCCTAGTCCCCCTCACCTTACTCTTCGCCCGTTTAACTCCTCTCTCCTTATCCATTTCCCTTTCCTTTCCATCTCTTCCCTTCTTTCCTTTTTCCTGTGCTTCTCCTCACTTGCTTTCCCTTCTCTCTGCCCTCTTCACCACTCACTTTGGAACACTCTTCTTCTCCTCTCTCCTCTCCCTTCCTTCCTCTTCTCTCTTCCCCTTGCCCCTCCACCATCCTTCTTTCCTCTTCTTCCTCCGTCACACCTCTTCCCTTCTCTCCTTTCTCTGCGTTCCTCCTCACTTGATTTCCCTTTTCTCTGCCTACTCAATACCCGCATATAACCTCCATCTGTCACTGTCCACGCCTCTCTCCATCATACACTCCATCATCTCCTTCCCTTCCATCCTCGTCCGTCTCAACTCCCGCCTCCCTCCTTGACCCTTCCTTCTCGTTCCTACCCTCCCTCTTCCTCCTTTACTCCGCTCTCTGATATACCAATATAATTTTGATCTTAATAAATAAAAAAATATTTTATATAAAATTATATTAATTGTAATCTTTATATTTATTTATTAACAGAAAATTTAACGTAAAATATATTATAAGCACAGAAAAAATTCGTAAACTTAAAATGTTATATAAATTTGAGAACAATTATTGTGCTTGCAAAATATTTTGAACTAGTTACAAGCAATCCATAACATATATAAATACTAGTTAAGAGAATTAATGATATTTAGCAATTGTTCTGTTTTTTTAAAGAATATTTTTTATTTTCCTCTGTTTTTCCATCTTTTTTAAATAAAAAATAGAGTGATCAAAACAATGTGTTTATTAGAAATAAATGGCATATCTCCTAAATAAAATTATTTTTTCGAGCAAATTGATATTTTTCTCTTTCTTTGTAGGGATATATTATAATCTTTTCTTTTTATATTTTGATAATTATTTACAGAAACTTACATGACACTTTTATTTTGACATATGTTATAGAGAATTTATTAATGAAACTTTTTTTTGCTTGTAACGAAAAAGCGGCCTTAACAACTTAACGTAAAAAATTAGTTTTTTTATGATTGCTCATTGAAGCAATATCATTACTGACGTCATTGTTGCGCTTATCATTGCCTCTAATAACGATGAAGCGATGATGACCTGCAGCCAAAATACAAAGCACCGAATGAGATTTCTATTCTATTGAATATCAGCGAAAACTCGTACAATTCCACTGGCGCGCCAAGAGTTAAAAGAAATGTCTTCCCACACTAATTGATTTCTTCATTTTCTTTCTTGTTTATCAATTATTTATTTATAAGTTATAAGTTAAGAGATCCTACTACGATTTCTGTCTTTAATATTTTCTAATTTATCTTTCCTTACCAATGTCTGGCTCTCTCCATGTCATGTTGATTTTCTCTTCTTGTTAAATTCTTTTTCAAAAATATTTAAATACTATATTATATAATTTTGATTGCATTAATTTTTCAATATTTTATTTTATACACGTGTACTTTGCTTGTTTCAATGTATGTTTGTAAGAAATTCTTTTTTCAAAATATGCTCTTTCTTTTGTCATTTTTTAAAATATGCACCCATTACAAGTAGACAATAGCCGAGAAGAAAATAAAAGAAAAATGTTATTTCTATAACCGTTTGGCTCTGAATAGGACTTCGATGCTGCAGACTATAAATTCCTGACACGTTACTTTTATACATGTATCAATACTCTTGAGAATTATATTTTGTAATAAATTTATTTATAAACATTTAAGAAAATTTAAAAAAATTTAGAAATTAAAAAAAATATGTAATATTTTTAAAATTAATATTCATTTAAAATTAATTTTAATATTCTTAAAATTTAAAGCTCAAATATTTGTTTAAATATGCATTCGTAATTTATAATAATGATATATTATTTTACAATAATGGTACCAGTCGCTCGGTTAAAAATCATACATAAATGAGTAAATATAAAAGACAATTACACAAAAACTTCATTAGTAAAAAAGATTTCTATAAAGATTTTTATTTTATGTCGTCAGTAGATAATTTTCTTTATCAGGCTAAAATATTATATGTATCTTTTAGTTAAATAATTCCACATTTATTACATTTTGCATTTGTAATGTTTGCATTTAAATCCTGTCATAAAAGAATTCTTCCGTATCTTCAAGGCACAATAGAACGCTAACCCCTCGTCGTCCCTTTTTAGGCTCACAGAAAGGCAAACGCGGAGACGCCTGCCCCCCATTGCACATCACCCATGAGCTGAAGCAGTACAGTTGTACCTTATATATTTTATTACTTTGTTTTATTAATACAATTTTATAATAATTATGCACTTTAAACCTTCCTTGGTTAATAAGACACTTATGTGCAAAAGATAAAATCAAACTATATTGTAATTATTGAAAATTAAAGTAAAAAACCGATTCGAAATTAAACTTGTTTAAAGTTTATTTTGAATTTTTAATGTAATATATTAAATGAATTACCCGAGAAACATTATAATATAAATTATATATAGTATGTATACTATATTTTTGTTTATATTCGGAAATATTTGATAAGAGCTAATTAAAATTCATCAATCTAATAGCGAACATATTTGTGTTGCAAAATAATATCACATGAATATAAAAATACACAGGTGATGGATGTATGACACAATTGAATAATTTTGTAAAGTCAAATAAAGTCAATTTTGAGTTAATTTATTATATTTGTAGATTGCTGAATATACGAATCTGAAATTTGTCAAATTTGACAAATTTAAAATAGTAGAATTAATATAAATATCAAAATTATCAATACATACATGTATTGTACATATATATAAATTTTATAAATTAAATATAGTGTAATATAAACATTTTACATGTCCAATAATATTGTTATTTAATAAAATAATCATTTATCACCATCAAAGTACTTGTATTTTGCATTAAGATATTTTATGTATAAACCTTCAATGTAGATTAGTATGATGTAACACAAGTAATCAAATTTTTTATTAAATAAAAATCTGATTGTAAATTATAACGATATATGTAATTTTTTTCTAAGTAACTTCTGACGCAATATGTTAATTAATAATTTATTAATTTTAATATTTAATTACTTGCTCTAAAGATGGCCTAAAAAATCAGGCCAAAACGTTCGTTAACAATTTTATAATTTACATTATACTTGTTTGCTGCACGAACTAAATTCGTTTAGTTGCCAAAAAATTTGGTGAATTTAACAGTTGTTTAGTTCCTTGTGATAAGCAACAGTTAATTAAATCAAGTGATATCGATTTTTGCATGAAAAGTACCCAACTAAATTATTTTGTTCGAAATACTATAACTATTTATATATATATTTTAAAATATTTAGTCATTTCAATATATTTATTTGATTTCCAAATATCGAGAGGACTAAACAATTTCGTGTTAATTAAAAAATATTGCGTATTTTTAAATAAATAATTTAGTAGGATCAAAAAAATTTTTGTTTATTCAAAGAACAGAGTTTATCAAATTTATTCTTTTAAAGTAACAAAAAGTTTCGCATTTGTTCAAATCATTTTGATAGATGGACTAAGTGTGATCGAAAAGAAACTAAATTTATTGTTGATAGACGTTTTTAAATTCATCAAATACTTAGTTGTTTGATGCATGATTTAGCTAAATATACATGTTATTTAACTCTATCGACAACTAAAGTATGTTATTGAAAATTACTTAATCATCGTGTTAAGTCAACTACTTTACGCGAATAGTAATTCAACTAAATCAAAACGACAAAGTACAAGTTTCATTTAGTCGAAGTAAACACAATAAATGTATAAATCGATCAGTAAGTTTTGATCATCGATTTTCATTCTACGATATCATAATGGTTGATCGATATTTTTGTTGGTTCCATTGTGCAATATTTAGTTCCGTTCAATTAATTCCGTTCAACCGATTTGAAACAATAATCATAAGTTTTATTCCATCAGATGAACAAAATCATTAACCAAAACTCGACGGATTTATAAATTTTATCTGTTTCTTTTGACTAAACAAAAGTTTGATTTAACGATTAAAATTTAATTGAATTTCGCTTGTGTTGTAATACCGCTAAGCGAGATGCCGCTAGTTTAATCGCACAGGATATCATTTTCAACATTGCCTGTTGCCATGTAGAAGGGGTATAAGGAAGAAGCCGAATCGCCGAGCCGTACACATACACGGCCCTTTCTTTGTGTGCGCTCATATGTTGCGTATCTTCTCACTGATAAAGTTATCCGTTGTAGAAGAAATGTGCGTTTTTTATATGTACACTGAAAAAAAAATTTATTTACTCTAAAAAAATATTTAGTTCAATACGTTCAAATAAGTATTTATTTAAATTAAGCAAAAACATATTTGAATCAATAAAATATATTGCTGAATAGTAAAATAGACAATATATTTTACTAATTTAAAAATATTCTTGCTTAATTTAAATAAATGCTTGTTTGAACGTATTGAACTACATATTTTTTTAGATTAAGTAAATTTTTTTTCAGTGTACGAAATTCGGGGGCTTAATCAACGCGCACACCGCGGTGCGCAGGCGGCACAGCGAGGACCTCGCGTAGAGGCCCTCATGGAGGGGAGAAGACGAGAACAGACTAGTCCTGACGGATACGAGTGTTTTACAAAAGTTTCGTGAAATACGTAATTATCTTACAATACTGTTTTTGTGTAGTTTCGTGGTTAATTATTACAAGTTAATCGTTAATTGTGAAACGTATGAAGAACAAACATTATGGCCAATATTATTCGCAGTTGGGGCCTGAAAGATTCGGTTGAATCAAACATAATAAAAGTATTAGAAGGTATGTATTATTTTAAAAAATTATTTATTATCGTTATTTGCAAGGTTCATTCTATAAGTCACACCGTTTTGTTTCGAAAATATCTACTGTATGTTTTCAATTGTGTAATTTAAGTTGTTAACGCATTTTTTACACATTTTCTTATGCAACAATTGATTATATCAAAATAATTTATCAGCAAAACCGTAAGATTTCATCATAATTTATTATGATTCCAATAATGTTTGGATTGCTATTTCTTTATTGTCATAAAATATTTTCCGTGATATACGGGTAAAAAGTGTTCGTAAAAAAATGTACACAAAGGTTTGGTATGCGTATGCGTATATATAGTACACAGTGTCTATCTATAAGCATACCATCAAATATCCATGTAGTAATGAAAGTACATTGAAGAAAAATATTTTCGATTTTACAATTTTATCCTCACAGTGTTCTTAGACAAAAATTTAGTTCGTAAAATGAAATATTTAGTTGAATGAAAGATTCTTTTGCTCAAGAAACAAAATTTTTTAAATGTTTGCAAAATGTTTTGTTAACGTTTTATGCTCATTTTGTCAAAGCAAACTTTTTGTCATCTTTTAGAATATAATCTAGTTTTTATAGTCTCTTAAAAAATTCGATTATATTCTAAAAGATGACAAAAAGTTTGCTTCGAAAAAATGAGCATAAAATGTTAACAAAACATTTTGCAAATATTTAAAAAATTTTGTTTCTTGAGCAAAAGAATCTTTCATTCAACTAAATATTTCATTTTACGAACTAAATTTTGGTTTGGTTTCGCATTTTATTCCAAATTCAGTTGCTATTCAAGATAATAATCATTGAATATTTATGCAATTTTTCTTAAGAAAATCAGATTAGTGACGATAATCTGTCCGATCTTACCCCGGAACTTATAAAGGAAATGATTACACCTATCGGATTACGACTCGAATTTTTAAAAAAATGGACGCTGGCGTACGCGCAAAAGAAAATACCTGTTAGTAGGCATAATGAATAAATATGGAGAATTTTTTTAATTTTGAATAAATTCATTTATTTAGCAACATTTATCGTTTATTGTATTAAACAGATCGAGAGTACGAATTCTGAGGAGACATTAGAGAATGCGACTTCTGTACAAAGTTCTTGCTCTTCTGTACAAGATTCATCAAACGATTACGTTTTAAAAAGACAAAACGCTTTTTCCGGAAAATTATCATACGCTTTAAGAACAAAAACTATATCAATCAAAGCAATTCTTAATACAAATATACAAGGAGAAGCAATACTAAAATCTTATAAAACATCAAAATCTTTGACCCGCAAATCACGGAATATCATCGTTGAGATCATTTTGACAGAATTAATGAATGAAACATGCCAGTAATTTATTTCACTTTTTTATATACGTTAAAATTTATATTTTCAAATATACATCTATATCTATACTATATCTATAATAATATTTTATTAATTAATTTTAATACTTATTAATATTTGTTATTTTTATTCAATATTAATTTTTATTATATTTTATTAGTCTAAGAAATGAAGATTTTGAACATCTAGCAGAGGCGATAGTAAAAGATTTTCCCACCGAATCCGTTTCCACGTATTATATTCCTGCGATTCCTAAAAAGTTATCTCGCGTTGGAAAATCAGTAATTTCCCGCGGAAAATTTGTTGACAAATATCGTAACAAATTACGTCAACTAAAACGCATTCGCGTGGGTAATCCATTGGCAGAAATTACAAACTTTCAACAAACCGAATCTTCTGATTTATCCTCCGATGAAGGTACCAGGCAGTTTTTTCAAATTTACTTATATTTAAAATTAAAATATATACTATATAGTTAAAATTTTATTTTTATATGTCTCAAATGGATTAAATTTAAATTTTTTCATAATCTATAGAAACTATTCGTGAAGCTGAAGGATGGCTCAAAAGTCATTCCACACCGTGCTGGGAAATCGTCGTCAATAAATGGAAACTTACTGCTGAACATCGACACAAAATTATAAAATCAAACCGGAGTTTGAAATTGTGCCAAATTTTTGAACGATGGTCTATTTTAAAACATCCGAATGCATACACATTAATTGAGGAGGATTATGTATTTCTGAATCTACCAGCGTTAAAACTGACTCTAGAAAATTGGAAAACTTTTTTTGCAAAGATATTGGTAATTCGCCCACCAAAAAAAGATGACGACAACGCGCGATCTTTATTAGAATTGATTCAACAAGAAGAATTGACGGACAGTAAGCATCTTTTTCTGTAAGCATCTTGTGTATACTACTTTCACTTCAATTCATTTTATTTGATTGCACAGATAGCAGAATCGTTCTGCAGTTAGAAGACTGCTACCTCATTTACTTCCACCGAAAGGTCGCATACATCTAAAAAAGAAACAATGGAAATCCTCAATAACAGAGTGCAAGGATAACCTGGTAATTCAAACAACAGTAAGTATGATAATTAAAATTCGATATGATTTTTGACACTGTTTTCTATTTAATATGTATAATTTTGCATAATTTTATATAATTTTCCGCAGTTAATAGCTGACATCACAAAAATCCAAGAAAATCGAAGAATAGTAGCGGCGAATCTTGGTATAACCTTGCAGCCATATATTATCTCTGTCGGCCCAACAATTTCCGAAGTTAGTGATTTGTTTATAGCAGTTGATACCACCGTATATAAGGTATCCTCAGCCTTAGAAGCAATCGATTTATGCTTCAAAATTTTTCATACGCTTGATGTCGAATATCCACTCGAAAGTGCCCATCTATGGTTATTGTTTCAATGAGTACTGTACGATTACATATGCAATGCAGATAAAATGACGCCGTATGTAACCGAAACTATTTCTGACATTAGAACAGTTGAAATATCCACGCGTAGTTAATTATATATGACAAAATTTTTTAAATTTTATTTTGAGATCTTATTTTGTTGTTTGAAGAAAACGACATTTTTTCTTTTACTTTATTTTGCCCTTTTTGGTAGAATTACCAAGATCTTTGCAAAAAAATTCATTTCTTTCATTAAAAAGGAAACTGAAAACTAAAAATATTTTAAAAAATTTTGTTTTAATTTTACGAAAATAAAAGAAACAGAAAATGATTGTGTGCCCTTTCTGTTATAAAAGATTTGATTCTAAAATTTATTTCATTTTTCACGTCAAAATGCAGCATAAAGTAATGATGTTATCAGTTTGCAAATGTTATCAAAATGGGTGTTCGAGAACTTTTAACAATTTTTATACTTATAAAAGACATTTATTCTTAAAGCATTGTATATCATTTAACCGAACAAAAATTCAAAATAAAAATTCTAATATTGCTAATTGTAATGTTTCGAAATTAGAAAGTTTAACTGCTTTTAGTCCTGCCTCTATCAATTCATTTGATGAATTTTCACAAGCTAGATGTTCTTTTAACGAGTCATCAGTTTCAAATATTGAAGATTTCGAGTTCATAGTAAAAAAAGAAATCTCATCCTTCGTTCCTCAACTCTATTCTGTGTCAATTCTTCCACGATCATTCATTTTTAGTTTAATTAATAACTTGAATAATTTGTATAATCAGATCTTAATATCGATTTTACAGCAAAAATGTAATTCTACAGATCCCAAACAATCACTATCGGATCTTATCAAAATGTTAACTATAATGCAAAATGGGTTTGATTATTTCAAAACTGATCATCAAAGCTTAAAATATTTTGAAAGTTCGGGTGCACTTATTAAACCACATTCGATTAACATTTTTGCATCATTAAGTTCTCGTTTAACTGGAGGAAAACGCGAAGCTATCATATCAAATACAGAGATTCAAGTTATAAGTATAAAAATGGTCTTGAAAAAATTTATGGAACTGCCAAATATTTTATCTACAATTTTAGTACACATTCAAGAATGTAAATGTAGTGAAGCAATAGTTTCAAATCTTCAAAGTGAATTGTGGAAGAATATTGAGTTGAAATTTGAGGGAAAATTCGTATTTCCGTTGTTATTATATTTTGACGATGTTGAGATCAACAATCCTCTTGGTTCTCATGCTAACATACATAAACTCGGTGCCGTCTATTTCTCATTAGCATGTATTCCATATGAATATAGCAGTATACTGGAAAATATTTTTCTTGCGCAACTCCATAACTCAAGTGATCACAAATTTGTTGGTAATATAAAAGTATTTCGCAATATCGTTGACCGATCTTTCAAAAAATAGATTGATAGTAAGTGTAGATGGACAGGAAAAAACGATATATTTCTCATTACTAGCAGTTGTTGGTGATAATCTAGCTATAAATGATATTTTCGGTTTTGTGACCAGCTTCAACTCAAAAAATTGGTGCAGAATATGTACAGCGGACAAAATCAAAACACAAAGTCAAGTTAAAGAAAACCCTCACATGTTACGAACTGTTGAAAATTATAGACAGCACTGCAAAAATTTTTCTACTGACATTAAAGCTGAGTGCATTTTTAATGAAATTCCAAACTTTCATATTATAGAAAACGGAACTGCTGATATCATGCATGATGTTTTTGAAGGGATATGTAGATATGAGATTGCAAAAATTTTAAATATTTTTATTACTAAAGAACATTTTTTTTCTCTCAAAATTTTAAATGAGCGCTTGCATCATATTGATTGTGGTCGAAACTTTTCAAAAAATGTACCAGTTTCAATTTCAAACAATGCTCTTAAAACGCAATATTTGATAATCTCAGCATCGGAAATGGTTTTTCTAATCCAACATTTCGGTATTCTCATCCCTGTGATCTCGTCCCTGTAAATCATACAGTTTGGGAAGTTTTCTTGACTTTGCGTGAAATTATTAGTATCGTAATGAGTTCAGCGTTTACATCTGCAACAACCGAACTACTCGAAACATTGATATCCGAACACCATTCCTTGTATTTGGAAGTTTTTGCTGAGTCACTTAAACCTAAACACCATCTTTTACTACATTATCCACGACTTTTAAAACAATTCGGGCCACTCAAACATTTATCGAGCTTGCGTTTCGAAGCAAAACATAAAACATTCAAAGACAATGCTAAAGTAATAATGTCACGTAAAAATTGTCCTTATACTTTGGCATTGAAACACCAACTCGCTTTATGTCATAGATTTCTTTCTGGAAAAGGATTCTCTAATAGATTAAGTTGGGGGCCTACATTAAACCAAAGAATAAATGATCTTGAAGATTACTGTAACTTTAAACATGTTCTTCCATTAGACATCCAATGCAAACATATACTTGATACTTGGGTTAAAAACAATGGTATTATTTATCATAAAGATGTAGCTATAGCTACACATTTAGATAATAATAATATCGTGTTTGGTAAAATTCGTTATATAATTATTGATAATATGGACCAGATATTATTTATATATGTAGAGTTGCATACTAAAGGTAGTGACAGACATTATTGCGCATATGAAGTAACGGAAACATGTGTCTGGAAACTTACTAGATTAAAAGATTTATTCATATATGATCCTCAAAATGTGATTACAATGGCCAATGGTAATTTATATATTTTATTTGACTAAGTGTAATTATTATCTATACTACATGTAATATAAAATGTTTTTTATATGTTTCATGTTTCTTTTTTAGATGTAATTTAGACTGTAATTAATAAACATATATATTTTATGATATTTTCTGTATCTTTTTATTCGTAATTTTCATTCCAGAAACACAGTTAATATTTTTGCAAACTAAACTATCTTATTATCCTACGAAATTTCAAATTCTATCAACCGACTATAAGGCTCCATTCACGAAGAAAATTTTATAGTAAAAATTACTATGGTGTGTAGTAGTTGCGGACCATCAGAATTATTTTGAAGTAAATTACTATGTAAAACTGTAAAAATTACGTAAATTCACGTAATTTTTACAGTTTTACATAGTAATTTACTTCAAAATAATTCTGATGGTCCGCAACTACTACACACCATAGTAATTTTTACTATAAAATTTTCTCCGTGTTGAAAGAAATATTTAGTTCTAATAAAACATCATTGGGAAGGATTAACTAAATGACTTTACGAAAAGAACAAAATTATTATGTTAGCTTAACATACTATTTAGTTTCTTGAATTATATGATTTATATTATTCAACTTCTATATTGCAATTTTTCAACAAATTCTTTGGTTTGGCAAACTGAGCCTTTATTAATTTAACAAAAGTTTTATTTAAAACCGCAAGTGCATCAGTACATAAATTACAATTTTTTTTTCGTTCATGTAAATCTATACTTATATCAACAAAATTCTGTTGTCTGTCAACGAAATATTCATATAAATGATGTGTTCTTATAGATACATGAATCATATCTTTCATTCATGTGACAAAATATTTATTTATACCAAAGAAGTATTCAGTTGCTTTCACTTTATATTTTGCTATACGCTTCATATATTTCATTCCTCTAAATAAACTGGAAATCTTTTTAGTTAATATTTTGTGGTCTTAACAAATTTTTTATTTAAATAAAAAGAATTTGTGTTGTCTTGATAAAAGTTTTAACTAAAATAGCAAAACATTCGAATGTACTAATCATCGACATTGTTCCTTTAACTGAGTTAATAAATATATAAACAGTATATTTAATCCATTCAACAAGATATTCACTTCTGTTTAATTGATATTTTCTTATTTCGATTATATATTTATATACAGAGATCAAAAGTTTAGTGTAAATAACATAATTTTAGATGCTTTATAATTCCATAAATATGAATTTTAATTAAATTTGAATCAATATAACTAAATTCTTGTTCCATTACATTGTATATTTTGTTGTTTGGAACAATCCTTCGGTTAAAAATAAATCGGCTTTGTTAATTCAAATCACGATCTATCCAAGACAACAGAATCTATCTACAATTTAAACAAACGTGTTCGTATATCAAAAAAATATTTTGTTGTAATAACTGTACATCATTATACTGAACTTTCTGTTTTGATGGTTTGAATAATACTTTCTTTACAACATCAACAAATTATTTCGTAATATTTTAGTAATATTTATTTGAACGTATCGGACTAAATTATTTAGTTGGGCTAAACAAATTTTACCTATTTCAACCAAATTTTTTTTTCAGTGTATGCTTAGTAAAATATTTGATTTACTTTTAGTAAGCAAAAAACATAAAATTAATATTTTTAAATATTTATTTAAATGTGCGTTTTATAAACATTTTAAACATAATGTTTTTATGATAAATTGTTAGCTAATAATATAACACTTTTAAATAATTAAAAAAATATTTTTTAATTGTTATTTTCTTAGTAAGCAAAAGACACAAGATCAATATTTTAAAATATTGTTTTATGAAATGCTATATATATATATATATATATATATATATATATATATATATTTGATTAATTTTAATTATATTTTTAATTTTAGAAAAAGTTAGATAATTTTTCCGTGTGTTTTTAAATCTTTCTGTATTTTTTCAATATTCTTTCAGTATTTTTGACATATTTAATCAGTGTATTAATAAAAAACAGAATATTAAAAATTAATGTATCAAAATTATAATACTATTATATTATTTTAAATATCTTTAAGAAAAAGAATTAACAATAAGAAAGAAACGAGATAAGATTATCGGAAAAGACAGACGACACTGCACAGATGGAGAGCAAATAGAAAAAATTAAGATAAAAATCATAGAAAAAGTCGCTTAATGCCTTTAAGAATTATTTACAAAGAGAGAATTTACAATTAAGAGATCGATTAATCTAGCGAGACAGTTTATTTGAATCTCACAAAGCGCGCCAGTGAAATTGAACGAGTTTACAGTGACACATATGCATTCTATAGAAATCTTCTCGTGAAGTGCTCGTATTCAATATGAACTCGAAATTCAATATGTAATGTAGATACTATACCAGATAATTAATTCATGTTAACAAATAATTGACGTTGATTTACTAGTGGTTTGCATGCGTAAATATTTAACATATCATATATATCAAATTTGTTTTTCTTTGCAGTCGGTACGATACATTTGTTGAAACTTTTTGTACGTTTTACTAAATTGATTTGTGAGCTCATCTTTGTCGTCTTCTTGTTGTTCAAGTTGACATCTTATTTACAAATGACAGGCCAGATAAAATATAAGCTGTTGGAATAAAACATAATTTTTATATAAAAATTAGATTTATATAAAAATTTATCTAAATAAATAACAAATTAGGTAAATTTTTGATATAATTTATGCGAGGGCGGACTTCTCGATAAGAAAGACAAAAGATCGTTATATCATTGATATGTAATATCATAAGAATGTATAAAGATGTTTTATGAGTGAGAGTAGTAGCCGTGCAAGTATTGTCTTCCATCCATTGTAATTGATTTTGACAAGCGAACCACATGTGTGTGATCAATGTGATTTATAATTACCATTCAAGATCGAGATGTGCACAGTAATGAGATTTTTGGCAGGAGTCGTAAATCAAAGTAAGATTTATTGCAGGTTTCTTTAGGGTCAGTTTTCAGTTGAATGACCAAACATAATGAGCATAAAATCCATTAGTGTAGAGAGACATTTCTTTCAAGTCTTGGCGCGCCAGTGAAATTGTATGAGTTTTCGCTGACATTCAGTAGAAATTAAGGCTCGCTATTATATATGTAGGAATATATTAATAAATGGATATTAATAATAGAATTATTCTGAACGATGTATCTGAGAAAGTAGTAAAAGTAAAATTTTTCATTAAAGATTTTCATTTTTTCTTAACGCCACAAGTACGCATACATATAAAGAACAAAAGGCAGATGCATTTAAAAAAGCTTGCTTTCCCATTGAGTCAAAGAAATTGTATTGTTTCGGAAAGACAAATGATTTTTATTAAAAGAAAACTCTTATGAAACAATTTACGTTACACATGTATGTACAGAAATTTTCTAAAGAAAAATTTTCTAAAGAAATATTGAAACCTTAGAATCTCATATATGTCTTTTGTATGAACTTTAGAGATGTGTGATGTTGAAAAAAGGATCAGTGGTCAAATATTTTATTACAAAGATTATTACAAAACGCTGAGAAGATGTTACACACACAGAATGCTGCTATAACTGTCGTAAAACTATATATCAGAGTATTAATAATATAAATTATATTAAGATTATCGAAAGAGCTCCGAATTAATAAATATAAATAAGTAAGTAAGAAAGAGGCAATAGGAGCAATGAGATGTGAATCAAAATTATAAGTTTTTTATATAGGTGATGTGTCGCAGGTATATTGACATTAAGTACATTAGTAACATTCTATAGAATGACGGAAATTATAATAAAAATTTGAACGTTTCGATTCATGTTTTGAATCCTCTTCAGCATAATATATAAATTAAATAAATGAATTATAAATAGATAAAAACGAAATTAATGAGAAAACATCGCATAATAAAGGCGTAAGACATGTGTGAACTAAAAATCGTGATCGTATTCGCATGATTAAATGGATCAATGCCTTAGAACCGCTGTACATATTTGTCGCATGTTAGTTGTATAAATTACATATATATAAAACGATCCAACTTGTTCGGCTCTTTTATTGTATGGCTTGCATAATAATCCCGCGAGGCAATTCTCCGAGGTTTCCAGACCGAGGGAGGTATGCAGTTAGATTGAGGGGTTAAGTCTGTATTAGTAACCATCTTTAGTAACCATTAGTAACCAAGAGACCATCTGTACCATCGGCATAACCACACGTTAAACATCAGTTGCGCGATATATATACCATAGATTCAACAACACACAAACGGAATGCATATCCTGTAAGCTTTTTCTGAGTCACCACCATTATACACAAACTAGCGGTAAATAACTTTATTACAAACAGGTATTTATTATACTCATTTTACTAATACAGACTTAACCCCTCAATCTAACTGCATACCTCCCTCGGTCTAGAAACCTCGGAGAATTGCCTTGCGGGATTATTATGCAAGCCGTACAATAAAAGAGCCGAACAAGTTGGATCGTTTTATATATATGTATGTTATACAACTAACATGCGACAAATATGTACAGCGGTTCTAAGCATTGATCCATTTAACCATGCGAATACGATCACGATTTTTAGTTCACACATGGCTTCATCACTTACGCCTTTATTATGCGATGTTTTCTCATTAATTTCGTTTTTATCTATTTATAATTCATTTATTTAATTTATATATTATGTTGAAGAGGATTCAAAACATGAATCGAAACGTTCAAATTTTTATTATAATTTACGTCATTCTATAGAATGTTACTAATGTACTTAATGTCAATATACCTGCGACACATCACCTATATAAAAAACTTATAATTTTGATTCACATCTCCTCGCTCCTATTGCCTCTTTTTTACTTACTTATTTATATAAATTATATTATCTAATAATATTAAAAATATGAGAAATTTTTATCAAAATATTAATTATTTCTTTGTAAAACACATTGCCTCTAAATATTATATTATAAATTTAAAAATTTATAATATATTACGTAAATAATAAATTACAAAATATAAAACATAACTGTAAAATATTACAATTATATGCACAAACGTTTTTTATTTAAAACAAGTATCAATGATATGTATTAAGTTGGTCAAAAAGTCTTTTCATATTTTATGGAAAAAAGATGAATTTGTGAACGCGGATTACCAGTCTCGGAATTCGCTTGTCGTCTAATGTGCTTTCGAGTCAAACGAACACTGTAGGGCCTGAGACCTGTTAATGACCTCGAAAGTCCCTTTGACTAGATGATTAAACCGTTCGTTCGATGGTTTCTTTTTGTTAAGAAAAAAAATCCCTGTTGCACAGAACAGGATCTAGTGCGATTTTGAATTAGAAAAGCAAAACCAAGATTAATTAATTAAATAAATTTTCTATTCTGGTATATTATCGCAAGCGGATGTAACATAAGGGTAGTCTATCAGGCGAGCATGTGTGGCATCATGTATTGTAATAAAAAAAAACGTGATTCGTATTATTTTAAATCAAAATAAATCTGCTTTCTTTTTTTCTCTTTTATTTATATTCTCATTATTTCTTCTAATTTTTGTTTCTTTATATTTATATTATTTTTGATAAAATCTCAAAAATATAAATGTAAAATTAATACAAGTGTTGAAAAGAGATGTTTATTTATCTTTAAATTAACATTGTTATAATAAAAGATACACAATATTAGATAATAATATTGTATAATAATGTCAATGTGTGTTCATGTACGTAAGTATGTATGTATGTACATGTGTTTTATTTCTCCCTTTCTTTCTCTCTCTCTCTCTCTCTCTCTCTCTCTCTCTCTCTCTCTTCTCTTTTCTCTCTTTACCCATTATATAGTACATTTAATATATAATTTAATATATAATATATTTAATATATTGTATAAATTTATATTGAGAGAGAAAGAGAGAGAGAGAGAGAGAGAGAGAGAAGGGGAGAAATAAAACACATGTACAATGTACATGTAAAACACTATGCCAGAGATATAACAAAAGGCAGACGATTTCTTTGAAACGTAAAATTTTTAACAATTCCTCACAATGCATTACCTGCGAGACCCTACCTTCGAGCTATGAAAATTTTTGTATGTATACTCATGTGACAACTGCATAGTGGAGGAAATAGGCTTATATATAATTCCAGACTATGGGTATATGTAGACATACTATAAGGAACTTCTGCTATCTATTTGCGACTTGTGCTTTCGGTAATCGGAAAAAATATAAGAACAGTATCTCAGTGAATTGTGTATACTTTTAAACAGGGAATTAATTTTATGCGAATAGTTTGGCGTTTGTAATATTCAAGTGTTTAAAATTATATTATTTCTTTTTTTTTGTGTTTTACTTTTTTCGTAATGAGTATGATAACGTGCTTACCTGAAGAAGTTATAGATATCATACTTGGCAACAATGATATCAGCATGGAGGATATCACCAACTTCAGATGTGTGTGTAAACAATTTCAACACGTAGCTAAATACAACAAGTTTAAGCAAAAAAAGTTTTATCAGAGGTAAATTTTTTTAAAGATAATTATTTGTTTGTAATTTTTACAGAGATAATTATTTGTGTAAATTTTTCGCAATTTGATTTCATTAATTTATCACACACTCAATTCTACAAAAAGTATATTTTGTAAAAATGTAAAAAATAAAATCAATGTAATAAACAATATAAAAATGATTAAGAGAGGGGTCAATGAAAACCAAGAAACTTAAAGAACGCAAGCAATTATCGCCAAAAATTTTTTTCATTAATTAAATTTCTAATTTAATTAATTAATAAACTAGTTAAATGTTGTAGCTTCTTTTAATTAGAAAGAAACAAATTTTTAAAGATAACTGCTCTCTTTTCTATGTCTTGACTTTTATTAGTTCATAGTATTATTTTATGTTTATAATTTAATAAAAAATAAATATAAATATAAAAACTTGAAATTTTGTATTAATTTTTCTTAATTAAATTAAAATCGTTGATTATTTTTATTTTACTTATTTCATTACTTTATTTATGTTATTACACAATTTGATAAATTTATGTTTTAGAAATTTAGAGAATGTTAAAGTTGAATAATGTTTTATAGTTACGTATAGTTATAAATGTAATATTATAGCTATCATAATATATTAATAATGCTGTTTATTAAAATAGTTGAAGTTATATAATAAACTTATAACATTATATTAATAATTTATTTTGTAAATATCGTTTTGTCTCTTGTTTTTGTGACTCACTGTATATTGTTAGTGTGACAAATTTAATCACAATTTAAAATTGAAAATTATATACTGCATATCTTATATATTTTGCACTAAAACAGAAAAATTGATATTTCGAATAATTTTATATATTAAATAACTTAAACAATTTAATTTTTTGGAAACTTTCTATTACTAATGCAATAGTTTAGTGTTTTTTAAAACTTTACGAATATATTATTTGTTCCAATTTCAGATGGCCTATTGCGAGGAAATTCTATGACAAGCAATTTAAGAAAAATGAACAGAAAGAACAGAAAAATGAAATTTTTATGAAAACAGGCATTAATTGTGCAAAAGAATTACAGAATTTTATGTTACAACATATTCAAAAATATTATTCTAACAACAAAATAGCAATCGATAATTTAACAGATTTTACTTGCATATTTGGATTAGATGAAAATTTACAGCAAATAATTTGGAATAATGAAAATAATATAAAAATTTCCTTTTATATTAATGAGATCGCACACTTACTCGCTCATAAATTTTTACGGTAAGATTATATATAAATTAAAGTACTAAATACTTTACAGATTAATATTTGTACAGTTATTGTTAATATGTAATTTTTTTTTTTTTCAGAAAAGATACTTGCAATCTAACGGAAAGATATTATAATGTACTGCTGCTTAGGTAAATGAAACAACATATGCAGAATGTAATATTAATGGAATTTCGTATGGAACCTGACCAAATGCAGGTTTTGGAAAGAAGTGCTCTTCTTGTAGCACAACACTTACAGTCGTTTCAAAAGTATATATCTTACTCGTCCATAACAACGTCACTAGATAATATAGCAGAAGAGGTTTTGAATAGCCTTAAAAAGAAACATCCGGATCATTCGATATTTTTGACGCCCACCGAACATTTTTCGTATTGGAAAGACAATAATATCTTCGATAATTATTGGAATGAAGCAGAAGGAACACAAATTATGGATACGTTAGAGGAATATATATTTAGCACATTAAACTTTCGACGAAACAAATCGAGAGCTGTAGAATGGAATATACAAATAAAATGGAAATGTATAGATCATGTAAGCATTATAGATTATAATATATTATAATATATATATATATATAATATGACCAATTATGCCGTAAATATGATCGTATTTGTTGTAATCTTAAAAATGTTTTTCTTTTAATTAATTTTTGCATTCTAATTTTTGGCGTAGGTATTAAAATATAAATATGGTCAAGAAATAATTATATTTATAATATATCACAGCGTGGCCAGGAGACTTGGTCTACGTTGTGATATAATATTAAATTCTAATAAGCATATCTATCTATATTGGAAACCAAAATAGTAAGTATAATATTAGATTTGAAATTATGTGAATTTTTTGATATTTTTATTTTTCCTACGCACACGCACATACGTATTATTTTTTATGCTTTACAGTACTACGAATAGTATAGAAAATGTAAGATGTTTCAAACTAAATTTTAACAAATTCCCAGATTGTTTTATCAATCAGGAGTGTGAACAATTTCATGTAATAACAGCTACAAAGGTTGACAATTACTCATATATATTTTTCATTATCTCATACATAATTTTAATATTAATTAGTAAATTTATAATATTAAAATTAAGCAAAAAGACTTGCACAATGTATATTTTTCTCGTTTGAAATCTTATTTACTTTTATGTCTTTTTTCATCATTACAGATGATAACATTACTCCTTAAGTTGATTTAGTGTAATAATGGATATTCGTGGGGAATGGATTCAGAAGATTTACTAAAGCATAATAGATTTAACTGGGATATGAATTTAAAAAGTTAGAGTATGAGTTTAAAAAATATTGGCCCACACTTTACTGTAAGTAAGCACTACACATGTCGTATATTAATAATAATAATAATAATAAGTTCTATGTCTTCTTTCTAATAACACATACAATTACTTAAGAATTATAAATAATTATACTTCAATTGTAGAATTATAATTTAATTTAATTAAATTTTCTACAAATATTTATTTAAGAACTACTTAACAAGGAATATAAATTATAGATTAAACTTACACTTACACTTTTCAGATCAGCCTAACGATAAAAAAATTTGAAAGATTGGTGTCAAGACCAGAAGCAGTAAAATTTTCGGTTGGAATAATTGTAATTCATGGTAATCAATGTACGAACTGTCCTGCAGGTGTCATAATTGGATGGAATCGATGGGAAGACAGACATTTGGTTAAGGTCTCCATAATAGATAGAAGACATAATCCTAATGTTTTACCGTTAAAGATTTGTAGTGATACAAAGCAACAAACACATTACCTGATTCTTACAGAAAATAATAAAATGTGTTACGTGGGAGAAGGTATATTATTATATTGATGCGTTTTTATTTGAAATTACAATTTTTTCTTTCTTAATCTCAACTCTTTGTATATATTGCAAAATAATATTTTATTTTAATTCATCTTGTTTTCTTTTTTCTTAATATATATATTTTATTTAAGTATATTATTGTATTTATGTCGTAATTATTTTATTTTAATGGTCGTTTATTTATTTTTTACTTGCGTTTTTTTTATTGTAGACGATATATCTTTAATATCGCCGAAATGGATTAAAAATTGTGAAATTGGCCGTTACTTTGATAAATTCGAAGGTACGCATTATGTACCAAATAAAGCGCTGGCAAAACATTATTTGTATGATGCCACTGTAACTACTAAAAAAACAATATTAGAGACTTTATACTATAAACTTAAATATAATATATATAATGTAATATTAAAAATATGCCAAGCTTTTGTTTGAAAAATTTTAAATATATTATCTTAATAAAATCTTTTTAAATATTATTTTATAAATTTTTATGTATTTGATAGTTTGTAAAAATAATTAAATTAAGAAAAAGTTAAAAAGATGAAGTTAAACAAGAAAGAAAAAGAAATGTAGGACTAATAAAAGAAGATATGTTTACCATATACATACGTATATACGTTGTACATGTCGTATACAGGGTGTCCCAGAGCACTTGTGCCAACGCCCGTGAGCAGGTAGGGCACAGTAAACTGAGCAAAAAGGTCTTATACCATTTTGCATTATTCGTAATAAAAATCAAAATATTTAATATTAAAGTTAGGCGGCCTAAAAATAATTAAAAACAAAAAAAAAGAGTAGACAAAAAAAATAATGAGAATATAAATAAAAGACGAATAAAAAGAGAAATAAAAACAGATTTATTTTTCTGCCTAATAATAAGAATCTTTTTTACAAAAATTTACAAAGACAAAATATTAAGAGTAATTGATATCGCCAGTGATGAAATGATTCGAAAGGTTTATTAGTTAAGCGACCAAACTGGCAGAATTAAGCTTTATGCATTTATTAAATGTTAGAATAAGCTTTTCATGACAACGTTTCGACCTAAACCAAAGATTTAAAGACCTTTAGTTAAGGTCGAAACGTTGTCATGAGAAGCTTATTTTAACATTTAATAAATGCATAAAGCTTAATTCTGCCAGTTTGGTCGCTTAACTAACAAACCTTACGGGACAAAATATTAATTAAACATGTTTACAATAGAGAACACAACTTAACATTAGAAAATGAATATGAACATACACACGAGAAAACATGCGTGATGTGTGTGCGGCGATTAGTTCACAGACATCACTATATCTTATTATTTTTCTATTAATTTTATTCAAAATTTTCATAGAATATGCTGGAGATATAAAAAAATTGTCGTAAATAAAAATTGAAAGCTATTTTTATGAATTCTTCTAAATATGTTCTTCACTATGCCAGGAACATGTGTAATGAAAGGCAGGCAATTTCTTTAAAATTCAAAACTCGAAAGATTTGTGACAAATATTACCTGAGAGATTCCAACAAAATTTTCCTATTGTGTGCAGTCACGTGACAACAATATGGTGGGAGAGCCTTTAGGTTTTCAAATTTCTCCAGAATAGGTATAGACAAAGAGTGTAAAGAACTTCTGTATGGTATAACACGTGCTTTTGGTAATTGGAAAATACATAAGAACATAGGTTTCGCAATAGATTTCGTGTGACTACAAAAAGAAAATTAATGATACGCAGTCCGATCTTCTTAAATTAAATTACTTTTCTGTGTTTTGCTAAATTCTTAACTAAATTGGTTTCATAAACGAAATAATGACGACGATAACGAACTTACCTGAAGAATTAATAGATACTATACTTGGTTACAACGATATCACTATTGAGGATATCATTAACTTCAGATGTGCAAGAAATTTCAACATGTAGTCAAATACAACAAGTTTATGGAGAAAAAGTTTTTTCAGAGGTAATTACTTATTAATTAGATTAGGTAATTTTTTGTAATTTAATTTCATTAACATACCAATTATACAATCAACTCTGAAAAAAATATATTTTATAATACATATAAAAAATATATAAAATATAATAAACAATATAAAAAGGTTAAGAAACGGATCAATGAAAGTTAAATCAGATAAAGAGCGCGAACAATTATTTTCAATAAATTTTTTCATCAATTATATTTAGTCTTTATGTAGTGATGTAACAAACCGATCTAGGATAAGTATTTTATGTTAGTTTACCCCTAATGATAAGACGACGTACAGAGGATAATTTTATCGATCGCATTGTTCTTTTATCTTTATGTTCCTTCCTTGTTTTTTACGATATACATACAGGATATAGAGAGACTCACGCTGTTAACGTTTTTTTTATCGTCGTAGATAATAATAAACGTATTAAAGTATTATTCAGTCTTTTCTGTTAAAAATCCCAACACTTTAATTAAGGAATAGTTAAATTTTGTATTTCTTTTATGAGCGAAAAATTTTTAAAGGTAGCTCATATCTATTTTTCTGTTTCTTTAATTTTATTAGCCAGTTTTAATAATAGAATTATTTTATTTAATTATGTTATTAAATAACTCATTAAACTGATGTTTAATAAATACACGGAATATAAAAGTTAATTCGTTATATTTACTAGAATATGGCTGCCATGCTGGCTATAGTTTACACTTTACATAATTGTATATTGTTAATGTGTAAATTTTAATTATAGTTTAATTATAAGATTGTATACCTCACACTATATATTGCATTAAAATAAAACAAGAATGTGGATAATTTGACTAATTACGTATATTACACAATTTAAATAATATAATTTTTGGAAAACTTGTTACTAATGCAATAATTTAGCGTTTTTTATAAATTTACGATAATATTATTTATTTCAATTTCAGATGGCCTACGGCGAGAAAACTATAACAAGAAGGATGTTGGGAATAGAAATTGAGATATCTACCCGAGAATGTGTTCTTATGGTACCAGTCAAATATTAGATGGTTATTAATTAAAATGAGTGTTAGGTCTAAAAAGTTAATCTTGTTGTGGTCATTTCTTTCTACAGTGAACTGTATTCTGTTATGGAAAGAATTAAAAATTGTCAATGTTTCGTCAATAAATTTTGGAGGTACCGATATTAATATGTCGTCCACGTATCTGAAGTAAACGGGAGGGATAAAATTCAATAACGTCAATGCTTTCTCCTCTATGTCTTGTAGGACTATGTCGGCGATGATCGGAGAGAGTGGGGAGCCCATTGGTGTGCCAAAAGTTTGTTGATAAAATTTGTTATTAAAGACAAAGTATGTAGAGTTTAAGACCAGGTTTATTGCTGTTAAAAATTCTGATTCTGGGATGTTGCAATTATTTGTGATATATTGCCATCTTTTTGATATGCTTTCTACTGCTAAATTGATCGGGATGTTAGTGAACAATGAGATTACATCTAGCGAAAACAACTCATAATCATTGTCAATATGTAAATTAGATAATTTGTTGACTAGATCGAAACTATTTGCAATGTGACTATTCGGTTTCGGGAAGCTGTCGTACATGATTTTATGTAACCAACTGGCTAAGTTGTATAATGGGCTATTGATAGATGGTACAATCAACCTATAAGGGATGTTAATCTTATGAATTTTTGGTAACCCATATGCTCGCGGTAAATTACCTTCACTGAAGGACATTTTACGGTATTCAATGGTCGAGATGTATTCTTGTTTTTTCCACCGTTTCAGTATGTCATTGAGGCCTGAGATTAGTTTATTAATAGGGTTTTTGTTTAATAAAATATAATATATAAATATAATATATAATATATAAAATATAATATATAAATATCTCTTTATCTGACAATAAATTTTCCATTATATGGATGTATTTGTCTTTATCCAAAGCCACGGTAACGTTATCTTTATCAGCTCTGGTAAGGATGAGATTCGAGTTTTCTTTTAAGAAGTTGTTAGTGGTTGATTGTAAGTTGATTAGTTTCTTAGTGGTTTCATTTTGTGGAAAGGATGTTGTGGAAAGTGAATCAATATAATGTGAAAACGCATCAATATAATAATATACCTTCTCCCACGTAACACATTTTATTATTTTCTGTAAGAATCAGGTAATGTGTTTGTTGCTTTGTATCACTACAAATCTTTAACGGTAAAACATTAGGATTATGTCTTCTATCTATTATGGAGACTTTAACCAAATGTCTGTCTTCCCATCGATTCCATCCAATTATGACACCTGCAGGACAGTTCGTACATTGATTACCATGAATTACAATTATTCCAACCGAAAATTTTACTGCTTCTGGTCTTGACACCAATCTTTCAAATTTTTTTATCGTTAGGCTGATCTGAAAAGTGTAAGTGTAAGTTTAATCTATAATTTATATTCCTTGTTAAGTAGTTCTTAAATAAATATTTGTAGAAAATTTAATTTAATTAAATTATAATTCTACAATTGAAGTATAATTATTTATAATTCTTAAGTAATTGTATGTGTTATTAGAAAGAAGACATAGAACTTATTATTATTATTATTAATATACGACATGTGTAGTGCTTACTTACAGTAAAGTGTGGGCCAATATTTTTTAAACTCATACTCTAACTTTTTAAATTCATATCCCAGTTAAATCTATTATGTTTTAGTAAATCTTCTGAATCCATTCCCCACGAATATCCATTATTACACTAAATCAACTTAAGGAGTAATGTTATCATCTGTAATGATGAAAAAAGACTTAAACTTAAATAAGATTCCAATTACAAACGAGAAAAATTAACATTGTGCAAGTTTTTTTGCTTAATTTTAATATTATAAATTTACTAATTAATATTAAATTTATATATAAGATAATGAAAAATATATATGAGTAATTGGCAACCTCTGTAGCTGTTATTACATGAAATTGTTCACACTCCTGATTGATAAAACAATCTGGGAATTTGTTAAAATTTAGTTTGAAACATCTTACATTTTCTATACTATTCGTAGTACTGTAAAGCATAAAAAATAATATGTATGTGCGTGTGCGTAGGAAAAATAAAAATATCAAAAAATTCACATAATTTCAAATCTAATATTATACTTACTATTTTGGTTTCCAATATAGATAGATATGCTTATTAGAATTTAATATTATATCACAACGTAGACCAAGTCTCCTGGCCACGCTGTGATATATTATAAATATAATTATTTTTTGACCATATTTATATTTTAATACCTACGCCAAAAATTAGAATGCAAAAATTAATTAAAAGAAAAACATTTTTAAGATTACAACAAATACGATCATATTTACGGCATAATTGGTCATATTATATATATATATATATATTATAATATATTATAATCTATAATGCTTACATGATCTATACATTTCCATTTTATTTGTATATTCCATTCTACAGCTCTCGATTTGTTTCGTCGAAAGTTTAATGTGCTAAATATATATTCTTCTAACGTATCCATAATTTGTGTTCCTTCTGCTTCATTCCAAAAATTATCGAAGATATTGTTGTCTCTCCAATCCGAAAAAAATTCGGTGGGCGTCAAAAATATCGGATGTAACGGATCTTTCTTTTTGAGACTATTCAAAACCTCTTCTGCTATATTATCTAGTGACGTTGTTATGGACGAGTAAGATATATACTTTTGAAACGACTGTAAGTGTTGTGCTACAAGAAGAGCACTTCTTTCCAAAACCTGCATTTGGTCAGGTTTCATACGAAATTCCATTAATATTACATTCTGCATATGTTGTTTCAGATACCTAAGCAGCAGTACATTATAATATCTTTCCGTTAGATTGCAAGTATCGTTTCTGAAAAAAAAAATTACATATTAACAATAACTGTACAAATATTAATCTGTAAAGTATTTAGTACTTTAATTTATATAATCTTACCGTAAAAATTTATGAGCGAGTAAGTATTCAATCTCATTAATATAAAAGGAAATTTTTATATTATTTTTATTATTCCAAATTAATTGCTGTAAATTTTCATCTAACTCAAATATGTAAGTAAAATCTGTTAAATTATCGATTGCTATTTTGTCGTTAGAATAATATTTTTGAATATGTTGTAACATAAAATTCTGTAATTCTTTTGCACAATTAATGCCTGTTTTCATAAAAATTTCATTTATCTTTTCTTTCTGTTCATTTTTCTTAAATTGCTTGTCATAGAATTTCCTCGCAGTAGGCCATCTGAAATTGGAACAAATAATATTTTCGTACAGCTCTAAAAAACACTAAACTATTGCATTAGTAATAGAAAGTTTCCAAAAAATTAAATTGTTTAAATTATTTAATATATAAAATTATTCAAAATATCAATTTTTCTGTTTTAGTGCAAAATATATAAGATATGCTGTATATAATTTTCAATTTTAAATTGTGTGATTAAATTTGTCACACTAACAATATACAGTGAGTCACAAAAACAAGAGACAAAACGATATTTACAAAATAAATTATTAATATAATGTTATAAGTTTATACGGTTATAAGGTTATAACTTCAACTATTTTAATAAACAGCATTATTAATATATTATGATAGCTATAATATTACATTTATAACTATACGTAACTATAAAAAATTATTCAACTTTAACATTCTCTAAATTTCTAAAACATAAATTTATCAAATTGTGTAATAACATAAATAAAGTAATGAAATAAGTAAAATAAAAATAATCAACGATTTTAATTTAATTAAGAAAATTTAATACAAAATTTCAAGTTTTTATATTTATATTTATTTTTTATTAAATTATAAACATAAAATAATACTATGAACTAATAAAAGTCAAGACATAGAAAAGCGAGCAGTTATCTTTAAAAATTTGTTTCTTTCTAATTAAAAGAAGCTACAACAATTAACTAGTTTATTAATTAATTAAATTAGAAATTTAATTAATGAATAAAATTTTTGAAGATAATTGCTTGCGTTCTTTAAGTTTCTTAGTTTTCATTGACCCCTCTCTTAATCATTTTTATATTGTTTATTACATTGATTTTATTTTTTACATTTTCCTGTAGCCTCGTCGTATATCCTAATTAATGGTCGCTTTCTTCTTTTATTTTTGTTTCTTATGACTATGTAAAGTACAATTAATATTATTATTATTGTTATCGTGATTGTTCCGCTTGTCGCCATTGAATATACGAATTGTTTTTTCGCGAAGAAATTTTGTTCGTTACTTTTTAAATTGTTGTCTATTTCTTCTAGTTGTAATTTTAATTTTGTCAGTTCCATTCGGTGTTGACCTATGTCTTGTATCGTGTCATTATCGTGTGTTATCGTGTTGCGTTCTCGTACCAATGTCAAGTTATATTCAGGCAGGTACGTTTCTATATCCGTTTCATAGATTGTCTGCTTCGTCTGTATAGTCATGTCTGGAGTTATTAATTTGCATTTTCCTTTCAGCGTAATTTTCCCAGTGTTTTTAATCACTGTTTTGTATTCTTGTCGTTTGTCGTATTGTATTGTTAATTGTTGTTCTGTAGCAGTCAAGTAGAGCCATGTTTGTGGCTGTTGTAATGCGATCCATGTGGTACGCATTGATATAATGTATTTCGTCTTACAGTTACGTTGACGCTGCTGTGTATAAATTTGTATTTCGCATGGTGCATTTAAATTTACTCTATATGTCGGTGTCGCATGCTCACATGTGTATTGTGAGTTAATGTTAATACAATCTTAAATCTTTTTCTGTTACTATAACGTATGTTAGTTTTTCTTTGTCTACCGCAATTATTTTATTGTTAATTTCTGTTACTGCGAATACATTGTTATAACTGAATACAGGTAACGCAATTACATTCATTATGGTATAGCTCGGTTGCGCAATTAATGAGAAGATTAGAATGATATAAATAATTGTTTTATCGCTGAATGCGCTTATTTTCGCGTATTTTTCTATAGTAAGCTAATTTTCGGTGTGTACTTGAAAAGGGAAGTACAGTCCTTGTGGCAACTGCTGTGTTGCTTCCTTTAAATGTGTTATTATGCTATCTATTGGTGTTAATCTCGGATGCATTGCTCCGTTTTTTGTATATATTAGATATTCTATAATGTTATCCGCGTCGCGTATTAATTCTGCTATTACTGCGGTAATTATGGTAAAGTGTTCGTTTATCTCTCTGCGTTCTATATACTCATTTACTCGTTTCTGTAAGAGGTATTCGTTACGTTGTATTGTATTTTCGATTTTATCAATACGCCCGATAGTCGTATTTATTATTTTAATTTGATTTTGTACGGCATGCTGTATTGTTTTTTGACTGTTTTCTAATATGTTAAGTTGTTCGTTTTTTGTCGTTAACGGCCATTGTGCCAAATAAAGATTTTGATAAGGAATCTATTCCGTCTATGAGTTCTCGTCGTTTATTTGTCTGTTTTTTGTATATCGTTTTAATTTGTATTATGACATTTTTTAAATATTTTGCTTCTCTTTTTGTTAGGATGTCTAGGTTCACACATGTATCTCGAAGATAATGAGTGTGAAATTTCATAGTTTCGCATAATCTTTCGGTCTGTTTTAAATATTCGTTTATTTGCTCGTATCTTTCGTCTAAGTTTGATAAATCTAATTTTATTACTAGTTTCCAGTTTTCTTTTGCGTAGTGAATTTGTCCGATTTCTTCGAAGAATAACCCTGGATTATGTTTAAATTCTTGTATCTGGTATGAGAGATTCGTTTCGTCGTCTTTCGTGTGACCTTTGCTGATCCAGCAGGCGAATGTCCTGTAATATCATATTATATTTCATTTTATTATATTTTATCTCTTGGGTGTCGCTCGCCTTCTCTGACTTCGCGGGATTCGCGCTAATCCAGCGGGTGATACACCGGTAATATTATAATGTTGGTTTAGTTCTCTTAACGACTTTTGTTTGAGGCAGATCTCACTGTCATATAGGCAAGATGCAACGATTTTTATTGTACTGGAGTTTGCCGATTTGTCGCGAGTGTGATGGGTATTGGGATGGTATTCATCCCGATAACTGCCGCGATTGTTTTCGGGGTCGCCTGCCGGTTGTGGGTCTACCGCCGCCGGTGAACCCCGTAGTGCGGGCGCGGAGCGCCGTTCTCCGAAGTTCCCGGGTCGCGGGAGGCACATTGTCCCTCCGCGTTACTTTTGCTAAACCCGGTGCGAGGTTTGTGCGGGCAGTGGTGCCCGCCCTGGACCCAATGCATCCCGTCCACGTGGAGCTGATGAAGGTCCACGATCAGTTTGATTTCTTCGAGTTGAGATGTCGCCGGAGGGAGGAGGAGGAGGACTAGGACACGGATCCTTGAAGAAGGTGAGTACTAGTTTTCTATATATGGCTTAAGCTTGTTTACGTGTAAGCGGGTGCTTTTCCTTCCTTTCTTTACCATGTAATTGATATTCGAATGCTTTTCGATTATTATGTACGGTCCGATCCATAGAGATTCGAGTTTTTTCGATCTTCCGCGTCGTAGCGTTTCATCGTAAATGAGTACTTTATCGCCGATTTTGAACTTTATTTCTTTTGCGGTTCAATCGTAGTGTTCCTTCGATTTCAGTTTTTTCTCTGTGAGATTATCTTTTGCAACTTGATTCGTGGCGCGTAGTCTTTCTTTTAGCTCTTGCGCGTAATCGTCATAGTTGTATGTCGGTTGTGGTGGTTTCGTTAATGCTGTCGGTATTTCGGTTTGGTGTCCGTATACTAGCTCGAAGAGCGTGTATCCTGTAGCTGTATGTGGCGTAGTGTTGTAGGTGAACATCGCGAACGGAATCCATTCGTCCTAGTCAGTCTGATCATTATTAATATAATGTCGTAGATATTCTGTTAATGTTCTGTGCGATCGTTCTAACGCGCCGTTACTTTCAGGATGATACGCGGTCGTCTGAATTTTATTTATTTTTAATAATTTACACGTATTTTTAAATATTTCGCTTAAAAAATTTGTGCCTTGATCGGTTAAAATTTTTTCCGGTATTCCGTATTCTAAAATTATTTTTGTGGTAAATTCTTTACTCACGGTGTTCGCTTCTTGATTTGGTATCGGTATTGCTTTATTAAATTTTGTCAAACTATCTTGAAAAGTTAGTAAGTATTTATTTCCGGTATTAGTTATCGTTAATGGACCGACTATGTCTAATGCATATTCTTCGAACGGTTTACTCGGTGTATCGGTGATAACGAGAGATGCTTTAAATCGTCGCGATAATTTATTTTTTTGGCAAGTGTTACATTTTTTAATGTATCGTTCGACGTCTTTTGTTAACCCGGTCCAATTGTGCGTGAGGCGAATTCTGTTTATCGTCCTCTCGATACCTTGGTGTCCTCCTGTGGGTGCATCATGATATACATATAAAATTTGTTTCTTTTCTTCTGCGCTATAGGCACGTGTCGCATCGTTGCCATCTTTCTCGTCCTCTTCTTTATCTCTTTCTTCGCTGCTGATATGGTCCATCTCTTCGTCTTCGGCGGTGAGAATCTTTTCTCTCTCTTGCTCGTCGTCGTCTCGCGTTACGTTGCGGCTTAGCGCATCGGCGTTCGCGTTCGCACGTCCGGCCTTATGTATTATCTCATAGTCGTACTCTTCTAATTTTATTTGCCATCGAATTAATCGTGATCCTGGATTGTTCACGTTAAATAACCATATTAGAGGTTTGTGATCTGTAATGACCTTAAATTGTGTTCCGTACACGTAGGGTCTGAAATGCTTTACAGCCCATACAATAGCTAATAGTTCCTTTTCGGTAGTGCTATAGTTCTGTTCCGCGCGGTTCAGTACTCGGCTGGCGTAAGCTATCGTCGGTCGCTGCCTATCTTTCCTTGTGATAAGACCGCTCCGATCGCGTAGTCGGATGCGTCTGTAGTTATAGTAAATTGTTCAGCGAAATCTGGATATTTTAATACGGGTGCCGTTATTAATTTATTTTTAAGTACTTCGAAGGCATTTTGTTGCTCTGCGGTCCACACAAATTTTTCGGTTTTCTTTGTCAATTTCTTTAATGGTTTAGCTATTTTCGAGAAATCTTCTATGAATCTTCGATAGTAACCGGCTAGACTTATAAAGGATTGGATATCTTTCACCTTTTTTGGCGTCGGGAAATCTCTTACCGCTGTTAGTTTAGACGGGAGATATTCCATGTTCTGATATTATATGGCCCAGGTACATTACTTCTTTGCGTAGGAATTCGCATTTATCCGGCTGCAATTTTAAATTATTAGTTCGAAGTCGTTGCAGTACTTCTTTAAGTCGCTTGTTATGATCTTCGAGGCTTGCTCCGTAAATGACGATGTCGTCTAGATAGACCAGGCATTTGAGTCCTTGTATTCCTGTCAATACAGAGTTCATTAATCTCTGAAATGTCGCCAGTGCGTTTTTTAATCCAAAGGGCATTCGGTTGAACTCGTAATGTCCATACGGAGTTGAAAAAGCAGTTTTAGGCTTGTCCTTTTCGGCCATTGGTATTTGATGATATCCAGATGCTAGATCTAATGTTGTGAAGTATTTTGCGTTTCCCAGCTGGTCCAGTATATCCGTAATATTAGGCAGAGGGAAGGAATCGCCGATCGTCAAGTCGTTGAGCTTTCGAAAGTCTATAACTATTCGAAGTTTCGGTTTACCTGATATGTCGGTCTTTTTTGGTACTACTAATAGCGGAGCATTCCATTGACTCGCGCTGGTACGAATTATTCCGTCTTTCAACATTTGTTACACTTGTTTATTTACTTCCGTCTTATGTTTCTCCAGAAGGCGATACGGTCTTACATTTACCGTTGAGGCGTCTACGCGCGTATTTATCTCGTGCGCTACCGTCGTAGTGCACGACAGTGGTTCTCCATTCAGGTGAAATATGTCGCTATATTCATCACATATCCTTGAGAGTGCCTGTCGTTCTTCAGAATTGAGATGCTGTGTTCGCAACAATTGTCAGATGCGCTCGTTACGTGGGGTATTTTTATCGTCCGTCCCCACGGCTATTGTATAGATACCGTGCGGGTTATCTTTATCGATGTCGTCTATAGTTACAACAGGTGTACGTATCTCAATAGTCTCGTCTGTTGTGTTGATAACGCTGATTGGGCAGAGAAAGTTTTTCAGTTCTACCAGACATCTTCCTATATATATTCCAGGGGCTGTTTCTTTCGCGCGTACTATTCCCGTTTCGTTTCGATTAGACGCGGCTTGCACGATGGTTTCACTATGTGGTTTTAAGATAATTTTATTATATGGTCGCATCTTGAGTACATCCGTACCGATTTTTAATTCTTTATTTTTGTAATCGCAGGATACCTTTTGCTTCCTTAGGAAATCAATTCCTAGTATCCCGTCGTATTCCATGGGGAAGTCGTCTTTTACTACGTAAATTGCATGTTTAATGTCTTGTCCGGTTAGATTAATTGTTGCATGCATCTTCCCTATTGTATATACTTTGTGTCCGGTTATTCCTATTAACGCTAATTTTTTATTGTATATCAATGTTTCGCCTTTTAAATGCTTTACTTTTATTAGTGATATGGTCGTACCGGAATCGTATAGCATATTTATGCGCCCTGTCTTCGTTTCGCGTATGGGCATCGTTACGACGTCGAGTCCTTGTTTATCTCGCGTCTGTCGTACGTGTGTCACCTGATATTCCAGCGCGCGCTTTGCCTTGCTATCGCTTCTTTCTTCTTCGTCGTTACTACGCTCGGAGTCGGAACTCTTTCCTCGCGTCTTATAACGCGTTCCTTTTGAATTATTTTGAATATCGCTCGATTTATTCGCGTTATTCGGGTTTTTTCGATCCTGTGGTTTTCCTTGCGGTCGGCCGTTTAAAGACCAACACTCGTCGCGATTATGTCCGCGCTTTTTACAATACTTGCAAAATTTTTCTACCACATTGACGCGTGGTCTTTCGGGTTTCGGCAGAGCGTATCTGCTCGTTTGACAATCTCGTCCATAATGTCCTATCTTGCCGCATTTAAAACATGTTGCATTAGTATCTCGAGGCGGTCGCGAGTAATTCGAGTCGAGTTTATTTTTATTTTGATAGCTGTTTGTTCTCGCTCCCATCGGCTTGATAAGTTTTTCTTCCGAGCTCGTGCCTTTTATCGCCTCTTGCAATGTCGAGAAGCGTTGTGACCGTACGAGTACTTTCAAGTGGTCGCGTAGTCCGATTTGATAATTAATTAACGCTTGGTCTCTGATAGTTTGCTGAATCGTGCGTTTTTGTTCTAGAGTATGCTCTTTTCCTTCGGTCATAGAATCATATAATTTCATAGCTACTAGATCGACACGCTGTCCAAACGCGTAGGCGGTTTCGCTTGTTTTTTGTTTTAATGAATTAAATTCGACTTGCAAGTGTGTCGTGCTTTGTTTCGTTTGATAACAAGCTTCGAGTTGCGTCCAAAATTCGTCAAAAGTGCGTATATCGCGCGTTTCAAAATCTTGTCGCGCTCTTCCGCGTAACTTTGTATATAATATCGCTTGCATAAGAGATTCTTCGTCTGCCGGATTTGTATTTTGTATCGCGTATGTGCATGAATTTAAGAAATCTTGCAACTTGTGTCGCGACATTCCGTCAAATTCCGGAATCATTTGTCTCGCTTCCTTTAACGTCAGGAAATTTGGTGCCATACTACGTCGGTTTCTAATGTCGCGATCGGTCCGTCCGTAATATATGCTTTCGGAAAGTTCTTCTCGACGGCTTGTATTTTGATCGCGTTGCTGTAGTTGAGCTACTTGCTCTGTTAAGAATTGTATTGCGTAGCGCATTTCTCTTAACATTGCGGACGTAGAGTCGTTTGTCGATTCTTCTCGCGGTTGTACCGGTTGATTAATTGTTCGTCGCAATCGTGCGATCTCGTCGTTTACCGCGTCATTAGACACGTTTGCGGACGTAGATGCGCGGGGATTTTGAGCTTCTGCCATCTCGCGCGTTCGTGCGTAGATTTCTTTGGGATCAAAAATCTCGCTTTCGTAAGATATCAATGAAAATTCTCGCCGGAGTGATACCTGGCTTGAAGTTTGACTAAGATACGGTCTCGTTCGTCTGGTTGAGTCGTGTAAATCGTCAGTGGGGTCAGTCGGATTATTTTCAACAAGACTCGCGTCGAAACTCGTAAATGAAAATTCGCGTTCTGTTATAACATTGCTCGGTAGCTCTGTGTCACTATCACTCGAGTATCGAGTTTCTAGGTTCCGTCGGACACTATCGCGTATGTCTCGGAGCGTTTCTACGGCTACACTCGCGGGACTTAATTCGCAATATTTTATAGCTCGATTTGCTCGTTCGCTAAGCAACCACGACTTATTTGCTATCGGTTTCGGTACGTTTCTTCCTTCCGACATTCACGCAAATTTAATTAAAATTAATTTGGTTCGGACTTACAGTAGTAGTATAGCTCGCATATTCGCTCGCTGTCTCGGTTTCGCTAACGTTGCATCCTTCGCTCGGCGGCTGATAAGGCTGGCGGTCGCGTTCCGTCGGCGATGCGTCGTCGATGGAGTTGTCGTAGGTCGGGCGGCTTGACGGCTCGCGTTTTTGCTCCAATCCTACGATGCTCTGTTAATCTCGTAGTCCGTAGTCGTCTGCTCTGCATGTAGTTTTTCCTTGGCTTCTTGATGTCCGTCAGTGTTTGCTAACTTTCTGACGTGCCTGCCTGTTTACGCACTTTTTATTTTATTGCAGATCTTGCATGACGGTCGAGGTGCCAACTCCTTAAGATCCACTGGGGGTGTTTCCAGGATCCCATCGCTGCAACCAAATTGTTGTGCCTCCAGGAGGGGGGCACAGGATTTTTCGGGATTCGTTCAGGGAAGGCCGGGGATACGGCGGGCAGTGGCCTCCTTTTATTTTAATAATATTTTTAATTGCTTGCTTTCTCTGTTTTATTATAATAAATAACAGTTAAATAGGATCAATGGGTTGGTATTTTGTCATTGCTCCCAGCGTACGTATTTCGTCTGTATTATCGGTTAAAGGGAGAGAGTAGATAGGATAAGAGAATTCTAATCCAGGGATCTGAAGGGGGTGAGATAAGCGGGGGGGGACGAGGCGAGGTACCTCGCCCTCCGTACTGACCGGGGGGGGCCAAATGTCCCCCTAGACTGAGGAGGAAGGGGAAGGTACCAAATGTCCCTCCAGATTGAGGGGAAAGGGTGGTACCAAACACCCCCCTGATTGAAAGGGGGAGGAGGGAGGCATACATATGGTTCCGCACGTGGAGGGAGTGTCCTCTCCGACTGACTGCGGAGGTCTGATGGTGAGAGAGGAATGTCAACTGTTATAGATAAAATAATCACCCCACTCTGTTTATTCATAATGTATATTTGCAATAAATAATTACGTTTGCAACGTGGTAGAAAAAGACGGTGCGATAGACGTTCGCAACGCGTTAGAGGGAGACGGTGCTATAGGCGTTCTATATAGCGTAGGACAAAGAGAGTATGACGTGGTGTGAGAGAGAAAGCGCTGTATGTGTATGACAAGGGAGTGCATGATGATAGGAAAAGGAGAGCATGATGGTAAGAAAAGGAGAGCATGATGGTAGGAAAAGGAGATATGGGTGCGAGAAAAAAGAATAGAGAGGAAGAAGGATAGCGAAAAGGAGAGCGTGTTATGGGGTGCGAGAGAAAGAATAGAGAGGAAAGAGGATAACGGAGGCGCGATAAGACGGAGGCTAAGGCGTACGCGAGAAAAAAGATAATTTTTGTATGTTAAGTTTTTTTTTATAGTATTAAATGTTATCTTATTATCTAATTATATCTAATACAGAGGAAGAAGGATGGGATAGATGATGAAGGTGGATAAGTAATAAATATATATAAGTTTAACATAAATTTTTATTTAAAAAGTGTGTATGTGTATACATATAAAGTGTGTGTGTGTTTTAAAATTAAAAAAGAATAGAAATTGTAATAGAAAATTTAAAAAAATTAAAATAGTTATATGTTTAAATATAAAAATATAAAAAAGAATTAAAATTATAGTAGAAAATTTAAAAAATTAAAAATCTGTAGAGGCGATGCGCCATGGGAACTCGTCATAGCTGCGTCTGTAACAGAAAACAAAAACATTTTTATTAGTACTTTAAAAATATTTTCTAAAATAATAAAAATTATAAATACTCACAATCTATTCGGAGTCTCTCTCTCATCTGACGACCTGGAGTCCTCCTGCAGAGTTTCGGGGAGCCACGGTTCCTCTGTCTTTCACACCTCATACGGAAGTTCACCAAAGAGTTTCCGCAAACAAAGACGATAGACAGAAGATCCTTTGAGCCTTTTTCAGTTTTTTTTTCAACACATGTGTGTATCAAATAAGTTATGTACAAGTCGCTTTCTTCTTTCTTCTAAAAAGTCTATCCTTCTTTCTTTTTTTATCTGTAGCAGCCTCTCTTTTCGAAGATACTTTATTTCCGCAACAGGATCTTCAAATTGCATAAGTTCTATATCGGTATTTTCATTGACCACATCACATAAAAAATCTGTATCGTCACGGATCTCGAAAAACAGTTTTAACGATTTTGTATAAGTCTTTGGTAAACCAATTTCACGATTTTGTAAAAATTGCACTACAGAATTCATAGCACTACCGAAGGCGTTGTAGTTTCTGCGATACTAAACTATTCAAAAGTTATAGCACCGTGTGTGCGGCTGTCGTATGATGAAATCTAATCAAATGTATACGACGATTGAAATATTCGGTTACAAATGTATACGACAAAGCGTGAGATAAAATTTTTGGCTAAATGATAACATAAACAGACCGTCGACAGTACGGATGTTTGCGCTAAAGAATAACGTGTCGCATAGTGGGTGGGCATTATCATGTATATTTGACTATAAATATAAATAATAAATATAATCAGGCGTTCTATAGTACGATGTGGTGTATGTGTAGGAGTGTATGATGATGATGATAAGAAAAGGAGAGCATGATGGTAGGAAAAGATATGGGTGCGAGAGAAAGAATAGAGAGGAAGAACAGCGCGCATGGTGAGAGAAAGAATAGAGAGGAAGGAGAGCGCGCATGGTGAGAAAAGGACAGCGTTATAGACGTAGGACAAGGAGAGTATGATGTGTAAGGAAAGGAGAGAGCATGATTGTAAGGAAAGAAGGTGACAGTAAAAGAAATATAAATGTATAAAAATTCCAAATTTATTTAAAATTAAAAAAATTTAATTACAGAATATAGAAAATAATACTTGAACTATAGTTTTTAATGTAAATATGGGTTGATTGAACCTTCATGATGATGATTCGACCACCAATTGAATATTTTAAATACATTTTGTAAAGCGCAATTTCGTACATGTCTATCGCAACGCAGAGAAGCATCTAATTTATCTAAAGCAGGAACGTCATCATAGTCGTTATCCAATGTCTCGATAATAAGACCGATTCTCGCATAGTCTTTCAGTAAATTTGCCAACCATTCTCGTTTTTCATGTCCTTTGACATACACTCGAGAGGATGCATCTTTCAACGTCACAGCCTCAGTGATTAAACGTTTAGCCATGTAGTATGGAACGTTTCCATCTTCCTATTGCAGATTGTGATGTTTTCCAACCAACCATGCAACCTGAGATCTCTCAGACCTCGTGAGTAAACGGAATGGTGTAAGACTCGTAAAAATATAATGAGACAGTACAGATCCTTGAGTCAGAATCGCAATTTCTTTCACGATAAATTTTTTATCGATAATAAATCCTTGAAGATCCACAAACGTTGGCACAACCATAATGAAGAGATATTAGCGAGAACTACGACGACGAACGACTGACGTTAATCATTGAGTATCGCAAGTTTTTATGTTATATGATCCGGTATGCGATTCTCCGAATTCGTTTACAGAAGAATCAAACGTTGGTTGGTTGGTTAATAAGACGAGCGTTCCTACTCGTGTTGATTCATGTAATTTTACGTACTACGTTCGTTAGAGGATTGTATTCGACAACACGATCATGCAAAATGAGACAATAAGCGGTAGTGTTTGCCGGCACATTTTCCTTACAATCAAATTCTATTCTTACGTCTACGGTAGCATTTTTCACCGATTCGTTTTGTCGAGAACAATCGATGATTACAAACGGACCGTAAAGTAGAAACAGTGAGACGGTGAGGCTCGGTTCGAGGTACTCGTATCCGTAATAGTTTTTGCAGCAACGCGCGTACATGTCGTATAGAATCGACCATCAGTTTTTATCGAAATCCAGATTCATGTCGTCGTACGGATAACATTCCGAGTTCAGATAAAGTTTCACGTTTGTTAATTTGCAGTCGTCGAATTTACTCATATCCTCGAGCATAACATTCTTCTGACCTGTCTGCAGAGCAAAGATAACGTATCGTGGTTTCTCCAGCTGAGTCGCGGTCTTAATGGCCCACGAATGCTTGGTTGTACGCTGCAACAGCGGAAACTTGTACAGATCCCACGAGCGAAAACCCATGCTGAGGTAGCGTCCGCTTTCCAGAGCGCGCAACATAGACAGCTTCTTAATTTCACTCAACAGCACATGTGGCATTCGCCATTGTATCTTGAATATGTTGATCACAGGCTGCACCGCCGAAGCTCCAACCAGACAATTATTGTCATTGCGCGATCGTATTAAGATCAACTCGTGACGAGCGTTAATTACTATGCGTCTGTAATCCTCGCAAAATCCCAATAACATGTAGAGCGGTACGCAAAAATTAAAGTATCCATTTACAGTAGTTGGATCACTCCAGCCAGCATTTCTCATAATCACGCTTTTATCAGATGATATTGTTACATAGTTTTTGAGCATACTTGTTATTCCCACGTTTCTGTTGCGATCAATCTCCACGCCATTGAGTTCGTATCAAATCTCGTCAAACATGAATGCTACACAATTATTTTGCAGTACCACATTAGATCCGTCAGTTGGATTGTTTATCTTCAATTCTCCCTCGATGTATAAGAAACTCTCGTACGGCAATGTATACAGATCCTGTTGTTGTATGGGTATTCTTATCTCGTCACTGTGTCCGAATGTTGTGTTGGCGAATGGGTTGTATGCGTGAGTTTCAATCTTGACGATGTGATCGTCAAAGATCGGTTCGTCCGCGATGTTGAGAATGTCAGTCATCGTTCAAATGTTTCGCACCGCGAATCCCACAGATTGTAAAAACGCAACGTTTGATGCGTTCAATTTCTTTTTCTTAGCGCAAGATGATTGCCTATTAGCAAATCTCGATGTTGTTGTTGTTGTTGTCGCGGGCGTCGCAAAAATTGTGTTGTCTCTCACGTTTTTCGATCCGTTCAGCACGAGCATCACACGCTAATTTTGCCGCCGTCGTACATGCACTCTAATGGTGATCTCTTCTCCTCGAAAATCGAATAATCGTCCTTCCTGATTGACAACGCGTAACGTTAAATCCGTAATGCTCCGTACGATGATCGGTAAGTAAATGATGTGCGCCGGTGTTTCCGATATCTTATATCTTGGTGGTACCCTCGGTGAAAATTTATGTATCGTATGAACGAGTTTACCGTTGTTGTACGCACCCGCGGTGACATTACATTGGACGCGGATAATGTTCACGTTGATAATGTTAATCGGCACGTCCGACTCGTACCATTTTCGCGGCTGCAGTACGGTTCGAGAATCCTAGCAACGATCCAATGTTAGGCTTGCTAAAATTTATTCTGTAGGCGCATTTGATCTCGCTCCGCATCGTATTGTAATTAGCGCGGAGCACTATCGGCCATTCTCCAGCCTCGAAGTCATCGTCGTCAGTTTGTTTTTTATCACCATCACGAACTGTGTGTTGCAAACGTTTTCGTAAAATTGTTTTTTTCAAAAATTCATGTATCGCTTGCAGCTCGTACGATCCCTCGGGAATCGTAATTTCCGCATCGTCTTTGCCAAAGTAAAATTTATTATTCGAGGAATTCACGTTCGATATCGTGTGATAACTCTCAAAATCCGCTAGACCGAGTTCGTATTCACCATCGCTTAAATCTACGATGGGCGAGTAATTTGCCGCGAGAACGCTGCTTTTTCCAGTCAGCGTGAATGTCATAGACATGTTGACCAAACTGTTTAACGAATACTAAATTAAATAGCGCAATGTATGTCTTTAAATTCGCGTGCATCGACCACTCGGAGAAACTGCAAGCACAATAGAGCGTATGACAAGGAGAGTACGACGTGGTGTAAGAAGGAAGGCGCTATAGGAGTAGGACAAGGAGAGTACGACGTGGTGTAAGAAGGAAGGCGCTATAGACGTAGGACAAGGAGAGAATGATGGTGGGAAAAGGGCAGCGCTATAGGCGTAGGACAAGGAGAGTATGATGTGTAAGGAAAGGAGAGAGAGAGAGCAAAGGAGAAGGCTGCAGTAAAAGAAATATAAACGTAACTTATTAAGATATTAAAAGTATTCTTGACACATTTCCAATAAACTATGCATTTCGATTAAAAAAATATATCAATGTAACTTATTAATATATAATATACAGGAAGAAGGATAGGATTTTATAAAGAAGATACATAGCGATATATATGTTTAATATATTATTTTTATCCAAAATGTGTTTTCATACATATAATGTGTATGTGTTAAAATTTAAATTCGCGTGCATCGACCGTTCGGAGAAACTGCAAGCACAATTGTCCGCAGATGCTTTGATTATAAGTTTGATAGGATGTATGATTATAATCTATTTTTGACACATTTAAATATCGTATCAATTCATTCGGCGGGCGAAGATTGCCAAAACTGTCAAAATATATAGCGCGATTCCCTCTCTTTGCATACGCTACCCAGTGAGTACCCGAGCCTTTAGCGTTATCCAAATTTATGATGCTGCTCTCGTTTCGACATATACCGCCGATCGGTAATGAGTCACGCATAAAAACACCTCTAAAATACGGAATGCGCATACGTTTTGCTAGTTGCAGCAGTTGTACGTTGGTAGTTGCACCCTCTAGCATTTTTAGTGTCTCTTTGACGTTTTTTTTTCTTCTTCTTTCTCATTGAGACTCTTCGTCCGTATTTGTATGACGCGAGATACAATCCGCGACCTTCCATGGCGCGATTGTGACGTAGCATCTCTTGAAACTGATGTTGCGTAGCTTTTCCGTCATTTACCATTTTCGCTACACCAGCCGCTCCACCAATCAGAGATCCGAGAGCACCCAACACTGGTAGAATCGGTAATACGCCCCCGCGTTTCGCTACCGGAAGTATTCGTTTTTTCGTAATCTTTTTCTTCGTCGACGACTTTTTCATTCCCATACCCATTTTCGTCTTTGCTTTCATGACCGTCCAAACGGCCGTGGCGGCTGCTCTTTCGCCAAAATTCGAATCTTTCGCGGTAATACGTTCTCGCGCCCTCGCAGCTAGTATACTATCCGCTACGTGTCGTTCGCCGAGGTTGTTGCTTTGCGAGTAAGCTAAATCGTGTTCGCGACACGCGACGTCCAATGGGTTGATGCCTCGATCGCCTCTAGCCAATCGTTCTTGTAAACGAATTCCCGGTCCGCAAAACTGATATCCAGGAATATGTAATTCGATAGGGAATGCGTTTATCGCGCGATTCAACAGACCACAGCCTCTTACGGTTTTCGCTGACATTCGTAATAATCTTTTATCATCGGCGCTGGACCGTCAATGTGCGTTCGTTGCCACGGTCGATTGTAATGTTCGAAACAGCGACGATAGGTCTGCACCTCCGAATCCGCCTTTATGTATTCCGGAAGTTTGTCCCACAGATGTTCCACGTAACGACCAAACTGTTTCAATAAAATAATCTTCGGTATATATTGCAACTGTTCTGAGGTAAGGTTGAGAATATCATAGTCATCTGACAGTGAAAGAAACATGTTTGATACTGAGCGGTTTCGATTTGATGCGCATCTATAAATAGGCTCTCCTCACCCTCCTCCTCCTCATAAAGTATCGTTAAATCTGATTAGACAAGTCATGCGATTCGTGCTACAACCAACGGTAATTAAAGTAACAAATTTTGACAATAGGCTAATGCCTGAAAAAGAAATACACAAACATGGAAAAATGTTACCGAATACAATACGCGGTCTCATTTGCGGCCCTTCGAATTGCGGTAAAACTAACTTGTTGATAAGCTTGATAGAAAGTCCAAACGGCATACGCTTTGAAAATTTATACATATATTCAAAATCGCTTCAACAACCAAAATATCAATATTTGGAAAATTTACTATCATCGATAGATGAAATTGGTTACTTTACGTTCTCTAATAACAGCGATGTCATTCCATCGAGAGAGGCGCTTCCGAATTCGGTTTTTATCTTCGATGACGTGGCATGCGACAAGCAAGATACGATAAGAGAGTACTTCTCAATGGGTTGACACTCAAGCGTCGATTGTTTCTATCTCTGTCAAACGTATGCCAAGATACCCAAGCATCTTATACGCGACAATGCTAATCTGTTGATTTTATTTAAACAAGACGGTACAAACTTGCGACATGTGTACAACGATCATGTAAATACTGACATGTCGTACGATGATTTTAGCGCGTTATGCCAAAAATGTTGGCAGCACAAGTATGGATTTCTAGTAATTGACAAAGACAGTTCAATGAGCAATGGACGTTACAGAAGAGGTTTTAATGAATTTGCGGTACCGTAAAATGATCAGTTGCTATCGAAACATTGACAAAGCAACGTCTACATAAAAAAAAAAAAAAAAAAAAAAAAAAAACATGAATGATCGTGAAAAGATTGCGCGAAAAATTGTACAGACGAGCGAGTCAATTCACAAAAAATATCGCGCGTTAAAAACTGGTAAAATTGGGGAAGATGTAGCGTTGGAGAAACAGTTTAAGCCGATTAGCGAGCCTCTAAAACAATTTGTTCAAAATACCATCGATGTAAAATCCGACGTATCGAAAATCGAGCCGTTCAATATACTCGAAAAAGACCATGTGGAAAAGAAAATTATTAAAGTTAAAAAACAAGAATCTCATTGAATGATTTGAGCTCAAAGCAAAAACGATTAAACGTCTCATTAAATGATTTGCCGATAACTTCTACACCGAATCAAAGACGAACGATACCGGACACATCTACTCAGATAGAAATTGCGCAACCGTGTCAATTATCGTACGAGCAACCACCCGTCGACGAAATTTTTGAAACCACACCCGATTCGTTGGTTACAACGGTACAACGTGAATTGCAAACGTCCGCAGGTGTAAACATATTTCGAGAGCATTTAGGTCCACTCAGACAAAAATATATATTAACTGTTATGAATCAAGATAAAGATAAAGCTATGGATTATGTGTACGGCATTAAGTTTTCTAACGATGGAATAATCCTCGGTGATAAACATTTTGACGTAGACAAAAATGATAATATAATCATCAATGAAGTAAAATATACGGGAACGCCTGGTCTCTATGAATTAATTTTCAAAAAAATCCCCGACGATGAAATATACACCGAAGATGATTAGCTTAAATATAAAAGTATATTACTAGCGACGAATGCGCATAAACGTGGGAACAAAGCACATAATCCAGTATTAGGGACTAAAGGATATAAGTATAAAAATGTAATTGCACCGTTATTGTCTAGCAGAAAAGCTGGAAAAGGTATACTACCGCGCGCTATGACTCTAAACGACAATAAGATCGACTACGTGCATTGGAACGATTCAAACGAGTTGTTAGATCGTCTGCGATTACTGGATGCTTCGCGTTGAGCCGGTAACAATGCTCACGACAATGAAATCATGTTGATTATCGAAGAACTTCGCGAAGATGGTCTTATTATAAATTGAATGATGTATCGACAAAACTAATCAGTCGATCAGCGTCGCGTGACACTTTACGAAGCGTCGGAAAAAAAAATGCCTATCAACAAATTTGACTTATTCGATTCAAGAAATGATGCAACCGGTACAAACGACTTTTGGGATAGATTGGTAAAAAGTTATGTGCACGAAAACGCTCTGTGTCGCGTCGTTACAGACTTCGATGCGAGGTCATGTAAGATTCGCCGTGTAGCGCAACCTGAGGCTGACACCGATGCCGTCAACAAATTGTACGTGCAGTCCTGCGTTAAAAGATTAATGAATCGACAGAAAGAATCAGACGAGAAGCTTACTTCGCTTGAGAAGGACGTGCGAGCATTACAGATTACGCTAAACAATCTTCAACGCGCGGCTAACGCTAACTCAAAGACAGCTATCAACCTGAATGAGCATCAGTGAACGGGTTAGGAGCGGCTATCGAACGGTTATCGAACAGCTACGAAGGATTATCGAACGGCTGCGAACAATTATCGAACCGCTACGAAGAATTACCGAACTGCTATCTAACTACAATGAGTGGCAGTGGTAGTGAACGACCTAGCAGCAGCAGCAGCAACAGCCTCGAACAAGGCTATCAACATCTCAAGCAGGGCTGCGAACGAGGCTACAAACACGTTCTTCACGGCTACACTCAAGGTTAGAAACAACTCAAGAACTCCTACGATCGTTCGAAAGACGTCTGTGAACGAGGCTACGAACGGGTCAAAAGCGGCTACGAACGAGTCAAAAACAACTGTGAAAAAGGCTGCGAACGGGTCAAGAACGATTTTCGAATGGGTGAAGGACGGCGATGAACAACGCAAGAACGGATTAAGAACGGATCAGAAAACGTGAAAAAATTAAAACCAGAAAAAACGGAACTTAAAGAACGGTTATTAAAGGACGATAAACGAAAAATGAGTGATAAAAAAGCAAACAACCATCGAGAAAAACTGGCAAAGCAAAGAATCAACATAGTTTGGAGAGACGGCAGTTGGTAAACGAGCTGCACGCGCCAGCGAGAAAAAATTTTCCCCGAAGACACGTCATAGTGCGGGGATACGATGATCTGTGGCAAGCCGACATCGTCGAGATGCGTCCGTATGCTCGAGTCAACAAGGGATACAATTACATACTCACTGTTATCGATGTGTTGAGCAAGTATGCGTGGGTCGTACCGCTCAAGAGTAAAGGTGGAAGCGAGACGGCCGATGCGATTGCATTGATAATTCGAGACGATGCGAGATGCCCGAAAAATTTTCAAACCGATCAAGGAAAAGAATTTTACAATGCAAATGTACAAAACCTCATGAAGAAACACGATATTAAACATTATTCGACATATTCCGTCATGAAAGCCTCGATCGTGGAACGTTTCAATCGTACTTTGAAGAATAAAATGTGGAAAATGTTTACGCTCAATGGAAACTACAAGTAGATCGACGAACTATCGAGACTCGTTGAAGAGTCTCAACACGCAAAAACATCGTACTATCGGTATGAGACCTGTCGATGTTACTTCAGCCGTCGCAGAGAAACTTTTACATATGGTGTACAGCAACGTAAAGATTGCGGCGCCGGCGAAATTTAAAATAGACGATTCGGTGCGCGTGAGTAAATTCAAGACTTTATTCGAAAAAGGCTACACACCAAATTGGACCACCGAAGTGTTTGAAATTGTTAAGATACAGAAAACTAATTCCGTGACATATATATTAAAAGATTCGCGCGGAAATCCCGTCGCCGGTGGATTTTACGAATACGAACTACAACGCGTTGCTAATCCCGATATATATCTTGTGGAAAAGATATTGAGGAAGAGAGAGGATGAAGTTTTTGTGAAATGGTTGGGATTCAATTGTTCACGGCATTCTTGGATACATAAAAATAATGTATTGTAAAAATATAACAAATATTATATAAAGTTTACATATATAAATATATATAATATTCAAATATATACACTTTTTTCTTTTTTTACAACGGTATTCTGTAATGCCCCCATGGTAGCGTATCGATACTTTTAGGTATTATATACCGTTTATCATCGTGTGGACTTAGAGCAATTTTTTTCTGCCGCATGGTATATACTTTATGCATTTTTGATCTTATACTCGATTGCTGTCGCGTCATTTCAATTCCTTCGTTCAAACACTGCATGTAATCGTCAAATGTTATCGTTTTCGCGACGACGCTATTCTTGACACCTTTTACCTTTTTCGTATCCTTTTTACCATCTACTTGTAGCGCATACGTTTTTGCTCTAAGCCCGACAAATTCTGTCATTATCATACCGTTGTTTTCATCCTTCATCAGACCCGGTACCTTTTTATTCACAAGCGGTATACCGTACGCATTGTCTATCGCATAGCCGCTCGTGTCGAACTTGCCGATGTCGCGCTTCATATTCTCGTACTCGTCTTCGCATTCAATGTGATATATGAGACTATCCGTGTCGGTGTACATGACTTTTCATTTTTCTTTATACATTGAAATCATGTAATCGTGATGAAATTCGTACAAACACATCTTGGATACATCAAGTATACACATACCTACATAGATTGGTTTGTAAAACTTCACCTCGAGTCTACGCAATTCCACAGCGATTAAATTTTCCGAAAAAACGCTCCTGCTATGAAAATTTGGTTTCGCGATCATTGCCTCTGCGCCGTACCTATTGTCCCATTTTGTTATAAGTTTAATATCTACGCGATTGCGCATATTTTCCATCGTTTTGCCGAAAACTGCGTTATTCATTAATTTGTATAAATTCTTTTCAAAATCATTTTTCGTCATTGTTCTAAATTGCGTGTTTAATTCTATATATGTACGTAACCATGGAGATTGCGCGAATTGTAATATGCGATGAATTTTTGTAACGCAAAGACCGTGTCGCGTACATTGCTGCAGATTGCGGTAGTGTATTACGTATCGTTTCTTATCGTATAAGGTTGCGAGCAACTTGTTCTCTCTCTTGCCGGGTGGTTTATCACACGTCGGACAAAACGGTAAGTCAGTATGCGCGTCGTGAAGATGTTGCGGGTACTCGAGATCGACTTCGAGGATATAGCCTGTAGGCGAATCGGACGCGATCGATGATAGATCAACATTGCATATATTGTCGACCCATTGAAAACTAGCGTAAGGCAAAGGTTGACACATTGCCCATCCGTATAAATTATTTACATCGAAATACATTAGATACGATGACGGTTTCAATGGGTCGTATGACTGCATGTACTTGTTATTAGCATGCGCAAATCTGTTGAAACATTGACTCAAACCACCGCGTATACCTCGTTCTATAAACATTACCATATCGATGTCAGTGAGCAATTCAAACTTAATATTTGTATGCTTCAACATGGCATCCCACATGTATCCGGGCAGGTACTATACTGTATATTTCTCCCTCAGGTTATCTAAAGGGAGAAGAAAAAAGGCAAGGGAAGAGCAGTGCTAAAGAGGTTAGACCGACTACAGCTCCCCAGAACGTAACAACCCAGGAGGAAAACATAACCGTAATGGGTAATACAATAGTCAACCGGATGACGCAAATAATTGACGCCAGGTTCGCTGCAATCGAGGAAAGACTCCTCCCGGAGAAAAGCTTTCGACCACAACTTGAGGAAGTAAGGAAGGAAAATGTTCCTTCGAGGACATTCGTTGAAGTCGTCTCTGCACCGACCAAACTCAAGAAGACGGGAAAAGGTAAGGCTAAGAAGCCTCAAAACCCCGCCCCCGCCTCTTTTAAGAAGAAAAGCGAGAAAAGGGAGACCTCGAAGAAATCGGGAGACAAAGGAACGTATACAGTCCCAAAAAAGACACCGAAGTCTGCCCCGGTGAACCCGATTCCATCTACTTCCCGAGCTTTTACCACATCACTAGTACCTTCCAAGTCCGCCGACGAGACAGAATGGATAAAGGTGGAGATAGGAAAAGGGAAGGGCAGAAAGAAAGGTAAATCCTCGACGAAAGATGCAGATGCACCTAATGTTGAGACAAAATTACCACCTGCGTAAGGAGGCGAAAACGAAAACGGATACTAGGGGAGTCGAGACCCAGAGTAAACAGCAGTCTCCTCCTCCAAAGAAGAAGATTCGTCTCCCCAAGAGAGCAGCAATACTTATCAACATGCTGCCTCGAGAGGGAAACGAAATGGAAACTACCAACGCGAATGGGGAAGTCACTCGAAGATCGCTCGGCGAAACTGTGGCCCAAATACGGGGGGCAATCAAGCTTGATGAGCTTGGCATTCCGGCTTTAAAGCCGAAGAGGGCCGTTGCCGGGGGAATCATTTATGAAGTCCTTGGTAAAGACAACAAGGCGAATGCGATCAAGCTAGCTGCTGCTATGAAAGAACTACTTGAGCCAAAAGGGGTCAGAGTCACAGTCCCGGTAAAGATGACGGATCTTAGGATCACAGGACTAGATGACGCTGTCTCCATGGAGGAAGTGGCGGGGGCTATGGCGAAAGCAGGGGGCTGCCAAGTGGCGGACCTGAAGATTGGCAAAATCAACAGGTCCCCCAGGAACGGGTTGGGATCCTGTTGGACCCAATGCCCGACAGTAGCAGCATCTTGTCGCTAGCTGGCGGAAGTTCGTCACATCGCACGGCAACCGGGAACCCTGGGGCTTCGTTTACAAGCAACAGGCGAGCAAACTCCAGGTTGAGAGGGTGCTAAGCACACTCCGGTGTGGTGAATATTCCACAAAGTCACTAGGGGAGACCGCTAGTTACCTCCTGGACGTGCACATCCCAAATGACCGGGAGATAGAAGACACGCTCGAACAGCGTGAAATTAGGAACGCATGCAGGGTCGCTCCCGATACAGCCGACGCCCCTCTCTTCACAGAGGCGGAAATGGCTCGCGCGGTGAAGACTTTTAAGAACAATAAAGCTCCGGGTTTAGATCTAGTCGAGGTCGCCGTACTCAAGGCGGCCTGTAAAATAATCCCCGGTCAGTTAGTTAGGCTTTTTAACGGGTGTCTCCAGTGGGGCGTCTTTCCTTCTGTCTGGAAGGAGGGTTCACTCCGAATCCTCCTGAAAGGCGAAGACAAGGACGAGAGAGACCCGAAATCCTACAGACCCATTTGTCTCCTCTCCGTAGTAGGAAAACTTTTCGAGAAGCTTATAAAAGCTCGTCTGCTAGACACGTCACTGGCATCGGGGAAGGTCTCCGATCGACAATTCGGGTTCATGCCCGGAAGGTCGGCGGAGGAAGCTGTCGTGGAGTTGCGACGGATGGTCTCTGCCTCCGAAAGGAGGTACGCCGTTGCGCTTCTCTTCGACATTTCCGGGGCTTTTGACAATGTCTGGTGGCCCCTTGTGCTAGATAGCCTTAAGAAACGAGATTGTCCGCGTAATATTTTCGAAGTACTCCGGAGTTACTTCAGCGATCGAAGTGTAAAAATTTCTCTTAGCTCCGCGGAGGTGTCCAAGCGGGCCGAGAGGGGATGCCCTCAGGGTTCCGTTCTGGGCCCGACCTGCTGGAACCTCATGTTTGATGGCCTATTGAGATTACTGGAAGACGTGATTCCAGACAGATTCGCCGCGTACGCGGACGACCTCGTGGTCGTCATAAACGGAAACTCGCGAAGAGAACTTGAAACAGAAGGCCAACGTGTAGTTAACACAATAACAGAATGGTGTAGGTCCGCGAAACTTCAGATTTCCGAGCGTAAAACTGAAGCCATCATTCTGAAATCCGACGCGATCGCGAGAAACCCGATAGGTAGACGGGGAGGAGCACGACCGGATAGGAAGCGAAAAACAAGCAAAAAAACCGTCGACTTCGATAATTATCAAACAGACCGCCAATTATCAAAATCGGTGAAACGAAAATAGGGTTTAAGCAAACGGTTAGGTACCTTGGCGTCTATTTGGATAGAAATTTAAAGGTCAGAACGCACTGCGAATATTTAAACAGCAAAGTCGGGCAGCTGTTCGAGAAACTAGGTAGAGTAGCGAGAGCCCATTGGGGCCTGCGTTTTAGGACTCTCTCCACAATCTACCGGGGCGTGTTCGCACCGACAGTGGCTTATGCCGCTGCGGGGTGGGCCGACCTGTGTACGGAGAGAGATATTAGAATTCTGAGAGCCCTGCAGCGTCGAGTCCTAATTTCAATGACTGGCGCATACCGCACGGCCTCGTGGGAGTCGCTTTGCGTCGTCGGAGGAGCGACCCCTGTAGATATAGTTCTTCGCGAAGGTGCCGCGCGTTATAACGTTAGGTCGGGAAAAGACGCCAAGATCGGCAATATTGAGATCCCCGCCGGAACCGAAAGAAAAACCGCGATCGTAGAAATTAAAAACGAGGCGATAAATATGTGGCAGACCCGATGGAACTCTTCAAGTAAGGGTCGTACCACGTTCGCCTTTTTTAGGGACGTGCGAGATAGACTAGCCGCGCGTTTGTTAGAGATAAATCATTGGAGCACACAGGTCCTCACCGGACACGGGGATTTTAGAGAAAGACTCGCGTCGCTAGGTCTCGTGGAAAGTGAAGTGTGCATTTGCGGAGGTGGAGTTGACTCAGTTCAGCACTTCTTGCTGGAATGTCCCCTCTTTGACGCGCAGAGAGAGATACTGCGAAGCGTCGTACCGGAAGGTGAATGGCAGTGGCCGGATGTGGCACGCTTCTTCGTGTCAAACCCAGAGGCCCTGTCCGTATTCACCGATTTTTGCCGCGAATCCCTCTGGTTGAAGGGATACGAAACGTAGATGAAATATTAGGTAGGCGCGTTGTTCAACCGAAGAGGTCGGAGCCTTCGGATATGGGGGTGTGACCCCGTAATCTTCTCGGGACAACCACGCTCTCGAGCAGCGTTCACGTCGCGTTAGATAAAATTAGGTAGGACTCCACTTACCTTATTACGCCCACTTATCCCACCATTCCCTTCGCCCGACAGGGTCAGAAGCGTTCATCCAGGTCGGGATGCAAATGGACAGGCCTCCCCGTGGTCCCCGTGGGCACGACGGATAAGATAGCGGGGTGAAGGAGTCGGATAGTGGCGAATGCCAGCCGGCGGAGTTTATGTCACCCTAAGGAAGGAAGGATGGGCTTATTTGTCGTGGCCAAACTGTCCATCCTGCACACACGAACCAGCAGGCGCTACTGGATTTTTCCATCGCCCGTCTCGGGGCGGTTCCGATAGACAGTGGATGTAAAAATGTGGCGTATGCCTGAAAGGGCGAGGTAGCACGGGCCTTTCCCACTCGTGGGAACGGCTCACACATTAACTGACAGTAGCAAGATCTTGACATCTGGCCCACTTAACATTGGGTGATCCAGAGTCCGCATAGAGGTATTAGAGACCCACCCTTTGCAATGTTATAGATGCATGGAGGCGGGACATACAAGGTCCACATGTCAAGCGGTAGTGGACCGTACGGGATTGTGTTATCGCTGCGGAAAATCGGGCCATAAAGCGAGTGAATGCTCAGCAGAGCCCTGCTGCCCATACTGCAGCGGTAACGGTCTGAAGACTAACCATAGGTATGGAGGCAAGGCGTGTGCCTACCTAAGTGCCTCCAAAGCCGAGAAGAGGAGGAATAGAAGAAGGAAAGGCCTCCAGGAGGACACACCTCCACAAAATAAGGACGAGAGCCAGACAAAACAGGGGCTCAGGCCCAATACATTGGCTGACTCGGCGAGAGATGCTGAGACGAAGAGCAGTCTGGAGGAGGCTGGCAGAAGAGAGTAATGACGATGTACAAACAATGTTCCCTTCTGCAAGCGAATATCAACCACTCCGCCAGGGCACAAGATCTCCTTATGCAACACCTGGCGGAGTGGAATATCGAACTAGCAGTGGTAGCCGAGCCGTATTATGTCCCTCCCAGAAATAATTGGAAACGGGACACCTGCGGCTCGGTCGCGATCATTGGAAGAACGGGTCAAGGGGCCCTTCCATTCTCACTACTCGGTAACGGAGAGGGTTTTGTAGTAGTCAGATGGGGGAGATAATGGTAGCGGGGGTGTATTTTTCACATAATAGAGACCTCGCCCAATTTGAGGAATTCTTAGATGCACTATCAGTGGAAATTCGCCGACACCCGCAATGTCCGGTGATGGTCGCGGGGGACCTAAACGCTAAATCGACGGAATTCCCCTGCGACTGATCCAAGGGGTGAGGCTTTGGCAGAATGAGGGGCCGAGCTCGACCTCCTGATTCTTAACAGGGGGTCGGTTTACACCTGCGTGCGGCATAATGGGGGGTCCATTGTAGACATTACATTGGCCTCCCCGCGAGCTGCTCGTATGGTGAGTGGTTGGAGGGTCTTGGAGAATCGGAGACCCTTTCCGACCATAGATATATAATGATGGAAGTCTCGGATCCCTCTTTTGGGAACCAGCCATGCTCTACTGGGATAGGAGGTACACCCCTGCCTCCCCGTTGGGCGCTAAAGCGCCTTGATAAGGACGCACTGATAGCGGCTGCCGTTGCAAAGGAGTGGGAGGAGGTTCCTGCGCCTAAGGATTACGACGTCGACGAGGAGGCGGCCTGGTTTCGTGGCGCGATGACAGAGATCTGCGATACTGCCATGCCGCGAAGCCGAGGCGGCCAACAGAAGAGGGGGGCCTATTGGTGGTCGCGAGACATTGCGCAGCTACGTGCTGCATGTATCAGAGCGCGCCATAAGCTCACCCACTGCCATCATCAGCGTCACGATGAGGCGGAGGCGGTCAGGTTGCAGAATGACTACAAGGAGGCTAAAAAGTCCCTGCAACTGGCCATTAAGAAAGTGAAAGCCACGGCCTGGGATGAGCTCCTGAAGACCCTCGACGAGAATCCTTGGGGGAGACCTTACCTGATCGTGAGAAATAAACTCCGATCAGGAGAGGCCCCGATAACGGAGAGTCTCCACCCTCGGGTACTAAATGAGGTAGTATCTACCCTCTTTCCGGAAGACCCGAATGAAAGAGAGAGAGAGGGCGGACACCCCCATCAACGTGTGGCCCTAGACATTAATTGAACCGAGGAAATGGGGGTCACGGAGTTGGAGCTCACAATAGCAGTAAAAAGACTCTGGGCTAAAAATACAGCACCGGGGCCGGATGGAATCCCAGGCCGTGCCTGGGTCATCGCCCTCAACGTTTTGGGGAACCGAATAAAACAGCTGTTGGATAGCTGCCTTAAAAATGGCCGATTTCCCCGTATCTGGAAGGAGGCGAAACTCGTCCTCTTGCATAAAGAGGGGCGCCCCGCGGATGCAACTCTCTGCATACCGCCCCATTTGCATGCTTGATGAGGCGGGTAAGTTGTTTGAGAGGATTATAGCTGCCCGCCTCAAAAAGCATCTGTCTACGGTAGGACCGGATCTAGCCGAATGTCAGGTTGGCTTCCGGGAGGCCCGCTCAACAATTGACGCGATATTCCGCGTAAAGGAAATCGCTGATGAAGTCTCATGAGGAGGAGACGCTCTGGCAGTGAGTCTGGACATATCTAATGCCTTTAACTCGCTGCCATGGGAAACGATAAGGAAGGCACTAAGATTATCATTTAGTGCCTCTTTACATTCAAGAGGTGGTCCGGGACTACCTAAGTGACAGGTGCATTACGTATACGGAGCGGTATGGCAAACCCTTCTGTAGGGATATCAGTTGCGGGGTTCCACAGGGATCGGTGCTTGGCCTGGTGCTGTGGAACCTTGGGTACAACTGGGTGCTGCGGGGCGCAATTCTCACGGGCCTCCACCTAGTGTGTTACGCGGATGATACGTTGATGGTGGCCCGCGGGGATAACTGGGAACAGGCCAGCGCACGAGCTAAAACAGGGCTGGCCATGGTGATAAGGATTCGCATTTGGAACTGAAGGTGGCACTTCATAAAACAGAGGCAATGTACTTTGCCGGCCGACGCAAGAAGGGGCCGCCTCGGTCCCACTTAATGGTAGAAGGAGTCCGCATAGAAGTGAAGTCCGAGATGAAATATCTTGGACTTACACTCGACAGCAGCTGGAGCTGAAGGGAACATTTTTGCCGCCTGGCCCCCGAATAAGAGCTGCGGTTAACAGCATCGGGAAACTGTTACCCAATATCGGGGGGCCCCGGGAGAAGATACGTCGCCTCTATATGGGGGTAGTGGGATCCATCGCTCTGTACCCGTCTGGTCAGGGAACCTGTTGGCGAGCAATAGAAAGATTTTGTAGGAGTTACAGAGGCGGCTCGCCATCAGGATCATGAGGGGGTATCGTACTATCCCTGGGGAGGCGGCATGTGCGGTTTCCGGGTCGGTTCCGTGGGCTTTGCTGGCGAAGGAATACGCCGCGATGTATGCGAGGAAGGTGGATGTCCGACAGCAAGGATTAGTTATGGTTCCGAGGGCGGTGGAGGTGGCTCGTCGGTAGGCCCGACGGCGTACAGTCGAAAAATGGAAGAACGAGCTCATCTTACCCAGGGCGGGCCATCGTGCTGTAGGGGCTGTCCAGTCAGTGTTGGAGGAGTGGCTCCAGCGGCAGCACGGCGGGCTTTCCTTCAGAGCTGTGCAGGTGCTCACCGGACACGGGTGCTTCGGTAAGTACCTGCACGAAAAAGCGGGACGCGAATCCTCTAGAAGGTGTCATCAGATGCGCGACAAATCGGGACACGGCGCAGCACACGCTGGAGTCATGTCCAGCGTGGGATAGCCAGCGCCGTGTCCTGATCGACTCTATAGGGGCGGACCTCACTCTTCCAACAGTAGTCAAGACTATGTTGGAGAGTGAGAACAAGTGGAATGCAATGGCCACCTTCTGCGAAGAAGTTCTGACGCGGAAGGAGGCCGCAGAAAGAGAACGGGAGGAGGACCCAGAAGCGGAACCTATTCGGAGGAAAAGAGGAGGAGGAAGACGTCGAGTATTTGATCGGGCAGACTAACGTCATATGAGACAGAAATAAGAAAGGGGAGTGGGATGGGCGGAGACAATGACTGGCTCCTCCAGTCGGTTCCGCACATCCTGCTGGTTGGAGAAGAGAAAACTTCTCTTCCTACCGAGAGAAAAGTCCCCCACTGGCCGTGTGCCGAATCCTAATCCCCTTGGGGGCAGAGGGGGCCGCGAGCGGAGGGGGACACAAATGAATAGCTGGACGGAGGGGACCGCAGCGACTCCTCTTAGGAGGCTGCGTCCGGTCCCCTCTCTCTCGCAGAGGGAGGTCTCCTCTTCGGAAGGGGCCTCCTGGGAGGGGTCCCGCAGCTGCAACCAAATCCTAACCCCCCTGTGAGGGCGGAGGGAGCTGCAGCCACGGGGACCGGGGGAGTTGCAGAGGCTTGGGAGCGGGGGCTCCTGGGTCTCATTGCACGCGACTCCCCACGCGGCGGAGGAGAGAGGTAGTGGCCCCCTTTCTTCTCCCCCAGGCCGGGACAAAAACCCGGCCTTGTAGTAGGGGCACACGTAAGTGCGCCACGGCGGACGGTCACCGCGGTGTATGCGTGAGCGATTCCCGGGGTGGCCATAAAAAGTCCGGAGGGCCACCGTCTGGTTTTAGCGGGTCGGGTCGGGGGCCTTTCAGCCCTCACTCATCCCCGCATAACCGTTCACCTTCCCCGAAATGGAGGGTATGTGTTGAGCACATTTCGAGACGTAAAAAAAAAAAAAGGGTTGAGGCCTGCCTCAATCCCTTTTTCTCATAATAAAATGTAAATCTATATGGAAGACTCTTTTCTCAGTGTAACCAATGAGAAACTAATAATTTCGAAGCATAATATGACAAGCATTACTATACACACACATATATATATATATATACATATACGTATACCTATATATATATATAGGAAAAGAACTAGTCTCCTATGCTAAAGTAAAAGGAGCCAAGAGAAAATTATAAATTCATAAATGATAGTAACAAATTATGATAATTGAATTATAATAATAACCTCTTCCATATAGATGCTATAAAAAAAAATAAAATGTCAATAAGAAATATGTAATACAACAAGAGAGGAAGCTAAAAGAAAGTCAAATATAATATGTAATTAATAAGCGAAAAGAAAATAATTAATAATGAGACATAATAATTACAAGAATGAATATTAACTTTTACTATAGTTAAATTAATAAGTCTCTCTTGCTGTAAAATGAATTATAATATAAGAGTACGAAATTATTTTATAAGACAAAGAGTCTCTCATTCGCGTATCAAAAAATTAATAATTAGACGATGGCGAGAAAGACTCGATGAAATCGAATATTATTCTTATCTATCGACGCAGAGATTCAACGAAGGTAAATATTATAACAACTCGCGTTTGAAGTTTACCGCTAGATACCAACTTATAAACTTTGCAAATCGAACACATTAAGATTATGAAGAGATCGCCGCTTCTGACATCTTCGAAGGCGGAGAGTTCCTTCACCAGGATCCAAAAATCCATCTCTATCCGGACGAAGTAGCCAACCCGGGAAATCTTGGGTCCACTGGATGCCTGGAGGGAGGCGACCCCGCAGTGGGGACGGACCGCAGGAAGTCAGTCGATCTTGCGGACGGAGTCGTCAAAATTCAGCAGTCGTATTAAACCATCGCAATAAGAAAGTCGTCTCTGAGTCTTTATTCACTGCGTCCTAAAATCAATTTTAACTTAGTTCGTCAGCTACTTTGTGTCGTCAAGGTAGATCTTTAATAATATTTTATTTTCTCGTCTTCGCGACTCGTCTTATATTATAATTTAGAGCTGCGACTCACTCTACTTTATAATTTAGAATTACTACTTTATTGTTAATTAATTTCCAATTTCTGGTACAGTGCGGTTGATCCTTTTACTCTTATACTGTACCCGCAATCTGTAAAATTTTCAAGCTTTTAAAATACATAGTTGCTTATTTCACGATATTCACAAGTTTATTATTTCAAAATAGTGATCCTTCACCCTCAACCAGTATTTACTATAATTAATTTAATATTGATTAAATATTTAACGTACGTCTGGATCTTGAGCGTTAACAAGATCCGTGCCTGGGATAGAGCAGAGTGACGTGCCCCTCGTGTTAGTTCGAGCAGAGCTGAGACTTAGTCGATGAGCTGCTTGAATGTCGCTTGATCCAGATTGTTAGCCTATAATGAATAATACTTTCTCAAATTAGAATAAAATTTTGATTATAATTTATAGTAAATGCCTGGTTCCCGTCGCGCCGGTAAACGACATAGACAGTTACGTGCCGCTTTACGACGACAGAGACAGATTTTGAATAGTGATAACGGCCTCGGCCAAGTAGCGAAAGACATAAAAGACAATCCAGTTAGCGTACCAGACAATCGAAGAATTGTCGGAACTTTTCGACCAACTTCCTACATCTGACTCAGTCGAAGGTCCCATCTCGCGAAGAACTTTCGAATTTATTGGTTGGCCCGGACCGTTGGTTGAAATCGAGCTGTGTCCTGTCTCAACCTCTGCTAGTGACATCCCTGAGGGAGATCCACGACGACCAGTGTACGAGAAGAAAGCCCAGGAAAATCAGCAAAGCTAGAAGCATTAATAAAGGTAAAGTCATAATTTCAAACACACACGCACACACCACATTATATACATCCTTATTATTGATTTATCATATTCAAAATTGAATATCACTCAAATAATATAACCAACTGCTTTCACTATATTAAAGAATTATCAATATCATTTCATAGTATTATTTTCGAATATAAAACACGTAAAATTTTGTTAAATATATATATGAAGAAAATATAATAAATAAAACATAATATTAGTAATACTTTTACAACAAATACATTTATACTACTGCTCATATAATAAACTGTTCCACCCTTAGTTCCTATATATATATATAACCCATAAAAATATATATATATATATATATTTTATAAAATATTTTATTAACGATAATAATAATTTTATATAAGACCTTTAAGATAAATAAAATATTGTTCAAATTTTTAAGACAAACGTATAAGTACTTATGAAACAATAAATTTTATTCTTATTAATAAAATTAATATTAAATTATTAACTATTGATTTTTCTAATTATAATAAGGAACTAAATAAATAAAATATAATAAAAAGGAAGATTCATGATACTTATCTTAATAAATAACGATATGAATAAATAAGGAGCATCCTTCTTATACTATCCATTTCCCTTTTCCATCGGAGACAGTGATTTTTAAATAAATAATATCGCCGGTCTTCAATGAACTATATTCCAGTGTGAATTTATTTATTTTATATGACACCTTCCCACTTAATATCAAATCTGCAAAGACATATATTTTATTTAGTACATATATACTTAATCATAAGAATAATAATAATATTAATAATAATAATTGCTTTATTATAGAATAAGAAATTAATTCAAAGTATTCATGAATCATAAAATCTCCCATACAAATAAAATAATTGATTCCCTTATACTCGTTACTATGCAGATATAACTTGTCCAAAACTTATAAATTAATACGCATCAATTTAATTAACAATTCATACTGAATCAATTTTATCTTCCCCCAGAACAATAAATTAATATATTGATCATCAATATTCATTATCCTTTCATATTCATACTCGATCTAGTAATATTTTTTTTTCTTTTTACTACTAGACTCAATTACGAACATACCTATACATACCTAAATTTTATATATTTATTATAAAATTTATCATTTTTCTGTTAGTTGTAAGCCTTACTAATAAAGTATCAGTTTTATCAATCATAAAACATCGTAATAAATTTCTAAATAACAATTAGTATAGTTAATCTACCCTCATACAATTCCTTAATACAGGCTATAATAACTGTTTAAACAATAAAATTTATATTCCATTTAAAACTATTAATCGTATAGCTTACCCCCTTATCCGAAGATCCATAAATAACCGCCGATTTCTTTGTTAAAATAATAAATACTTCTGACACATCTTAGACCATATGTTCCTCCTTAAGCCATAAACTATATAACTTCCTAGAGTTACCACTCTTATACCATTAAGGGACCAAATTTGGTCCACCAATTGATTACGACCTGAGGAACTAAAACATAATATTAAAATTCTGTGTATACCCATTAACACATATATATATATTAACTTATTGAAAACAACCTTTTAGAAAATTTACAAACAACAATTTATTATCTTTTCCATATAAAATTTAGTCAAGTCATTATAATTAAACTCCTGTATAATTATAAATATTATTTTTCCAACATAAGTTAATTAACAAAGTTACTTGTAAAATCGAATAACATAAGATCTATTAAAGACATGATATTAAAAATTTTTCTCATTTATTTTATCCCACTTGTAAATTAATAATTCCCAATAAATTTCCTTTTATGATCAATTAACAATAGTATTTTATAATAACAATAAAAAACATAAACATTTATTGCAAAATAAATAAATAATTAACAAAAATTTCTAATTTGCCCAAAACTTCGAGGATATGCTTTTTAGCCTATTTTACACATTTTAGCCGCCATTTTTAATTTTTTAATTTTTTGACTTAAGGATTCCAAATACCCTTAAATACCCTTACTGCTATTAAACTAAGATTTATACAAAAATTCAACTAAATTGAGACAACTTTAGAATTTTACTATTCAATAGATCACAGTTTTTGCAACTGAAAAAATATAATTTGAAACGACTATTTTATGCAATATCTCCTGACGACCTTATGGGCAAAATTTCGTAAACTTACCCCTAATAGGTTCCGAAATACTTCCATTTGTTTATAAGACGTCAGCCATCTTGTTTTTACTGGTCCATCCTAAGAAGACCGGACCAATTCCATTGTAATAGACTCGAACCGACGATAATCAGTCCCCAATCTCGATTCTCCAAATCACTCCCTATAATAGTTAATTAAATAAATTAATTATAAGAATTATCAAATTCCTTATTAATAAGTTATGATAATACCTAATACTCACTACTGAATAATAAACACGTTAACTTACTTTAAAGCCACCCTATTTACATCTCTTGTATACCGGGTGTCAAAAAATCATTACTCATTAAAGTTTAAAATTCAAATATCTATAATATTCCCTACACTTACATGCTGAAGACATATAAATCTTATCCTTATCTCTTTTAATTAGCTCCAAATAAATTAAGAATAAATGAGACCTCAACAACTGATACTGAAATTTAACAAGACACCTTTGTTGACCCTGAAGTTATATTGGAGACCTTAATCCAATTATAGAAGAAAATAAAGAAAATATTATTTACAATTTAGATAACATTATTGAAGAATTTTTAACCAAGTTTCTATTATTATAATCCCATATCAGTAAAAAAATCCCCTGATTTATTAGTTCTTAGAACACATTGATCCTGCTCTTGACGGAGCCCTGGGTACAGCCGATTTAGACAGATTACCCAAAAAACTAAATAGAGAGCAACCATGTTATCGACACCTAGGTAGATGATAACAGTGGGTCACTGCACGTGACACCCTCCGGTAGAGGACCGTACAGCGATAATCCGCGAAAATCACGAATCTGCCGTTGGTGGACATAAAGACGTCACGAAGACGTACCAGCGAATTAAACAAAGGTTCTCATGGAACAAAATAAAAAGCGATATAATAAACTATATCAGGAATTGTCGAACGTGTCAATCTATGAAACTAGTCAGAAGGAAGACTCGACAACCAATGATATTGACCGACATACCTGGACGCGCCTTCAACAAAGTGGCTCTCGACATAGTAGGACCACTCAGAACCACTCCTAGCGGCAACTCATACGTCCTAACGATGCAAGATCTCCTCACAAAATACTCAGTATACGCACCGCTACCAGACGCTAGAGGCGAAACCACGGCGAACGCTTTTATCCACTACTTTATCTGTCGTTTTGGATGCTCCCGAAGCATACTCACCGACCAAGGGACAAACTTCACCGGTGTACTCATGAAAAGCGTAATCAAAAAGTTCCGTATCCAACACTTCCGAAAGACTGCTCACCACCCACAATCTAATGGGTCACTCAAAAGGTCACACCTCGTTCTAATGGAATACCTGAAGTGCTTCGTCAATAAGGAAGAAGCATGGGACGACCTCATTGAGCGTGCCAGTTTTTCGTATAATACCTCAGTACACGAAGGTAACCGGGTACACACCTCACGAATTGGTCTTCGGACATGTCGCCAGAGTTCCATCGGGACACAACCTCGACGAAAATCCTGAAACATATCACTCATACTTAACAAACTTGTTCGAAAACATCTGTGATATACAGGAAGTCGCTAGAGCCAATCTCATTAGGGCTAAAGAGCGTTCCAAGAACTATTACGATAAACGCGTAAATTCGACGATTTTCAACGCAGACAATAACGTCTTTCTATTAAACTTTCTATAGACTACGGAAAGCCTACTACGGCGAACCAGGATGACTACTTTTCTGTTTCGGATTGGATTACTCAGTTACCTTCTCCATTTTCTGGTTCAGACCGGAATGTGCCGTTCTACATTTTTCTCTTAAGCAGAATCAACATAGGGTTTACAATGGCCCCACTGATCGTCTTCCTAGTGTATCTGGCAACCCAGGACTGCAACGCCCTCGTAAGCTACGACTGCAACACGCCGTGCGACAACGGGACCACAATCTCGCTGCTCGATAACGACGCCTGTCGATTACACGGGAAGCTTCCAATCACCCGAGACGTGAGCGTGGAGATTTTCGCGAAGCCCAGACTCACCACAGCGGACGTCCTAAGCTGCCGCATAGAGATAGACTACGTGATCAGCCGCACGGATCACACCACGAGAGAATCTACAACACCTACCAGCAATAAACGACATTAAGGGGATACCGTACTACCTTACCGATCAAAACGATTGTTTAGTTTTTAAACGAAATTATTAAATTGGTTGCACAGAATGAAAAATGCTTCTCCATGATTAAAGTACATATAATAACGAACCGAGTTATGTTCAATTTTCAGTTAAAAACAAGAAAAAAAAATTACAGTTTTAAATTATCGACTGCTAGCGTCAAGTCATACATATATTTGTTTATAAAAGTTTTGCAATTTGCACGTACAAAATAAGATAGATTCCCGCTTGGAAATGCATGAAAGAATATATGTAAACTTTTAGAAATGATTTTGAGGTCTAGTAAAAATAATTTCGTTTTAAAACACTTTCGTGCATATTATCATATGAAAATCGAGGATAAATGGATAAAAAAGAGCAGTAGATTAGTGCCCCAGCAGATTGACTGGTGTTGCGATAGTCAAAGTTATAATCTTTTTCTGTGACAAGGAAGGACAATAGTACTATCCTTGTCTGTTTCATGCGTCGGTAATGCCGAATCGGCTCATGGCCCATATGACGCACACACAAGCGCGAGCCGTTTACATGTGAGCTCGGCACATGCGCGGCGTCACATATACACGATTCGCGCTTATGTGTGTGTCATCACTGATGTACGCTTTAATATCATTACATTTTCTCATATCTTTTTTCTTTTACAATACGCTCATTCGGTCTCTTTCTAATCATTATATCGCTTTATTACTTTCTCACAAACTTACTCGTTTTTTATCACTTTTTGCAAGGAAATGAATGCAAATATTGCAAATATGATCATTTATTAAATGTATATATATATATATATATTATGTTTTTAAATTTTATTAAATATTATTTCCAAATAAAGTAATAAGTTTGGAAGAAGATAACAGAGCGATTTAGGGAGCAATTAGAAAGAGACAAAATGAGGCTATAACTATATAACTAATAATAAGAGAAAAAAAGATACAAACTAGAGAGTAAGTGAGAAAGTAATAAAGCGATATAATGATTAGAAAGAGACCGAATGAGCGTATTGTAAAAGAAAAAAGATATGAGAAAATGTAATGATATTAAAGCGTACATCAGTGATGACACACACATAAGCGCGAATCGTGTATATGTGACGCCGCGCATGTGCCGAGCTCACATGTAAACGGCTCGCGCTTGTGTGTGCGTCATATGGGCCATGAGCCGATTCGGCATTACCGACGCATGAAACAGACAAGGATAGTACTATTGTCCTTCCTTGTCACAGAAAAAGATTATAACTTTGACTATCGCAACACCAGTCAATCTGCTGGGGCACTAATCTACTGCTCTTTTTTATCCATTTATCCTCGATTTTCATATGATAATATGCACGAAAGTGTTTTAAAACGAAATTATTTTTACTAGACCTCAAAATCATTTCTAAAAGTTTACATATATTCTTTCATGCATTTCCAAGCGGGAATCTATCTTATTTTGTACGTGCAAATTGCAAAACTTTTATAAACAAATATATGTATGACTTGACGCTAGCAGTCGATAATTTAAAACTGTAATTTTTTTTTCTTGTTTTTAACTGAAAATTGAACATAACTCGGTTCGTTATTATATGTACTTTAATCATGGAGAAGCATTTTTCATTCTGTGCAACCAATTTAATAATTTCGTTTAAAAACTAAACAATCGTTTTGATCGGTAAGGTAGTACGGTATCCCCTTAATGTCGTTTATTGCTGGTAGGTGTTGTAGATTCTCTCGTGGTGTGATCCGTGCGGCTGATCACGTAGTCTATCTCTATGCGGCAGCTTAGGACGTCCGCTGTGGTGAGTCTGGGCTTCGCGAAAATCTCCACGCTCACGTCTCGGGTGATTGGAAGCTTCCCGTGTAATCGACAGGCGTCGTTATCGAGCAGCGAGATTGTGGTCCCGTTGTCGCACGGCGTGTTGCAGTCGTAGCTTACGAGGGCGTTGCAGTCCTGGGTTGCCAGATACACTAGGAAGACGATCAGTGGGGCCATTGTAAACCCTATGTTGATTCTGCTTAAGAGAAAAATGTAGAACGGCACATTCCGGTCTGAACCAGAAAATGGAGAAGGTAACTGAGTAATCCAATCCGAAACAGAAAAGTAG